>NC_135350.1:11054892-12414729 GCF_023851605.1 Tamandua tetradactyla
GTCGGAGTGTAGATAGCAATGCAGATTTAAACAGAGCACATTATTTTTCTATTTATTCTTTACAAATTGCTTCAATTGATGAAGTGACATTTACATCTGTTAATGCTGGCAAACATGGATTAGATACTAATATATTGGAGATTAAGAAATAGACATTGTGAACAAAAACATTATTTTAAAAATTTTGCAAACTGTATGTAGCTGCATTATAGTTAAGAACAGAGTTAGAGGAAGCAATGGGTGAGAAAGTTATTTGTCACAGAAATCTGAAAGGCTAAATGTGGTGAACATTTGAAAAATACCACTTAAATTAATATTTTTACAATCAAATGGATTTGGTTAAGCTTTATACATTTAAGGGGAAGAAATTTACAGTTTTTGCTTATATAGGTGAAGTATATTTTGACTGAGTTTTGCATAAATAACCTCTGATTTTCTGCTTTATATTACAATTCTTATTGTAGTAATGGATTTATTTTGTCTGTGTCTATACGTGAAGAGTAGTAAGAGAGTTATATAGATGCCTCCACCTTGAAATATGATTGCTGGGACTGTCTAAATAATTAGAACAGATGGGTGTTTTGGCAAAGAATTTTTAATTGTTTTGACTTTTTTTGTATTACGTATTTTGCTAGCATAGATCCAGTGACTGAAAAAATATTTATTTTTATTGTTTATCATTCTGAATTATCCAAACTGGCCATTTTAAAATAATAATTTAATCAATTTAATATTATATATTTTAAATATATAGGCAGGAGGTGCAAGGGTAGTTTAATGGTAGAATTCTCACCCGCCATGCGGGAGACCCGGGTTCAATTCCTAGTCCATGCACTTCTCAAAAAACAAACAAGCAAAACAAACAAAAATTCAACAAATGGTGCTGCAATAATGGGATACTCACATGAAAAAATAATGAAATGCGACCCCACCCTACAGCATACAAAAAAAAATCTATTTTAATTATAATAATCAAATCCTTTTAACATGGAAGAATATGCATATCTCCTAATAATCTAGGCAATCATTTAAAATGTACTAAATTATTATTTACGAATAAAGGGGCAATAATAAAAAGAATATTAATTCTGGTATATTGAGTAACAGAGGTTTTTTTATACAATACATTATTTTGTTAATAATAGAGAGAAAATGACCAATCTTGTAGTTTTAATATCTTTGTTTCGGTTTGGAAAAATTCTCATGGCAGGTGGGAAGTTGGAATTGTCTGTTGAAAGTATGGCAATTGTATTTATCTTGTGAAGAAAATCAGTAGCATTCAGTTACAGGGAAGGATTGTGTTTTTCTTGAACTTATTCTAACCAGACCAAATGAATGAAAAACAAAACCCTGTAAAGGTATAGTTGCAGTGATAAGATGGAAAATAGATGTGACTATCCTAGTAATCTGGGCCTTAAACATTTATCCTTCAATGATCTGAATATTTACATTTAAGCAGCAATTTAACTTTAATTATATGCATGATTGCATTGCTTCTTCACTTACTTGTAAGTGTCAGCTACAGAACTCTTTAACAGGGAACCCAAGCAGTCACCCATTTGATTTTTTTCATGGCTCATAGATCCTGGCTCGGTAGCAGTCTGGGAACACAGGCCCTTACATATGTCTGCTATGGCAATGCACTCGGGAAAATATTAACTCAACCCTGGAGAGAAGTCTTCCCCCATTGCATTTGTTCATTTTATTTACTCTTATCTGTAGTCCTTTACAGAACATAATTATTATATTTTCTGTTAGAAGTCATCTAAATTAGCTTAATAATCAAGATAGCAAATATAAAAATGTTTGAAACATGGACATTTCTTATGTTTAGAGTATATGTCTTACTCTCCCAGATGCCAAAACAAATATCATACAGTGTGTTGGCTTAAATAATGGGAATCTATTGGCTGAGGGTTTTAAAGCTGGGGGAAGTCCATAATCAAACATCTGCAAGGCGAAGCTCTGACCTTGAAGTCTGTGGCATTCTGGAGCTGGCTGCTGGCGATCCTTGGGATTCTTTGCTTTTTCTGTCACATGGAGATGTCCCCTCTTTTCTCTTCCAGGTTTCATTGACTTCCAGCTTCTTGCTTATCCCCTGGCTTCTCCCTCAGTGCCCAATTTCCTTTGCTTATAAGCACTTCAGCCATATCAGATTAAGGCCCACCCTCATTCAGTCTGGCCACACCTTAAGTAATCACATCTTCAAAGGTCCTATTGAAAAATGGGTTCACACTCATAGGGCCAGAGATTGAGATCTGAACATTCCTTCTGTGGGGCACATGAGTCAATTGCTAACCGTATGCATGCCACAAATATCAAAGAAGTATTCTTAAGTATATGACACATCACTGATGAAAACATTGTATCTATTCTGAATTCTATCTTTTGATTAGTGAAGTGTAATCTTAAGAGCTTATGATTACAACCCATTGTTGACTTTAGAAATATCCTAGAAACTACCATATTAGATTCACAGCACTTGGTGGTATTGGGCAATGGTCAGTGCCCAGCAGACCCAGATCGTGGGCTGTTCCACATGGTGGAACTAGGATTGCAGCTTCACTCTAAGACTATTTGTCAAAAAACTCACTTCACTGCCAAATTACTGGATACTTCAAAATGGAATTATTTAATTTTCCTAGATGGAATTATGTGTCCATATAATTGTAGGGTGACTCCCGAAGATATGTGCTTACATACATAATATTGAAATAAACTTCTATGTGATGTCCTTATGTATAAGACATACATTTTAAGAAATTATCATCCAAATGAAATAAGAGCAATGAACTTATGTTAGCCAAACAGAATTAGTCTTCTACTGTGACTCATCTGTTTTTCCTTAGTTCTTCATCCTGTGTGTGGCACAAGGAAAAATATAACCATTGGAGTACACAAATGCATACATACACATTCACAGAAACAGAAAGGGAATTATGTGGTTTAGATATAGCCTGCATGATTTTTTTTGGATCTTGTGTAGTGGGCAACTTTGAGCAAATGGAATAAACTAAGTAAAGTTAACTATCCATTTTATTATGGCATATTGGTAGCTAGTTAAACTAACATTTTTATGCTACTTTCATCTCACATTTATCCATTCTCTCTCATTTCTAGTCCTCGTTAAGGTTCAGATCAGTAGGTTTTGGGTGTGAGATGCTTGGCACACCATTGCCAGGCATTGAGGATGGAAGATGTAAAATACAGATCTCTGTCCCTTCCTCATTTATTCACTCAATAAATATTTATCAAAGCCTATTCTATATGCTCTTCTAGAATTGTGGGATGTACTGATGAACAGAATAGAAAAAGTTACTAACTTTGTAGATCAGGCATTCTAAATGCGGGAGGCAGATAATAAGCATAAATGTAATTGACTAATAATTAAATTATGCGACACAATATGAGTTGATAAGAGGAAAAAGAAAAATAGAGCCAGATAAGAAGTACTGGGTATACGGGCATGAAAGTGTAGTTTGCAGGAATCAATAAGATGGTCAGGGTGGGCTTTATTAGTTCAGGAATTACTGGGAAAATCATTTACAAAATAGTGGAAATAATAATTATAATTAAATGACTACTATGGAGGTGAAGTTCAGGGCACTTTAAGAGTGTCCATAGTCAGGAAAGTTTTCTTAAGTAATGACATTTAAGATGAGACCTGAAGGATGAGACCTGAAATAACCTTGAGTTTTACTGCTTAGAGCTCTGGTCTTCCACCTCTATCTTAGAGTTCTCTGGAACTTTAAGTAATGGTTGCTGAGAACACCACCTGACTACTCTTTGGTTTGAAGAAGTCAGCAACACAAAAGGGAAAACAAAATGAAATCCCAAACTTCCAAAGCAGCTCCCCAAAGACTAGTTAATACAGTCTGGACAACTTTGAGACTTGGAGCTGCATTGGATTACAGCCAGGCAAATGTGGGAGAAGTTCTCTGCTTGCCAGATAAAGACTGTTTCATCCCTGTTTGCACTGAGCTGACACCAAGGGAGGAAGGATTTGTATGTGTTATATAGACTCCTCAGGGGAAGGTCAAGAAGGAAAGAAGCTGGTGAACTAAAGGAATCATTATTAACATGAATCATGCTTTCCCTTTGATCTCTGGTTTTCTCAGGTACAGAGTAATGATCAAACAGGTCACCATTCCAACTTTGCAATAACCCATTCTGACTCCACAAACTATCTTTCCTTAGAGTAGGATGTTTAGAGAAGAGAAATTAAAGTAATATTCAATATCATAAAACAGCACACATATCCACTTCCTTGAAAATAATGAGGGTAGCCAAGGCCCAGTAACGGAGTCACAAGATTGTGTATGCTGTATATAAACATAGTCTTTGGAAATAGGACAACAAATCAACTCAAAGAAATAGTTTTCCAGACAAAATAAGTGAGAAAACCTCACAGAAGTTCAGCAAAAATGCTTAGGAAGCACGTAGAATTTTACAGAGCTCTAATATAGAAGTTATCATGGGTAGGGTTCACCAAAATAAGGACTTTCAGCAAAACCTTCTTCCTTTTTTTTTTGGGTGTCCGTCTCTTTCTTTCTTTCCTCTCTCCCTTTTCTAGCAGGAGAGAGTAAGAATAAGCTGGAAAATAGCAGCTGATTTAGATGGGTTCATTGGAAGGGACTCTGACATCAGGATGGGGTGACTTTGGCAGCCATCTAACAGGTCTTTGAATCTCAAACAGATTCTAGCCACCCAGGTAGTACTGGAAAAACAAAGTTTCCCCCTCAGCCTCAAATACCCTCTTTTGAAAATCCCTCTTGTATATCCTCAGTCCACTCTCCTAGCTTTTCTCTGGTTTGAATGACAGGACCAAGATCCACCAGCTCTATGACCTAGGATACATTATTCTATGCATGTGTTTTCACATCTGTAAAATATGAATCATAATAGCATCTAAGTCATAGAATTATGAGATTAAATAAAGTAATCTAATACATTTGAATCACACTAAATGCTTCATAAATGTTAACTTTTGTTATTGTTGCTGATATCAATTATTATGCATTCATGTTGTATTTAGTCTATATGAAATTCAAAGCTTTCACTCTCTTGTGTATCCAGCACTTTGTTAGGTTTTGGGAATTTAGGAGTGACCAAAACACAACTTCTACACTCAAAAATCTCTTAGTATAAGGTAGGAAACTTACAATAGAATGTAATAATTACTTTAATACATATAGTCATACAATACAGAGTTGGAACTCGTAATTAGACCTAATTCACAACATGCTGGTTGTGTCCACCTATTTAATCTCTTCTTTCACTATTCCCCAGATTTCTCCCTTTTACCATTTAGACTCCCTCTTGTTGGAAGCTCCTTTCCCTTATCCCCATCTTCTTCCTTGCTTCTTCTCATCCCCATTTTCTTCCTCACCTTCCTACACACATACGTTGCAAACTCATTTCATTCTTCAAAATCCCCCTAATGGGTTTCTGATCACCCATAGTCAATCATTTTCTTATTTGTATCACAGTTATTCTACCCAACAGATTAAATTGCAATAGTTGTTTACCTTTTCTGTCTTCCTACTAGACAGAAACCTCCTTGAGAATGGAGCTTATGTTTAGTTTATTCTTGTATACTTAAAATCTAGCACAAAGATTGTTAATACAGTAGATCCTCAATGAAGGTTTGAAAATAAATTAAAAATAGAAATTATTCTCTCATGAAATGTTCCATGCTTCATAAATGACTTTTCTTATCTTACCCCTTTGCTCCGTATTCAGGACTCCCACTTATTGACAGCTCTCATTTTTGTTGATTGCCATTAAGGCATTATGACTAATAGAACAATCTCTTAGAGAATACAGACATACCTCTTTATCCAAATTTGATCTATTCCTGAAAATGTGTTCACATAGCAGAAATCTATACACAACTGTTTTAAATGAGAAATTATCAATGTACTCACAGCCCACATAAACAAGTCTGAAACCCTTATATTATAAACTCATAGATTTCTGCATTATATAAAGCATTTGAAAAATGAGTTCCCAAAATTTTTTTAACACTTTATAAATTCACTAATTGGTCATTTTATGCAATATTAATTTATGCTATATAACACTGGATGAGAATTATAATTCCACACTGCAATAAACAAGGAATGTAATTCAAATAAATAATCTCATCGCCATTTTCAAATCACTTTCATTTTCAACTTTTCTTATAAAGTCTAGGCATTTCTAGCTTTCTTAAGTGTATTTAATTTGTTCCAATCTACAGTGAATACTGTATTTGTGTTCTGCCCAGATCCCCTCTGCTGTTGGAAATGTCTGCTGCTGACAGTCATAAGTGTCCCCCTCAGTGAGAATTGCCATGGGTTACAGGGGACTGCCTCCCCTAAGGTTATCACCCCACCTCAACTCCTAGAGCACAGTCACCCCTACTGTGGGCAGAAAGAGACATGGGCCATTTGCTTCAATTCAGGACAACTTCCAAGGGCCAACCCACATACAGTGGTTGCAGAACTGGTTGCAACCTCAATTATAACCACATGTGGATCAGCTTCTTTGCTCAGTTCTGCATTCTCCACATACATTTCAGGTGTATTGCTTAAGAGTACTCAACAAGAAACTTGTATATTCAATTTGCTAACTCAGAATATGTCTTTAGAAAATTCAATTGAAGGCCTTTGATACCAGGAGTGGTCTTAGGAAGCAGATACAAAGGTGGGATTTTTGAGATGATTACTCACTGGCTAGTTGGCATTAAGAACTGCAAAAGTGGAACTGTTAAAACCTTCATTGGTGGTGAACTGAGATGAGATACTAGGAGGATATACACTGGCTGCTGCATTATCTCTGGGGCTTGAAAGTTATGAGAAAAACAGTAACTATTATTTTGACTGTGGAATTAAGAGGTTGTTGCAGAGCACTGAAAGAGATAATGATAGGTTTGGGCTGATCAACCATCAATTGCTGAAAGCCAGAGAAGCTCCTTGCCAGCATTTAAGGAAACTTTAATTTCTTGCAGCTGAAGGCAGACAGAATAATGGACAAGTATCAGGACTTAATCGTAAGAGTAATGGAGCTTCAGAAAATGTTGAATTTTTAAGCCCAGCATACCTCCTATGCCAAGGGCAGGACCCTAACAAGAAAGGAGAAGGATTCTGATACTTTAAATAGGGGATTCTGGGTAGATCAGTTGAAGATCTTGAACTCCCAGATTCCCTTAAGCCTGCTGGACCTGCATAAGTAACCCACTCCTTCTAGTTAGCAAATAGTCCCTTCCTTGCTTGAAGATCAGGGAAGAAAACTCAAATGAGGCCAGTGCCTTACAAAATATTTACTTCCCCCTGGATCTAACACTTCCCTTCTTGGCAATCAGTTCACAACAAGCATCAAATCCCTATTCCAACTGGGAATTTGTTGAGTATACTAAGGAAGAAGTGGAATTATTTTCCAAGGAGCAAGTAAATGTGGTTAACATGTACCAACAGGAGCCTAGGGGTGTGAGGGTGCTAGATGAAAGGGGTAGGTACATAAAGTTAAATAAAGAAGTATTTATAAATATGGATACACTCCTCTACAATACAGAATATAACACCTTGGCATGAGCCCTAAGAGATGGTCTTAACAAGTAGCTCAGCTTGTCCTTGGAAGCTTGGTAAAATACACATTGGCTTACACTAAATGAAACAGAAAGACTAGCATTACTTTGGCAGATGATGGAGAAAATGATCAAAAGATTCACAAGAAGGGGCATTTATAAAGTGGGTAAATTGTGTAAGGATGGAAAACTTGAAGCTGGATTTTTTATGCAAAAGTGCTCAGCAGACACTTATTCATTTGAATGAAAAGAATGTGTTGGTGAGAGTGGTTTCAGCATCATTGATAAACTCTGTGGTGACTATTTTCTGTAGGTCAGGCTGAAAGTAGAAAATGCTGTTGCAGAACTGAATTTGCTATGAGCAATGGGGATAATGAAATCATGAAATAATAGAATCCATGACAATCAAGGAGGTGACAGTGCCTAGCCATCAGAAATAAGGTGGGCACTAGTATCTTAATAAGTGACAGATTGGAGTGGTAGCAAGGGGAACCTGGCCTAGAAAGTTTTAGAGATGGTTAACAGAGCACAGTATTCCTAAAAGCGAGATATATGGGCAACAAAAAATGGAATTGCTGAATTTTATTCACTCAGAAAAAATACAAAATGATAAAGAGGCTGAAGGCTGTTATTTTAACAGAAAGTTCCTTACCTACTTTATCTGAGCCAGCTCTCAGACCCAGAACCCGCTGACAGAAAGAAAGGTAAATTTCCTATGAGAAAGGATCCAGAAAGAGGTATTGTAGTGGGAAAGTCAAGTGGAAAAGTGTACCATTATCCAAGATCATAAATAAAAAGCAATACTGTATCCTGTGAAGAAGGATAGAGATTAGTACCACCTTAAAACTTAAAGAATTCAGGGGTGCTAAGATCTATTATACCTCCATTTAATTCATTGATCTGCTCAACAAAAATTAGACTTATGGTGGATGACAGAGGACTACTGCAAATTCAGTCAAGTAGCAGCCACAATTGTTGTTGCTATGCCTGATAGGAAATTTTGCCAGAATGCACTAACACAGTTTCTTGCATTCAGTGACATGGCAAGTGCTTTCTCTGTCATCCACATCTAAAGGGGATCAAAAGCTATTTGCACTCACATGAGATGATCAAACACGTACATTTATAGTCTTACCTCAGAGCTCTTCTAACTCTTCTGCCTTCTGATTCATGTGGACATTCTGAAGAAAAAAGAAAAAGATATTGTTCCATTTCACTGATGGCATTATATTAATTGAATTATATTAGCAAGAAATGGCAGTATGTTAGATATCTTGGTAATAAACAGGCCCTCAATAGCTTGGAAGTAAACCATACAGATCTTAAGGGTCCTACACTGTTGGTGAAGTTTGAGGGAAACATGGTCTTGGGGATATCAGGAAATCCACTCCAAAATAATGAACACATTATTGAACCTTGTTCCTTCATCCATTAAAAAAGTAGCACAATACTTGAAAACCCTTTCTGGGTTTAAGACATCATATTCCATGCTTGGGAATAGTACTCCAACCTATTCATTGAGTGACAGTAAAGTTTGTCAGTATTGGAGCAGCCTTAGAGCAGAAAAGTGTAGTAGGCTCAGGAGTCAATGTACATAACCCTGCAACTTGGACCATATACCTTGTAGGACCCTATGGCACTAAGGTACCTATGGAGATAAAAAGCATCATGTGGAGTTTATGGCATGTCCCAAAATGACAATCACGATGGACTTACCTAGAGTGTGGAGTGAGATCATGCCATTTGAAGCAGAGAATTATGAATTATTTGAAAAGGAACTACTGGAATTTTTTCATGGCACATGAAGTGGCCACATTGTCAAAGCTGCCCATTATAAGATGGGTTCTATCACATTCACCAAGTCACCAGCAATGCATTGTTAAATAGAAATAATATCTCCAGGATGAGGTAAGGGCATGGTCAGCAGGACAAGTAATTTACATGAGCACATGGCTGTGACCCTCAAAACTCTCCACTCTTAACCAGAACCTTTCTCAGCCTATATCTATGGCTCAATGGTTCTCTATGACCAGTTAATGGAGAAGGAAAAATGGCTGAGCATGGTTCGTAATTGACTACTATTGATATGCCAATAAAATGATGGTGCACTCAACACCACTCAGGGGTGCCTCTGAAAGACTACAGTAAGAAAATTTTCCCAGTGGGCAGTGAATTGAGTAGTATACTCACTTTGTGGAGAAGTGATCTGAGCTAAGAATATATATGGACTTGTAAGCAGTGGTAAATGGCCTGGCTAATTGGTAAGTCTGAAAGAAGAAATTCAAAGTTGTGTTCAAGGAAGTCTAGCAAAGAGGCATGTAGATAAACCTATGTGAGTGGGTAAGACATGTTAAGATCTTTGTATTACCTACCAGAGATGATTCACCAGAGAAGAGGGATTACCTAACTCAATAGATATAATGATTCAGACAGTTTTCATTGGAGAGTTTCTTTCATTGACCTCCCTATTGTTGGTACATGGGTAAAATTAATGTAATAGCCATGAGCAGGAAGGGAGATAAATGGGCCCAACATTATGGGCTTACACTAACTAAGATTCACCTAGCTACTTCCATGGTCATTATCTGATTTTTCAGCAATGGATATTAATACCAAGACCATGATATGGTGTTATCTTCCCAAGAAAGTCAACCAGCCATGTGATTGCAAGCTGACATTGGGCTTCTTCCACTTGGGAAGGAGCAACAGTTCATCTTGATTGAAAATAACACATTCAAGTTATGAGTATTTCGCTCATGACCACAAAATCTTGGCCACACCATTTACAGAGGGTTTACAAAGTGTATGAGCTACTAACTTGAGACACCACATAGTAACTCAGACTAAAGGACTAAATTTTAGCAGAGACAGTAGAAACATGACTTTGGGATGTACTGTTGTTATCTAGAGGCTGTTGGCTTATTAGAGTGAGGAATGGCCTCTTAAAAATGCAGCTGAGGTGCCAAATTGGAGATGATAGCTTGTGACGGTGTGGTATACACTTCCAGGATGTGTATACCATGTGTATACGCTCCAGATCAGCAACATTTATATGATGTACCTACTAGGTAAATGCATGGGTCCAGGAACCAAGAAGGTAGAAATGGGAGTTTTCTTACTTATCAAGAACTTCATGTGATCTGCTTGGGGAATTTGTATTTCCCATGTCTACAAGTTTATGCTCTGCAGGTCTAGAGACCTTGGTTCTCAGAAAGGAAACACTTCCACCACAGGACATGGTAAAGGATTCTCATTAAACTTGGGCTAAGCTGCTATCCAGTCATTTTAGGTTTCTCATGCTAAGAAATCAACAGACAAAGAAAGTGGTCACCATAATGTCAGAATAATTGAATCTGATCATTAGAAGAAGGTAGTGTTACTTCTTCACAATGCCTAATTTTAATATTAAATGGGAAAGTATTGCAACCACAAACAGAATGATCAGAGAATGATAATGAAATGGAGAAGAAATTAAAAGCCAGATCATTTTTTCCCTGTAAAATTTTTATTTTAATTCTAAATGTGAGAGAAACCATTGGTAGATGTTGAGCAGGGCAGTAACCATGCATTAACCACAAAGTAGAAGGCAACTGAAGCAATGAAAGTGAATAAGAGAGAGCACAGAATGAGTAGGGCAAGAAGGTCTTAAAATTCCATTCGTCCATGAAACTTCCAATACCAACTAGAAGAGAGGTATGGGAATTATGTCTGGAGCCAAACCATTAAAATAACTTGTTTTAATGATTTATTTCACAGATACAAATTTAAAATATTTCTTTTGCATGCAAATAAAAGTTTTTCTTTTTTGTTAAATTATTTTATTTCTGTTCATGAAAATTTTGACTCTGGTTGAGGAAATGTTTCACCAGAAATGACTATGATGGGTATCTTATTTTATACACAATTAATAGTGAACTGAATAAATGTAGATGTTCGATATGTGCCTTCTTTTATGGTGACAAGATTTCTTAGAATTATTCTTCATTTTGCCTTTACCATTATTTCTCTATACTTATCCATTTAGTAGTCCTTCTACTCTTAGGTCATCAGTCAGGTACTTTTTTCTGTACTAAATATATAATGTGATTCTTATTATGTTTTCTTTAAAAACACTTAAATTGATGCCACAAATATACATCACCTACTTTGGTGTCACTCTATGGAAAACAAAGAAATAGACAAGAGGGAGTAGTTTCTGCTAGTTTTTGCCAGATGTGGCAGCAAATATTTATCAAATTATTTTTAAGGTTATTTTATTGCCATACTTTTCACAATAATGAAGTATTTTGTGTGGTTGGTAGCCTTGAGTAATTTAGTGCAAAGAAGACCCGAAATTATTTGTAAGACTGATGGAAATTTGAGAAAGAATGTAATTGAAAGGAAAGAAATTATTACAGAAGTTATTATAGTAATAAGCATAATTTTTGCAATCATGCAGATATTGGAAAGAAGTATATAAGTGTATTAGTTAGGGTTCTCTAGAGAAACAGAATCAATAGGGAACACTTGCAAATATAAAATTTATGAAAGTGTCTCACGTAACCATAGGAACGCAGAGTCCAAAATCCACAGGGCAGGCTGCGAAGCCGATGAATCCAATGGATGGCCTGGATGAACTCCACAGGAGAGGCTCACCAGCCAAAGCAGGAATGGAACTTGTCTCCGCTGAGTCCTCCTTAAAAGGCTTCTCATGATTAGATTTAGCATCACTAATTGCAGAAGACACTCCCCTTTGGCTGATTAAAAATGGAATCAGCTGTGGATGCAGCTGACGTGATCATGACCTAATCCTATGAAATGTCCTCATTGCAACAGACAGACCAGCGCTTGCCCAATCAGATAAACAGGTACCACAACTTGGCCAAGTTGACACCTGTCCCTAACCATGACAATAAGTTAGGGAGATTTCATATAAGAATTAGGACTTCTAATGATGATATAAATTTGGGTATCTTAAACTGAGAAACTGGGCCCTCAAGAATGAGTTAATTTACTATTTGTGATGATGACATGGTATATCCTATTTAATGAAGAATGCTTGAGTAACTCTAAGGGGCATAAATGGGCATATCTATGTGTGACACTACCAAAAAACCCAGCCTGTTTAAGAAGTAAGACACATTTGAACTGCATTCTGATGGTGATAGAGAGTGGCATGGAAATGACATTTGAAGGCCACATTTCTGTCTTTGGAATGTTTGAGTTTATTTTGCTTCAGCTACCTTCCTCTGCTTAAAGATGCGAACATTAGAAATCAACGATAAAAGATAATTTCACTGTTGCACAACTGCTGTCTAGCAGAGAGGGAGTTGAAATGGAAAGTCTGGTGTTCATGTTGAAATGGCCAGAGAAACTACCAGATCTTAATCAGGAATATTCTTAATTGTCCTCTGCCAAGTCCTGCTAGCCTGGCATCCAGAGTCAGGCAGCACTGATTCTTTGGGAGCAGTCACTTCCTCGCTTTCCTATGAAGTGAAAGTTACCTTTGCATATTTCTCATACCTGCCATTTCTCTTGGCCTTGAGCCTACCCTACACCACCACTCATGTCCTACCTGCTTGTTTCTCATTCGGGGAATGAATTAGCCTTGGACCTTGAGCAGGACAATTGACCAAAGCCTGAGTAAGGAAATGTAGGCCCTTTCTGCAGATCAGCTCCACTGTGCTAGGAATGCCTAACTAGGAATGATAAGGCATGAGACCAGGAAAGCTTGTAAATGCCAAGCTGAAGGAAAATTGAGCTAATTCAAAAGCAACAGGGGTCTCTATAGTTTATTAAGTAAGGGCACTGCTTCAATAAAAGTGGTTTTCTATTTTTTAATTTTTAATTGAAAAATTAAATTTTTCAAGTTGGGATAAACAGTAGGAGGGATTAGAAAAGAGGGAGAATCTAAAGATAACGGGATCAGATGAGCATTTTCTGCAATAGTGAAGACATTGGATTTGGATATTGACGTGAAGGTAGAAAAGAAAGGTTGGGCTTAAATATTTCAAAAGAGAAACTGATATAATTTGACCATGTAGTTGGATATAGAGAAGACTAAGAATCAGGGGTAGTGTATTGTTGACTGAAATGAAGCAATTGGGAGGCATTGCTCACTATGATATGATGTGTTAAGTGCAAGACTGAAATACATGTGCAGGAGGCCTCTTATCTTGTTCTCTACCTGGCCACTCTCTTTCATTCCTTGCCTCCCATTCTCTTTAGATACTATAATCGCTTACTTGGTCTCAACTTCCATGCTGTTAATATTTGCGTGGCTTCCAAATCCATATGTCCAATTCTTACTTCACCTCTGAAAGCTAGAAGCATATTCTCAACTGACACATGGATGTGTCCACCATCAGGTCACTTGAATAGGTAACATAAGCAAACTAATCATTTTCCTTTCAAAACAGTTCTTTCTGGATCCTCTGGGTGAATGGTAGGACCATCCCCAGTTGTCCAGGCTAGATATTCCAGTACCAGATTTAAATGTCTCCTTCCTCTTTTTAAATACAGTCAACTCCTCACAAGGCTTGTTAATTCTCCTTTCTATATTTTCTTGAATTTGCTATTTTCACTCCTTTTCTGGTATCACTGCCCTTCTTTAGGGCTTCATTATTTCTTATTGAATAGTAGAAATGAATATAGTTTACATTTTCCCTTAGTTTTCACTCGTCTTCAACTCTAGAGTACTCTTTCTAAAACACAGATACAATCTTGTAATTATGCTCCCTGATGAGCTTGATTTTTACCTCTCAGTATGTACAATATTCAAATTTTTTACCTGAAATATAAAAACCTTAAAACCTAGTCATTATTTGTCTTTTCAGTGTACTCTCTTTATTTTATCAATCCTTTGCTTGAACCTCTGTGCCCACACTCAGAGTTCTAGCCACATTTAACGATTCCCTAGGGATACAAGTGTGGTTCAGTGGTAGAATTCTTGCCTGCTATGTGGGAGACCTGGGTTTGATTCCCAGCCTGTCCACCTCTCCTCTAAAAAAAAAAATTCAACAAATTGTGCTGCAATAATGGGATAGTTACACAGAATAAGAATGAAATGTGACCTACCATACAGCGTACGAAATAATAATAATAATAAAAGGTTCTGTAGCATTCTATTCACTTTTTCTCTTTAGGAGATTTAAAAAAATATTGAGTGCCCTCACACACACACACAAAGAGTGCCCTCCCAGTGTTCCAGAATATGTCATATACTTTTCATTATTTATTAGAGAAATTGTAGATTTGCAAAAAAAATCATTGAAAATTCTGTGTTGAAAAACACAGCATTCCCATATACCTCAACACTCTATTATTAACACTTTGCATTAGTGTGGCAACTTTGTTACATTTGATGAAAGAATATTATAATTGTAATATTAGCTATAGTCCACTGTTTACATTAAGTTCTATTTTGGTTTGCTGAAGCTGCCACAATGCAATACGCAAGAAATGAATTGGTTTTTTCAACAGGAATTTGTTTGTTAAAAGTTCCAGTTTCTAAGGCCATGGAAATGTCCAAATTAAGGCATCAATGAGAGAATATCTTTGCAGAAGAAAAACTGATTGCGTCTGGGGTTTCCCTATCACATGGGAAGGCACATAATGCCATCTGCTGGTCCTTCTCTACAAAGTGCCTCTGAGCTTCTGGGGTCCTTGTTTGTTTCTTCTGAGGTGTTTTTTTTTTTTTTTTTTATCTCTGCTCTAACTCTTCATGAATTCTCTTAAGGGCCTCCAGTAAAGGATTAAGACCCACCTTAATTTGGGTAGGCCATATCTCCATGTAAACAACTGAAGCAAAACGTCCTACCCAAGACAGGTCTGCATCCACAAGAATGGACTAAAAGTACATAGTCTTTACTGGGGTATATAACAGATACAAACCAGCACATTCCACCCTCTGGCCCCCCCAAAGACATGTTCTTTCCATATGCAAAATACATTCACTCCATCACAGTATCACAAAAAACAGGTACAAAGTCTTACCAAAATCAGTAACAGGTGCGGTTGGTCTTAGGGCAAAATTCCCCTCCTACTTTTGACCTGTTTAAACTTAGAAGAAGTTGTCTTTCTCCAATATACAAAGGAAGGACAGTCATAAGATAAATATTCCAATTGCCATAGGGAGAAATTGAAAGGAAAACAGAGGTCACTGGACACAAAGATTTCTGAAAAGTTGTAGGGCAAACTCCATTAGGTTTTAAGTTCTGAGAATCATCTACAGAATGATGTTTTATCTTCAGCACTTAAAAGAGCAGCAGCCTCACCCTCAGCAGGCCTACTCTCTTCAAACATTGGGGTGAGGGATGCAACATTGGTGAGAATTGAAAAGACAACCTTGGTCTCCATTCCACCCT
Organism: Tamandua tetradactyla; assembly: GCF_023851605.1. Lineage (NCBI taxonomy): Eukaryota > Metazoa > Chordata > Mammalia > Pilosa > Myrmecophagidae > Tamandua > Tamandua tetradactyla. The sequence continues at coordinate 11,070,805 of NC_135350.1, forward strand.
CTTCAAACATCTGAATGGCATCTGGACACTATACCATCTCTGGGGTACAGGCTCATTCCTCTCTGAACAGTGGAGTCATGGTCAGGCTCTCTCCAATCCCATGGGAAGGTGCTCCACACACTCTGAGGCCTGAGGCAGCAAAATTCTTCTTGAACAAAAGGGCAGAAGGCCCACCCTTTGCAAACTTCAGGGCAAGCTCACCTTCTCCATGTCCCTGGCTGAGTCTCCTCTTTTGGCCCAAGGTCTTTACTCCAAGCCTCAGTATCCATGGTTCTGCCTTTGAAGTTATTTTTTCCTTCAATCTGTCCAGTTTCTATCCCTTTTAGTCCAGACTGGCAGTGGTTCCATTTTTATAGATCTCACAAAAACTTGTAGGTTTAACATGCAGAAGACAGGGATTCCGACCATAAGACTATAAGACTTTCCACAAATCCTTTCTAGATACTTCCACTTTTAATCCTGTCTTGACCTGACATGGCTGACTGGTTAAATCTTCACATGGGAAACTCAGAATTTTTTAAGTCAACAATTTCTGGTTTCTTTGTACCCAGCATTTCAATTCTCAGCTTATCCTTTTCTTCTTGCACTTTACTATAACCTGCAAGGAGAAGCCAGGCTGTACTTTCCATATTTAATTTGGAAATCTCTTCAGTTAAATATCCCAGCCTGTCACTTTCACATTCTCCTTCCATCCAACACCAGCACTCAGTTTTGTCAAATTATCTGCTGCTTTAAAACAAGGGTCACCTTCCTTCTGGTTTGCAATGATACATTCATCATTTCTGTCTCAGTTCTCATCAGAAATTTCTTTAGAGTCCATATTTCTACCAACAGTCTCTTCAAAGCAATCTAGGCCTTTCTTATCAAGCACCTCACAGTCTTTCCAGAATCTTTCCCTTATCCATTTATAAAGCTGTTCCAGAATTTTTGGTATTTGCAAATTGCAGCACCCTGCTTCTCAGTACCAGATCTGTTTCAGTTTGCTAAAACTGCCAGAATGCAATATACCAGAAATGGATTGACTTTTTCAAAGGGAATTTATTAGTCACAATTTACAATTTCTAAGTCCATGGAAATGTGAAAATTAAGGCAGCAACAAGATGATACCTTAACTGAGGAAAGTCTGATGGTATCTGGAGTTCTCTGACACCTGGGAGTCACATGGCGATGACTGCTGGTCCTTCTCTCCAAAATGTCTCTGGACTTCTGTGAGTACTTGCTTGTTTCTCTCAGGGTATTTCTGCCTCTGCTCTCTCTCTCTCTCTCTATGAACTCTCCTAAAGGACTCTAGAAAAGGATTAAGACCCATCTTGAATTGGGTGGCTCACATCTCCATAGAAATCACCTAATTAAAAGGTCCCAAGCACAGTAGTTCTTTCCCCACAAGAATGAACTAAAAGAATGTGGTCTTTTCTGGGGTACACAACAGATTCAAACAAGTCCAGATTCACTGTTGTAAAGTCCTATACTTTATCTTTTAATTTTTATTCTAGTAAGATATATGACCAGAAATTTCTTCCTTTAACCACATTCATATATATCTCAGGGATGTTAAATACACTAACAATATTGTGGTACTATCACCACCATCCATTTCCAAAATTTTACAATCAAATAAAATTCTTTATAAATTAAGCCTTAATTCCCCACTTCCTGTCCCCAACCCAGCCCGTAGTAACCTATATTATAGATTCTAAATCAATGAGTTTTCTTATTCTAATTATTTCATATCCACTAGATTAAAAGATATCTGTCATTGTGTCTGGCTCACTTCACACAACATAATTTCTCCAAGTTTCATTCATGTTGCATGAATAAGAACAGACTCCTTTTTAATATTCCACTCCATGCATATGCCACCATTTTGTTTATGCATTTATCAGTTGATAGATATTTGGGCTGCTTCCATCATGGGGAATAATACTACTATGAACATTGATGCAAATGTCTGTTTGAGACCATGCTTTCAATTTTGGGGGTAGAAGGATTTTCAGTAGAGTATTTGTCAAATCATATGGTAATTATCTACGTAGCTTCCTGAAGAAATTCCAAACTGTCTTCCACAGAGGCTGTACCATTATACATTCCCACCAGCAATGAAAGAGTATTCTTATTTTTTTCACATCCCCTGCCACATTTGTAATTTTCTTTTTTTTTTTTAATAACTGTCAATCTAGTGAGTGTGAAATGGTATTTTGTTGTGGTTTTGATTTGCATTTTCCTGATAGCTAATGATGTGGAGCATCTGTTCATGCTTTTTGTTTTTGTTTTAGTCGTCTGTATATCCTCTTTGGAGAATGTCTATTCAAGTGTTTTGCCCATTTAAAAATTTTGTTTGTCTTATTGTTTAGTTGTAGGATTTATTTATATATTCTGGATATTAAATCCTTATCAGTATGTGGTTTCCAAATATTTTCTCCCATAGAGTAGGGTGTCTTTTCATCTTTGTAAGAAAACTCTTTCATGCACAAAAGTCTTTAATTTTTAAGAGATCCCATTTATCAATTTTTTTGTTGTTGTTTTTTGTGCTTTGAGCGTAAGGCTTAATAAACCATTAACTAACAGCAGATCCTGAAGATGCTTTCCTACATTTTCTTCAAGGAGTTTATCATCTGGTTTTTATAATTTAGGTCTTTGATACATTTTGAGCTAAGTTTTGTGCTGTTTTGAAACTGTTATTTACCCCAGAAAAGCCATGTTCTTTTAATCCTAATTCAATCTTTGTGGGGGCAACCACGTTCTTTTAATCCTGATCCAATATTGCAGGGTGGAACCTCTTGATTAGATTGTATCCATGGAGATATGACACATCCAGTTGTGGGTGTGACCTTTTGCATAGATAAAGATATCTGCCTTCAAAGTCAGTCTTAATTAGTTTACTGGAGTCTTTAAGAGAGCTCATGAAGAAAGAAGGAGTTTAGTGCCCACACAGGCACAGGCATTTGAAGATGCAGGAGAAAATGCCAGAAGGACCCACAGGATCTGTGAGAGCTGTTTGAAATCAGAATCTGCGAGAGGAGCCCAGCAAACATTGCCAGGTGCCTTCCCATGAAATGCTAAGCAAGTCAGAACCCTGAGAAACTAAGAATGGACTGGCAGATGTCAGCAATGTGTCTTCACATGTGACAAAGGAAACCTTGATGCTACACAGCCCTTTGTATGGAGTTAAGGTATCTCTTTCTGGATGTTTTGGTTTGGACATTTTTATGGCCTTGGAACTCTACACTTGTACCTTAATAAATCCCCTTTATAAAAATCAATCTATTTCTGATATATTGCATTTTGGAAGCATTAAAAAAACTAAAACAATTCTGTGTATGGTGTGCATCTTTTGCATATGGATATCTAGTTCTCCAGCACATTTTTAGTTGAGACAATTCTTTCCCAATTGAGTAAATGTGAAAGCCTTTTCAAAAATTGATTGGCCATGGATGTGAGGGTTTATTACTGAACTCTCATTTTGATTCCACTTGTCTGTTTATCTATCCTTGTGCCAGTACAATGTTGTTTTGACCACTGTAGCTTTGTAATAAGCTTTAAAATCAGGATGGGTGAGTCCTCCAATTTTGTTCTTTTTTAAGATGTTTTTGGCTATTCAGATCTCCTTATATCCTTCCATATAAACTCGATAATTGCCTTTTCTGTTTCTGCAAAGTAGGCTATTGGAATTTTGATTGGGATTGTGTAGATTCTGTAAATCATTTTGGGTATAATTGGTATCAACTATACTTATAATTCCAGTCCATGAGCATGGAATGTTCTGCAGTTTACTTAATCTTCTTTTATTTCTTGTAACAAAGTTTGCTAGTTTTCCATGTATAAATCCTTTACATCTTGGTTAAATTTATTCCTCTTTATGTTTGATTCTTTTAGTTAGCTTCTAAATGTTTTTTTCTTTGATTTCCTTCCCAGATTGCTCATTACTATCATATAGGACCACTACTGATTTTTGTGAATTGATCTTTTACCCCACAACTTTGCTGAATTTGTTTATTAGCTTTAGTAACTTTTTTTCTTTTTAGATTTTTCAGGACTTTATATATTTAGGACCACGTCATCTGAAAATAGTGAGTGTTTTACTTCTTTCTTTCATATTTGGATGGCTTTTGTTCTTTTTTATGCTTAACAGCTCCAGCTAGAACTTCCACCATGATGTTAAATCCTAGTGGTGACAGTGGGCATCCTTGTCTTATTCCAGATCTTGGAAGGATAGTTTTAACCACAGGTTTGGTGTTCTGTGGGTTTTTCATATATGTCCTTTATCACGTTGAGGGAGTTTCCTTCTTTTTCTAGTTTTCTAAGGGTTTTTATATAGAAAGAATGTTGGATTTTATCAAATGCCTTTTGTGCATCAATTGAGATGATGATGTGTTCCCCCTCCTCATTTTATTAACGTGGTGTATTACACTAATTGATTTTCTTATATTGAATCACTCTTGCATACCTGGGATAAAGCCCATTTGATCATATGGCTTAATATTTTTTGCATGTTATTGGATTTGATTTGCAAGTATTTTGTTGAGAACTTTTACATCAAGATTCATAAGAGAAATTGGTCTATAATTTTCTTTTTTAAAAACATCTTTATCTAGCTTTGGGATTAGAGTGATAATTTCCTCATAAAATAAGTTAGATAATGCTACTTCCATTTCAATTTTTTGGAAGAGTTTGAGAAGCACAAGTATTAAATTCTCTTGGAATGCTTTGTATAAGTCTCCTGCAACCATCTGGTACTGGGTTTTTCTTTGCTGGGAGGTCTTTTAAGACTGATTCTGTTTCTGTACTTGTAATTGTTCTACCAGGATTTACTCCTTCCAGAGTCAGTGTAGGTTGTACATTTCTAGGAATTTGTCTATTTCATCTAAGTTGTCTAATTTGTTGGTATTCAGTTGTTCATAGTAACCTCATGTGATTCTTTTCATTTCTCTGAGTTCAATAATGTCCCATTTCTCTTTTCTGATTCAGTTTATTTGCATTTTTTCCCTTTTTTCTTTGTCAGTCTAGCAAAGTTTTGTCAGTGCTATTGACCCTCTCAAAGAACCTACTTTTGATTTTGTTAATTCTCTTTATTTTATTTTATTCTTAATTTCATATATTCATGCTCTAATCTTTGTTATTTCTTTCCTTCTGCTTGCTTTGGGATTAGTTTGCTGTTCTTTTTCTAGTTCCTCCAGGTGTGCAGTTGGTATTTGATTTTAGCTCTTTCTTTTTTAGCATTTAGGGCCATAAATTTACCTCTCAACACTGACTTCACTGTGTCCCATAAATTGCGATGTTTTCTCATCTTCATTCATCTCAAGATATTTTATGATTTCTGTTACAATTTCTCCTTTGACCCACTGATTGTTTAAGAGTGCATTGTTTAACCTCCATATATTCATAAATTTCCCAGTTCTCTGTCTGTTACTGATTTCCAGCTTCATGCTAATATAATCAGAGAAAGTACTTTATAAAATTTCATTTTTTTTCTAATTGACTAAGACCCATTCTGTGACCCAGCTTGTGGTCTATCCTGGAGAATGATCTGTGAGCACTAGAAGAAAAAATGTGTATCCTGCGGTTGTGCTGTGCAATGTTCTGCAAATTTCTGTTAAGTCATTTGTTTATCAATTGTTTAGGTTCTCTGTTTTCTTACAGATACTCTGTTTCAATGTTCTATCTGTTGATGAAAGTGGAGTGTTGAAGTCTCCCGTTATTATTGTAGAGAGGTCTATTACTCCCTATGGTTTTGCCAGTGTTTGCTTCATGTATTTTGAGACAACATAGTTAGATGCATAAATATTTATGATCGTATTTCTTCTTTGTGGATTGCCCATTTTGTTAGTATATAGTGCCTCTCTTTGTCTCATATCAGTTTTGCATTTAAAAAGTTGATTTTGTTCAATATTACTATAATGGTTACTGTTTGCATGGAATACCTTTTCCAACATTTGACTTTCAACTTATTTTTGTCCTTGTATCTAAGGTGAGTCTCTTGTAGACAGCGTATGGATTGATCATATTTTTTCTTTCATTCTGCAAACCTGTGTCTTTTGACTACAGAGTTTGATCCATTAACATTCACTGTTATTACTGTAAATATTTTTGTCTCTCTTTTTACCTCTTAGTTACCCTTTCTGATAATATTCATTTCTATATTCCCCTCCAAGCCTCTTTGTCCAGTCTTTTCCTTTTCGTCTGCAACTTCCTTCAGTATTTCTTACAGGCTGGTCTCTTGTTGATGAACTATCTCAGTTTCTGTTTATCTGTGAATATTTTAAGCTCTCCCTCATTTTTCAAGACAGCTTTGCCAAATCAAGAATTCTTGGCTATAAACTTTCCCCTTTTAGTTCCTTAAATATGTCATACTCCCTTCTCACCTCCATGTTTTACAATGTGAAATTTGAACTTAATAATTTTGGAGTACCATGTATGTTATGTATCACTTTTCTCTTGCTGATTTCAGGATTCTTTTTTTATCTTTGGCATTTGACATTCTGTGTAGTATGTGTCTCAGAGTATGACTATTAATATTTACTCTGTTGGAGTATGTTGGGCATCTTGGACAAGTATGCTTATGCCTTTTATAAGTAGTGGGTATTTTTGGCCATTATTTCCTCAAATATACTTTCTACCCCTTTTCCCTTTTCTTCTCCTTCTGGGACACCACAGCATGTATATATTTTTTCCTTCATGCTGTCATTCAATTCCCTGAGACCCTGCTCATTTTTTCCCATTCTTTTCACTATTAGTTCTTCTGTCTTTGAGATTTTAATTGTTCTATCTTCTAACTTGCTGATTCTTTCTTCTGCCTGTTCAAATCTGCTGTCACATGCTTTTAGTGTATTTTTAATCCCTTCTATTGTGCCTTTAATTCCCATAAGTTTTATATATCTTGCTTCATTTTTTCTAATTCTTCCTAATGATATCCCTTATCTCTTTAGGCATACTTTCATTCATTTCCTTGAATTGATTTAGAAGATTTGCTTGAATATCTTTGACTAGTTACTACAAATTGTGTAGCAATTTGTTCCTTTAGCTGGGCCACATCTTTCTGTTTCTTAGTAAGGCTTGTAATATCTAGACATCTGTGCAGGTTTGAAAGGATTTGAAAGGAAAGAAAAGCCATGTCTTAATCTTAATCCAATCTTGCATGAACCGCCCTTTCTTCTAATCCCTATTCAATACTATAGGTGGAAAACTTGATTAGATTATCTCCATGGAGATATGTCTCACCAAATTGTGGGTAGTAACTTTGGATTAGAGGGAAATATGACTCCACCCATTCCAAATGGTTCTTAATTAGTTTCCTGGAATCCTTTAAAAGAGGAGGCATTTTGGACAAAGCTTCTGAATGGTGAGAGAATGATGAGAGCCAGAGCCCATGCAACCAAAGACTTTTGGAGATGAAAAAGGAATATAGCCCTGAGAGAGCTTCATGAAACAAGAAGCCTGGAGAAAAAGCTAGCAGATGTCACCATGTTTGCCATGTGACTTTTGAATTGAGAGAGAAACCCTGAACTTCATTGACCTTTCTTGAGTGAAGGTAACCTCTTGTTGATGTCTTAATTTGGACATTTTTATAGACATGCTTTAATTGGGATATTTACTTGGCCTTAGATCTGTAAACTAGCAACTTAATAAATTCCCCTTTTAAAAAAGCTATTCCATTTCTGGTATATTGCATTCTGGTAGCAAGCAAACTAGAACAGCGTCTAATTCTCTTGATGAGTTTACTCTGAATGCCAGTTTCTTTCTCTCTATATCTGCTCTAGAGTGTTATTTTTGAATGCTTTCTGTTAAGACTCTTCTTTGACAGTTGGTTCAATTTATTCTAGACCTTTTTTATAGCTTGTGCTTAACTGATCATATTTTCTCAGCTTATTTTCATCTCATTCTTGCCTTGGGTATGTGGTACAATTTTTAAGAGTGCATTTTTTTTTTTTTTTTTTTTTTTTGCAATGGTTTCACTCCCAGGATAAAACTTCCTTTCCTTTGTTCCTTCTTTGGGAAACTTGATCCATTCTATTTGTTTTTATTTTGTCTCTGTTGTGTTGTTTTGACTTTCTTTTCATTGCCCCTAGCTGCTTTTGCCTGGAGGCCAAATTCTGGAAGAAGGGTCACTGCAAAGAGAACTTTTCCAAATCTTTATTTCCCAGACAAAACAGGGCCAAGAGTCTAAGAAGGGACACAGACCATTTTTAAAAAGCCCTGTGGAGAGGGTCAGGAAAGATGTTACAAAGCATTTTTTATGGTTCCCTGAAGCTGTGCTTCCTCTTCCCTGGCTTGTCCAGCAGATAGGCACCTTCAGCAAATCTTCCCCCATATCCCTAAAGAAGCCTCTGCCTTTGAACTTCCACTGCCTTGGCCCATGTCAGGGCAGGGATGACATAATGTTAGGTGGTCCCTATCCAATGCAGGCTAAAACTGTGGCTCAGAACTGGAACCACTGATCACAATTTGCAGATCAAAAGCCATGATTGCTTCATAGTGGTGCTCCCCCTACACACTGTGTTCTTAGATAAGAAGGCTATCATATACCTCTCTGTCCACAACAGCCAACTAGGGCTGATCCAAGGCAGCTCATGTTGAGAATGCGGAATGGGCTCCAGTATTTGCCACTGAATACTTTACTCATAGTTCTTTACTGAATGTCTCAGCATCTTTGCCCACTGTTCTCTGAGTGTTGTACTTTACTCCCCTGACCTCCAAGTCCCAGAAAATTTGTTTCATACAGGTTCTGCATGCTCACTAGCTAATATGTGGGCATACTGAGTCCTGTAGCTCCCTACTCAAAATTTTCCTGAAAAGTCCTTAGCATAGGTTGTTATCTTGGGCAGGTTTGTTCTACTATCTTTCAAGATCTCAAAATCAAGCTGACACATATCTGCTGTTTTTGTTGTACTGTACATTAAGAAATAAAAAGTGATTTAAAAATGCTTTGTGCAAAGATCAAATGAACCGACATTCGAGAATAAACTTGGAATATGTCATTGGTAACAGAGACTAGCAGGAGTTAGAAACAGGGTAAGATAATGGGTAATTGGAGCTTAAGGGATACAGACTGTGCAACAGGACTAGATACAAAAACTCAAAAATGGACAGCACAATAATACCTAATTGTAAAGTAATCATGTTAAAACACTGAATGAAGCTGCATCTGAGCTATAGGTTTGTTTTTTTTTTGTCTGTCTGTTTGTTTGTTTGTCTTTTTTTCTTTTTCCTTTTCTTTTTTTTACTATTATTATTAATTTTATTTTTTTCTCTATATTAACATTCTATATCTTTTTCTGTTGTTTTGCTAGTTCTTTTCCTAAATCGATGCAAATGTACTAAGAAATGATGATCATACATCTATGTGATGATGTTAAGAATTACTGATTGCATATGTAGAATGGAATGATTTCTAAATGTTGTGTTAATTTCTTTTTTTCTTTAATTAATTAAAAAAAAAATGCTTTGTGCATTGATTATGCCCTGATCAAGATGGTAGAATAAGAAGCTTCAGGACTCTGCTCCCCCATGTGAATTTTTGAACAACCAGCAAAACTGACAGTAGCATCTTGCTGAGTTTCAGAAGACAGGTTAAAGGGCTGCATAACAGGATGAGCATCAAGTTTAGAAAGAGTCTACTTACAAGTGGTAAGATCCATGGCACCTTAACTGTCCCCCTTTCCTACCCCTTACCAGCTCAGAATAGAGTCAGCTCACACTCCCAGTATGGACCCCTGGTGCTAGTTCTATAGGGAGCAGAATAACCTTAGTGCACATATTGCAAGCTGTTTATCTGGTCTAATCTGTCTGGTGGTGTCCTGAGGGACTAGCCCAGAATTTGCCCTGTATGTAGTAGGTAGCTCACAGAACTCTCCTACAGAACACAGTGGAACTGCAGTCAAGTGTTTGCCTCAGGCAATAGATTGCTGGTTGTAGGACATGCAGTGCAGTTCCTGGGACTGTTTGTTAGGAAATAGGGGACATTTGTACCTGTGTAAGTGGGAGACTATCTAAAACCAAATGCTATGCTTAAGACACGAGTATATGCAGAAAAGACTTGGCCTGGAACTATTCTCTATAAACTCATTGTATGGATCAGTCCTAAAGGAGAACACTCACACAGGTCAATCTGTAAAGATTGGGAAAGGTGTTTTCCATTTTTCTCCCTTTTTTTTTGTTAGCTTCTGCTTCTGGCATTCAAGGAAAGCCAGAATATGGACTTAAGGAACAGATACCTCAGAGTCTAAATTCCAGTGATACATCAAAATCAAAATGTCCAGGTTTAAACAAGAGATTACAAAACATACAAACAAATAGGAGGTGATGGATTAACAAAGGAGAAGATTAAAGCATTAGAATCCATCTAATTGGAGGAGGAACAGAATGGAGCCAATCCAGAAACAGTCTTTTAAAAAGTAGTCCTAAATATCCTCGATGAGCTAAAGGAAAATATGGAAAGAGAACCAAAGAAATAATGAAAATTATGGATGAATACAAAGAGAATGTCAATAGAGAGATGGAAAAAACAGAGCTGAAGACCAAACAACAGAAATTAAAAATTCTCTAGAGGGTTTAACAGCAGATTGGAGCTGGCAAAAGAAAGTCAGTGAACTTTAAGATAAGCCAATTGAAATCATCCAGTCTGAGGAGCTGAAAGAGGAATAATGAAGAAAAGCGAACAAAGTCTGAAGAACACATAGGAAAACATCAAATGTACCAATATCTTTATTGTGGGAGTCCCAGAAGAAGAAGAAAGAAAAGGGCAGAGAGACTGTTCAAAGTAATAATGACTGAAAACTTCCTAAATTTAATGAAAGACAAGAATTTGCATATATACTTGCATATGTATATTATATTTATGTATATATTTATCATATACTCCAAACATGATAAATCTAGGTAGACCCACAGCATGCTATGGTATAATCAAACTGTTGAATGCTAAAGGCAAAGAGAGGATTTTAAAAGCTGCAAGAGAGAAGCAACATGTTACATACAAGAGCACCTCAGTAAGATTATATGCTTATTTCTCATTGGAAACCTTGGAAGAAGGCAGTGGAATAGCATATTTAAGGTATTGGAAGCAAAAAAAAATAACTACTAAGAATTTTATATCTGGCAACACATGCTTTCAAAAATGAGAGATGCATTAAGACATTCCAAGATAATCAAATACTGAGGGATTTCATTAACACTATAGTGGCTCTTCAAGGAATGCTGAAGGGAGTTCTGCAGTTGAAAGAAATGACACCAAGCAATTGACTGAAGCTTGAAGAAGAAATAAGATCTCTGGTAAAGATGATGATGTGGGTAAATATAAATACCAGCACTTATCTTTTTTATTTTTAGCTCCATTGAAAAGAATTCCTACAGGATCTAAAAGGCAAATGCATAAAATGAAATGATAAATCAATGGTGTTGGATTCATAATATATAAATATCTAATTTGTGACAAGAACTAAAGTGTGAGGATGGAGGGTGTGCCAGTGTGAAAATGTTATGTGCCTTAGAAAAGCCGTGTTTTAATCTTGTTCCAATCTGGTGGAGCAACTGTTTCTTTCAATCCTGATTCAATACTGTAGTGTGAAACTTTTTGTTAGATTATCTCCAAAGGGATGTCACACATCCAATTGTAAGTGTGATCTTTTGGTTAGGTGGAAATGTAACCACATCCATGTCAGGTGGGTCTTGATTAGCTCACTGGAATTCTTTAAAAGAAGAAACAACAGAAACCTCAGAGCAGATTATTTTAGAGAATAGAGACATGAATGTTTGCAGATGATTGGAGCCCAGGAGATGTTGCCATGAGATGTTAAGCAAGCCAGAACCTGGAGAGTCAAGGGAAGCCAAGAGATGAGAGCCAGCCCCAGAGAAGCAAAGTGAGGAGCCCCCACAGGAACAGAAACTGAAAGCAAAAGAGCCCAGGAGCAAGGAACCAGCAGATGCCAGCCACTTGACTACCCTGTTGACAGAGGTGTCTCTCACCCAATGGCTTTTCTTGAGTGAAAGTAACCTTTTGTTTGCACCATAATTTGGATACTTTCACTTCCTCAGAACTGTAAACATGGAACTTACTAAATTCTCCTTTTTATAAGCCACTCCAGTTCTGGTATATCACATTTCAGCATCCTGAAAACTAACACAGAGGGAATAGAAGCTATTCAATATGCTATTGAAGTCAAATTGGCTGCAAAACAAATGAGATTGTTGGATGTTAAAATTAAGCAATATGCTAATCTGAAGAAAATAGAAAAGAATATGCAAATGCATGGAGACAGGAAGTAGGGTACGCATTACCATGGGTGGAGACAGGGACAATAGGGAGAGTTAATGCAAAATGAACGTGGGGCTTCTGTTTGGGGTGAAGGAAATTTCTAAAAATGGAGGTGGTAAGGGTACTGCAACATTGTGAATGTGGTTAATCCTACTGAATTGTATGTATGCTTGGGAGGGGCTGAGATGGGAAGATTTATATTATACATATGCTTCCAAATTTAAAAAAGAAAAACTAAAGTGATAATAACAATTAAATGCAATACATTATGCTATGTGGGATTGAAGAATTGAGGAGAAAAGTCTAAATAGTCCATTTGGGGACATAAGGAAAAACTGGAAAATAGATTATAAGCTTTGTGTCAATGTAAAATTTCTTGAATGTGGTAACTGCACTTAAGGATTTTACCATAAGTGACTATCCTTGTTTGTAAGAAATGTGCAAGAAAGTATTGTGTCTTTAGGGAGTTGATGTGTGCAATCTGCTTTCAAATGATTGATCAATAGATAGAGAGATAGAGATAGAAGGATAAATGATAGAATGAAAAGATATTGCGATACCAAAAAGATGGCAAATGTTAAAAGTGGTGAACCTGGGTTTCTGGGGGACATTTATTGGAGTTCTTAATATGGTGTTTGTATTATCTTTGCAACTGTCTTGTAAGTTTGAAATTATTTCAAAATAAAAGGTAAAAAAAAATGTTCTGTGTCTAAGTAGGGTGCTTCCCACTTTCCTAATCAGATGTCAGTGATATTTAAATATTGCTTTAATAATTTGTACATTCTTGAGATAAGAGCCAATGATTATTACTGTAATTCCTGTAGTTGTACAATTCCCTGTCATTTCATCAAGTGAGAGAACATTTATTGCTTTATCTACTTCTATAATGTATAGTTACTTTTGAACTACTACTTAATACTCTTCCCAGCATTGTACATTTGACCAGTCCTTCGTTACAATGTTCAAGAAACTTAGTTTCTGGTCCTTAATGATTCTCTGCATTATTTGCATGTTTACAAATGACTTCAAGTAATTTTAAGGTAGTTTTTATTAAATTGAATAATTTTAATTACACATGAATTATCTATAACGTTAATAGTAGTATATAATTTTATATGGATTTATGTTGAAATGTTTCACTTGTGTTGAAATATGATTAGATTTTGAGCAAAATAACAAAGTCAACTTAAATGAGTAAGTTTGCATTTTAGAGTTAAATAGCTTTTGTTGCATTTTAAAGTTAAATAATAATATATTTAGTCATTAATGGGCTCAACAAATACATATTCATTCCTGACTATATATTAGGACCTTGTAATAGGCACTACTAAGCAAAAGAGACAGGATCCTTATGCTTTTATTATTATCAGTTAGGCTTAGAGGACTTATAGGCAATTAAACAAGTGATTGGAATGAAATCTGCTACATGTCTGACAAGATGACTGCTACTCCAATCTTTCTGTAGTTTGAAATCAATATTAAAATAAATTCTTGATTTTTCTAAATTATGTGTCATTCAGATTCCAGTTGAATAATATTTTGAGATATCAACTGATAGGTAACTTTAAACAATTTCAGAAATGTGATCTCCTAAATTTTATTTTCTACATCATATCCATTTCCCTTAATGGTGGAAATGTTTCATATATACATCACCATCATTTGTTTTAATCCAGGAAAAGCTTGGCATTCATTTGTGCTGCAGGAATTTGGAAGCAGAGAAAAAAGAAAAAAATAACAGTACCAGAATGCTACAGAATTCAGTGTTTGCTCATGAAATGCAGAATTCAATGTTCGCCACACTTTTGCCTTCATCACAGGGAAGATTCAACTTGATACAAGTGAAGTTTGCTCTACTGCTTCCTCTTTTAAGGCACATAGGGAAGCGTTCATTCTTTTTTTTATTGAGAAATCTTCACACACATACACTCCATACATGGTGTACAATCAATGGCTCACAATATCATCAAATAGTTGTATATTCATCACCATGATCATTTTCTCGAATTTTTGCATCACTACAGAAAAAGAAGTAAAAAGAAAAAAGAAAAAAACTCATACATACCATACCCCTTATCCCTCCCTCTCACTGACCACTATTAGTATTTCCATCTACCCAATTTATTTTACCCTTTGTCCCCTCTATTATTTATTTATTTTTTATCCATAAGTTTTACTCATCTCTCCATATTCCTGGATGAAAGGAGCATCAGACACAAGAATTTCACAATCACACAGTCACGTTGCAAAACCTATATCATTATACAATCATCTTCAAGAATCAAGGCTACTGGAACGCAGCTCAACAGTTTCAGGTACTTCCTTCCAGCTACTCCAATACACCATACACTGAAAAGGAATATCTATATAATGCATAAGAATAACCTCCAGAATAACCTCTTGACTTTGTGTGAAATCTCTCAGCTGCTGAAACTTTATTTTGTCTGATTTCTCTCCACCATTTTGATCAAGAAGACTTTCTCAATCCCTTGATGAAGAGTACTGGCTCATCCCCAAGAGACAGTTCCCACCTTGCCAGGGAGATTTACACCCCTATGTGGGACATGACTTCATGTCCCACATAGGCAGGAGGGCAGTGAGGTCACTTGGCAAATTGGCTTAGAAAGAGAGGCCACATCTGAGCAACAAAAGAGGTTCTGTGGGGGTGACTCTTATGTTTAATTTTAAGTAGGCTTAGCCTGTTCTTTGCATTTGTATTTCTTCTTTGGAAATGTGTGTATTCGTATCTTTCTCCCATTTTTAAATTGAGTTGTTTGCCTTTTTGCTGTTGAGTTGTAGGATTTCATTATTTATTCTGGATAATAAACTCTTATTAGATATGTGTTTTCTGAATATTTTTTTCCCATTCTGTAAGCTGCTTTTTTATGTCCTTGACAAAGTACTTTGATGGACATAAGAATTCAGTTTTGAGGAGTTCCCATTTATCTATTTCTTCTTTCATTGTTAGTGCTTTGAACCACTTCCAACCACAAGATCTTTAAGATACTTTCCTAAATTTTCTTCTAAGAGTTTTATGGTCTTAGCTCTAATGTTTAGATCTTTGATCCATTTTGAGTCACTTTTTTTTCCTTTTTTCATGGGCAGGCATCAGGAATCAAACCTGGGTCTCAGGCATGGCAGGTGAGAATTCTTCCACTGAGCCACTTTTGCCCACCCTTGAGTCACTTTTTGTATACGGTGTGAGATAGGGGTCCTCTTTTATTCTTTGCATATGAATATACACTTTTCCCAGCACCATTTGTTGAAGAGGTTGTTTTGTCCCAGTTTTTTAGTGAATTTGGTTGCCTTGTCAAAAATCAATTGTCCATAAATGGGAGTGTCCATTTCTGAGCACTCAAGTTGATTCTATTTGCTGTTGTATATATCCTCATGCCAGTTCCATGCTCTTTTGGCTGCTCTAGCTTTGTAATATGCTTTAATGTCAGGATATTAGGCCCTCAACTTCATTTTTCTTTCTCAAGATATTTCTATATATTCAGGGCATCCCGCCCTTCCAAAAAATTTGATTGTTGTTTTCTCTATTTCTGTAAAGTAAGTTTTTGGGATTTTGATTGGTATTGCATTGAGTCCGTAAATCATTTTGGGTAGAATTAGCATCTTCACTGTATTTAGTCTTCTAATCTGTGAACACTGTATGTACTTATATATATGTAATATGTATATCTTCCTTGACTTCCTCTAGCAATGTTTTGTAGTTTTCTGTATATAAGTCCTATATTTCCTTCATTAAATTTATTCTAGATATTTGATGCTTTTGGTTGGTATTGCAAATGGAATTTTTTCCTTGATTTCCTCCTCATTTTGTTCCCTACTGATGTATAGACATGCTAAAGATACTTGCCTATTAATTTTGAATGCTACCTCTTTGCTGAACTCATTTATTAGCTGTAGTGGCTTTGTTGTAAATTTTTCGGGGGACTTTCTACATATAGGACCTTATCATCTGCAAACTGTGAAAGTTTTACTTCTTCCTTTCCAATTTAGATGCTGTCTATTTCTTTTTCTTGCCTAATTGCTCTAGCTGAACTTCCAGCCTGAAGCTGAATGACAGTGGTGACAGTGGGCATCCTTGTCAGGTTCCAGATCTTAGAGGGAAAACTTTCAGTCTTTCCCATTGAGCATGATGTTACCTGTGGAGTTTTCATATATGCCCTTTATCATGTTGAGGGAGTTTCTTTCCATTCCTAGGTTTTGAAGTGTTTTCAGCAAGAAAGTTTGTGGATTTTGTCAAATGTCTTTTTCTGTAACAATTGAGAAGACCATGTGATTTTTTTCCCCTTTTGATTTGTTGATGTGGTATATTATATTGATTTTCTGGTGTTGAACCACACTTACATACTTGGAATAAAATTCATTTAGTCATGGTGTATAATTCTTTTAATATGCTGCTGGATTTGATTTGAAAATATTTTGTTGAGGATTATTTGCATCTATATTCACTAGAGATATTGCACTGTAATTTTCTTTTCTTGTAGTATCTTTCCCTGCCTTTGGTATCAGGGTGATGATGACTTCATGAGATGAGTTAAGTAGCTTTCCCTCCTCTTCAATTTTTTGGAATTGTTTGAGTAGGATTGGTATAACTCTTCCTGGAATGCTTGGTAGAATTCACATGTGAAGCCATCTGGTCCAGGACTTTTCTTTCTTAGGAGGTTTTTGATGACTGATTCAATCTCTTCCCTTATGATTGGTTTGTTGAGGTCATCTATTTCTTTTCACATTGGTATTGATTTTTCATGTGTTTCTAGGAAGATGTCCATGTCATCTAAGTTGTCTAGTTTGTTGGCATACAGTTGCTCATAGTATCCTCTTAATTTCTATTTTATTTCCATGAGATCAGTGTAATTCTCCCTCCCACTTTTAATTTTATTTATCTGCATCTTCTCTCTTTATTTCTTTGTCATTCTAGCTAAGAGTCCATCAATTTTTTAGTGATTTTATCAAAGAATCGACTACTTGTTTTGTTGGTTAGCTTTTTTTTTTTTTTTTTGGTTCTCAATTTCATTTGTTTCTGCTCTAATCTTTGTTATTTCTTTCCTTCTGCCTACTTTGGGGTTAGTTTGTGATTCTTTTTCTAGTTCTTCCAAGTATGCATTTAGGTCTTTGATTTCAGCCCTTTCTTCTTATATAATGTAGTTATTAAGGATTATTAATTTCCCTTTCAGCACTGTCTTTGCTGCATCCCTTAAGTTTTTATACATTGTGTTTTCAATTTCAGTGTCCTTGAGACATTTACTGATTTCTCTTGTAATTTCTTCTTTGTTGCCTGGTTGCTTAACAGTGTGCTGTTTAGCTTCCATATATTTGTAAATTTTTCAGTCCTTCATCTGTTATTGATTTCCAGCTTCATTCCATTCCATTATGATCAGAGAAAGTGTTTTATATAATTTCAGTCTTTTAAAATTTATTGAGAACTGCTTTGTGATCCAGCATGTCTATCAGAGCACTCATTTCAACTAACCATACGTATCTGTAGACCATAAGGCACAGCATGCTCTATTTCATACAATGTTGCATTTATTTCTATTGTTTGCCTTAATTACTTGCCATTATTATTTATATGCATATCTGGTTTGTGCTGGTCTGAATTTGTGGTGGACCCCAGAAAAACCATGCCCCTTAATCCTCATTCGGTATTGCTGGGTGGGAGCATTTTGACTGTTTCCATGAAGATGTGACCCACCCAATTGCGGGTGGTAACTTTTGATTAGATGATTTCGATGGAGGTGTGTCTCCACCCCTGAAGGTGGAGTTGTTTACTGGGATCCTTTAAAAAAGGAAACATTTTGGAGAGAGTCCCTTTTTGGTAGAGCCACGAGAAAGCCAGCAGATGCCACCATGTTTGCCATGTGCCCTTCTAGCTGAGAGAGAAATGTTGAATGTCATCGGCCTTCTTGAACTTTCCCCAGATGCCTTAAATTGAACATTTCTATAGCCTTGTTTTAATTGGGACATTTTCTCAGCCTTAGAACTGTAAACTAGTAATTTATTAAATTCCCCTTTTAAAAGCCATTCTGTTCCTGGTATATTGCATTCCGGCAGCTAACAAACTGGAACATGTTTCCTCCATTGACCCAACCCCCTTACCTATCTCTCCCAATTTGTGGAAAATAGACATACTCATTAACTCTTTTTTTTACTGTGAAAAATAACATATATACAAAAAAGCAATAAATTTAAAAGCATATCATAACAATTAGTTAAGAACAGATATCAGAGTTTGGCATGGGTTATAGTTCCAGTTTTAGGTTTTTTACTCTAAGACTGGAGACTAAAAGAAATATCAATATAATGATACAGAAGTCATGCTCATTTGATAAATCTTCTCTTCTCTTTTATAACTTTGCATTCTCCTTGATCTTTATTTATTTTTTATTTATATATATGTTGCATATTCACATACTGTGCTGGTTTGAAAGGATATGTGTTCCCTAGAAAAGCCATGTTTTAATCCTAATCCCATTTTGTAAAGGCAGCTGTTTCTTCTAATCCCTATTCAGCATTGTATGCTTGAAACTGTGATTAGATCATCTCCCTGGAAATGTGATGTAATTGAGAGTGGTTGTTAAGCTGGATTAGGTGACGACATGTCTCCACCCATTCGGGTGGGTCTTGATTAGTTTCTGAAGTCCTATAAAAGAGGAAATATTTTGGAGATTAGAGCTTCAGAGAGCAGAGCAGAATGACATAGCCACGAGAAGCAGAGTCCACCAGCCAGTGACCTTTGGAGATGAAGAAGGAAAATGTCTCCTGGGGAGCTTCATGAAACAGGAAGCCAGGAGAAGAAGCCAGCAGATGATGCTGTGTTCGCCATGTGCCCTTCCAGATGAGAGAGGAACCCTGTCCATGTTCAACATGTGCCTTTCCAGATGAGAGAGAAACTCTGTGTACACCATGTGCCTTTCCACTTGGGAGAGAAACCCTGAACTTCATCGGCCTTCTTGAACCAAGGTATCTTTCCCCAGATGCCTTAGATTGGACATTTCTATAGACATTTTCTTGGCCTTAGAACTGTAAACTAGCAACCTATTAAATTCCCCTTTTTGAAAGCCATTCCGTTGCTAATTTATATTGCATTCCGGTAACTAGCAAACTAGAACACATACTATGTAATCATCCAAAGTGTACAATCAGTGGTTCACAATATCATCCTAACAGCTATGCATTTATCATCACAATCAACTTTTTTCGTGAAAAGTAACATATACACAAAAAAGCCATAAATTTCAAATCACATCACAACATTTAGTTGTAGAACAGATTTCAGAGTTTGGTAAGGGTTACAATTCCACAATTTTAGGTTTTTACTTCTAGCTGCTCCAAGACACTGGAGACTAAAAGAAATATCAATGTAATGATTCAGCAATCATACTTATTTGTTAAACCCTACTTTCTCTGTATGACTTCACCATCACCTTTGATCTTTCCTCCTCTCTTTAGGGATATGTCCATTCCAATCTCTTCATGTTGGAAGGGGCTGTTGATAACATGGGATGGGGAGATGGAACTAGTTTAAGTCCTGGAGAGGCTGGCCTCTCTGCATTTCAGGACTTATCTGGTCTGGGGACCCATTTGGAGGTTGTAGATTTCTGGAAAGTTACCCTAGCACATGGGACCTTTGTAGAATCTTACACAATGCCCTAGATGTTCTTTAGGATTGGTAGAAATGGTTTTGGTTACCTCCTTTGGTATCAGTACCTTATTTGGTTATACTTCTTTCCCTCTTTTGGTCAGGATGGCATTGTTGATACCACAGTGCCAGTGCCAGGCTCATCTCTGGCAGGCATCTCCCATGCTGCCAGGTAGACTTTCACCCCTGGATGTCATGTCCTGTGTAGAGGGGAGGGCAATGATTTCACTCACAAAGTTGGGCTTAGAGGGAGTGAGGCCACATCAGAGCAACAAAAGAGGTCCTCTGGAAGTAACTTTTAGGCATACCTATAGATAAGCTAAGCTTCTCTGCTATATACGTAACTTCAGAAGAGCAAGTCTCAAGATCAAGGGTATGGCCTATTGATTTGGGTGTCCCTAATGTTTGACATAGTATCAGGGGTTTCCTCAGAGGTAAAGTTTAATAGTTGCATAATTTTTCTTCCAACCCTCGAGGGACTTTGCCAATACTTTTTGATTATCTGCTTAATACACTCAGGGATGTATACAGATGTTAAATTAAGCTATACAGGATTAAAAGCCCTCATTCTTATCCTGGGCTCCCTGTGTTTGGATTGTTTAAATGGTCTATCCAGACAGATTGAGTTAGATTATGTGCTACAGAAATGTTAAGTTCTGGATAAATTAAACCTTTCTTCCTTTGGTCTCAAAGAGTATTTGAGATTCTAAAGTATAGACAAGGTTTTCCTTACCCTTGTACTCTGAATTACCTTAATCATGACCTGATCTGATCAGCTTCATTCTTATCTCTAAATACCAGGTTATACCTATATAAAACAGCCTCTCAAAATCCAGAAATGATAGTTACCACTTTGTACTAAATGTGACTTTTATAAGAGTTTACAATCTGGGCCCCTGTTTTCTTACAAACATCTTCTAAATGAAACTACATAATGTTTGCTCTTTTATTTCTGGCTGATTTGCCATCATTGTTAGTCATACTCATATCTGTTTCCTCCATTGCTTCAACCCACCTTCCTATCACTCCCAGTTTGCTACAAATAGACATACCTCATTAACCCTTACGAGTCTCTCATTCATTATTTTTCTGGCTGTTCTACTATGTTCTAGGTATTGTGTAAAGAAAGTGACAGATACAAAAATCAAAAGATGGGGTCAAGCCCTTGAAAATTCTTGGTTATATTAGAGATAATAGTTTTATACCCAAGTAAATTGGTACACAGAGATGTTAAGTAATTTACACAAGGTTTCACATTAAGCCACAGAGTTCAGGCTAAAAATAAGATCATTTGTTAAACAAGAATTATTTCTCCTTTACCTAGTAGATTTCAGAGCATAAAACCCAGAAATTTGAAAATTGGGTCCTTATATATCATACTGGTAAAAATTTATACAAACCATTCTATTATATACTTCATATGTGCTAAAACACATAATTTTAGAAATGATACTCATGAGTTATGTGACATGGATGGGGGAAAGCAAGCATGCTAGTGAGAAAAGTTAATCTTAGTAGTTTAGAAATGTAAAAAATATGACAGCAGTTCTTGAGAGGAAATACTGGGAATTTGATGCTATGTACTTAAAAAACCAAATGTATATTTATACAAATTTATCAATTCAGCAGACACTTATTAAGTACATACTATGTACCAGATATTCTCCTACAACTTGTAGTGACATTCTTTATACCAATTGAGTTCAGTAGACATATAACCACAGTGCATGTGCCAGATGCTAAAATGGGCTAATTATCACAGTGTTATGGGAATGATAAAGACGTATTCTCAGAGAGGTGTCTGTTGACCTACAGCAAAAGATTAGTAGGTTTTCAACAGACAAAAGAAGGAGTGATAGCCTATCACGATGGTTTAGAAGAGCTAGCATTTGCCAAGGCTTGTGGCATAATCGTTATCACCATCATCCAACCAATAGGATAACTTTCGATGTGATGAGCATATTACAGCAATTTTGTAGTGTTTTTTTTGCATTCCTGTGTACTAAAAAGTATTTTTCCTATGTGTATTTGAGTTCCACGTATACGTGCACTTTTTTTTTCCATGGGCCGGCACCGGGAATCGAAACCGGGTCCTCTGGCATGGCAGGCAAGTATTCTTGCCTGCTGAGCCACCGTGGCCCGCCCTATACATGCACTTTTAACAGGGCTTGCAAATTTTACATTTATTTTTAAAAATTCTGTCATTTTTTTTACTTAAAATTCAGATTTATTTTGTTGTCTTATAGTCTTTCTTATTTGGAAATATTCGTAGGAGTTCAAACATTTTGTCTTGGATTTAAAGAGAATTTCTGGAAAAGGAATAGATTGAATGTGACTATCTGCAGTTCTAGATCAAACACTGATATATTTTATAAACACGAAAGTAATTTCACACATTCAAAAGTAGTTTTTCTGTTGGCCTTTTACAATTTTAGTGATTTTTATCTTTTTGTCATGCTTTTGTCATTCTGAACTGTGGTTGAAAACCATTGAGGACATTTTACTTGGTTTAAGCAAATCATAAAAATCTTGGTATTTTCTCTTAATATTAGTATTGCATTTTTCTTACATATGTAATATTATAATTTTGCTTGGCTTGCAAATTCTCTTACATATGAAACTACCTTATGTTAAGGACCTTTTAGGCTATTGAATACAAGTTGTATAATTAGAATTGCAGCTACAGTTAAAAATGTCTATGAGTGCACTGAAGATTCAGAGGTGAGGTTAGAATTGGGCCTAAAAATATATTTTAAAAATGCTAATACTTAATAGTTAAAAAAATGAGGCAATAGAAGTAGGGGACTTAAAATTATGGGTAAAAAAAAAAACTGGTAATAAAACCTGTAGAACAAAAATACTAAAGGCATAGATTTTCAAAATGGCAAGCCTATCCCATAGTACAAAAGCAATACAAAAAATTAAAATTGAAAATGTATGTATATAAGATTTTTAAAATTTCTTTAAATGGTCATATAATTTCAGTAAGTGTGTCATTTCCAACAACCCTCATATAATTTCAGTAAGTGTGTCATTTCCAACAACTTGTTTTCAACCAATGGTTCTTAAACAATTTGCATGAACCCAGACAGGCATAAGTATTGGGAGTGAGATTAGACTGACAGTTAGTGTCAGGTAGCTGAGGGAATAAAAGTCCTACTCCAAACAGTGAGAAAATGGAGACTTTCAAAGGCCTTTAAACACTACAGCACTTTACTTTCAGATAAGATTTAACTTCAGTTCACTTAAAATTTGTAACTAATACAATACGCTATTCAACTTTTTCAAGTGTTATCACATATTTAATCCTTACAACAACAGTTTGAGGTAGGCAGGTGTTTTATTAACGTCATTATTTTATAGGTAAAAATACTGAGGTACAGGGCAATGCAAATCTGGTGCTTCTCTTAAAGTCCCTATATAATCATGCCTGTTATTTTATTTGCCTTGAGAATTCTTTCACATATGGAACTGCCTTATATTAAGGACCTTTAAGTATATTAGAACTAGCTCTTCTTGGGTATTTTCCAAGAATTGCCTTTTTAATATTGTATTCCACTATAATTGCCAGGATTGTGTTAAGTGGCAGTATAATCTCTAGTCTTATTTGAATTCAATCCTGATATTTTCATAAAAAGAGTTGTACCATTTTGACAAACTCTATCATTATGAAAAGTATATTTAAATACTAACTGAATTTCTTCTGCAAATGGCAAATATTCCTGCCCAGTACTTAAATAAAAGTTAAAATTAGGATATGGTTAAAAATAGAACATTTTATATCTGATATTGTTTGCCTGTTATTTAGAATTGCTTATAAAAATTGTTAGTATGTACATCTAGGGATTTATATGTTACACTTAGTTCATAAGCAAATTTCAAAAATTAAAAAAATCAAGAATTATAGATGCAAGTCACCAGACTAGTAAAATGAATCCTGTCCAATTTAAGAATATGTTAATAGGTAAAGTGAGGTGTCAGCAGGATTGTGTTAATTTATTTAATTTTAACATGTTTAACATACAAAAGTTTGTAGCCATTAAGAAATTAAAGAATATTTTAATCACATTTTAGTCCTTGCTGCTTCTAGAGACTTTTATATAAGCACCACCTGTAAGTCCCCCCACCCACTCCCACCCCATATGGCTTGTCATTCTCTCTTCTGGAAAACATAAAGGAAAAAAGAAAAGGTAAAACGTATACTCAGAGTATTGAGACAGAGTAGGCAGTATTTAAAAGCCCACACATGGAGCAAGTTGTCTTGGCTCAGAGAAAAAGCACAGAAATGACTCTCAGATTGGGATCTTTTATGGCCAAACAATGCACAGATGAGCTGAGGGCATTAGTGTCTGAAAAGAAGCTTCCCCATCACTAGTAATTATAGTTAATCAGCAACAATTGTCTTGACCAAGATACAGATCAACTCTGAGCACTCACCTAACAGGATTAATGAAGGTAACAGAGGATGAGCAGAGGCCACTGGAACTCAGCAAGGCATTGAATAACCTGAACAGATGATGCATTTTCAGTGTCAGTTCACTCTCCACCTATCGTTGCAGTTCAGAGGACTTTTTTTTAAATCAGAGGGCTGTGGTTATAATTCTCAGCACAGACGTTGAAAAGTGGTTAATACTTAATGTGAGTAATATATATATATATATTTTTGCATGCTCTACACCACATTATTGGGGCAGCAACATCTTTTAATCCTTGCTACTCAAAGAGGTGGTTTGGGGGTGGGCCATGGTGGCTCAGTGGCAGAGTTCTCACCTGCCATGCTGGAGACCCCGGTTAGCTTCCCAGTGCCTGTCCATGTTAAAACAAACAAACAAACAACAACAAAAAAAGGTGGCTTAGGGATCAGCAGAACTAGCATCACCTGAGACCTCTTTAGATCTGCAGACTCTCTGCCCACCCCCCACCCCATCACATCTGTGTGATGACAAGATCCCTAGTAATTCCTATGAACTTTAAAGTTTGAGAAATACTGGAAGCGTAATAAGGGATGCTTTAGAACTAAATTTTGTCTCACATTGTTTGTTCAGGTAAAGTTTCTGAGAGCTGGAAAAACTATAATAATTTATTCCCTAGTCTATAATGAAAATGATGCATTTGACCAAATAAAAGACATTTTTTCCCATTGTTTCTTAATCCAAGATAGCATTTAATGTTCACAAAAGGTGAGGTGAAAGGTCTCTGGGAATGAAGAGCTGGGTCAGGTCTATGTAAACAGTGCATGCAACACAAAACGTTCCATTAAATTAAAAAACACTTTGTGTTGCAACACTCTCTTTCAAGAAGCCAGTGTAGTTCACCCAGATAATACTTCTTTTTTATAGCTCCAAGTAGGTAGCCAGCATCATTATTCCTCTTTTATCTATGTGGAGAGAACTTCTTTGTAGTGATAAGGTTAGAAGACTTGGGCGACTTGTTCAGTAGACATTTTAACAGTCAACAAGACCTTTAATTTCTTGACATGCCGTCCAATGCATTATATTTGGTGAATGTCAAGGTCTAATTCTATTATTTTAAATACTTCCATAAATGGATGCATTTAATACCAGATTCTGGAATTGCGTACATTTTAGCCTTGGCCTGGATCTCAAGCATTTATATTACACATTTAAATTAATTTTGGTAAGTGGTTTTAATTATGAGTGGAAGATACTCATGTATTTTTTCAGATAACTGCAAATGTGTTACCATTTTTGAAATGTTAATTTCTTTTCTTTAATAATGTACAGTTAGATTATGAATGCTTTAATGCAAAAAAATCATTTTTATAAAATTTTCAAACACCTAAAGGCTCCCTGTCATAGTGCTCACTTTGGGTTGTAGAGAACAAAAACTGTATAAAAACATATACGGTGTTATATAACAATTAAGGAGGCATGGAATGAGAATAGAATTCAGCTTTGAGTCATGAAGCTACTGAGAAATGAAACAAACCAGGTGGTATTCTATCAGTTCAGTGTGTAACTTTAGTAAGAAAATGTCAAAACTGAGATCATGTATTAAGCTATTCAGAGAAAGTAGTTGTGGTTTGACACTATTTATGGTGTCTAAATGCTGAAAAAGAGAGATATAATCAAGACTCCAAGCCCTTCCATGAATACCGGCCCCACATATCTACCATGGCTTCAGTCACTTCTAATCAAATCCTCAGGGAACAGAGCTGTACAGAGGAGACTAGACAAAATCTCTCTTAATTTCTGCCTGGGCTCTGAGACCAACTACAGTGCAATCTGCAGGCAAACACTACCGGACCACCTGGGAAACACAAGAGTCCCTTTAGCTCAAGACCTAGACAAAATGCAGGCCTTGCCACATTCCCCTGACCTCTCCAATTTGGGCATTTAAGGGATTAACACCATTATTTTTAACAAGGTTCAAGAGGACACAAAGAAAAAGGAATCTGAGAGGAAAAAGCAACCAATGAAAGAAAACTTTACTAAATTCTGGGACAGAGTTTATTTAAAGTTCCAAACCCAGCACATTCCCAGGGTTGGGTAGAGCCTGGGAGGGAGAAATGTGGAATTGACCTTTTTTAAGACGAAGGCAGGACAGGTTTATTTTATCGCATGAGTCACTGGGTAGTATTTAGAAAGGAAATTATCTCAAGGAATAAAGAAAATGAGATAGAAAATCATAAAGACACAGGAGAAACTAGCCTCTTCTATATGATTCACCAGGAACTGTGGCCTACTTCAGGTCTTCTCCCCTTCACCTCTGAACCCAGCAGCGAATGTAACCAACCAATAAAAATAATGAGGCTTTGAGACTATATTGTACCATCTCAGATGCAATCATTGCTCCTGGCATATAATGCAAAATAACTTGCAGTGCTTAAGAGAATTAAGATCTTGGTTTAATCTTTGCTCCTTCAGTCACTACCTGGGGACCTTTGGCTGGTTACCCCTCACTGTATAGTGGGGATAATAACTGTATTTCCTCTGAAAAAGTACCTAATATGTAATGAGTGGTCAGTAAACTATTAGCTGTTATTATTAGTATTATCATTATATATAGTGCCTGTGAATACAAAATATAACATATATAACATATATATATGGAAATATATAATTAAATATTTATCTCTAAAGTACAAGAACAACAACTTTAACCTGTGATGATTCAAATATGCTGTACTTGTAAGGTAATTGCACTTGTTCAGAAGTTGCCTGAATGTTTTTTTAAATGACAAGACCTGTTGGATTCCTGCAGCATCAAGAGAATATGATATAACATTTAGCCTTATAATTGATAGGAAAAAATGACAAAAATAATGGTATTATGTAATTTCCATCAGCAAAAATAAATAGTGAAAGGAAATAGCAATTGAAAAATTAAAATTAAAGGAGGGATGTTCCTGAAATGTAAGTGCCAATGCTGGGGTCAACAAGTTATTTAGTTCAAGAAATTGTATGTGCTCATTTGAAATATAAGCTAAGAAGGGCCAGTCTTGCAGAATAAACAAAATTAGGAACACACATAAACAAAATTGAGGGTTTAAAAGGTAATAGAAAGGATTGATGTCCTAATACTTTTTTGTGAGGGTTTTCCCAAGTTTGATATCTTAAATGCTTCTGCCTTTTTCCCTCCTAAGTAATTTCAACTTTGAGTAAATATATAACAGATAAGATCTCATTTAGGGCTTTCAAAAATAATAGAAATAGTTGGATTTTAAAGGCAATCTAGGGTGGACCACGGTGATTCACTGGCAGAGTTCTCGCCTGCCATGTTGGAGACCCAGGTTCAATTCCCAGTGCCTGCCTATGTGAAAAAAAAAAAAAAGAAAAGAGAAAAAAACCTCATAATAAAAAACAAACAAGCAAAGCATTAAAAAAAAGGCTACCTAAATTATTGATGTCTGTCATACCGTAAGACCACCTCCATTTCTATGTTTCTGGGTTGTCAAATTTTTCTTCATTTTGTGTGCTTCTCTTCATCCCTACTTGGAAGAGAGAAGACAAATTTCTGGTCCAGATTGTGAGTTGAAGAGTAATCTCACATCTCTTTGAATCTACCTCAATGATCCTAGATATCTAGACAAAGAAGAAAGAAAATGTTTAGTTCTGATAAAGAGGAAGATTTTTCAAATATTCCTTGTGAAATTCTTAAGGTGACTTGTTCAATCTTGTGAACATTACCCACCTAATTTAAATCTTTACACAAATGATCTAAAATTATAGTGAAGAAAATACCAAAATACATTTTACTGTATTTCCTGCAAAATTTAAATGATAAATTCTGCAAATACAGAAAAAGTGAGCAATAATAATAATGGTAACTTTTATTGAATACTAAGGCACTAAAAGACTAGGAAACTTTTCCAAGTTCACTTGATCAATGAGAAGTAAATTCAAAATTCGAACATTGGTAGTCTGGTTTCAGAGTCTGTAGCCTGTCAAACATGGAAATTTCAGTTGCATTTCGATAGTTTTAGAAGAAATTTGATCTAAAACACACAAAAGTGTGCATAACTTAGGCAAGGAAGATGTTTTCTCCAATTTACTTTTAAGAACTAGAGTAATACAGTTAGATAATGGATAATGTGAGCATGAGTTAGTGAAAATGCTATCGTCTAGTTTCATGAGACATAATGTAAGGAAATTAAAAGAATAATTTGAATTGATCTAGAGAAAATGGTTATTTTTAAATGAGGTGTTACAATCTTAATGCTTTGCAATAGTGATTCAAGTTTTCCAACATGGGCTCACTTCCTCTTAGGTCATCAAGATGATTTGAGATTGACAGAAATGAAACTTAAAGATTGATGCTATACGCAGTATTTGTCCCTTCATAAGAGTTTTAATTCTATTGAAAAGCTAGACATCTTACCTTTCCAAAGCTTGAATTTAGGGATTATTTTCATCTCTGGCACTGATTAAAATAGCTAGAAATAGTACAGTCAGTGTTGGGTAAGTACAAAAAACTCTAGGCAAGGACATTATATGCTTGAATACCCACCTTCAACATATACACACAAGGCAATATGTCATTTAAGAACACAAATTAGGTGATATTAAACTATTAAACTACAATTTCAAGTGCCTATTCCACATTTTAAGAAAGAGCCAAATTTCCTCTGCTAAGCAAATTTAATTAGATTAAATAAGCTAGTATCGTCATACCTAACTGAGAATGTAATGTATCATATCTGCCAATCACAATTTCTAAATGGGGAATTGCATCTTTGTTAATTGACATAAAAGAACTGTAAGAATGAAAGGTTGCATGAACAAAAGAACCAGCAGGAATATGGTGGCTATATTTGTTATGGTTTTCCAGAGAAACAGAACTGACGAGATCTACATACACATATATATGTAAATATTGTTAGAGGAATTGGCTCACATGTCTGCAGGGATAAGTGTGTCTGAATTCTTTAAGGCAGCCTACAAGTTGGGATGTCTGATGAACATTAAACTTAATTACCCAGGAAAAGCTGGCTGACTGAAGAAAAGATAGAAATTATTTTTTCTGACTGCTAAGATCATCAGTTCTCCCTTTAAGTCCATCAACGGATTGGATCAGACTTCTCTCATTGCTGAAGGCGAAGTCTCCTTTGAGGATTGTAGATGTAATTGGTCATAGATGCAATTAACTGACTAATGATTTAAAGCCATGCAATATGTTCACAGTAACAATAAGGACAAAGCTTGCTGGTCCAAGCAACTGGCTACCATAATCTAGCCAAGTTGACACATGGAATTAACAGCCACAGTAATGAAGAAAAGAAAGGATTCAAAGAAAGGAGTGGTTCAAATTACCAGGTGGCAGACAAGTCAGACAAGGCTATGTGTCATAGTATCCAGGGCCAAGTCATGCGTCCACACTCTTCCTATCTCTGGACTTGGGAAAGTGTTGACTAGGTCTATGGCACTGTCCTTCACAAGGAAGTATTTTCATAATAAAGTGTGATTCTCAAGGACTGAAAAGTATGAAGACTCAAAGACACAAAGCTATAATGGAAGTGAAATTGCTATTGCATGGAAAGGAGCCATCTATTTTGTTGGCCTATAATTTTATAAATCCTCAACTATGAGGGTATCATTTAATATAGAACTCTCACTTGATGGATGCAGAAAATGATTGCCAGAGAGTTAGGTGATTTTTCTTTAGACATAGCAGCCAGAGTTATGTCAGTTTTTAATGTTGTTCCTGGTGGGTGTGTGAGAATAAGAGTGTGAGAATACAGCTGTGTAAAGTTTGTGAATGTATGCAAATTGGGGTAGTTAAGAAAATTCTCTCTTTCCTCCTTATCCTCACATTTGCATTTCCTCATTTTCTGATTATTTGCATAATTGCTAAAGTTCCTCTCTCACAGTTTCTCTAGACAGCCCTCACCTATCTGACTTGGTGAGATAGGTGGTTGTTTTTTTAATTTATTTAATACATTTATTGAGCATTTTCCATGTACTAGAATAGAAGAGTGAGAATAGAGGGATGACCAAAACATATATTCTTTTCTCACAGAGGTTATAGCTTAGTGAGGCATAAGAAGTTAAAAAAATAATCGCATAAATAAATACGGCCCTGACTATAATAAGTTTAAAAAGTACACAATTGAGACCAGGATAACTTACCTAGATTGGAAGATCAAAGAGGACTTTTTGTGCATATAATATTTAAACCGAAGGATAAGTATGAGTTGTTTGGTCAACTGGGCAAAAGAGTATTCCAGGAAGGGGGGCCAGCATATGTGAAGGCTGAGATACTATTTTGCTTTGTTTAAGCTTCTGGAATGCAACATACCAGAAATGGGTTAGCTTTTAACAATGGGGACTTATTAAGCTACAAGTCACAATTCTAAGGCCATGAAAATGTCTAAGTTAAGGCATCAACAGGCCGATACCTTCTCTGAAGAAAGGCTGTTGGCATCTGGGGTGCCTCTGTCAGGTAGTAAGGCACATGGGCAGCATCTGCTGGTCCTATGCTCATGGGTTTCATTGCTTTCAGCTTCAGATTCCAGCAGTTTTCTCTCTGAGCATCTTTGTGTATCCTCTTTTAGCATCTTGAGGGCATTTTCTCTCTCTCTCTCTGTTTCTACCTTTTATCTTCTCTTAAAGGACTCGAGTAAAGGATTAAGAACCACCTTGAATGAGCTGGGTCACATCTCAATTGAACCTAAAAGTCCTACCCACAACAGGTCTGCACCCACAAGAATGGATTAAAAGAATATGGCCTTTGGGGGGCACATAACAGCTCCAAACTACCATAGGTACTAAATAAGCCTGAGTCAGAGTGCTGAGTTTGGGGCATGTGGTACAATATGAGCCTCAAATGGTATGTAAACTCTAGATAATGGAAGAAATTTTAGACCATATTAATATTTTGGCCTTTATCTTAGGTTCAATGGGACCACCTTGAAAAGTTTTGAGGAAACGTGCAGCAAAATTCCAATTAATATTTTAAGACTATTTATCTGGATACTATGTGTAGAGTTGATGGTGGGGAGGGGGGATGTCCAAGAATAGAATTGAGGGAATTGGGTAGTTTTTAGTTCAGTGAGAAAATGAAAGAAGCTTTGATAGTTTGGAGGAGAAATGAAAAAGGCTTGGATAATTAAGAGAGAGAGGATACAGTCTTGGATGTAAACAAGATGTCTTTTTCATGTGGAATTGATAGATTTTCTCCATATATTAATTATTTGGGGGTGGGGCATGTCACAAATGACTTTCAAGTTTTTGACATATGCAGCTGTGTGGAGAGGGTGCCATTTGCTGATATGAGGAACTCTGGACAGACATTAAAGCTGGATCTTAGTATTTAATGAGATGAAAACAAAGGCAAAGCTTGTGACGTTTAATTCTGTCAGGGAATATTTATTTGGCAAACCCCACTATAGTTGAACTCTGTGGCATGAGTTGTAGCTGATACAAACATATTCAACACATGATTACTGATCTTGAAGATCTTGCAGCAAGGATGACTAAGTGTATTACTTTTTGTTTATACTGAACTTCAACTGCTCTAGGTAAAAGTCCCAGGACTCAATTGTTTGAGATGGGGGAGAAAAAAAGCAATTACATATGCAAAGTGTCATCAGTGGACCAGTAGCATCTGTGTTATTTGGGCATTGTTAAAAATGTGACTCTCAGACCCCACCCCAGACCCACTGAAACAGAATCCACATTTTTTGCAAATTCTCTAGGTGATTACAATGCACATTGAATTTTGAGAATCACGATATAGATGATATCCAACCTCCCAAACTCTGTAGTGCTAGAGCTAAATCACGTCATTCTTCCATGGGAGCCCCGTGTGTGGATTTTGACCCATCTGTGCAAACAGATGTAGTAGAGACTGAATCACTATTGCTAATATCAACAACAAAGCTTTGGAAATCAGATGGAATGTATGTAGGAGAGCTGGCATTATATGAATAGGGAATGGAGGTACCATATTTTCCCTCTTAGTTGATCCAAACTTGCTAACAGTAACAACACAAATTCCAGAGTTAATTTAATGAGCCTCAATTAGGTTTCATGTTTCTACTTCCCCTTTTGAGCAAGCACTTTTAATCTTTGGTAAATTTTAAATGCATTCCATTTTATGGACAATGACCCAGAGTAGGTACTCAGGCCAATTGGTAAATATTTGTATTATAGAACTAAGAATCCACAATCCACAGTAGTTAGAAATCACAATAAAGATTATATTTATGAACATGCAGTGGTGGAAATTGTATTTATAAATGAGAGCTGATTGACTTGTGTTTTGTGGTAATGAAACTAAAGACAAAAGAAAAAATGATGAGATATTTGAAGTGTTAAAAGTCAAAATCATAATATTGAATTGATGGTTTCCGTGATCAAAAATTCATTACATATGAGAGTGTATCAAATGAACAAATATGATCTTATTTTTAAAATATAGTGATATCATGTTTACTTTATTTTCAAGTATATATATATTAAGAATATAACTTTATTTATTTATTTATTTATTTATTTTGCATGGGCAGGCACCAGGAATTGAACCTGGGTCTCCCGCATGGCAGGCCATATTTATTTTTAATTAGATGTATTTAAGAAAATAGGAAAATCCAAATTTACAAATCATATACATCATGTATAATTATTCCCTTTGTAAAGGACTTTTCACATTGTAGAATGATTAATTTGAGTACTCTTGGATGATAATCTCATCTTCTGCCTGTATTGTCTGATTTAGATGAATTAAATTCATACAAATATTTTAAAAATACATCTACTATGGAAAGTGAGACTCATAGAGAGTATTTGAGTGATAGATAATTTACACATTTGTATTTTAACAGAGAGAAAAAAGTTGATTTCTACATATTTATATTTTTCTTTTAATTTGGATTTCTTTTTATACATGTGAGCTGCTTACCAAATAAATGATAAGTTCCTGAATAATAAATGCCTTTTCCTTTTATTTTTTCAACAGACTATGTCATTAGTTGATATAGCACAGACATTCAATTAATGATATTTAATAACCATACTGCAACAAAATAAGCTTTCTTAATTTTTCCTTATTTTTATGTTGACTATTTAGAGAAATTTTGATATGCTAGAATTAAAATATCATCTGAGTATTTTCTCTTTGATCTTAAGGCACTTTAAAAGCTCTTTCTCTACTGGCATGTTTTGTGTAGGTATAAACAGAAAATTTCAAATGTAGTTTCTAATTCTTTGCTTTAGGACCATTCACTTAGAGAGACAAAACATAATATTTATAGTTCAACTTTGAATCCAGGGTTTCTTAACACAGCCTCTGTGAAGTGCTTTCTTTTTCATTTTTTTCCTCTTAAAGAAGTGATTGGAGATACTTTAATCAATTTTCATGTGTTCATACATGCCTAATACTTTGCTCCTTTATTAATGTACTAATAAGCCCTATAATCCTTAAAATGGATTTTGGGGCTCAAGCTGTCTTTGTTTTCACCTGAACTCTCCTTGGCAACCACAGAGACAAATTTACACGACTCCAGGTGAATTAGAATGTCACAAAGTACAGTTAATAATTACTTGTTATCATATCAATATGTCCCAATCCCTCTCTCTTTCTCATTCTCTCTATCTATCTCTATCCTTTTAAAAAAAATTTTTTTTGTATGCTATATGGAGGGGCCACATTTCATTCTTTTTCCATGTGAGTGTTCCATTATTGCAGCACCATTTGTTGAATTTTTGCTTGTTTTTTGTTTGTTTGCTTGCTTATTTGTTTGTTTGTTTTGCAGGGGGATGTGCATGGACTGGGAATAAAACTTGAGTCTCCCGTAGGAGAGAATTCCACCACTGAACTACTGCCACATGCCCCCATCCTTCTATCCTTTTTAATACCACATAATATATATTCTGGATCCAATTTTTCCATTTCAAGGGAGGAAAGATATGTAAAATATCTTCACTTCTTTGCACATTAAATAAAGTCTTATTATTTTGATTTCCATCAAAGGAGAAAATCCATGAATATATATCTAAGATTAGAAGAAGTGATGGATGCTGAAAGTGGTATGGTAGAGCTGTTGGGGTGGCAAGATAAATAGTAAAAGAGGAGAAATAAAGAGTTATGGTTTGGAAATTGGATCTAATATTTTAGAAATGGGGGGGTCAGTGTAGAGTCAGAATTGAAAGCCAACCCTGAATTGAATAGAATTATTGCAGTTATTACAACAAGCAATGGAGTAACATTAACTGTTTATTTTATTTTTAAAATGAAATTTGAAAAATATTAAATACCTCTTGACAACCAAACATTTTCAGCTTGTTAATTTTTTAAATTAAATTTAAATTAAAGTTATGCTTTCAGGCTGGCCATAGTGGCTCAGTGGCAGAGTTCTTGCCTGCCATGCAGGAGACCTAGGTTCAATTCCCTGGTACCTGCTCACGCAAAAAAAAAAAAGTTATACTTTCACTTCGTATAATATTCTAATGCACGACTGAAATGTATTTTGAAAATTTTTAGCTATAACCCAAAGAAAGAAGAAATATTCCTGTTCATATTTTCACTGATGAATTATAGTTTAGTAGCTACCTTGAAATGAATATTTCCTTAGTCAAAAACAATTTCTTGTAGTTTGAAATCTAGTAATATTGTTTATTTTCTGTAAGAATTTATTAAACAAAAAATCATTTATAATTTGATTTAGAACTAAAATTTTTAAGTGTTTTTTCTCAATAATAGATTGTAATTAACATCAAAATATAGCTTTTACAGTACTAATTTTGCAATTCAGTAGTATCATAAACAGACTTATAGCTGTCTATATACAAAATACGTGTGACCAAGAAAATAAGTATTTGATTATAGTATTACATAACCAATTTGGACATAAAAATTGAAACACACCCAAAGGTATTTGAATCTAAGGAAAAATCTACAAATTTTGGAGTTGGATCTACGGAGAGAATTCTTGAGTAAGATATTAATAGAAAGCTTACTGTAGTTTCCATAAATATATACCTATAAAAGGAAACATTAATGAATTATGAAAAGTGCATTTTAATTGACATGTATATTAATTCATTCTGATGTTGAAGTTTTATTTTTGGAGGAATGTGTCAGAATGTTCACTTACTAAAAAATATGTAACTAAAAAAAAAAAGATGTCACTGGAGCAGAAAATAGGATACCTAAGAAGTAATATTTTTTAAAGTTGCTTACATCTCTGCCACCTAGGGTTTCCAATAGAAAATTTTCCCTAGGCTCAAAAACATACTGTTGAATTATATGTAATTAACATTTAAATGTGCCAGGTTGGTGAGATACATTTAATGGAAGAAATCTAGCACACGTTCAATCTTGAAAAAGGAAACTAAGCAAATTATGTACAATATTATGTTTCATAGTATATTTATCTCATATTTTAAATATTTTATGAAAATACCCTTCTTTGCTTGGTTTCCTGCTACATGTGAGAAAAAAATTACCGGGATTATCTTGGAACGTCTATTTTGCTACGTTGTTCTTTCTTACATTATATTTTATTTGAACAGTTGCTTTACCAGGAAATCTTCTTAGAAAGAATGGCTCTTATCTGCATTTATTGTTTTTCAAATAAATTATAAAAGAAGCAAGTGGTAAAAACTTGAGTCAATTCACCTATTGCATTGTGGTAAGTGGTTTTAAACGTGAAGAATTATAAATTCAATAATAAGGAGATTCTTGAAGCAAATATTTTTATTGAGACAGCCTTTGTACTGAATGCAGTTATTGTATTACCATGAGTAATGGTTATTTTATAGGTCTACTTGACTAGTTGGTGGTATCTAGTTATGTCAAATACCGGCCTAGTTATTATGATGGAGGTATTTCATAGCTGAGCTTATTGTCTACAATCAAGTTGATCTTAAGTAAAGCATGCGCTCCATAATGTGAGTTGGTCTCGCCCAGTCACTTGGAAGTCTTAACAGCAAGAATCGAGGGTTCCAGAGAGCAGAACGTACACTGCCTCAAGATTACATGCTCCATTGTCTCTCCCCGAATTTCTTGGTCTGAAGCCGACCCTACAAATTCTGACTTGCCAGCTCCCATAAATGCATGAACCAATCCCTTATAATAAATCTCTTAACATTTTACTGTTTCTGGTTTTTTAGAGGGACACTCATTCAAACACCATATAACTTCTTCCTTCTACCACGGAAAAAAGTCTGCTCTTCCACATGGAGTTTTTCCTGGTTCTCATCATAAACTTCTATTTTGATACTATCCTATTACATGTGACTGGTGTGTGCTCTGTAGCACAATTCCTATAAGACATGTTGTTAATTTTAAACAAATTAAAAAAAACATGATTATACACAATAAAGCCATAATTTTAAATGACTGTTGAATAGATTTATTTCTGATATTTCTATAAAATATATGTATGGCATACTTTGATTTAAATTTTTTTATGTTTATGAATAGAAGTTTAAAACACGTATGATAGTGGCAAGAGAGAAAGACAGGGATCACTGTGCAAATTTATTCCATTTGTTTTATATTTTGTTAATAAGAGGTTTATGGATATCACTGATTTCATTAGCATAAGAAACAGAATCATGTAAATAAAGGGAGATATTATTAAGTGAAAGATGCTATTTGAGCAAGTTTCAAGGATTCTTATATTTATGCTGGCTTTTTGTTTTGCTTTTTAGAAACATGACCACAGTTTCAAATGTCTCTTGTGTAGAGATTTTTCATTTGAATTCTATACTGTATCTGGATTTTACAACACATCAAGACAAGTTTTCTAAATCATTTCACATTCCTGTACCAACTTACTATCATGTATTTTCACTTATTAAAGCCCTGATGATAAGTTCCCAAAATCTTAGGCAAGAATTTCCCTTTGCAACGTGAAGCATTTTATGTTTCTAACACTAGAGAAATTTAAGAACTGTTTCATGAGCTGTGTCCATGCAATAATAGAATCTTTCAAAAGTCATCATGATAAACCGAGTTGTTGTATTCCAGATGTGATGTTCTAGAGATTATATACCATAAAGAAATTAATCCAGTGAAGTGATCCAGTAAAGGCTAAAAGATATGAAGTCAGTCTCACTTTTACCATTTTATAGGTGTACTTATTTTAGATAAGCTTTACCCATCTAGGAAAAACTATGCATGTATGTCTTGACTTGTTCAACAGATTAGTAGTAAATAGAGAAGTTGGTTGCCAGCATTAGTCCCTGAAGTCTATGTAGCGAATTCCCTTTTAACTTGGTGATCCAAATAATCTACACTACTGATCAGATGACAGGAACATTAACTTTGATACTCATAAATATAGGCTTAGAAAGCAGTCTATAATTAAGGGCCAGGTGATTGAGAATCATCGATAAGTCCAAACAACCCCCATCATTCAGAACCGATATGAAAGCCATTTACACAAATCACCTCTAACTGCTCTTAATTGATGTGCAAGTATATAATGCATACTATTTTACTTTGGCCCTGCTCAATCAAAACACTCATTTTCTGTCCAGCAATGGAGTTTGGTGTAGGAGCTAAGATGTTTGTGAAATATATCCTACTGTCGATATTGACCATGTTGGTTGGTGTTTTATAATAGATCCCATGTTGCTGAACAGTAGTTCTAAGTTAGTCTTTCTATCCATCTCTTTCTCTATTACAAAAAAGTTTGCATAAAAGATTTTTTACTTCTTACTTCTGTCTGTGCCATTAAAATCATACCAAATGAAAGTAAGTAATCATTCCATAGAAATATCCTTTCTTCTAGTCTCCTATTTTCTCCTTTATTTTATTTCTTCTCTGAGATCATTTGACAAATAGTTTGATGATATTTCAACATTAAAAAAAGTTTTACAAAACTTTTAGTGGACAATTAAAAATTAAAGTATCATATACCTGAGTGAATAGTTTTTTGTGGGTAGCTAGCCCCATTCTATTTCTGAATACTAAAGGATGATTCTCTATCATGAACAACATAACATACTTTGTGTAGAGCTATTCTGGGCTGCCAATTTCCTCACAAGGTTGAAACTAAAAGAAAAAGAAATGAGTGGACAGTATAAGATTAGTATTATTCACTACCAATACACTAGTTTAAAAAAATACAAAGAAAGGGAAATTCAGAAGAAACGACGTAAAGATCAACAGTTAACAGAAAACAGTACACTTGAGCTGGAAGAAAATGGTGCTGTTAGAAATCCCGTTTTCTTTCTTCTGTGCTTCGTTCCCTATGGAGAAACATTCGTTCCATAATTGTTAAGAAAAGAGCCCTAGATTTAAAGGGGAAGTTTTGGGTTTTTAGTTTTTAATCATCTTAAAGCTTCATAGCTCGCCACAGCTTTGGAGGGAACATAGCCCCTAGATGTCCCACCAGCCTGATAAAATTTGGATGATGGCGTCATGGTGGTAGAAATATCGCCTGACAGTTCAAACACACATTTTGGTAAACCTCTCCCATGTGTATGGATTTAACTAGTCAATTCACAAATGAAGTCAAACTTTTTGCTTTAGTTTCATGCCATTTCACCAGAGATTTCTTTGTTCTTATGTGAATTAGAATTTTCTTCCTATTTTTATTTTCCAGATATGGGGGCATTATTGGTTATAACTACACTTCGTCTTTCTAGGGTAAAATAGTAAGCATAGGCATATGAATAAAACAAATGCATTAAATAAAATATGAGGAAGTAAGCACAGGCCAATTAAGATTAGGACAGTATAATTATGTCAAACAAACCCGTAAAATCATATTGTGCATCATATACTGAAATTACGTAAACAAAGGCTGAGTATAGAATTTCCATTCCCGAAATTATTTTATTTCTGTCCCCTTCCTACACTCACCAACCACACATTCACTTATTTTCATAATAAAATATTTTTGTTCATGAGACGTAAATATATAAATTATCTTACAAGGGAAGGTTTAAGTATAATGGATACAAAATTTGTTTTACCTCCATAGCAGTAGAAAGGTAAAGGATTCTAATGTCATACCATTTAAAATTATTAGAATTTATAAGAAAATACCAAGGACCACATCCTCTGATTTTATTACAGAAGAAAAACATAAAAAGAAATGTTAAAAATAGGCCCATCAAAAGAAAAATCTAACATCTATTCTACAAAATAGTTCTATCTCAGTAGCTTTCGATACACTTGGAAATCAAATCCAAATGTTATATCTACCTTATGGCTGTAAAGTTCATTGAAATAAGCACCAAGCTGGGGCAAGAAAATGAGACTGTTACAGCAAGGGTGCTACCGTGGCAGCAGGTCAATGCATTACCATTTTGCCTTGGGTCACCTGTGGTTAAAATGTGCTTTAAAATCAAAGATGAAATGATTGTATTACCTCAGTTTCAAACTGGTGGATATTTGCCCACCTCTTTGCAAACTAGTAATTGAAATATTGCACATTGACTATGGTTGTACATGTTACACCTTAGAAGGGAATTGGAGATTGGATTAAGCAGGAGGTTTTGTAGTCAGTGAGGGACGGCCGTGGGCTGAGGACGTCACTCAGATCAATTAGTGGACCAGACTGTGGTTTTAAGGGACTCTGACAGCCCTGTCCTACTTTCACTATGGTACTACCTCTAGTTCCAGTTACAACAGAGAAAATAGAATTTTAAAAAGTTTCCCTTGAAACTGAAGCAAATTGGGCTGGGGAGCAGGAGACAAGGTCCCTACCTTGGTGATGGCAGAAACTGTGTCATGGGTATCTGTTACTTCACCTGTTAAAATGGACATATGATATTATTTTATTTCAATGAAAAGAAATCTCCTTTGTAGGCCAGATGACCTCCTCAGGTCTCTGACTGATGTGTTGCATGATTTTTATGATTCAGAACAAGTTACTATTTAATAAAAATGGCAAATTGGTCACTGTCTTTCAGAAGCATTAAAGCATTCAAATACTGACTTTTTAAACATTCAGATTTATAAATTCCTGAAATTATAAAGATTCATCTGGGGCCTAAACTCTGGATATCAAAAGACTCCAACTATGATAATTCTGAAAAATAATTCACTATAAATATGTACAATATTGCATTAAGTAAAAGTCAATTTAATGTCAGAAAATAAAAACGTTCAAAATACTTACTGTTTAAACAAATGTACTTTAATTTGACAGTTATTGGCAAAATGAATTTTAACTTTTTCTTAAGTTGGCTATTGCTCAAAATTTCCCATTATCTTTTAATTTAGTGTGAAGCCAATTCAGTTCAAAGTCAATATTGCAGAAGAAATATTGGGACATAAAATAGAAGTGAACAACGTGCCACAAATTTAGTATTTAACGAGGTGTAATAAAATGTATTGAGAAATAACTCCTTAGCCCCATTTTCTCAGCTCCTCTTAGTCCTGGGGTTAAGAATTAATTTTTCCTCCTCATTTACTCCAGTTGAACTGCTTCTTCATTTCGTTTCTATGAAATACGTTGAGAGATCTTTCCCAATAAACATAGTGGATTGAACATATGCATTTATCTTCTCTCCCTTGTAAAACAGCACCAAAAGACAATGAATTAGAATATATATATATATATATATACACACACACACACACACTATCAAGAACAATAGAATGATAGAGAATGTAATGACACAATTTTTAAGAAATTTTGGAAAATGGGAACATTACAGAAGGCTGATGTCTGTGAGACTGGGCCAAATTGTCTCAAAGAACCTCTGAAAGACCTGGTATAGGGAGAATTGGGGAGCTTGCAGGGCTGAGTTATGGGATTTGAAAACTGGCAATTGGGTTAAAATCTACAGGTAGCACAATAGGACTTAGTTCAGACAAGCTGCTACCCACCCACCTCAGGATGACCTGCTCCCACAGCCACACGTAGCAACCAGGGGCAGCTGCAGCAGGGGTGAGGCACAGAGCTGATGTCAGGAGTTGAGATGAAAGTCTGGATCTAGAAGAGTGAGAACCCCAGCCTACTCTCTCCCACAGGTTGCAGGAACAGCGTCCAGGCATTCAGTTCCTGAGGCAAGAGATTAGAAGATTTTTCTCTAAAGGAATTGAACACCTCAGAGACAATATCTATGCAGAGACATTTGGACCACCCCAATATAAAGCTCACCACCAATCATTATGCAGAGGAGGGCACTGGTTAACAACCCCCTCTCCCCTCCTATGGAGAATTTCAGTAGCCAAACTCGTCATAAAGTTAAGGGCAGCCTCCAGGACAAAGATTTAAAAAATGAACAAATTGGGGGTGGGTGGGTGGAAGGAAACTGGGAAAAAAATGGAAGTGAGAGAGAAAATAGAGGAAGAATTTTTTTTTAATTAAAATTTTAAATGGATGGTGGGTGAATGTAATGTAATTCACAAGATTGTTAATGCAATGAGCAGCACTAAATAATATATGTGAATGTGATTAAAGTGGAAATTTTAGGTCTTATATATGTTACTAGAATAGAAATTCAAAGGAATTACATAGTACTTTTGGTAGTTAGGTTCAATGTCAACTTGGCCAGGTGATGGTGCCCAGTTGTTCTGTTGCTGTGGACTTAAATCATCAGCATGTGAATTTCACCTATGGCTGATTACATTTGTGCTAGGCTAAGGGACATGCCTTCCACATGAGTGAGGTGTAATTTAATTAGCTGGAGGCTTAAAAGAGAGAGAGGTCAGAAGAGAGCTCAGCAGCTCAGCATACCTCATCTTAGCACCTGCAGCTCAGCCCAGACATTGGGAGATGCGGAAAGGAATCACCCCAGGAAAGCCACTGGAACCCAGAAGCCAGGAAAAAAGACCAGCAGATGCCGCTGTGTGCCTTCCCATGGGACAGAGAAACTCAGATGAAAGCTAGCTGCCTTTACTCTGAAGAACTATAAATTTTTAACTCAATAACTCTCTTTATTAAAAGTTGATCCATCTCTGGTGTGTTCACTCCGGCAGCTTTTGCAAACTGAAACAGATCTATACAATACAATGTACCCTATTATAAATGATGGACTACAGTTAATAATGGAATTATAAAAACTATTCTTTCATAAATTATATCAAATGTGCCTCAGTAATGTAAGGTGTTAATCATAGAGTATATACGGAAAATCTGTATATTATGTTTTATAAATGATATTTCTGTAAACCTACTACTTTTCTAACAAAAATATTAATAAAAATCCGTATTAAAATAATTAACTAGAATAATTTTTCTTTAAATTCATGGAAATGAACAACATAAAAAGTGAATCCCAAGTTAACAGTGGGCTATAGTTAAAAGTAAAGTATGGACTTTCACAAATTGTAACAAATGCAGCACATCAATGCATGGTGTAAATAATAGGAGGGCATATGGGAATCTTACATTTTATGCATGATTGTTCTGTAGACCCACAATTTCTGTAATCATCATCAACATAAGGAGAAACAGTTGTCTGTCCCTATTACAGACAGCTATTATCTACAGATTCACAGGCTGGAGCCATTCTGGGGAACCAAAAAAGAATAATCAACTAGATAAGAAATAAAGTTGTGGTAGGAGGAGAAAATAAACCAGGAAGCTATAAAGAATAATGAAGAACCCACAAATAGGAGACCAAATGCTAAAAAAAATCAGGAGAGTGGCCGAGGACTCTTCATAGAAGCCTCTAAGCATCTGGCCTGGAGACCTGGAGAGGGAGCTATCTAGATCAGATCAGGAAGAGAGTCTGGGGTGGGATGGCATGCATTTCTAGATTAAGAACACATACAATTTGATACATTGTCTGATATACTGGAGCATTGGAAAAAATACCATAAGGTATGATAAGTTGTTGGCGTATATGGGAAAAATAGTTATCTATACCCAGCAAATCAAATAAATGAAGGAAAAAATGAACTAGGAAAAATAATTGTAGGAGAAAGGAATGTAATCCATAGTATATATGGTACTTAGGTCACCAGTGCACAGTAGAATTATTTCAAAATTTAGAAAAAATATGGAATAAACATTTTGAAAACAGAGGGAAGGTGGAAGAGGGAGATGACGGTGGGATATGACTTATAAAACCTCAAATGATATAACGAGAAGTCAATGGATTATGTCTCAAATTAGAGGTACACACACACACATGCACACGTGCTTACATACAACTGTTATAAGAGCAGTAGCCACAAATTTCTACTCCAATAGATGATTGTGTAAAGGTTTTGGGACATATTCTGTAATGATGG
The DNA here is from genome assembly GCF_023851605.1 of Tamandua tetradactyla. Classification (NCBI taxonomy): domain Eukaryota; kingdom Metazoa; phylum Chordata; class Mammalia; order Pilosa; family Myrmecophagidae; genus Tamandua; species Tamandua tetradactyla. The sequence goes on from NC_135350.1 coordinate 11,114,313, forward strand.
GCTCTCTATGATGCAGGGACTGTTAATTAATGGGAAATCTGATACCCTATTTTCATGGTGGGGTTTATTCTTAGAGAGAAACTGTTTTTAAAGCAACATGTGCTCTTTAGCAGCCCTATCTATCCCCTTCTCATTTTTAAGTCAAATAACACAGGTTTCCTGAACTTTCCAAGCTTCTACTCTTCAAGGAGGAAGATCATGACAATAGTTTGAGGATAATCTTAAATAATACATAAAGTGGGTTTGCTTTGCTCACATAAACCAAAAAAAGTTTGCATAATCACAAATGGAACTTTTGTAAACCACTTAACCCAGTAAGAAGTTTCCTCTTGTCTTCTCTCATGGGAATTTCCACTTATTTCCATTGTGGTATGTATCCTACTGATTATTGCAGAGGCTCTGCAGTTCACTTTTTGGGTTTTCAGAATCTGTTACTGTGATTGCAACATAGTAAGAATTTTGAATAAATGTATGACAAATAAAAATAATTAATGTCAGGTGATATTTGATATAAGAAACTTTTAAAATCAAAGTATTAAGATTATATAAACGAATTTACATACTGAAACAAAAAAAATCACTGATCACCTATAAAGAAACAAAGATTCTGATCTTGGTGCTGACCTTTGTTGCTTATTCAGTTGAATAAATTTTTTATTTTATTTTATAAATGAATATATTTTTATTTTATTATTTTTTAAAACTCATCTCACAGTTGGGAAAAATGCTCATCCTACATACCACACCCATTATTGAGGATCAAAACATATGGATGAACTTTCAAATTAAAATATAAAAACAGTACATAGAAATGTAATATTTGACTCTTAACCAGCAGTGTTCGGTTAATGGAAATATAGGTTAATGCAGATATAGAAGGGTGAAAGAATGAACAAAAAAACATGGAAAAAGTAGAGAGGGCAAACTTTGGTATTATTTTGACAAATATGAGATAATGAATGCAATTATTTGTAATTATTACTGCTGAAAAGAACATAGGGATAAACATAACAGCGTGCTTAGATTTATTGTAAATAACCACAAAATTCATTTTAATGCAAATTTTAAATGATCATTGTGGTAGTTAGATTCAGTTGTCAACCTGGCCAGATGAAGGTGCCTAGTTCTGTTGCTGTGGACATGAGCCAGTTGTATGTGAACCTCATCTGTTGCTCATTACATCTGCAGTCGGTTAGGAGGCGTGCCTGCTGCAATGAATGATGTTTGATTTAATTGGCTGGTGCTTAAATGACAGAGCTCAATGTAGCACAGCCCAAGCAGCTCAACATACCTCATCTCAGCACTCACAGCTCAGCCCAGGCCTTTGGAGATGCAGAAAGAAATCACCCCAGGGAAAGTTGTTGGAAACCAGAGGCCTGGAGAGAAGGCCAGCAGAGATTGCCCTGTGCCTTTCCATGTAAGAAAGAACCTCAATTAAAAGTTAGCTGCCTTTCCTCTGAAGGACTAATGAAATAAATCCCCTTTTACTAAAGGCTAGTCCATCTCCAGTGTATTGCATTCTGGAAGCTAGCAAACTAGAACAATCATAAATTAGAGAATTTATTATTTTTTTATTAGAGAAGTTGCAGATTTACAGAACAATCATAAATAAAAGTAAAATAAAAAGTTACCATATATTCTCCTCATTCTAACAACTTGCATTGATGTGCTACATTTATTAAAATTGATGAAAGCTTATTTTTATAATTGTACTAAAACCTATAACCATGGTTTAACTAGGGTTAACTGTTTGCATTGTGCAGATTCAGGGATGTTTAAAAATTTATTCTAGTAACATATATACAACCCCAAATTTCCCTTTTTTACTTACATTCAAATATATAATTCAATGCTGTTAGTTGCATTCATATTGCTATGCCACCACCACTGTCATCTATTACCAAGACTTTTCCATCTCTCAAGTTGATATCCTGTATATTTTATGCTTTACCTGCCTATTCCCTATTCCCAACTCATCCTCTGGCAAACTATGTTCTAGATTCTGACTCAATGAGTTTGCTTTTTCTAATTATTTCATATGAGAGAATTCATGCAATATTTGTCCTTTGGTGTCTGGCTTATTTCACTCAACATTGTCTTCACAGTTCATACATGTTGTTGCATGTACGAGGACTTCAATTCCTTTTAATGCTGAATAATATTCCATTGTGTGTGTACACAGTTTGTTTAATCATTGGTTGATGAAAACTTGGATTGCTTCCATCTTTTGGCAATTTGCTATTTGGCAAATCACTATGAACACTGGTATGCAAATAACTGTTTGAGTACCTACTTACAATTCTTTTGTATATATTCTTAGAAGTGGGATTGACAGGCTATTGGTAATTCTATACTTAAATTTCTGAGGAACTGCCAAACTATTGTCCACAGAGGCTGCACCATTTTATATTCCCACCAAGAATGAACAAGCATTCCTATTTCTCCACATTCTCTTCAACTCTTGTAGTTTTCTGTTTTTTTTTTTTTAATTAGTCTTTCTAGTGGGTGTGAAATGGTATCTCATGGTGATTTTGATCTGCACTTCCTCAGTGGCTGATGATGCTGAGCATCTTTACATGTGCTTTTTTGGCTATTTGTATATCTTCTTTAGAGATGTCTATTAAAGATTTCCCCCTTTTTAAAAAATGGGTCATTTGTATCATTGTTGTTAATTGAATGATTTCTTTATATATTCTAGATATTAAACCCTTATCAGATATGTGATTTCCAAAATTTTTCTCCCAATATATAAGTTTTTGGTTAACTTTCATGGTAAAGTCCTTTGAAGCATAGAAGTTTTTAATTTTGCTGAGGTCCTGTTTATTTTTCTTTTGATGTTTGTGCTTGGATGTAAAGTTTAAAAAACGATTGTCTAACACAAGTCTCTGAAGGTGCTTCCCTATGTTTTGTTGTAGAAATTTTATAGCTCTGGCTCTAATATTTATGCCCTTGATCCATTTTGAGTTCATTTTTGTAGATGGTGTGAGGTGGGGGTCCAATTGCACTCTTGCAAATACAGATTCAGTTTTCTAGCACTATTTGTTGAAGAGACTATTCATTCCGAAATGAGTGGTCTCTTCCCCCTCATCAAAAATCTGAGCTGGCCATAAATGAGAGTGTTGATTTCTAAGCTCCCCATTCTATTCCAGTGGTCTATATGGTTGTCCCTGTGTCAGCACCAGGATGGCTTTCTTCAGTGAAATAAATTTATTTCTTGGAGCTTCGCTCTGTTTAGATTATGTAGTTTTGTTCGGTAGTAAGACCAATCTTTAAAGGATGATGGATCATTGGCTTAATGGATGGAATAAGAAAGTGAAAAATGTAAAACATCAGGAAACATACATTCAGAGCGAAGTGAGTTTGTTCACTAAACACAATCTCCTCAGAAAATGTACAAACATTCTATTCTACAGATTTTCCTCATTCAAATGAAAGTAGATACAGCAACTAATCTAGAAGCTTGCTGAAATTCAATGAAAAAATCCCAATGAGGCTATCCCAGTTTCAAAATAAAATGTATGCATTTAAATGTGGTCCATCTGGTTGAAAGTTGGCATAAGATAATACATGCTTCCCCAAAATAGAAAGTATAAAAGTTGGGGAGGAGTCTCACTTTATGGTCTTCCTCTCAAATTACTTAGCACCCCTCCACTTGGGAATACACTTGTGACACTAGCTGTGGTGGCAGTTGCAGTTGGAGAGAATTCCAAAGCGGCACTCACTGGGGCTGGCTTTCTCATAGACAATCTCCATGCAGACCCCACAAAACATGTCCTTACTTTGCTGGACAGCAAATGAGAGCTCCATGTCCTTCTCACAGGCCTCAATGTAAGATTTTATATGGTGTGATCACTGGGCAGTATCCATTGGACGTAGGACATACAGTCCACATATAACATGAATCTCCATGGAGATACATACAGTTCTCTCATATCCACACTCTTCACTGCAGCATAGGGGCAAAGTTTTTGTTTGTTTGTTTCCACTGCAGTTTTCTCTTTCTCTAATTCTTCCTTTCTCACTGAGCCCCGTGGGGGTGTGACAGTGCTATGGCCACAGTAAGGATGCCCAAGAGCAAACTCAGTGGCGTTCACCCAGTCATCTGTGCCTCCTTCTATAGTTGCAAAATTTGAATTTCTTGACTCAGTTCCCTCTGCACTCATTTCAGCACGCGGTCCAACTACTGATGAGAAACTTGAGGAAGCAGCAAGGGATGATTTTGCAGTTACATCTGGAGCAGCTGGTTCTTACTGTTTCAGGGGCTTACTATGTTCCTATCTGCAGTGGTATCCATAAATACAGAGCCCTTGCTGAAAATACTTTCACACTATACCATATAGACGGTCAGAGAGATCATGTGAATTCATTATTCCTTACAGTTGTCTCCTTCCTTACAAACTCCATGCATAAAATACCTACAGATGATCTGTTTAGTCCAGCCACTGCTACTGCTGGTGCTGCTGCCTCCTCTTCCTACTGCCCCCAGGGATGGAGAAGTGACTGAGGATAGGGCTCGGGGAGACTGCTGTCACTGCCACACTGCCGCTCCTGCTTCTGATGTTGTGGCTGTTCCCAGAGCTGCAGTCTCTGCAATTACTGTTTATCCCACACAGCAATGGCACCGGACCTTTGGGATCACATACTTCCGTTCTGGCTTGGGACAGAGGGTGGCCAGCAGCTGAAGAAGAGTGAGGCATCACCCGGGTCCCAGCTCTTCTCTGTGCCCGGGTCTCCTCGGACTCTCACCATGACATTTTGGTTACCCTTGTCATTGAATAAGTTTTAGGACTTGAAAGTGCAAGTACTCCAACTTCGTCTTTTTCGAGATGATTTTGTCAGTTTGGGGCCCCTTACCCTTCCATATCGTTTTGATGGGATTTTCCATTTCTGAAAAGAAGGTAGTTGGGATTTTAGTTTGGATTGCCTTGAATCTGTAAATTACTTTGGGTAGAACTGACTTCTTGATATTTAGTTTTCTACTTCATGACAATGGAATGTCCTTACATTAATTTAGTTTTTATTTTATTTATTTTAGCAATGTTTTGTAAAGTATTCTTATACAGCTCCTTAACATCTTTGGTTAGATTTATTCCTAGATGTTTGATTCTTTTAGTTGCTTTTCTAAATGGAATTTTTTTCTTGATTTCTTCTTCAAATTGTTCATTGTTAGTGTAGAGAATTACTACTGATTTTTTGGTTGTTGATCTTCTACCTAACCACACTGCTGAATTTATTTATTAGTCCTAGTAGCCGTGTGTAGATTTTTGGGGATTTCCTATATAGAAGATCATTTCATTTGCAAATAATGAAAGCTTTGCTTTCCAATTTGGATGCTTACTTCTTCTTCTTGCCTTATTGCATTCAAACTTACAGTGTTGAATAAAGTTGTGACGGGGACATCCTTATCTTGTTTCTTATGTTAGAGGGTAAGCTTTCAGTCTCTCACCATTGAGTATAATTTCATCTGTGGACTTTGCCTAGATGCCTTTTATCATATTAAGAAAGTTTCCTTCTTTTCCTGGTAGTCTAAGTGTTATTATTAAGAAGTAGGGCACATTTTGTCAAATGTCTTTTTTGCAACAAATGAGAAAATGATGCATTTTTTTCCTTCATTCTTTCAATTTGGTTTATTACACTGATTGATTTTCTTATATTGAACCACCCTTGCCTACCTAGGAAAAATCCCACTTGATCATGGTGTGTAATGTTTACTGTGTATTCCTTTTGTTAGTATTTTGTGGGAGATTTTTGCATTTGTATTCATAAGAGATATTGATCCGTAATTTTCCTTTTTTTTTTTTTTTTTTTTTGTATGCTATGTGGTGGGGATCACATTTCATTCTTTTTTCCCTTGTGACTATCCTGTTATTGCAGTACCATTTGTTGATTTTGGGGAGAAAGTGCATGGACCAGGAATTGAACCCGGGTCTCCTGCATGGCAGGCAAGAACTCTACCACTGAATTATCCTTGCACCCCATCCTTTTTTGTATTTTTTTTTTTTTTTTTGCATGGGCAGTCACTGAAAATCAAACCTGGGTCTCTGGCATGGCAAGCGAAAACTCTGCCACTGAGCCACCGTCACACTGCCCCTTTTTTGTATTTTTATGTGGCTCTGGTATGAGGGTGATGTTGGTCTCATTGTATGAATTAGGGAGTGTTCAACCATCTTCAGTTTTTTGAAAGAGTTTGAGCAGGTTTGGCCTTAATTCTTCTTGGAATGTTTGGTAAGATTCCTCTGTTTAGCTATCTGGTCCTGGATTTTCCTTTCTTGAGAGGTTTCAATTACTGATTTAATTTCTTTATTAGTTGTTGGTTTGTTGAGATCTTCTATTTTTTCTTGAGTAGTTTGTGTGTTTCTAGGAATTCATGTTTCATCTAGATTTTATAATTTGTTGGTGTACAGTTGCTCATATATCCTTTTATTGTCCTTTTTTTATTTCACTGGTATTGGTAGTAATGTCCTCCTTCTCATTTCTGATTTTAGTTATTTGTGTTTTCTCTCTTTTTTCTCTATTAACTTCACTAGTCATTTGAAGGAACTAACTTTTATTTTTGTTGAAACTCTTCATTGTTTTTTATTCACTATTTCATTTATCTCCATTCTAGTTTTTGTTATTTCCTTCCTCCTGATCAGTTTTGGATTAGTTTTCTCCTTATTTTGTAGTTCCTCCAGTTGAGATTAGGCTTCTGATTTGAAATGTTTCTTCTTTTTTTCATGTAAGCATTTAGAGCTATAAATTTCCCTCTCAGTACTCTCTAGCTGCATCCCATACGTTTTGGTATGCTGTATGTACATTTTTTATTTACCTCAAGATTTTCCTAATTTCCCTTGTGACTCCCTCTTTAACCCATTGGTTGTTAGAGAGTATGTTTAATTTCCACACGTTTGTGCATTTTCCATTTCTCCCACTGTTATTGATTTCTAGCTTCATTCTGTTGTGGCTGGAGTAGACAAATTGTTTGATTTAAATATTTTTTTAATTTATTAAGACGTTTTCTGATCTAAGATATATTCTATCCTTGAGAATAATTCATGTGCACTCAAGAAGAATGTGTATTCTGTTGCTTTTGGGTGATGTGTTCTATATATGTTTGCTAAGTCAAATTGGATAAGAGTATCATTCCAGTATTCTCTTTCCTTATCGAGCTTCTGTCTAGATATTCTATCCATTATTGTAAATGGTGTATTCAAGTCTCGAACTATTAATGTAGACCTGTCAGTTTCCCCTTTCATATCTGTCAGTATTTTTCATGTATTCTGGTCACTGCAGTTAGTGACCCAGAATATAATATATATTTATGTAAGATATATATAATATATATTTATAATGTAATAATATATTATAATTGTAATAATATATTATATATATTTGTAATTATATATATAATAATATAATATATATCATATATATTTATAATTGTTGTATCTTATTATTGAATTTTCCTTTTTAATCAATATTTTAGTTGGCTAATGCTGCTGGAATATAACATACCACAAATGAAACAGGAAATTTACCAAGTTACAAGTTTACAATTCCAAGAACTTAAAAATGTCCAAACTAAGGCATTCATAAAAAGATACTGTGACTCTGAAGCCAGGCCAAATGGCATTTGGGGTTTCTCTTTTAGCTGGGAAGGCACATGGCTGGCATCTGAAGTCCCTGTTCCCAGTTCATTGCTTTGCGCTTCTAATTCCAGCGAGTTCTTCTCTAAGTATCTGTGGGCCTTCACTTAGCTGTTCCAAGGCAAAACTCTGGGTTTCATCTCTTAGCTTAGTATCTCCTGGATTTCTTCTCTTCAGGTTCTGGCTATTTCTGTGAGTCCTTGCTTAGCATGTCTGTGTCTATGTCAGCTCTGAACTGTTTCTCTGTGAGCTCTCTTAAAGACTCGAGTAAACTAACCAAGACCCACCTTGAATGGGAGGAGTCATATCTCCATCTATTCATAATGCCACACCCACAAATAGGTGTGTCACATTTCCATGGAAACAACCTAATCAAAAGGTTGTTTTCACATCCTACAATATTGTATCAGGATTAAAAGAACATGGCTTTTCTGGGTACATATCAGTTTCAAACTAGTACAGTCAGTAAATAGTAACCATCTTTGTCACTCTTAACTGTTTTTGACTTAAAGTCTGTTTTATCTGTATTTCCATAGCTACCTCAGCTCTTTTTTAGTTACTGCTTGTATGGTATATTTTTTCCATCATTTCACTTTTAACCTATTTATGCCTTTGAATTTCTTCTAGAAATTCTAGTTTCTTCTAGACAGTATATAGTTGAGTCATGCTTTCTTATCCATACCGCCAATCTTGCCTTTTGACTAGAGTCTAATCCATTTACTTTTAAAGTCACTAAGGAAATGCAGGATTTTCTTCTACCATTTTGCTAACTAGTCATTGTAAGTCCTATATCTGTTTTGTTTTGCAATTCTTCCTTTCGTGCTTACTTTCATATTTATTTGATTTTTTGTGTTGTGCCATATTGGGTCCTTTCTAATATCTCTCTGGATATATTTTTCATATATTTTCATTGTGGTTGCCATTGGTTTAACTTAACAGTCTAAATGTATGACAATCATTTTGTTACCAGCTTGTCTTCAATAGTATATATATATATATATATATACTCTGTTCTTATATCTGTCCATTCCGTTATCTTTTTTATACTTGTTACAAATCATATCTTTGTATATTTTACATCCAAAACCATAGTTTTATCATTACTTTTCATGCTTTTGCATTTTAGCACCTGTAGGAAGTAAGTAGTAAACATAAAAATAGCATACCAAAAAATACAATACAATATTACTGGCATTTATAATTACCAAATGGTTACCTTTACCACAGGTTTTTATTTCTTTACGCCACCTTGAACCATTACCTAGTGTCCTTTCCTTTCAGTCTGAATAACTTCCTTTAACATTCCTTGTAGGGCAATTCTAATGATGATGAACTCTCTGAGCTTTTGCTTATCTGGAAATGTCTTATTTGCTCACTCATTTTTGAAACATTGTCTCACTGAATATAAAATTTTTGTTTGACAGTTGTTTTCTTTCAGCACTTTGAGTATTTCAACCCAGTGCCTTCTTTCCTCCACAGTTTCTGATGAGACATTGGCACAAGCTAACTATAATTCCCTTGTACACAGCCCGTTTTTTCCTTGCAGCTTTCAGAATCCTCATTGTCCTTTGCATTTAAAAATTTGATTAATATGTACTAGGTTGTATTTTTCTTCAAGTTTCTCCTGTTTGGTTTCTCCTGTTTGGTATTACTTGGGCTTCTTGGATGTGCATATTCACATAGTTTGTTAGTTTGGGAAGTTTTCTGTCACCATTTCTTTAAATATTCCTTCTGCCCCTTTATCTCTTCCTTCTCCATTTGGAGTCCCCATAATGTGCATATTGTCATGGATGATGCTATCCCAGGGGTCTGTTAGGCTATTTTCATTTTCTGTAATTCTTTTTCCTTTCAGCTCCTCAGCCTGACTCATTTTACGTATCCCGTTTTTCAGAGCATTGATTCCTTTCTGCGCCAGCTTCAATCAGCTCTTAAACCCTCCTGGAAATTTTTCAGTTGACTTATTCTGGTTTGTAACTCCAGTAGCTCTGTTTCATTTTACAATTTCTATCTTTTTATTGACATTCACATATTGTACTTTCAGTGTTTCTCTGATTTCCTTTAGTTCCATCTCTGTGTTTTCTTCCATCTCCTTGATCATATTGAAAATCATTATTTTTTTAAGTCTTTGTATACTGTGTCCACAATCTGGCCTTCTTCATGGATGTTTTCTGTGTTTTTATCCTCTTCTTTTGGATTGCCAAACATTTCTGTTACTTAGCTTATCTTGTAATTTGTTTGTACACTGAGCAATAGATTTTGACTATTTGTACTCTAATTCTGAAAGCTTCAACAAATAATTTTTTTCTTTTCTAGATCAAGTTTTTACTAATCCCTTTTGATTTATCACAGTACAAAAATGTACTAACCTTTAACAAATTACAGTTTGATAGAAATAATGTTTAAAATTTAAGTCAATGCTGTGCCTATAATTTTACTATTCTCCACTAGAGAGAATTCTTCCTTCTAGAATTCAAAAAAGGAAATTACTTAATGTGAAATTAGCCCTTCAATTCTTCCAGAAAATGTGACAAGGAGTTTCTATTGACTATTAAGCCTGCTTCTGATTTTGATATATAATTAGGTTTGGAGAAAGACGCTGAGGTTGTGCAATGGAATGTAAATGGTGCTCATGCAGTAGAAAATGAAGTTAAACAACAGTCATGTCAGGGAGTGCTGGCAGAAATTTATTTAAACCAGTGCATTGTCACTAGTTTAGTAAGTTATGGGTATTTTCCACAAGCTCATTTATGGTGGGGGAACCACAACTTTGTGATTTTGCAAGCTCTTTTCTTTCAGTCGGAGGCCACTAAAGAGGAATACAATGAGTACTACAGATCTTTGTTAGCCGTTATAGGGATATTAGGGCTCCTTCTTGGGAAAACTGTGAAATTACTCTGAATGTGAGCTAGACTTGTTGGCATTTAACACCTCTTTTCAGTGCCAATGTTTAGGAATTTTCTCTCATTTTCTTTATTATACTGTCTTCACATTTTACTTTTTGAGTGCGTTTGCTGTATCATTCATTTTACAGTAACTCTTGAGGAGCCATTTTGTCTTTTTTTTCTGGCTCAAAATCCCCCAAAACATCACATGTATTTAAGATATTGTCCCATTCCCAGCAAAACACATTTCTCCAAAAGATGTATTTGCATCCATCACTTACTGGTTTATTCATGAGATAGTAGTTTTGTTTTGTTTTTGTTTTATTTTTTGGCATGGACAGGCACCAGGAATCGAATCCAGTCTCCGGCATGCCAGGCAAGAACTCTGCCACTGAGCCACCATTGCCCATAGTAGTTTTTGACCTACTTTTGGGAATCTATATGTATAGAATTGTCATATCTCTTGCACCATTACTGAGATTTTAGGTACATCCTCATCATCAGAAGTTTAGGGTCATTTCTAAAAAAAGAAATCCAAACCAGCTCTTCGTCTCTTTGGTTTAACTATCAACTGCTGTCACAATTAAAAAATTCATTCCTCATATGAAGCAGAAAATAGGATGACATTTCACTGATTAATACACCAAATCTTTAAGGAATGCTCCCATAAAACAGAAATATAACCCTGATATCAGAAAAATCACATATTCAAGAATTCCTCCCATAAAAGTTCCTCTCACCCCAAAACAATTCTTGTTAGTATCGTGGAAAAAAAGAAATTCATTTAATTCAGTTGGAAAAAATAGAAGGAATTGGTTGCTAACAATTTTTTATGAACATACTCTTATTTTGTTAACAGACAGAAAAATCAAACAACCACTCTGCACCTTTTAAAATCTATACTAGTTGTAAGTTTATGAATATAACATAGCCCACTGTTCTTTTCTCAAAGGATAAAATTAAATATTATATGTTTCAAATATTTATTTGTTTTAAAATAATAATGTTTATGGCAATTTTTCCATTTAAAATTTGAGAAATTCTGGTAATGCAGTGTTCTGGTTTGCTAGCTGCCAGAATGCAACACACCAGAGACGGATTGGCTTTTAATAAAAGGGGATTTATTTTGTTGGTTCTTCAGAGGAAAGGCAGCTAATTTTCCACTGAGGTTCATTCTTACATGGAAGGCACAGGATGGTCTCTGCTGGTCTTCTCTCCAGGCCCCTGGGTTCCAACAACTTCCCCCGGGGTGACTTTCTGTATCTCCAAAGGTTTGGGCTGAGCTGCAAGTGCTGAGATGAGGAATGCCGAGCTGCTAGGCTGTGCTACATTGCGTTATCTCATTTAAGCACAAGCCAATTAAGTTAAACGTCACTCATTGCAGCAGACACGCCTCCTAGTATCTTTACATACTTAGTAAATGTTCCTTTGGTGTAACTTTTGAGAAAACAAATATTACAAAAATGAAGCCGTCATTGCTAATGACTCAAGCCAGATTATATTTCTTTCAATACAGAATATTAATTTCAGAACTGAGTCTTTGTCCTACTTAAAGATAAGAGATGCTAAACTGGGCAAATGTCTTTGGATAATACATATTTCATTGTAGATGATTTACTCAATAAAGTTATGAGTGTTAGCTTCCAATAAGTGATGTCAAAATAAGACAATATGAAATCATTGAGATTCTGTTAAATATAAAGAATATACCAATTCTATTTTTCTCTTTCATAGGATATTCTTTCCAAATGATTTTAAAGAAACCTTTTTTTACAGAACCAGAATTTTATATAATTCTTACTTACAGAGTTACAACAATAAAAAAAAGGAAGAGTTTAATTTGGAAATGCCTCTCTAAATTTTTCCTCAATGTACTTTAAATTACAGAGGGTATTAAAAATGATTAAATCCACTATGGATGAAGTCACTTCAGCCTGATGGCTATTTGCATTATACTTTATGATATAAATAGTATAATTACATTACTGGATATTTTGTACTGACAGTTGATTTTTCCTAGTATCTCCATCAAATGTGCTCTTTAAGGAACAAAATATTTTCTACACTTTTTACTTTAGTGGCACTTACTATATCAGATATCTGATTGCATTAAAAACATCACAAAAGAGCAAGACTTAAATGATCAACACTACTTATGTAACAACCAGATGCTAATCTAATAAAAGTATGATCTGATGTTGACTTTTGTTTCTCCCTGGAAAATTAAGTTATGTATGTTAGTAACTATACCCTAGCTTTTTGCTATCCAAACATTAAAAAGGAAGGTAAGCACCAATTTTATAGCATTTTACTTCTCTTTATACCATATGGACAAGTCTACATATTGTTGCACAGAATGTAACACATATCTTCCACCAACATACATGGATGGAGTCTACAAAATGATCCCAGAAAAATAATTACATTGTGATTGAATTCGAACATTAAGAAGGCAAAGGCCATAGAAACTCTGTTAATTCTGTGTTTACATCATGATCCAATCTACTCGTCTTGGAAGTTCATTTTTATATTTCATTTTTCTTCTTATGCATGTGTAATTAGATAATAACTCTGGTTTTATACTAGCAAGAAGATTTTTAGTCCTTCCAGCTCTCATATTGTATAACATATTTTGGTTTGGTTTATAAAATCTCATTGTGTGCAACATTATGCCAAATATAAAAATACTCATTTCTTTTTTACAGGAACTTACAACATAGGAAAACAAAACGTTAAGAAAATACTTTATATGTAGAGGATCAATGGTAGAACTTGTTTTGATTATTTTACATTTTTTCTTCTCCTTTCTTACAGAAAAAATATATTTATCAATTTTTTCCTTATATTAATAAAATGATAATCACTAGACCTGGATCTTATGAATGTCTATTATTTGATGATTAAGTGGTTTGAAATTTGGAATAAGACATTCAATCAAAGTACTTTCTTAATAATTTTTTTCAAATTAAATTCCATTATCTTATGACAGATATACTGTTTACACCTTCAAGATGCTTTAGTTTGAGTCTTCCTTTGTTTTTCCTTTTAAATTTCAATTAAAAATATACTAACTAATTCAATAGCTATTGTAACAAGTACTGTAGGTTGAGTCCTACCACAAACAATAACGATGGGGCCCTTTATTGTCTTACTCTGCAATAGAGATTGGAAAATGAAAATCTAAATTCTCAGTCTCTTCTGAAGTATGGTGCCATGAGCTATACTTCTGGCCAATATGGTATCAGCCGAAATCCTTCTCATGGACCATCAGTCAGAATAAATGTTCACAACTGCCTGAGGATATCAGTAGCTTGGCATATCCTCATTCCCCATTTGTCCTCCGAAGGCTATAGATGCAATACTTGGAGGGGTTCATGAAATAAGGTTACAGAAGTCATGTAGGGAGAAAGATGATAGAAGGAGGCTTTGCAACATAATAGACCTGCCAAAGCCTCTTTCATTTTCCACCTTTGTTAGCTGCACCTGTGTTAGCCCATTTTCATTTTGAACCAAGGAAAAGAAAATGTCCTTAAATAATTTGATGACCTGCCTAGGGTGAACTAAATTGGTAAATGGATAGAGATGAACAGAAAGGAAAAAGAAAGACCAAGCAACATCCAAACAAATAAATATCCCACTCATTCCAGGCCTTAAGACCAAAAATTCTAGAAGAGCTAATGCTAAAAATGACAGCCAACAGAACAAACAATTGGAAATAATGTAATACTTTAAAATAATTATAAAGAGATAAATATGAATTATTCATAGAATAAAAATTAAAGTTAAATATTTTAAAAGAAGAAGTTATGGGAGAAAAAGAGTAAATGTAAAAATTCCAGATGAAATTCTTTCTCACAGGGGAAAAAATCACAGCAAAACCCAAAGCTGGAATACAAAATTGAAAGATAGCTTAAAAATAAAAATACTGGAAAATTTACTTAGAACACAGCATAAGAGAAGGAAAAATTTTTAATTATAGAAAAAAAAAGTTGCGTTATGGAGAAAACATTGAGAGGTATTTCAGCCATAGAAAATAGAGGGAGCAGTGTTACAGTGGTATTTGAAATAATAATAATAGCAGAAAAATTCCAGAATTAAATGCATTAACCCTTATAGTGAAGATGTATTATGTGTTCAGAACAGAATTAAGATAGTTCTATATTATAAACAATTGTAATGTCAATTCTATATTACACTGGCTCATTAAAACTAAGCTGAAGTGGTGTAGTGGGTTGAGATGACCATAAACTGAAATTTATGTCATGCTATCATCATTTTTGTCTAAAGTCTCTTTCTCCTTTGATTTATTTATTTTTGTTCCCATTTGTCATTTTCCTGCACTCCCCTATCAGCACCATTCTAACATGTTTGAAGTGCATCCTTTTATTAGTATGTTACATTTATTTCATATACTTTAAGGCACATAAATGATATGCACTATAGATCTGTTAATGCTTCTGTGTATATATTCCATTCCTTGAATTTAACAGCTGCAGAGCACAGTGAGTCACTAAATTTGGTTTATCCATACCTCAATTGATAAACATCTAATTGGCTTCCATCTTCGTACTACAGCACTCTTTCTGTTTAGACGAGCTCCTTACATAGCCCTCTTGTGGACCTGTGTGACAATTTCTGTAAGGATATCCACCCATGAGCAGGATATGGGTTGTGCATATACAGATTCTTTTTTTGCGTGTGTATGGCACGGGTCACATTTCATTCTTTTTCCATAGAAGTATCCCATTATTGCAGCACCATTTGTTGAACTTTTTTGTTTGCTATTTTTTGTTTGTTTGCTTGCTTGTTTGTTTGTTTTTTGGGGAAGAGCATGGGCCGGGAATCGAACCCAGGTCTTCCCATGGCAGGCGAGAATTCTACCACTGATCTACTCTGGCACCTCACAGTGTATGTGTAGATTCTTAATTCAACTAAACATCCGCCACTAAATTGCACTCCAGAATGGCTGCATCACACTGCATTCCATTTGCATCTCTTTTGATGCCTTTAAACTTTTCAGTTTCTTTTTTGGAAACTGACCTTTCATTTCCTTTCCCATGTTACTAAAGGAGTTTCTATTTTATTCTTGTTGATTTATTAATTTGAAATGAGTGTTCTGTCAATTGTAAATATTGCTCATTTCTTCGCCCTCAATCTGTAATTTTGCATATTAATTTTATCTATGCCATTATTTGTTGAGAAGAAATCTTAATTTGTTTGGATCAAATGTCAGATTTCTTGCCTTCAAGATTGATCCTGGAGTTCTATTAATAGGAATTATTTGCCATGTACAAAAGATATTTTGAATTAAGTTTATCATTTCACAAATGGTGGGCAGCATGTCTTATTTATATTTCTCTAACAGTTTGTATGAAATGGTAATTCATTGTCCGTTGAACATTTGTCAGAACTTA
This sequence comes from Tamandua tetradactyla, assembly GCF_023851605.1. NCBI lineage: Eukaryota > Metazoa > Chordata > Mammalia > Pilosa > Myrmecophagidae > Tamandua > Tamandua tetradactyla. The sequence goes on from NC_135350.1 coordinate 11,130,234, forward strand.
TTGCAGTTTCAATTAGTGCTTTGGTCAGATTACATATAAATATGCATGGATGTGTATACATCATATGTGTATATGATAATATTGATATATGATGATATATGATGATGTATATTGATGATATATGTATAAACACATACATATATCATCAAGTTTAGGATGCTTTATTTTTCAGAAAATCACTCGCTTCACCTAGGTTTACAAATTTAGAGGTGATAGTTTTCAGAACTTAATTTTTATTTTAAAAATCTCTATTTCCTCTTTACATTTCTTCATTTCTTCCTTTTTTCCTTGATTGTTTTTTATCTTACCTTCATCTTTTACTAGTTTGAAAGAATGAGCCACTAGTTTTGATTAACTTCTTTCTCATTCTCTCTGTCTCATTCTATCCCATTAATTCCTCTCTAAAAGTTTGATTTGAGTCTTTTATGTTTTATATTTCATGTCTTTCTTTAATATGCTCATGTGTTTCTCTGCCTTCTTGAATATATGCAATATGATTATAATAACTATTTTAATGTTCTTGCCTATTCATTCCATCAGTGTGTCATTTCTGAGTCTATTTCTATTGATTGATTTTTAAAATAATGTCATATTTTAAAATATCTTTTTAGCATAAAAATATTTAATAAGATATTAGTGTCTGGAGTGATAAGATTTAATAAATTATCCATTTTGTAACTATTTCCTAGTTCTAACACATTATGGTCAGAAAAACAAATTATCTTTTTAAAATACATCCATTGAAAATTTCTATGTAACCCAGTCCATTTTCAATTTTTTTTGTAAATTTTCTTTGTAAGAATCTTCTCTGTTTTTATGAATATTATATCCCATACATATCTAAACCCTGAGGCTTATTAATCATATTGCTGTGTTCAGAAGATCTCAGCTTATTTATTGTTTGTTTGAGCTATAATTTTCCAAAATTTAAAAATCCCTAATCATAATTTTTGACTTCTCTATTCTTCTGCATAGTTCTTTCTTTATATATTTTGGTGCTCTTTTTGTTAAGTACATATTTGGTCATATTGGTTATGTTCCCTGATGTTCCTTTTAGAACATCTTTGTCCCTTACAATTTTTCCCCAGACCTCTATATTGTCAGATATTAAAACTGCTGCCCAAGCTTTCTTTGGCTTCATGTTTTTTCCATCCTTATTTTTGAGTTTTGCATATCCCTTTGTTTTCCATATTCTATGTGTGCTTTTTCTACATTACGTAATGCTGTATCTTTATTTAATGCCATTTGTGATCTTTATTACTACATGTTGCATTTGATATAATCAGGTTTATGAAAACTTAATTCTTTCTCTATAATTCTGTATTCTATAACATAAATGTAACATTGAAACGTAAGACACAAAATAATTAAAGATAATGTATCCAAATCTATAAAAGTCAATTCTGAAATTTCATTACATTTGCAAGTTTTCTTCAAAAAATGACAAAATTATTTCAAAATACACAGTGATTGAAAGAAAAATTCCTGTGGAAGAAAACAAAAAACATTTAAAAAGCAGTTCAAACTGCTTTGGGTCTATTCATTCTAAGTAGTGATTTTTTAAAAAAAAACTTTCCATATAGCTAGATTATTTAGTTTATATAGCTAGATTATTTTCTAGCTATATAAACTATGCCAGAATATAGATGATAGCAAAACTATCTAAACCTTATAAGGTAGCTATTCTACTGCTGATTCCTAAACCAGATAGCAATGTTATCAATCCAGTTAACCACATGATGACTTTAAGTAAATACACACAAAACAAAAATTAACTAATTTATTTTGACATTTGTGTGGTTTAATGCTGCTGTGTACCCCAGAAAAGCCATGTTCTTTATCCTAATCTAATCTTGTGGGGACAGACCTACTGTTTGGGTGGGATCTTTCTGCTTACGTTGCTTCCATGGTGATGTGAACCACCCAGTTGTGGGTGGAAACGTTTGAATAGGTGGTTTCCACTGAGATGTGCCTCCACTTATTCAACGCAGGTCCTAATCTGCTTACTGGAGTTCTTTAAGAGAGAACCATTTTGGAAAAAGCTCAGAGCCATCACAGACAGAGAAACTTGGAGATGCAGAAAGAAAATACCTCTGAAGATGTCAGAAAATCAGCAAATGTCAGGCACTGGCCTTCCCAGCTGACAGAGGTGTTCCAGATGCCATTGGTGTTTTGTGAGTCAAGGTATCTTTCTCTGGGTGCCTTAGTTTGGAAACTAAGTTTTTGGAAACAGTTCTTAGTTTTATAGCCTTAGAACTGTAAACTTGTAACTTAATAAATCCCCTTGATAAAAGTCAACCTATTTCTGGTATATTGCATTCTGGAAGCATTAGAAAACTAAAACACCATTATAGCAAAATAATAAGGAAAGTAAAGTTCATCCAAGAAATCCAAGGCTGTTTTCAAACTATAGAATCTATCAGAATGTTTTACATCAAAATTGATTTTATAAAGAAAGGTGATAAAAGTCACTGTAATCTTTAAAACACTGGAATAAAACAACATCATGTTAGTGGTGCAATATTAAGAGGGTGTAGTACTTAGTCTTCAGTGATCAGTCCCAACAATTCCTACCCTCCCTCTAACACAGAAGGGTCCCTTCACAGTTTGCTAAACTTTAATTCTCCTTCCCCTGAAACTAGGCTGTCTTTGTGATTGACTTTGAAGCAGCTGGTGATGAGTCCAGTGATTAAGAGGACTGATAGCTTTCACTTCCTGCCTCTTGAAATGCACCTTCTTGAATTCTAGTTATGGTGCCACGAGAAAGCCCAAACAGTACTGTATAGGGTCAAATCAAAGCTAACTAAGACCCTCAACCAACAGCCAAAGGTAAGCTCCCTGCTGGTGAACTGTCAGCCACGTGGATGAAACCAAGTTGGAACTTCTAGCAATCTAGAGCCCTAGCAGATACCATATGAAACAGAACTGTCAGTCAACTGCAAGGATTAGGACAATTTATAAGTCATTTCAAGCCAATGTGTTTTGGGATGATTTGTTATACAGCAGTAGGTAACAAAAACAGGGATTAAACAAACAATGCTACCCAATGGCACCATTTTTACTTGAATTTCTAATCGCTTCAATAAAGATTAAACATAAAAGAAATAAAATTTTAAAAAGCAAGATGCAAAATTATCAATATATGGAAATGTTTTAGTGTGTCTAAATATATTCAGTGTAATGAAATCTAAAACTGAAATTCAGTACATTTTTAATAATATTGTGGATCTCCAAGAGTAAATGAAATGAGAATGCTAAATATTGAGATAAATACAATTACCTTTTTATTTCATTAAAATCCAAAGTTTGGTTTTAAGCAAAAATTCTAACAGTGCCTTATAGGTTTTATAATCTATGTGTATATAATACATGTGTGAATTGTGCTATAAAGCATGGGAGGAAAATAGATTTAGAGGGTTGCAAGTTTTCAACATTTTACATGATGTGGTACAATATTAATTCTAAATAGAGGGTGAAAAATTAAGGATGTGTAATGAAATCCCTAGATTTCAATGTAGCTTAACTTAAACGTGTGTTTAGATTTCAGTTCTTCATCTCTCTCCATCTTTCTTTGAAGGAAATCATGATTAGCTCACCAATGAGGTTGAGTCTGACAGCACTGATTAATTTGCCTATTATTGGTAGAGCAAAATGGAATTCATATGGTGTACAAATGTACATTTTCATCTTTTAAATGAGATGAAAAAGCAAAGTTCTATTTAAATCAAATTTAGTTAGGGATAATTTTATAATTGAAATTGAATTATCAATCTGTTAAAATATATCAACAACTATTTCCAAAGAAAATATTTAATGCAAAATAACCGTCACAGATGTTTTCTTAACCCAGTGAATCTAATACAAAATGTCATAATGGATTTCACCTGGTATGAAAACCCTACAATGTGTTACTACATTAGAAAACAGAATTCAGGCTGAGACATAATGACACCCATCAAAATGTAGGAGGAAACTGGAAACAGATACTGTGTTGGGAAGAATAGTTGTTCCAATGTTATATGGTGTGATTTGAAGAGGTTACCTAAAATGAGTTGTGTAGCTCTCTTGCCCCAGGATCATGAGTGCCATACTCATGATTTATATAAACATGTGGCATTCTATAATGCTTTCCCGCCATAAAAATCATCCTTGGCCAGCTGGGTGATGTTAATTAGGAGCTAATCATAAACATCTGGCTAGTTTACATACATGTTTCCTTTATTCCCGATTTTGCTTAAATGAAATTGCCGTCCAACTTCATACAAATTGTTTTAGTGCTTTATTTTCTCATAAAAAGAACAGGAAAATGTTTGATTTATATATTTTTAGTCCCAATCATTTTTTTATTTCTTGCACTGCTGTTTAGAATTTAACTAAACTTGTTATAGCTTGAAATATACACTGTCTTTCTTAGCATTATATGAGAGGCGCTGACATTTTCTATTTATTTCAGTAGTAAGTTTTTACTTGTAAATAATGACCCATACCATAGTATTCTAATATTGAAACAATCAGTGGTTGCTCATATTGGCCTTACATAATTTTTTTTTTTTAGGAATATAATTAAAACATCTGTATAAACATTTAGGTATTTAATTTAGGAATGATAGCAAGCACTCTTCACCTAATCATTCATTAACTATGTTCTCTGTCTTTGTCTCTCTCTTTCTCTCTTTTTTTCAATCTCCCCTCCTTTCTTGAATTCATTTGTAGATTTTCTTCAAGCATTATGTCCTTTTTTACATGTTTTTCACACTAAACTGCATCCTAAAATTTATGAAAGTCTAAATCATTCATCTCTTTTGTGTGCTCTCATCATATCCCTGTACAGACAATGTATTACCATGAAAAACGGGAAAAGTTGGAGTATAAAAAACATTTTTCTTTGAAATTCTTCAAGCCTGATTTGATACACCTTGTTTAGCACAGATTCCTAAAAGAAAAGTACATCGTAGGAGTTGATAAGTTTGCATTTAGCTCAGGCTGCAATCTCTATGATCCCCAAATGTTGATGTTCTCTGAGAAAATCTTGACATGATCTCCCTACATGGCCTTTTTATTTGTTTCCACTCTCTCCTCTGTCCTTTTAAATGAATTATCAAATTTTCACAAAATAAATTATTCCTAACAGAAACCTTTATAAACATCTGCTCAGTTTTCCTCTACACATACGTCATAAATCAGGGAGATTTCTGTGTTTTTTTTTTCCTTCTCTGTGTGTGTGTGTGTTCTGGGTTTTAAATCTCCAGCTAGATTTTAAATGGATTGAAGCACAGGGTGTTTTCTTCTGATAAAATGCTCTGCAAAAAGTAGCTGCTTCCATAAAGTTGGGTCAGTGCTAAATGTGCTCCATATAGACGTAAGAGCTTGTCTTTTACATCGATGTCCTCTATTTAGGATAGTGTTTTCCTTTTAGACATTTTTAGTAAAATTATGTTATCATATTGATATAGTATAGCAGTAATTGTACTCATAATATTATTGTAATAATTTTAATCATAGAGCTGGTTGTAATATGTTTGTCAGGACTGGATTTAATATTTTCTAAATGCGGTGGAATAATATCACTTTGAAGTTATATGGTGCATTTCATTTTAGATAATTGCAAATTACTCCAGAAATGCAATATTCACCACATTAATTCAAAGATAATTTGTAGCTAAGTGACTTGCAGTATTTTAAAAAGAATGAAAAAATTGATTAATATCTTCCATTTGTTGAAGGAATGGTTAGCAACAGATTATGGTATGTATTTTACATATATGAACACATTACACCCTAATATTGGATATTATTATCTTAATTTTATAGATGAGGAAACTGTAGCTCAGGAATTTAAGTAAATTGTCTAAGTTTATCTGGCAAGTAAGTGGCTAAGTCAGAGTTTGTACCCATGTCTGTCTGAATCCAATTCTTGTACCTCTATAAAGGAAATGCAAACTTACAACTCAAATTCCAAATTTCTATATGATGGTTGGATATGTTTCCATTCTTTTTCTATTACCACCTTAGTACTGCTGATGCAGTGGTTAATCTCTAGAGTTCCTTTCCAAACAGAATTTTTTCCATTAGAAAATGTCTCTGAATTTTTAATTGAAGTATTTATCAAAAAAATCCTAAGGCTGCTCCCTATAGATAATCCCCAACAATAGATATGTGCAAAGTTGCTTGGACAAATGTCAAGCTTCTCCTAGACTATAGAGAGGCCAGGGAATGCTTTGGCAACTTCAAAGTCAACAAAGTTAGATATTCCTCCTCTCAAACCTGAGCAAGGCTGCTGAAGCTTTAAATATATCTATGAATCTATGACAAATTGGAGTTATTCTGATACATTTTTCTGAAAGGTAGTCCAGAACTCTGAAAGTATGGGATGCATTTTGCCTAGGACTACTTTGATATAAGAACACTTTTTATTCTTGGCAGCTGCATTTAAAGAAATTTTAAATAATAATTTATCAAACTAAGAAACACAGTGTTACAAAGTTACCTATCTATCATAGATTTTTCAAGAAGTAGGTTGAGGCAGGAAATATGTGCTTCTAAACATTGGATTATGGCTCTAGAGTCTCTTATAAGAAACACATTAAAAACGTAAATTTTAGAAATATGTTACAACTGCCTTTCTGTTATCATTCTTTATCATAATTCTAGTTATTGTGGAGGCAAATTTGGAGACCTGCCCAATGAAAACAGATTTAAATAATCACTCAGTGTTTTTAATCAATTTCTGTCTCTAAGTTAACTGTGTTGAACAGATATTTAATAAGAACCTACTAGAATTGAACCTTGCCTTCAAGAAGCTTAAAAGGGCCTTGAAATCTACTTGGAAAAACAGACACATCAAGAGATTATTTCAATACAATAAAGTAAGTGCAGTGACGGACAGGGTACTGTGAGAGTATCTGGGGGTGTATGCTCTATTCAACCTAAAGATTTCTTAAAAATAGTGATACCTGATTTAATTTTAAAGGATGCCTAGAAATTTGTCAGATGAAGAAAACGGAAATACTCAGGAAAGAGTAGTCCTGACACATGGGACATAATGAGTCAAGTCTCAGAAGCATGAGGCACTGCATATTGTGAAGGGAACCAAAAGCTAACATCCATTTAAATGATACTTTCTTGTTAGATGATAATAACCAGATGCTGAATTGATAGAGATCCCTTGTCAAGTAATACATTTGTTTTGCAATTTTTACCAACAAATCCTATTGTTAGGATTTACCAACAAATCCTATTGCTAGGCTTTGTGTATGCATATCTAAAAAGCAAATTTATTTTTAAGAAAACTATTAATGCCTCTCAATTCTAATTAGGTATCACCTTTTTTCCTTAAATTCATGTTGTGATTTAAAATAATATATCAAGTGTGATATTTTTAAACTTATCTTGGAAAAAACAAAAATAAATTGTATGAAATGACTGTGAACTGATCAAGGGAGGAAAAACCCATCAAATCTCAGTAAAAAAAAGATGAAAAGAAATTGTTCAGAAAACCGATAGTGCTACCCACCACCCAAATTTGTTTAACCACGAAAATAATTTTTTTATAGCATTTGTTTATAGATGTTCACCATATAAACTTTTCTTTCAGGAGAGTATTAAATTTTCTGGTTACAAATTATGAGAGAAGAAACTGATCTGAATCTGCATTTGACAGTCTCACTCATAATTCTTCTCATAACATCTGTCCTCTCAGTAGTATTACAAAAAAATATTCTGGCAGTAGGGGAAAGTACAAGTATAGAGATATTAATATTTTTTAGGGTAATGAAGTTCATTTACTCATCCATGCACTTCATTAAATTCTTCCTTCATTCAAGGAATTGTTACAGAGTATCCCCTGTCTCTATTTCAGTGGAGATACTCAATATAAATGCATCGGTGAATAAGAGTGTCTTCTTTTCTCAGCAAGCTCACAGTCTATAATGACTCAAGCCTTTCCTTTCCCCATGGAAAACCTCAGGTTTGGTGAATGTGGTAGATTGAATTATGTTCTCCAACATAGACTTGCTCTTAGTTTTAATTCTCATTCTTGTGTGTCTGAACCCACTGTTAATATGACCTGTAGAAGATGATATCATCTTTAGTTGATGTGTAGCCCAACTCAGCAACGGGGCTCCTAATGTATATTACTGAGACCTCATAAAAGAGAAGAAACTAGAAGCCAGATATTAGAGAAGGACACATAGGAAAAAGCAGGAAATTGGTGGAAACCAGACAGTCCAAGAAAAGAAAGGACATTGCTGTGTAACGGGGAGCAGAGATACAAGCCAGTGGACCTAAGGATTGCCATCAACTAGCACTAGAATGCTACAGATTCCAGGAGAAAGTAGGGCTTGTGGATATCTTGATTTTAGATTTCCTAAGCCTTAAAACCATGAACCAATAAATTCCTGCTGTTAAGCCAAAACCAAGTCATGGTCTTTATTATAGCAGCTCTGGCAAAATAAGACAGTAAGTGTCACAGGTTACCAGGGACAAAATAGGCTCTGAACATGCTGCTATGAAATCCGAGGGATATCACCCACTTTCAGCAATTATAACCAAATTGTGAAGTCAAGGAAGAATGAGCTAGAGGTCGCCATTTCAGAAAGCTCATAAAACACTATCCAGGTAGCAAGAAACCACTTCCCAGCCCCCAATTCAAAAGAATCCTCTAGATCAAGGTAGAAAAATATTTTCTGTAAAGGGCCAGATAATAAATATTTTTGTTTCTGTGGGCAGCACAATCTTTGTTGCAATTATTCTGCTCTGCCATTTAGTGCAAGTGCAGCTGCAGACATAAACAAATGGGCATGACTGTGTTCCAATAAAAATGTATTGACATAAACACGCTGCAAATTAGATGAGGATTTTTAAATTTAAATTAATTAAAATTAGATAAAATGAAAAGGTCAGTTCCTCAGTCCCAGTAACCATATTTCAAGTCTTCAACAAATACATGTGATTTGAGTCTACCATATTGGTCGGCACAGATTATACAGTCTTTTTATCACTGCAGAAAGTTCTATTGTACAGTGCTGCTCTAGAGTGTCCTTATATTGCCAACCTATTCTATCCTGGAAATAGGAAAATGAGGAAGAAGTGGCTGGATTTAATCTTTCTGAAACTCTCAAGAGAAATGGAGCAAATAATGTGGCTAGGCCATTCTAGGAAGATATATAGGGTCAATAGAACCAGTTACCTTTACCATAATCTTAACACAAACATCCATGCACTGAAGCTCAGTGCATTAAAACACTTAAATTCTTACCAGTGTCTGTGTATTAACCCACATGGTATTCAATATTTAGCAACATTTAGCATTCAAATGACTGAATAGCTACCAAAACAAAACAAACCACTGAAAATGTAAGTACTCAATGAAGGCAATTTTTTTAATCTTAATGAAGATTATGGAATAAGTTAGCAACCTTAGTATTTTCCTTTCTCTCTGTTGGCCTTTGTAATGAGACAAAACCTATAATGAGACACAACCTATGAAACTGTTTTTTTCTAAGTTCAGTTATTTGTCAAGAAAGCATTATAAAATAGTTCAGGTCTTCTAGACAAATAGATAAATCTTCTAGATAAATATAAGTTAAGAAACGAGTACACTTGGCTCTAAAGCTGGTAAGAAATCAAAGACCAACCTGATAGAGCGATGAAAGAAAGTGAACATGTATTAGACTGTCTTGTTTTAATCTGAACTATATTTGAGGGATTCCCGTTATTAGTTTAAATTAATCACACTGCACAAGTTGAATACAATGAAGAAAAATGTAAACGTGTATTACTGAGAATGATGATTCAAATAATGATTCTTCGGTAATCATTTCTGGAGAACGTAGAAATCATATATGATGATAATTTGACAAACACCTGAGACTCTGTTAAGTCTAATGTTTTTGAAGGAAAATGATATTTTCCTTCAAAAGTGTTAATGACTACTTTCAGCATTTTTCTTGGCCAAGATTTACATGCTTTGGCCACAAGCATTTTCTGTGTTAGCCAGCATATTTTATGTTTTGCGCATGTAGTTTGCAACATACTGACCTTTTCCATAATTTAATTATTATTTAAAAGAAGTTCCTTCTAACAGTAGGTACTATGTTCTTACTTTGTTCTTACTGTCATTAGTTACATACTGAATTTCAGATTGAAATTTCTAAAAATGATTAGGGGCTTCTCCTTAATAGCTATGTGCATTTTAAAATGATACAGTATTGGGAAAATGAGTGATAGTTTGATCACATTGCGTTGGTAAACAGTTTTCAGTATTTAAAACAAACTTTCTATTTGTATTTTCTCGAAAACCTGTCCTGTGACAAACTTTCTCATCTCTTTGTGTTTCACCTTGTAGATAGATCATGACTTCAGCATTTCCTTGTATTGTTGTTATTAACCTACAGATATAGGGATATGGGGAACTTTCTTATACCATCAAAGCATAAAGGGAGGCACATAACAGCAGATTATAAAGGGAAAAACACAATTCATTGCACAAATTGAGTTTTTCTAGCACCAAAAGACTATACTGACCACCAGGGGATTTAAACCAAATGTCCAAAGGAGCCTCAAAATGTCGAACCTGCTACTTAAACCGTGAGCCATTCTTTTGTGTTTATCCAATGTGATTCTTACACTGACCTCTGCATATTAGAATGACCCTATGCCCTCGCGGAAGCCTTCCCACAAGCTTCCATTATTAAATGAGTTTGTTTAGCTCTGACTTCAATTGTGATAGTAAATAGTATTTCCTACCTTAAAAAAGCGAGGATGAACTGCAGGTGGACATAGTACACTTAATGTCTCCTGTGATTTCTCCAGTTTGAAAAGGGAGTGTGAATATTATGAAAACTTACAGACACATTGGACATAGTATTTCAAAACTCTCCCTTGATCATCGGTTTAATAGCACACATTATATTTTTCTGACGCTCTTTGATTTTAGTAAATTCTCTGGAGTCTATTTCATAGGATTTTTCATTTGTTTTCTCTTTAAAAATCATTTCTTCTAGGAGAAATCCTCAAACTCGTGAAAAATTTGTATTCAATTCCAGCTCCAAGCTTCGTGTGGAACAACACTTAAGAGACCACTCGGAAGCTTCAGACCCTGAAAATACTGTGGTCCGCTTGCTTAAATAGATTGGCTGCATGAAGCATGTTACACCTGTGCTCTGCCGTCTGTGCTGATTGCCTTTTAGCTTCTGAGTGCAATTCAAGGTGATCATTTTAATCTCTAAGGCCCTGTATGGCTTGGGACCCAGTTATCTGATAAATTGCCTCTTTCCCTGGGCATGGCAATTAATAGCAGCCAGAGTGTTGCTACTAACCGTTCCCTGTTCTTAAACTGCAGAACTGAAGGCAGGAGAGTGCGTGCGCGTGTGGAGGAGATGCCCACTGGAGTGTGTGAGACCCGTATCACTGGCATTTCCTATCACTTTTCAGGTGAACAAGCATAAATATATTGACTTTGGGACCAAAGTCTTTACCTGGCTGGCTAATCTTTTTGACAATCAATTTTTAAATTGTTTTTAGCACTTTACTTATAATTTTCCTTTTTTAAAAAAAAAATGGAGTTGACATTTCGTTTTGAGAATATATCTGTAGGCCTTCTGTGGAAGGAGGACACTTTTTAACGTGAAGGTCCCTACATAACTTACATTCTCAGAAGCCTAAATTGCGGTTGGGTTCAATGAAAAGTGAAGTAGTCCTGGAAAATACATACCCAGTCAATAAAGAGTCATTGAAGCGTCACTATATGCAAAGCTTTTAAGCAAGAGGGAGATGAATATAAAAGAAACTTATGTGATGAAAGCAATATATGGTTGTCCAAGGATATCTGGTACTTTAAGTCAATGTTTGCTTTTTTTGCTGCATTCAAAATTACAAAGTGGCCTTTGACAAACTTAGTGGTCTTTTCTAGTTATATGTGTTTTAGTGGGTACAATTCTGAATGCTGATATTAATGGGCATTATTGGACATTGTGTATTAGGATTACACATGAGTTAATGACATTGTTTCAGGAAATCAGTGTAACTCTAGTCACCTTCACAGAAAGGGGTGCATTGGAAGGATGTGAACATTTTATAGAATCAGAGGAAAAGCTAAATAGTCTATATTAGGAACAATAGGGATCTGGAAAAATATCATGATCTAGGAAAAGATTATAGGCATAACTTTTTAGGATGTTTCTCTAAGAATGAATCACTTTCGACTGTTTTCAGTTCCTGTATCTTTCCACTGAAGGTACAAATATCAGGGAGTGAGGCAAAACAAAACATGTTCTCTACAGAATGCAGAGACAAGATAGAGATGTCCATCTAAAACTTGACAGACGGAAGTTTCCTCAAATATACTTCATATCTGTACACTGCTGAAAGGACAACTGTCTTTACTTGTTCCCAAATACGGGCTGAGCTTCACTCAAACTTCAAAATAAATTTTGTCCCCAGTTTAGGGGGATATTGGATTTCTTACTCAGCATCCCAGGGATCTGGAAGTTATTACTGAGCCTCCCTCACACTAACAGCCTTCTCCTAGCACCTCCATTAATTGCCAAATTGTTCTTGCTAATTGATTAGCAGAGCTCTACTAATTGATTAGCAGAGTTAATAGTTCTCCCCACCTGTAACTCCTACCTCTCTTCCCAAATCATTTTTCTTTCCTTCAACTAACTCTGGCTTTAAATTCAGTTCTAGGGTGCTCACTGGTATTTTTCACTGGTAAATATCATCTAATTAGATGTAACCACCTTTCTGCAGAAGGCTTTTTTAATGCTTGTCATCTGCCTGGAAGCATAGGTTTGTTTGTTTTTTTCCTTCCCCAGTATGGTATTTTCTTTTTCTCCCCGAGTACTAGTTATGATACCTTTGAAATTAACTTATACTTTCTTTTATGAATTCACTAGTTCTTATTAAGCATCTTTAAATTAAAATTATTAAGTTCTTATTGAGCATCTCTATATGGAAAAAAACTGGTAGCACTGAACAGAATGAATTCAAACTTTAATTACAAATAGTCTAATGGAAGAAAGGGCATATTCACTAAACACGCAACAGGCAACGGCGCAAAATTATACATGGTTTAGTGCCAAAAGAGAAGTTTACAGAAACAAATAGTATAGAGGATGAGGAAAGAGAGAATCCTACATGGACATATTCAGATAAGGATGGAAGAGATGAGGTTTGATCTTGAAGCAAAAGTGAAGAATAGAACTTAGATAAATTGGTTGCAAAGAGTAGGCTGGAGGGTAATCTGAACAAATATTTACTTGAAGAGTTCATTTGATTTGTTCAGAGGACAAAGACGAAATTGGCTAGAGCCAAGAACTGAATCACTAGAGGAACAATTGGGAAATAAATTTGGAAAAATGAAATTGACATTAGATTATGAGGACGATGACCCTTCAATTTTTTCTACAATCTGTAATCTAACAGTAGCCATTGCAGCTTTTTGAGCAAGGCAAAATTTATTCTGTACTATGCAACTCAGTTATTGAAAAACTTGGCAGTGGAGAACAGAAGGATAAAGAAAGCCAAGAAAACATGTTTCTGTTTTATTTTGTTTGGCAATATTGAAAAGACCTGTGTATGTTTACCGTTTTTTTTTTTCTGATTATTTAAGAAAACTAAATAGAGGTAGAATATATAGAAAATCAGAAATAAAAAATTAAAAGTAATTAAGCTCTTAAAACTCAGAGTTTGGTTTTATTAATTTTCTAGCACAAATCTTTCAGTTTCTGAATTCACAAAATTGGAATATTTCTTTATATAGATTTTTAATTCACAAAATTGGAATACTTCTTTATATAGAGTTTTATATATTATTGTTGCATCATGAGTGTCTTCTCATTTATATTATGGCTTTGAGATAGTCAACTCTTTTATCTGGAATTGCCCAATTTCTCTAAAGAACATAAAACTTGTATCAGTATCTGGGAATCTCCTTAATGCAAAAGTTTATCCAAAGTTCTATTTTCTTTCTCTTTTCTGTCTGTATTTGCAGTATTTTAAAATCAGGGTGCAATTTTGTAGTTTACCAGTTACTGTTTAATTAAAAAAGACTACAGAATTGTATACTTTAAAAGGGCGACTTTTAAGGTATGTGAATTATATTTCAATAAATCTGTTACAAAAAATTCAATGTCCTTTCTCTCTGTTTCACATCTATTCCTGCTGCAGGAATCAGTTTATATAAAATGAAATGTTTACAAATGAAAAATTTCTGCAAAAAATTTCAGTTGCACTGGGGCATTTAAAGTTTGGGCTTTCTCAGACTTATATCTTATATTTTTCAATTTAAAAGGAAGAGTAATGGTTTCTGAAAATATTTCCTCTTGGGATTGTGGAATTTACATGTTTATGCTCCTAAAATTGCATGTACTAAAATTGGGGTCAGAGGAGAACAATTCTAGTTACGTGCTGTGTGACTCTGAAAAGCATATAATCTTTTGGGCATTTTCTTTTTTTATCTCTTTCAACAGTAAAAATGGAGGCTTTATTTATAAAACATTCCTTGGTTTTCAAAATTTTGTAGTTTGGGTTTATATTTCTTTAGATGTACCTGCCTAAAAGAATAATGAGAAATACTCATAAATAAGATCAAGCCAATGCTAAACTTCAAAATGCTAAAACACAAAGCAGAATATATACTTAATTTCTTAATGATTACTAAGCAACAAAATAGAGTATATCAACTCTATATCTTATAGAATGGTTTTCTAAAATTATTTAGTTTCTTCTGCTGTTACTCCAAATCACATGATTTATAACTTGAAATAACATTTGAAGTTCATTTAATATTTGGATGTTCAATTTCTTTTCTACAGAGAAGTTAGTTTTTTAATTCCTCAAAGACTTTGAGGTCACAAGGAACAAAGAAAGTACTGAAAGAGGAAATATCTCCCTTGGACCTTCAAAGGGAAAAACTGAGGCCAGATGACATCACTCATCTGTCTTCTCATTCTTTAAAAACAATGGAATGTTTGATTTTTTAAAGAGATCTCAGGGAGTAGCTAATCAATGCTTTGGTTTTGGAGATGAGATTATTAAGGTCTAGGAATTGTTGTGTACAGAAACTTGGGGCTCTCACTTCAGCCATTAAACTCTCCACTATACTATGCTGTTTAAGATCCAGATTTAGAATTAATTTTAATGGAATAATCCATGACATGGACTAATTTTCAAGTTTTAATCCTCATAAAAGGAATGCATTCCCTTGCAAAGAGTATTATTAAAAGAATGTAAGTTTTCAAAATGTTTATGAAGTTTTGGATGCTGAAACTATATCAGGTCTACAGGCACCTGTTCCCTTCTCACACGTTGTATGTTTATGTATTCGTTGGGTGGTCCTAGTCATCTAACATCATAATATGCAGGATGAATATGAATATTAGTGCACTTTCCTAATACATCAATGATAGGATTTTTTGTTTTGTTTTTTTTTTTTTGGCATGGGCAGACACCAGGAATTGAACTCAGGTCTCCAGAATGGCAGGCGAGACCTCTGCCATTGCACCACCATTACCCACCCATCAATGATAGCTTAATGAACTCTTTGATTATTTGCATCGATCTCACAAGACAGGTAACCAAAAACCAACTACTTGCTATCATTAAAATTTTACAAAGCTGAAAATCAAGTCTCTCCTACTCTATTTTCAAAATGATCGTTATCTGGCAATATTTTAATATATTTCTGATTGTAGTTGTTTATTTTGTAGCTATATATACATTGATATTCAGACTACATAGTAACATTTATAAATTATATATATAGATATATAAGATATAAGCATACTATTTAATATGATTGAAATAACCACCATATAAACATAAATATATATATTTGAAATATATATATATGAGTGGATACTGGTGATACTGGTATCGTAAAATAGCATGTAGGATATTTTTAATTTGGATTCCTAATTAAAAATAGGGAGGTCTAATTTTCCTGGAAAAAATTCATTTGTTTGACAATGGCATGAAACCATGAAAATTATTCTGATGAATTAGCCCAAAATTACTAACTGTCACAAATGGAAATAATTTAGGAGCATGGAAGTCATACCTGATTATAATCTCCTTAAATAACTTTTGAAGAAATTTTTTAAAAATCAGAAGTATTAAAATATGTGGCTGCTACATTCAATTTTATTTTAAGTCCAAATCTTTACTCTAGAATATCTCTTTTTCTAAAAGTAGTTATTTTTATCATTGACTCTTCTCTTTCCTACCTGTTTTTGTGGGAGCACTACCTTTATCTTTATTATAATTAGCCCTTCTCTTGTAACTGGAGTCCCTTTCTATGCTTCATGGATTATTTTCACTTCCTAGGTACCAAAACAAGCACCATACAATGGGTTGTCTTAAACAATGGAAAATTATTGGTTTACAGTGTGAGACTATAAGAAGTCCAAAAATCAAGGCATCATAAGGCAATGATTTCTCCAGAAGATTGTGGCCCCCTGGGGCTGGCTGGTAGCGAGCCCGAGTCCTTGGTTTTTCTGTAGCATGGCCGTGTACACAGCAACCTCTCCTAGCTTCTCCTTACTCTTCCAGGTTGCACTGAATTTCAGCTTCTGGCTGCTACTTCTGCCCCCTCTCTCTCTCTGTACGTAGCCTTCCCTAGAGGTCTTCAGTAAAAGGATTAAGACGCATCCTGAGTCAGGTTGCCTGTACTCTGACTGAAGGAATACTGTGGAAAGGTCCTATTCACAATGGGTTCATGAACCCAGAAGTGGATTAAGTTTAAGAATCTATTTTCTGGGGTACACAGCGCCAAACCACCACACAAATCTATGAAATGATTCTGAACATTGGAGATAAAAAAACGAAGTTCAGATTATTATAATTATAAAATATTTATAACAGGTGTATGTTTATTTGGTGATGCACATTTAATAGAAATGTAATCTGTTGATTGCTTAAATTATGTGACATCTTAGTTTAGCTCATATCTGGTCCATGTGTTTACTATATACTTTTTTTTCCCTGGAATTTCTAATTGTCTTCATTTTCTCTTGTTTACACAAAGTGTTATGTAGTTTTACTGCATCATCATGAACGCATGATCTCCTTAACTTTACCAGTTGCTAATTGGAATCCACTTTCTTCTGAGGCTCTACATTTCAAAAAGTCTGACTTTCACCTTTAATATCAATGTAACTTTTACTTTCTAGAAGTGCTGCAATCTGTCATTATATCCTACTTACTAGGGAGCCAGAAATATTATCTGAAGTAATCGATCAAGAAATAGACCTCTGTAGGCATTATTTAAGGTTATAAATAGTAAAAAGACAAAAAGTTAGAAAGTATCTGCATACATTTTGTAAGAGAGGGGAGGGAGCTGTGAAAGGTAATAAAATACATCCTTTTTATTTTGGTGAAACTATTGATAACATCTAAATTGATTTTTTAAAAAGGATGATATAAGCATACTACTCAGAATTATTGAAGTGATTACAATGAAGGAAAAACTAGAAATGGTTCAACATGGTTTTGTCCAGAAAAAGGACTGCAGGTATGGAAGAGAAACTTTTACTTTTCATTTTTTTCAGCTACATTTTTGAAACTTTGTTACTTTATGTCTCTTTTACTCTTATAATAATAATGAAAGATAACCTCTTTGGAAAGAAGAAAATCTTTTTCATGCCATGAAACAAAGGTATCTAAAATAGAGCTTTTTTCTTACCAAAGGGAAAATTACAGAATAAATATTTTTTAAATTCTCATCCATCTTATGTCACATTAAAAAATGTTTATTGAGGACCATCTGTATGACAGGAATTGGATTTAGTGTTGGAGAAACTGTGGTGAACAAGACAATGGTGCTACTTTCCCTCAAAGACATCGCAGTCTAGAACAGTGTACAGACAAATAAAGAAGCACAGAGACTCTGCTGCAGGAGAAAAAGTACGATAAAATTACAACAGAGGGAAAATTAACCCAGATTTCAGATGGCAGGGAGGCCTTCACAGGAAGAGGGGAACTAAGTTGAAGGTTGAATAGAAAGACAGATGTTACTGAAAATGACACCTCTCACCTCATGCCATCCTTACCTCGATACACTGTCCTTTATGTTTACCTTCTTATTTTCTCAACAGTGTCAAAAAAAATTTTTCTTTTCCTGAAGAAAATGAAACCAAACCAAACCAAGCACACACACACACACAAAGCAAACACACCCATAAAGACCTTCAAATTTCACAATCCTCTTTATCATCCTAAAGCATCAGATAAGATTCCTCATACCTATAAACAATGAAAAGGTTATGGCAGTACATCTATATCCTATTCTATGATTTTCAATAAAAACAGTACCATTGACCCTCATAATGCTGTTTAACAAGCTCCCACAAAATTTCAGCAATTTACTACATTAAATATTTATTTATGTGTTTATACAGACAGCTGAGAGTCAGCTGATCTAAGTTTGGCACAGCTGTCTGGCTCTGTTAATCTCAGCTGGCCTTTCTCAAGTACTTTGGGGGTCAGCTGGAGCTCAGATGATCTAGACCAGGCTCTGTGTGAAAACTTTGGTTTGGCTCCATCTGCCTCTGCTGCTACTCCTGGGACCAGCAGGCTAGCCCGGGCATATTCTTTTTAAAGAGATGGCAAGGGTACAAGGAGTGGTGAAACATGCAAGGGCTCCTAAGGCCTAGGCTCAGAGCTGGCATACTAATGGTATGCCTTATTTTCTTAACCAAAGTAAGCCTCATTGTTAAATTGTAAGCCAAGAAAAAGGAATATATACTCTTCCCCTTCAGTAGAAGAATCTGAAAAGTCAAAAAGCAAAGAGTGTAGATATAAGGAGGAGTGAAGAACCAAGGCAATTGATACCAGTATACAAATACTAAAAATAAACTAATTGTAAGGATGCCCAATTAAAAAGGTTCACTTATAACTGGTGCATGGCTATATTGGGATAACACATCAAAATATTTTCAAAAGCCCTTGATTTCCTTGTAGTCCTAAGCATTTGCTAAAAATTGCCTACTGGATTATCTCGCCTTGCCTCCTGCAGAAGATTTAAGTTTCAATAGATTATAAAGTTAAATACCCCAATAACTATAAGCACAATTTGATTACCAAACAAACCAGGTGAAAGAATAATACTGAATAATATCATAGATTATTATTCATAAAAAATACCACTAAGAATAGAACTTTTTATCTTGAATCAGAAGATTTTAGTGGTATGATATTTTACAAATCATGCAAGTTATCTCTTGGCTATGAATGAAATGTAGTGATACTTAAACTAGTGAATGTGATATTTAAAAAGTAAAATAAGCCACTTAACAGAATTTCTGTTAGATAGCAGATGTTCAGTAAGGTGTGTTGTGATTGAATTGTTGATCTCTAATTCTTTGGGATTTAGAATGAATTAGTTAGGCTCCTGTAGCTTTAGTTTTCTCATCTGCAAAACTGAGAAAATTATAATAACTATTTTAAAAGGTGAAATGAGGATTACATTAGTTAATACATAAAGTAATGTGGTTAGAACAGTGCCTGGCATATACTAAGCAATAAATACATGTGTACATGTTGGTTGTTATTATCATTACCATTATTATTATTTTCATTATTATAAAATATGTTTAAAATTGCATATGGCACATACATGATCAGCAAGAATAATGAGCAATTTCATGGATTATAAATTCCTAATCATTCTCATATGTAATGTTAAATGCCTTCATGGAAGTTATTAAAATATGCAAAAATGTCCATCCTTTTATTACTCAAAAGGAGTTATCAGTATTAATGATATGTTTGCCCACTCCAGAGAGAAAATTGCTTACTAAAAAGCAAAGTTAGTATATGGTCCCTAAATGTTACAAGCTTAAAATTGAGGTATAGGTTAAAGAGGTATGTTTGAAACATTAACAAAGCAGGCATGCAGTTAATTCTTAAATGGTACCTTCTTTAATATGTTCTCTAGAAATTAAATAATGGTGAAGATAAATAGGGAAGATGCTAAAGGGTGATAGAACAGAACTGTAAATCTGAATTTGGATAGATTGTCCACAGAAACAATGTTACAGTTGGGGGAAATAGTAGGCTTTAGCTCAAGGGGCAATGAGGTGACTGCAACTGTTTAGGTTGTGATGGTAGATGAATTTAGAAGGACAAGGTAAGGCCAGATTTAGGGAAACTTGAAATGTCAAGAATTCAAATACTATATTTTAGCCCAAAGGTTAAATATTCGTCAATTTACTTTGTTTTAAAAATACTTTGATTATTCTTTACATTCATTAACCTAATATATATACTAAAGTAACCCAGGATTTAATAACTTTATCACACTTATATAACATGTGAGTATAGACTATAGAAGATTCTGAACATAAATGGGATTTCAAGACATTAGTTTTCTGTTGAAATCAGCCATTCTAATTGGATTTTCCCTTTAATGATCACATGAATTCCTCCTGATCTCAGAATAGCTACTTAGATGGCTAAATGTGTTGTTTAATTTTAATGATTGTAACTTGTATGCTTTTTTTCAAGTCTCCGTTATGACTACAAATAGGAAATGAAACAGAAAATTGAAGTTCATTGAGATCGTATAGGTGAACCAATACAAAACCACAATGCAATAGCATTTCACATTTACTAGAATGGCAAGTATCAAAAAAATCAAAACAAAACTACAGGTTTTGGAGAGGATATGGAAAAATAGGAACACTTTATTCACTGCTGGTGAGACTGTAGAATGGTGCAGCCTCTGTGGAAGACAACTTGGTGGTTCCTCAGGAAGCTACGTATAGAATTGCCGTATGATCTGACCATCCGCCTATGAGTGTATACTCAGAAGAACTGAAAGCCAGGGCATGCACAGGCATTTGCACACCAATACTCATAGCAGCTAGTCACAGTTGCCAAAAGATGTAAACAGCCCAAGTGTCCATCAACTGACGAACAGATATACAAAATGTGGTGTGTAGGTTCAATGAAATATTATTCAGCTGTAAGAGAAAATGAAGTCCTGATGCATGTGACAACACGGATGAACCTTGAGGATGTTAGGTTGAGTGAAATAAGCTGGTCACAAAAGGGCAAATATTGTACTGCTTCATTAAAATGAATTAATTATAATGAGAAAGTTTTGGAACTAAAATCTGGAGTTTAAGTTACCAGGAGATAAAAAGAGGACAGAGTTTTTTATAAGTTTGTGTGTGAATGTTTGGAAATGAATAGAGGTGATGGTAGCACATTACTGTAAGGGTAACAAACAATGCTGAATTACGTGTGTGAGTATGGTTGAAAGAGAAAGTTTAGGGTCATGTACGTCATTAGAAGGAATGCTAGAGGATAAAACATGGGATTGTGTAACAGTGAACCTTGTCACGGATGATGACTGTGGTTAATGGTGCAAACATAACAATATTCTTCCATGAACTAGAACAAATGTATGTCACTAATAGCAGGTGTTAATAATAGGGTTGTATATGGGGAAAATGCAACTAATGCAAATTATAGGCTATAATTAACAGTAATATTGTAATATCCTTGCATCAATTGTAACAAAGGTACTATAACAATCGTAAGTGTCAGTAGGAGAGTATAAGGGGTATGAGATTTTCTTTTTGAGTAATGAGAATATTCTCAAATTGATTGTGGTGAGGAATGCACACCTCTGTGATTAGATTAAAAGCTGTGTTAAAAAAAGAGTTAAATGACTTGCCCAAGATGATGAGTATTCAGCAGAAGAGCAGGGGTTTAAACCAACCTAGTCTAACATCAGTTTGTCATCTTAAAAGTCTCCATTATACTTTTTCTGGAGCAATGATTGTGAACATGATTTTATTAACATTTCCTTCAGTGTGCCAAAATTTAAGAAGTCTAATCCTAAAGGATTTCAATCAGACCAGATTTGGATCATACCAAAACTCCCCAAAATTTATCTCATTGATATCATTATTTTTATTCCACATATGGCCCAAACAATGATCCATTTATTCCCCAAGATTATAACTTCAACTATGCAGAAATTAGCACTCCCAAATTATCATTAAATGAGATATAATTTTTGCAAGCAGATGTTGTTTTAAATGTTTTTTCAAAGAAACTAGTTTTATGTTTGTCATTTTATGTTATGTATGTACAGACAACATAGTAAGAATACTGAATCCTGCCTAATTTAACCACAGCAGCCAAACAAAACTCTGTGATGGAATCTAGAACAAAAATAATCTGCTAATATTTCTCATTTCCAGATTGGTTTCAAGCAAAAGTTTTAGTTATTTTTCCACACTTGTTTTTAAAGTTTCTAGTGTAACTACATTCTATTCCATTTATTTCTAATGTTAGCACCATTCATTGAGCAGGAAATAAAAAGTCTATGAAGATCATTTCAACCTATTGTTCTGTAAGTTCCTTAATCATAAAGGACTGTTTTGTCTCAGAACAACTGCAGTGCACTGTTTGCAATTATGGAGACATCTCGGTGGAATTACAAGCACCAAGAGAGGAAAGCTCTATGATCTGGCTGTGATTGAGAAAGAAAGAACATGTCAATGAAAATTCAGTACCCTTAGAAACTACAAATATTCTGGGTTTTGAATTAACTAAAAATTCAGAGAAAGATGGAGTTGATTAATCTCGAAGACACTCTTTCTGAAAAGTACAGATTTCAAGCATTTTTATAAAGGAGCCTTTCATTAATTAACATCAAATAACTTCTACCCTACTGTTTTGATGAGTTGTGTAAATGTATCAGACTACACAAATTAAATTTCCTTTGAAAAATTCAAGGTTTAAATAAGTAGGGGATGGGTGGTTGATTCAAATCATTTGGGGTTTTATTGACCCCAAAGCATTCAAACATCAAATTGAGGTATTGGTTTAGTGACGATACCCAGTGTAAAAACTTAGGGACATATTTCTATTGTTTCTCAACAAACATAATTATTTTGGAATCAGTTAATATTACATAATATGAGACAGTGCAGCAAACATTTTTCACTTATATTTTTGATAAAATCTTATGCTAATTTTATCTGGTTATCCACATAACCAGCTTCCATTTGCATGCATTAAATTCTGCTTCTCAATTAGAATTAACTTGCCTTTCCAGAATTTGGTTAGAGTCAAGGGTGATGAAGTCCGCAGGGAAGTGTGCAGGTGGAGAACCAGGAAATTATACCCTTGAGAAGCTCTGGAGTTTTTAATCATTGAGAGCTGACCCATAATGACTGATGAAAACACTCTGCTCCTCACTAGTGACTTGCAGATAGTGGAACTAGTTCAAACTAATGTTAACTTCTTTCTTCCTTAATTTATCAAATGTGTTTGTATGCATATATATATATATATATGAATGATTTAAACAGTAGTGCAAATCTTATATCTGTTGTTAGTGAGCATTAAAATGCTTAAGTTGTGGCTAGTTTTCACGTGAAGAATTACCCTACAAAGCCTTTCACCAGGAAGATCAAATGAAAAGCTTATGTTCTGTTATTTACCGCACTCCGAACATGAATATACACACACACACACAGACATGCATGCACATTTTTCCCTGACACTTTTGGCAATGTTCCTTAATATTAGCATGGTAACTGATACAACTATTTTTCTTTCCTATATAATATAATATATACACATAATATATATTTACAGTGTACATGCCTGTCTATATATACATATATATCTGACTGAGAAAGGATATCAAATAAATAATAGGACACATAATTATGAATCATAAATGACATTTAGTCTGTTATCTTATTATGATTTGTAAGGTGCTTTGAGCATGCAGCTGATGATAGGAGAGACACAGACCTGGCAAGCTGAGAAAAGTCAGAGATATCTTTCCTATATTTCCCCCACAGTCTGTAATCTATGTTTACATAATTCATTTTTGTTTGAGAGGGGCAGTGACTCCTTCTTCCCTCCTTTTTTCCCCCCATTGGTTGAAAAATCTCTAAAGGTCTTTTTAATTGACAAGAACATTTATCTCAGTTCAATTTTAAAGCTATATTATCCTGTTAACAATGAGATGGCTAAAATAACATTTTAAACATGGATTGCATTCAAAATATTTTTATTTTCACTTTGGTTATTAAATAGTGCGCTTCATGTTAGTAACTGTGGTTTTGTTTGCTTTACCTTCTATATTAAAGAATTAATATCTCTGATAAAAACATATGAACATAATTTCTAAATCATGTTAATACATTCAGTCATTTGTAGAAAATATATTTTAGGGCGGGGCCACAGTGGCTCAGTGGCAGAGTTCACGCCTGCCATGTCGGAGACCCGGGTTCATTTCCAGGTGCCTGCCCACATGAGACAAAAAAAGAAAAGAAAATATTTGGGAAGAGATTATTTTAAAGCCTGTTAGCATGGTTATTAAGGAAAATTTGGGAATATTCTATCTTGTAAGAACAGCATAAGTAAGATGATGGCTGTGGATGGTTATATAACTTGAGACTTGATCATCTGGCTTTAAAAATAGCACTTGGTATAAAATGCATGTATTGATGCAGTTAGGTCATTCAATTATAATTATTTCTGAAATTAGACAATTCATACTATTGTCAAGTAAATGGTTTAAATAATTCTGTCATTTGTATGTATACATATATGTGTGTGTATGTCTGTGCATATATATATATTTATATTACATTTAGAACACTCACAAATAAAAGAAAAGCCCCAGAGCTAATTCATAATTTTCTATGAGTATTATTATATTACAAAGGGAAAATTAAAATTTTACTTTCATGTTAATTATGGACATTTAAAAGTAATATAAACAGAAATATGTCAATAACATTTGAAAATTGATCGTCTCACAAATAATCATTTGCAGATATGTTTTAAAATTATAAATATGTTAGCTATATAAATGGATTAGAATAAATGAAATCCATTTTGGCTATCTGACTTCACAGTTTTCAGTATTTGAAATTAAGCAATTATATACCTGGTGGCATATAATTATAATACATTACATTCCTCAAACATGAGGAATAAGGGTGACAGCTGCTTAAACTGCTTCCTGCTGTTTCAGGATGTAGGTAATGGGTTGAAGATTGTAACTGCTTAGCTTGGAGTTGCAAGGCATCTCTGTTTCTGGGATCATTCGGCTAAGCCATCATCATTACTTTGTTGGTCATCCTGTTCTAGCAGAGTTGGGGTAAAATATGAAAACAGTTTAAAGAGGAGAATACTGATAATAATTAGAATAAGGACTGATAATCCTGATTGTAATATGGTTCTGAACAAAGACCTGATTCCCAAGGGGAGTCAACTAAACAAATGAAATGGAGGAGAGCTTATTTCCATAGCATTAATCTGATTTTTATAGGAAATAATATGATTGTAACATTAGCAGACTCCTCAGGAATGAAAGCAAAACATTCAGTTTTGATTATAGCACAAGTACCACTCTGGGTGGCAGTGAGTATAGCTAGGGCGATTTGGTTTTGGAGTGCAGCTTTACACATGAGGGTGACCTCTGTGTTTAACAGGGAAATACAATAGAAACTATCAATTAGGACTTGTTAGTAAATTTATTAAGGGCTTCGATGTGACTGATGACATCTTCAGTGCTTATTGATGGAATAAATTAGGCCTGCAAGATTGTCACACCAATGGAAGCCTGCTCATGCCCATCTGGCTTTCAATAAGGGTAAATCAGTAGAAGGGGGAGGAATATTACAACTAGTCCCTTGGGTCCACGGTAGCCCAAGGTACATCATCCCAGCCACCCTGGAGAAACCTGGGTTATAGATTAGTGCCGCATTTCCACTGGATTCCATTTGGAGCTATCCAATAAGTACCAGGACATCTTGACCAATCAATTTCAAGCTGGTCACTTTCTCACCATATAGTAGTTTTATGACACTGTTCTGGAGACAATCAGCCCATTTTGAAGGTATTATAAGGATACTGCTCCTTGGAATAGTCTATATGTTTCAAAAAAAGGAGGGCCATTTGGTTTAAGTGGCCATACACGGGGGTTATCCATATCTTGCCATCCCAGAGTTCCATGTATCCTTCTTTGTCCCTAACAGTTAAGTTTCATCCTTAAGTGATTGTTTTGCACATTGTCTGGTCATTTTGTCAGTTATGTTATAGAAAGAATCGACCCTATGTCCAGGGCATTCATATCAATGGGCCAATCATTTGGGTCAACATTAGTTAGGTCTGTAGTTCTAAGGATCATTGATTGGTCTTGTTTTTCTTTAAATTTTTTATGGCTGCCCAGTCCTTTCCCTGAAGGGGTGAGAGACATCTAGCTTTTAATAAGGTAAATCAGTAGAAGGGGGAAGAATGCTACAAGTAGTCTCTTGAGTCCACAGTAGCCCAAGGTACATTGTCTCAGCCACCCTGGGGAAACCTGGGCCTTAGTTTAGTGCCAGAAGAGATAGGTAGGGTAGACCAGAACACTGGAAAGTGGGAGTTGACCACATACACAGCAATTGGATTTAATCATAAGATGGCATAGGAGCATGCCCATCGAAGAAAAGCATTACCATTAGGAGCCCATTTAGTCATATATGAAGATAATGAAGATAGTGAAGAGCAAAAGCAGTAGATCATAATGAATGGGGTTATTGAAGGAACAAGGAACTGAAGTACGGCTATAATATTGTAAGCTGCAAGTGAAGTGGTCCCACCCATCAGGCAGAAGGATTTCTTCTTAAGAAGTAGTTTTATATCTGTGATAGGTTCACAGCTATAACTTGGAGGTGAGAAGTTTTGATCTGGGTGGTGTGAGCTTTCAATGGATGGTCTTCCTAATATTTCTACTTCATATAATGCATTCATATATCATTTCTGGTTCATTTTTTCAATTTTTCCTGAATACTGTAATTTCCATGATACATACAATTTCCAACAAATTCCTAAGGTGCCAAAAACTTCCTCAGTTATTTTAGCAATAAATGTCACTTTAAATGTAGTATGGCAGATCAAATCAAGGAATAATTTCTTTTAATAATACTTTAACTTCTTCTGGGGGCTAAAGTTCTGCAAGGAAAATCTTCAACCTATCCAGAGAAGGTATCTACAAATACAAGCTAGTACTTATAATTTCCTCAGGCTTTTGGCATGACAAAATCTATTTGTCAGTCTTCTCCTGGTTTCATTCCACTTGCTTAGATTTCCTTTAGGGAGGAGGAGGATCTGTCCTTGGGTTTTGTTTGGCAAAAAATGAGACATTCTTGTGTCACCTTCTGAATAGTTTTCTGCATGTTTGGGCCCACTAAAAACTTTCACAACCGTTGAAACATTGCGTCCTTTTCATAGTGAGTTCCTTGATTCAGGTGAGCAATAATAGTCTTCATTAAATGTGCTGGCACTATTAATATTCTTTCCTCATTATAAAGCCAACTTTCTTGGGTTACCCAAAATGGTTTGTCTTGCCATTCCTGGGGGTTAGAGAACCCACCTGGGAATCCTGATTCTTCAGCCCTGCATAAGTCTTCTGAGGAGCAATGTGGCTTAAAGTGTTCTAAGTCTAGACTGGGTATCAGGACTGCAATAACCTCTGGGTTTTGAGTTTTCGCTGCCCATTTAACTCCTTGGTCAACAAGCTTGTTTCCCTTTGCTAATAGACTGTCAGTATCCTAATGTCCTGGACAGTGAATAACTGTGAAGTTCTGTGGCAGCATAATGGGTGTTTTATTTGCTTTATCCCTGATGTCAATAGGCCCCTTTCCTTACAGACGGCCCCATGTGCATGGACCAGTGAAAAGGCATACTTGGAGTCACTGTATATGGTGGCTTTTTTTTGTCTCCTAAGTGTAAGGCTCTGGTTAGGGCTATAAATTCTGCTTACTGAGTGGACATACCTAGAAAAAGGACTTTAGCCTCGAGAGCTGCTTGTAGAGTTACTATGGCATACTCAGCATTTGGGAGTCCTTGACTCATGAAGCTACTCCCTTTGGTAAACATTACCAGGTCTGGATTCTTTAGGGGTTGGCCCATGAGGTCAGGATAGCTAGAATAAACCTCTTCAATTATTTGTATATAGTCATGGATAGGTTCTTCCTGAGCACTGGGAAGCAATGTGGCCAGGTTTAAGGAAAAGACTGCCTTTAGCTTTACATTTGGATTATATAATAGCCTGGCTTGATATTTGCCTCGTCTCCCAAGGGTAAACCCACACTCCTCTTCTGTTCTAGGAGGAGTAACACACAGTAAAGAGTATGAACAGTAGTGGGGTGCCCCAAAGTGAACTTTTCAGAGTTTTGTTGCAAATCAGAGGTAGTATGACTGCCTGGAGTCATACTGGCCATTCTTGTGTTACTGGGTCCAGCCGCTTGGTATCTTTTTTGTTTGTTTGTTTTCTTTTCCATGGGCAGGCACCAGGAATCGAGCCCGGGTCTCTGGCATGGTAGGCGAGAACTCTGCTTGCTGAGCCTCCGTGACCTGCCCTGCATCCAGCTGTTTGGAAAAATAAGGCAACCAGCTACCAGGTGCTGCTAAGATTCAGAGTTAGAACCCTCAAGCTTATCCCTTGTCATTCAGGAATAAACAGGTCAAAAGTTTTTGATGTCTGGGAGCTGTAGGGCTGGAACTGTTACAGGTGTTTTTTTATGGCATAGAATGCTCTGTGGGTATTCAGCAGTCCAGTCTAGATTTCATTCTCTCCTACTTTTAGGGCCTCGTACAGTTTGGCTAAGAGTCCAAAATTTGGACTCTAAATCCAACAGAATCCTGCCATTCCAAGAAACCCTCAGAGCTATCTCTTGCTTCAGCTATTCTGGCCAAAGCTTTTCTCTTGTCCAGTAACAAGTTCTTCTGTTCTTTTGATAACTCAAATCTTAGATATTTTGTGGTAAGTTGTGACATTTGGAACTTTTTGTTAGATACCGTGTATCCACGGTCTACCAGAAAGTTTAGGGTAGGGCAGTGTTCACATCTGAAGCTTTCTCAGATGTGCTGGCATTAAGATGTCATCTGCATATTGCATAAAAGCCTTGTATTGAAGCTGGAGATCCCTCAGAAACCAAGGTTTCCCCAAACAGTGTAGGGCGTTTTTAAATCCTTGAGGGAGCACTGTCCAGTCATACTGTTGCTTTATATCAATTTTGGGATCTTCCCATTCAAAAGCAAATTGCTCCTGGGATGCTGAACTTAGTGGCATACAATAAAAGGCATTTTGAGGTCCAGCACAGTGAATGAGCAGTGGTCCCCAGTTAAGGTGGTAAGTAAAGTGTAAGGGTTAGATACTGTGGGATAAATGCCTCTTACTATTAGATTAATTGCCCTAAGTCGTGTACAAATTGATACTTGTTAGTACCAGCTTGTGAACAGGTAGAAAGAGGGTTTTGTATGGGGTCCAGCAAGATTGAATTAGCAGATGCTGGAGAAAATAATTAATTACTGGCTCTATACCTTCCCTCACCTTCCTCTGTAAAGGGTATTATTTCTGATGAGGAATTTTCACATTAGGCCGAATTTTTACCTTGATGAGTAGAGGTACTTTGGCCCTCGCAGGCAAAGCGACAGCCTATGCTTCAGGGCTTCACTTTTGGGGATGTCGTCTGGGGCTCGCAGCTAAGTTCCTTTCCTGAAAGCCACAAGGCAGTTTGGAGTTACACTCTTGATCAGGAGGAACTTCAATGTTGACTGTTTCCAAGATAAAGCTTTCCTGGGCATTCATTTTACTTAGCAAGTCCCACTCTGGCAATGGTGTTGGACATGCCGGCATATAGAAAGCTGTATTTTAGATGGGTGTCCTCTAGCTGGCACTGGAGTGCTGCAGGAAAGACTTGTGAGTTAGGGCTCCAGAAAGTCCAGTAATAGCCACAGGTTTTGGAGACGGACAGCCCTGTTTCTCATTCAAAGCACAATAAGTTGCTCAAGTGTCATTTAGAAAGTTTATAAACTTCTTTTCCACCAACACAGGTACCTGGGGGTTCTTGCAGGGATGTGGATGTGTGAAGTTGGATTGAAAGGTGCCCCAGGGCCCTGTCAATCCTGATCACTCTTGCTTTCTGCAAGTTGGGGCATTTGAATCACTGTAGAATATCCCTCTTTTAGATGATTTGGACATTCATTCTCCCAGGGATCTTCCTCTTTACGTAGACACTCTGCTGTGGCCCTAGAGGGTGGGGGCTCTTTTGGTGGTCTTACCCACTGGTGTCCACCTGCACTCTTGGGGGTTCCTGTTCTTCTCGGTGCAGACAGGTCATGGCTAATGGCGGCTCCCAGTAGGGCAGCTTGGCATTTCATTTGCTTCTCCTGGAACTGGCCTCCATTTTTGTAGACCTTGAAGGCTCTCATCCAGCTGAGACATAGGCATTCCTAGCATCCCTCCTAGTTTTTGCAATTTCTTTCTTATATTTGGAGCATTTTTGACTAATAAAGGTAATTTTAACTAGTTTCATGTTTTCTGGGTGTTTTGGATCTAAGTAAATGTATTGCCTATAAGCCTCAAACACTTTCAGGGAAGGTACATGGATTTTCTTTTGGCCCTTGTACCTCCTGCATTCTTTAAACTTTCAGGCATTGGAGCTCCCTCCTGCATTCCTACTATAATACATACATTTTCACTTGGGTCTCCTTTTTGCTCTGCCATGGGGTTAGCTAGAGCAGCTGCTGTATGAATTGGGTTATTAGGCCACAACTCATGCATTTTATCAGCTTTTACAAGGACCCTTTTGGGTTCCTTAGGTGTTAGAATGGTGTTTAAAAGGGCCAGGATATCTACCCAGGTAGGATAATGAGTAGCAAATAAACAAACAAACAAATAGATAAATAAATGGATTCTCTGTTCCCTTAAGATCGTCTCTATATGAAGGCATGCTATTTTTCCAGATATAAAAAAAACCGAGGTGGAGAAAGTAGAATGTAGATAAATGAATCTTCTTTGAAACTTCTGATCATTTAGTCTGGCAGGGAATTGTTTGAGCAGACATTTTCCTGTTTGGTATTGGGTATTTCCATGACAGAATTGAATATTTTAAGGAGCATGGATAGAGAGACCATTCCTTCCTCTCTAGATGGTAAAGGACAGTTTATAGCTGAGTCATCCTAGGGAGGGGAATGAATCACCTTCCCTCTGTTTTCCCACATAAGGGAGTGGAGGAACAGAGAGAAATATTAGGTGCAAATGGAAAAGATCATCCTCGGGATTGGACTCTGATAATACAGACTTAGCCAGGGCTTCAGTTGATTTTGACTCTCCAGCTTTACTCTTCCTTGATTGGGCTTCCTCCCTCTGCATTGTGATTTTACATCTCTTTTTCATATTCTTCTTTCAGTATACAGACCTACAGGATTGCGTATATAGAATAATTTTTCTTCCCTTTAACAGTACAAGTCTAATTGTAATATATATTATGATTAAGAGACCCATTTTCTGGCCATTGTTCCCAAAATCTAATTCATATTGTGGCAAAACAATTCTGAAGACGTTCTAGCTTGTATGCTGCAGGAATGGAATATACCAAAAACGGAACGGCTTTTAAAAAGGGGAATTTAATAAGTTGCTAGTTTACAGTTCTAAGGCTGAGAAAATGTCCCAGTTAAAACAAGTCTATAGAAATGTCCTATCAAAGGCATCCAGGGAACGATACCTTGGTTCAAGAAGGCCAATGAGGTTCAGGGTTTCTCTCTCAGCTGGAAAGGCACATGGCGAATATGGCATCATCTGCTAGCTTTCTGTCCTGGCTTCCGGTTTCATGAAGCTCCCCAGGAGGCGTTTTCCTTCTTCATCTCCAAAGGTCACTGGCTGGTGGACTCCACTTCTCATGGCTATCGTTCTGCTCTGCTCTCTATAAATTGTTCATTCTCCAGAATGTTTCTTCTTTTTTGGCCTTCAGTAAACCAATCAAGACCCACCTAAGTGGGTGGAGACACATATCCCCTAATTCAGCTTAACAACCACTCTTGATTGGGTTACATCTCCAGAGAGATGATCTAATTACATACAGTATTGACTAGGGATTATTCTGCCTTTACAAATGGGATTTTGATTAAAACATGGCTTTTCACAAGGACACATATATCCTTTCAAACCAGCACAAAAGAGTGTAATTTTCTTCTTTTTCATTGATTCTTCGTAAAGCAGTCCAATTATTCAAATGCATTTTAAAGTAGTACAGTCAGATATTTTATTAACATTTACCATGGTTATAATTATTTGACACAGACAAAAAGATCTTGCTGGATTAGATCTCCTAATTTCTAAACCTTATAAATTTACCCAGAACTAGAATCAGAAATTGTGAATACTTATTGTGACTAGATATTCATATATCTTGAAGCTTGTTCCCAATTCCAGATGGGGAATTAATCCCCATTAAGGCAGACCAGACCAAGAGCTAGAGTGGGATAAGAGCCCAAGATCTTAACAGTCCAGCCTTGAGTAGAGGATAGGTGCTTATACAAAGTTACTCACCCAGAAGCTGTCTGTTCCTGGAACCATTTCTTCTCCCAGTATGGAATTGCATCGAAGGCTCTGCAATACTGTAAGAGGAGGAGGTAATTCTGATTGACCAGACTCTGGACGAACAGGTCTAGGTGGCTGCTTAGGGTCAGCAACCAGAAGCTCCCGACCTGTAGGGGCAGCAGGACATCAGACAAGCAGTAGGGATCTTTACTGTTCTTCAAGGTCACTGAATTGTGGCTGAGCAGAGGGTTCTTTGTCCAATGCACACAGAAATTAATGCTGTGACATCAAGATTTTGAGAAAAGAGAGAGTTTACTGCAAGCCCACCAAATAAAGAGACAGGAGCAAGTTCAAATCAGTTTCTCCATGCTGAAGAAGTACAGGTTTAAAATGGGGTTTGTATAGAGGTGTTTTTGGAGAATGGAGTGATATGAAGCAGGCAGTGGGGTGAGATGATATGGGCCTTGGGAGGAGCTGGGGTGCCATGTGCAGTTGATTAACATGCTAATTCATATGTTGCATGATCAAAAAACTGTGTCCTTAGCAGATGAGTGGGGGGATATTTGAGGGGTAGGATGTAATAAGGTTACTTTAGGTTAAAGGTTTTCTTTTTTGTATAACCTCTGACCTCTGGGACAGGAGTTTTCCAGATAGGGCTCTTGGAGTAGTTTTTCTTAAGCCAAGTTAGGGAAATAGTTTAGTAAGAGAAGAATGTGGCCTTCATAAACAAGTGGGAGGGTTCAGTGGTTTTAACATATTTTTCATGTACATCAAAACTTTTCATATTCTTTATGTTCTCCAAGAAGTAAAGATATTCTCTTAGGAAGCACAAATGACCACAAAATATTACCTGAGTCCCATGCTAGAATATATCATAATCGAGGTATATATATTTCACTTATATTCCCCCTCTTTGTTCTTTCCTTTATTTCTGGACATATTTTGTTACAAGTCTACACCTTTTTGTTTTCTTCTTCTTACTTTCTGCCCAGGTAAGCTGGTATTTTCTCCAAACTCCATACAGCACAGTGGGAATATGAAGAGTTTTCCTCAAATAATAGTTTGATGATTGTGCTAGTTTGAAACTGTTATGTACCCCAGAAAAGCCATATTCTTTTCCTGATCCAAGCTTGTGGGGGTCAGACCTATTGATTAGGTAGGACATTTTTGATTGGATTGTTTCACAGAGATGTGACACACCCAATTGTGGGTGGAACTTTGATTAGATTGTTTCCACAGAGATGTAATCCACTTAATTGTGGGTGTGACCTTTTGATTAGGTGGAAATCTGACTCTACCTATTCAAGGTGGGTCTTGATTAGGTTACTGGAGTCCTTTAAAAGGAGAGACATTTTGGAGGTGCTCCAGAGCTGACATAAATGTAGCAATAGGAGATGCTTGAAGTGCTGACTGAGAAAGCAGATTCCTAGACACAGACATTTGGGGATACAGAGCTCAACAGACATCACCATTTGCCTTCCCAAGAGATGCTAACCAAGCCAGAACCCAGTTTTGCCCCAGAGAAGCTAAATAAAAGTCCACAGATGCTTAGAATCAGAAGCTGGAAGCAACAGAACCAGAAACAAGAGACCCAACCCATAGATGCCATCCAAGTGTCTTTCTAACTGACAGAGGTGTTCTAGACAGCATCAACCTTTTCTGAGTGAAGGTAACTTCTTGTGGATTCCTTAACTTGAACATTTCCATGGCTTTAGAACTGTAAAGCTGTAACTTAATAAATCTCCTTTATAAAAGCCATCCAGTTCTGGTATATTGCATTCTGTCCACTTTAGCAAACTAAAACAATAGCCCTGAGTGATTCCTGGGGAGCTAATGGTCCAGATTTATCCAGCACTGTTCTAGTCTGCTAACTGCTAGAATGCAATATACCAGAAACAGAATGGTTTTTAAAAAGGGGAATTGAATAAGTTACAAGTTTATAGTTCTAAGCCTGTGAAAATCTCCAAATTAAAGCAACTTTATAAAAATGTCCCAATTAAAGCTATAGAAATGTCCAATCTAAGGGAATGATACCTTGGTTCCAGAAAGCCAATGAAATTCAGGGTCTCTTGCTCAACTGGACAGGCATGTGGTAAATATTGGCCATGTCTGCTAGCTTCCTCTCCAGGCTTCTTGTTTCATGAAGCTCCCCAGCAGCGTTCTTCTTCACCTCCAAAGGTGAAGAAGGCTGGTGGACTCTGTGGTTCTCTCATCCTTCTGTTGTGGTTCTGCGTCTCTCTCCTCATTCTCAAAATGCCTCCTCTTTTATTGGATCCCGGTAAACTAATCAAGACCTAAATAGAATGGGTGGAGACACATCTCTATCAAATCAAATTTAATACCCACAATTGATTGAGTCGCATCTCCATGGAAATAACCTAATCAAGTTTCCAACCTATAGCACTGAATACGGATTGGATGGAATGGTTGTTCCCACAGATTGATTAGGATTAAAACATGGCTTTCCAGGGTACACAAGTCCTTTCAAACCAGCACAAACACTTATCAACTTTTTCCTATTTTCCATTTTTATTTTCACACTGCTGGTTAATCTGGCAAAGCCAGTGCCTATTGATCAACCAGATAAAATGATCTTGATACTTAACAGTCTGAGCATTTTTGGGTGGCTGTGAATTGTCCCTGGGTAACATTGTGCATATACCAGGTTCTGGTGAATGTTCCCAAACACAGTTCTAATTAGAAATGTAATGTAAATGTTTAAGTTACTGTTAAAATAAAAGTTTACATATTTTCTTGGCTTAATGCATTGTTTTTCCTTTAGCACAACTTCCTGATTTCATAAAATAGCTGCCTGAAATTGACTTTTTGATGTCTTTGCCATTAGACTACATGGAAGGGCTTCGCAAATATGTGCATATTTCCCATAAAAGCAAAAAATTCTGGTTTATTCTCTCGCATTTTCAACGAAGAAAATCAACTCTGTCATGATATATTAAAGGAGTAAGTGCAGTACTTTTGAAACTCTGGTGTTGAAACTTAATGGAACTGGCAATTACTAAATAGAGCTGAAAATTTTAAGTTGAATTCTATTGTTAAGGAAAAGTATCCTTTATGTGGAGGCATTTTAAAATGGAATGTACTTTAAATTGCTGATTTTTAAAATTCAAACAGCAGCTAGCTCAGAGCTTTGAGTGTAAAACGGCCTTGGTTATAACCAGATTTCTGTTATATTTTTGCCTGGGGCTCTTATAATACTGAATCATCCTCACTTCCCAAACAATCTGGATTGTTTTAACTTCTTGTACCGGTCATTCCATGTCACAGCAGACAACTGTGATGGCCAATAACCCAGCATCCATGGCCAATTTCTTTGTTTAGAGTCCCATCTGGTTATAAAAACCTTTTTTATTCCTTGAAGATAGACCAGAACCACAGGTCCTAATTACACTGGTCAGGTGGCACAAGTACCTCTTCAGCTGCATGACTGAACAAACTGAAATTGATTGGTTTTATAGGTTTTTTGTTTACAACAACCCTGTAACAGCAACACAGGACCTCATGCCCACATGGTTGGATTGCCATATTGCCTCCTAACAGGTCTCTCAGCAAATCTTCTCCAGTGCTAGCAGATTGTGTGGAATGCAGCACCAAAACCCTTAAGTGGGGTGAGTAGCCAGAATCAGATTTCCAGTCTCTTCTCGGTTTGGTTTGGACTGCTGGTGTGGTGGATTGAGTCTCAGTTGGCTTTGCAAATTTTTAATGAGGAGCAAACATTGTTTTGGAGTGACACATCTGAGGAGCAGAGAACTAGTGGAAGATATTTTGTTAGAAATGGTGGCAGAATCATGCATAACAGCTAGTAAGGGTGCACTTACTATGAATTTAAAGAGTGCCACTAACTGGGAAACTCACTTTATGTAACTTCAATCAACAGCTGTAATTTGAAAGTCCTACATTTTGTAAATTACTGAATCTGTAGTTATGTCTTCTAAGAATCTGAAAGATTTCTGTTCAGTAAAACTGTATTTTGTATCTCTATGATATCTCTAGTTGTATTTTTGTTTGTATCATGTTATCATTATGTGAACTATTTATTTACCCATCCATTTCTCTGTTCTTATTTCATCATAAAGTATTTATTAAGTATTTACTATTTTACCTTTTGATGATAAAAGTGTAATTAACTACTGCTCCTATCTTTCAACTCTATGTAATCTTGCAAGTCAGGAAAAAAAATCTGTAAATAACCATGTAAATGAGATGTTAAAAAAATGTTATGGGAAAGTTCAGAGGAGGGTGAAAATTTTTCCTATTTTGAAGATCAGGAAAAGGTTTAAGATTGACATGGCGTTTGAGGTTAGCCTTAAATGATAACTATAATTAAAAAATTCAGACAGGACCGGAGAAGATGGCGGCTTAGTAAGACGCGCGGGTCTTAGTTCTTCCTCCAGAAAAGCAACTAAAGAAACAGAAACAATACGAAACAGCTCCCGGAGTCACGACAGAGACCAAAAAGACAGCGTACCCCATTCTGGAACGGCTGAACAGGCAGGGAGAATCCGCTGCGGTGAGATACCCGAGGGGCGCACATTTTCCCGGCCGGGGCGGCTGGCGACTGGGGTCCCCTCCACGCACGTGGCTCCCCGGTCTGACTGGGAACATTGGATAGCGGGGCCCTCCCGTCACGCTTGGCGTCTCGGGCCAGCTGGGCAATTTGGACCGGCACTCCCCCAAGCCACGGCCAGTGACCCCCGCCTCCATGCACGGTTTCCCAGGCCGACTGCCCCGCAGACAAACGACCGCCATGAGCGCCACCTACTGGGCAGGAAAAGAAAAACAGAGCCCAGAGATTCCACAGAAAAATCTTTCAACCAGCTGGGTCGCACACCCAGGGAAATCTGATCAAATGCCCAGACACCAGCAGAAAAAAGTGGATGACGCTCGGAAAATTGAAGATATGGCCCAGTCAAAGGAACAAACCAATAGTTCAAATGAGATACAGGAGCTGAGACAACTAATGCTGAATATATGAACAGAAATGGAAAAACTCTTCAAAAACCAAATCAATAAATTGAGGGAGGACATGAAGAAGACATGGGCTGAACAAAAAGAAGAAATAGAAAATCTGAAAAAACAAATCACAGAACTTGTGGGAGTGAAGGACAAAGAAGAAAAAATGGAAAAAACAATGGATACCTACAATGGTAGATCTAAAGAGACAGAAGCTACAATTAGTGAACTGAAGGATGGAACATCTGAATTCCAAAAAGAAACAGAAACTATAGGGAAAAGAATGGAAAAACTTGAGCAGGGAATCAGGGAACTGAATGACAATATGAAGCGCACAAATATACGTGTTGTGGGTGTCCCAGAAGGAGAAGAGAAGGGGAAAGGAGGAGAAAAACTAATGGAAGAAATTATCACTGAAAATTTCCCAACTCTTATGAAAGACCTAAAATTACAGATCCAAGAAGTGCAGCGCACCCCAAAGAGATTAGACCCAAATAGGCATTCTCCAAGACACTTACTAGTTAGAATGTCAGAGGTCAAAGAGAAAGAGAGGATCTTGAAAGCAGCAAGAGAAAAACAATCTGTCACATACAAGGGAAACCCAATAAGACTATGTGTAGATTTCTCAGCAGAAACCATGGAAGCTAGAAGACAGTGGGATGATATATTTAAATTACTAAAAGAGAAAAACTGCCAACCAAGACTCCTATATCCAGCAAAATTGTCCTTCAAAAATGAAGGAGAAATTAAAACATTTATAGACAAAAAGTCACTGAGAGAATTTGTGACCAAGAGACCAGCTCTGCAAGAAATACTAAAGGGAGCACTAGAGTCAGATACGAAAAGACAGAAGAGAGAGGTATGGAGTAAAGTGTAGAAAGAAGGAAAATCAGATATGATATATATAATACAAAAGCCAAAATGGTAGAGGAAAATATTATCCAAACAGTAATAACACTAAAAGTTAATGGACTGAATTTCCCAATCAAAAGACATAGAATGGCATAATGGATTACGACCCAGTAATACCACTGCTAGGTATCTACTCAAAGGACTTAAGGGCAAAGACACAGACGGACATTTGCACACCAGTGTTTATAGCAGCATTATCTACAATTGCAAAGAGATGGAAACAGCCAAAATGTCCATCAACAGACGAGTGGCTAAACAAACTGTGGTGTATACCTGCAATGGAATATTATGCAGCTTTAAGACAGACTAAACTTATGAAGCATGTAATAACATGGATGGACCTAGAGAACATTATGCTGAGTGAGTCTAGCCCAAAACTAAAGGACAAATACTGTATGGTCCCACTGATGTGAACCGACATTCGAGAATCAGCTTGGAATATATCATTGGTAACAGAGACCAGCAGGAGTTAGAAACAGGGTAAGATAATGGGTAATTGGAGCTGAAGGGATACAGACTGTGCAACAGGACTAGATACAAAAACTCAAAAATGGACAGCACAATAATACCTAAGTGTAATGTAACTAGGTTGGAACACTGAATGAAGCTGCACCTAAAATATGGTTTTTTGTTTGTTTGTTTGTGTGTTTGTATCTTTTGTTTTTGTTTTTTTCTTTTTCCTTTTTATATATATATATATTTTATTAGTATTATTATTTTAATTCTCTTCTCTATATTAACACTCTATATCTTTTTCTGCTGTTTTGCTAGTTCTTTTCCTAAATCGATGCAAATGTACTAAGAAATGATGATCATACATCTATGTGATGATACTAAGAATTACTGAGTGCATGTGTAGAATGGAATGATTTCTAAATGTTGTGTTAATTTCTTTTCTTTTTTTGATTAATAAAAAAAATTAAAAAAAAATTCAGACAGGAAAATACATCTCAATTGTGGAAAACAACCTAAGTAAAGGCAAGGGATGCATTCAAGAGATAGCTAATTATTTTGTTTTATTATAATGTCTGAGCTGAGCACTGGGACAAAAGATCAGAGGTGGTTGGAGATATATCATGGTGAACCTTAAAAGTTAGCTGAAAAAAACTTTTAGGTTTTATTTTAGATGATAACAAGTCATGCAGTTTTGACTATGTCATGTACCCCAGAAAAAACCATCCTCCTTTAATCCAGTCGTATGGAGGCAGACCTGTTGTGGATGGGACCTTTCGATTAGGTTGTTTCAAGTAGTTGTTTCAGTTCAAGGTGGGTCTTAATCTTACTGGAGTCCTTTAAGAGAGGTCACAGAGAGAGGGAGCTCAAAAGGAAAATGCTCAAGAAGCCAGAGGACCCACTGGAGCTAAGGGAGCCGTTTTGAATTCAAACCAAGAGAGAAGGGCCAGCAGACATTGATTGCCGTGTGCCTTCCCAGGTGACAGAGGAACCCTGAATACCGTCAACCTTTCTTTAGTGAAGGTATTCTCTTTTTGATGCCTTAGTTTGGACATTTGTATGGCTTTAGAACTGTGGATTTATAACCTAATAAATTCCCTTTAAAAAAGCCAACCGATTTCTGGCATATTGCATTCCAGTAGCTTTAGCAACTGAAACAGAAGTCATCAAAGAATTTAAATAGAAAGATTTACCTAACTGGGACATGATTCAGAAGGTATGATTTTTTTAGAAAAATATAGACTATTCAATAATTGTTATTAATATTATTATATGATTTTGTTTGTTACTGCACATATTTTTTATAGACCTTTTGCTTTATTGACATATATACTACATTAAAATTAATGTTTAAAAATGTGGACAACAATAGGAATTTAAATTAA
The DNA here is from genome assembly GCF_023851605.1 of Tamandua tetradactyla. Taxonomy (NCBI): domain Eukaryota; kingdom Metazoa; phylum Chordata; class Mammalia; order Pilosa; family Myrmecophagidae; genus Tamandua; species Tamandua tetradactyla. The sequence continues at coordinate 11,170,308 of NC_135350.1, forward strand.
AGTGGACAAATGGACACTGATCTTTGTATTTTTCTTATATTTATGCAAAATCTTTTGCTAATGAATTAGTCATACCAAAAGGCATGGTGAGGTAGAAAATTAATGATGAATTAAGAACATATGTTCTAGTATAATTTCTGCCAACAAATAGAGAACTATATTTCCCTTGTTTGTAAAATGATTATGTACAATGCACACACACATACATGTGCTCACATACCTTATCTCAATCCAAATTTGTTTGAGTATAGTATAAGGATGACACTTAGAAGTTGTTTTTGTCTCTTCTTCATCTGACAAAAGCTAAGGGAATCAGCCAGGAAATACCTTGTTAATCCATATCCTTTTAATAGTTCTTCAAAGTAAAATCACTGCATTTGTTTAAGAAATTAATTGTAATTCACAATTGCCATTTTGCAGGCTGGACCTTCCCTCAGCAAGTTCATGTTAGTGCCATTTTATGGTTTTCCCTTAAAGCAAAGGTGGCACTTACTGATGCATAAAATCACCAAAGAGTTGAGTAAAAACATATTTTGGGTTTGCTAAACCTGCTGGGCTGCAATATAACAGAAATGGATTGGCTTTTTCAAAGAGGTTACAAATTTACAGTTCTAAGGCAATAAAACTGTCTAAACTAAAAAATCAATAAGAGGATATCTTCACTGAAGAAAGGCCAATGGTGTCTGGCGTTCCTCTGTCATGTGGGAAGGCACAGTGATGTTTGCTGACTCCTCTATTGTGGGTTGGTTTCAAAATGGCTCTCTTAGTTCCTGTTGATCCTTCTGACTTCTCCTGGGGCTTTTTCTTTCTTAGCCTCTCTAAACTTTCTTGGTTCTCTGTGTGCTCTCTTAAAGAACTCCAGTAAGCTGATTTAGACCCATCTTGAATGAGTGGGGTCACATATTCATGGAAACAACCTGATTAAAAGGACCTACCCAACAAGAGGTAGGCTCCCAAAAGATTGGATTAAACAATATAGGCTTTTCTGGGGTACATAGATTCAAACCATCACATTCCACCCTCTGGACCCCCAAAAGACATGTTCTTTCCATATACAATACACATACATTCAATCATAATATCACAAAATCCATAAACCATTTCAGCAATATTAGAAATACAGAAGTAAAAAACAATACCAACTCACATTAAAATCAGCTACAGGCATGGTATGTCCTAAGATAAAATTCTCTTCTGGCTATGGAACTGAGAAACTCAGAACAAGTTATTTGCTTCCAATATTCAAAGGAGGGACAGTCATAGAATAAATGTTCCCATTTTTTATAGGGAGAAATTGAAAGGAAAATGAGTCACCAGACCTAACAGTTCTGAAAACCTGCAGGGCATACTTCATTAGATTTTGAGAGCTTACAGAAATTTAGGGAATGAAATTTTATCCTCAAGGCTTGAGAGAGTGGTAGTCCCACCTTCTCCAAGGGAACACTGGGGAGACCAATTTGCATTTCCACCCTTCTCAAGCATCTAGGTGCCATCTGGACTCTTTGCCATCTCTTAGGCACACATTCAACCCCTTCAGAACAGTGGGTTGGTAGCCAGGCTCTCCTCAATCTACAGGGTGCTCCACCCTTTCTTAGGCCTGGGGTACTAAACCTCTTCTTGAACAATGAGGTGGAAGGCTTACCCTCTGCCTCTGGGGAAAAATCACCCTCTTCACATGCATGGATGGATCCACTCTCCTGGCCCTAGGTTCTTGGCTCTAGAAATTAACTTCCATGGTTCTTCCTTTGAAGTAATTTTTCCATCAATCTGACCCTTTTTCTGTATTTTTCAAGTCCAGACTGGTTGTGGTTCCATTCATACATATCTCACAAAATATTTGTTGTCTTGGCAAAACCATTGAACAATAGGATTTTCTGAAAATCCTCCCTAGATAACTCCATCAAGCTTGGCTTGTCCTGACATGACTGAATGTTTCCATGTTTGGTGAAGTCCTCATGTGGAACATTCTTCTCTGGGGACTCATGTTTCAAAAGCTCAGAATTTTCCAGACCATCAATTTCTGGTTTCTTTGTACCCAAGTGTTCAGTTCCTAACTTATTCCTTTCCTCTCACATTTTACTATAAGCTGTAAGAAAAAGCCAGGCTGCATTGTCTACATTTAGTTTGGAAATTTTCTTTGCTAGACATTTCAGCTCATTGCTTTCAAATTCCACCTTTCATCCAACACCAGTACTCATTTTTTCCAAATTATTTACCACTTTAAAGTATGGATTGCCTTTGTTTCAGTTTGCAATAACATGATTTCTGTCTATGTTCTCACTGGAAGTAACTTTAGCATCCAAACTTCTACCAACTATCTCCTCAAGGCAATCCAGGACCTATCTATCAAACTGTTCACAATTCTCCTAGAACCTTCTCCTCATCCATTTAAAAAGCCATTCCAGCATTTTGTGTATTTTGCAAATTGCAGCACCCCACATCTCTGGTACCAAAATCTGTTTCTGTTTGCTACTAAAGCTGCTGGAATTCAATATAACAGAAATGTGTTGACTTTTTCAATGGGAATATATTAGGTTACAAATTTAGAGTTTAAGGGTATAAAAGTCCAAACTAAAGCATCAACAATAGGTTACATTCATTGAAGAAAGGCTGATGGCATCCAGAGTTCCTCTATCACATGGGAAGGTGCATGCTGGCTCTTTTCTCCTGGGTTGGTTTCAAAATGGCCCTCTCAGTTCCTGTTGGTCCATCTGGCTTCTCCTGGGGTATTTCTTTCCTAGCTCTGCTAAACTCTCTTAAAGGATTCCAGCAAGCTGATTAAGACCCAACTTGAGGGGGTAGGGTCAGAGCTCCATGGAAATATCTTAATCAAAAGGTCCCATGCAACCATAAGTCTGCCCCACAAGAGTGGATTAAAAGAGCATAGGCTTTTCTGGGGTACATAACAGATATAAACCAGCACATACCATAAATTCACCCAGTGGATGTTAGAGAGACAGGATTTTAGGCTTACATTTATATGAAAAAAGAATGGATTAAGATAACCATGATCTCTATCCTAACATTCTATATGGGGAGTTTATTTATCTAACTGTGATTCAAAGAAGAGGATGCAATCTATTAAATTCTGTTTCTCTTTCAATGTTAATAAGGAAAAAAGAAACATATGTGTAAATGTCAGAGTTGGAAGTATTACAGATAGATCTCTCCACTAGAAAAATGAATAAACTGGGAAAAAAGAGATCAGAATTAACTAAGCTGTAACCCTGGCACCATATTGGACATCTAGAACAACCATAGGAATGCCAAAAGAGTGCTGAGAGTTCAGGCTTTGTAAGTGAAAGCATGTACTGGTGATCAGCCCCTACCAGTCAGCCCCATGGCAGTGGCCATGGAAACAACAGTGGCTGTGGACTCCAGGATAGCTGGCTGGGGCCAGGGAAGGCAGAGGAACCCTCAAATACTGCGAGTTGGAGTTGAGGGTTAAGGTTGGTCTTGGGCATCCTGGAGGGACCAGTGCAGATACTGACCTCTGGCAGCTCCCAGCCCCACAACAGGCTCCACTGGGTGGTAAAGAGCCTGTATATCTCATTTGACTGTTTTGTTTTCCCTTTGTTTGTGGGCTTTCCTGATAGGGAAGATTCTTGATCTTCCTGACCAGGTGCTAGCCTAGTTTTCTATTTTTTTTCAGAATTCTAAGCTTTAAAAAAAATTATTTATTTGATTTAATGATCTTTATTTTTTTAGAGAAGCTGTAGCTTTACAGAATAGTCATGCATAAAATACAGCATTCCCATCCCCATCCCCACGACCGATACACTATACTGGTGTGTTATAATTGTGCTACAATTGATGAAAGCACAGTTTTATAAGTCTATTATTAACTAAAGTCCATGAGTTAACTTAAGTTTCACTGTGTAATATATAGTTCCATAGATTTTTTAAAAAAACATTTTATTTTTTCACCATAAAGGATATAACATTTCCCCCTTTAATCATATTCAGATAACTATTTCAGTCTTGTTAATTACATTCACAATATTGTCCTATTATCACAATCATCAACAAAACATTCCATCATTACAAATAGGAATCCTGTGCATTATAAGTTTCATTCCTTTTTTTCACCATTTATTTTTTTTTAAACTTCGTTTTTTTTTTTTTTTTTGGCATGGGTAGGCACTGGGAATCAAACCTGGGTCTCTGGCATGGCAGGCAAGAACTCTGCCTGCTGAGCCACTGCGGCCTGCCCTAAAAAGTTTTTAAATTGTATAATATAACATATAGACAAAGCAAAGGAAGAAAAACATAATTCTTTTCAAAGCATTCTTCAACAAATAGTTACAGAACAAATCTTAGAGCTTTGTCATGGGCCCTCATTCCATCATATCAGATTCCTCCTTTTTAGCTGCTCCAAAGCAGTGGAGCCTAGAAGGAATACTATTACAGTGATTCAGCAGCCATACTCATCTGTTAAATCCCATTTTCTCTGTTGCACCTCCTCCTTCTCCTTTAATTTCTCTCCCAAGCTATAGAAATTTTGGGGGAATGACTCTTTTAACTTTTTCATGTTGAGAGTGGGTATCCACACTAAAGGATGGGGGATGAAATTGATTGAAAATCTTGGCGAGACTGGTCTCTCTGGGATTCAGGATTTATCTGACCTACAAACCCTTTGGAAATTATACGTTCCAGAAAGGCAAACCTAGTGCATGAAAGCTTTATACATTCTCAGTGCAAGCCCTAGGTTTTCTTAAGAGTCAACAGGAGTGATGTTCATTGGGGCTTGGTAAACCATGATAATTAGCACTATCTAACTGAACCTTGCATAAAAGCAGCCTCCAGGACAGCCTCTTGACTCCATTTGATCTCTCTTGGCCACTGATGTTTTATTTTATTGCACTTATTTCCCTCCTTTTGGTAAGGAAGGCATTGTTGATCCCATGGTGCCAGGGCCAGACCCATCCCCAGGAGTCATGCCCCACGTTGTCATGGAGCTATTCACCCCTGAATGCCTTGTACCATGTAGGGGGTGGGGAAATGATTTTCCTTGTAGAGTTGGGCTTAGAGAGAGAGAGATAGGCCACATCTGACCAACAAAGATGTTTCCTGGAAGCAACTCATAGGCCTCAATATGGTAGTTTTAGCTTCTCTGCAGAAATAAGTTTCATAAAGGCAAGCCACAAAATACAGGGCTTCGCCTATTTTGGGGGGAGTCTCCAATTGTTTCCCAGATATGGGAGTTTAATACATACACATAATTTTTTCCCCTTCAGATCCTCAAGTGACTCTACCAATACTCTTAAATTATCAGTTCCCACCATAGTCTAAGATGTATCCTGGCATTACACCAAGCCATAGAGAATTACAAGACCTCATTCCTATCTTGGACTCCAGGATTCTGGGCTGTCTAAATGAGTTATCCAGAAAAGTTGATTCAGACTATGAGTTACAAAAAAAATAGGCTCTGGACATAATAAACCTATCTACCTTTGATCTCATACAGAAGCTTGAAGGTCTCAAGTACGTACATTGCCATCTGTGGTAGTTAGATTCATCTGTCAACTTGGCCAGGTGAAGGCACCTAGCTCTGTTGCTATGGACATGAGCCAATGGTACGTGAATCTCATCTGTTGCTCATTACATCTGCAGTAGGCTAGGAAGTGTGCCTGCTGCAATGAATGACATTTGACTTAATTGGCTGGTGCTTAAATGAGAGAGTACAATGTAGCACAGCCCAAGCAGCTCAGCATACTTCATCTCAGCACTCGCATCTCAGCCTAGGCCTTTGGAGATACAGAAAGAAGTCACCCCAGGGAAAGTTGTTGGAACCCAGAGGCCTGGAGAGAAGTCCACCAGAGACCATCCTGCACCTTCCCACGTAAGAAAGAACCTCAGTTGAAAGTTACCTGCCTTTCCTCTGAAGATCTAACAAAATAAATCCACTTTTATTAAAAGCCAACCCGTCTCAGGTGTGTTGCATTCTGGCAGTTAGCAAACTAGAACACCATCTTTTCCCCTGCATTCTAATTTACCTTAGACCCAGCCAGATTGGCTTTGTTTTAACTCTAATTGAGGCCTGATCTCTTTCTTGTTTACTTCAACTGTTATTATATGTAACTATGCTAACTTTCAGGTCTGCAACACTCCATTTCTGGGACCTAGGTGCCACAGAGCTACTCAAAGTTCCAGGGAAATACCAGCTGATACACATATAGCTCAATGTCTCAGAGTCCAGAATACATCCACAATTTCAGACCAAATGTGGCTGCTATCAGGGCCCACAATCCAGTCTCTCATTTTTTTTATAAGTATTTCCTGACAAACACCTCAGCATATGTGTTCATTTGTTTCTGGCCCATTCTGAACAGCCCACTATCCCCAAGGTTTATTCAGTTCATCGTGTGCCCTCAATGTTCCTCCTTTATGTAGCTGCACTAAATTCCATCATATAAATGCATCACCATTCATCACCGTGCTTCTCAGTCATTGAATCTTTTGTCTCCCTCTAGCAAGGGGCATTGTGGATAATATTCAAAATAAATAAACCATGTCTTACAATATTTTTGTTAGGTTGTACAATCAGCAGCACTCTCAGTTTTAGACAATTGCCATTGGTCCATACTGTCAAAGAATTGTCAAATATAACATCACCAAGTATTAAATCAAACCCTCCCCTTATCACTTGTCCTTCCTGTTCTGAGTTAGTGCCCCTGGTAGTGCTGTGGTGCAGCTGATGTCTTCCTGTTAACTATTGGCCATAGCAGATATTTTTTGTTTTCTCCCTTTATCTCTCTACTATTGACTTTTTTTCCACTATTGACCCATTGAAATAGTTAATGTTAGAATTTATTTATAATCATAGATTTCAATCATTGGAATACATGGCACTATACATAGCCTTTCAATCATATTCACCTTCAATATGGCAATGTTACATATAAACCTACTAATTGGTTGTCACCACTTCTGTCCATTCCCTTGCATTTAGAATCAACTTCTTTGCGTAGCTCTTCCTTTAGCTCTAGTTTTTGTATACCTCTAGGTCTGCTATACTCTATGGTGTAACCTTTGAGATTAACTTTACCAGAGGCATAGTAATGAAATCATACAACATCTGTCCTTTTGTGATTGACTTATTTCATAGCTTATTTCACTCAGCATTATGTACTAGTACTCTTTATATAAAAGCACAAGAACACTAAGAATAGAATGGAAATTTGTCAACATGATAAAGGACATTCATGGAAAACCCACAGCTAACGTCATATTCAATGGTAAAATCCTCAACATTTCTCCTAAGATTAGGAACAAGGAATGAATGCTTGTTTTCAGTACTGCTATTCAATATTGTACAAGAAGTAGGCGAGAAATTTTAAATTAGGCAAGACAAATAAAAAATACAAAAGGAAGAAGTCAAACTACAGTGGCAGATGACATGATCTTATATAGAAAGACATCTACATAACATTATTAGAGCTTTGAGTTTAGCAAAATGGCAGGATACAAGATCAATACACAAAACTCAATCATGTTTCTATACACTAGCAATGAAAAATCAAAAGAAGAAATTGTGAAAGGAATTCCATTTGTAATAGCAAACAGAAAACTAAAATATTTAGGAATAAACTTAACCAAGGATATAAAATCACTGTTACACTAAAAATTACAAAATACTGCTGAATGAATTTAAAGAAGACCTAAACAAATGGCAAGACATCTCAGGTTTTTGGATTGGAAGAGTCACCATTGTTAAAATGTCAATATTTCTCAAAGTGATCTACAGATTCAGTGTGATCCCTATCACAGAAGCTTTTTTTGCAGAAATGGAAGAACTGATCCTCATATTCATATGGAACTACCAGGAAGCCTGAATAGTCAAAGTAATTTTGGAGAGAAGACAAAGTTGGAGAAATCACATTGTTTGAATTACATTACATTGCTATATTATATTACAGTGTGACAGAAATCATAACAGTGTTATAATGGCATAAAGACAGACAAATAAGCTAATGGAACAGAGCTGAAAGTTCAGAAATATATCCAAAAACTTGATTTTCAACAAGCATGCTAAGTACATGCAATAGAGAAAAATAGTCTCTTCAACAAATAGTTCTTGGAAAAATGGATATCCACATGCAAAAGAATGAAATAAAATTTCTACCTCACACCGTATACAAAGTCAAAATGGATCAATGACATGTGTAAGAGCTAAACTATAAAATTCTTAGATGATAACATAGGGGAAAATATTTATGGCCTGGGATTCAGGTATGGATTCTTAGACATGACACCAAATGCACAAGCAATAAAAGAAAGAAACAACATGTAAAATTGCAAAAATAGGCAAAAGACTTGAATAGGCATTTCTCCAAAGAAGGTATACAAATGGATAATGAGCACATGAAAAAGTGCTTAATGTCATTAGCTATTAGGGAAATGCAAATTAAAACCACAATAGGCAATACTTCATACCCACAAGGATGACTACTATTTAAAAAATGGAAAATAGCAAGAGATGATGCAGAGAGATGGGTCTCTAGTGCATTGTTGTGCAGCCCCATGGAAATCAATATGGTGGCTCCTCAAAAAGTTACATATAGAATTACCATGTGATCTGACATTTACCCTTCTAGGTATATACTCAAAGAAAATGAAAACAGGGTCTCAAATAGATACATGAACATGAATGATTATGGCAATATTATTCACAATAGCCAAATAGTGAAAACAGCCCAAGTGTCAATCAACAAATGAAAAATATAAACAAAATGTACAATATAAACACAATGGAATATTATTTGGTCATAAGAAAGAATGTATTATGAGATATGCTGCAACAGGAAAGAACCCTTTAAATACCAGGCTCTGTGAAATAAGCAAGGCACATAAGGACATATTGTATGATATGTTAGAAAAGATCATCAAATTAGCAGAGATTGGGGGAGTAGATTATAGGCTACCAGAGGAAAGGGAATAGGGAGAAAGTGGAAATTAAAAAAATTAAAATATTTAAAAAAAACCCTGTGATTTCCTTAGCAGGTCCCTTTATAGTTTGCATTAGATTTCTCCTTGAACAATTTCTGCAATTAACAAAATATCTTTCAGAAAATTTTGTTGATTATTTTCAACTTTGTTTTTCTATTTGGTTGCTGAATGAATGGATAAGTGTCCTTAGAGACACCATTTGTTCAGTATTACAGTATTCTAAAGGAAGGTAGAGCACTTATATTACTTATATACAAAGAAATTTATAACTACTCTGTTAGATGAGTTATGTGCTTCCACTTAGATATGTTCTTGGTCTTAATCCAGGTTCCTGAGCGTGTCAACTCACTTGTAAATAGTACTCTTTTGGAGATGTACTCTCAGGTGAGGCATGGATTCATTTGTGAATAGAACCTTATAAGATCCTGTTTAGTGTGGCCAATCTGAATGAAGGTGGCCCTTAATCTCTATGACTGGAGGCCTTTACAAGAGAAAAAACTTCATCTACAACCCAAGGAGCCAGAAATGAGGTCAGCAAGAACTGAGAGAGTGAACAGGAAGAGGAGGTCAGGAACCCTGCCATATTACAGGAAGCAGGGATGCAAGCCAAGGAACCCAAAACTGTGGCAAAATTTCCCAGAATGCTACAGATTGTGAGGAAAACCAGTCTTGATCTGGGGACATCTAGCTTCTGAAACCATAAGCCAATAAATTCTTATTGTTTAAGCCAATCCGTTGTGTGGTATTTGTCATAACGGTCTGGAATACTAAGAGAACTTCTATATTGTTGTAGTGACCAACAGCTCACAGGAAAAACAAAACAAAAATAAGAGATATTAATCCATTTTGCTACATCTTATTTTTCTGCTGTTTAGCTCAGTCTTAAAATATCTTCTATTGTGCAGATATAAAATTCAATGACAACGTTATGAGTCACTTTTTTAATTTAAAAAGCACATAAAATTTTTTTGGTATTTTGATTTAAAATAGCCTCTCAGTTATTTGTCTTGGCACAATCACTCCATGTTTTTCTCTAAAGTACCTAGAAAAAAATTGAAAAATTGCAGTTTGTAAACTAGAATGGATAACAAACTTAGTGAACATTTAGAAGAAATTGTTTCTGACAATAAGGTCCTTTGGATTAGAGCAATGATTCGCAACCAAGGTCAATTTTGCTTCGCTTAATCCGGCCCCCCCATTTGAAAATGTCTAAAGATGTTATTTGGTGTCACAACTTGGGGTGAGATATGGGTAGGTGTGCCAATGGCATCTAGTGAATAAAAGACAGTTCTTGCTAAACATCCTACAATCTACACGATAACCCCAACAACATAAAAAGGATTATCCAGTCTAAATTACCAATAGTTCCAGGGTTGAGAGACATTGGATTAGAGTAAAAATGGAAATAACTGGACTATCTATACCATACCTATAATGGGTTTGTGCTCTTTAAATTAGGTAGAGTAATTTCAGAGGGCTTTGTCTTCCTTTGCCTCTCGGTTTCTTAAATCGTGAATATAAAATCTGCATTAACTTGGAGAGATAAAATTACGCTGAGGGTTACAGTAGTAACAAGGAAGTCAGAGAATATTGATATCTTTAATGTGATGAGACAAAATAACTGTGAACTTTGAATTTACGGTAAAGAAAATTTTTTTTTCAAGGATGAAGACTACATGAAGGTATTTTTGAATAAAGAAGAGAGAGTTTACAATGGGCAATAGCCTACCAAAGGAAATTCTAAAAGATATATTTAAGATATAAGAAAAATTTTCCAGGTGATACTATGAGATGTAATAGGTAATAAAGAGGAAAAATCTCATAAAATTTGAGTAAACCTAATGAAATTTAGTCTTTTTAAAAAAATAATAATACTTGCAAGTTAAAGTAATTAAGCTAAAAGAATCCAACATATACGTAATGAGGAGCATAGCTTCAGTAAAAAATATTCTAAGATGTCTAATTGTTCATAGAAAAGTAAATATACTGATTTACTTTAGACCTTGATAAGTTAAATTATCATTTTCAGTTTCTGATCAAATTATTCAAATAAAAGCGAGGGAGTGCATGATTTCTAGAAACCTAGTGGTATCCATGTTAATAACAAGCAGACTTTAAGGCAAAAAAATTTCTAATGATCAAGAGGGACAAAAATAATGATAAAATCAATTTACTGGAGAGCTAAAAAGTTTAATCTCCTCTGCAACAATTAGTCATAAAAGAAAGAAAGAAAAAAATAAGAGCACTAGAAAGAAAAATATACAAGTGCACAATCATAGTGGAAGTTTTCTGAATTACCTTCCTCAAGAATAGACAGATCAAGCTGACAAAAATATCAGTAAAAATATCTAAGTTTTAATCTACACAATTAACACGTTAGCTCTAAAGAATCATAGAACTCTTTATTCAATCACTGTAGAATGCGTTATCTTCAGCTGCATACTGTATTAGATGTTGAAAATAGAGTAAGCTAAATCAACACTTAACATGGCAATTATATTCTCTAATCATAAAGCAATTAAACAAAAAATAAAAGACAAAAATACATAAATGAAAGCAAGTAGACACAAGTCATTTTTAGAAATTTAGAAATAGACTTTAAAATATCTCATAGGTGAAGGGAAAATAATAGCAGAATTTTATAATATATCATGATCAAGGTGGATTTACTTTAGGGATACAAATTTGATTTAACAATAGAAAAATTTCAGTATAATGTACCAAAATAACAGATTATAAGTGGTAAAAAGCATATTTTCTGAATGCAGACAAATTCAACATCCATTTATGATTAAAAATAAACTTAGCAAATAAGCACCAGATGGGAATGTATTTATCCTTATGAAAAGAATCTTTCTCCAAAAACCTGCAATAAGCAGAATGTTGCGAAGATTGAATGTATGTCTCTTAATATGTAACAAGATAATACATATGATATCATCTCTTCAATTCAGCAATTCAGCCATTTGATGAAAGTACACACAAAATTAAAGGTATAAAAATTGGACAGATAGAAAGAAAATTCATTATTTGTAGATGCTATAATTGCCTATATTGAAAACGCAAAGAATATCAATAGCAAAACTGTTGTATACATTACAATATAAGAGGAGCTATTCTGATGCATAAACACAAAGATTTAGAAAATGCATTGAAAAGATACTATTAAGGGTAGGCCATGGTGGCTCAGCAGGCAGAGTTCTTGCCTGCCGTGCCAGAGATCCAGGTCCAATTCCCGGCACCTGCCCATGAGAAAAAAAAAAAAGGTACCATTAAAAATAGCACCATAAAGGACAGAGTACTTTATAAAAATGAAATAAACATAAACGAGACTTCTGAAGGAAATCATGAAAACAATGAAAATTATTAAACAATAGCTAAATGAGGAGCTACCCCATGTTTTTTACTCTAAGTATTGTAGTTATTATTTAATTTCTAAATTATAGACTCTATTAATAATTATCACAAGATTTTTTTGTTTGTATCATTTTTGTATATTTGTTTGTAAAATTTAACAACCTGATTCTTTCAGTTCTATAGAAATGCAAAGGAATGAGAACAGTTAAGACATTCCCAAAGAATAAGGTTGGTGGGGGGGAGAGGGACGCCTTACCACATATCAAGAATTATTATCAATAAATATTCTATTGTGCTGGAATAATCTGCTAGCCAAAGAAAACAAATTGCATCTACATCACACCATCAGCATCACCTATGCCAGGTGAATGCAATTCTAAATGTGAAAGGTTAAGCTATAAAACGTTTAGGAAACAACCTGGCAAAATGCTTTTATGATCCTGGGAGTAGAGAAGAACCTTTTAGACAAGATGCAAAAAGTCATAAATCATAAAAGGAAAGCTTAATACATTCATTTTTTCTTTACTATAGAAGTTGTGGGTTTACAGAACAATTATGCATAAAATTCAGGATTTCCGCACATCATCCCACCGTCAACACCTTGCATTGGTTGGAGCATTTTTTTTAATTGATGATGGTATATTTTCATAGTTGTATTAATAACTAAAGTTCATGGTTTAACTTAGGGTTCACTGTGTGGTACAGTTCCATGGATTTTTAAAATGTTTTATTATTACCGTATATACAATCTAACTTCTCCTTTAATCACATTCAAGTATGTAATTCAGTACTGTTAATTGCATTCACAATGTTGTGCTACCAGCACCAACATCCATTACCAAAACATTTTCATCATTCAAAATAAGAAACTTGCACATTTTAAGCCATAACTTCCCTTTCCCCACCCTGTCTTCTGGTAGACATTATTTTAGATTTGGACTCCATGTGTTTGCTTATTCTAATTGCTTCAAATAAATGAGTTCATACAATATTTGTCCTTTTGTGTCTGGCTTATTACATGCAACATGATGTCTTTACAATTCATCCATGTTGTCACAGGTATCCAGACATCATTCTTTTTTATGGCTGAATAATATTCCATTTGCACATATGCCAAATTTCATTTATCCATTCATCAGTTGATGGACACTTGGTTGCTTCCAGTTTTGACAATTGTGAATAATGCTGCTAGGAACATTGGTGTGCAAATATTTGTTCCAGTTTTTCCTTTCAATTTTTCTGGATATATACCTAGCAGTGGGATTGCCAAGTCATACTGTATTTCTATACTTAGCTCTCTGTTAACTCCATTAAATTAAAAAAAATTTCTTAACTAAAAGATGTATAAAGAGAGTGAAGGTGGGGAATGAAAATGTCGCAAAATATATCTGCAATACCCAAATCCAACAAAGGTTGTAAATATAAAGACTAGTATGAATTATTAAGAAAAATATATAAACCAATAGATAAATAGATTGAAGAAATAATTGGTAATTCTACAGAAAAGGAAATACAAGTGGTTCACGAACAACTGAAAAATATTCAACATCATTTGCAATGAGATGAGAGCAAATTAATACCACAATGAGATGCCATTACATATCTGATAGGTTGGAAAAAAAGAAAAAAGTTTGACAGTAATAACAGATCCAAAACCAGAAAAGACCAAGTACTGGCAAGAAAATGGAGCAATGGGAACTCCCATTCAGCAATAGACAGTAAAAATTGTCATAACAATTTTGGAAAATACTTTATGTAACTAAAAACACACATATTTTACACTCTGGCAATTTCATTCCTAGAATGAATATAATTGTTATGCCTTCTTATTGCATTGACCACTTTATTAGTATATAATGAACATCCTTGTCCCTTATAACTGTTTTTTACTTAAAGTTTATTTTATATGATGTTAGTCTTGCTACACCAGCTCTATTTTGATTACAATCTGCAAGATGTATGTTTTTCCATCCTTTCACTTTTATCCTACTTTGGTCTTTAAATTTAAGATGAGTCATATGGATGGCATATGGATGGGTCCTGCTTTTTATATCCATTCTGACAATCTTTGCCTTTTGACTGATGAGCTTAATCCATCTGCATTTAAAGTCACAACCAACATGCAGGAATTTCTTCTGCCATTTGCTGTTTTGTCTCTGTAAATCTTATACCTTTTCTGATACTCATTCTTCCAGTAATGCCTATTTATTTGGTTTTTGTATTGTACCATTTTGACTCTCCTCTCATTTCTTTCTTAATATATATATTTCATTTAATTTATTTGTGGTTACCAAGAGAATAAAATATAACATCCTAAATCTATAGCAATCATATTTGAATTCATGACAACCTAACTTCAATAGTATGTACATACACTGCTCCTATACACCTCTGTCCTCTCATCTTTTTGTTGTACCTGTTACAAATTTTATTTTTGTGCATTGCATGTCCAGGATCACAGATTTATTAATACATTTTATGCATTTGCATTTTAGAACCTGTAAGAAGTAAAAAGTGGAGTTAAATAACAAAAAATAAAATATAATAATATTGGCATTTATAATTACCTATGTATTATCTTTACTAGAGGTATTTATTTCTTTATTCCACTTTAATCTACTGTCTAGAGAAACCCAATTAAAAAATGGTGAAAAGTCTTGAACAGGTATTTCCCCAAAAAAGATATACAAATATTCCAAAACACATGAGATGATGTGCAACATCATTAGCCACTGGGAAAATGTAAAGCAAAAGCACAATGAGATACACCCACTGAAATGACTACTTTTTTTTTTTATCACATAGTTGCATATTCATCATCATGATAATTTCTTAGAACATTTGCATCAATTCAGAAAAAGAAATAAAAAGGAAATAGAAAAGAATTCATGCATACCATGCCCCTTACCCCTCCCTTTCATAGATCACTAGCATTTCAATATACCGAATTTATTTTAACATTTGTTTCCCCTATTATTTATTTATTTTTAATCCATATGTTTTACTCCTCTGTCGGTAAGGTAGATAATAGGAGCATCAGACACAAGGCTTTCACAATCATATAGTCACATTGCAAAAGCTATATCATTATACAATCATCTTCAAGAAACATGGCTACTGGAGCATAGCTCTACATTTTCAGGCAGTTCCCTCCAGCCTCTCCATTACACCTTAATTAAACAGGTGATATCTATTTAATGCAAAAGAATAACCTCCAGAATAACCTCTCAACTCTGGAATCTCTCAGCCTTTGACACTTTATTTTGTCTCGTTTCACTCTTCCCCCTTTTGGTCGAGAAGATTTTCTCAGTCCCTTGATGCTGGGTCCCAGCTCATTCTAGATTTCTGTTCCACATTGCCAGGAAGGTTCACACCTCTGGGAGTCATGTCCCACATAGAGAGGGGGAGGGCAGTAAGTTTGCTTGTCATGTTGGCTGAGAGAGAGAGATAGGCCACATCTGAGCAAACAGAAGAGGTTCTCTTGGGGGTGACTCTTAGACTTAATTATAAGTAGGCTTAGCCTATCCTTTGCAGGGTTAAGTTTCATATGAACAAACGCCAAGATTGGGGGCTCAGCCTATTGCTTGGGTTGTCCCCACTGCTTGTGAGAATATCAGGAATTCTCTACTTGAGGAAGTTGAATTTTCCCTCTTTCTCACCATTCCCCCAAGGGGACTTTGCAAATACTTTTTTATTCACTGTTCAGATCACTCTGGGATTTATTGGGGCATCACTCCGGACAAACCTACAAAATCTCCTGCTCTACTCAAGCTTCCAAGTATTATGGTGTTCAGTTAAGCTGTTCACATAAGTTATATTAGGAAATGCACTAGAGAATAACTACTATTAATAAAACAGAAAACTACAAGTGTTAGTGAGGATGTGGAGAAATAGGAACACATTCACTGTTGGTGGGAATATAAAATGACACAGCCATTCTGGAACACAGTTGGTGGTACCTCAGAAACTTAAGCCTAGAATTATCATATGACCCAGGAAATCCACTTCTAGTTACATATCCACGAAATTTGAAAGGAGGCACTCAAATGGATATCTGCGTACAGATATTCACAGCGGTCTTGTCCACAATTGCCAAAAAAAAGAAAACAATCCAAGTGTCCACAGCTGATGGATGAATAAACGAAATGTGGTGCATACAGACCAATAGGATATTATTCAGACATAAAAAGGAGTGAAATTCTGATTCATGTGACAACATGGATGGACCTTGAAGACGTCATGTTGAGTGAAATAAGTCACACAGAAAAGTGGAAGTATGTGATCTCACCGATATGAAGCAAGTAGAATAAGCAGACCCCTAGTGTCAGAATCTAGAACATGCAGTATCAGGGAACGGGGTGGCAGTAGGAAATAGGGAGCCAAAGCTTAAAATGCCCAGAATGTTTTTTTGGATGATGGAGAAGTTTTGGTAATGGATGGTGGTGATGGTAGCTCAACATTGTAAATGTAATTAACAGCACTGAATTATATATTTGAAAGTGGCCTAAAGGGGAAATTCTAGATTGTATAAATTTTACAAGGATAAAGATGAAAACAAAACACTGCAAACACTGAACCCTAATATAAATCATGGACTAGAGTTAATAGTAAAATAATAATATTCTTACATCAATTGTAAGGAATATCCCACACTAATGAAAATTATTAATAAAAAGGGATATATAGGACCTCTGTGTTTTCTGCATAATTGTTCTTCCTTTTTTTTTTTTTTTGCATGGGCAGGCACGGGGAATTGAACCCGGACCTTGGGCACAGCAGGCAAGAATTTTACCTGCTAAGCCACCGTCGCACCCCCCTGCAAGATTGTTCTCTAATTATGGTCAAAATTATCCTTGAAAATCCAATAAATTGAATTTAAAATATAGTATATATGGCATCCATTCTACATTTTAAAGCAATTAACTATCCTTTTATAATGCCAAGCCAACCGGTTTGAAATGGGCTTCTAGGAACTTTGGCCTCCATATGCGGTTCATATTTTATCAAAAACAAACAGACAAAAACAAAACAAAACCCAAATGCATATCATGAGAGGCTCATATTATAAGAGGCAGCAGAGACTCTGGGCAAATATTAACATTCCAAGGAACAGCAAATTTATATCTTTCCTCTCAACCTACTCTGTGCTCATTTCATAGCATGCCAGGCAGTACTGCCTATGCTATTTGTGTTACCTTCCTCTCTCTGTCTCCCTCTTTCTCCAAAAACCACAGTTAAATTAGAGAAACAACTATATAACAAATAGTATTTATTCTTTTCCTAATGATCCAGACAATATGATGGCCATTAAGAACAAATGAGTATTTTGTAATTCAGGTTCATTTCTTGACATTCTCTCTCCTCTTTATCTATACTTCCTGTTTGGTGACTTCGTACAATTTTTCCTCCCTTATGTCTTTTGATTGCAACTTTATCTTTCCAGGCTCAGGGCAAAAGAACTTGGAGAAGTCATTTTTGATTCTTTCCTTACAACCACAGATCTAGTTGGTCAAGAAATCCTGAGCCTTACCAAAAAAATGTATCCAGAATGCAACTACTTCTCCCTATCTCTACAGTTACCAACTTTGATCAAACGTTTGTATATGTTTGAACAGTTTTTTTTTTCCTTCTGCTTTCAGGCAATCAGTTGGTATTTACTGGTGCTAAGTAATGCACAGCAACTTCTTTATTCTTTTAATTTCTTTCTTTTAATGCCTCATAGGCATGCAACTGATCTCATCATGCTTATTAGATTAAATGTAAAATAAGAATAAATGGTATCTGAAAGGAAACAGATAGTTCTTGCATGCATAAAAATCATTTTAATATGTACACGGATTTGTGAATTTCTTTTGCATTCTTAGCATACTGGCTTTTCCATTTTTTGTTTATGTTTCAGAATTGATGTTGTCAGATGGGTGGTTCCTGATGAAATTAGCCTTATCGATCTTATGAAATTGGTCCTTATTTTCTCAATGGTTTATTAATGGTTTACTATCTTGGGAACTATTTTTACTGGATTCCTTAATTTCATAAATTTTTCCTCAATAAATTCCCATTTCATGTTCCAAGAAAATCTTATTTTGTCAATTTTTCCCTTGGTCCCTTGAATTTGCTTTTCAGAAGATTTCAGTTACTTAAAAGCTTTCTGAGTTTAAATTAAAAAGCACAACATCTTCTCAGAAAAAAATCTGAAGCTTTAAGCACACCTTTGCAAATGAGTAAGGAAACTGAGAATCTGCTAATGTCTCAAGATCAGATTACCTGTTTTTCTTTTTTTTAAAGAAATGAGCTAATATGTCTCCAGATAGATTAACTTGCTGGCCAGATCAACACTTTTCCTGGGAAATTGTCAAGTAGCAGAATTTCTTGAAAATTAAAAATGGGCTATGTTACTTTGTCAGAGAGTAGGATAAGCTCACTCTATGTTTTTTTTGTTTGTTTGTTTTTGCATGGGCAGGCACCAAAAACGAACCTGGGTCTCTGGCCTGGCGGGCGAGAACTCTACCTGCTGAGCCACTGTGGTCTGCCCTCAATTTTTTTTTTTTTTAATTAGAGAAGTTGTAGCTTTACAAAAAATCATACATACTATTATTAACACCTTGCATTAGTGTGATATATTGTTGCAACTATGATAGCACATTTTAATAATTATAGTATTAACTATAGTCCACTATTTATATTAGGGTTCACTGTTTAATATTACACAGTCCTATATTTGTTATTGTTATTTTTAACTTTTATTCTAGTAATATATATGCAACTTAAAATTTCCCCTTTTAACAACATCCAAATATATAATTGAATACTCTTAAGTATGGTCACAATGCTGTGCTGCCATCACCACCATCCCTCCTCCATCCATTACCAAAACATTTCTATCAACCCAAACAGAAACTCTGTGTAATTTAAGCATGAACTTCCTATTCTCTATTCCAACACCAGCCCTTGGCAATGCATATTTTAGTTTCTGACTATAAATTTGCACTCAACTCTTTTATTAAAAAAAAAAAAAAAACGAGACCTCTAATCATGTTTGCTGACTTGAGATATTCAGTAATAATTATTTAATGCAGTTTGTAGTAGTGGTTTATAAAACAAATTTAAATGTTTAAATGTGGTCAATTAAGAAGCATGATAAAAAGAGAATATTTATTCAATAGCTTTAGCATATATGATTAATAGAAAATATACTATTTTTGACTCCTCCTTTCACAAGCATTCAAACTTTTTGAACTTCTTCATCTGATAAAAGAAATGTGAATTAGATTTCAAAATCTTTTTACCCCTTTTTTACCCCTAACAGTTTGATTCAAGTTTTTCGTATGATCCCTAAATACTCAGTTTTTATTCCAATTATATTTCTTATGAGAGAAGAGACCCCAGTGAAAGCTACCATATGAAATATCAAGTAGGACTTTGTGAGAAAAAATTAGAGAAAAATAATTTTTGTGGTTTTTAACAGAAACTTATCTACATATAAAGATCACAAGAAGACCAATCAATTTAGTTTTGACAGAATATAATTTTGAAATCTGAAAATCAATTAGATAGCTAAATTTTAGCAAATTCTTAAGTAACAGTGTACTTCTCTAAGTTTAATTGTTGAAGAGCAGTGACTGTTGTTGACAGAGCCTTATGCAGGATGATTGCTATCAGCTTCTGCAATGCGTGCAACAAAACTCGCTAGCGTGCTGGATCAGTGTACCTGTCCATCTTGCATATCCGCCCTGCTGAGGAGAAACTGAGTACAGTGGGGAGATCACAGTTGCTGAGCAAAGGTTTGAACATGAACTTGCTTTTGGCTTTGAATTGGATCAAAGATACGAAGTTTATTTTTCTATGCATTAAAACAAGTCTTTCATTGAGCAGAAAACTATCCATAGCAAATAATCTTATGACAGTATTATTATTAAGATTATAATTTATTGATCTTCAGAGAAATAACTTTAGCAGTGTCAATGTCAAAGGACACAATTTTACTCTGAATTTTTCTGAGATTTTATCAGTCAACGCCTGTTCTGTATGTAGAGAAGCATGAAAATTAGACTATGGCAATATATCCGCAGTCTGTCTGATTATATCATCTCTCTTGACCTGTTCATCAGACTGCATGTGGTGAAAACACCACATGCCGTAAGTATTGGAATGATTCAAATCACTTTACAATTTGAAAGTCCATTATGGTGTCTGTTAATAGGGACAGTTGGGAATACTTTGGATTAATTTCTCATTTAGTCTATTTGCCTTTCTTCTTAGAAATGGACAACTACTTGTAGGCTCATAATTTTTGAATCATCACCCATGAGTCTTAGGTCTTTAGAATGAGCTTCCTGAGTCTTTGTTATTAGTTAGCACATTTAAGGAACAAAGTGTATTGGCCAAATATCTATATTCAAACCAAGTAAAATGTGGAAATTAAATGATTTAATGTAACAAAGGAACAAAATGAAATTATTTCTTGCAGTATCTTTTATTTGTCTATCCTTAACCACCATCTTAAGAGAAGTGTAAATTAAAAGTCAGAATGATTTATTCCAGAAACTAAATAAATAGAGCACACTGCTGCTTTTTCATTTCATTGTGTACCTTCACTTCTGGTATTTTTTTTCTCCCTCTGAAAGTGCTATTTCAACAAGACCATGTAAATGTCTATAATTGCAAGGGAAAATGTTAATATAACATTTACACAGTTCAACAGCTTCAAAGCTGTTTCATTGACTATGCTCAAAAGAAAACTTACACGTGGAGGCTCCACGCCCACATAAATGCTGTTTTAGTGGGACATTTGGTGACAGAGCCTTAAAAACAGAAACAAAAAGGAAGAGAAATCAAAAGACCACATCTCCCAGCCTAATTCAAGCCATTTAGAAGCTCTGTACTTAAGCTCAGGATTACCAGTGATACTATCTGCATCAGCTTTGCTGTTCAGGAAAAATGTCCCTCTTATTAAAAAAAAAAGAAAAAAGGAGATACAGAGAGAGAAGGAAAGAAAAAGGAGAAAAAATAATAGTTTAAAGCCAAGCCAAGTAATTCAGGCTTGCATAAATCTGTAATGGGTTCCATCTTCCTATGACTGGCTGTGCATTCTTTTCTCTGCCAGGGGAAACACTATATGTCTTAGAGGAGAATAATAGTAACTTCATCTTGTGTGTTATATGATATCTTCAAGTAATCCCAAGGATTTTGTCTTTGTCTACCATAAACAAAAGGCCACCCATACATGACATGTCTGAGCAATTCCGGACTCCTTACCTTAGCAGGTGACACCCACAAGATGGACATGGACTACTAAACCCATTTTAGCTTGGGGCAGTTTTACTCCCAGAGAATTTAGGAAAAGTAAAAAGGAAAAGCACACTTCTCTTCTTGTAAGAACAAAGTGTGACCAGCACCCTGAAGTTGTACCAGTTTCTAGGTTCTTCTCAGCAGTCAGAATGAAACATCAAGTAATATACTTTGCTTTGTGACCTGATCAGGAAAATATCATGTTGTAGATATATTTGTTGAAAATATATCAGTGGTACTAAGCCTTCTATGTCAAACCTCGCAAAAACAAAAGGGAAATTAAGGACTAGAACTATCACAATTTACATGTTAACATTTCAGTAAAGCTGAATAAATTCTGTAGAAAAATGTCTATTTTGTATATTTTACCATCATTATTTTTTCTGGGCCATTGCTTACTGAACTCTCAGGTTCTTAGCAGCTAAGTTCCCTGACAGATGGATTTATTCACTGAACAAATGTAGACCTACAATATGTAAGGAACTTTCTTTGACACTGATATCATGATAAAGCTTTGGCTTTACATATACTCCACACTAATTTTATAAAATTTTAAATCTAAAATAGAGTGGACCTGAATCTGTTCTATTTCACCTTCTCTGACACAATGTCTATTGAGGAATTTTCATGCTCTCTAATTGCATTTTAACATAAAAGCAGGCCTCTAAGTCATTATTCACTTAAATAGTACCAAGAAATTGAGGGAGATTTCTAAATAGATTGGCTAAAATGAACTGTTTAAAAATCTAGGTCTTATGGCATTGAATATTTCAAATTTCAGGCCTAAAGAAAGCAAAGTTTGTACTCTTCAATAAAATTACAAGTTGTTTCTGGGATACATTTAATTGTTGCGTAAGTGCATATTTACGTTTATTTCAAATTCTCAGGAAGAGTTTTTGTGCAAGGTAGAAGGTGTAATATGCTTTGTCAAATGCCAATTATGAGTGAAGAGGTAAACTGCAATTCTGTGTTAATGAGTTTGTGTGTTGCAACAAAAGACAAGGTTTTCATCAGCAAATACATAATAATGTTAGTATTGCAAATTTCTGCAATATGTAAATGAAAAATTATAGTAAATGAAAAAGCAGGAGTAATTGATGAAAAAGAAAAGTGGATCCATAGAGGTATTGTCATTATTATTTTTAAATGTAGTTTTAAAACAGCCATTTCAAAATATATTTACTAGTAGTATTATAATCTTTATACCATGCTTTTTTAATTACTAGAGTAATATTGATAATGCATTTCTAGCCTATGCATCGTGAACTAATGAAAGGGTATGTCAATTAATTGTTCAATATATCAAGTTGTTGTTCTCGTTCAATGTCCCCTGTATAAATTTCACATAAGGTTTTTTGACTCCAAAAGGAGGAAGAGGCATCAAAATGCCCCAGTTCTTTTTCATCGATTACAGCTAACACTATAATGTATTTTCCTATTACCTCCAATTGGTTGTGAAAATGTATAGTAATCCATCACGTTAGTCACTCCATGGCAAGTAAATGTTTCAAAGGTGGGCCATAGAACTCACTATTTCATAAGAAATGTTTTAAAGATTAGCAATTTGGTATATGCACCCTAGGTCTTGACTTTAACTGGTCACTAACGTGTTAAAAACAATGTTTTGTATTATCTGACTACTTGACTTTATTAATGTATTAGTCTATTAGTATTTTGCATATTAGTCCATTAATATTTCGCATTCTAAGTTACCACATTACTTTGCTTGATTAAGGTGAAGTGGCATTATCATTTACTCTGTACATCTTTAGTCTAAGAGTAGAAGATTTGACAAATGTGGTCATGTCTACAGTATATGTACCAGTTGTTTTTTTTTTATTAAGAACCACGTCTCTGAAAGATATGTTTTGTAGACAAGATATCATCTGATGTAGCTTAAAGTCTTAGTATGACCCTTATTTTTCTAGAAACTGTTGTGGCTCCCTCATCCATACAATCCTACTAAGGCATCTTTGAATTCATTTATATTTTCTGCCTCTGGTACCTTCTACAATTATTAATTTTATGCTGTTTTCAGATATGTAGCTTTCCTATTATGTATCTTAAATTCACATACTCAGCTTACAGAGGATGCCTCCTATCTAAGTGTAGTTTATATATTTTAAGAATTACTTTTATGCTTTTGATCAAAACAAAACGGGATGATATTTTCGATTGCTAGACGCTATATGCAACACAGAAAAGATCACTTTCTTAAAGCTAATCCATTCCCATGGATGTAGACCTAATATGGGTGGGATATTTTCACTAGGTTATTTCAGCGCATGCCCCCAATGGATCTTGTTCATCTTACTGGAGGCCTTTATAGAAGATGAAATTCAAGAAACACACAGAGAAGCTGAGAGAGAAAAGGAAGAGAAGCTGATCAGAAGCTGAAAGTGATGGAACCTGAGAAAGAAGGACCAGTAGACTGTGGCCTTGTGCTGTGCCATGTGACAAAGGAGTCCTAGATCTCCAGCCATTGGTCTTCGGGGAGAAAACATCACCTGTTGACGCCTTGATGTGGACATTTTCACAGCCTCAGAACTGTAAGCTTGTAAGTTAATAATTTCCCACTGTAAAAGCCAGCCTATTTCTGGTATATTGCATTTTGTCACCTTTATCAAACTAAAACCAAAGAATTCAGTTGACCTACAGACATATTACATAAAATATGTGAACTTGTACTAATAAAATATTAAATAAAGAGGGGAAATTTGGTCAATTGAGAAATGATTATGTCTTCATTGGAAAGAAGATCTGGATGACATTAAATAGAAAGTAAAGATGTGACTAAATTTTGTAAATATGATAATGATTTATTGTTAATTATTTCAAAACAGTTAATATATCAATAGTAGAAAATTATACATTTTATCATCATTAGTTTTTATATTATTAGTATAAAATGTGGGGTGTAATTTATATCTTCTCATTATTATTTCTCTATATCATACTTTCATTCACATCATGCTTTCAATAAGATGTACTGAAAGAATAATGTCTACTAATAATTAAAAAAACAAATATTTTCCAGAAAGTCTATCATACATTTTGATTATAATAAAAGTTATTTTACTTTATTTATAATAAAATATAACTTTTATTATAATGTATTGAATACTTACTGTCTTCGATGGATATTAACGGGGTAGTCTTAACTGTTGAAACATACAATACGCAAGATTGTAGGAACACAGCACAACCAAGATTTATTTCTTCTCACACAACAGTTCAATACTGATGTGCCTGGTTTTGCTTTCTTGCTTGTGGCCATTCAGGGTCTCAAGTTCCTAACAACTTACGAGTCCAATAATTCTCTAGGCTAGGGTTCCTTAGTCCTCTGTACCTAGCCAATGCAAGGAGAAATTGAGCATGAGAAAGGACACTAGGACTTCTGAAAAGATCACAGCACTTTTGCTCTTATTCTCTAGTAGGAAGTTGTCTCAGGACCTCCCTGAGTGCAAGGCATCTCTAAATTACGGTCCCTAGCTGGATAGCTACCCTCCAGAGTCATTTCACATTATGAATATTCGGAGAAGACAGCTATTCATATTTGGCAGAGAAGCCACTGGGCTAGGTACTCAATATTTATTGTACATATAAAACACTTAAAAATAAATTGAACTCAGGTGGGCCACGGTGGCTTAGTAGGCAGAGTTCTTGCCTACCACACCAGAGACCCAGGTTCAATTCCCAGTTCTTGCTGCCCTCCTCAAAAATAAATAAATTGGGGCGGGCCTCGGTGGCTTAGCAGGCAAGAATGCTCGCCTGCCATGCCAGAGGACCCGGGTTTGATTCCCGGTGACTGCCCATGTAAAAAAAATAATTAATTAATTAATTGATTAATTGTAGAATTCTCAATTGAGAAAACTGAGGGGCAGAAATGTTATGATTAGGTTTAGAGAAGTATATGATACATTGATTATGCTCAATAATTATTAACATTAATTGAATTTGAACCCTTATTATTTATTGGCATGAATCTAAGTGTGTTTTCATTTGTAAGCTGCCAGAATATGATATAGCAGAAATGGAACAGCTTTTCAAAAGGGGAATTTACTATGCTATAAGTTTTCAGTTCTAAGGCTGTAAAAATATCCAAATCAAGGCAAGGCCATGAAAATGTCTAATCTAGGGCATCCAGGAAAAGATACCTTGGTTCAAGAAAGGCTGATGGCATTCAGGGTTTCTCTCTCAACTGGAAAGGCACATGGCATACATGGCAACATCTGCTAGTTTCTCTCCAGACTTCTTATTTCATGAAGCTCCCCTGGGGGTGTTTTCCTTCTTCATTTCTGAAGGTCTCTGGCTACATGGGCCCTAAAGCTTTTTACAAAATAACTGTCTCTTAAAGGGCTCCAGTAAGCAAACTTCACCTTGAATGGGTCGAGGCACATCTCCATGGAAACTATCTAATCAGAAGATACCATCCACAATGAAACAATGGAAAAGTTCCCACCCAGAAATGTTGAATGAGGATTAAAGAACTTGCTTTCTGGGGCATACAACAGATTCAAAATTGCACAAAATGCTTTTCATGTATTAGGTAATGTTATCTTCATAAATACTTAGGATGTAGATATTAATGTGATCCACACTTTATAGATTAAGAAACTGAGGCCAGTGTGAATTCACCTGGTACATAAGCTATAGAACCAAAACTGAAATTCTGACTCCAGAATCCACCCTTCAATTATTACATTAAAGTACCCCTCTAGTCATTATATGAAATTCAGCATATCATGGGATGTTTCTGTCAGTTTTGGACTACCTTTAGCATAGGCAGAAATGGTCTGAAAACATACACAACCTGGTGGATATCCAGTCACTCCTTGGGTGTAGAAAAACATGAATCCACACTAAATGGCACCTTCTCTTCTTGCAATTGCCACTCCAATTTCTATGAAATAGCATATCAACTGTTTGTTAAGCAGAACACTTAAGACTTTTATGACTTTGCAAATACAGGTAGGACAGCTGTTTTATGCATAATGGAAATTCAAGTATGCAATTTCTATTTCCCTTTGACACTACAGTATGATCAATGCACCTGCTGTAGTGCATGTTCATCAACGTCATCACAGTGAATGACATCAGTCTTAGAAGACAATCTAGTTTGAATATCCACTGAACATTAGTTCTTATAATGATTTTCTAGGTAACTTTTTCCAGGGACCATACCACCTCACTAGAAAACCTATAACATTAATTAGTAGAAAATATTTAGGATCACAAATTTGTGCTTTTTTTCTAGATCCTTCAGTTTTGAAGTTGGATCTCTGATTTGAAATTTTTTTTTAACGTAAGTGTTTAGAGCAATAAATTTCCCTCTCAGCACTCCCTTTTCTGCATCTCATATATTTTGTATGTGCATTTTCATTTTCCTCAAATTATTTCCTAATTTTCCTTGTGATTTCCTCTTTAACCTGTTAGTTGTGTAAAAGTATATCTTTTAATTTTTATACATATGTGATTTTCTGTTTCTCCCTCTTATTCATTCCTAACTTCATTCCATTGTGGCCAGAGAAGATACATTTTTTATTTCAATAGTTTTGAACTTGCTGAGACTTGTTTTGTGATCTATGTTATGGTCTATCTTGGAGAATAATCCATAAGCACTAGAGAAGAATGTGTATTCTCTTACTGTTGGGTGAAGTGTTCTATATATGTCTGTGAGGTCTAGTTGGTTTAGAGTGTCATTAAAGTCTTGTATTTACTTATTGTTCTTTGGTCTAGATGTTCAATCCATTATTGAAAATAGTAGGTTAAAGTCTTCTACAATTAATATAGAGCCACCTATTTCTCTTTACAAATGTGTCAATATTTGCTTGATGTATTTTAGGTATCTGCTACTAGGTGCATTTATCTTTATAACTGTTATGTCTTTTTTTTAATTGACCTCTTTATAAGCATATAATGCTTTGTACATTGTAACAATTTTTTTATTCAAGTTGTATTTTATCTGGTATTAGTTTAGCTACCCCAGATCTAGTTTGATTATTACTCTATGTTATATTTTTCCTGTCTTTTTTATTTCAACCTACTTATGTCTTTGAATTTAAGGTGAGTTTTAATAAACAGCATATATAGTTGAGTCATGCTTTTTCATCTATTCAGCCAATCTCTGCCTTCTAACTGGAAAGTATAATCCACTTATACTTAAAGTAACTACTGATAATGCAGGTCTTTTTTTCCTTAAATTTTGCTATTTAGTCTTGGTAACTCTTCATCTTTTTTTTTTTTTTTGCCCTTCAATTCTTCCTTCAACACTTATTTTTATATTTATTTAATATTTTCTATTGTACCAGGTTGAGTGCTTTCCATTTCTTTTTGGATATATATTTCATCTATTTTCTTTGTGGATACATTTGAATTAAAATTTATCATTCTAAATCTATAACAATCATATTTGATTAGATACCAATTTGACTTCAACAGCACACAGATACACCATGTCAATAACCCTCTGTCCCCCACATTTTTTATACTTGTCACAAATTATGTCATTTTATACCATATGTCAAAAAACACAGATCTATCATCATTTTTATGCATCTGCATTTTGGCACCTGCAAGAAGTAATAAGTGGCGTTACATACCAAAAAATACATTTATAATTACCCATATGGTTACCTTTACTTTATTTCCTTAGCTACTTCAATCCGTGCGTTACCATACATTCTTTTCATTAGGAAGTGTTCCTTTTAGCTAGACCTAAATCATCACATTTATATGGAAGGATAGAGATCCCTGAATAGCCAAAGCCATCATTTAAAGGAAGAGTGAAATTAGAGGAATCACACTTCCTGAGCTTAAGCTTATCACAAAGCCACAGCAATCAAAACAACATGGTACTGGCATAAGAATGGACATACAGACCAATGGAATTAAATTGAGAATTCAGAAATAAATTCTCTCATGTATGGCCAACTGGTTTTTGACAAGGAGGAGATGGCCACTCAATTTGGAAAGGATAGTTTCTTCAACAAATGGTGTGAAAACTGGATATCTAAATGCAGAACAATAAAGGAGGACTCCTGGCTCACACCATATGCAAAAATCAATTTGGATCAATGACCTAAATGTAAGAGCCAGAACAATAAAACTCCTATAGGAAAATGTAGGGTAGCATAACACCTTGTGTTAGTGTAGCACATTTGTTACAATTTATGATAGCACATTTTTATAATTGTATTAGTAACTTTAATAGGGTTCACTGTGTTATTGAATAGTCCCGTGGATTTAAATATATATATCCTAGTAACATATACAACCTAAAATTTCTCTTTTTAGGCATATTCTAATATATAATTCACTGCTGTTAGTTACATTCACACTCTTGTGCTACCATCACCACCATCCATTGTCAAAACTTTTCCGTCAACCCAAATAGAAATTCTGTACAAGTTAAGCATTAACTCCTTATTCCTTACCCCAACCCTACCCATGGTAACCTGTATTTTAGATTCTGGCTGTATCAGAAAATTTGATTCACACAACTTTTATGTGTTCAACAAAAATGCTGGTGAAAATAGAAATATTGAACAGGAGAAAGGGAAAAGACATAAATCTGTTTACACAAAGACCTATCTTGGATTAGTACTATTTAAGTTTGAGTCCTTATCAAGGATGAATTTGCATTTCAGCATTATCATCTATTCTTGCATACATTTTGTACAGGGTCTACCTGTGTATTGTGAACAGTTCTATTCAATTTTTTGCTGAAACTCAGATATAATTTATCTATGCCATTCCATGATCCTCTTACTATGTATCTTTCTCAAGAAATTAAACCATATTAATTTGTCATTCCCTGTGTTAGTGAACCAATGCTAGTTCCTAAGGATCACTGCTCCTTTCTTCAAGAGCTTACAAACTAGTTGCTTCACAATCTGCTGAAGGATTTTGATGGTGATTAGTGTTACGTTATTACCTCTTTGGAAAATTGGAGCATTAAATGCCAATATCGTGAAAGGTTCCTTAATTAGCTGTGATTTGTAAAGGATTGTAACAAGTTACAATAGTTAGGAATCTTGAAAGGCATTGTTTAAACAAATAGAAATGAACAATTCAACTAAATAGCTAAATAAATAATTTCAATATTTTTGGTATTTTATTTTGTTGCTAATTTGTAGCTAGATAGTTTCAAATTGTGTGAAATTTGATATGCTTTTACAAGTTAGATGGCCATCTGTTTAATATTGGAAGAAAAATAAAGAAGAAAAATGAGATAATTGAGTCATAAGAAATACAGCAGCACATGAATTGATTTTAGCCCTTTAGTGCTTAGCTTTCTTAGGGGTGGAATACAGTACTTGGCTAGAGGTTGGGATGGGAAGTTGGATGTCTTTTAATAGCATTATAATTTACTTTTCATGCTATAACAACTGTTTTCTCTGTTCTAAATTAATAATTCCAGAAAATTCTAGGAGAATTTCACCCAAATATCAATATATTTTAAAATTTTATACTTTGTATTGCACTTTTGCTTATATACATTCATCTTTAATTAGAAAATGTTTATTACTAGATACTTATTTTCAATTACTCTCTTAGGCTTTTTTTGATCGTGCATTTTAAAAGGAGATAACAGGTGTCTGACCATTTTGAAGTGTCCTACTTTAAGCTTGATTAGCTGCCGAGAGTCATAATAAAACACATTCAGGTCAATATCCACTAGGCTAAAATATAGGTTAAACAGTTCTATTTAAAATATGGGTTAAAAATAGCATTACCAATGAATCAAGAGCATTTTCAAGACATATCCAATTATGTTGAATTAAATTCTTTAAATAATTATGTGATGATTTAAATAATATTGTTTGTCATCTTTTGACATCATTATCTTCCCAGTTGCAGAATGGGATGTGCAGCACACTGCTGGCATCTTCCTCTTATTCAACTTCATATCCAGTCGATCATTAACATCTGTTCATTTCTTCCTTTCTTTGACTCCTGAGTCTGTGTGCTACTTTCTTTCGGTATTTCCTTTTCAGATTCTTCTTCAAATTCAACCAAAACAGTTGTCTGTCTCCAATTATCCTTTTACTTCTTCATGCAGTTGCCACTAATCTTTCCAAAATACGGATAGAAGCATATCTGTTTTCTGTTCAAATGTGTTTCAAATCTCACCATTCATTTCAAAAGGAAGACCCTACTTACCAAGGTAGTGCCTAAGTCCACTACAATCTTGTACCAACTTGCATTTCTCTGCCTTCCTTACAATCTGCTCATACTGGAGATCCATCCACTGCTGAATAAAGCTACCAGATGTGCAAGTTTCTTTTCTTTAGACTTCCTTTCTACCCTTTCTCTAAATTTCTTTTTTCTCCTCAACCTTCAAGTTCCATCTTAAACGAACATTCTGCAATAAAACGTCTTCAAGGCTTCCATCTCAGAACTTTTGTCTCCTCACTGGAGTTCTTTAACAGTCTGTTTATGTTTTGATTGCAGCATTCCTGATCATCTGACTAGAATTATTTGGGTAAAATCTATTAATGAGAGTTTGTATCTCATTTTTTGGCATAGTATCATCAAAGCTGTTAGTGTAATAGGCCCTCACAATGCTTTGTGGAATGAAATAGAATAGAATGAAGGGAATGAAATATATTAATAAAATACAGTTTAGAATAAATCATTGATTTAAAATTCACTTTGAAATGTTGAATGTTCATGTTTTATCACTCAAAGAAAACAGATGTTCCAATTATTCATGCTTATAGAAATAAAATACGTTGTAACTTTTTTTAACTTAGCAATACATGGTGGACTTACGGCATGTGATTAATGTCCTAATATTTCATTGCATGGATGCATCCTCATTTATCCAGCTAACTTTCCATTGTTCAGAATTTTAGTTTTTAAAAAACAATTTTTGATAGGTAAGCAGTGATATACTGAGTCACTTGTATGATGATTCACATGCTTGTCTGATGATCTCCTTATGATATTTCCCAGGATAAAGCTCTGGACTCAGAGCTGCTGGATGAAGGTGTATGGACATATTCAGGATTTTGTTAAATATTTTAAAATACTGAACCTTTTAATTTAGTGCCCTTGAAGCTGGATAGCTGGTGCATTTCCCTTTTATATCATTGTTGTCTTTTAAAATATGACCTTCCTAATTGTAAAAATTATACAGTTACTTTTTATAAATGACACAGTGGCCTTGCTCTCAGAATTTAAAAAACATGTTCTTTCCCAGAGCAGAGGCCATGATTTAGCTTTCAATTTTTATTACCAATGCCTAGTAAGTTGTCACCACAGAGCAGCCTCTCAGTAAATGCCTGTAAAATTATTTTCCAATGCAAAATTTCCTTGAGATTTGAAATGGCATAGTATTATATCAACAGAACAATGTAGCATAGTGAGAAGAAGAATGGATTCTGAGCATGCAGCCAGATTCGAGAGCCAAATTGCCCTTACTGTGAACTTCCCCATTAAAGTTTCTTCTCTCCCTCCAAAAACATCCACTGTCATGATTCTATAGCATTTAATTGCAAGTAGGAATAAACAAAATTGTGTATTCTTGGACACAATAGTTCAATCTCACCTATTTTTGCCTTACTATGTCTTTGAAATCTCCTTTAATCTATAGATTTCTCCCCTATCTCTTTGTTTCCCTACAATGCATCTATTGAAGCGCCTAGATGATTTAAACTATAGACTTTCCAATAGTCTGGATTTTGCTGATTGAGTATTCAAGATGCGGTTCCATATTATTTTCTCTCTGTCCTTGTATTTCCTGAAAACTGGCAGCTGGATGAAGAGGCTTAATCACTCATGTTAGATCTTTTTGACAAGAGGTGATGGTATGTTCCTTCATCAGGAGACACGTCTGATTTCTGCTTTCTTTTTGAAGTTAACATTTGTTAATGCCCAATGCCTACTACATAAATTAATTAGAAGTAGTAAAATGGTTATTTTCTACTTCTTTCATTTTGTTTCCATTTATTAAACAGCATAATTTTATAAGGACATACCTTTCTTTCTTCTTCTCCTTCTTTTGGCTATCTAATTGGTCTGTCTGTTTTTATTTGGGGATTCAGGAAGATTCCAAAATCATGCTGTCACCACTTCCAGCATCTTCCCATAATCTCCACATGGGATAGTAAGTTGTAAAAGTGTGCTCTAATTTTTTAAAAAGGTATTTAAAATATAATCTACATGGGTTATACACAAGATCCTATTGTTCTAAAAGGTATTCCTTACACAGACTTATAATTCCTTGCATTTAATTTTGACCAAAAAGTAATAGACAAATATCACAACAGTAATTTAAAAACCTAATCAAATGTAAATTTAGTTATGTTAGTATTTAGAAGGGTTTTTGAAAGAAAAATGAGTATGAAGTCTTGCACGAAACATTGTCTAAGGAATTGTGTGCTATTGTTGCCTTTTCTTTTACCTTGAGGAAAGTATGTGTATTTAACACTTCCATTTACTCAAAGCTTCTTCTAAGTATTATAGTAACAATAGAGCACAAATTTGTAGTGCAGATGACAGAATTCTGCCAAAAGAAACTACTTATTAAAGTAAAGGTGATCCAACATTTTTTCTTTTAGTTAGCAAACATTTATGAACTAATTATTATGTGCAGTTCACTATGCAAAGCATAATGAAACTTCCAAAGAATAAGACCAAATCTTTGCCTTCAAGAATTCCATAGGCTAAGTAAAATTTACATGTATGCAATTAACCATAATATAAAGAGTGTCAATTCATTTTAAAACTGGTTGGGTCTTTATGAAATCATCTCCCTCACATTCAGGACAGATACATGATCTTTAACATGCACAGGAAAAACATTAAAATGAACAATTTAGGATGATTCTAAATGCACTTAATAAATGTGTAAGCTTGGACAAAGCATCAAAGCACTTAAACTCTCTATGCCTTAGCTTTTTCACCTGTAAAATACAAATTCTGACAATTTTGAACAGATATCATTTTATATGTCTATAGCTTCTTGTCAAATTACTAAAATACTTATATGGGATTGGACTAATTTTAAGCTATTGATTTTCTGTGCATAGTTATTGACAAATTATGAAAGCAAATCAAGATTTCTCATATGTTTTTTATACATACATATGCACAGAAACAGACATCATTCTATTCAGATAATAAGCAGATTTTATAACTTTCTAGCATTTTCATAGTGAACAAAAGTCCTTTGAATCAGGATTACCATTTGGGAAAACTAATATTTGCTCAAATTTGCAAATTCCTTTTGTAATCCTTTCTCTTGATTTTTATTCCATTAATTATTGAGTCATTTAACTTTATTTAGTTACCTTATTAACCAAGTACACTGTAGTCAAAGGACCTAGAATTCTTTACGTACTAACAATATTTTCTGCCATGAGTGCTTCAATCGGTGACCCCACCAGTGATCTTGGAGACATAAGGGATAAAAAAAGAGAGCATCCTTGATTAAATCAATCATTTAATCAAGTATTAAGAGCTGTGAGGGAGATAAAAAACACAGAAGATAATTATCTCTGCTATCAAAGAGCTTACAGTCTTGTTAGAAATGTAATACATGCAAGAGGCAATTAGAGAATAAGAGTTTATAATGAAGTGTTTAATTGGGTAGAGGATGCAGCATCAGTCCTTTTGCTATAAACTGAATAGTTAGACAAAATGGGTCTTAGGTCACTTTCAGCCATATGATCTTTATAAAAGTAGAATGGTAGAACATTCCCTGAAAGTTGGGGCTTTAAAAAATAATTTATCTCTTCACCAACTATGTTTCTCACAAACTTAATCATGTGATAACTCCAATGTCAATAGCTTTCCAAGAAGTTTTATCTTTATTGGAGCAAATCACCCCAGTCTCTGGCACCAGGCATGCAGTAGCTTATCTGACAAATGCAGTTTCTCTAACCCAAAAAACAGAGAATTCCAGAAGTAATGTATTTTCATCTGTTAGTTGCACCAGTACAACTTTTTGGCATACCTCAATATGTCACTTTTCTGGTTCTCTGTTATGATTTAGTCTGCAAGGACCCTGATCATTCACCATTGATTAAGGAATTATGCTGGTCCACTCTAATGAGATCAACAGTCAACAGGAGCTGTTTAGCAGGAAGTAACTGTGAACTATGTACTTAGGTAAGTCACATGCATACCAAAAGGTAAAAACTGCATTCCATAAAAATTCAGTGAAGCTGGTGGAGATCCAATCATGTGCAGCATGTAAGGTAATCTTAAAAATTGAAAGAACTTTGCAAGACTTTACACAAACTAATATTAAGGAAAAGGCATAAACCTATTGGGCTTCTTTAGATTTAGAGGGAATTTAAACCATCCTTGTTGGTGTTTTGATAATCCATTTATTGAGTAGGCCTTGAGGCTGCCAAATTTGAGCTGGACCCCAGACAGAGAGTAGACTATGGAGATGTTCCAGGCCACAGTTGAAGCAGCTCTCTCACTTGGACCTCACAACCCAACAAGTCTTAGGTTGCTTGAGCACTGGAAAAATATATGAAGACTTTATTGTAGAATCATAGCCCAAGCCTCTGAGATCTTGGAGAATTATTCTCTAGGTATTCTACAGGAATCTATTGAACACCTGACCATAAGACACCAAATGACCACGTGTTCTAAGCTACATGTCAAAAACAGGTCTTATGGAAAAGTCATGAAGTTGAAAGTGTGCAGCAGAAGTTCATCATCAAGTTGAAATTGTTTGTATGAGATTGACCTCAAGCACTTTCTAAAATCATACCTGTGTTGCTTAGGCATTATCTCATGTTCACAGTGGACCTATTCTGCTGCTTGGACACCTTCCCCTTCACTTATACTTCATAGAAAATCCATCGGTCTACTAGTTTACAGATCATTGAAAAACATGCTTCCCTCATCCAGAGGTAGGCAATTTCAGCATAATGACTGCACTTAAATAAGACTTTGAGGGCAAGTTCAAGTAGCATGCAGAAACTTGAGCAGCAGTTTTTGGAAGGAGATATGGCCAGACCAGAGACTCTTTGCTGGCTAATGGTTTGGCCAGGTGGTCAGGGACTTGAAAGATATATGAATGGAAGATTGGTGAAAAGAAAGTCTGAGGCAATGGTATTGTACATGGACTTTTGCAGAATATTAGTGTCCTGGTAATGTTTAACAAAATTCACTTACTAAGGAGAGTAGCTTAATAATCACATGGATTTATACTTTGGATATAAGTAACCCTAATACTTCCTGAATGGATTCTTAAAAATATTGGCCATGGGTTCAGACAAAATTGTACATAGCCTAAACAACATAGCCTTTCTAAACAGAGTCAATCCAGCCACTTCCACCACTGAGTGCCCTGTGTGTCAACAACAGAAACTAAGTCTGAACTTTTAATCTGGTATTATTCCTTGGAAGAGCCGCCAGCTACCTGGAGTCATGTCATTTATATTGGATAGATAATATCATTTATGCAGCAGAGTTTTGATCTCACTGCAGTAGATACCTCTTTTAAATATGGACTTGCTTTTCCTGACCACAATCCTTCCATTACCACCATTTGTAATCTTAAGGAATGCCTTCTTTGTTGCTGTATCCAACAGATCATTGTAAAAAAATAACTTATTTTATAGCAAAAAGAACTATGGCAAAAACTAATTCATATGGGGTTTATTGTCATTATCATATACTTCATTATCTAAAATACCCTGGCCTTACATAATCATGGAATGGTTTTTTGAAGTAACAGCTATGAGCCAGCTAAGACAAAACACCTTGCAAAGTGCTAGCTTCTAGGATTCAGAATACACTAAACTGAATACACTAGTGTATTCAGAATACACTGGACAGAATAAACTAAACCAACAGTTGATGCCATTTCTCCCATGCTAGAATGTGTGGTCTGACAACCAGTGGGTTGAGATGAAAGAACTATTTCTCACAAATGCATAAATGAAGCGCTGGCTAAATTTGTTTTATGTCCACATTACTTTGGCTCTTGGGGTCTAGAGATATTAACCTACTTTGAGACATGGCAATGATCTCATTAAACTGGAAATTGTGGCTACTAGCTGGTCATTTGGGGTTTCTCAAGCCACTAAAACAACTGGTTAAAGAAGAGTTAATGAGAGTAAAGAAGAGATTGATCCTAATTATCCAAGGGAAAATTACACTGCTGCTACACATTATGAGCAGGGAAGAGAATTTCTCTTCCCCGGGTGATCCTCTGGAATGCCTTCTAATATTGTTCATGCAGGATTTCACAGTAATCCATACAAGCAGGGATCAGCTGTGATTCTAGCTGAGACCATAATGAATATGGACAGGGTGTGAGAGGAATGAACTTAGATATTCCAACTCTGAATTCTTTGTTATTTACAGAACTAAAGATTCTAGTTAGTATCCATGGGGTATACATTTATACAGAAAACAACAACACAACATGATAAAGCTCCCTGCAATACAAAGATTTCAGATAATAAGATTGGATATTGTGTTAGTTTGCAAATTGCCAGAATGTGATACACCGGAATTAGAACGTTTTTGAAAAACTGGGATTTAATAAGTTCTAAATTTACAGTTCCAAGCCTATAAAAATGTCCAAACTAAGGTATCCAGGGAGAGATACCTTAATTCAAGAAGGTCGATGGGTCAGGAATAACTCTGTCAGCTGGGTAGTCATGTAGCTGGCATCTGCTGATCCCTTGCTCCTGGGCTCCAATACCTTATGCCTCTGTTCCTGTCGGAATTCCTCACTTTGCTTCTCCAGGGCTGGCTTTCATCTCTTGGCTTCCCTTGGCTCTCTCCCAGTTCTGGCTTGCTTAGCATCTCATGGCAACACCTGCTGGGTTCCAAGCGTCTCCAAACATCATTGCTTCTGTTCTCTAAGTGTTGGCATCTATGTCAGTTATGGGCTCTGTTCAGCTCTAAGGTGTCTGTCTTTTCAGAAGTTTCTCCCAAAAGTTTATTCTTTTAAAATCCCTAGTAAGCTAATCAAGAGCTGCCTGGAATTGGTGTAGCCAAGTCTCTGTCTAACCAAAAGTCACAACCAAGATTGGGTATCACATCTCCATGGAAATAACCTGATCAAAAGTTTCTGATTTACAGTATTGAATTAGGATTAAAAGAAATTACGGCTCTCACAAGACTGAATCTGGATTAAAACATGGCTTTTCTGGGACATATAACATTTTCAAACCAGCGCAGATATGGATGTCAATATTCTACCCAGCTCTTGTTTCAAATGGGGTGGATGTAGTTCTTTTTGCTGTGTGTGTGGAGAGGTGAGATACAAGAGAAAGAACAGTGAGACCTAGTGAAGAAGCAGCAAGCAACTCCATCTCAGGAACCCTGGGAGTTGAGGGTGGATCCCTGCATCTCCAGGGTTCTCCTGGCCCAAACTTTCTATAGCAGAGTTACTGTAATCACTAGGGTAGTGCTGGAAATCACACCAAGGCACATAACCCAGAGTTTCCGCATTAGTGTTGAAGCCAGTACAGACATCCATTGCTGGATGGTTCCAAACCAGAGTGGAGACAAAATATATTTGTTCTGTATAGTTGGCCTTCTAGCTGCTTGCAGCACAGGCTCACTCCAGACCAATTCATTAATTTTACCTGATTCCACATTTAATGTGAATGAATTTATTGCATCCCACTTATTTCCCCTCTTTCCCTACCCTCTTTTACCTACTGTGTGATTATGGCTGATAAGTATATTATTTAGTACATAGGTTATAAGATAACAAGACAAGACTCTAGCTCAATTAGAAAAAAATGAAATTATTAGAGATAAATACAGTGATAGAACTTTTTATGTCCTTTTTTGAGAGGCAGCAGGAGCATTTTCATTTTTACACACCATAGCTGGGTGATGGGAGGTTTTTATAAAGATTAAGTACAATAAGAAGAGTATACGCAGGTTAGGAATCAAAGGAATGGACTCTTTACCTTTTATTTGGTGTGTTGTCCTATACTGAAAATGCTAAAAAGCTAAAACATATCTCCTAGACTCCTAACACTGTAGTTCCTGGGCATAACTAGGTTTTGCTAATCTGAGGCAGTCACTTGATATTGAAAACCAAAATGAGACAGAGACCATACTTCTGGGACATCTATTGTTTTTGATGACAAGCACCACTGGGAAGGCATTTGGCTTTTCATTGAAACATTAGCAGGTGTGGTGGCATCTGCTCAACTTGGAAAGTATTAAAAGGTAGGTCACAGGTCATCCATTTGTTGGACAGAATCATATCAAGCATGGTATAGTTCTAGAGCTAGTAGAGATAGCAATTTATTCAATTCATTCATTGAATATTCATGGAATACCTATTATGTCTGACATACTCTTCCAGGTCCCTGAAATGTATCAGTGAAAAAAATGCATCATATTCCCTGCTGTTGTGGAGCTTACATGCCAACTGATGTTTCCTGGTATTGTGGTTTATGTGTTGCTTCCCTAACAGGGGCAGTGCCAGCATATACTTGGCAGGGGTTTCCTGATGTAGAAGAAATAGCATTTCCCTTGTGGCCTGGCTCCATGGTATGACTCTGGGAATCATCTGAAAGTCTAGCACAGATTCTTTCTTCAGCCCTCACAGAGATTGTACAAATCAAATAACACCCATTTTAAATTTCTTCTTGCTTAAACTATTTAGAGAGGATCATGCCCTTAGCAAATGTACCCTGACCAATAACATGCATCTTTTTAAAATACTCATTCCCACTTTGGCCACCTTGAGAGTCCCATATATTGTTTAATTTCAGTCACTCAAATGTCATTTCTGGCACTCTATTTTCTACTCCCTGTGAGATTAATTGCTATGTCATCTGAGCTGCCATAGCAATGTATATAGGCTTCTCTTGTAAGGCTTATCAAACTGCCCAGCTTAGTCACTACTCTTCTTTCCTCCTGTCGCACACACCAAGGGATTTGATCTTATTCACATTGTACGTCTGACTCCTCAGAGTATTAGGCAGATTACAGTTATCTATGTTCCAATTTTTCATATGTTAATAACTAAATCACAATTTACCTTACAACAAAAGTGTTTTTAACTATTTGCATTCTCCTGTTCTACAAGTGGTTCATAAAGTCACCTATGTTTATTTGTATAATTTTAAACATTTACATTAAATTATAATTTTAGGTTTAGGAACAGCATCAGAGATCAGGTAGCCCAAGCTCCTCCTTTTCCAGATCAGTAATTTCAGGCTTAGAACGATCTGTCTTCTAGCTCCCAGAGCAGGATTTTTTATTTTCTTCTACAATTACCTATACCTATTACCAAGATTAGCTTGACCTTGATCCAGTTTGCAATTTCAGTGAAAACATGTATTGTTTCTGCAGCCCTTCAGGGCTCTTCATGTTTTTACAAGTTAGAGGATAACTGGCAACCGAAGGACTTCCTCATACTTTGTCCAAAAGTATATCAGTGGAGACTTGAAATGCAGAGGCGGGACATTCTCAATTTAGACTAGCAAGTGCCTTTGTCAACAAATAGGTTCATGGAGAGATATTAGATAAACTGTCAAATATTTGATTCTGACTCCATAAATTATATATTACTTTTTTCCACATTATGAATTTCCTTCTGTAAGGTGCAAAAAAATGGTACTTAAATATGAATGTGTGTGCTTTCATTTACAAAACTGGAGTGCAAACTATTTATTCATCAATGTGTTAAAAAATCATTTTGTAGATCATTTTGTACAGCTTTCTCCTTTAGTATTTAACCTATTTTATCATAAGCATGTTGTTCCATGTTTCTCCCGGGGAGACTGTGGCCTCCATTAGACCAAGTGTCATGCCTTCATAGCTTTAATTCCTAACAAGGTGCTTGATTAAGGCTACACAATTTATGCTTGTTCAGTGAAGCTTCCTGGATGGAACTATGCCGTCTGCCAGATAACAAACAACTAAACTTCCCCAAGTCAATGAAGTGAAGACAATTCCTTTTCATCTTCTTAGAGTAATTGTTTATTTTTTTTCATAAATTGAGTGCTTCTGCTAGTTCATGGACTGTCCATTTAACTCTAGGAAGTTTCCAGAGTTCTTTATGATCATTCAAGGAAGAGGAAAATTTTGTTTCCTCTATATCGTTTCTTTGCAAAAGCTGCTCAGCTCTTTTCCAAAAATTGCTTCACACAGCATGGAGTATCTAGAGCACAGACCTGTTAGCACTTCAAAATGACCTCAATTAACAAACTTGACAATTACTTCAACAAATACAGTCAAAAGTGGTAAAGGTCCATTTTTAAGTGGTACTTCTGAGAAGTGTGAACTCATAATGGAGAACATACTCAGATAATCACTTATGAATGAGTGATTTTAAAAATGAGCCCTACACAAGTTATAATACATCATGATTTTTATAGAGCACACACGTGTGCTCTAAAGAGTATAATGTGATTCCACTCCCTGTTGACAGTCATGGTTGATGAGCAGGTGCTGAGAACGAAGACCAATGAATATGAAATACAGTTGTTCAGGAATATTGCATCAAATGAAGCTCAGAGACAATGATTCTTACATACTTTAGAACAGGGAAAGCAAGCTGTAAGAGCATTTCTTGGCCTAAATTCAAAGACGGGTGAAAAACAAGGATCAAATTTAGTGCTTGAATACTTAACTCAATCATCGTGTCCTATTTCTCAAGTGAATTGAAGACTAGATAATAGACATTTTTGGATTAATTTTATATATCCCATGGAATAATAAATCTTTACACATCTCAGACTAGCCAAAGCAAAAAGACATTAAGAATCGTTTTTGCTTCTGTTTTGCACAACTAGATCACCTTGGTTACAAATATGTTTTGATCATAAATCAGAGTCATCTTTTAACAGTCATCGGAAACCTTGTGCTGTAAGTCATTAAAGTGTTAACTTGATTCATTAATACAAAGATATTCACAATTTTCTATCTTGGAAGAGACAGATTCTGTCATCCCTTTAATAGAACTCTGCTGGAAATCAAACACAATTTTTATTCTGGGGAATGACTACAGTGTCTTGTTTAATTCTTCCCTAACAAATGTCAGCACTAATGTATTACAGATTATTCAGTCAATTTGATGGTTCCAGGTGAAAGAAAGGAACACAAATCTCTTCTTTTAGTGTAAAAAGGGTCAGCTGGATGACTTCCCCTGCAGGAGCCGAGATGAGGCTTGACATGAATCAATCAAGAAGGCTCAATTTTACAGTTATAGTGCCTAATGCCTAAACATGAGCGTCCGGGTGGAAATTAGCACCCGATTATGAGCATACATGATCTTCCTCTGGAAGACAATAATATTGGCATTAAGCTTCTCAAGAGGGAAGATGCTGCTGGTTTTTAATATGTCTTAAATTATGTCAGGAAAAACACTGGAACATCACACAAAAGCCACAGTCAGTGTCTATTGCTATCTCATAAAGCTGGAGATCTTTACAACAATATTGACACAGGAGCAGGCAAGCAAATGTCAGCCAATATAACATATGAAATACTTAACGTAACCAATTTTCAGCTGTCAATCAGCAGGGAATAATGACTGATGCAAGGAATCAATACGCCACAATTGAATTCCAGCTCACAAACTTGTTTCGTTCTGTGCTATAAAAGACTGTCAAATGTCACACCCCAAGAGATGCAACAGGATTCTGAAGATTTATTTATTTCAAGCTCTGAAGTCTATTAGCAATAGTGCTCCTTTGCTATTGGAAATAGAGCTTCTGTGACATTAAATTTTCAGAAATGACAACTCGCTTTTCTGACAAATTAATGATAGGACTTTCTTAGTCCCATATTTATTTATTTTTTGCCAACATGAAGTACAATTATACTCAACCAATTCTTGGGATTTCAGAAAGCAAATATTTGACATAATTTGTCAAGTAAACTGCTCACAGAGCAAACTGTTCTTAAACAAGTTGTCCTATACATGGTAAATAAATGGAAATTGCATATGACAAATTTTGTATTTATGTTAAATCCAAAGCCTAATATTATGCAGATGCTTGATGGCAAATTAAATCTATGTTTTTTTCTTCTTCAAATTACAATGTTAAATTCTACTTTATTCCGTGACAAACTTTTTGGAGAAAATTAAATAAACCTTTGTAAAAAAAAGTATCTTATTTCAACCTCAGTAACTTATATATCTTATTCCAAGACAGCATTTTTTAGAGTTGAGAGCCTGAAACCATTTCTTTAAACAGACATTATGGCAGTAGTCAAACATTTTTTCAAAATATAACTTTGACATGATGTAATAACGCAAAAGATGCTGCTAATAAATGGAGAGAAAAAGAAAACCTGGAGAATTGCTCTCTATACTTAACCCAGATATTCCCACAGGCACATTTCTTCTTTTTAAATCCCGTTATTTTGCATTTCACTAAATATTTTCCTTGATTATAGGAGTGAAAAATGAATGGCTAGTCTTACGAAAGAGAAAAATATGTCAATGGCAGTCTTTGAAAAGTCATTTCCCCCTTTGGCCGAGGAAAATGCAGGTTACATGCTCTTCTAAGCAAAATG
Source organism: Tamandua tetradactyla (assembly GCF_023851605.1). NCBI lineage: Eukaryota > Metazoa > Chordata > Mammalia > Pilosa > Myrmecophagidae > Tamandua > Tamandua tetradactyla. The sequence continues at coordinate 11,213,382 of NC_135350.1, forward strand.
TAGTAACAGGCTGGTTCTCCCTCAGGATGCAGTTATGTGTGGCAAAGATGGACTAGTTTTGGGTCTTTGTCATTGGCTGTAACATCAGGACAAAGTCAAAGTCTGGTACTTTTTCAGCGGGAGCACTCAGAAGCACAATTTATCACCAGGACTCTTATTTGGTCCTGCTTTGCCAGTGGCCCTTTTCCACGCTGTGTGGAATGGCTTAGAGTGCCATTTTGGTGGGATAATACATTGCAGGGTTTCAGCTCTCCATTTGGGCCGATGCTTAGAGTGTTTTTTATGCTCTCATGACAATTCTCATTATGAGGTTAATATGAAGTAGTATTAAACGTTTAAAAGGAAAAAAAAATTCCTCAGATATATTTGACATTGAGATAGATAAAACACAAATAGACCATGCTGAGTTTCTGTCGTTTGTTTTTATGAACAGAGCAGCAAAATATCTGCACTGTTTATCAATGGAATAAAATCCTGTTAAAGCAGGGTTACTCATGTGGTTGAGTGGGCTGATTAAACCAGAGGGAACTTCTTGGGCAGTGTTGCTGTATCCTTCATTTGTTCTTCCCTGGAAACTATGACATTGAACTGTAAAAGTTGAGATTGAAAAGCCACTAGTGTGTTGTCTAATTTCAACTGCATAAGCTGCTGTGCTCTCTTGGTGACTTTATAAGGGAATAAGATTATAGGTCACAAGAGCTTCTTTATTTCCCACCTGTAGCTTCTAACGACATTTTATTAAGGATTTTCCCATCTTCTTTCTCTGACCTATAGGGGTTGAAATCCTACGAGCTGTTACAGGACCCTGACTGAAATCGTACTAACATAGATTAGTGATTCTAAAATGAAGTATTCTTTTATCAGAGTTCTTTTTATGGATGGCTAATAGTATGTTTTATAGTGCTAATAAGATTAACCTGAGTACATCATTATGTAAACAGGAAAGGAGTCCTTAATAAGGTTAAAAGCTTAGAGCTTCACCTTTGCTTCCGCAAAATTCCCACCAAGCTATTATTATTTGAAGTGTTATCGATAATTTGTAAAACCATCATTTTGGAGAAGTCCATGAATACCTTCTTGACATGCAAATGCTTCCTGACTTGTTTAGATGGTTTCTTAACTTCTCATTAACTGACTCATTGTCCAAAATAAAAACAGGGGAAAATATTGAAAGTGCATATAGAGCATACACATTTATTAAAGACTATAAATTCACATTTTTAAGGATTGTCTCTGAGATGAGGTTTATGTTTTTTTTGCCTGGATACTTCTGAAGAGTAATGAAATGATATTTGCAGGACACTTGGAGCAAGGAAATGTGCTAAGTACTTAGTACCATCATTGATCTTCACCCAGAGATAAGGTGCTAAGTACTTAGTACCATCATTGATCTTCACCCAGAGATAAGGTGCTAAGTACTTAGTACCATCATTGGTCTTCATTCAGAGATATACTTTAACTGAAGAACTATAAACACAATAGAGCAAGAACATCCTGTCCACCACTCTGGTAGACTAAAAATTAAAGGTAACGCATAGGTCGTTGGAATGTCTGAACTTTTAATTTTTCTAATATTGCTATATGCCAAAGCCAGGGCTTCCTTTTTCTTTTTTTTTCTAAGAACCTGAATGCATGTCCCAGACTTTATCTCATTAAGCCTAAATCAATTTAGCTCCAGGTACAGTCAATTTAAACTATCTCAAGGTTTTTGTGGCTCTTAGGTTTAATTCTTGAAATGTTGACTCAAATTTCTACTATTATTAGGCAATTTGATTATGGGAGCTGCTCTATTTTTTGCTATTAGTCAAATCTGAAAAGAATAAAGTGTCATTTGTTCTCTAGTCAGATGCAGGATTTGAGGACACTTTGACAATAATTGTGTTTGTATGAAACAAATAAAAAAGTAGTCAATCTGGTGTTTTCAGCTGTCTCAACAACACAATAGGTTTGTCTGCATAGCTGATTCAATCAACAGTCAAGATATCGGTTGATATGGGAACCAAAGAGTGATTGAAAACCAGTGTATTCAGTATATAGACATGGTCTATTAATCTAAAAACCAAAAATCCAATATGTTATTTTTATTGAGAGCCATTTCTTTTACCCTGCATTTGTCCTTGTGATGTAAGGGTAGTAGAGGAACAAATGCCCGTTACATAGATTGTCTGGGATCATTAATATGAATGAGATTGAGAAAACATCAAAATCATCCAAACTTTTCCTCTTATAAATTTGGATTATATGTTAATAGAAAAATGCATTAGGTGAAAATGGTGAGAAATAAATCATGATAGTGAGAATACATTTTAAAGGCATGCAATATTCAACCTAAAAGGAGAAGAATATTCAAAATTAAGTCGATTTTTAGGATGTTCTCTCTGGCTTCCTTTTGTAACCAAGAAGTTAGGAATTAAGGGATGATTATGATTACAATCATATACAATCACTATCCTGATATACTTTTTCACTTTTAGGTATATTAGAGTAGAAGGGAAATAATAAATCTCTGAACTATAATCCAACTGCCTTGATCTCTAATAATGATGGTATAGCCTTTATAGTGTGCCCTTGTGACTGTAAAAACCTTCCTTGGTACCCATTTTATCTGGTGTTTCAACTTTGGAGTCTTGTGATCACCAAAGACAGCCCCCAATGTTTAATAATGAGAGACCTTGGGTCAGCCCTGAACTAACTCTCCCCAATTCCAAAGTAATCTTGATAACTGAAGCTGGATCTAACAAAAGTAGCCCAGCCTGTCATATGCAGTAGCTGAGATTTTAATCTATAGGTGACCTATAGCTCTTCATAATACTGAAAATCACACCCATCATCATATAAAGGCTGCCATTTTCTTGCACACATTCTGTGACTAAGAATGCAATCAATCTGTGCATGCTCAATAATTAGATCGCCTCTAAGTACAACACCTAGGGCCACTGTGCTCATTATCCTAAGACATGCCCATCTTTTGGTGCTAAAAATCTATCAGATTTACTGCAGTTTGGGGAGTCACAATTTTAGGCTGATAGGCCATCTGATCTGCTTCAGGTCTCGCAATAAATTCTTCCTCTCTTTGAAACTCCGTGTCGTGGGTATTGGTCATTTGAGTGCATTGGACAGAGAACTCACTGCTTTGGTCCAGTACCACTTTTACCTGTTCTGTTCCTTCTTTCTTTTGAACAATGTGATCTTTATAGGGAAATCCTAATATTCTAGTCTGTACCATCATCTTAGGGTTTAGTTTAACAGAATTGAAGTATGGAAGCCAAATTAGTTATACCCAGCAAGTAGAGACCAATACCTAACGCTATTATTATTATTTTTTTTTACATTTTAACCTTTGATTGATGATATTTAAAGAAATAATGAAATATCTGAAAATCTTCAATCATCCAGTTAATTGCAGTGTTTCCTTCAGTATCTGTCTGGGGAGACAGAGGATCTCCAGTTGTGCTTGAAAAGCAAACATACAAGCTTCAACTCCTGGGATTTCCAGAGCATTCCAGATCTTACACTGAGTAAGGTGTTAAATATCCTTGGCTACTATCTCACAAATAGAGGAATAGAGAGAGAAATAAGTTATTTCCTTATGATATGACATTATGGAATTATTCTCCTTCCCTGCTTTACCATGAAGTTAAAATAGAACAAAGATTCTCAGCAAAATGCAGTGGGAAAGTAAATAATTTAGAAAGCCTGTGAGAGATAGATAAAACTCCAATTTAGTCCCCACTTTAAGGAAAGTGTATTATCTGAGTCAGAATTATTTCAGAAGACAAGATAAATCTAGGGGCTCTCTGTACCTATAGAAAGGAACCTATTTGACTTTTAAGTATCTGATATCAAAGCCTTGAAGGAAATGATCTTCTCTGAAAAAAACCCAAACACATATACATGTTAAAATTATACTGATCAAAAATAAATAAATAGATAAAGAAATAAATAAATAAAGCAAAAGAGTGAAGTCTCTAGATGGAAGAAAAATTTTCTTATTGGCTAAGAATTTTTCAGTCTTATCATAGGAGCATTACATGAGCTTTTTAAGATTTTTTTCAATATCCCATTTCTATCATATTGAATATATACTGAGATCATTACCAACTTGTACAGAGATCCTAATGTAATTATATATCATTAAACACTAGGGAAAATGTGAAGTCTAATGTTATATATACATAATTCTAAAACCTCTTTATCAGTTCTCCTCCCTCTTTCTCTCTCTCTCTGCTTCATCTCAAAGTTTAACTCCCTTATAGGTAAGAGATTTTGGCATTGTACAATAGACTTTGAGAAACAATGAAGTCAGTGATAGAATGAGGACCAGAACATTCAGACTTCTGATTAGTGGGCATACTTGTTCTCCAAGTTCAACTCCCAGGTCACAATTTGACATGCAACATGTACTGGGCTGATATGATATATTTGAAGCCTCTTTGCAATGTCAAAAGTACCTCTATGCAGCCTATTCCCTATATTAGAGATAATAATGCTAAGAGATTATGTGAAGCAAAAGACTAAACCATCGAAAGTAGAAGTAAAGGCACTTTACCATTTAATTCTTGCTGTATTTTATAATGCTAAAATAAGTTTATTTTGCTAAGTCAGGCAGTAAAAAGAAGGAAATACTTCTCTTTCATAGTCACGTACCTCTAAAAATCACTGCCCAGGAATTTTCCAGCACTAACACTCTTAGTCTGCAGAGACCAAAAATATGCAGATAAAGTAAGTTCCAGTAAAGATTTCATAATCTAACCAAGCTTTACATATACAAGGGAAAAACAAATCCGTGTACTTAATGCAAATTTCAAAAAAAAATGACCTCATAAAACTGTCATTCAACTATCAGTAAGGACTCTGCTTTATCTACTGAGTGTTGGACATTGACAACTTCTGTGTGGTTAGATGTTGGTCAAAGTAAACAGAAGCTTTTATGATAATCCGAAAGAAAGTGACAACTTGCAATTTTTTCCCTATGAAAATATTCATAATGCTACACAAAGTTTAATAGGATGCATGTCATCTTATTAACTTCAGGGAATTTGAAGAAAAAGAAAACCCTTGAAATTGGGATGCACAACAATATTAGATTTGCTCAAATTCTAGCAGGTATTTGTTGGGCATTGGTAATCCAGAAGTTTTCTACAAATCACAAACATTTAGCTTTTTTTAATCAAAAACAGGGTTATCGTAAAAATTGTTATGCCCGACTTAGAAATAGCTCATTCCAAAAAGACCATCTGGATGCTTGGCATATACTCTAGATAGTTAATCTAAGGTCTTTGATTTGGGCTGCCCTACTGACAAGGCTCAGATGACACTGATGGACTTTCTGGGCTGTTTTGGTTTATTAGAATAACTTCTGGTTAAAATTCAGCATAACATTTATATTTTCCCCCCAAATCCTTTTTATCTTACATTCTTTATGAAATCTTGTCATGCCTATCACAAGTTAATATGATTAAAAGCAATCGTAATTCATTTGCAAAAAGAGACATCAAATTTCCACATCATGTACCAAATGTGCTCATTTAAAAATCTTATTTTTGTATAATGTAGATAATATGGATAGCATTAATTATTTTTCATATCAAATATATTTCAGGTAATGATAAAACCTTTGTAAGTTATATACCTGATGATATTATTAACCTCACTTTCTTAGGGCTGTCTGAATGTATTGCAATGGTATTTAAAAACCAAAGAGTCTCAGACTTTTGGATTTCAGAGATCAGTAAATATTCTTCTTTAAAAAAGTGGGACTTGGGAAGAACCAGTAACGACATAGACTTGCCAACTGTTTATTTTGACAAACAAAGACATTACAATTAAAAAAAAATTGATCCCATATCATATTATTTCATAAAAGAAAGTCACTGTATCTCACACACACAGAATCAAAAATTTTAAGGGAGGTTCTTGGACTAAAAGGTTATATGTTCCCCCAACAGGAGAGTTGACAACTTTACTGTCATATACATAAAAATTTTGTGTCTTTATTTTTCTCATAATTTCCTGAACTTGTGAAGATTCTGTCAAAAGCAGCACTGGCTTGGCACCTACCTTACATGTAGGAACCATGGCATTATATCTCCTTATGAGAAGAAGGGAAATTATGCCAAATTTTGCATTTGAAAGAAGACCCACTCTAAATTAAAAATGCCCGTGTGAAATATTGGTCTATCCAGTCGTGGTTGCAATATTGGATGTATTTTTAAGCAAACGCTTATTAAGACAAAGTCCTCATGTCTTTTTTTTTTTTTTGGAAGCCTAATTGTTCAGGTAAGTGCCCTGTACTGTGCATAATGACCAGGAGTCTCTGAGGAAAATGATCAGTTCTCTTTGGGCAAGAGCAAAGAAGTGTATGTTGGCTATATTGGTTATAACCTTAAAAATCTTTCAACTTTTCCTTCACTTGTTGCCTTCATTTTGGGTGACCAAATAAATGAATTCACATCATCATCAGTCCTTGGGGGAATGTTCCAAAACTTCCAAAATTATTTTGGATTTTTTTCATTAAATTTTCAGATGACATTGTTTTCACTTGCATTTACTTTGGACTAAAAGTATGGAAGCTAATAACTCTGCCATGGTCAAGAAAAAACTTGAGTACTTTTTTTGTGGTCTCAGATGAGTTTCTTTCTACTAGTGAGAAAGAACATGAGAGTAAAACATACGCATAGTTCCCTCTTTGTTTTCTTTTATTGTGCTTCTGAAATAAAATGGAAGAAATGCATGAAATATATTTTGCATATACATTTTGTTCTAATGTAAGTGTGATAAGGAGCTATTTAATTATAACCATAATTTGTGGAAAACAATTAAATAGTTCTCGTATTTTCTCTCTGGTCTTCCTAAAATTCCAAGACAAATATCCTTTAACAGTATGTAAATTATTTTATTTTTTCTCACTCATATTTTGAAATAATATTTATAGGTTAAATGATAAAAAATATTGAAGTCCATGTAACAGTGAGTTTGTAACATCACATCTAAAATCTGAAATCCTGACAAATCTCTGCTATTAAAAATTTCCATCTGTACCTCAAGCAGAGTTTTGGCAAAACTGTTTAAGAAAATGTAGGATGGCAGGACGGATTTTCTATTTATACTGTATTATCTTACTTTCGTGGGTTTCAGTCTAAACTTTAACACTACTCATTTAATGGACATTAACTATTGGGCATATTTTCTCAGTGGAGAAACATTTTCTTCTTAATATTCCACTCATCTAACTATGTCAAGAGATGATAGGGTCTTGACAAATTGACTAAAAGGAAATATTTCATTGGAAAAACTCTGTCCAATATGCATATCTCATTGGGTCACAAATGTTTCAGACCTTAATAATATGAATTACATGAATTTACTTCAATAGCAGTGATGCTGAAATTTTCTTGACCTTCTGATTACATGATGTATAGGAGCAAATGCTACTAAAATTATTTTAGCACATATTTTGTAATACCATGGGTTGTTCAAAGGGTAATATTTTGTGTCTATCAAAAAAAAAAATAGCAGTGATACTTAGTACGCACATGCTGTCTTCCAGTCCAGGTAGAAAAAGCACTTTATAAATTCTAAAGCTCATTAACCTTCACAAAATACTGGTGGCAAATGTTACTCTCCTCAGTTCATAGATGAATGAACTGAAGCGCCAAGAGGTTAACTGATTTTTCCAATTCACAAAGCAAGTCACAGCACAAAGAGAGATCACACAGAGTTCCTGACTATTAGTTCTCATGGGGCTCGGCTCCAGACAAAATAATTTCTTAAATAAATACTTATTGATTATAATTTGGTGGATAATGTCAATTAGCTTTTGCCCAAATAATTTTCTTATGTCGTAAATATGTTATCCAACCTCTAAAAAGAATGAAATTGATGAATTCATCCAACTACTATAATATTTTGGATCACTGCAGGTAAAGGAAAATTTGGGGTGTCCTTTTATGCTGGTAACACTACTGAAAATACATGAAGAGTTTGAACTAATTGACAGTTTATATTCAGTAATAAATAAGAAGAGTATCATCTTAAGAAGACTGCTTCCATGAGGGCATTTTCAAATATCCTAAAGGGGGAGAAAGATATATGTATTTTTATTTACTCTAATACAAAACTAGTATTTTTTTAAATTAGGGATGTGAAGAAACGAATGGATTTAATTTTACTTTAGGGAAAAAATATTTGCTGTGAGTTGAGTATTGTTAAAGCTAAATGCTGGGTACATGGGGATTCCTCTTTCTATTTTGTATAACATTGTATATATTTTAAGTTCTACATATTAAATATCAAAACAAATGTAAAAAGTATTTAGCAAAGTGCCATCCATCTATAAAATAACTATTATTCAAAATTTAAAATAAAGATAAAAAATAAAAGAATGATATATGTTTGACAATGTACATAAATTAAACATATTTTTTGCCAGTGGTCTAGAGTGATACCAAAATCTATTAGAATGAATGGAATCATTCCCAAGCTGCAAAATATTGAAGGATGAGCTCATATGTCAGCCTCAATTTTTTTTTTAATTTCAAAGAAGAGAAAAGTACAATAATTTGCTCAATATTAAAAAGTCACTGGAACCCGAGAAAATTATTTAATAATGTTTTGGGGATTTTAGGACTGGGCATATAGTTTCAGACAATAGCAGGCTGCATGAAAAAGTTGGTTACTTTGATTAGAGTGACATACATATTCATCCTTAACCATAGTCAAAAGAATTAGAATAAAGAGTAGGGAGAGAGAAGAAACACAGAGAAAGAAGAGAGAAGGAAGAAAGGGAAAAAGAGAAGAAAGGAAGAGAGGAAATGAGGGATTCAGGAAAGAAGGAAGAATCCCAGTTAATGCTGGTAAACAAGTTTTACTAAACTCAGGGTTTTCAAATATATCTATATCCTTTCTTCCAACCCCGTTCTCATCTCACTGAGTATGAACATTGTTACTTATCACTGGTACTACTTTTTTTATTGTGAAATATAGCATGCATACTAAAAAGTAATTATTTTCAAAGCACACCACCCACTTGTACTATTGTCACCATTTGCAGACAAGTCTTTTTTTTTTTTGACCCCTTTCCTTCAACTTTAACTTATCATTGATGGTATTGCAAGAATCATTTTTCTAAATGCACTTCTGCCCATATCAAATCTTCTACCAACTTTCTAAGTTACACTGTTCTCTACCAAATTAGGGGGAAAATAATTCTCATTTCTGAGAATTCAAAAGTTCTTTCAACGTGATATCTCTGCAGCTGCATTTCCAATGCTCCTACCCCTCTAAAATCTATGTTTAAAAGAAACCTGCTTATCCACCTTTTCTGAACACACCTGTGCTGTGCAGGTCATGCATACCGGCCTCCACACATCCAATACTATACACACATACACATATTCAGTTGGTGTTTGCCATTGAAAGGGCCTGGGTAACGTGTTTTCTCTGCCTTCTCTGCCCTAGGTTTTCCCTTTTATTCCTTGGGATTTGTAATTGGTTTTTGTTCTCAGTCCAAAGAAGGGCTACAGAGAGTTTCAGCAGTAGAGACAGAAAAGAGAAGAAACTGTATTCATGCTAATCTTGACTCAGTGTTTGCATCTAGGCCTACTTTTGAAATTACCAATGTCACGGTGGCCATAAACCCTTGCCATGCTTTCTCTGCTTCCAGAAGCGGATTAAAGAGCAGTTTTACAACCCTGCCTTACCTTAGTTTAGTTTAGAATAAATTGAATCTCATCCGTGGTCTAACGATAAATCTGAGTATTAACACCAGGTAATTATAAAACTGACCCAAACAAAAGAAATCTGTTGGAGTCTTTGAAGCTGAGAACATAGAGAACACCATATGGCAGCCTCCCCTGTGAGGGCCCATTTCTGAGCTTGCTTTTTCCTCATTGTTTTCAGACCCCCAGTGCTGCTGTGTGAACAGCAGTAAAGCAACAGCAAGATGACGGGGAGAACTGATCAGTTCTGTCATAATTGGGACCTGCTTCAGACGTACAATACTTTTATCATACAGTGTATGTTTAGTTGAAAGTAATAAATTCCTTCTGGTTTAAGGATATTGTCAGTTTTACCTCTGCTTTCAGAAAACCCATAAATAAGAAAGGTGACCTGCCTGGTTTAGAGTCAAACCCAGGTCAAGTATTTCAAAGGTGCTAATCTGTTAACAGCTGGGAAGAAGTGCAGGTGAGCTGTGATTTCAGATAGAGACCAGTGAGATCAGGGATATGAATATGCCTCCATAATTTCCCTTTCTGGGCCTTTTTTCATGGTGTCTTCTCAGGCTGGAAAGTCATTCAAAACCCTGTACCTCTTTTAAAATTTCTCTCAAGTGCTTTAATTCATATAACCCATAATGATCCCCCTGATCATTGCCTCTAGTGTCACTTCTCTTATGACATTTGTCTTACTTTGCCTTGTATGGTTATTTGGGTATTTGTGGCTGGCAGCTTCTTTCTACTCCCTCAAGCAAAACTAGACTGAATATTCCTTCTTGAAGGGGCTGCATTATTAATCTTTGCACTATAATGTATTATTTATTTATTTGTCTTTATTTTCTTACTCATCTACCCATATACTCTTAAAAGGGAGCGCCAGTCACAAGGTTTTCACAATCACATTGTCACCCTGTAAAAGCTATATACTTATACAATCATCATCAAAAATCAAGGATGATGGATTACAGTCCAACAGTTTCAATTATTTCCTTCTAACTATTCTAATACACTAGGAACTAAAAAGGAATATCTATATAATGCATAAGAATAACCTCCAGAATGACCTTTCAACTCTATTTGGAATCTCAGCCACTGAAACCCCATTTTGTTAATTTATTTTCCTTCTTTGGTCAAGAAGAGTTTCTTCATCTCACAATGCCAAAACCAGGCTCATCCCTAGGAGTCATGTCCCATGCTGCCAGGGAGATTTACACCCCTGAGAGTAATGCCCCATGTAAGGGGGAGGGTATTGAGTTTATTTGCAGAGTCGGTTTTCTGGGAGTGACTCTTAAGCACAATTATTAGTAGGCTTAGCTTCTCCTTTGCAGGAATAAGTCTCATAAGGGTAAACCACAAGATCAAGGATTTGGCTTATTAAATTGGTTGTACCCAGTGCTTGTGAGAATATCAGGAATTCCACAGGTGGGGAAGTTCAATGTTTCCACATCTTTTCCTGGTCCCTCAAGGGGACTTTGCAAATACTTTATTTTCTGCCAAAATTATTCTCAGATGTATCATGGTACACATTAGCCTGTACAAAATAACAAGGTCTCATTCCCTGTTCAAGTTTCCATGTAATTCTGTTGTTTGAATAGACTGACCGTACAGGTTAAACTAGACAGTGTGATACATAAAATATAAATTTTATACCAAATAAACTTATTTTCTTTTGGTTTTACACAGAAGTTTTAAAATGTAGTCAATGTCATCTTTTACCCTTTATTATGATTTACCTTACTCCTGGTCAGATCAGCTTCATTCATATTTCTATTTGACATTTGATCTCTTTTTCAGCTTCTTTAACTGTTGTGGTATGGGGTAATACTGACTTTCAGAGCTGCAGAACTTTAACTCTTTGAGTGTCAGGTATCACACAGATACCCAAAATTCCAGGGAAGAACTAGATTATAAACAAGGAGTTTAGCATCTCTGAATTTAGAAATAACAGTTAAAACTCAAGAATAGATGGGACTGCTATAACAGCTTACAGTCTAGGAACTTTATAATAAGTCTTATTGAACTTCCTGTGCTCCTTAATTGTCAATTGTGCAATATCTGCCCATGTTTTATCACCTGATAACCTATGCTCTAGAATTCAACCCTCAGAGTTTGTGCATTATAATTAGTCCATATTAGTGAAGCCTTATAATATTCGTCTTTTTGTTTCTGACTTATTTCACTCAACATAACACTCTCAAGCTTCATGCACCTCATTGCATGTCTCACAACTTCATTCCTTCTTGCAGCTTCCTAATATTCCATTTTATGTATACACCAAAGTTCACTCTTCTGTTCATCAGTTGATGTACACTAAGGTCACTGCCATCCACTGCAAATCATGAATACTGCCACCATAAATACCAGTGTGCAAATGTCCATTCATGTCCCTTCCAAGTAAATACCTGATAATAGGCTTGCAGGATCATGTTGCAACCCTTTACTTAGCATCCTGTGGAACCACCACACTGCCTCCAGAGGGACTGCAGCATTCTACTTCCATACCAACAGTGTGCAGGTATCTCTCTCTCTCCACATTTTCTCCAGCACTTGTATCTTTCTATTTTTAAAAGAGATTTATTCATACAACATGCCATCCATACTAAACAATTAAGCAATGGCTCCCAGTTTAATCACAGTTATGCATTCACCACCACAATCTATATGATAATATTTAAAAAAAGAGAAACAATACCACCACCAAAAGTCCCATGACTCTCCCTTATATCCCCCTTATTGACATTTAGCTTTGGTATATTGCTTTTGTTACAATTAATGGAAGCATATTATAATGTTACTATTAACTACATACCTTAATTTGTGTTGATTGTGTTTTTTCCATATACCATCCCATTTTCAATGACTTGCAATGTTACATTCATTTGTTCTCCCTTAGGTAAAAAAATTTCTTTTATTTTCAGTAAGTTATACATCCCCAGTTTTTATCCTCTAACTTTCCTTCTGGTGTCATACATGCCCCTAGCCTTCCTCTTTCAACCATTCTTATAGCCTCCATTTCTACACTCTTCTCCAAACCTCTGTCTCCTATCTTGTCCTATCTGCCTATAGTGCTCTTCATAGGTCTTGTGGACCTTTATAGGTCTTTTAGGTCTTGTAGAGTAGATCTCTTGCTCACTTTCTCAGTATCTGTCTGAAAATATTTTAAACCCTCCCTCATTTTTGAATGACAGTTTTGCCAGATATAGAAACCTTGCTTGGCAGTTTTTCTCTTTCAGTATCTTAAATATATCATACCACTGCCTTCTCACCTCCATATTTCCTATTGAGAAATCCACACTTACTCTTATTGAGCTTCTCTTGTATGTGATGGAATGCTTTTCTCTTGCTGCTTTTAGAATTCTCTCCTTGTCTTTGATATTTGACAACCTGATTAGTAAGTGTCTTGGAGCAGGTCTATTCAGATCTATCCTGTTTGGGGTACTCTGTGCTTCTTGGATCTGTAATTTTATGTCTTTCATAAGAGTTGGGAAATTTTCTGTGATTATTTCCTCCATTATTCTTTCTGTTCTTTTTCCTTTCTCTTCACTTTCTCAGACACTCATGGTATGTATATTCATGTGCTTCATGTTTTCATTTAGTTACCTGAGACCCAGATCATATTTTTCCATTCTTTTCCCTATATTTTTTTTGGTAAGGTTTCAGATGTCCTGTCCTCTAGTTTACTAATCCTTTCTTCTGCCTCTTCAAAACTGCTGTTGTATATCTCCACTGCTTGTTCGTTGTTTTCATCTTTTCTGTTGTGCCTTTCATTCCCAGTAGTTCTGACATTTGTTTTTACAAGCTTTTCAGTTCTTCTGTATATCCTACATCTCATTTGCCATATTTTCTTTCACATTGTTGACTATTTTTAATTAGTTGCTTCAACTCCTATATCTCATTTGAAGTGCTAGTTCCATTGACTGGGCCATATCTTCATGTTTCCTCATATGACTTGTGCTTTTTTTTTTATGTCTAGGCATCTACTTTCCTTGATTGGTTTATTCATCATTATCCTAGTTAGTCAAAGTTTTACATCACCCTGTCCCAAGGATTGGACACATGACCCAAAGTGTCCAATGCTATGAAAGGCAAAACTGTTTTTCTTCCTGTGTTCAATGTATTGGAAGAATTTAAATTGAGAGCTTCTGGATGCCACTTACAGACAAAGTCTTCCTGAAGTTAAATCAATCCAGAAAAGAAGATCTGAAAGGTTGAGACTCAGAAAAAACTTAAGAACTGAATACATTGTTTGAATTTAAGAGTTAGCCATACATGAAAAAAACTCTATCTATGAACTTTTCTGTTATATAAAGGAATTTATTTCCTTGTTTTTCATGCCAGTTTGATATTCTGTCACCAATAATAGAAATACATAAATACCACATAAATAGAATTACACTGAACTGGGATTGTTGCCATTTTTACAATTAAGCAGATTAAAAAGATTCACACATGTGACTGAAGTTATACCTGAAAAAATGATTTCAAGGTACAGTAGGCTTTGTATTCTGATGTTTAGTATCACCTGATACAACATTTCTCAGTTGCCACAATAATAAATTATTACTGAAAGTTATTCTAGTGCTGGGTCCTGGGAGGAATTTTTACTAGCAGCAAAGCTGATAAGACTGAATTGAAAACTGCCAATCGTACTGCCTTATAAGGTAAATACAAGCCTCCCTACCTGAAAATGAATGTAAATATCTTTATTTTTACTGCACTGTTTTTCTACTTCCAAAACACATCTTAGCCAAATTGAAAACAAAAGATAGTTCCACTATATTGTACAGTAGTGCAATGTAGTGTATTGTACTACACTCTTCTTCCCTTGTCAGTATATAGACAGAAAGTAAGATAGAATACTGAGATTCCTTGCCACCCTCAGGAGTCTAGGCAGTAGGGTGGAAAAAAATCCCATCTTAGGCCATCAGGACTTTACACAATGCAAGTCTACCAAGGCACACAGAATAGGAGCTGTATGTCTCAGCCTAATCTCCAGCCTTAGATTTAGAGGGTTGCATATGTTTATAGAGAACAGAAGTCAGTAATCCTCTTACTTCATTGGTAAAGACATTTATTTGAATTGGAATTTGTGTTTTTTTTAGTCCTGGGTTCTTTGCTTTCATGGGAATTTTCTTTGTTTAAGAATAAGCAAAAAAGAAATAGTGTTGCATGAATATTGTGCTGTTTGAAACTCTTACGTACCCCACAAAAGCCATGTCCTTTTTCCTAATCCAGTCTGTGGGGGCAGGCTTATTATTTGGGTGGGATCTTTTTGATTAAGTTATTTCCATCGAGAAGTGACCCACCTAATTATGGGTGGTACCCTTGGATTAAGTGGTTTCCGTGGAGCTATGCCTCTACCCATTCAAGTGCGTCTAGATCCACTCTCTGGAGTCTGTTAACAGGGAACCATTTTGGAAAAAGCTTCAGAGCTGACAAGACAGAGACATTTGGAAACTCAGAGAGAAATCTCTTCTGGGTAGCTGTTTGAAATCAGAAGCCAAAGGACCAGCAGATGCCAGCCACATGCCTTCCCAGCTGACAGAGATGTTCCATATGCCATCAGCCTTTCTTGAGTCAAGGTATCTTTCTCTGGATGCCTCAGTTTGTATATTTTTATGACCTTAGAACTGTAAACCTGTAACTTAATAAATTCCCTTTATAAAAGACAACTTGGGTGCACAGGTGGTTCAGTGGTAGAATGTTCACCTTTCATGCAGGAGACCCGGTTTCAATTCCCAGACCATGCACCTCCCCCTGCCCCCCTAAAAAAGCCAACTTAATTCTAGTATAATGCATTCTAGTAGCATGAGCAAACTAAAACAAATACGTATTTTAAACATATAGCATCATAAGAATAAAGGATTACCAACTGGAAGATTCAGAGGAGGAAAAAACCACAAAATGAAATAACAGTAATAATAGGAAGATTTTATAAAATCACTTATCATCTTTAACATTAAACAAAATCTGTGATTCCTTGGTATGGAAAAAAAGACTAAAAGAAAAGTCAGCAAGGATTAAAAACAACTTCATGATATGAAAGAGAGTTTCCTAAAATTAAGTAGAATTACAGAAAAACTAAGAATTCAATAACAATCCAAACAGTATAATTGGAAATTTTAAGAAAATTTTCTGCTCTTTCAAATTTTGAGTGACCCTTTTCTAATTCCAGAGGTTAGATTTTTCTGATACTTTTTTTTCCCAAAAATGCAGAGCTAATGAATAAAGGATGATGGAGGAAAGTGGAGGACGAGGAGTTTGACAAGTTGGAGAAAGGAAGAAAATATGTCTATGTTATAGATAAACCAACAGCTGGGAAGGAAAGTCCTAACTCAATTTTAACTGGTTATATGTTCCCCTGAGGATAAAGTTCTCAAAGAAGAATAAGTGTAAATTTGTTTCTGCTATATTGTCTCTGACTTACTGGTTGGAAGCAGGAGGTCAACAAAAACCATTCCATAAACTAGGATTTGATCAGCTAAATTAAGTAAAGGCAACTGTATTCAATTGTGCAGGAGTTGATTATGCAGATTGAAAGGGAGCACAGCAAAAATTCAAAATGAATCAATCCAATCATAAAAAAGTTTACCACCATTGAGATAGGAGAGAAAGTTGTAGGTACATTTAGTCATTAAGAAGCTAAACCAAAATTGAGGCATCAAGGGAGGTAAAGTTATAGTAAAAGTTAAATGGTGAACATAACAATTACGTCAAAATAGTCATTGTACATTTGCTTATAGATGTTTACAAATTTTAAAATATATCTTAAAATAGAATATGTATAATAGAAAAATAAAATGCTAATAATGATAATCTTATCTTTCTTCCTTCTTAATTATAGTAATCAAACCTGGAAAACAAGGAGGAATGGTGACAGGGAGTGTCAGAGGATGAGAATATGTTAGAATAAACTTAAATGATAGAATTCCTCTTTGATTTTGGTAACTAGATAAATATAAACTTAAAATATTCTTTAAAAATAAAGTCCCACTGGTAGAATTTCTAAAAATTAAAAGCATATTCATCAACACACTCAAGATTTTTAAAGTAAAAAAAATTAAAATAAGTCAAAATACAAAAAAGAAAAGCAGCCAGATATTAAAACAAGACTTTAAGGACTTCAGAATATGATATTATGAGAGAAAATCAGAATGAAAAAATAAAGATACAGCTTAGGTTCAACTATTAAATTATAAACCACAAGTATATAGTATAGAATATAATAAATATAATTGTGAAGCTATTATATTATTTTATTTAGCAAATAACTGAACTGTTAGTACGGTTTGATCTCTGATAATAGAGTCATGATTTTTTTTCTTTGTAATATCCTTGGTTTATACATAGAACATAAAATTAGTTTTGTAATCAGAAAAAAACCTTTTGTTCAAAAAAAGAGAAGAAATAAATACAACAGACAATGTAAACTAATTCTGGATTATGTTGAGAAACTAAGAGTTAAGGAAATTTGAGAA
The DNA here is from genome assembly GCF_023851605.1 of Tamandua tetradactyla. Lineage (NCBI taxonomy): Eukaryota > Metazoa > Chordata > Mammalia > Pilosa > Myrmecophagidae > Tamandua > Tamandua tetradactyla. Next base: position 11,230,576 of record NC_135350.1, read on the forward strand.
TAACTTAAGGATTTGAACCAAGAATACAGAAGTGTGTAAAAAGACCTACATTTTTGTGGGGCAAGATAAAGGAGAATAGTTTATATTTGCCATTATGGTTTTTTCAATATGTCTGCTCCCTGGAGGACAATTTCAATCAAAAGAAAGCATAACTGATCCCAAATAAAGTAAAGAGTTTTATTAAGTCTGTTTTCTAATTGTATCTATTTCTTTAATTTTTTTTTTTTCTTTTTTGTTCTGATGATGTGACACTAGACACACTGACACCTAATAGCCAAAGACCATTAGGGACTTTAAGCAGCAAAGAAAAATATGGAACTTTAGCCACAATACAATTTCAATGATGAAAAAACATAAAATAAGGTGAGATGTTTCAACAAATATTGGCTTTGGCCCATTCTATCCTTTTTTTGAAATATCAGATATTGAATTATTAGAGAAAAAAATGCCCTGCCTTTGCCTTCCTAGTGCCTTAACAAGTATTTAGTAATCAAAACTACAATAGTTTCATGTTGTTCCCATAACTAAAGCCTCTCTCACATGATTCATTGAGTAGCATTAAAGTTTAAGTAACTGATCAAATGTTTAAACCATGCCTCACCAAGGAGTAATGTCAGTTAACAATGGTCAATGTCTTACATTAATTTGTGTCAGCTGGTAGGACAGGAGTTCTTTTGGAGAAATTATAGCTGGCTCATCATGACTTGGTGTTTTGGCCTAATGCTGATGAGTCACACAGAGTCAAAATGCCCCTTTTTGTTGGTATGAAGCCAATGACTCTTGGATTCCTTCTGCAAAGAATTATCAGTCATTCCAAAAGTGGAAATATGAGGGCCAGTGATTGAAGGCTGGCAGAAAATAACTATTGCAGTACTCTGCTTCTTGAGGCTCTTTCAGACTGCATCTCAAGCTGAAGGTTTTAAAACCCTTAATCCTGCCCACATTGGTTTTGATGAAAGTTCAACTAACCTTCAGGTCTTCTGCTAAATGTGGAACGTTGTGTAATTTACTTAATCTTTGCAAAATAAAGGAATTGAGCTATAGCTATTTAATTTGTCATTTACTCTTTCCACAAACTTTATTTAGTGCTAAGTATGTACCATGCAATTTGCTAAAAGATGGAGATGTAAAGATAAAACAGATCTCTAACTTTCTGGAGTTTGTGATCCAGTGACACATATTTCAGGATCGTTATATTTCAACATTTATGATTCCGTTAACTCCTCTACCAATAGGATAGAAGCTGTGGAGGGAAAAAGTGGGGAGAAAGATGGGTTAGACACTGCAATTTGCCCTAATCCCATTCCTCCTAGTCAGAGGCCTTTCCCTAACAGTTCTGAGAATTACTAAAGCCAGATCTGACCAAAACGGAGCTCTGTCTGCCTCCAGGGGTCAGTCTCTCCTCGAAAATCCTATACTAATAGCCTAAAGCCACTTATAAAGAGAGCAGATTCTCAGGTAGGAAGAGGCCTTCTAGAATTTTACTTGCATAAAGGAACCATTTCACTCAGTTTTTTTTCAAACGTGAATTGAATTTCAAGCAAGTTTTTTCCTTTGATTGAGATAGAGGGGCTTGTGAGGATGCTTGTGATTTCTATTTCTACATGCACTTTCATATGTCTTTGAAACCTAGACAAAGATTTTTGCCTTAGGCCACTAAGGGAGTGAATGTCACAAAAGGGATTAGAACACTGCACTTTATAGCATCAAACCTTGTATTGTAGTATTAGATCATACTTTTAATTCAAATAACTTCACGTATGTCCAATTCAGCCAGAATCATGAGGGCACCTGGCTGAAAAGAGGGGGAAAAAAAGATTGGCTTTAATTTGAAGTGATATGGTTTATTTTAAAACAACCACAAGCTTGTAAATCCACCATGCTAGCATTCTAGCCCTACTAAGACACCTCTTAATAGCCACAGGTGCATGACTATCCAAGAACTGTTTGCTGTTTAGGAACCCATCCTTCATTCTACTCTGTCCTGAAAATTCATCTAGCAATTAACAAAATGAAAGCATTCTTTTTCTGGAATTTTGGCTTTAGAAGCAGGAATTTAATTTCAAAAACTGCCAGCAACTAATTAAAATAAGTAGTCACTGTTGGTTGGGTATGGGTTACATCAGAAATCACACTTCAGATTGTCAAAAGAGGGTTTATATCCTGATTCTCAAAAAGCCTCTCCCTCTTTTGTAAATGATTTCTCTGTTCAGCTGGCTCTCATTCAAATTAACGGAATCTGAAACCTGAAGTCATACCCTGAAGATGACTGATTCTACAAGGTTAGATTTATATATAGATGCTATATATTAGTTTTTTGAAAGGATTATCTATTTTTTTATTATTGCCATTTATTTTGCTTCTGATACCTATTTCTATTGCGTGATATACAACCCATGAATGACTCTTTCAGATTATTTAAATTAGTGAATAAATGGACTATTTTGGCTCATCAAATATTTATGTGTACTGAACATTTACACCAAGATTCTCCATTTAATCAATTTCATGTTCATGTTCAATTTGATAACATTGTGTGACATAATCTGAGGAGTTATCGCTATAATACTGCAAATTTTTTTTTTTTTTTTTTTTTTTTTTTTTAAAGGAAAGACAGAGAGAAGGAAGGAAGGATAGAAGGAAGGAAGAGAGGAAAAAAGGGAAACATCTTTTAAACATTTTCTTGTTTTTATTGTATTTTGTTTCTCCGTTTTCGTTACATGGGCTGGGGCCGGGAATCGAACCGAGGTCCTCCGGCATAGCAGGCAAGCACTTTGCCCGCTGAGCCACCGCGGCCCGCCCAATACTGCAAATTTTAATGCAAATTTCTATTTGTCTGAATCGTAGAGTATTTTAAGGCAAATTAACATTTTCAAGTTTAATTTAGACAGATATGGGATACTATCTTAGCCCATAGTAAAATTATAAAATAAGGTAAAAAAATAAAAATGAGAAAACAAAAGTAGTAAAATTTTGTGTCAAAATAAAATAGTTTGGAGGGTGCATGGGTAGGTCAGTGGTTAGAATATCTGCCTTCCATGCGGGAGACCTGGGTTCGATTCCCAGACCATGCATCCCCCCCAAAAAATAAATAAATAAAATAGTTTGATGAGTTTCATTTTCTTCTATTGACCAACCTAAATTAATTTGGTTATATCAATTATAGTAAAATAGGTCTTTTCACATTTACCGTCTTTAGTTAGAGAATTGATAACAGGAAATATTCACAATATGTCTCCATCTATACTCAGTACACAAATCTTTCTTTTTAGTAACTACAGTATGAACTAAGGAATTGGGAAGTAATAAAAATTGAAAGGAAAATGATATTTCAAATGTAAATATCATTAAATGCATTAAAATGATATATAATGCACATAAAAATAATAGTAACATAAGTTTTATGTTTCCACAAGATTTTTTTTTTTTGGCAGGGGCAGGCACCAGGAACTGAACCTGGGTTTCTGGCATGACAGGCCAGAATTCTGCCACTGAGCCACCATCGCATCACCCTTGTTTCCATGAGTTTTAATTACGATAGATAATAAAAAGTTAAATGATCTCGATAAGGTAAGGAAATGAACATAGGCAGCATATGATATTTTGGTGACTCAGCAATGTCAGTAGGTTCAGAAAAGATTTTCTAATTAAATTTTTCTCTTGGGAATATTAGTTTATACCATACAAACAACTTTATTTTCTTTATTTATGTCTTAAATTTCTGAAGAGATTGAACGCTGAAAACAAATGGAAAGAGATAATACTGCATATAAATTATTATAAATCTAATTTCCAGTCACAAAAGACCAGGGTTTAAAAATATTTCTCATGTGAAAGTAGAACATAATTTTATTTTATTTATATATTCAGTTCCATACTTGCTCTGTATTATACCTTGCTCTATAATGGATTAGAGAAAGCTAGGAATTCATATGAAAGGTATTCAGAAATTAGAAATAGTTCTGATAGCACTTTAGAAATATTTATTATGATTCATCTATATAGATTATGTTACAACATGTATATAATTTAAACAAAAATAAATGCGGATTGTATAGACATTCGTATGAATTGGAAAATTATGCTAAGAAATTTAGTATTCAGCAAGAATGTGTGATTACAAAATATATAGCCATTTATGTTTACAATACTGGAGAAAATATGAAATACATCAGGAATATATTTAATACTCATCCATTCTGAACACATAGAAATAGGCTTACATATTAAAACTTAAATTTTGTTTTCTGGAGTAAGCATGATCCCATAAATAACACTGAGAGTTGACTTAGCTAATTTATGGGTTAACCTAGGTCATTCTCATTAATTTACCAAAAGCTTTAAAGCTATATTAATAGCGCTTTCCTTTGATCACTTCTTAAGTTTGCCCCAGGACTTGTTTTTGAAAACTGTTAGTTTACCTCCCCCATTTTTAATGATACAATCCTCAATCTTTCATTCATGTTGTGTGTTCCCTAAGTGTTGATTTGTGCCTCACTAAATCATTTCAGGTTTCCCTAATGGGTTAGGATTAGGAGTTTCCAACTTGAACACACCCTTACTTGCTTTATTTAATGTATATTCTGTATTACTTTCTGTGCTAAGGGCAATGTGAAACAAATGATGGTCCTAAAAGCTGATACTTTGTATGTCTTTAGAAATCACTATTAGAAGAATTGAAGGAAGACTGGCATATGCTTGAGGTATAATCATTCTATAAGAAGAAGCAAAATACCCACATTCGTCCCATAAAAAAATCTCAGAAATTTTCTTACCAGACAGAGAAAGCATACCTTGCTAGAAGTTAAGAAAAAAAAGAAAAGATATACATCTTGGAATGTGTTTCTGACTCAGATAAGAGGCATAATCAGTTATTTCACCAGGCAAAAAAGCAGGCCTTAACATTTCTGTGGTAAATTATACTCTCTTTACCCATACTAGGTTTGATGACATATATTCTATTTATTATATCTCTAACTCAAAGTGTGACAAGTCCTACAAAAACTCTTAAACTGATGCAAAGATATCTATCATGGTTTTTCAACAGGCTTCTCAATCATAGTCATGAATCAAAACAGTCAAAAAGTACAGTGATGGAGTGGAATGAGCATAGATTCTGGATCAAGAGAGATCAGTGTTCAAATTCCAGTTCTGCCGTAGTTTGCTTATCTAAGATGGACGCAATGCTACATGTTGAGTTAGGTTTATCTGAAATGATGTTTATATGGTGCCTAGCACAATGGTTAGCACTCAGGAGATATTCATTCATTTTCATAACCCCTTATACCATACTTAGAAACTCCACCTTCAGATTTGAAAGGAAAAAGCAGATGGCAAGTCTTTTGATGTTTTGATCTTGATGGACCATGGACACTCTTGAAGGGTACATTTGCAGCACAGATAACAAGTGGTGACTCTGTATTTGGTGACTCTTACATGAAATTATGCTTTTTGTGGGTAAGGACCATGGGCTCAAGGAGGATTGGGGAAAGATGGCCCTAGTATAGGGAACCCTAGGACTCAGTTCTTCCACTAAACAGCTATTAAACAAGCAGGAGCTATCTGAAAATACTATTTTTTCCACATACTTCCAGAGGCCAGAAGAACACTGTAAAGCATATAGAGAAAAGCAGAAGGAAGAGGCCGATATATTACAAAAAGTAGTGTATTACTCTCTCCACACAGGTGGTTACTGGTGCCCATCAACCAACCCTGCAGGAGGGTGCCATGGAGTCCAGCCCCTGCCTAGCTGCTGGAGCCCAAAAGACTTGAAAGCTTTTTCCACAATGTTTCCTCTTTTACAGGATTCCAGTAAACTAATAAAGACCCACCTGGAATGGGTGGAGTCACATCTCCCTCTAATCAAAGGTATTAACCCACAATTGGGCATGCCACATCTTCTTGGAGATAATCTAATCAACCTTCCAACCTACAGTACTGAATACGGATTAAAAGAAATGGCTCCCTCCACAAGATGGATGAAGATTAAAACATGGATATTCTATGGTATATAATCCTTCCAAGCAATAATTAGAAATTTCATTTAAAAGTGCTCAAAATCTTTTTTTATAAAGATTGAAACAAACTGGTAAGAATGCTATCATGGAATTCATGTTATATCATGGAGCACATGTTCAGAGCAACATAAATTCTATGGTTGTTATTATTTTCTCTCCAATTTATTCCTGGGCCTGTGAATCATGGCTATGGGAGAAATAGCATCATGGAGTGGACTGATTCAGAGCCTCCTGGAAAACACTTCCCAAGCCCTGCAAGGTATTGCCACCTAGTTGGCATTGTAATTGGGTCTTCAAACAAACCATTCCACTGTTCTATCCAGTTGCTTCAGGATGGTGGGGAATATGATAAGACCAGAGAATTCCATGAGCATGTGCATGTTCCCACACTTCATTTACTATGGAGTGAATTCCTTGATCAGAAGCAAAGCTATGTGGATACCATGATGGTGGATATGACATGCTGTAAGTTCACAGGTGGTAGTTTTGGCAGCAGCATTGCATGTAGGGAAGGCAAACCCATATCCAGAGTATGTGTCCATTCCAATGAACAAATCGCTACCCTTTCCGTGATGGAAGTGGTCCAATGTAATCAATCTGCCACTATGTAGCTGGCTGTTCACCTCTGGGAATAGCGCCATATGGGTGGTTGAGTGTGGGTCTCTGCTGTAGCAGATGGGGCACTTAGCATTGCAGGCCAGCCTTGGTGAGGAAAAGTCCATGTTGCTGAGCCCACGCATAACCTCCCATCCTTACCACCAAGACCACTTAGCTCATGAGCCTATTGGACAATGATAGGAGTTGATGGGGAAAGAGGCTGACTGGTATCTGCAGAATGGGTCATCTTATCCATTTAATTATTAAAATCTGCCTCTGCTGAAGTCACCCTCTGGTGTACATTCACGTAAGACATAAATATCTTCATACTTTTTGCCCACTCAGAAAGGTCTATCCACATACCTTTTCCCCAGACCTCCTTGTCATCAGTCTTCCAATCATGTTCCTCCCAAGTCCCTGTCCATCCAGCCAAACCATTAGCAACAGCCCATGAGTCAAAATACAAATTTACCTCCTGCCAGTTCATTTGTTTGAAAGTAAAATGAAAAACCAGATGCACTGCTCAAATTTCCACCCACCGGGAGGATTTCCCCTTACCACTATCCTTCAGGGACATCCCAGAAAGGGGCTATAGTGCTGCAGCTGCCCACTTTCTGCATCATGTACCTGCACATCTGCAGAACCATTTGTAAACCAGGCCTGAGTTTTCTCTTCCTCAGTCAACTGACTATAAAGAACTCCCAAGAGGCCACAGCTCTAGGCTGGGTAAAAGAAGGTAATGTGGCAGGAGTGAGGACTATGGGTACTTGGGCCCCTCCCACATGTAACTTTATGCCTTCAGGACCTGCTCTGCCCTTATTTTATATATACCATTTCCATTTTATGATGGAGTGCTGCTGTGCATGCCCAACTTTATAGTTTGGTGGGTTAGGCAACATCCAACTCATGATTGGCAACTCAGAACTTATGGTAATTGGTGCCTTCTGGTTAAGTGTTCAGTCTCTAGTAAGGCCCAGTAGCAGGCTAAAAGCTGTTTCTCAAAAGGAAAGTGGTTATCTACAGTAAGTAAGCAAGGACTTACTTCAAAATCCCAGGGGCCTATACTGTGGTTCTCTTACAGGGGCCTGCCAAAGGCTCCAGACAGCATCTCTATTTGCCACTGACACTTCCAGCACCATTGGATCTGCTGGATTGTGTGGTCCAAATGGCAGAACAGCTTGTACAGCAGTCTGGACCTGTCACAGAGCCTCCGCTTGTCCAGGTCCCCACTCAAAATAGGCTGCTTTTCTGGTCACTCAGTAATTGGGCTGGAGTAGCACACCCAAATGGAGAATATGTTCTCTCTAAAATCCAAAGAGACCAACTAGGCATTGTGCCTGTTTTTTGGTCATATGAGGGACTGGACACAATAGCTTATCCTTCACCTTAGAAGGGCTATCTCGACATGCCCCACACCATTGGACACCTAGAAATTTCACTGAGGTGGAAGGACCCTGCATTTTTGTTGAATTTATCTCCCATATTCTGACATGCAAATATCTTACCATAACTCTAGAGTAGTTGCTAATTCTTGCTTAGTAAGTCCAATCAGCATGTTATCATCAATATAATGGATGAGTGTGTTGTCTTGCTGGAGGGAGAAATGATCAAGGTCCCTGCGGACAAGATTATGACATAGGGCTAGAGAGTCTATATACCCCTGATATAGGGTGGTGAAAGTGTATCAATGGCTTTGCCAAGTGAAAGCAAACTGTTTCTAGTGGTCTTTACTAATAGCTATTGAGATGACATTTTGTGTCATGCAGTGATACCACATCCAGAACAGCAGCTCTAATTGGAGTCACTACCTGGTTAAGATTACAATAGTCCACTGTCATTCTCCCAAGATCGTCTGTTTTCTGCACAGACCAAATGGGAGAGTTGAATGGGGATGTGGTGAAAATCATCACTCCTGCATCCTTCAAGTCCTTAAGAGTGGCACAGATCTCTGAAATCCCTATAGGAATCTGGTATTACTTCTGATTTACTATTTTCTAGGTAGGGAAGTTCTGGTGGCTTCCACTTGGCCTTTCTTACCATAATAGCTCTCAGTCCACAAACTGGAGAACCAAGGTGGGGATTCTGCCAGTTGCTCAGTATGTCTATTCCAATTATGCATTTTGGAAGTGGGGAAATAACTACAGAACGGGTCTGGGTGCCCACTGGACCCACGGTAAGATGGATTTGAGCTAAAACGCCATTGACCACCTGACCTCCATAAGCCTCTACTCTGACTAGTGAACTAGAATGACATTTGGGTCCTCAGGAATTAATGTCTTTGTTAAGTGTCTAACAATCCCCAAAATATCTGATCATTTCCTCTTCCCCAATGCAAAGTTACCCTGGTAAAAGGCCTTAGGTCTCCTTAGGGGAGGCTAGGAGGAAGGTTAGCAGTATAAATTTGTGGCACTGTAACAGAGTCCTTCCCTGAAGGGGCCTGGCCTTCCCCTCACTCAAGGTGCTCTGGGTCTATAAACTGTCCCACGTCTGGGAACTGTGGGGCTGCTCTAGGTTGCAGGCTGCCAGAATGTGATTGCCAGAGCTGGAATGGCTTTTAAAAAGAATTACAAGTTTACGGTTCTAAGGAAGTGAAAGTGTCCAAATTAAGACATCAACAAGAGGTTACTTTCAATCAAGAAAGGCTGATGGGCCAGGAACACCTCTGTCAGCTAGGAAGTCACACGGCTGGCATCTGCTGGTCTCTTCCTCTTGAGTTCCATTGCTTTCAGCCTCTGTTCCTGTGGGGGTTCCTCACTTTGCTTCTCTAGAGCTGGGTTTCATCTCTTGGCTCCCCTTAGCTCTCTCCTGGTTCTGGCTGGCTTAACATACCATGATGTCTGCTGTGCTCCAAGCATTTCCAAGCATCTGTGTCTCTGCTCTCTGAAGCAACTGTTCTCCAAGCATCTATATCTGCTCTCTGTGTTGGCTCTAAGTCTTCTGTTGTTTCTGTCTTTCTCCAAAATGTTTCCTCTTCTAAAAGATTCCAGTGAAATAATCAAGACCCACCTGGAATGGGTGGAGTCACATATCCATCTAATCAAAGGATCACACCCACAGTTGGGTGTGTGTCATATCTCAGTGGAGATCTAATCAAAGTTTTCCAATCTACCGTACTGAATCAGGATTAAAAGAAAGGGCTGCTCCCACAAGATTAGATCAGGGTTAAAATATGACTTACTTAGGGTAAATAATATTTTCAACCAGCACATGGGACCTGACTCTTCATTTTTGTAATTCAAGTTAGACTTTTATTCACTTGACCTAGAACTCTTCTGCTTGTACAGCTCAAACAAGAATGTAGTAGACTGCCCATTGATTGTACTTCTAGGTACCCCATGATCTACTAGCCAACACCATAGGTCTCTGTGAGTTAGAATATATTGACTCTGCTTTGAGTCTGCTGTCTATTATGATAGTCATGCCTAGCTTTTCTTTGGCGATGAAGTGCCACCACCTGGTTTTTGTTGATTTGGGATCAGATCATCCCCATTTTGTTTAAGGATTCCAGCTCCACAACAGAAGCTTCCACAGTAATATCTGATTTACAGAGAAGGGCAACTACAGAGCTCTTCAGGAATGATGAGTCTAGTCTCACAAATTTATTTCTCACAGTTCTGGTAAAAGGTGCATCCTCTGAACATTCCTGGGGTGTGTGAGCAGGTCCTCCAGGCTAAATCCACTCTAACATTCCAATCTCTCTAAGCCTTTGGATCCCATCACCTACATTATACCAGGGCACTTCTGATATTTCAACATGAGGTAATGTCAGCCACATTTGGATCCATGTTTCAGCCAAGAACCCCAACAGTTAATGCCCTTTCTAATCCCTTGAGTTACAACATTGAATACAGAATCTCTGCTAAGTGGGCCCATATCAATCAATTCAGCTTGATCCAGCTTTATATTCCTTCTGCCATTACCCCACACCCATAATATCCATTCCCACACATATTCCCCTGATTTCTGCCTTTTGAGTCCTGTTGGGACTTTTGTCTAGTTACAGGTCTGGAAGAAGAGAGGGTGATAGGAATGGGTCATGAAAGATATTCTAAATGTCTTTCAAGCCAATTACCTCAAGGCATTCCTTTGCTGCTTTATCTGGTGAAATAGGATTAATCTCTCCAGACAGAGGAACAAGAGTTGTTTCCCCCGTGGAAGTAGTTTTATGCCTTGCAGCACCAAAGGGTTAATTTCTTCAGGTGAAGGTTGGATGGCTGACTCCTTAGGGTGGACTGGAGGTTGGGAAGCCATTTCCTTAAGGCAGGCTGGACCTTAGGGTAGTTCTTTCCTCAGAGAAGAAGTGGGGCAGCTATGTTCTCAAAGCAGACCATTACAGGTTTATTTAGAAAAGACTTAATAGAATTTAGGGTTTCAGTATCTCTACAACCGTCATTATCAATCCATACGTCTCCATCCCAATTTTCAAGACCCAACCAATACCATCACTTTAACAGCAGATACCCTGCAAGGAATTTCAGTTTAGATGGTAAATCTACTAATGAGGCTATTAGAATTTCATTCTAACAATGAGCCTCTGGGCCTGATTTTCAGAGATCTCAAGTCTGTGGCTACAGAAAATAAGATTTTCCTTTAAGGCACTCATAAAAACTTATACATCTTTCCTACAGTGATTAAGCTTCAGGGCCCATTATGGAAACTTGGAAATGCAGAAGCAAATGAAGCAAAAATGAAGTATTGTGGGTAAATATAACTGAATACCATCTGAACAAAACAATAATTGTAACATTTTATGGAGTTTAAAATATATGTAAAAATGAAATGCATGGCAACAAATACATGAAATGTAGGAGAGAAAAAAACAGTTGAATATTTCTAACTTAAAACAGTTTTCTATTATTCTATCTTTTGTCAGGAATGCATGTAGTAATTTTTAGGGTAATCACCTGTGCTAGTTTGAAACTGTTATGTAGCCCAGAAAACCCATGTTCTTCTAATACATTCTTGTGGGTGCAGACCTATTGTGGGTGGGACCTTTTGATTAGGTGTTTCCATGGAAATGTGAAATTGACCCGCTCAATTCAAGTTGGGTCTTAGTCATCTTTGCTGAAGTCATCTGTGAGGGGATAAAAAGACATAAGAGCTGAGAGAGCCCAGAGACTATTAGAGAGAGAAAGAAAATGCCCCTGGAGAAGCTAAGAGAGAAAGAAATACCCAGAGACATTTGGAGACATAGGAGAAAGGCCCCAAGACGCTAAGAAAGAACCCACAGACACTCAGAGAGAAGGCCTCTGGAATGAGAAGCTGAGAGCAAAGAAACGAGAAGCAAGTGACAAGTAGATGCTGGCTATGGTCCTTCCTTTGTGTCCAAGGAACCTCAAATGCCGGCAGCCTTTCTTCATGGTCAAGTTATCTTCCTCAGGATGCCTTAATCTGGACATATTCATGGCCTTAGAACTGCGAATTTGTAGCATAATAAATTTTTTTTGTAAAAGCCAATTCATTTCTGGTGTGTTGCGTTCTGGCAGCTGTTATAAACTGAAGCACTACCACAGGAGTGTATTATTAAAATATTATTAAAAACCACTGAAAGTTTGGGATGGTTTTTTACAGATAATAGCGAGCCCTGACATATACATATACATGAGAAAAGAATGAAGAATGGTTCATTAATTAGAAAAAATCCTTAGCTAAAATTAATGGAGCTGTTTATAATTTACTTGTTATTAATACAGAAGAGAATGAATGTCTAACACAGGACAAAGAAGCATAAAAATAAAATAAAAGATTTGAGTGATATTTTGTCAATAGAAATTGTGTGAAACAGATTAAAGAATTTTATACTTACTATCTAATTTTATGTGTGGAACAGATTAAAGAATTTTATACTTATTGTCAAGAAAGGGTATCATAAAGTTAGGCAAGCTATGAAACACAGAAGGAAAAAACATGCATGATAAGACTTACCAATTTTTTATTTTATTTTGTAATCATAGCATCTAAGGGTTGGATGGCACCAGGAAAGTGATAAGTCCCAAGGTTAATCATGTAGAAAAACTATCTAGTCTCTACTTAAACATCTCCAGTGACAGGAAATTCATCTCACCTGAGAGAGAGCTCATGCCATCTACCAACGTTCTGATGATTACAAAGTGCTTTCTTATCTTGCCTCCCTGAAACTTTCCCCTTTGATTCAATTCACAGTGCACACACCTATGCAGAAAATATAGAGTGTATTTTCCATGTGATTTTGAATGAAACTTTCCGTTCACCATCAAGTTGCCCTCTCTCCTCCCAATCCAATATGCACTATGCCTCTACTAGAACTTAAAATATTGTTATAATGTTCTATTTGCCATTTTTTTGGAGGGGCTGCATCCATTTTGTTTTCTGTATACCCGTATCACATGACACAAATATGCTAAACAGATCTTCAGTGAAAGACTTGCTCCGGCCAGCAGATGGATAAACATTTGAAGCCTTTTAATAAGACCAACCAGTTGGTAGTTGTATCAGTTTGGATCCAATCAAAACAGAGAAATCAGAGAATAATTAGAACACTGAACATTTAACATAAGGAATTATTGTTGCATTGCAACAATAAGGGATGGGCTAGTAATAATAAAAGAAAACACAAAGGAGTATGGAAATCGTATCTATAAAGAGCAGCCACTACCATTGAGACTGAGAAGGACAACCCAAGGGAGAGACCCTGCTCCTCTCCTCAGGCTGCTGTCCAGACCTTATAGGAGAGCGCACAGCTATGGCTTGCTTGATGGCACAGAAGTTGCTTTGGTTCTGTGCTAGCAGAACTTGTAGGGATTCCACACTCTTGGTGAGCACTATCATCTGAAACACTCTGTTAACAAAAACCTCAAGGCTTCTAGTGCTGCACAGCAGGAGTCAGACACCAAGTTTGTGGTAATTTGTTACACAGCAATGGCTAGCTAACATAAATAATGTTGAGGAATTCCCTCTGTATATTCTCTCCTCCCTTTCACGTAAAGATCATATCATTTTGTCCTTGCTGCAAAACTTGGAAATTGTTAAATTAATGCTATATGGAATTCACACCAAGATTTACACAAATTGCTGTAAAAAAAAATCACACTTTTCAGTTTGGGAATTTATATATTCCAAAGATGAGAGATGGTAGCAACACATACGTACAGGAGTAGAAAGCAAAATTTGCACACATTCTACAAATAAAACATGATTTTTCAATGAATTTTATTATCAATGGAGAGCTAATTTGAACTATGGACTTCCTTTACCTTACAGAGAACTCAAGTAGGTAACTTAGAGAAACAGTGCTCTGTTAATTTAGAAAGTTAGAGTGAAAGAGATTAATCTTCATAGATATTCATTTTGAATGCATTTTATGATTACCTTAAAATTATCCCAGCCTGTCACTTGTATGTTAAAATTGTCCAATTATCTTGATAACTGGCAAAACAAAATGCTAAAGCTTTAGAGCTGATGAAAGTCAAGCAACCAATTAAAGCACTGATCGTGGTGGGAGAAAAGACTTACTCTGCACTTATAGTTCACGAACAACCAAGACAGAATTTATGTTGCTCTGAACATGTGCTTAATTTGTAAAATGTTCTGTACTTTTGAACTAGAGCCTAAATGTGGTTTACTATTCATAAACCACTCAAATTATGTATTTGGGGAAGACCAACAAGTTTTTGTCTTTTAGCCTCATGAGAGGTAAAAGTAAATGAATTCCATGATAGCATTCTTACCAGTTTGTTTCAACCTTTATAAAAAAGATTTTGAGTACTATTAAATGAAATTTCTAATTATTGGTTGTTATTGTTTTCTCTCCAGGTTTTTGCATTCATTAACGAGGATAAGCAGATTTTATTGCCAGTGTGTAGAGTCCAACTGTCTTGAAAACAGCTATAGAGAGACCACTATTCTGTCAATACGGGACAGAAATCCTAGAATGAGCTGGGACTCAGCATCAAGGGATTGAGAAAACCTTCTCGACCAAAAGGGGAAAGAGGGAAATGAGACAAAGTGTCAATGGCTGAGAGATTCCAAACAGAGTTGAGAGGTTATCTTGGAGGTTATTCTTACACATTAAATAGATACCACCTCTTTAGTTAAGGTGTAATTGAAAGGCTGGAGGGAACTGCCTGAAAATGTAGAGCTGTGTTCCAGTAGCCGTGGTTTTTGAAGATCATTGTATAAAGATATAACTTTCTCAATGTGGCTGTGGTTGTGAAAACCCTGTGTCTGATGCTCCTTTTATCTACCTTATAGACAGATGAGTAGAACATATAGATTGAAAATAAACAAATAATAGGGGAAACAAACGTTAAAATAAATTTAGTAGATTGAAATGCTAGTGATCATTGAAAAGGAAGGGGTAAGGGGTAAGGTACGTTTGAATTTTTTCTGTTTTCTTTTTATTTCTTTTTCTGAATTGATGCAAATGTTCTAAGAAATGATCATGATGATGAATATACAGCTATATGATGATTTTTGTGAGTCATTGATTATATACCAAGAATGAAATTTTCATATGGTAAGAAAGTTTGTGTTTGTCTGTGGTTATGACATTGTGAGCCATTGATTGTATACCATGTATGGACTGTATGTTTGTGAAGATTTGTCAATAAAAACATTAAAAAAACTTTCAATTACTAAAGATTTTTAAGATATAGAGCTGTATTATTCAAGTTGTTCTATTTATGCTTTATATTCTTTGAGCTTTAGTCAGTGCCCAACTCCCAGCCAGTCCCAGAGGATAATATGTAGTTTGATTCAGGTTAGCCTAACATACTTATTGTCAGGTATAGGTTTTGCTAATCAAATTTGCACTTCTAATCTAGAGGACTCAAGGGATAAATATCTTACCCCCCATTTTACTTAATTTACAACCCCATGGGCAAGAATAATTTCCATTATGTTCATGATTAAGCTATAGAAGAAGTAATGAAGAGCAGAAAAGAAAATACTCTTTATTAAATGCATTATGATGTAAAGGGTTATGTTTAAGAGACCCCTTTTAAGAAATCATCATATTATATTCATGGAATTAACATACTGTAAAACTCATTTTCTCTATGATTCTAATTTAAAAATTTAAAATAATTATTTTCTATTGATAAACAGAATACATTTCTCCCTAATTTATGTTGTTTCCTGATTGGAATAAAAAATCTTTTTATCAAATTATGTATGATCTGATTAATATGTTTTAACTTAATCTTGTTTTGAGTTTGAGTGTTTAAATTGATGTGCTCATGACCTTGAATAATTTTTAAAACAGCATGAGAGGTTTATTGTATATGTTTTTGGCAGACACAAACTTCATGTTTACTGAATCTTTTAATAAGTCAGGGACAATGTCCATATATAGCATGCCAATGATATTCTGTAAAGTTTAATATTTATAAGAATCTAGGCAAAAAATGTTATAGGTAATAACTAATTTTCTTTTTTACTTATTCAGTCATTAAACATAGCTATCTTTGAATGTATATGAAGATAACAGAATTCAAAATTACAATCTTGATTTCTATTCTAAACACTTTAGCTTCATACACTCTGTGATTTCATTTTACTTTTGCCTTCATTGCTATGTTTTTATGGTTTCTTTTAGAAAGATTTCTCTCTTCCAATAATTTATGACTAATTATATATAATTTTGACATTTTTTCTGTTCTTTTCTTTCTATGCTGCTTTTTAAGTTTATTGAAAGTCATGCCCTTCTGTAGTCCTCAGCAATTTCTAAGGCCTCTGCTTATTTCTAGATGTTCATTTTGGCTGTTAAATTGCGTTATATTGCTCTAGGACAGATAATTTTTCCTTGATGACACTAAGTAAGATTCACCCAGACATCTTTGTTTATTTTTTCAGCTGCACTTTCATAATAATTTTAATAAAAACTGTGAAACGATTCCAGTCCAAGCAGGCGGGAGACCCAAAGAGAGAACAATAGTGTGCCAAAAAAGCTTTTGTGTGATCTTTCAGATGAGTGCTGCCGCTAAGAAGGGTTTTCGTTTTGGTGAGGATGACGGTGATAAAGCATGAGCACTGTGGCTGTGAACTCCCTTTGGATAATGCTTCATGACATATGGAAAATGTTTCCTGACTTATGAAAACTAATATCGAGACAGAACTTACTAAAAGGCTCAGGTCACTGAGGTGAAAGAAGCATTAGCACAATCCCTAAGTATAGTCTTTAAGTCATAAATATCCTACTAATGAAAGAAGTGTATTATTCCACCTTTTCTGAGTTTTAAAATTCAGTAGCTAAAATAGAGATGCGATCACAAAGCCAATAGTTAATATGAGGGACATTTTAAATGAATAAGTCTACTTTCTTGAAACACAAGTACTTTTTACTTAAAATAGCAGTTTTAATACACTCTATTGATATTCTTTACTTTTTGTACAGTAAATGAAAGGCTTGAATTTGACTATCTCCTTAGGTAAAGCTATAGTATGTCTGAAAATAACGACAAATGAAAAATGCAATGGATATCTGAGTTGATGAATGCTGTAACACTAACATCACTAAAATAAAATTAATTTGCAAGGCATCAGTTAGCAAAGGATTATAACTTTAGGGACTCCAAGTCACAAGTTCAAGGCAGCTGCCCTTAGATAGCTGTGGTGCCTTCTATAGCAAAGCCTTCACTGGGGGGACAAAGCTGTTCCTCCAGCTAGGTGTATTGACATCTTGGGAAACAAACTGAATGTAAATGTATTTTACATGTTTGCAAATGCAGGCTTTAAGACCATCTAACTTCACCACCATCATGGTTTACAACCAAACTCATGCATTAATTACTGAGAATTAAAGTGTTATCAGAATGAAAACCTCAAATATTGGATTATCTATAAAACTGCCTTACTATGGACAACTTCAAAGCAATGACAATGTGGTTTGAGCTTTAAGCCTTTATTAAGCACTTCTTTCTTTTGCCTCTTTTGGTTTATTTTTACTTTTATTTTTGGTTATTTCTAATTTAATTCCCTCAGATAGCAACCCTAGTGAGCATCAGCACTGAAAGCATTTGTAAACATTAATCAACAATATCCAAATTATTGGCACCCGATATTTTTAGACCAGGTTTTCTTAAAGTGTGGGAAAAAATCCTGCTTCAGATAGTGGACAAAGTTCCCCATCCGAGTAGAGGGGAATGAGGGTGTAAAGTCTTCAATGGAGGCTCATTTAATTTACCTGAGAGACGAAAAGAGGAACACTACCTAATAAGGGGGATTTTACTCTTGCTTGCTCTGATACCTTAACTACATTACAAAAGTTCTCTGAGATCTATATTTTCTATATGAATGTGAGGATATTAGCATTTATCCTGCACGTCTAATAGAGCTGTTGCAGAGAATACATTATAGAAGCACTTCTTACAGTGTCTGGTGGGAAGGACCAGGCATTCAATCTATCTATCTATCTATCTATCTATCTATCTATCTATCTATCTATCTATCTATCTATCTGTCATCTATCTATCTATCTACCTATCTATCTATCTATCTGTCTGTCTGTCTGTCTGTCTGTCTGTCTATCTATCTATCTCTATCTATCTATCTACCTATCTATCTATCTATCTATCTATCTATCTATCTATCTATATCTAATCTATCTACTATTTCCAGCCCACCATATACTGACCATTTGTAAAATGCAAGGAATGTTAATTACCAGAAGGAAAAAAGTGAAAACCCAAAACATACAAAGTACAAGTCACATATTTACTTATGAAATTCAAACTGGAATAAAATTACTCTTTCAAACTGCTGTGCAAGTTTCTGAGCATTTACTATGTTTTTTACTTATATCACTGTAAACTAAAAGCAAATAGCTATGAGTTATTTTGTTTTAACCATTCAATCTATATTTCATAAAACACTTTTCTTAAATGAATCTATAGCTGCTTTTCATTTCTAATAGGTCTTGCTTCTTCCATTAATAAACGTTTTAAACAAATAAATATGGAGAATATAAAACCATTTCAACTCGAAAAGTCAGTATAAAAGGCTATTAACCTAATCTTGCAAGCTAAGATTAAGTTAACAGCCTTTTATAGTTGCTTTTGTCCTTAAATTTAGCTACCATGAAACTTCTACATATGTACAAGATTTTTTAAAAAATAGCAAAACAAACACTATCCATGAAAATAGACTCATAAGCAATTAAATATGTCTAATACAAAAAAGGGAGAGATTTTAAGTAATTATTTTATTATACAAAATAAATGTTAACTTTGTAACGATCTTGTATCTTATACTTGTAGTTTCTATGTAAGGCTCCACTGCACCTGGTTATTTTTATAAAACAAACATATTCCACAGTTTAAGAAAACCTGGTCTAAGATATAAGGTGCCAATAATTTGGATATCACTGATTAATGTTTACAAATGCTTTCAGTGTTGATGCTCACTAGGGTTGCTATCTGAGAGAATTAGATTAGAAATAACCAGAAACTCAAAGTAAAAATAAACCGAACAAGGCAAAAGAAAGAAGTGCTTAATGAAGGCATTTTACGTACACAAAGGAGAGTTAAGGGAAACAAACACTCTTTTACATCATTTACAAATCCAGGTTAGAGTTGCAGTAGTGTCCTCCAAGCTCCCATCTTCCTGCCAGCGCTACCCAGATGGCGACCTAGAACCGCGCGACCCAGTCGCTGCTCACGAGGGAGCCGAGCCCGGCGGGGGCGCTGCCTAGGGCGCGGTGGACAAGAGGCTACGGCAGGAGTTGATGACCCTCACGATGTCTGGCGACAAAGGAATTTCCGCCTTCCCTGAATCAACCTTTTCAAGTGGGTGGGGACCATCCATGGAGCAGCTGGCACAATATATGAAGACGTGAGGTATAAGCTCTCCCTGGAGTTCCCCAGTAGCTACCCCTGTGGACGCGCCCGCGTAAAGTTCTTTATGCCCTCCTACCACCCCAGTGTGGACAATCAAGGTAACATCTGTCTGGACATCCGGAAGGACAAGTGGTCCGCCTTGTATGACGCCAGGACCATCCTTTTCTCCATTGAGAGTTTGCAGGGAGAACCCCAAATCAAAAGCCCTTTGAACATACATGCTGGCCACCCACCTCTGATAAAGTCCCACAGCCTTTAAGAAGTACCTGCAAGAGACCTACCCAAAGCAGTTCTCCAGCCAAGAGCTGTCACCCAGACTGCCCAGCCTCTCTCTGTGTTGTTCTTTTATTTTTTTTCCTTAGATGGCCTGTCCATTCCTTTATATAGTGGTGTGATTTTTGTTTTGTTTCTGTTTTTTTTTTAATTAAATTTCTGTTGCCCTTGTGATGGAAAAAAAATAATCCAGGTTACAGAGAGGTTTAAGCTTAACATTTCAGGTATCTCCATGACTGTAGGCAATGTGCTATGTCTGGCAGTTAGCAGATTGTTGATTAGTGTATGTAGAACATAAACAGATATAATAAAATAAATGATGTTTAAATAAAATAAAATCAATTGTCAAGTTTAAAAAAACCAATCTATTCATATGTTTGTGCAAAATATATACCAGGCAATACATTAATTACTCTGAAGACAAGATGCCTTTCATGCACTCTATGAGCTTCTAGTGAAGGCAAGGAAAAGCTCAAGTAAAAAAGTTAACTTATTCATAGAATTTAAAGTGCAATGACATAGATGTTGGGTTGAATTGTGCCCTCCTTGCCAAAATAAAAAAAAAGATGTGGAAATCCTAATCCACAGTACCTAAGAATGTGATCATATTTGGAAGTCGAGTCCTTCCAGATGGAATTAGGTATATTAAAATGAGACATACTGGAATAGAGTGGACCCTTAATCCAATATGTTCTTTGTCCTTATAAGAAAGAGAAAGTGAGATGCAGTGAGATGGAGATGGGGTGGCAGGGTGTGGAGAATGCCATGTGGCAATGGAGGTAGAGATACCAGAAGAGAGCAGAGAGGCAGGAAACAGATTGTTTCCTGTAGACTTCAGAGGAAGCATGGCCCTGCTGAAACTGATTCTAGACTTCTAACCTCCAGAACTGTGAGGACTGTGAAACAATACATTTCTTTCATTTTACTCTGCCTGGTTGTGTGATACTTTACAATGGCAGCCTTGGGAAGCTAAGATACTATGTAATCACAGGCATTTCAATAGCAGCCCATAGCATCCTGGAGGAAGACTAAGCGTGGTGAATATTAGGCGTTCCAGTGGAGGATGTAGGGCTCAGAAGAAAACAGTCGAGGGTTTTGTGCATGAGCATTTGCGTCATCAGCTCCGTGGGTGCTGAGGCAGTTGTAGCAGGGCTGGCAGCAGCTTTCTGGGCGTTGGGGAACAGCTATGGCGTATGTACTCTTTTCTTTTTTACATGGGTAGGCACCGCGAATCGAACCCGGGTCCTCTGGCATTGCAGATAAGCATTCTTGCTTGCTGAGCCACCGTGGCCCGCCAGCATATGTACTCTTGAATCCAATAGTTCCCTAGGCTGCCTCCCTGCTCCCCATCTTCTGACTAATAAAGGGTCTCCCCCAGCAGGCAGCATGGCAGTGTTCTTAAGGCTTTCTTGAAGGTTCTGCCTAAATTCCAGTCTTCTAGCAATTGTAGGAGCACCCAAATTCCTGTATTATATCCAATTTCACTGTAAATAGCAAGACTCATTTGTTTCTTGCAGCAGAAGTAGACAGATGATAGATCAAGCAAAGTTTTAGGAAAATACAAAAAATTTGAATCTGTTGCCATTTTATAGGAAATTTCACATATACATTTGATGGTTCTAAACAAACTGCATTCTGGAACATTTGTTTAAGTCAAACTGTAGATGCTTTGAGGGTAAGAATACTATCTTATCCATCTGTTTTTTAAGGTGGCATCTAATATATACTATAGACATTGAAAAACATGACTGGTGATTAGATAAAATCCATCAGAATAATTTGTTCAATCTGTCCAAATTCAGTCTTTTTTTCCATTTTTTAAAATACCATTGTGGTATAAAATAATTTTAACAGAGCTTATATCAGTTTCTTTCTTTTTAATATTCAAATTAATAGATTTATTTACAGAACTTTTTGGTGTCGTGTGTAGCAAATTGACTAGTTAATTCTTTCATTTCACTTGATATGTACATTAACAACAATGATTTATGCCATACCTGAGGCAACAGTTCCAGCCGAATCATGAAGGGGGCTAAAGAAAGTTCAATAAGTCACTGAAAATATTGTGACAATTGTGTATTAGCTTATACAAGGTTAAATTTGACTGCTAAGACCAACTGATAATGATTCTATAAAAACTGCATTAAAATATTGGTCAAAGTTGAAAGCGCTTTCTCCATTCTATTTCCCTTTATTAACAGATTCTGATTTTGTTTATCTTATTTTATGCATCCAAAATAAGGAGCTTCTAAATCACTGCTAAGCCATCTAAACAAAGTGTAGATTCTTTGAAGCAGTTAGTCAAGATTATTTCATTCTTTCTTGATTGTATTATATCATAAATTAAATATAATATAAAAAATAAAGTATACAAAAGAGCGTGGGTGATGTTATAATCATTATACTATTATGGATGGATGGATGTCAGGAATGTAATTTTCTGCCCAAAACAAACCCCTTTACATGACCCTCTATATGAATTTCAAACAGATTTAAATCATTTTTGCAAATTCACTATCTGGTTTCAAACTCGGTAATAATTCACTCACATGCAAACTAATATAAACAAAACCAAGACATCCCAGGCCTTCAGTGAGAAATGGGCCTAAAAAGAATTCCATCAAGACCTGCTAACTCTCCATAAAAATCTCAACTGACACCTTGACTCATTTCAGCGTTTTCTCTGTGGGCACATGCAATCACCTGTGGCAAAACTAGTTCCCCAAATCTGGGCTTCCTATTTGCTCTTCATATTTGGAGGGTTCAAACAACCCATAATATCAAAAATACAGTCAGCGGACTGCTTTCATCTGAAGCGCTGTGGAGTGTAGGTACACTTAATACCTGTTTGATGGGGAAAAATGTGTTATTGAAAATACATGGGCAGATTAGGTGAAAACAGCATCAGGAGAAACAATATGAAGGAAGCTTTGAAAATAGAAATCACCACAGTTCTTCTTTTCTTGATGTTTCAGGCAGGTGGAAACAATGAGAACAGACGGTTATGTGGAGAATGGGTGTCATCTGGGACACTTCTTGGGGATCAGGGTACAAGTAGTCCTGCTAATAGGTTGATGAGAGTTATCTGGTATCTAGCAATGCTACTTTTTAACCTCTCTTTCCACAACATCTCCATCTTCTATACATTCTGCATTGTAGGGTGACCTGAATTAATAAAAAGAAATGTGTTCCATGGCACTTCCAAGATGACATGTCTAGCAAGTTAACTGAAGGTATCAGGTTCATGAGATGATTCATGGCAATGTGTTAGCAGCCTCGGGTCTCCCTCTAAATGTAGAGAAAATTAGGTTAAGAACACAGTTGTAATTGTGCATATTCAGACTAAGGAAGAAGGATTTTCAACACAGAGCCAGATGTTTTGGTTACCACATTATAGGTTACCAAAAAATAATAATAGACAAATCAATATTCAATAACAAATAATCAGATTTGTTAATCAAATAAGATATGAAGACGCAGAGGCAGGACAGGTAAAGAAACATCCCCAATCATCAACAAGCTCTACCTAACAGTATGCTCAGGAGTAATATCATACAATCATACTACTGATTGTTAGTATGATAGTCCAATGTCAGTATAGTCAGTTGAAAGATGAAATTACCATTTGCTTTGTCCACAAATTGTGAAAATGTCTCTTGGTCAGTTTTCCCTGATTTACAGGAAATGTTTTTTTAAACTACAGATTTTCTAGACTGCTTCATATAAATAGAAATGGTATTAAACTTAGAAAGTCTTGAACTTAGGCTATCATTTTAAAGAATTCCCCAGGCACTTTTTCTTCATAAATATTCATAAAAACATACAGTTATTTGGTTTGCTGCTTAGTCATTCCTGTTTGGTATAAGATGAAGCTGCACACGAATAAACCAAAAATATTGCCAATTATGCCTTTAGTATTAAGTGTTCTCTGTGTGCTTCAACCACACTTTAATACAAAATTAAGTTTTCTCTAATAAGGGAGAAAATAAGTTTTATCGCAGATCTACCTGTTTGTTAGATATTGTCATTTTATTTTCCTGATTCAAAAGGAACACTGTTCATGAGATTCAATTTCTAAAATAGCCTTTTTTGCAAAAGATTGGAACCATTTTTATATTCTATCTTGTGTCCATTGCACCATATCTTATGCACTATATGTACAATTTATATATGCATTTGTTAGGTAGAGTCCAGCAAAAAGAGGGAAAAAGGGAAAGCTTTAAATGGGTATTTCTCAGGTCCATACTTTCCTCAGAAAGCAATATGGGGAGGCATACCCATCTTTTCGTGAGATCACATTATGATCTAGTGACCCTGAAAATAAGGTCAGAAGGAGGTCTTCCTGCTAACTGGAAAACTAATCAATATAATTCAATATGAGAACTGGTGCCCCCAAATAACGTAACTTCTTTTTCTGTTCCTCTCTAACTCTGAAATTCCAGTTTCCTCCTCCCTCCCTATTGTTCACACACCCATAAAATTGTATTTTAGGCAAATGCTAATAAAAAAAAACCTCTAAATATGTTATGTTATTGGTCAGACATTTAAAAATAAAGGATCTTTAGCTGGATGTCATTTTTCATATTCAACTTGATGGAAGTGAGATTATTTGTTTGAAATATTATTGAATTTATTTTGCTTACAATAATAACGTGGAGCAGTCGTTCGGGGTCTGGTAAAATAAAGGCATAGAATTGTTCTAATAGGTAAATTTTATCGACTATATCAAATTCCAATTATTTATATTTTTAATGAGCTAGTGAAGTAAACTTCTCTGTGAACTGGTCTGCATTTGATTCAGATCAGGTACAGTTACTGAAAAGGAGAGCAAGACAAAGGGGAAAAGGTCACTGGTGACTAATTTTCTGAAAACTAGCAGCTTGTGTAAGTAATAGAACATTTATTGCCTTTCGATGTTGTCCCAGCAATGAGCTAGAAAATCCATAAGAATTCCCAGCCCTAGCCTTTATTAAGGCATAGCCCTGGATTACATTAATGTGCAATTTAAAGTCACTGCCTGCCAATATTTTACTTACTTTTCCTAAGTAGGGCATTTTCCATCTTTTTCTCCCCAAACCAGTTTGTCAAAAAGAATTTAAAAAAAGAGGGGTGTGCTTCTCGTAATTGTTTGAGAGTAAGTCTTTTTCCAATTTAAGTTACACATTTAGTTCTCATACAATACAGATCCTGAAAAAATTAACAACCCCAAGTATAGCTCTTCTTTTTCACAGTAAATTTGTTAAAGAGGAAACCAAGGCCTGTTCAAAACCCACACTGCATCTTGCCAAGGGGTAGGCTGTCACAGTATTTCTGTGCACGGGAGGTTTCAGGGATGCATGACCTGCTTTTATGGAACATCATGGAAATACAATCACAATACCAAAGTAAGTTTTAAGACTCAAAGTATTCCTTAACTTGAAAAAAAAATTTAGAAAATAAAGTCTTATCAGATAAGCAGATAAGAAAGGGAACTAACAATATTTGAGGCTAAGCATTTTGTATATTTTATCTCTTTGAATCCTCTGAACAACTTTCTATACCAGGTTACAGCATCATTTTTTAGGAAATTTGTAGCTCAGTGTATTTAGTAAACTAGCCAAAGTCACAAAATTAAAGAAGTACTGTGTTTTTCTGTGATTCAAATATCTCCAATTCTTTTTATATAATTGTACACTGTCTTTCAGAAGCATCTTGTGGATCAGAAAATCCTGGGTCTTCTATTATTGTCTCTTGTTTGGTGTAAACTGTATCTTTTCAAACCTCTGAAAGCTGTTTCAAAATTATAGCCAGTTTTTCACATTTTTAAACCAATGCTATTCTCTCCAAATAATTTATCTTGTAAATAGTCTGAAAGGATGCTTTTGTCCAGGTTTGCAGAAAGTAGAAAGAGTGTTTAATCAACAGAGGGTTTATAAAGGAAACATATTTTAGAGCAAGGTATGAAGTATGTATCAAATTAAGAAGATTTTTTTTTAAAAAAAGAAAATTAATGCTGGTATTTTCCTGCTACTTTTTCCTGAGAGGAGTAAGAACAATATTCAGGGTTAGAACATTATTCTGTTATTTGTTTTGCACTAATCATGCAAATAACAATGAAATAAAAATGTAGTTTTTATCATTTTGTTATCTTTGTTGCCTCCCATAGTGGTTATTGCATAGAGGGTCTTAATTAATGTTTGTGATTAAATATAGTGACAAACTAAATAGCCACTGCCACAAAAATCCTCATACATTTGAAAGATGAAAAACAAGATACTAAAATAGAACTCTGCCTCCCTTAGTTTTAACTGTGGTGCCACTAAAAGAAACATCAGAAATCAAAGTGTGTATAAGGCAAATTTCTTGTACAAACTTTTCCAGAGAAATATTTTAGAATTGAGGATTTCTCTTCCCTAACAACTCAAGTCTAATGACAGACCTGAATCCTTGGGAGGCTCAGAGAGCTTGATATGTGTTCCCTGCTACTGGGAGACCTATAGAGGGGACTGGAGCCAGTCTTTCTCCAGGAAAAGCAAAAGCAGGCAGCATGCGAAGGATAGAGGGAGTTGTGTGGGAAAAAGGCTGTTGTACTAGGACTGTCCTCTTCTCCAAGAATTTGGAGAAGGACGTGTGAGTATTTTCCCTGGAACTAATGTGGGTACTAGAACCCCAGAGGCAAGAAAATGGATATAAAGATAAGTTTACTAGGAGCTGAGGGAGTAGTCACAAGTGGCCATAAAAGAAATGCATCTTCTGGGGTCAAGAGATCTTCAGGATAAATGCATCCAGCAATGGGTCTCTAACGAGAGACCAGAAGATTGCACATCAAAACATTAAGCCATTTCCAAATACCTGCCAGGTCCATTTGAAATACCACCTGGGAACTAAAGCCTTCTCTCTTTCCTTAGCAGTCTTACTTTCAAACTTCTTTGACCTTGGAGAAATTAGATACAGTGAGCAACCAGGGAAGTGGGGAAGAGGAAAAATAAAAAAGAAGACAAGAAACACCACCCTGTTCCATTACAGATTTCAAGTTTGAAGTAAGTCTGGACTTGTGGAAGGGGGAGATTTAATATTGTATTGGTTTTGGAGTTTGGATAATAAATGAGTTGAAATAGTATCAGTGACCTGAAGTTAGGGTAGTATCATTTGTTATGTTTCCAAGCAGGAACAAGGAAAGATTAAACATTCACAACTTGTAATGTGGGTGGATTGGTTGATGTTATAATATCGTCCCTGTTAGCTTGTTTGGTGCTCTATCTGAGACCACTTTTAACAGAAATGACTCAAACAAGATAGATGTGTGTTTCTCTTTCCTGTGCATGTCAGTCTAGAGGCAAACAGTCCAGCCCTACTCTTCGAGGCTGTCTGGGAAACACTCACCTACTAGCACTGCCATCTTCAGGGTGAACCCCTCATCGAGGTGGCTGAAGATGGCTCACTTCCAAGGGCCACTGGGAGGGAGACCCGGGGTGCACAGGACCCTTACTCGCATGTCCCATCAGCTACAATTTTAGCACAAGGCCCCACCCAGCCACAGGAAGGGCTGAGTAAACACAGATTTCTTCTGGGCAGCCATTTGTCCAGCTAAATTTTCATTACTTTGGACAAAAGGTAGAACAAATCTGGGTCTTTGTTACAAATACATTCTGAAAGAGAAAAAAAAATAGACCTCAAAATTAGACCAAAATGGAAATTTAATTCAATACATAAGCTATAGGATCCATAAATAAAGGCATATTACTTTTTTTAAAAAAGGAAAAACAGCTTTTCAGAGCAAATATATTAAGGTATTTGTTTAGCAAATATTGTTTGGATGACTGGTTTACAAAACCAAACTATGTATATGTATATTTTAGACATAAAAATTTGTTAGTTTACCTCAACATTTTTCCCTGTAGTACTCTTACAGGCAGTCGAATATACAACCCTCAAAGTCATCTTTGACTGCTTCATCTTTTTTATTTTCAATGTCAAGTCCTCAACCAAATAGGGCTGATTTTACCATTGGAACCCTTGAATTTATTGCCTTATCTTGGTGCACTCAGTCTGAACTCCGTTCCAGTTTACCATTCCTTACACCTGTTCTCCATAATGAGGTAGTAATGTTCTTTTTAAAACGTAAATAAGATTGTTGCATCTCCCTTTAAATGGCTTCCTTTCAACCTTAGCACAAAGACCTAGAGTTTTAACATAGTTCACAAGGCCCTATGTGATTGGCCCTTTCTACAATACCATCTTTCACTGAATCACCTGTTGGCCCTGGCAGTTGTGGCGCACAGGTCTTCATTCAGCTTTTCGAACATGCCAAGCTCTTTAGGTTCCGGGTCTTTGTGTTTGCTTTTGCACCCCCAGAAAGCTCTCCCTTTTCTTCTTGCTCCTTATACGCCCCTCCATTTAGTCCTTGTTATTCATCATGTCTCAACTGGAACATTACTTTCCAAGTGAGACATTCCTAATACCCTCCCCCAAATCAGCGCAATTTCCTCTGTTACACTCTTTCGATGCATTATGAGCCTTTCTTCATACCACTTATTTCAATCTTTAATAATGTGTACATTTATTTGTATGATAATTTGATTTACAGCTGCCTGCCCAATAAGCCTGATGACAAGTTTCTATTTTTCCTCATCAGTATATCTTAATCACCTAGTACAATGCCTCATATGCAATGGGGACTCAATCATTATTTGTGAAATGAAGAAATAAATTCATATTTTCTTTGTCTCTCCTAGATCCAGCCTGAGATAATGTGATCTTCTAAACGGAAAGTAGCATGCGAGAATTTATGTAGCTTCTGTGTTAGGAATTACTTTTGTGTTTGAATGAGGAAATAGAATACAAGTTGATAGCAGAATAAAATGGGATAAAAATTGATATCAGAAGTGCCACACACATGAACGAGAATTCTTTGTTTGCAATTTACTAATTTTCTCAGGTTTGTTCCAGATGATTGTTAAAGGCAATTTATGCAGAGGTTTGCTAACATTTGATTAGACATTTTGACCCTGATATTGGATATTACATCATATTGAAAGATTGGGACATGATATAGATCCAAAAGCAGCAGACAGAGAAAATTTTCTAAATGCTTTTAGGGAATATACATTTCAGACAAAGGGAGAAGGTTGGTTTGTTGGAGGAAATGAATTGGCTGAAGTGTACTGAGCAAGGGAGATGTGGCACCATATGGAGGCATGCAAGACCCATGCAGAGCCTTCTAGCCCAGTGCAGGAATTTTGAATTTTACACAAAGGTCCTGGAAAGCCGCTGAAGATTTTAAAGTAGGATATGCTATCTTAAGACTTGAACATTTAAAAGATTTTTGGTTGCTGTATGAGACTAAGAAAAAATAAATTCAAGGAAGGGCATTATGAGGATTTTTTCAAATAATCATAGTGAAATATGATGATAGTTTAGCTTGATAAGAGCATCAGTGAAAATGGAGATATAACTAGATTTGAGAGGAAGATATCGAAGGTGAATCTTGGGTTTTTACCCTGAGCAAGTAAGTAGAGTAAGAAACTGATTCCATTTGCTTCAATGACACAGACTGTGGGAGAAACAAGATTGGAGGCAAATAAGAGTAAAGTTTTGGACGGGGAGCCTGTTAAACATCCAGGCGGATATATGGGTGTGAGGTTGAGAGAAGCGATCTAGGGTGGAGATATAAGAGTGAATAGCATTTATGTCTGAACTTCATTCAGAATGATGGAGTTGCAAAGGACATTGGGAAGGAGTTTGCAATGTGTTGGGAGGGAAGGTCAGAAAGTTGGCATTCTAAGAAAGGAATGGCTGTTTTCCAAATGTTGCTGAATTAAAGGTAAGATGAAGAGAGAAGACATTTTCTTTTTGGAATCTGGTAACCTAGAAGTCGGGGTTTCTTTGACAACATAATTTTCATTGAATGACAGTATTTGGAAAGAAATTGAATTATCCTTATTGGAATGAGCTGAATGTTCCAGACATACATTTTAGAGTCATATTTTTTAAATTTTCAGCCTATGTGTCATATTCGGCCTACAATCATGTTTTCTCTGGCATTTAATCTATTTTAAAATTTGTTGCCCATGGTTACAGGCCACATTTCATGTAAAAATGTTCTTTTAAAAATTCACTGGGAGGGCAGGACACGGTGGCTCAGCAGGCAGAGTTCTTTCGCCTGTCATGCAGGAGATGCGGGTTTCGATTCCCAGTGCCTGCCCATGCAAACATAAAAGCAAAAACAAAAACAAAAACAAAAACAAAACACAACTCAGTTGGGCGTGTGAGGGTGGTTCAGTGGTAGAATTCTCATCCACTGTGTGAGAGACCTGGGTTTGATTCCCGGTCCATGCACTTCCCAAACAAACAAAGAAACCGACAAAAACAAACAAACAAACAATTCAACAAATGGTGTTGCAATAAGGGGATGCTCACATGGAGAAAATGAAATGTGACCCCACCATACAGCATACAAAAAACTTCACTCAATCTAGCAACATTGAGTCTGTCTTTCCCCATGGTAATAATGAGCTAGAGGTAAGTGGCTAGCTGCTTAGCCACCACAAAAGGTTACCTCTGCTCCGCAGTTTCCAATATTACTAAACTACTCCCTATTGTTTTATGCCCCACCTGCCTTGTTTCTACTGCCTTGTCTAAGGGAATTTAAACTTAAATTTGCTGCTTCTGCTTTAGAGATTCACACTACCTTAATATCCTGAAGGGAAGAACCGTGCCCACCCTTTTCTATATTCTACAAAATACTTAACACTGAATGGTGTACAGAGTAAATGCATGATGAAGTTTTATTAAAGTGAGTTGACGAAGGTTTTTTATAAACTTGGTTAACTTCAAAAGAGTATTGTAAGCCTAACAAAAATTATTTTTAATAAAGCCTGAAGGACAAACTTTACAATTTAGTCAAGAGTTGGGCCCCTGTTTACCGTTATGAATAGTTCGTTCTCTGGCATTTGAATTTTTAAAAATTTATTTGTTGTTTCTATCTGTGGTCACATTTCATATAGTTTGTTATTCAAAAGTAATTTTTGCTTTTAAATTTCTAATTTGTTGGATTCATCATTGGTGTATAATAAGGGCCAATAAAATTTCTAAATACTTTATCAAATTTTTACTCCTTGTTATCCTAATTTTCTATGGGGCAGATTTAATTACTAGAAAGGGTAAGATGGATTCTATCCATGAAGCCCAAAATAAATATGTGAAACTAAGATTCACTGTGTAAAAAAGAGACCTTTTGAGTAGCCCATCTTAGAAGTGTAATTGAGGAACAGGAGAAAGTATCCCACTGCCAAACTCCTCTCTCATAGGTACCAAGTTTGCTCCTACAATGTAGAAGGAATTTGGGTATTTATATCTTTTTCTCAAGTGCTCTGAACATTAAAAATTAAGACAAATGGCACCATTTAGTTTAGCACTTTGCAGATATTTAATACAAGTCCATTCCTCCTCTTTAAAATTTTACCAATTCATTATTGGCAGCAACTTCTAGAATACATCTATCTTGGTTGTAATACATAATTCCCATGCTAGTGTGAATCATTTTGCTTTCTTCTTGGCATCTAAGACAGCTATATCTTGGTGCTCACTGGAATAGGGAGCTAAGGCCAAAACCAGAGAACTGAGTCTCTAAGAAGCATATAAGATGAGATGCCAGAAGACTTCAATTTCAAGAAGGGAGAAGAGAGAGAAATGGAAGGGCAACCAAGTGGTTTGAAATAATCACTTTTTCAAATTCTTGCCTGGATTATGTATGTTCAGAATAAAGAACAGTCATGGTTAAGTTCATATGTCAACTTGGCCAGGTTTGGGTATCCAGTTGCTTGGTCAAGCAAGCACTGACCCGATTGTTCCTGTAAGCATATTTCATGGACTTAAATCATAAGTAAGTTGGTTGCATTTATGGCTGGTTATATCTACGCTCAACCACGGGGATGCCTTCAATAATGAGAAAAGTTTCATCATATCATTCGAAGGTTTTAGAAGAAAAAGTGATGAGTTGAGCAGCTCTAAGAGAGAATTTCCAACTCTACTTCAGCCAAACAGCTTCTACTGGGAATTCATCAAGACCTTCATCAGAGTTCCCAGGTTGTTTTTGGTCCACCCTATGGAATTTGGAGTTGCCTGTCTCCACAGTCATACGAGACAATTCTTATAAAAATCTCATTATATTTACAGATATCTCCTGTTGGTTCATTTTCTCTAGAGAACCCTGACTAATACAAGAACCACCACCAAAAGTTCTTCCTCTGTAGCATTACCCATGATTAATGTATTTCTTTCTCATGAAAAGTCCATGTGCATTTGTTTCCTATCTAAATCTGTTGTGTATTAAAATTTGCATAAATAATCTAAGTTTCTACTTTCTAAGATGTGATCTGAGAAATCAGTGTATGTGCGGGCATGCAATTTCATCTGAAATTGGTGAAGTACAGGAGGTGGAATTTTGGCAACCTACCCATGTTCCACAGACAATCGTTTTTAGTGAAATTTTCTGTACATGTGCTATCAATTGTTCAGCCTTGATATTGATAGAGACTTAAGAAACATACAAAATATAGAACTAAAATATTGCTACCAAACCACCATTCAACACAGGTGTAATGACTCTATGCCATTTATAATGCCTAGAATTCTGTACCGAATTCTAGTCTGAAAAGAACCCAATGGCATAGCTAGAGTATACTGTTAAACACATTTACTTTTTTTTTTTTTTTGCATGGGCAGACACTGGGAATCGAACTCGGGTCTCTGGTATGGCAGGCGAGAACTCTTCCTGCTGAGCGACCATGGCCCGCCAAGTCATATTTACTTTTATACTGAAAAGAGTTAGTTGTGCTGATTTAAGGACTCAAACTGAAGATGTTTCAAGCACTTTTTCTTAATGCAATTATGTTTTTGACTGTTTTCTCTTATTTTTTTTACAGGTAAGCCCTAAAACATGCAAAATGACCAGTGAGAAGTATTTAATAACAAGCACATATGAAAAAGAGCTCAGTAATTTTAATGAACAGAACCACTAGTTGTCATCCAACTAGAGCCACTTATTTTCTGAATATCCCTTTGAGGAGAGAGAAGCAATTGAAAGAAAGGATCCAGCCAGAGGAGACATTCCACATCAGCAGGAAGAGCAATGAAGAATAAATTGTAACAAGCAGCTATCAGTAGGAGAAAATACTTTCCATCATTGTTTCAGTTTCCTTGACTTCTCAAGCAAATACCATGAGACAGTTGGGTTAAACAATGGAAATGTATTAGCTCATGGTTTTGAGGCAAAGAGAAAGCCCAAATGAAGGCACCATCAAGAAGATGCTTTCTTTCCAAAGACTGGCTTTTTGGATCTTCTGTCCCACAGCAACGAACATGGCAGCCTCACGTGGCCTCTCTCTTCTCTTCCAGGTTCTGTTGAATTTCAGCTTCTTACTTCCTGTAGCTCTTTTTTTCCAATCTGTCTGGGTGTCATTCTGTTTATAAAGGACTCCAATAGCAGAATTAAGACCCTTCCTGATTGGGTTGGGTAACACCCTAACTGAAGTAATCTCATTAAAGATATTACTTAACAATGGATTCACATCCATAGGAGTGGATTAAGTTTAAGAACATTTTATTCTGGGGTACATACAGCTTCAGACCACCACAATTATACATATAAAATCCTGATTGAATGACATAAAAGATGAAAATTCAAAACGTTAAAATTTCCAAAAGAAAATATAGAGGCTATCTTTAAGATAAGTAAAAAAAAGCTTTATGGAGCAAGAACAAAGCACCACCATAAAGGAAAAGATTGATAAATTTGACTACAATAAAATCAAAATATACCCTTTGGTTAAAAAAATGACGACATAAACAAAGTTAAAAGGCAAACTATTGAAGGTGAAAAGGTAGTTCAGTCGTAGAATTCTCGCCTGCCGTGTGGGAGACCGGCGTTCGATTCCCAGTCCATATACTTCCCAAAACAAACAAACAAAAATTCAACAAGTGGTACCATAATAATGGGATACTCACATGGAAAAATAATGATAGGTGACCCCGTCATATACCATACAAAAAAAAAAAGCAAACTATTGACTGGAGAAGAAATTTTCGACCTATACAATTGACAAAGTGTTTATTTCCAAAATATATAAAGAATCTCCGTAAATCCAAAAGACATACCCAAATTCCACCCACAAAGATGCTTACCAAGGAGTTAAGAAGCAATGCAGCAAAAAAAGCCATCCCTCACATCTCAAGCCAATTGACAAATAAAAATTCCCAACCCAATATCCCGTAATATTTCAGAGCCAATTGGACACATTTTAAATCCTGGTGCTGTCAGTTACCCCTCATTCTGGAGTGAAGGCTGGAATGGATTCCATCGAAAGTCATGCCTTGAGTGATATCATCAAGATTATTGCATAGGACACCCCTGGGAAAGTTTCTCCATAGATATAATTAAATGAAAGGCCAATTCTATTTGCATGGAGCTTTGGTGGATGATAGAGACTGGAAAAAGACTCCATAAATACTGAATTTAAGAGGACAAAAACAACAAAAAAGAAGGTAGGAGGTCTGATACAGAAACGTGCCAGTCTGGACCCCTCCCTCACACTTGCTCTAGGCAGTTTAAAAGTCACATAGTGGCTTCATACCAGCTGGGCACCTCCTACTGTGGTTGCTGACCCAAGAGTCACTCACAGCAGCATCCTAGAGCCCCAAGCACATTCAGGCATGGGAACCCAAAGCCACATAGTCCCAGAGTGGGGACCTCATAGTCAGCAAGTGTATACATACAAAGTTGCCTCAAGGAGACGAGAAAGAAGGGCAACTCGTGGCAGAACTATTAGCAATTAGTACACACCCCAACCCCAATTCTAAATGCTGGTGCACCAAAATGAATAAATGGGTAGTTCGGGATGCTGACCCCATCTAGTCCCCTGGGTCATGATGCCCTATAGCAGAAATTACTGGAGGCAAAAGAATTACACAGGAAAAAGGGTAAAAACTTAACCACTGTAAAGCAGAGTAAACAAGGGACTGAAAGCTGTAGTGAATAAACATGGGAGAGTAGTTGAGCAAACTGTAGCAACTGGGAAGAAAAAATTGCAACAAAACAGCCCTGGACTCACAGAGAAGGAACAACAGAAAGGAAATATTCTCCTGGAGCTGAAACAGTTGCACATAAAAGGGTAACGTTAAAAATTGCAGCACATAGCCACTGTAAGATACAGGTGCAGAAAACCTGAGAAAATCTGAGCTGTCAAACAAAAGCTGATGGAAAGTTTCAGTATAGACTGGAAATAGGGCCTTCACACACAGGTAACAATAAATAAAGCCCTGGTCAAGAGAGAGAAACTGACTTCCAGAGTTAGTACACTGAAACAATCAAATGCCCAGATATGAGCAAAAAATCACCAGCCGTACAAAGAAACAAGAAGTCGCAGCTCATTCAAGGGAACAAATTAAACCTTCAGAGGAAGCAGAGACATTGGAACAACTATTCGAAGAAATTCAAATTAATTCCCAAAATCAATTCAAGGAGCTAAAAGAAAATATGGATAGAAATTATCTAAATATAGATATAGAGCTAAAGATTATTAAGAAGGCAGTGTGTGAACAAAAAAAAAAGAATTAGAAAATCTAAAAAGGAAGATAGTAGAACTTATGGGGATGAAAAACAAAATAACAGAGTCTAAAATACACTAGAGGCATACAACCGCAGATTTGAACAGGCAGGAGAAAGAATCAGTGAACAGAATGAAAATCATTAGGCAGAGGAACAGATAGAGAACATAATTTCAAGAGTGAACAGACACTAAGGGACATTTGGAACAACAGGAAGCTTACCAGCATATGCATTAAGGGAAGTCCCAGAAGGAGAAGAAAGAATATTTTAGGAAATAATGGTCAAAATTGCCCAACTCTTACAAAATACATAAATGTATGTGTCCAAGAAGCACAACAAACTCCAAATAGGATAAATCCTAATAGATCTATTCTAAGACAAGTAGTAATGAAAATGTCAAACACCAAAGAAAAAGAGAACACTGGAAGGAACAAGAGAAAAGTAATTTACCACATACAGATCATCTGCAATGAAACAGTATTTGCAATTTCTAATCAGACACCATGGAAGTGAGAAGGCAGCAGGATGACATATTTAAGGTACTGAAAAAGAAATACTACCATCTCAAAATTCTTTATCCATCAAAACTGTACTTCAGGGCGGGCCGCGGTGGCTCAGCGGGCAAAGTGCTTGCCTGCTATGCCGGAGGACCTCGGTTCGATTCCCGGCCCCAGCCCATGTAACAAAAATGGAGAAACAGAATACAATAAAAACAAGAAAATGTTTAAAAATGTTTCCCTTTCTTCCTTCCTTCTATCCTTCCTTCCTTCTCTCTGTCTTTAAAAAAAAAAAAAAAAAAAAAAAAAAAAAAAAAAACTGTACTTCAAAAATGAGGGAGATCTTAAGATATTCTCAGATAAACCAAAAGTCAGAGAGTTCATCACCAAAAGACTTGCTCCATAAAAATACTTAAGAGAGTCTTTCAGGTTGAAAGGAAATGACAGGACATAATGCCTGGGAGTAGTATGAAGTGAATCTCCAGAAAAGGTAATTACATCAGTAAATGCATCACCCACTAGTACTGTATCTTCAGTCTGTAACTCTATTCTTTACTTCCTGTAAGACTTGGAATACAATTTAAAAAGAAATAATCATATTTCCTTGTAATGAATGTGTGAAATATAAAGTGGTAATATGTGATGGAAACAATATAAAGATGGGAATTGGATGGATATAGGAACAGAAATTGTGCATGCTGTTGAAGTTAAATTAGTATCTTTTCAAATGAGTAGGTTGTAGATTTAAGTTCTTTAAACAAACTCCAAAGGTAAACCACAAAGAAAGCATATAAAGTACATAGAGAAACAGAAATGAGAAATAATTAATCAGTTATATTGCAAAGCATCAACAATACAGAAAAGGAGGTAACAACAAAGGAAAAGAGGCAAAAAAAAAAAAAGATATAACACTGTTAAAAAAGAAAAGAGAAAAGGGCTGAAATCTTGCCTTATCGGTAATAATAGTAGACGTAAATGGATTAAACTCCCCAATCAAAAGACACAGATTGGCAGAATGAATAAAAATAGCCTGATTCAGCTATATGTTGTTTACAAGAGACTCACCTTAGACTCAGACACACAAATAGGGTGAATGTGAAGGGATGGAAAAAAATATTCCAGGCAAGTATTTACTAAAAGAGAGCTAGGTGTCTATATCAATATTGGACAGAATAGGCTATAAGTAAAAAATTGTTACAGGAGACAAAGAAGGGCCTTAATCTTAATAAAAGGATCAAATACCAAGAAGAAATAAGAATCCAAAACATGTATGCACCTAACCACAGTGCCCCAAAATACATGAGTCAAATAACAAAACTGAGAGGAACAATGGACACCTCATAATAATATTTGGAGACTTCAATACAAAACTTTCATCAGTGAATAGAACATCTAGACAGAAGAGCAATAAAAAAAATCAGAGAACTTGAAAAACATGATAAATGAACCAGATCCAAGAAACAGATCCAGAACACTGGAGCTCAAAACAGAAGAATACACATTCTGCTCAAGTGCACATGTATTATTCTCCAGAAAAGACCACATTTTGGGTCACAAAAAAAAAGACTTAATAAATTTAAAAACAATTGAAATTACACAAAGCAACGTTTCTGATCACAACGGAGTGAGGCTAAAAAACAATAATAAATGGAGAATGGGAAAATACACAAATACATGGAAATTAAACAATGCACTACAATAATCAATGGGTTAAAGAAGCAATAAAAAGGATAATCAGGAAATATTTGGAGACAAATGAACATGGGAACAGATCATATCACAACTTATGGGACACAAAGAAGGCAGTGCTAAGATAGAAGTTTATAGACGTAAAAGCTTACATCAAATCAGAGACCTAAGTATACACCTGGAGGAACTAGAAAAGAGCAGCAAACCAGACCCAACATGAGCAGAAGGAAGGAAATAACAAAGAACAGAATAGAAATAAATGAAATAGAGAATAAAAACACCAATAGAGGGAATTAACAAAAGAAGTTCATACTTTGAAAAGATCAATAAAATCAAGAAAACATTAACTAGACTGACAGAGAAAAATTGAGAGGACATGAATAAATAAAATCACCAGCACTGTTCATTTTGCAAAAAATGAAGAAAAAAAAGCACACTTTCCAACTCAATCTATGAAGCCAGCACCACCCTAATACCCAGGCCAAGTAAAGATATCATAAGTACAGAAAATTGTGGATCAATACCTCATGAATATAGATGAAAAATTCTCAACATATTAAAAGGAAACCAGATACAACAGCACAATACAAAAATTATATGCCACCATAAAGCAGGATTTATTCTAGGTATGAAAACATGATCATTTCAATTGACAGAGAAAAGACATTTAATAAAATTCATTACCTCTTCCTGTAAAAAAAAAACACTCAAGAAACTAGGAATAGGAAGAAATATACTTGTCATGAGAAAGGGCTTATGTGAAAAACCCACAGCTAAAATCATACTCAATGATGAAAGACTGAGTGTTGTCCCCATAAAATCAGAAATAAGACAAGGATACCCATTATCATTCCTGTTATTTAACATTGTACTGGAAGCTTGAGCAATTAAGCAAGAAATAAAAAGCGTTCAAACAGGAGAAGAATAAAACTCTCCCTACTTGCAGATGATATGATCCTATAGATATAGAATACTGAAAAATACACAACAAAACTGTTATACTTAATAAGCGAATTGATCTTAGGGTATAAGATCAACATGCAAAAATCAGTGGGTCAGTGTATATATTAATAATGAGCAGTCTGCACGGGAAATCAAGAAAAATGTTCCATTATAATAGCACTGAATGAATCAAATATCATCCCAGGAATAAGTAATTTGCCCTAAGATTATGGTCATAATCAAAAGAAAAGCATAAACTCAATTATTCATAGATCAAGGCAATTGCCATCAATATATTTGCTAGAACAAAACTCTTTGGAGAAAGAGAACAGAATGTAGAATCTTTAAAATGCACATTGGCTTGTCCATTAAACATAACTGCTAAATATGGGGAGAAAGAGAAAATATTGAACAACTGTCACAAAATAAATTAGTTAGCAAAAGGAGGCCCAAAGTCATTGTAAATATTTGAATTGGAAGGTGAAGAGTTTTAAATATTTTTGATAAATAGTTTATAGGACCTATAAGAAAGCATAGGTAAAATTGGTAAAAAGATAGGGATTTCTCAGGATGTTTTTGGAAAGTATTCTGATACTTTCAGTAGATAGGCTAACAAAAACCATACAAACTAATGCCAGAAAGACAAAAGACTTACAAGATATGAACAGAGTCTCACTGAACTGTGGAAAATATTTAAAGAAATCTAACATTTGTGAAATTGAAGTTGCAGAAGGACAGAAGAAAAAAAAGAGGTAGAAAATATATTTTAGTAACTATTGGCTGAAATTTTCCACATTTGCTTAAAGCACCAATCAAAAAAAAAAAAAAATCCCAGAATATAGGTATAAACCATAGCAGGATAAAAACAATAGAAACTTCATATAGGCAAATTATGTCAAATTGTGAAAAATAAAAGATAATGGGGTGGGCCATGGTGGCTTAACAGGCAGAGTTCTCACCTGCCATGCTGGAGACCCAGGTTTGATTTCCAATGCCTGCCTATGCGAAAAAGAAAATAAATAAATAAATAATTGAAAGAAGTCTTAAGAGCAACCAGAAGAAAAGGACAAGTACTTGAAGGGGAG
This sequence comes from Tamandua tetradactyla, assembly GCF_023851605.1. NCBI lineage: Eukaryota > Metazoa > Chordata > Mammalia > Pilosa > Myrmecophagidae > Tamandua > Tamandua tetradactyla. The sequence goes on from NC_135350.1 coordinate 11,270,074, forward strand.
CAAGGAATATAATTGTTGTTGACCTCTCATCAGAAACTATGGAAACCATGAAAAAATGGAATAACATTTAAGTTGCAGGAAAAAAAGGGAAAGCACAGATAAAAAGGAAGTATCACTGTAGGATTGACTACCCTGAAAAAATACCTATCAAAAAATAAATGTGTAATTTTTTATTTCAGATTAGTGAAGGCTGATGGGAATTGTCACTGAAATATGTATTACCAAAAAATAAAAATAAAAAAGCCAAAGTATGTCCTTCTCAGATAAAGGAAAATGACACCAATATGGAAAATTTAATTTATTAGAATAAAGAAAGACAAATGGAAATAACAATAAGTATTTACTCTTAATTAAAAATCTCAATAGACAAAGTAAAAGCAATAACAACGTGCACAGATCATGTAACAAGGGGAGAACTCAATGATAAAAATAATACAAATAATAGAAGGCTGTGAAAATGTGATCATGCTGCTGCAAGTTTCTGAAACCACATTATTTGAGATAGACTGGAATAAATTATGAATTGAGAATAATTCATACAAAAACACTATATGTGATAAAAACAAAAGGGGCATAGTCAGAACATTAACAGAGCAATTTAAATGGAGTAGTAAAAAACACACTTCTTTAATTAAAGAAAAAGGGAAATAAAGAACAAAGGGAAAAAATGAAAATGAAAAGGACAAATAGAAAACATATACCAAGATGATAAACTTAAACCCAGCTAAATCCAAAATTATGTAACTTATGAATACTCTGAAAACCTAAAGACAAAGATAAACTGGATAAAAAAAAAAACAAGACCGGAGCCATATGTTGTTTAAATATAAGGACAACCAGAAATAGAAATTAAGATGATGTGAAAAAAGATATACCATGAGAGCAGGAAACTTGAGAAAATGACTTAGCTAGATTTATATTAGATAAGGTGGTCTTCAAGTTAAAGTGTGTGATAAGAGATGAAGAGGATCATTTTATTATCATTAAATAATTAATTCTTCAGTAAAACGAACACTCTTAAATGAGCATACACCTAGTAACAAAGTTTTTTGTTTTTGCTTTATGCAATTGTATTGAGATATAGTCACATACCACATAATCATCTGAAGTATGAAATAAATGGCTCACTGTACTATCATGTGGTTGAACATTCATTATCACAGTCAGTTTTAGAATATTTTCACTGCTCAAAAATAAAAAAATAAATACCCTCCTATTATTAAAATTTTTTATTCTACCCTATTATTAATTTTTTGTCTTTTCTTACTCATCCGTCCATTTACTGGATAAAGGGAGTGTTAGTCACAAGAGTTTCACAATTACATGGTCACACTACAAAAGCTATACAGCTATAGAATCATCTTCAAGAATCAAGGCTGCTGGATTACAGTTCACCAGTTTCAGTTATTTCCTTCTAGCTATTCTAATATATTGGAATATTAAAATGAACATTTATATCATGCATAAGCATAGCCTTCAGAATGACCTGCCAACTCTGTTGAAATCTCTTACCTATTGAAACTTTATTTTGTTTCATTTCTTTTCCCTCTTTTGGCCAAGAAGTCTTTATCAATTCTATGTAGCCAGGGTCAGGCTCACTCCTGGGAGTCATGTCCCATGTGTCAGGGAGATTTTCACTCCTGAGAATCATGTCTCATGTAGGGGGGAGGGTATTGAATTTATTTGCAGACATGGCTTAGAGTGAGAGGCTACATCTGAGCAACAAAAGAGGCTCTCTGAAGGTGACTCTTAAGCATTATTATAAGTAGGCTTAGTTTCTCCTTTGCAGGAACAAGGAAAAGCCCCAAGATCGAGTGTTTGGTTTATTAAATTGGTAGTCCCTAATGCTTGTAAAAATATCAGAAATTCCCCAGGTGGGGAAGTCTAATAGTCCCACATTTCCCCCCAGACCCTCAAGGTGACTTTGCAAATTTTAAAAATTTTCTGCCCAAATTACACTGGGACATAGTAGGGTATTACATTAACTTGTACAAAATAACAAGATCTAATTCCCTATTCAAGTTTCATGTAATTATGGAGCTTAAATAAAATGACCATACAAAGTAAATTAGATAGTGGGCTACATAAAATCAGTTTTGTATCAAATGAATATCTCTTCCTTTGTTTTCCCCACAGAGGTTGAAGTTTTAAAATACAGACAATATCATCCTTACCCTTGTATTATGATTTACCTTAGTTCTAATCAGATCCATTTCATTTTGTTTCTCTAATTGACGTCTGAGCCCTTTTTCAGCTTCTTTAATCATTGCAGTATGGAGTAATGCTGATTTTCAGGGCTGCAGAACTCTAACTCTGAGTCTCAGCTGTCACAAAGACACCCAATGTTCCAGGGAATGACAAGCTTATATACAAAGAGCTCAGCCTCTCAGAATTTAGAAAAAACTGTTAAAACTCAGGATTAAATGTGACTACTATAAGAGTTTACAATCTAGGAACTTTTACAGTAAGCCTCGTTGAACATTCTGTACTCATCAATTTGTACTCAATCATCAATTGCCTAATCTCTGCCCATGTTCTATGCCCTGTTAACCAATGTGCTCAAGTTCAATTCTCAGAGTTTGCACATTATAGTTGGCCCATATTAGTGAAGCCTTCCAATATTTGTCTTTTTGTTTCTTGCTTATTTCGTGCAGCATAATGTCCTCAAGTTTCATTCATTTAGATGCATTCGTCACAATACATTCATTCTTGTAGCCACTCAATATCCCATTGTATGTATACCTACAGTTTGCCTTTGAATTTGTCAATTGATGTCCCCTTAGGCCACATCCATCCATTGCAAATAATGAAAACTGCTGCCATACCATCAGTGTGCTAATGTCCATTCATGTCTCTGCTTTCAGTCCTTCCAAGTACATACCTAAAACCAGGGTTGCATGTGGCAACCCTATACTTAGCCTCCTATGGAACCACCATGCTGCTCTCCAGGGGGACTACACCATTCTTTTCCCTACTAAGAGTGAAGAGGTACATCTGTCTCTCCACATTTTCTGCAGTACATGTATCTTTATATATACATTTAAACAGTTTTATTCACACACCATTTAATTCATCCTAGGTAAATAATCAGTGGCTCTCAGCTAAGTAAATAATCAATGGCTCCCAGTATAATCACATTGTTACGCATTCACCAAACAATGTATATGAGGAAATTTTTATTTTTCTGCAAAGAAAGAAGAAAATAATAAAGAATAAAATAATAAAAAGCTGAGACAATAACAACAACACCAAGAATCCCATACCCCTCTTTTATTGTCCCCTTTTATTGACATTTAGCTTTGGTATATTGCCTTTTCTATAATTAATGGAAACATATTACAATATTACTGTTAAGTATCAAGCCTAGTTTACATTAATTGTATTTTCCCCATACTATTCAATTTTCAACACCTTTCAATGTTGACATTCATTTATTCTTCCTTGTGCAAAAACTTTCTTATATTTGTACATTTAGTCACCAACATTGTCCATTCTAGGTTTTACTATGTTATTCAATCCCAGTTTTTATTATTTTTTTTTCTGATGTCATACCTGTCCCTAGACTTCCTCTATCAACCGCTACTGCACTCAGCTTTGTTCATTGTACTTACCATATTGTGCTACCATCAGAAACTACTGTATTATCCATTTCTGGATCTTTACATTCAATCCTGTAGAACATTCTGTACTCCAGCATCAAAAGTCCAATCTCTACCCGTTTCTATCTCCTGATAACCTGTGTCCTCAAATTTAACTTACAAAGTTTGCTCATTTTTGTTAGATCATATTTGTGAGACCATCCAGTATTTATCCTGTTTTTTCTATTTTATTTCACTCAACATAATGTCCTCATGGTTCATCCACATTGCTGCATTGCATCATGATTTTATTCTGTCTTACATCTATGTAATATTCCATCATATGTATAAACCATAGTTTGTTAGTCCACTCATATGTTGATGGACACTTGGGCTTGACAATCATGAATAATGTTGCTATAATATTGTGCAAAAATATCCATTCATACCCCTGCTTTCAGTTCCTCTGAATGTATACCTAGTAATAAAATTGGTGGATCATATGGCAATTCTATACATAGCTTCCTGAAAAACCTCCAAACTGTCTTTCAAAGTATTGCACCATTCTACATTCCCACCAACAGTGAAAAGTGTACATATTTTTCCACATCTGCTCCACCACTTATAGTTTTCTGTTTTTTTTTTTTTTTTTGTAATGGCCATTCTAGTAGCAAGTGAACTTCAGCATCTTTTCATGTTTTTGAGCCATCTGTATTTCCTCTTTGGAAAAGTGTCTGTCCGTATCTTTTCTCATTTTTTAATTGGGTTATTTGTCTTTTTGTTGTTGAGTTGTAGGATCTCTTTATATATTCTGGACATTAAGTGCTTAATATGCAGTTTCCAAATATTATCTCCCATTGCATAGGCTGCTTTTCACTTTCCTGACAAAGTCCTTTGATGGGCAAAAGTATTCAGTTTTGAGGAGATCCAATTTATTTCTTCTTTCATTGTTAACACTTTGGGTGTATGTCTAGGCAACCACTTCCTTCCACAAGTTCTTTAAGATATTTTCTTCTAAAACTTTTATGCTCTTAGATCTAATGTTTAGGTCTTTGATCCATTTTGAATTAAGTTTTTTGTATAAGGTATGAGATAGGCTCCTCTTTCATTCTTTTGGATACAGATATCAGTTATACAAGCACCATTTATTGAAGAAGTTCTTCTGTTCCAGTTGAGTTGATTTGTCTGCCTTATCAAAGATCAATTGTCCATGGATGAGAGTATCTATTTCTGAAGACTTAATTCTACTCCATTCTTCAGTATATCTATCTTTGTGCCAGTACCATGCTGTTTTGGCCACTGTAGTACTGTGATATGTTAAAGGCAGGTAGTGTGAGACTTCCAATTTATTCCTCTTTCTCATGATATTTTTCACTATTTATGGTACATGACCCTTAAATGCATTTGGTTATTTGTTTTTCTCTTTCTACAAAGTAAGTTGTTGGGATTTTAATTGGTATCACATTGAACTTATAAATCAATTTGGGTAGAATTGACATCTTTCATTTAGTCTTCCAATCCATGAACACGGTATGCCCTTCCATTTATTCAGGTTTTTCTTGATTTCTTTTAGTAATTTTTGTGCAGAGATCTTTTGTGGTCTTGGTTAAATTTATTCCCAAATATTTGATTCTTGTAGTTGCTATTGTAAATGGAACTTTTTTCTTGGTTTCCTCTTGAGACTGCTCATTAATAGTGCATAGAAATGTTATTGCTTTTTGCATATTGAGCTTGTACCCTGACACATTGCTATATTCATGTATTAGTTCTAGTAGCTTTGCTGTGGCTTTCCCAGGATTTTCTACATATGGTATCACGTCATCCACAAACAGTGAAAGTTTTACTTCTTCCTTCCAATTTAGATGCTTGCTATTTCTTTTTCTCACTCAATTGTTCTAGCTGAATAATAATGCTGAATAACAATGAGAATTAGCATCCTTATCATGTTCCTGATTTTAGTGGGAAGGCTTTCAGTCCTTCCCCTTTGAGTGTGGTGTTAGCCATGGGTTGTTCACATATTCCTTCTATCATGTTGTGGAAATTCCCTTCTATTCCTATCCTTTGAAATGTTTTCATCAGCAAAAGATGCTGAATTTTGTCACATGCCTTTCTGCAACAATTGAGATGATCATATGTTTTTCCCCCCACTGATTTATTGATATGGTGTATCACATTAATTGATTTTCTTGTGTTGAACCATCCTGGCATACCTGGAATAAATCCCACTTGCTCCTTGTACAAATTTTTTTAATGTGCTGCTGGATTTGATTTGCAGATATTTTGTTGAGGATTTTTTCATAATATTCATTAAAGAGAGAAGTCTGTAATTTTCTCTTCTTGTAGTATATTTGTTTGACTTTGGTATGAGGGTGATGTTGGCTTCATAGAATGAATTTGGTAGCTTTCCTTCCTCTTCAATTTTTTGAAAGGGTTTGCACAGGATTAGTACTAATTATCTTTGAATGCTTGGTACAATTTACCTATGAGTCCATCTGGTCCTGGACTTTTCTTATTTGATGACTGATTTGATCTCTTTTCTTGTGTTTTTGTTGAGGTTTCTACGTCTTCTCATGTTAATGTTCTTCATGCTTTTCAAGGAAGATATCCATTTCATCTAAGTCATATAGTTTTATTTTATGTATAGTTGCTCATAGTATCCCCTCATTAACTCCTTTATTTCTGCAGGGCCAGTTGTTATGGCCCCCCTCCCATTTAAGATTTTATTTATTTAATTTTTTTTTCTCTTTTTTTGTCAGCCTAGCTAAAGGTCATTGATTTTACTGCTTTTCTCAAAGAACCAACTTCTGGTTTTGTTGATTCTCTCTATTGTTTTCATGTTCTCAAGTTCATTTATTTTTGCTCTAATCTTTGTTATTCTTTCCTTCTGTTTGCTTTGGGGTTAATTTGCTGTTCTTTCTCTATTCCTGCAGGTGAACAATTAATTCCTGATTTTAGGCCCTTATTTTATTATAGATATTAAGGCAATAAATTTCCCCTCTTGGCACCGCCTTTGCTATATTCCATAAATTTTGATACGTTGTACTCATTTTTAATTGCCTTGAGATATTTACTGATTTCTCTTGTTATTTATTCCATGACTCACTGGTTGTTTACGAATGTGCTGTTGGAGTCTCTCACGTATGGAAAATTGATCTTTGATAAGGCAGTCAAGTCAACAAATGGTGCTTGGATAACTGGATATCCATATTCAAAGAATAAAAGAGGACCCCTATCTCACACCTTATATATAAATTAACTCAAAATGGGTCAAAAACCTAAACATTAGATCTAAAGTCATACAACTTTTAGAAGGAAATGTAGGGAAATCTCTTAAGCAACTTGTGGTAAGAGATGCTTTCTTAGACTTTACACCGGGGCATAAGCAGTGAAAGAAGAAATATATAAATCGTTTTTCCTCAAAATTGACTACTTTTGCACAACAAAGGACTTTGTTAGGAAAGTGAAAAGGCAGCCTATGCAATGGTTGACAACATTTAGAAACCACTTATCAGATAAGGATTTAATAGCCAAAATCTATAAAGAAGCAACAAAAAACAAACAACCCAACTAAAATATGGGCAAAAGTCATGGGCAGACACTTTTCCAAAGAGGAAATACAGATGGCTCAAAAACATGTGAAAGGATGCTCAATTCCACTAGGGGATAATGGAATTTAAATAAAACTTCAATGAGATATCTCACACTTGTTAGAATTGCCATTATCAAAAAGGGGAAAAAAAAACAAAAACCAGGAAACTTCAAGTGCTAGACAGGATGTGGAGAAATTGGTATACTCATTCACTGTTGGTGGGAATGCAAAATGGTGCAGCCTCACTGGTAGGCAGTTTGTTAATTTCTCAGGAAACTAAGTATAGTGATTGCTCTATGATCCAGAAATTGCATTACTAGGTATATATTTGGAGTTACTGAATGTAGAGACATGAATGGAAATTTGCACACCAATGTTTATACCAATATTATTCTTGATTGCCAAAAGATGGAAACAGCCCAAATATCAATCAATATATGAGTGGATAAAAAAGCCTTTATATTTTAGTGTATATTTATAATGAAATATTATGCATTTCTAAGACAGAATAAAGTCATGATGCATGGAACAATGTGGATGAATTTTGAAGACATTATGTTGTTTGAAATACACCAGAAATAACAGAACAAATAGTGTATGGTCTCATTAATATGAAACAACTATACTGAGCAAATTCTTGGAGTTAATGCTGAGAACACAGATTATCAGGAGATAGAAAGATGGTAGAGTTTGGGCATTTGCTGCTGAAATGGTACAGAATGTTCAACAGGATTGATTTTAAAGACCCAGAAATGAATAGCACAATGTTATGTCATGATTGCACAAAATTGTAAGCATAATGTAGAAAGCTGAAAGTGGTTTGGTTGAAAGATGAAGGTTATGGGCAAATATGGTTCCAGAAGAAAAGATAGAGGATAAAAACTGGGAATATATAACATAATGAAACATAAAGTGGACAATGAGGGTGATTAAATGAACAAATATGAGAAAGTTTTACTTGAAGGAGAACAATTAAAGGTCACCTTTGTAAGGTGTTAAAAATGGGTTGGTACATTAAAAAAATACAATTAATGCAAACTAGCTTCTATGGTTAATAGTAAAATTGTAGTGTTCTTTCATTAATTACAGCAAAGGCAAAATACCAAAGTTAAATGTTCATAATGAGGGGGACATAATGGAGTGACATGGGATTCTTGCTATCATTATTTTTTCTCTCCTTTTCTTTTTTCCTCTTCTTCTCTCTTTAAAGAACAAATGAAAATGATCTCATATAGATTGTTGTGGCGAATGCACAACTATGTGATTATATCATAGGGATAACTATGTAATTACATCAGATGGTGCAGTCCAGCTCGAGGGCAGTGTGGTGGTTACACAAGAGGTTAGGTAAAGCCTGATCTTGCCACATGATCCTGCAAGCCTCAATATTAAACAAAGTGTTGGAAGAACTGAAAACAGGGACATAAATAGTCCTTTGAACACTGGTATTTCTTGTAGCAGTAGCCACAATTTGCAATAGATGGAGGTGGCCTAAGCATACATTGACTGATGAATGGAAGGACAAAACTTGGTGTATGCATATCAGAATTTTCAGTAGTTGCAAGAAGGAATAAAGACATGTGGAATACAACTAGGAAGATAAATACAACCTTGAGGGATTATGTTGAATGAAATAAGCCAGAAATGAAAGGATAAAAATGTATAGTGTTATTAATACAAACTAACTGTAATGAGCAAACTTTGAGTATTGAATTATAGTGCATAAGTTATCAGGGGATAGAATGTGGGCAGACATTGGGCAATTGATGGTTAAGGAATGAAAAATGTTCAAATAAGCCTTGTTGCAAAGGTTCCAAGATTGTAAGCTCTTACAGCAGTCATATCTATTCTTCAGTTTTAACAGTTATTTCTAAATTCTGAGATGTTGTTCCCTTTCTGTAGAAGCTGGTCGTTCCCTGAAACACTGGGCATCTTTGTGACAGCTGAGACTCAGATTTAGAGTACTGCAGCTCTGAAAGTCAGCATTACTCCATACTGCAACTGTTAAAGAAGCAGAAAAAGAGAACAGATTCCAGTTAGAGATACATATGAAATGGATCTGGTTAGAATAAGGTAAATCAAAATACAGGGAAAAGGATGATATCGTCTGTATTTTAAAACTTCAACCTCTGCAGGAGAACAAAGGAAGGTATATTTATCTGTTACAAAACTTAAATTTTTTGGCCCACTACCTAACTTGCCCTGTATGGTCATTTTATTTAACTGAACTAATTCCATGGAACTTAGAATAGGGAATGAGTTCTTATTATTCTGTACAGGTTAATTTAATGCCCATATGCATTCCAGAGTATTTTTCACAGAAAAAATAAAAATGTAATTTGCAATGTTATCTTGAGGGTCTGGAGAAAAAGATGGAACTGTTATGCTTCTTCACCTGGAGAATTCTTGATATTATCTCAAGTTTTAGAGACTCCCTATTGAGTAAGACAAACACTCGATCTTGAGGCTTGCCCTTGTGAAATGTATTTCTACAAATGCAGAGCTAGGCTTGCATGTAATTATGCCTAAGTGTCTCCTTCAGGGAGTCTCTTTTCTTGCTTTTATCTGGTCTTTCTCTTTAAGTCAATTCTGCAAATTAACTCATTACTCTCCTCAGTGTGGGACATGACTCTCAGGGGTTTAAGTCTCCCTGACAACATGGGACATGACTCCAGGAATGAGCCTGGATCTTGTATCATGTGATTGAAAATAACCAAAGGGGGAAAAGAAATGGAAAAAACCAAAATTTTAATTGTTAGTAATTTTCAAATAGAGTGGAGAGGTCATTTTGGTGTTACTCTTAAGTAAGCTTTAGCCAGACATTTCAAACATGCCGTGCCCAGTACAACAGTACTCCTGGAAACCCTAGGGAGTTCCCTAGGCTCTAAGTCTCTATAAAAGTATTATTTTTTTAGTAAGCTTATATTTTTTTCAGAAACTTAAGGCCTCCAGATTATTCCTAAGCCAGATAAGTCCTGAATCACAGAGGTATCTGTTTCTCCAAGAATATCTGCCAGGTTAAATTCCCTACCCAAGAAGGTCAACACCCCTTTACTGCATGGGGAAGTTAAAACCGTCATTGCCAAGATATCCCTGAAAATTGATAGAATGATCAAATGAGAGGAAAGAGGTATAACTGAGAAACAGAATTTAACAAATGACTGTGACTCTCACTGCTGATTCATTATATAGATATTTCTTTTTAGTATCTGGTGTTTTGGACTGGCCAGAAGAAACTATATGAGATATTGAATTGTAATACAGTAGCCCTGACCTTTGATAATAATTGTATAACTAGATTGCAAAAATGTCAGTTGCCTATATTTGTATGGATCTACTTCTGGATGTTTTGTTTTGTTCCAGTAATATATCAAAGCTATCTATGTCAATACTGCAATGTCTTAGTTAACGTACCTCCACTGTATGTCTTAAAATTGGGTAGATTGCCATACCAGTGGACAATAAGAGGGAGGGGTAAGGAGTATTGTATTTATGGGGGTTTTATTTTTTCTTTTAATTTCTTTTTCTGGAGTAAAGTAAATGTTCTAAAATGATCATGATGATGAATACACAACTATGTGATCATGTTGTGAAAAACTGGTTGTATACTTTGGATGGATTGTATGGTATGTGAAGATACCTTACTAAGAATACATAAAGAAAAAAAAAAGGAGAAAAGTGTGTTTTTTAGCGTCCATATATTCGTGAGTTTTTCTGTCTTCTGCCTGTTATTGACTTCCAACTTCATTCCACTAGAATCGGAGAAAGTGTTTGGTATAATTTCAATCTTTTTAAATGCATTGAGACTTGCTTTGTGATCCAATCTGTGCTCTTTCCTGAAGAATGACCCAGGAGCACTTGAGAAAAATGTGTATGCTGCTGTTGTGGGGTGTGATATTATGTAAATGTCTGTTATGACTAGTCCACTTATTTTACTATTCAAAATCTCTGTTTTCTTATTGAACCTCTGCCTAGATGTTCTATTTATTGATTACAGGGGTGAATTGAAGTCTCCAACTATCATTGTAGAGTTGTATACTTCTCATTTCTGTGTCATCAGTGTGTACCTCATATATTTGGGGGCATTATGGCTCAGTGGAAAAATATTTATGATTGTTATGTCTTCTTGAAGAATTTTTCCTTCTACTAATATATAGTGTCCTTCTTTGTCTCCCTTTGTTGTTTTACATATAAAGTCTAATTTGTCTGATGTTAGCATAGCTTCTCCCTGCTCTTTTCTGGTTGTCATTTGCATGAAATATATTTTTCCAACCTTTCAATTTCAACCTATGCTTGTCTTTGGGTCTAAAGTCAGTCTCCTACAGACAGCTTATAGATGAGTTCAATTTTTTAATCCATTCTGCCAGTCTGGGTCTTTTGATTAAGGAGTTAAATCCATTAATATTTAAAGTTATTACTATAAAGGCAGTACTTTCTTCTACTATTTTGTCTTTTGAATTTTATGTGTGATATTTTTTCTTCTTTTATCCTTACTCCTGGTCACCATGTCTACATTCTTACTCAACCTCTCTTTCCTGTTTTTCTTATCGACCTACAGTGCTCCCTTTGGTATTTCTTGTAGAACTTGTCTCTTGTTCACAAACACTCTCAGTGTTTGTCTGAAAATATTTTCAATGCTCCTTCATAAAGAATTATTTTTGAAGGATAATTTTGCCAGATATTTAATTCTTGGATGGCAGTTTTTCTCTTTCAGTATCTTAAATGTATCATGCTACTGCTTTCTCACGTCCATGGTTTCAGTCGAGAAACCCATATTTAGTCTTATTGAGCTTACCTTGTATGTGATGAGTCATTTGTCTCTTGCTGCTTTCCGAATTCTCTCTTCATCATTGACATATGACAGTCTGATTAGAAAGTGCTTTGGAGTAGTTCTATTCAGATCTATTCTTTTGGGGGTATGCTGTGCTTCTTGGATCTGTAGTTTTATGTCTTTCATAAAAATTAGGAAATTTTCAGTGATTATTTCCTTCATTATTCTTTCTGCTCCTTTCAACTTCTCTTGTCCTTCTGGGACACCCATAATATGTATATTAATGCACTAATTGTTGTCATTCAATTCCCTGAGATCCTGCTCATATTTTTCCATTCTTTTCCCTATCTGTTATTTAGTATATAGGATTTAGAAATCCTGCCCTCTAGTTCACTAATCATTTGTTCTGCCTCTTCAAATCTGCTGCTGTACATCATCATTGTTTTTTTTTAATCTCTTCTATTGTTCCTTTCATACCCATAAATTTTGCTGTTTTTTTTTTTGGCATGGGCAGGCACTAGGAATTGAACCTGGGTCTCCAGCATGACAGGCAAGAACTCTGCCTGCTGAGTCACCATGGCCCATCCATTATTTGTTTTCAAAGTTTTCTAGTTCTTTAATGTCATCCAATATCTTCTTTATATCCTTTATTTCTTTTGCCATTTCTTCCCTCAACTCATTGATTTGATTAAATCAAATGTTCGTTTGAACATTTTTAATTTGTTGTGTCCATGCCTGTGTCTCATTTGAAGTGTTGGTTTGTGCTTTATATCTTTGTGCTTCCTCATATGACTCGTGATTTTTTGTAAGTGTCTAGGCAGCTGATTTCCTAGATTCATTTATTCTGGAGGTTGTTTTCTCTCTTTTTCCTAGGGTTTTCCTGTTTGGCTTTGTCTCTATCTGTTCCTTGACATTCAGTTCAACTCTAACATAGACTCTGTTGAACTGATCAGAATTTCTCACCTCTTTTTTTTTTCCTGGTTCTTGTCCTGCCTATATTGAAACTTTTCATGAGGATAGTCTCCCCAGATATGATCTACTCTAATCAGATTTCCTAAATAAGACAGGCCCAGGTATAAGAAGGAGGGTGTAATCAATATCAAGTTTCCTTGAGGATGAGACCTAGCAGGTTGCCAGTCTTCCCCGTGAAGCCTCTATACTTTGTGCTTTTCCTATCCTACCCAGCAGGTAGATTTTGTCAGTCCACAGCTTCCCGTTGGCATAAAGTGGTGCAATGCCTTTAATTCTCAGCAGATCCTGTCTTTACCAGAGTCATGGTTGAGAAAGGCTGAGGCAGAAGGCAGGCTTAAGCTGGTTCTGCTTTTAGCTCCTGGGGTCTGAATTCTCCAAATGAGAGTCACACTTGTGCTGGTCTCTGACACTCCATCTCTTGGGGAATATATGCCCTTTAGGGAATTATTCTCTTCACTTGACTAGTCACTTTCTCTCAGACACACCTTAACTCAAACCTTGCCTGGATAAGTGCTAACAATTGAAAATGCCTGAGGCTTTCTCTAATGGGCTGCTAAAAACAGTATAAAAACAAAAAATGAAAAAAAAAGAAAACTATTCCTTTTTAAAGCCAGTCCCTACCCCCCACCCCCATGTTCACAAATCAAGAACCAGAGAGTTCCTGGCTCTATGTGCCCCTTTTCTTGGGGTACAGACCTTTTCCAGTGTTTCATGTTCAGCTGACCCCAAGGGTTTCTGTTTTATTCAATTTTTGTCAGCCCCACCTCCTCTCTGCTGGGAAAGACCTTAACGTTCTTTTCATGTTTGCTTTGGTGTTTATCTGTGCTCAAAGCTTGTATTCAGCAGTCCTAATTTGCTAATTAATATTGCAGTGGGAGTTTAGTTGAGCTATCTTCACTTGTCGCTAGTAGAGACTGCTTCTTTTTCCCATGGGGAAGTATCTCCAAAACAGGTTGCCCTGTTAGTGGGGAGGGGTGCCAACATCCACAGTTTGGGAGACTTATTTACAGTTCTGCAGTGTTATCTTGACCCTTCCACTCACTCCAGTTTGGGGTACAACATGTGTCCACTCACAGTTGTCCCTCAAGCAACTGTTGCCTAGACAATTCCTGGCTATTTTATAGCTGCCCTGGAAGATTAACTAAATTTCATACCTCCCTCCACTGCCATCTTGCCTTGTCTCTGAAACAATGCTTTAAAGTACATGAAGCAACACTTAAAAGAACTGAAGAGAAAAATGAGACAAATCCACCATGATAGAGACTTTAATATCTCTCACCCAATAATTATTAGAACAAAAAGAAAAAAAAATCAGGAAATAGATAGAAGATTCAAATAAGAATATTGACCAATAAGTCCTAACTGATACATGTAGACTTTATGTAAAAAAAAAAAGAGTACAAGAACGTTTGTAAAAGGCTTAGTTATGATCATCCGAACCTACAAAACTCCCCAAATCTGTCAAAAGAATAATAGGTGAGGAGAAGGTTGTGGTATATCCATGCAATGGAATTTACCTAGCAACAAAGTCAAAGCAGTTGATACAGTCAATAATACGAGTGAATCACAAGTATATTGAGTAAAGACTAAGAACCATAACAATACATACATAAATTATTCCATTTATACTAAACCAAGAACAAGAAAAATTAACATATGGTGGTGGATTGAGATGGATTGGATAGGGATTCAACATAAAATTCTGTGGTGGAACAAATGCCCTATATTTTGTTTATATGATAGCTATTCTATTGCATACAATAGTCAAACCTTGCTTTACTGAATTCTTAAAATACATGCATTTAATTACTTGTTTATTAAACTTAAATTAAAACAGAAAAATTCTATTGATGCAATTTTTAAAAATATCCACTAAGAATGCTTCTTTCCTGGATGGCTTCGATAATGAATTACATAAAACATTTAAACAAGAAATAATATCACTCTCTCTAAACTATTTCAGAAAGTATTGGATCTAAATAGCCCCCAATTTTTTTGCAATAAGAAGACTAATTTTTAAGATTTATGTTATTTAGAAGACTTACTCTAAAGTCATAATAAACATGATATTTTGGTATTGGCATAAGAAGAAACAAGGAGATCAATGGTACACAATAGATAGTATAGACAAAGGCTCATGGATATACTGTCATCGTCTTTTGACCATTATTATCTAATGGAGAAAATATCATCTGTTCAACAAATGATAATAGAACAACTGTATATCTCTATGGAAAAAAAAGGAACTCAGTCCCTCCTTCCTGCCATGCTCAAAAAATAATTTGAGGTAGATCATAAACTTAAACACAAAAGCTAAAAATCATGCATTTCATACTTTTTTTTTTAAAAAAGAAAACAGAGAAGAATATCTTAAGAACTTTGGGGTAGCAGACATTTCTTAATACATCATTAAAGTAATGACTAAATTGGACTTTTAACAAAATTGAAAAAAAAACTTTCTGTTCTTCTGAAAACACAATAAAGAAAATGAAATGCAAAGCCATAGATACGTGAAAAGACTCTCAGTACTTATATTTGACAGAAGACCTCTATCCAGATTATGTAAAAAAAAAACTCCAACAGTTCAATGATAACAAAAATTAAGTTCAATTTTAGCAAAACACTTTAATGAAACTCTTTACTCAAGAGGACATACAAATGGCTGATAAGCACATGAAAGATCTTCAAAGTAACCATCAAAGAAATGCAAATTTAAATCAGGATGCGTTATTTCAAGTCATGACTAAAATTAAAAGACTGACAAAATGAAATATTTATCAGGATGGGGAGCAGTTGGAATTCTCAAATGTTGTGAAGGGAATGCAAAATGGTACAACCACTTTGGAAAAAGATATAGCTGTTCCTTATAAAACTAAACATTCACTCAATGACTATTTCACTAGTAGAAAGTTACTTGGAATGAAAGATTTGCCCATGAAAAACTTGTGCATGAATGTTCATAGCAACTTTGTTCAAAATGTCAAAAACTGGGAACCACACCAAATGCCCATAAACAAGGGAATGGATTAATATACTCTTATGATAATCAGATTAATCATATTCTTATGATACTATATGTGTAGTAATAAAGAGAAACTATATATCTGCAAAAAAGTAATGAATCTCTTAGACTTATGTTAAGTGAAAGAATCCAGAACCTCAAATTAAGGACTGCATAATTCCAATCATGAAGATCGAAAACAGGCAAAGCTAAGCTATGATCATAGAAATTGGAGGAATGAATGTCAATTGTACATGTGGAGAATTATTCGGAAAACTTTGAAGGGTTTTAATTGCGGTGATGGAAATGCTCTATACCTTAATTGCATTGGAAATCTCGTAAGTGTACACATTTATCAAATTTGGTGATGTGAACTCATAACATTTGTGCATTTTTTTATGTTTAAATCACACCTCTACTTGTAAAAAAAAATAAATTTGAAAGAAAAAATCTCTGGTCAAAGTACCCAACTTCACCTCTTCATGGATTCATCCTGGCCCCTACTTTTCCAGTGTCCAGATGTCATTCAAACAAGTGGAAATACAAGAAGAGTTTAACGTGCCTAGAAGCTCAATGTTTCAAAGGGATAAAAGCCCATAATTAACAAGTTACCCCCAAACCAAAAGGTGGCTTTCTGATATCATGGGTTTTATAATACCTTATAGTTTGGTTTTACCCCAAAGGTGCATTTAAAATAAAAACAAAAAATGAAAACAACAACTTATGATGTCTGCACCTGGAAAAGAAAGAGGGATAGAGAGAATATCTGCTCTTTTCAAATAGTATTCCAATTGTTGAAATCATTGCATTAGTGTTTAAGAAAAGTGAAAACATCCAAGGGCTGGGAATACCATATGCAGTCCTTTTTCTTTCTTTCTCTTTCTTTTTCTTTCCTTCTTTCCTTCTTTCCTTCTTTCCTTCTTTCCTTCCTTCTTTCTTTCTTTCTTTCTTTCTTTCTTTCTTTCTTTCTTTCTTTCTTTCTTTCTTTCTTTCTTTCTTTCTTTCTTTCTTTCTTTCTTTTTCTTTCTTTCTTTCTTTCTTTCTTTCTTTCTTTCTTTCTTTCTTTCTTTCTTTCTTTCTTTCTTTCTTTCTTTCTTTCTTTCTTTCTTTCTTTCCTTCTTCCTTCTTTCCTTCTTTCTTTCTTTCTTTCTTTCTTTCTTTCCTTCCTCCCTCCCTCCCTCCCTCCCTCCCTCCCTCCCTCCCTCTCTCCTTCCTTCCTTCCTTCCTTCCTTCCTTCCTTCCTTCCTTCCTTCCTTCCTTTCCTTCTTCCTTCTTTCCTTCCTTCCTTCCTTCCTTCCTTTTCCTGATCTCTCCCTGTATTTGCCTAATAGATGATATCTTGGAGATATTAGAATACTCAAACTAAATTGTACTATTACTAATTTACCAAATTCAGTCTCATTAGCTATAGTGTTTTATGTTTATTACTTTATTTCAAACTTACCATAAAGGCATGTATATTAGAGTCTCTATTTTACATATTGAGAAACCAAGTTTGACATTTGATGCTTTGCTTAATAGTGACACATCTGGTACTTTTAAGTTTAATGCTGTTTTTAACTATGCAGAACTTTTGGGTACAATTTTGTGAGACAGCATCTATTAGCAATTCCAAAGCTCTATATACCTATAAATTGCCTTTTAGAGAATTTAAACAAATCAATTGGGTTCAGAAATTCTTCTCAGGAATCTCAATTAAATGCATAGAGCTTTTAAAGATCAGCCACCCAAAGCTAAAAACATTATTGTTTCTTAAATTGGGCACATAAATTTTAAAATGTATGTACAATGCCTTTTTAATGTTAACCCTATATAAATGAATTAAAACAAGTTCTGAATTACTTTTATGAATAATTCTTCCTTATAAAGAAATAATTTTGTACACTTATATGCTATAAGTTGATCTCGTTTTAATTCTATAAATATGGGTACTCAATGATACCTACAGTTATAGTGATAGCAGTAATAGTCACACCATTTAATGAAATGCTTTGTTGATTTGCAACCCTATTTTATCTTTTCCAAGGCTCTCAACTTTCCTCAAACGTTTTGTAATCTCCATTTCATGGTTTTAGACACCTCAGTAATATGCTATCCAGTAGCCATATATGACATATGGCTATTGAGCACTTGAACTGTGCTTGGTCCAAACCAAGATGTGCCGCTTACATAAAATACATACTGGATTTCAAAGAGTTTGTAAGGAAAAAAAAGTTACTGTAATATGACTTGATAATTTTGTTTATATTGACTGCATATTGAAATAACATTATTTAGGATATATCGGGTTAAATAAAACATTTTGTTAAAATTAATTAATATGACTACTAAAAATTGTAAATTTACACATGTTCAACATTATATTTTAATTGGTCATTGCTGTCCTAGACCCAAAAAGGAAAGTCAGAATGATATGGTAAGAAAAACAATGTGTCACCTGGAAAGGAGGAGACTTCAGTTCTCCTGATTTGCACCAGTAATGCCACTTCTCTGCGTGCAGTCTTGACATCTGTAAAATGACGTTTTACTATTTGATTTCTAGTGTAATTTCACATTTTTAAACATTTCTCTTTTTACCAGTAAGTGTGTTGCCCCAAGTCATGGTGATGCTTTTTTATTTTAGTATCTGCTAAGTTAATACAATCTTTTTTCTAATACTCGTGAGACTATATATACTTCTACATTCAGAATTGTTTGCCATTTATATAAAGTTAACACTGAGCAGATATTTGATATTATATGACACCCCAAGTGAAGAAAAGGACATTTCCCTTAATCAAATGCACAAGTGTTTCTATAGAAAAACACATGAATTTGCCTCCAAATGAAATTTCTACAATCGTAAAAAATGTGTTTTTTGTCAGCATATTAGAATTATGGATAATTGATTGAGAACCCATAGTAAGCAATTCAATGAAAAGCCAGTCAAATTTCCTCCAGAATATTATTTTGATACAAAAATGTTAATTAGTTTTTACAAATTTATTGTTTTGGTTTTTATGAAGCCATAGCTTCTGATTATGCTAAAACCTGAAAAATACATTCCCAGTTTTGTTTTGGCCTTAGTCTGCTAAATTTTAGCTATTACAGATTTTTTGCTGTTAAATTTTGGTGGCAGCTCACCTGAATAAAGCAATCCCAAGCCCTCTTTTTTACATAAAACTTAATTTTCCAAATAATATTTCTAGTGTCAAATGGACTTTTCAAAAATTTTAATCACCTATCCTCAAATATTTTAATTTCTTTGAGGAAATCCTCAGTTAACATTTTCTTAGCTCTGCAGAGTTCTGTGATGGTGAATTTTTATGAACTTCTGACCATTCAAAGGAATCAGCTATTTGGCAAATCTACTTAGGATCTGTTTTCACAACGTGGAACTTATTTCACACCACCTTTCTTGTTCAGGTTTGCATTGAAACTTCCCTCCCCTATGGCCTGAGTAACACTGGGTGAGACACTGGCTTCAATAAGCAGCTTCTTATGGTGTCTAATCATGTGCAAATGTGTTAAAATTGGTAGTTTTTAGCAAACAGTTATGGAACATATTACCGTAAGGCATTTGTTCATGGCGTGACAATGATTGGCCCTTGGCCACTTAAATGTTTTATTTAATAATGTGGGAATTTCAGTGTGTTTTCCTTTCATTATTTTTAACTTGAAAACAGAAACACAAAGCCCCTTCTTTAAAGTTAAAACTTTACCGCCTACAGTCTGTCAAAAGCAATATAAACATCTGAATTTTGGAGAAGGGCTTTTTCAAGATGTTAATTTAATATACTGTTATGCTTAATGCAAGCTTTTTATAATTTATAGGCTTGAAGCTATCTCGACAGTGACCACCCAAGAATAATAGACTTATTTTCGAGATTGCATACTGAGGAACCAAACACCTTTTCCATATAATAGTGCAAATATTGGATTCAGACTGATAGCATTCCATTTAATACTGTGTTTTAAATGGCAGATAACCATTAATATAGACTAGCATAAAAAGACATCGTTTTTCAAGACCAAGCTATGATTTTCCGCAAACCACAATATTTTTCAGTTCTCCCTTTTCATACAACTTACAGATGATTCTCGATGAATAAGATGTTCTGCAAATACTTAGTATGGTGAATTTTCAAACAATAATTGATGGGAAAAATGCTGGTCTGAAAAACCCAAATTTTTAATAAAAGTATTATTGTAGTATTCTGCTAGATGTTTCTAGGACGAACCATTATATATTTTAATAAATTCTGATATCAAAGCATGAAATATTCTTTATTTACAATCTAGCTCAGTAGTATCATTTAATATCCTTACACACCTTCAGTCTGACTTCAAAGTGCTTTCCTGAGATTTAGCTCTTAAATGGATGTAAAATTAGCTTGTGGTTTACTAATACAGATCAATAATGATTAAATATAACAAGCCAAATTTAAATTCTGATACTTGTTTAGTTTCAGTTTTGAAAATTTTATTAAAGAAGTATTTGTTTTCAATGTACAAAATTTACATACAGCATAAATTTTCTGTGGTAGCCTGCAAATTCACTTTCAGAAATCAAACCATCAGTCCAAAAGGAACAAAATAGGAAAGAAAATCTTTACATTGGGCTATTTGGTTTCAAGACTGTAGTACTTAGAGGTCTTGATTCAATTAAGTGTGTGTGTGTATGTGTGTGTGTGCTGTGTTAGCAAAGGAAGATGACAAGAGGAGTTGTGATTTTCAGACTGGAAAAGTTGAACACATCCGGAAGTTTACATGGAGATCAGACGCACGGTAGCTTTGGTAGAACCACTTAACATTATTAAAAATTGTCCATTGGGCGGGCCACGGTGGCTCAGCAGGTAAGAATGCTTGCCTGTCATGCCCGAGGACCCGGGTTCGATTCCCACTGCCTGCCTGCCCTTGTGAAAAAAAAAAAAAAAAAAACTGTCCGTTAAAGCCAAACCAATGTGACTCTAATAATCCCAGTGGACTGCTCATGCCCAAAGGATATAGAGAGAACCTCTTAGCATCATCTACAAGTAAAAGCTCCAGAGCTTCAGTTTCCGAAGAGAGATAAAGGACTGTCTATGTGAAATGTAAAATATTATAACCAATGTAGCGTCCACAAACTGAGGGATAGTGTAAACATTCAAGCCCATGGTAATTTTTAAATTGGAATTTTAAAAGGATTCTTCTACTGATTCTTTTACTGGAAGAATTTTAAATATTAGGAAAATGCTACTGAAATTAGACAAAATTTTCAATCTGGTCTACTAATATTTGCACAAATATGCATTTTCTTGTTCAAGGTATTACTTCTGAGTATAAATAATATGTACTCATTTTAGAAAAATTAGTATATATAAAACAGTACAAGGAAGAAAATAAAAATCACTTATAATTCTGCCATATGGGTTGAATTTTAGAATGCCATAAATATAAAATTTAATAATGTTAAATATATTTTATACTGTGCATTTTATAATATACTGAACTATGTACTATATTTGTATGTACATTATGTAAATATGTATATATTTATATATGTATATATTATAAATATGTATATATTATATAAATACATATGTATTTATATAAACATGCATATGCATAACAAGGTTAATGAAATTTTAAAGTAAGCTAAATCTCTTTGTTCTTAGAAATCTATAACTTCTAGTTGTGTTACTACTCTGAGATCAAGCGCAGCACCTATCTGTGTAGGGAGTATGATCCTTCTAACATTGAGGGTACATGGTGAGCCATAATGCCCCCAGAAAGAGAGAGAAATTGAGCCTATGGTAGTATAGATAAAAGAAATGAAGAAATAATAAGAAGTATTCTTAGCATTTATATGCACCCCATATTGAATGAAACTTGAAGAAGAATGGTTTTGAACCACACGAATAGGGAGGGGTGATCTTGCATACAGTGGGATAGTGGTCATTTCCCTAAACAAATGTGAGGGTAGGTCCACATTGCTAGGAGAAGCCCAACGCCACTTAGGTATCACATCCTATAAGGTAAGTGACCAATGTCATAGCTGTGGCAGATGGAGAAGAGCCTGACACCAAAGTTGAGTTTCTCCACACCCTTTGGGAGACTAGCTAGGGTCCAGAGGTCTCATGAGTCTCCATGCAGGAATCTAGAACTGTTAGGTTGACTGGGGAACCAGCAAAGGCAAGGAACATGGACAAAGGGGTCATATTGGTGAGGGATTTTTAAGCAAGCATTGAATGGCCATGGCTATGAACCTGAATGGTTGGTACCAGCATAAAAACCCAAGAGATTCTATGAGACGAATCCCTTCTTAAGAAGGGAACATGGGCAGGAAGAAATGAGCTGCAGATATTAGCACCGATCAAAGGCTACCGTGGGAAAATGAGGACTTTTTCTTCAACCACCAGAAAGTTATATAAACCTCCTCCATCATCCCCCCCGCTCTGCCACTTGTCATTAGAGGAGAGCAGAGGGTATGAGCATAGGAGGGAATATAGGGAAATTCTCAAATCTGAGCATTTACTTAAAAGACATTGGATTGTTTGAATGCACTATTAAATTGGAGACTAGTGAAATACCGATACTGGCAATTTTATTCATTGCGATCTTCCTCTCCCCTCCGACTCAGCATCCTGGATAATACTGAGGAAAATAGATGGTTTCCCATATGGACTGAAGAACATAGCTATGCAACCCTTCTATATATATATGTGTATCTCTGTCATCTATGTGTGAGTACAGACATATATAATTGAAACTGATATAATCTGCTATTTTCAATTTATAAAATACCACAGTTTTTCCATATCTGTAGTTTTACATCTATAAATCATATATTAAATGTCCAAGACCTTATTTTAAAAGTCTTTAACTACACATTGATACTGTGGTTTTTTTTTTTTGCTTTCATAAATGTGCACATTCTAAAATCAGCTATTCTAAAATAGGTGGTAATTTTTAACAATATGAAAGGAGTGTATGCTGAAAAGTTTCTTACTTTAAAAAAAATGAATAATACTTTAGCATTGTGATCCAGTGCAGATTTCCATAAGATTCTACTATTATACTGCCTTACAAATGAACGCCTTAAGTGAAAATATCCTCTTAGAATTTTAAAAAGAAGTTTAATTGGACAGGGTACAGAACAGACATGGTTTTTATTGTACTTCACCATAACAGCAGAGTACTGTTGCACTAAAAATATATTTTAGCAATTGAGAGAATAGGCTACTGAAGACAAAGTGTTGGTCATTGTCAGGAAGATAAAAGTGCAGTAGGCCAATGCTGGGGACTGAATCATGCACCCTACAAAAGGCATGTTTGCATGCTGTGATAGTTGGTAAACT
Organism: Tamandua tetradactyla; assembly: GCF_023851605.1. Taxonomy (NCBI): domain Eukaryota; kingdom Metazoa; phylum Chordata; class Mammalia; order Pilosa; family Myrmecophagidae; genus Tamandua; species Tamandua tetradactyla. The sequence goes on from NC_135350.1 coordinate 11,293,304, forward strand.
GCCAGAATGCAATATATCAGAAATGGAATGACTTTTAAAAAGAGAATTTATTAAGTTGCAAGTTTATAGTTTTTAGGCCATGAAAATGTTCAAATTTTCATTTAAAATTTGAAAGAATTTTAAATTCTTTCTGTGCTTAAAATAAAAGAAGGCGCATAAGAGTCTAGATTAACAGGAAGAAGGAACAAGCTAATGCTGAAATCTTAGTACAAGTAGCTGATACCTTAGCTGATACCAGAGAAAGATACCTTAACTCCAAAGAAAGGGCTGATGAAATTAAGAGTTTCTCTCTCAGTTGGGAGGGCACATGGTGGCATCTGCTAGCTTTGTCTCCTCATTTCATAAGGCTTCCCTGGGGACATTTTTTTTTTCTGCTCCGAAGTCTCTGGTGACATGGTCTCTGTTGACTTTGAAGCATTTTCCAAAACGGCTCTCTCGGAAAAGGCTCCAGTAAGCAAATCCACCTTGAATGGGTGGAGACACATCTCCATGGAAACCATCTAATCAAAAATCACCACCCACAACTGGGTAGGTCACATCTCCATGGAAACAATAGTAAAGATCCCACCCAGTGCTACTGAATGAGGATTAAAGGGTACAGAGCAAATTCAAACTGGCACAGGTACCAACCCCTGTCCTTTGGATATGAATTGATTTATAAACAGGACCTTTGAAAATGTTTTTCATTAAAGTGTGCCAAAGCTGAATTAGTGTGAGCCTTAATTCAATATGGCTGCATTTCTTGTAAGCAAAGGAAATTGGACACAAGAAAAGAAAAACCATGGGGAGCAACCAGAAGCTGGAAGTCAAGGTAATCTGGGTGAGGAAATAGAAGACACTGCCACGTGCAGCATTACTATGTGACAGAAAAGCCAAGCTAGCCAGATGATACCAGCCCTGGGAGGAAGCAAACCTTCCAGCCCCTGAAACCATGAGCTGATAAATTCCTGTTATTAAGCCAATTTATTGTGTGATCTTTCTTCTAGAAGTTAGGAAACTAAAACAGATGTGTAAAGGCAAAAATGGAGATTTCGTTATCAGTGCCAGTGAGAAGAATTAGGACAATTCTTTGTTAACGCCTCTAATACCAAAATTGATGAAGAAATGGATCATTCGGGGAAAACTTACTTACACATACATAATTTCTTTGGTTCTCTTTGAAAGAAGAGATGTCTTTTGTACACTTTTTTTTCCTTTTCCTTTACTATACTGAATATGAAATATCTTATTTTACCCTAGAGATAGTCAGTGGCCAAATAAGAAGCGTTACTTTGATTCATAAACTCCAAACCTCATTAAAGCAAGTGTAAGTTTGGTTATGGCACATTGCTTTGAAAGCAGTTGGGATGGTGAGGGGACAATGAGAGAGTGTGTTAAAAAAAACAACTGGTTCATATCCTGGGAATACTGCCAGCGTTTGATTCAAAACCAGAACAAGTGCTGGCTGTCAGCTGAATCTGTGCTTAAAATAAAAGAAGGCGCATAAGAGGCTAGATTAGCAGGAAGAAGGAACAAGCTAATGCTGAAATCTTAGTACAAGTAGCTGAAAATGGCGGGTGCTATCCCCACCTTTATGGTGGCTTTAAATATGATTGCAGGTGACATGGCTGATAACTTAGTATCCATATGTCCCATATCCAAAGTTTCTTCTGAAATATTTTACTAATAGTCTTTATGAAAACCATGAGTTTATGGAAATTGAAAAGGAGCCCACATACAATTAGAATAAAATCTGTAAAGCAAATTTGGAAGTGGAAGCTAAGTCATGTCTCTAAATTACTCCCTGTGTTTGAAATTGATAAATTGTGGGTGGTTGGGAGCTACATTTTAAAATTTCCCTATAAACTCGTTCATTCTGAATGTTTAAGAATGAAGAATTTCAACTGGGCTCAAGTTCTCGTATATACTCCTCCGTAAGACTTGCTGGCTTATTTTGGGTTGTTAGGTACTCATACTTGGAAATAATAGGTACTCATTTCTTTTAAAATATTAGATAAATCAAATTCTCTATGTTGGATTGTCTTCCCCATTGAGGACCACCTATCATATCAGATAAAAGATTCCTGAATGACATGATTTTATGGGCCTCCATTTGTACAGCTAGGAGTAAACTAGTTCAAGTCATTTATTACCAAAGAACATAAGAGTCAAGCCTTCTTGTTCCTCTGTGACATGTTCAATGATTCACAGATTCAATAATTCAAACTAGCCTGTGTGTGGGTGGGAAACCCCACACAATTCAGCCATCACAAAGTTGACCAGACACAGAATTGCTTTGTACTGTTCTGCTTTAAATAAATACAGATAATTAAATAAACCTTTGCAGCAGTAGAATAAAGCATAAAGCCAAATTTTGCCTAGCCGAGGGCTGCCTTGGCCATTAGCCAGAAGCCAGAGGGCCAGGGCTAATTTGCATAAAATTGAACAGATTGCTGCAGCTGCCGCCCTTATTAATACCAAGGCATAATCATGATCAGGAGGCATTCCATCCACAGCAGAGCCCTGTCCTGTGCAGTGCCACCCACTGCTCTGCGGGACCTATAGTCGCCAATACCTGCTTTTAAAGAGAAAGGCAATTTGTCTTTAAATTAAAAACCTATCCAAACAGCAACAATCTGCTTCCCTCCACACACACTTTTACCAATTAAAAAAAAATTATCTCTAGCATTTTCGCTGAGTAGATGATCAAGTTCCTTGATCATCTGACTTGTTGATATGAAACAGTTACAGATTTTATGGTGCTTGGTCATTACGTGGGTAAAATCTGAGGGTGGAAATTAGTAAAACCCTTGATTTCAAATTTTCTTGAAAGGAACTACGGTGAACTTTTCATAACTTAATTTTTTAACATGTCTGCAAAGCATTATTTATGATACAGTGACTGCTACCAGTTGCTGATGATGTCACACTTGGCTTTTTACATTCTGTTGCCCTGATTTCAACTCCAGGAAACTCTACACGGCAGTGAAATGCCGAAAGATGTCAAAAAGCATGTGCTATGACTTATCACACCCAAAACATGCTGAGAACACAGACACTATGTAATGCCTGATAGAGTGCTTTTGCATCAGGATATCAACAGTTCTCTCTTTGTCAGTAGTACTAAATGAATTGGAGGATCACTGTTCTACAGTTTCTTGGTCGGAAGGCTGTCAGCAGCTTCATGAAGGCCATCTGGGGAAAACAAAGTCTTGGCCCACATCAAGATGACGTAACATACAAGGAGCACTGGCAAGGCCTGGGTGGATTATATTAAAAACCTATCATATTTGTTAGCTAACTGCAGATGACAGCATTGGTGTATATACTTAAAAGCTTTTATGGTGAGCTGAAAATCCCGTGAGTTTACCACAAGGGGACACATCTTGAGCTCATCTATTGGTCTGCAATGCAGTAAAATTAGTGTTGCTTTTTCATTGATAGCATAGTTTTTTCATCACATTATTTTATATTAAATATTTAACATATATATATATATATTTTATATTAATAGACACTGTGCCCATCACACACCAAATTTTGTAGGCAAAGTTTAAGATTTGATGTACACCTCTCCCCCCATCCTTATGATTTAAGCATGTTTGATTCTGTGGTTAGGATTATAAATCCATCACCACAGAATTCCCAGTGTGCAGGAAGCTATATTTATATGCTAATCTCTAAACCAAGGATGAGGGATTTCTTTTATTTAGCCATACTCATACTCAGATGAATTGCTAAAATGTAATATATAATCCATTCTTCTAGGAGAAGTAATTTTTTTTCTTTTCACTAGACATTTTGATTCCAGTGTCCTATATGAGAATTATTCCTAAATTTACATCTCTATTCTTAATGTCTATTTTTTTATTCTGCATACATATTTCTACTTAGTGTTGGGATTTCCCTGTAAATATCATGAAAGGACCCCAACTGTAGGATGATCTCCAAAAATTTACCTTGAGCCCCATTCACATCTCTCTTTTCTGAGTTTTGCCTTAACCATCTACACTTAAACCTGTCAATATTCCCATGGCATTTGCTCTGATAGTCAACAAAAATGAGCTGCAAATATTATATTTTCACTTAGGGTCATTGCCATGACTCTTGCTTGCTTCTCTGTTACCATTTTCTGGCTTGATTACACACTTCTTTGGCTTGTCTCTTCTTTTCAGACCAATTCCTCTTTGGGTTCATCAGCTTGAAATACCAAATTTTTCTAAAGACTCTGGAATGGACTCACACCTCTTGTTTTCCCCTTCTCAGATGCCTGGAGTAGGGCTACACATCATGCTTTCAGCTCAGATCGCAAGACTTCTAACCCAAGCATTGGACCATTGATTCCCAAGGGCAAGTTCCTCATGATGCCTAAAGAGGGGGGAGAATGATCTGTGAGATGTCAAGGGATGATTAAGCCACAGTGCTGGTGGCATTGGAACTTGTATTCTAAGAAGAGGAGTTAAAAGGCTTTTGCAGCCATATGTCAATATATCTTTATCTACCTCTTTGGGTCTGATTTTTTTTTTGAAGTTTTTTTACTATTCTAATTCTCCCTTTGAAATCCATGCAGCTGATATGATAAGACAAGCCTAGGAATGATTTTCATTTGTTACAGTTTACCCACCATGAAACGTACCTGAGGTATGACCGCAAATAAAAGCATGTTCATGTAGGCAGTTTAAGACTAGAGTTAATCTAGGCAAAAAAGAATACCATTGTGATATGCCAGTCTTCCACGTAAAGGTATGATCCTGATATGATTCAGTCACGAAGGAGGACTTTAGCTGTTTAAGCTGCTTTGTTTTTTGTGCCTAAACCACCATCAGAAACCGTAGAATGTGATGACATTATGGGCAGCCTACATGGACTCAAAGAATTTGGCAATTCTCTTACTATATTCATCAGAGCTAGATGATCTCTTGGTTGACATGATGGCTAGGCCTTTCTGAAAACCCTATTCCCATGCCTCCCCCATTCACTGAGCATATGAAAGGGGATTCTAGTCTCTCATATACAGTCAACTTCACCTTCTAGCCTTCCTTATCTCCTATACCTATGAAATACTACAGATTCTATATCTGAAATTAGATTGTTACCTATTTCATTATTTACATGTCCTTACCCAATTTCTTATTATCTGGGTTATTGCATTACTATATCCTAATTATTCTTCTCTTGCCTTCAGTTTTTCCCCTGAATTCCTCTACATTCCACTATTAATAGGCTGCTCTCCTTAAAGTACATTTTTCTCCACTTGTCAGTTCCAACCTTGCTACCTCTCTTGACTTACAGTGTCAATTTTGAAGTGGTTGGGATGATAGTCAAATGAGATAAGATCTGATTTTCTTACTTTTTCAGGCCAACCTGATTTGCCCTTGACTTAAATTCTAGAGTTCAGCAAATGAGACTCTGCTGAACATAACAGCACCTCCTCACCTTTTGAATTTGCCTCTCCCTCCCTCTATTACCTTCCTCCTTTGTCTAGCCATCAAAATTCATTAAATAATAAATATAACTCAGTGAAGGTCCTAATAATTCTATTATGTGCTAAGCTTAGAACAACTTATTTATGAGAGGTTTTGTGCTCAAGGTTATCTAGTCCAAACTCTCATTGCGTAAGTGAAAAAGCGTTCTTGAAAGACTGGATTGTTCAGATCAGACAACTCATAGTTTAGTCCACTAATATGCAATTATCACATCATTGTTTATGATAAAGTTAAACAATAATAATGTTGAAATTCATATTAAAAGCCCATATCTATGTTTTTACTGACACAGTGGATGGTTCACCTGCCTTATTTCAGGACTTCCAGTCACTTCCATCCCCCTATATGCCTTTCCAAATATATCTGAGAGTTCATGCAGGCCTGTATGCTCTATAGTTGTCCATGCCTCCAAGCTCTCCAGTACTTTCACTAAGTTTCTGCAGTACATGCACCCTGCTGCTAGGTGTTGACTAGGTCTACTGTAATTCACATCTGAGAAAACCAAGTCTAGGAAATCCAGTACCTGGAGGATATCTTCTTTGGTTCCACTGAATGGATCAAACCAGATAGTTTTCCAAGGTAAAATGAAACTGTTGGAAGAAACTTAATTTCCCTAATATTGGATCATATCTTTTCATCTGTGCCCCAAAGTAGTGTTACTTTTGTCCCAAATCTCCTAAATGTCTCCTGAGAATACTTTCTTTGGCATCTTTGCATATTCTTCATCTCCACATGGACCCAAAACTACCCTTGGTATCAACAGAAAATAAAACTAAAGTACTTTCCATTGCTTTATATTCCTCTCTCCTCTGGGTTTTCATGTATCAATGCTTTTTCACTCTTTCTCCAGGCAAAATGCGAAGTCCTCAAGCATATTAACTCATACATATGGACACCTGCAACACTGCAGCTGGATATGTTTCTCTTGGAAAATAGATTTTCATGTATTTGTCTCTTCCATAGGCTTTTGGCCAAATGTGGCCATGACTATGTAAAATTCACCTCTTTATTCCCCAAACCACATCAAACAGTAAATGGCCATAATTGGAGCTCAAGAAATATTTGTTATTTGTATGAAGAATAAATGAAACAATATTAAATATTATTAATGGTAGATGAACCAATATTGCATGGATCAATTAATGGTAACATTGCAATATGTTCTGAATTAAACAGGTTCTAAGTAACCATACATAAAACTAAAGTACTTTTGCAAAAATGGCACATATATTTACTGATGGATGAGCCAACTAGAATAACATTTTAAATCATTTTGCTTCATTCCTTGATTTAGCCAGGACTTGATAAAGTCCAATCATTCTTATCTATATAAAAATGAATTCTAAATATTAAAATAATGTTGGTACTTTGGGGATACAGTCCCAGTCTAAAATATCCCCCAAATTCTTTTCTTCCGTACATCACTTGGACTTGATTTCTTTTTCCTTCTTTTAATATCATAATTTCCTTTTTTTGGATGTTATTTTTGTTTTTAATGTCATTCATGGTTCATTTTGAAAATCCAGGGCAAGTATTGAGAATGATATGCTAGCTCTTTTCCATTTCCTGCTTTAAAATAATTACAAGGGAAATACTTTAACTGACAATTATCTATAGTTATAGATATGCACCTGTTCACTCTTAAAATGCTTTGAAAAAAAATAATAAATCATCATAAGACTCTTCCCTCAGTCTCTTCATTCACTTTATATGAGGACAAGAACTTGGTAAGTATTCTGTGGCTCACCAAAGCCTCCTTGAATGCCAGGAGGGGCCTCTGGTTCGAGTCTACATTTCCTCCATTAAAAAGGTGAACGGCAAAATAGATTCTGAAAAGTTAATCCTTATAATTTAAGCCCTTGTTTGTTCCACATGAACTAACTTCCAGATTGTTACTGAAACAAATTTTCTTTTATTTGTATATTCAAATAAGTATGATTCACTTAAAAAGCAGTCCCACTGAACCACATTTGCATATCCTAATTAGTTTAGCGTGTTCATTTTCCATTCACATGTTTTTCAAATAAATGCTTTTGAAGAATAGTAAAACTTAACTAACATCTGAGGCTGCAAGTTCACAAAAAGAAAAAAAAAAAGAAAGAGCTGACATACATACTAGCTAAAAAAAGGCAAGAATTTCAATGTGTGGCATGGAGGATGTGGATTTGATTCCGGTTTCATAAAGGAGACTTCATTTGTCTTTAGTATGAACCAGGATGTGGGTGATTTCAAGGCCAGCTCATCAATATATTTGCATACCCAACACAGGGTAGAAGTTGAAGCAACTTGAGGATTTTTCGATTTTTGAAACACACTTAAGTAAAAAATGAGCTAAGTGTGAAAAGTTAGTATACGTGGGCAAGAAACTATTAGAAGAGAAAGCTGTCTAAAGAAAACACCAAATTCTAAGAAATATAGCTGCTCCTTTTATACCTTATGGAAATATAAGCCACTGGTTTAGAATAAATTTATCTACATGGAACATGGGCTTTGACTGACTTTCAAGAAAAAGAAAGAGGAAGGAAAAAATGTTTCTGCTTCACACCCATGGTTTTAAACACACAATTATCTGCCTAAATTGTTTTCTAAAACCCATTCACTCTGGCAAATTTAAAGAGCACACAATAGAATAATGACAGTTATGTTTTTCAGCATCACGCTGCAGAGGTCTACTTTGATTCTTATGTGAATGCCCTCTGAATCAGATTTAGGAAAATGATTAGTTAAACCTACCCATTGGGCGAGGCTTATACCTCTTCCCATTAAGTCTTATTGTAATAAATACAGCAAACAGAATCTCTTTATCTTTTCAGTTCTGTCCAGGTAATGAATCAGATCTGGGGACCTCATATTCATATAGGTGTTTCCCCACACACTATCACTGTCTCTTTGGATTTGAGTAATTTTTTTAATGTATCTGTATAATCTGAAATAACTAATAAAACTTTCATAATGCTTGATTTCATAGAGCAGCAGACAATAAAAGGCTAAGCCACATTAGCTCTCATTTTAAAAATGAAAGCAAAAATATCACAAAAATTCCACAAATGCTATTTTGCATTTGAATTTTCTAATGTTCAATTAGTTATTTTGAAATGTAAATATACTCAATAAATGAAGTCATCAGATGATATTTGGGGGAAATAACAGATTACACATCATATAGTACCTAAGTATTAGGGATGAAAAACGAAGTTATACAGCCCTATAGTTTCCTATCCTCTAGGATACTTTGGTAAATGACTTCTAAGGCTGCACAGACTGCTATCTTCAGAAAAGTAATTCTACCAAATAGCAAGAATAATCTTGGCTTTGGGAAATAGAATGGAAGGTTTGAGAATAGGGACAATTCATTTAACATTGAAGACCGGAATGTATTGAGTAGACCCATAAAACACAATTTGTAAATAAATTATGTAGCTAATATTTAGTGAAACTAATTGTTTTCATGTTCAAAATCAAACCTATCTGAAAAGTATGCAAAGGGATTTTGTCTTGTGCAAAATCTTTTCATATTGTATATACTAAAAAGTTTCAGAAGAAAAAGAAAAGAGAAAAAAAGAGAAAGAGAAATGACCAAAACTCCAACAAAAGCATGTGTTTTAGTATGGAATGTATGACATATGTTTAAAATGGTGTCTCAGCCACACATTTCTTCTTTTAGTTGCATTTCCTCGAACTACAGGAATGCTGAAAAAAAATCTGAGCGTTAGCTAAGAGGGTACAAATGGAAGGGTATCTGTGCTCCAGCTGAAAAAAGTATAAGCGGTGTCATGTCGGAGATCATTTCCAACTTTCTGTTGCTTTCTTATGTGAGAAATGAAGTCGAGGTGCTTGGCAGTTCTTGTCAACAATATGTCGAGGCGGTGATTGCACAATCATGTGGCAGCAGACCTTTCAAACAGAAACACCAGAACCTGAGAAGTACGTGTCTGTGATTAGTACCTGATGCTATGTACAGTGGATGCCTAAACTCATGGTTTTAATGGAACAACTTCTTTATAGAAACTAATGGGGCTTTCTCCTCTGTTAATCACATTAATTTTGAAAAGATCATATGGCTGCAATCAATTCTAAAGCATGGAGAAGTTTGTTTCTTCCTTTTCCAGATCCATCAACAAAAACACATGAAATGTTATTTTTGCCTAGCTATAGACATCAATTTTCACAACAAACATAAATAATATATACATATTGAAGACCATAACAGAAAGGCTTACAATTCCTTAATTTGAAATAGCAAGAAGAATGTCACCTCATTCCCACAACTAGAATCATTCCAGAAAGATTATAAATTTTAAGAAGACAAACTATAATCTCTAATAATAGCTTCTCCTTAATTTATTTTCCAAATGAATTCCTGATGCACCCTCCCATTCTAATCCCTAATTTATATACCCTGTTCTGTTCAGAAGAACATGCATTTCTATTCTGAGGAGAGCTTATTTAGCACATCATGTCTATAATATACTTACCTGATTGGAAATCTTGCCTACCTTTTTTAATAAACCAAGTAGCTGTCCTGCAAAAAAAGCTGCATGGAAGAAATTCTTTAGTAAATCATTTATGGAAAGAATAGCTGATGTGTAAAGCAAGGTAAGGAAGTTCAAAGGGAAAATATTTTCTGTTCCACGTTTTAAACTATGTATATTTGTGGGGAAGGTGGTATATTAGAGTGCTTGGCATAAATTCTTTACATATCATATTTAGCACTGACTAATGTGTAATATTTAGGCAAGTACCAATAAAAATATGGTGAATGATATGAATGCCAAAATATTTAAAGTGTAGAAATATTTATTTTAATTAAAATCAGTACTTTTGTCCAAGTCAGTGAAGCATTTCCCAGACTCTGGGGAATACAAAAATTGCACAAACACAAGGCGAATATATCTACCTTCAAGGCACTTACGATCCACCAGAGGAAGAGAACAGATGTAGAATAATTATGGAAACCCATAATTCCCTCAATAAGCTGTTTATTTCTAAAGGTCAAGGCCAAATCTGTGGTCTGCCAGTAGAAAACACATATGAGACTTCAGGGGTTTGCCTTCACTTTGGTGTCATCATATTTTTCTCTTACTTTAAAAGTCTTATTATTGTTTTATTTTGTATATCTATATTTCAGATATCTTTTGGTCCTCTTTGAGTTGAGGTATAAAATAAGACTTTAAATGTACAGGGAATTAAAACCTACATAATCAAATCTATGTTTTCAGAAGAAAAATATAATAGCCCTGGGGGGAAATGTGGAATAGAAGAGGAAAGACAGGCATCAGGGGACCATCTGGGGTGCTACTGTTATGGTCCAGACCTGTACTTGGGTGGGCAATGGCAATACAACCAGAGTAGAAGGAATAAAATTGGGAGACATTTAGGAAGTAATTTCCACAGGACTTTGTGTCCAGTTGCATATAGAATATGAAAAGTGAAGGATAAGTGAGAAGGCAAAGATATCTATCTAGGTTTTTGTGTTAGTGCCTTGGCAAATATTAAAATCCTAAAATACAGAGGGAACACTAAAGGAGAAGGGATGGGGTGTCTAGGATGATGTGTAGGTGTGGGAGCTCAGCAAGAATATAATTCAGTTTTAGACACTGGAAGGTAAGAGCTCGCAGGACATTTAGGTGGAGGTATTTAATATACTGTTGGAAATTCAGGTTGATAGCTTAGGAGTATACTTAAGGAGAGGCCAAGAGATGTATATTCGCAGAGGAAAAAGAAATTTTAAAAAATCATGGACTAAATCCTAACCACAATAGCATTTAAGAATTCAAGAGAGAAAAGAGGAGCCAGTGGAAAAGCACGAGAAAGAGTTGTAAGTAAGATAAGCAATGGAAAACCTGTCAACTGAGAAAGAATTTCAAGATTGGTCTTATTATAAGGTGAGAATCATGATTTCTTTTGTACCTCAAAGTTTATCACATGGTTGGGACAATAGTGGGTGCTCAAAGCATTCAATGAATGATAAAAGTAAGGACAAAAATTCAAGCACAAATTGGAGTTCAATGAAGAGAAAATGATTGCAAAGGAAAATATTGACTTGACAATTAATGTGTAATTGGGATCCTGTATAGGAGCAAGGTGGAAGAGGGTGAGAGTGGTTGACATAAGGAAGGAATTTTTGGAAATAGGAAAATGTGAAAAGATCTTCACCTAAATGACTGGGGCAAAGCTGCCCTTGACGGATAATTAAACAACATCCCAGTATTTTTCAGGACAGTGAAGTTGACATGCAAAATGAATAAAGACTTCAGAAGAGCAATTTCAAAAGGGAAATCCATATGGAGATTTGGAGGAAAGGATTGATAGTGGGAGGAGCATGTGGGATTTCCACAGTGGAAAACATGCTGGAATGAGAATCCGTAGGCCTGGGGTCTGTTTCTGGAACTGTCAGAAATTAACTAGAGTTTCTTCAGGAAACCAGTCTTTCTGAGCTCACCTGTAAAAATGGGGAGATTGGATTAGATGGGAAGAGTTTGCTCTGGGGAATTCCTGATGTTTGTTTATGTACTTCCAGTACTAAATCTCCCTGGTTCTAGGACCCTATAATTACAGTTTAAAAATAAATAAATAAAGAGAAAAGCTTCTGGATAAGTGAGAGAAATTAAGAAAATTTCTATTACACTAACATAAAAATATTATGTGTGTTGGGCGGGCCGCGGTGGCTCAGCGGGCAAAGTGCTTGCCTGCTATGCCGGAGGACCTCGGTTCGATTCCCGGCCCCAGCCCATGTAACAAAAACGGAGAAACAGAATACAATAAAACAAGAAAATGTTTAAAAATGTTTCCCTTTCTTCCTTCTATCCTTCCTTCCTTCTCTCTGTCTTTCCTTTAAAAAAAAAAAAAAAAAAAAAAAAAAATATTATGTGTGGCTTTCAAGCAAGCACCGGGAATAAAGAAATAGTAGTCATTTGTCAGATGAAGTGATCCAAAAAAGAGGCATCAAGGATCCGTGCAGCTCTATTTCTTCCCCTCTCACTAAGTCATTAGGATATAATCATAGTTCAGGTATTAACCCTCAGAAGCAGCCTAGTGAGAGCAGTGGATGCAAAGTTAAATGATCCTGGTTGGCCAGTTGCTTTATGGCTCTAGGTTCCCAGCAAGGCTCCCACCCAGGGAAAATCTACGGGGTCCAGGTGGGTCCCTGGACAGCCTTCAAAAAGATCCCTGGCTTAGCCAGTAGTTGACTCTCAGTGATGCCTTTCCTGCCCTTGCTTTAGTGGTTTGGGAAGAGGTCTGGGTCCTTAAAATTCCTTCATTATCCAGTTTGTAACCTTAGAGGCAGAAACTTCATGCTGGTGGCTTATTTACACATCAGACACATTAACTAAGATGTAGCAACCTTACACTTATTGCCTCAACAGTTCTATCCTGCCTAGGGATAGTTTAGTAATACCAAAAATTAAAACATTTTGCAGCAGAGTTTTGCTGATTAGTACAGCATGTTAAATTTATGCCTTTTTTTAAAGTGAAGTAGTTTCAGTTCATACAAAACAGACACTTGCTATCTTTTCCTTATCTCTCAATGTGAGATAATCACAAACAGCTTTAGAAATCTCCCATTCAAAGGGATGCCAGCCAGATAATTGTATGATGTGGCTCAAGTCATTGAAAACACTGGCTGGAAGCCAGGGGACTTGCACCTGGGAGTTCAACATGGCAAAAAGCTATTTTTCTAAAGGTATAGAGATAACTAAAGTTAAGGGGACCCAAAACTGATAAGTGGAAGATGGGAGTCTACTCATGTGGCCACAACACAAGAAAGTATTTTTTATTTTTTAAATATATTTATATCTTTAAAATTTTCCCTAGTAATAATGACAAATTATGACAAGGATACCAGGAAGGGATTGTTTTCATGCTTTAGATACATGCAGTTTTGACTAATGTATATGGATCATATAAAAAGTCAAGACCCAGGGATACAGCTTTTAATGTATAAATATAATTCTTCCTTTAACCTTGCTATTTTAGTTTTCTTGCTACTATGATAAATACCGTGCAGTGGGTTATTTTAAACAATGGGAATTTATTGTCTCATGGTTTGGAGGCTGGAAGGCTTGCTTTCTTTTGGGGTTGGTAGCGGTCTGGGTGCCCAGCACTCTTTACGTTCCTTACTTTCCCTGTCACGTAGCAAAATCTTCTCCTTTCTCTTCCTTGTTCCATTGACTTCTGACTTCTACTTTCTCCCTGTGGTTTTTTCTCTTAGGAAACCTTTAGTAATAGGATTAAGACCTATCCTGATCCAATCGACCAGGCCTTAACTAAAAATGACATCTTCAAAAGGTCCTGTTCACAATGGGCTCCCACTCCTGGAAATGGGATTAAGATTAAGAATATGTTCCTCCCCCCCCCCCCCCGGTTACATAATTCAATCCACCACATTATTTACATCTCAACACAAGAGATGAGATTATAGCTCATCTGGAGTGTGGTGAATACTCTGTTTTGCCAGGGAGCCTTTACCTATTATTAGTGTGTATTATAAATCCATTGACCCTGATACTCTATTGATCACCATGACATACTTAATTCCTTAGTTCCTTCCCAGAACGAGGAGAAGGTCAAAAGCAGGAGAAAATCACACACAAAGGTCAGACAGGGAACTGTTCAAATTAACAAGGTTTTATTTGTAAATAAGATATGCATTGATATAATTCTTATTCATTTTTAAAAATAATTGTTTCAGGACCAGGCTATGTACCAGAGCCTTAGAGAGATGTGCCATGAAACATTTGCCCTGCAGATGCTCACATTATATCAGAAGCAGGTATGAAAAGAAGTCAATTTAACAATGTGACAAGAACTAAAATACAGGGGTTAACTTGGACTTAGAGAAGCTCGCAGAATAACATGGACAACTCTACATGACGACATTACAGAAGATTTCCCAAGGAAGATAATGTTTGAGTGATTCTAGTAAGAGACAGGACCAGGAGGGTAAAGAAGGGACGAATAGTAACCACCAGAGTTAAGAAGGAGTTTATTGTTTTCCTCTAGGGACTCAGAGAGAAATAAACATGTATATAAGACATAGGGAAATTGGGAGAAAAAGAGAGGTTTCAACCTATGCTATATGGGCATAACAATAGAATAAAGCCTTGTGGGAGGAAAAAATATCTGCCAGGAGTTAGGAACTGAGGTTCCAATATATCTTTGACATTTTTTAGCCATGGGATTTTGGGCCACTTACTTATCCTTACTGAGGTTCATTTTTCTTATCTGTGAAACAGGGACGACATAACCCTCTTTGGGATATCTTTGAAGATTTAGGAGTTCAAGGAGGGAATTGATGTAAATTATCAGTGGAGATCTAAATCATATTTGTTCATACGTGGGCACGTACTACCACAAATGGACTTTTTAAAGATAATGTTACCGATGGTGATTACTATCTAGTTGGATGTGTTGGGCTAAGAAGATGATGGTCTTCTAATGACTGCCACTTCATTCAGACCCTCTTGCTAAGCAGAAAGAGGTCTAGATTTTCACAACTTCTTTCTTCAAGTTACATGATATCCCTAGAACTCACCTTCAAATGAGACTTCTTTTGTTTCAAGTCACTACTTGCTAAGGCAGAGTTTAAACATGTGCCTAGATCAAAACATGGCCAATTCTATTCTTACTTTGTTCCACTAGCCAGTGACTCAAGTAAGTTATGTCAGCTGCTGTGGAAAGATCAGGAGTATTTTTCCCCTAATTGGCTAACATATGCCCAGTTATGCTTACAAGAACCATCTGTCAACTTAGTTGCATGGGCACTTGCCATTGTGCCCATCATCATGAGTTACTCATTTGTCTAGAATTACTGACAATGCAATATTATGTTCTTTCAATTCTTGGCCTCTCTGGAGAGTCTGGTATCAAGGTCTAGTTGAGATGAGAAGGTAGCAAACAAATGATTTTAAATGGTATAGCATAAGCCAGTTATCAAAATGAGTCTGATGTAAGTCATGTTGATGGTTGCTATGCTACTGCTGGAAATAGTAGCAATGGCTTCACTTGAAAAAAAAAAAGACTAAAGGCAAAAGAAATGTGGACATGGAATATATGTGTTTATTCTTATACACATTTTTCTCCCTTGTTACTCCACGGCTGGCAGAGAATATAATGCATGGACTTCGCTGGCATAAGACAGCTGTTGGGTCTTTCTCAATGTGGAGTGCTGTTTTACAATCTTACAGCAGGAACTGAACTTTTTGCTGTAAATGTTCTCTAGTGAAGGTGTATAAGATAATTTCTAAAACAATTCCATAGAACTCCAGCATTATTTCTTACTTAAAAATCAGTTATGTTTTCTTTAATAAATTATATCATAATGGCTAAAAGACTGAGAGAGGAAATATGAATTGAATTGATGTAAAAGTTGAATGAACATCACAACCAACAGACACTCCTTTTACTTTTCTGAAATATTTCATCATTTTTTGAAAAAATGTCCTCCTAATTAGAACAAAATTAATAGGAAACATTATTTTCTCTATTCATTATATATATATATATATATATATTATTAAAAGTACAAGTCATTATTTTTATTTGCAATCTACCTAATTCTAAAAACAGTTTGAGGCAGTTTATAGATTAATGGACAATGTATTAAGATTTTTTAGTTCTATAAAGTAACTTTTCTTAGTTACTTTATAGAACTAAGTGCTGAGGCCTAAATTCCTGAGAGAAAGAAAGGTAACAAGTTCAATCCCATTTCTACATTATATACAGTACATTGTAAACTTTAGAGCCTGTCTTTTATAATTGCTCTCAATCTACTAGAGCATAATGAATTAAATATAATTCTTTTAGAACACAAGCGAGCATAGTTAGATGGTTGCAGGATGATCCATCTTAAATGACAGATGAAATATCTGGAACAGAATATGGGTCGAGGGGAGTCAAAGGGGTGGTTTGTTATATTTTGGAGTGGAAATTGATAGCAAAATTCTTCTTATTTTTTTGAACAAGAACTTACAAGGCTCTTTTTTCTCTTGTAGCTAAAAGAGCTTACTTAACTACCACTATCATGAAAGTAATGTTGGTATTTCAGGATTATCTTAGATAGTATGGCTATTGATTATAACTACATTTAGTGACGAGGCATGGTAGCAATGAACTTTCTTATGAAAATGCAAACCTCATTGCTGACATTCTATATGGAAGGTATTTTTGTGGCTAGAATAATTTTGTTCTTTAAGCAATTTAATTTTCTTCTTTTTTATTTTAAATTTCCATCCCTAACCATTTCCTATCCCTATAACAATACGCTTTCTTTGACATCCTTTTTTTCCTGCCTCATTCAATTTTATCGTCCATTTGGGACTCATTCTCTCAGGGGAAGGATACAGCAGAGCAAAGATCAGAAATAATCTCCAAGTCTTTTCATTTTCCACACCCTAAAATCATTAAATGAATTATGTTATGTACCCTGCAGGCAACATAAAGCAAATAAAAATAAGCAAACAAACACACCCCAAAAACACCATTATAAAAATAAGAGAGTAACCCTAAAGGAAATGAAAAGGACTGATGAAGGAAGAGCTTTCTTCTGAAATAATATATATATATAATATATTCTAAATATTTATATTTTATTATTTACATTTTGTGTTTAAGTAAGATTTATATTATATATGATATATCTTTCAGAAGAAAGCTGTACCTTCATTAACATTATGATAAATATAAAGGAGGGAATGGGGTAGTAGGAACACCGTGGAATTCTTTAACCCATTTCTGCCTCTGTAATTTTACAATTGTTAACTGATTGAACCATTAGCTGTACAAGTTAGGTTAGTGGTATGGATAACAAGTAGCAAATTCTAAAAGCCAATTCTTAATCCAATCCAATCAGACTACAAATCCTAAAGAAACCCTTTATACATCAGATAGGTTAAATTGTGGGGAAAGTGATCCTATTTAACTCAGATGACCATATAATTTGTCATCCAAACTGAGACACTTATGGAAGTCAAAAAACAACAATATGGTGTTAGCAATATTAATGCCACAAAATAGATGTAAATAGGACTTTTCAAGCAAACAACTATCTGTTGGATTAACAAAAAGGAGAAAAGGAAATTTAAATTTGGCATGTGTAGTGCTCATATTCGACTATAAGACCACTAGCTTTGACATGATTTTGTAACAATTTTTTTTCAGTCCTTGATGAATAGCTTCCTTCTGGTATGTCATTTCAAACTATTTCCAGATTTGTTTTTCCTTGTGGGAACACATAATGTTATAGTATTAAAAGCTGTCCCCGATAATTTAAGTCAGTATCACTGCAGAAACTGGAGAGGATTTGCTTTAGGGAATTTGGTTTTTCTTTCAAAGTCAAAATGAATTGGGAAAAAGGAAAAAAATAAGATCTCTAACATGTATTGTGACTCAGCCTTATTGTGTGTGAAAATTGAAGTGGAGAAATCAAAGTCGAAGAAATGGTTTTATGTAAAATATGTGGATGCTGACTTATCCCATGCTCACTGCTTGAATATGGAATCTAGTGCAGACATTATTAAGGTTTTTAATATCAGCATATGTATGTCTCGTCTTAAATTTTGTATACATAGATAATGGCTGCAATGGGTTTTTTTAAATGTGAACTATTTCACTATAAGCTAATATTGTCCTTCATATGAGTTAAGATATTAAAAGCTATTTTATAGTGCATTTTCATTGTAGACAATTTAGAAAATACAAGCCAATTAAAATTACAATAATCCCACCATCCAGAGATAATTCTCTTTACTCTGTGTATTAATATATAATTCCATACTATAATTTGCTCAATTCATGAGCATTGCTTTAAATACTTTGTGTAATATTAAATAACAGTTTAACAGTACATTGTTTCTGTGTACTTTAGGTTATTAAACCCAATTTTCTCAAAATATCTCCTGCAAAAATACTATCTCGTAAGGTTGTCAGGGGAAAAATGAGGGGGGAAATGGTAATATTCCTTACTTATATACATTTGGAAAAACAACATGGTATACCCCTTCCTTAAGGATTCACAGAGTACAATAGAATTTTTCCATGTAGTTCTGCATTAAGAAATATGTTTAATTTGGTTTACTCCACCTTTTCTCAATCTTCTTTCGTCAAAGTTCTGCTTCATGGAAATCTTTTCAATGTCCTATAGAATTAGCAAGTGAATGGGACACGTGCTGGGCAACACCAATTTTTAAAATAGAAGGTTTTCTATTATATTTGGTTAACCAAGGCTCAAATTTTATGATATTTACAATGTTAGAGTTACATCACTAATAATTTTATAATGCTCAGTAATGATTTTCTAAGAATATATTAATCTAGACGTAGGTTACAATTAGCAAACTGGTTTTCAGCTGTCCTTCCAGCTGCAATATTCTAAATTATGTCCTGTTGTTAGATGCTGCAATGGAAGCGATAGTTTTAAAGGATTATAATGTCTTCAAAGAACAAATATTGAGGGACTGAGAGATATACTTACCTTAGATTCACTATTTTAAGTGCTCTAGGCATTTCAACGAATCAACTTTTGTAGTTTTTGAGTAATTATGATTGAATTAAGATTAAAATTCTATGTTGATCTGGGTCCTTAGTTGACCTAAAACATAAATGGAACAATCTAGTTATATTAGAGTTAGATCTTGGTGCAGAAATATATTTATTCTTCCACTTCAAAATTAATTAAGGTAATTTGGAAACTGCAAATAGCTTTAAAATGAATTGACTTTGAAATTTGAGATTTTTCCATGTGCCTTTTCTGTGAAATTGAAGACTACTGACTTATTTTATTTAAATAAAAAAGAAACAAAACCATAACAATTGAAAAATTACCTTTGAGTGCATTCGAGAAATTTATTGCCACATGTTTAGAATTATGTAGAGATTTCCATGATCATAAAATTTTAAAAGTGCTTTTGTAGTTGGTTGTACAGGTAAAGTGATTTGCTTTGGTGATTTCAGAGTGGCGGAAAATAAATATTTGGATCATTCTTTCCTCTACAGTTTTGCTTTACAAAATAAAAACTAATATAAATGCAAGGTGAAAAATATTTGACTCTGTAAATGCCATAGAAACCAATATAAATTTTCATGTTTTTTGAGGATCTAGTAACATTTCGTGGATTTCAAATTTCTTAATGCTATTTAGAATCTCCAGATGAGTCATTTAACTGATGACATTCTCTGTTATGACAGTTTGGTCTCGCATTCTTCAGTTCGGTTTGTTTAAATTTATAATCTCTATATTACACTGTTAAGTTTATATGGTCAAAAGCTTGTCAGGGTTCTCTGATATTGATGCCCTGATTATAAAAGTTTACCTTTTAAAGCATTATTTTATTTAATTAAGGTTTTCTCTATATCCAAGTGAAGAAATACTATTAACGATTCTGATGCATTTTTGTTGGTTATGCTATGGATTACTTTATCAAAAATTTTTCCCTCAAAATGAGTGAAAAAATGTATACTGTTTTCATAGACATGGTGTCTTCTCTTGTTACTTTATAGCTACTCCTTGTGGAAAGGAAATAACTGTTCAAAAGTGCAAAGCTGCATCTCTGTAAGACCAAGATCAGATGACTTTGGTAGGGAAGTCACATTTTCATTATCTTTTTTTTTCTATTAATCTCATGCAGAATTCCATTTCACCCTCATGTTTCTTAAATAGAATGAGCAGGTAGGGTTATATTAGCAATCTGAAGGCTTGCACATATACATCGTAGATAATATTTCAGAAAGATGAAAAACTTCTGCTCCTATAGAACGCTTTGCAAGATTATTAAAGGCTTCACATCGTGGCTATTTTCTCCCAATGTTTTGCTTGCATAACTTCATATATCTCTGAGAATCTTCTTGTCCTTGGCATGAGTGTCATGCACAAAATAATCAAATGTTTAATATTTAAAATATTAGCTATGACATATTCGCTGCTCAAAAGTCAGATATTTAAACAGGACACTTTTATATCAAATGCCTCTTCCATGATTCTCCTCACACAGACCTCCATATGGGACAATAATTATTTCCCTGGACAAATAATGGTAGTCAGTCAAAGTGAATAGAACTTATTCCTTAGAAAGATACTTTTTAAGACATATTTTAAATTTTTTATCTGCCTGAACACCATGCCTTATTAGAAGACAGTGGAAAATAGTTTATGGTGTTGCATGTGTATAAAGTTGGGAGTAAAAAATGCTTATATTTAAATACTGTCTCCACTTCTTATAGTTAGGAGATCTCCAGCAAGCACTGATTTGCCTTATCATTTTTGTCTGTACAAAATAAAATTGAAATAATAATTCATGTTTCATAGACAATTTGTGAGTATCAAAGGATATAATGCATAAACAATGCAACTTAGAATGCTTGCTACATAATAAGCACTATTGAAATAGTAGCTATTAATTAATGCTATTTCTCTATTACCTGCACTCTTCATAATGTATCTAAAGTATTTTTCTTTTAGAGTTTCAATTCTCATAATTAGTAATTATCAAATTACCCTCTTACAGGACACTGATATTCCTTGTGTTGAACTCAGTATAAATTGAACAATAGAAGTTTTATCTCAATTTGCAGAAAAATAGGTTAGTGTTAGAATTTCTTGGTTATTCTTTTGTGCATAATTTGGGGTCAAACCTATTCTAGCCATTAGTGCTTGAATATTAGGAATATCTAAAGATGAGTAAATGGGTTAACAAGTAGTGAATACTGATAGGAACATCGCAAACTATCAAATCATTTCAGTTACAGCTTTTCCATCTGCTTCTATGTAGTTTTTTAATTTTATATTCCACAATTATTATAACCCTATTTTCGTAGGAAATTATTCCTAGTTCATTCAACCCTGAACCTAGAACAGAACAGAACCTAGCAATATTCTCTCTCTCTCTCTATATATATATATCCAATGTATATATTCATGCATGTATACATTGAATAAATGAATGAAAGACTGACCATGTTTAAGAGCTAAACTCTCTTGATATTTTTACACTGCCTGAGTTGCAATGTGCTGTAATAGTATATGTAGAGACCTATCCTTATCTAACAGTCTACTGATAGGGAATAATTTTTGCTTCATGCTGGGAGGCAGAATACCAGAGATTATAAGAACTTGCATTTTTGGAGTCATTCAGAACAGGATTATTATACAGACTTGCATTCCCTTGCTAAATGGTGTTAGTATTACTGTTTTGATAGAATTTGAAGATTAGATGGTTTAACTTATTACCAGCTGCAGAAATCAGTAGTTAGCACACATCAGACTTTTAATAGCAGCTATTATGACAACTGTTACTGTGTATTAAACATTGTGAACCTAACTGACTATGAATTTACTTAGCCTACCAATGATTTTTCTGATTAAAGATATGACATACTAAAATAGCACCAATAACAAGGAACATATGTAACAATCCCCAGTGGGCAGTAGAGTTGAAAACCCTGACTTCTGTGATGCTTCTGATGCTTGTACTAGTGAATTTGTGTCCTGAATTTGTAGTCATTAGGTCGTTTGGACTTCAAGGGTGGTATCCATGGTGGCACTGCTGTTTGGGTGATTTTGTATTTCCATTCTTAATCACTGCTTTGCCCATCTCTTTTCAATATTCATTCTGTTTCACTTTGGCATGTATTTAAATACTAATAAAGTGGGGATAATGCATTTAATTTTCTCACACTTCTGAGTTTTTATATTTTAACCAACTTAAATATTGGGAACACACTACAATAAAGCTACTATGGCTTGCTATGTCACACAGCATCCCATGTAGGCTGTGCATAGGATTTCTTATCAACTAAAGTACAGATAATGCAGGTTCTGCTACTAAGAGTGTTTACTGTACAGTCAGGTAATGAATACTGAATTCATGAGATGATGAAAAGGGGAATTGAGGAGTTTAGAGAAAGAGTATATCTAGAACAACAAACAAGTATGTTCTCAAAATGATTGCAGTGAGTTTGGAGAGAGAGCTAGTATATGACAATAGGACAGCTTGGGAAAAGTAGACAGAAAGTGGCAGATAGATGATGAGCAGATGGTATGGTGGATTTTTTTTAGTCAAGTAAAATAGCCCTGAAAATTTTTTCCCCAAAATTTCATTGTTAAGGCCCTAAATTCCAGCTTTTCCTTTCTTGCTTCTGGATAAAGAACAGCTGCTAAAAGAAACATACCCTATTACTGTGACATCTACCCTGAACAGCATGAGTTAATTTAACCCCCTAGTACTCAGTGACTCCTATGTCTACACTTGAGTTAGACACTGGGAATAAAGGATGAGTAAGGTGTGGTGCTCAATCTTGGGATGCTTCCCACCTATATAGCGGGAATAGCTCCTGACTGGTAACCAGCTCTTGTTTTCAGTTTTACTTCCACCACTATTATAATGTGGGATCTTAATTAAATCACATAATTTCTTTAATAACTTCCAATATAATATTAATAATAATAATGCCTATCACCACTACTTTAATTCAGTCCTTCCCTCGTTTTCTCTTAATTGGATAACTACAGTTACCCAATTATCATGTTACACACTAACTCATTTATACCCTACTACCAGAGCAATAGTTTTTCTAACCATGTTACTCTTCTGATTAAAATCTTTCAACAATACCCTATACTTTCAGGCTAAGTCCAGATTCTTTCACAAATTCTAAAAGGTTTGTTAGGGTCTATACAGGTTTGAAACTGTTATGTCCCCCAGAAAAGCCATGTTTTGCTAATCTAATCTTGTGAGTACAAACCTGTTTTGGGTGGGATCTTTTGATTAGGTTGTTTCCATGGAGATGTGACCCACCAAATTTCAGGTGGGTCTTAATCCTCTCTATTGGAGTCTTTGTAAAAAAATATGAAGACATTAAAAGTCAAGAGAGCCCAAAGACATTTAAAAAGAAAAAAGAAATGCCTAAAGACACTTTGGAGAGAGCTGATACAGAGGCCAGAGAGAGAGAGAGAGAGAGAGAGAAATGCCCCTGAGATGCTAAGAATGGACCCACTGACAAAGAGAATGCAGAGAGGTATCCCTGAAGGAGCAAGCAAGTACCCACAGAAGCTCAGAGAGAAAGTCACTGGAATCAGAAGCTGAAAGCCATGCAACCCAAGAGCATGGATGAGCAGATTCCAGTTACTTGCCTTTCCCTGTGACAGAAGAACCCTGGATGCCACTGGCCTTTCTTCAGAGTCAAGGTATCTTTTTCTGGATACCTCAATTGGGATATTTTCTTGGCCTTAGAACAGTAAATCTGTACCATAATAAATCCCCTCTGAAAAAGCCAAATCCATTTCTGGCATATTATATTCCAGCAGCTTTAGCAAACCAAACCAAGGTCTGATTGCACTCATCTTTCCACCACTTTCTGATGCATGCCCTGTGGTCCAAAAATCCTGAATTTTTTCCTTTCAGACCCTTGAGCATGCAGTGTTCTTTCACAAGCTAGGATCTGGGCGCATGTGATTCCTCTGCCTGAAATGCTCCATTTTACTTCTTCAAACTTCTCTTTACCAAAAAACTTGCCAAAGGAATTTTTGAACAGTGTCTTTGATCCCTACAAACAGGATTACTGGGCCTTCTTTTGCCTGTAGGCAGAGGCAAAAATCACACTGTATTTTCAAAATGTATTATTGATGAATTCAGTTATCCACTTCTTCATCACCTGCATCTAAACAGCTGATCACTGCTGGAGAAAAATCACACAACTAAGTCTAAGGGTTTCACTTTGAATATGTAATCATCAGCCTCAGATGGGCTCTAAACGCTGCCTGGAAGTCCAATTATTTTTCTCTAGAAAAGTCACTTTTCCTCTTATAGTGATAACTATATAATAGCTTATGTCCTCTCTTCCAACACCCCACACCCTTTCTATTCTTATCACCCATCTTGTATTTGATTGAGACAATGAGAAGGAATGTTGTACCAAAATCTATCCTTGCCATGGGCTCTAACTAAACTCTTTTGCTCCCTTCTCAAGAACTTCATTATTCCATTATACTCCTTTTAAATGATCTGTTCTCTTGTCTATCTCATTCACCAATTTTAAATTCTAATGTGTAGAAATAATTATTTGTTTCTGTGTCCCTGGAAAAGATTAATTGAACATTTACTAAGTGATAGACTTATGGCAGGTTATGAAAATACAACTCTTGCTTTCAAGGACACTGTTGAGGGAGGAAAGATAAGTGATTAAACAATAAAATAAAATATGATATGGTTTGTAAAGGTTAGGTCAGGAAAATCTTGTTTTCAATTTGGCATCAATGCTGAAATCTTCAAAGGAACGACAGGGAGTTACTCAGGTAGAGTGAAATCATGTGGTGGCGGAGAAGGGATCAGTATATACAAATGTCCAGAGACCAAAGGATACATGAATTGAAAGAATCAACATGATCTATAATATATTCTTTAAGGAGGGTCGCATTGAAGGAATAAGGCAACACAGTTTCCTGGAGCCAGTTAGGGAATTTAAATTTTTAATTAAGATAACCGAGAACCCACTTAAGCATTTTAAGCATGGATTGACGTGCTCAGAATTCCTTTTTGAAAACTCACTTTTATCACAGAAGTTGAATTGCTTTCATGGAAGTAAAAGTCAATTTGGGTAGCTCAGAGAGGAGACAATTGCTATAGTCCAGGCAAAATATAATGGCCCATGGATATGGAATTAGGAAACTTTAGCATACAGAGAGCAGCTACAGCCTTGGTAATGGAGAAGAGATGCTGAAGAGAGAACAACAAATGAGGAGAGATGTAGGACCATTCCTCTTGGGAAAGGAGAGGAAGAGAAACCTGGAAAGGAAACATAAAAGATGCAAATGGAAATAGGAGGCAAATCAGGAGAAGAACAAAGCAGGTGTGACTGAAGCCGTAGAAGAACGGGTTTTAAGAAACAGAAATTTACCAATAGGGTCACATGGCTTCAAAAGAATTCCAAAGGCATTTAGGGGAGTGGCTGCACGTAGATAAGTGATCTGAAGACTAAGTTTGGGGACACTCCAACATTTAAAGTTCAAAGAGATGAGGAGTAATCATCACCTTTCAGGGATATCAGCTCATCGGTCATCTACTCTATTTGCAGATGTAGCTGAAAAAGTAAACGAAGAAAAAGAAAGATAGGGTCTGCACCATCATAAGGCTTTTCTGAGGATAAGTAGGAACATGGGTAGGGCAATTACTTGAAATCTTCACAAGAATGAAGTTATTTAATTTACATTATTGCTATGAAGATTATAGGCCCTTTGCACATCTCGTATTAATAAACCGATTGATATTTGTTCATTCAAGCAGAGGGAAACTTAACTTCCTAACAAATAATAAAACTATATACAGTGTGTATTAACATCCTTCTTTATATTTTAAAATGGCTGAAACTACCCCTGAATTAAATGAGCTTTTTGGTTTGTGGGTTTTTTCTAAGTAGAACCTCTGAATTCTACAAACTTGACTTCCTTGAAACTTACGTAATGTTTTTTGGTTGGCCATAAAGAACATAAGAACTTGTCTTAGCCTTACTCAAAAATGGAATAAAAACTGTCAATTTACGATAAGAAACCCTTTGTCACATGGACATGCTAAGTCTTCCTGTCTAAGAAATGACTTTTTTGGTACTAAATAATATACACTAAAATTTCCTCTACTAGGAACAGCTAAAGCATCTATGTTGCTAATCCAGTGTCTATGTTGCTAATAATCACTTAATGGGCACAGTATCTTTTAGTTTACTGCTTCACATTTTCACGGAGTTTAATTACGGTATCTTTTAGCCAGGATTAATGGAAAATGCTGCTAACCTCTACATCGATGGTTTATGTCTAATTAGAGCAATGCCAACCAGATGCCCCAGAGATTCTCAAACCAAGTAAATAGCATGACAACAAGCTGGGACAAAGAAATAGAGAGACATCAGAGAGGCCCTTGAGGAAGGAGCTCCAGTTTCATAAGCACTAATATTTCACCATGAACATTTCTAAAATGTACGTTTCCCAGGCCATTTGGAGCCAATATGAATTCTCTGAGAATGTGGTAGGTTTCAAAACCTCATGCAAAAGGAGAAAATACACTTTGCCAATTACATACAAGTTTTGATAATTTTATACAGCTTTAATTTAGGCCAGCCCAATTTGACACCATGCTAATCCCATCCATCACTATATTAAAATCACTTAATAAAATGATTACTTCTAAAATGCATTAATATAAATGACCAATTTAGCAAACAGCTGAATACCATATTTCTTTCTTCCTTCTACAGTAAGGGTTGCTTTACCACAAATATCTTGGAAAAACACGAATTCTCCCATCTGCTACAAATTAATGTGAATCAGATCCTAGTAGTCATATTGCCTTTTGTCTATTCCGGGTGCATAAAACATACAATCCAAAGTGAAGGTAAATAAGATGCCCTGCCTTTCTATGTATGCTAAGAAGCTTGCACTATTAAATAGACTGCAGTGCACCCTGGGAAATGTTGGATCTGTGCCTACAGTTCTATTTGTTCAAGTAGCTCATCTTGAAATCCTGCCCAACCTCAGCTGTAGACTTGGAAGATACAAAGCAAGCAATTTGGATTTTCCAAATCATCAGTCCCTGCAAAGGGAGGAACGAGTCCAGTAACAACAAAGACTCTCTAATTCTTAAATAACCAATCCCCAGGAGACTAGGATCATCTGAAGAAACGCAGTCTCTTCTGTGAGCTCATTTGAGTGTGTGTGTGTGTGTATATGTGGGTATGTGCCCACACATGTGCGTGTCATCTCCATAAGGATGACTGAAAAATGCTTGCTATCATTTCCCAACATCTGTGCCTAATGCTGCCTTTCCAACACAAACTTCCAGATTTTGTGTCACAGCTGTGGTGAAGCTGGCCATTGGCATAGCAAGAAATCTCCCCCTCGTGTGTACCATATAAAGCTTCCAGCACCAGTGCAAAGAGTTCAAAGCCTTTCACAAAAGTAAATCTTCACAGGCAACGCCATAATGTCTTCAAAAGCGTTTAACAACAACTGCAAATCTGGCCAATCCTACACGAACATAAGACTACATCTGAAATAAAAACAATCACACATAAACGATATCATCACTTTGGAGAAAAATGCTTAGAAATGTTATTTGATGGGATTTATATCTGTGTTTTGGATCTATTACAGAGAACAGTTAAGTACAATTATTTTATAACTGAAATATATTAATAGTAAAATTCCCACTACCAGAAAGCAGGATTACTTGGGATGTCCTTTATTTCTAGGCTTTGAAAATGTTATTCGTCTGGATTAGTAGGGAAAAATATTATTTGTCCTACTGTGCATAAAACATATCTAAATACATTGTTTAAAGTAAAATTTTGAATGAGGATACCATTCATCTCAGTGTTTTTAGACTTATCTCTGAGAAGACATTTACAAACCCAGAAAATTTGTGTTCTGTATGTGGTTTGAATCCAAATAGCCATTCAACATCAACCCAGAGTCTATGAATAAAAGTAGTATAGCCTTATAATAATATGACCAGCACACAAAACCACTTATTTAAAGTAATCACCTTGCTGGTTTGAAACTTTTATGTACCCCAGGAAAGCCATGCTCTTTTAATCCTAATCCAGTTTTGTGGAGGCAGACCTATTGTTTGGGTGCAACCTTTGGATTAGGTCGCTTTCATGGAAATGCGACCCCGCCCATTCAAAGTGGGTCTCAGTGTGCTGGAGTCCTTAAAAGAGCTCACAGAGAGAGACAGAGCTCAGAGTCCACACAGAGAATAGACACCAGACATGGACGTTTGAAGATGCAGAAGGAGGACGCCCTATGGGAAGCCAGCAGGAGCTGAGAGAGTCATTTTGAAATCAGCTCAGGAAGGGTCAGCAGACATCACCATGTATCTTCCGATGTGACAGAGGAACCAAGATGCTGCCTTTCCTCTGAGAAGGTACATCTTATTGGTGTCCTACTTTGGACATTTTTATGGCTTCAGATTTGTACCTTAATAAATCCCCTGTATAAAAGCCAATCCATTTTTGGTGTATTGCATTCTGGCAACTTCAGCAAACCCAAACAATCACTCACTTATTGCACACCTAATTCTAAAATAAATTCACAGATTAAAACCTAAAGTAAAGTAAATTCTAAAATAAATTCACAGATTAAAACCTAAAGGAAAGTGAAGTCACTGCTAAGAAGGCAATGTGACTGTCATAATAGTCTTCTCATCATAAGTTTTATCATTCTGCTTATTAATAACCCTGCCTCTCAGATCAATTTTTTCTTCAGGTCTCACTCCCTGCTTTTTAATATAGTGAAGTGTATACAGAAACTTGAATTACTACTTCCAAGAACTCTCTGGCCAACCTGAACATTTTATGTTTTCCATTTTTTCTATTCTATTATTTCTGCTCCACTATCACTTAGGAAATGTGTGAGTGTGTTTGCATTTGCATATGAGAATAGTAAAATTGTGGAATCCACTGAAGAAAATGTTACAATAGGCTTAACAGTCATTTGTAAACCGATACACTGACTCTCCACTGTGCCCAAAGTATTTTTTTATAATCTGGGAGAGGTTTTTGAGAAAAATCAAGCATATACTAATCCACAAACAGTTCACGGTCTAGCTGAAGTTAAAACAAAAAAAAAAAAAGAAGAGCGTAAATTTATTCATGTGGCAATTTAAAATGTACGCAGAAGGCTTGGAATTTTAAATTATCAATTTATGTTGTTGAAAGATTATAGACTTTATAGTCAAAATTACCATATCTAAAGCACATTCTATCATCAGCTATGCAACCTTGAGGGAAGCCAGTGAACATTCATTACTTTTTTAATGTGGAATGGCCATCCTCTTCTTTTCTGTAAATGCTCTTAACTAATCAAACCATATTATTCATGTGAATTATGGTGTGGCCTTATAATTCCAATACTCCAAAATCCCAAGTCTGTGGGATGAGAACATGACCTATTCTGGGTCAACGTGAATAATTCCTTAATATGCTTCTAAATATTACGGATAAGACTCTTTTCTTCTGTAAGCACTGGGACCACAGCCACTGAAAAGGTTGATCCCAAGTGTGTAGGGATTATTAGCATGAACAAAGTAAGCCAGTATGTAGGAAAAAAAAGAAACAAAAAAGAGGGTCCTGATAGCGTGTCGTATGTGTTTCCAGTCATTATTTCTGAGCTAAATCTTTTTTTAAGAAAGTTCTATTCACACACCATCCTAAGCACACAGTGAATGGTTCTTAGTATATCACATAGTTGTGCATTCATCTCCACAGTTAATATTAGAACATAATCATTTCTTCTGAAGAAAAACCTCCCATACCCCTTCTATCCCCCATCACTGACACTTAGCTTTGGTGTTGTGCCTTTGTTACAATTAGTGAAAGAATATTGCAATGTTCCTATACAGTAGTTGACTATAGACCCTAGTTTGCATTAATTATTTTTTCCTTTATATCATGTTAACCCCTTGTAATAGTGACATATGTTTGTTCTAATTTATATAAGAACTCTCATATTAATACTGTTAATTAATGATAGTAGACTATCATTTTCTACTCTGGATTTTGCTATGTTATACAATCCCAGTTTTTATCCTCTTGCTTTTCTTCTGGTGACATACACAACTCTAGCCTTCCTCTTTCAACCATACTCACACTCTACTTTGTTAATAACACATACAGTATTTTGCTACCATCACACAGTATCATTCTCTTCATTTTCAAACTTTTACAGTGAACGTTATTGGACATTCTATATTCCTTAATCATTGAGTGCCCAATCTCTTCCCACTATCTGTCTCCTGGTAACTTATGCTCTCAAATTTAATTCTCAGAATTTGCTCATTATAGTTAGTTCACATTAGTGAGACCATACAGTATTTGTTCTTTTGTGTCTGGCTTATTTCACTCAACACAAAGTCTTCAAGTTTCATTCACCTCGTTGCGTGTCTCACATCTTCATTCCTTTCTACAGTCACACAACATTCCATCATATGTTTATACCATTAGTTCATACTTTTGCTCCTCAGTCACTGGACCCTTGGGACACCTCCATCCATGGTAATTGTGAATAATGCCACCCTTGCGCAAATGTCTATTTGTGTCCCTGCTTTCAATTCTTCCAAGTACATGCCTAGTAATGGGATTTTGGCCACCATATACTTAGCTTCCTGTGGAACCACCACACTGCTCTCCAGAGGAGCTGCACCATTCTATTTCCCTACCAACAGTGAATAGGTATGCACCTTCTCCAGTACTTTCTTTCATTGCATCTTCTCCAGCACTTGTAGTTTTCTGTTCACACACCATACAATCCATCCTAAATGTGCAATCAGTGGTTGCTGGTAAAATCACATAGTTTTCTATTTCTGAGCTAATTCTTTTGATAATAAAATAAATTCTATCATAATCAGAAGTAATATATCATTTGCTTGTAATAGTCAAAGTTCTTTGGATGGAAGTAAGAAACATAACTCAAGCAAGCATGATTAAGCAAAATAATAGAGTGACTTAATTGGTCCATATTTATTCCTCCAGTGATGTGTATTTTTATTGAATTGACCAAGAAACACCACATTTATTTTCAAAGAAAAGTCTTATATTGGTTCTGAAAAGTGGAAAGGGATACTATTAACTTGTAAAAAACTTCAATTTCTGCAGGAAAAGATGAGACTAAGGAAACAATCAATTACATCTTGATTGGGTATGTGTGTATATTATATATATAAGTATAGTTGAGAAGTAAGCAAAATACTCCTGTATTGTGAACTTACTAAAACTCCCAAAGTAACAAGCAATATTTTATGATCAAAGGTGGTAGGAAGACATTCAAAGACTTGTGAGGACTCACAAAACACATGAACACTGCTCATATATTCTTCTTGAAAGAATCTCCTAAATAAATGGTCCCCAAAACCAGGAACTGAATCAAAATTAAGAAGTCAAGAATGAGGAATGTAGTTCAATCATCCCTATAGGTGTCTATTCAGCCAACTCACAGCAATTCCCCTTTCTCCAAAATCATCACGGGATTCTGGGACTTTTCTTTGTACTGTGCAATTCCAACCCCTTTGCTACATCTGACTGGTCATGTGATAATCACCTGAATCAATGTGGGGCAAATTGTAGTGTTTCTATGGAACTACAGAAAGAAAGACTCTGGCCCTATTAGAAGTCATAAAACAGGCCCAGATATGTTTACAGCATTGATCTCTTCTCTTTGGAGGAAACCAATTTGTGATGGGAAAGAAAATAATCCCGAAAGAAAAGACAGGCTTAAAAAAAGTGAAGAGACCCAATATCCTTTAAGTTACTCAACATTCCATTATACTCCTTTGCTTATCCCTAAGCTGGGCAGAGTTTTGCTGTCCCTTATGTCCAAAGAATCCTGCCTAGAGTAAGATATTGCAAATGGAAGGCACTAAATTATGGAACTGGCCGAAGTTAGTGGGATATGGGGCAGTGAAGATCTCCCTATTGTAGGCTGGGAAAATAGAAGTCCTTGCTATGCACTCATCACCAGCGAGGTAATAATACTGCCAACTGCAAAGTACACTGAAAAAACTTGCACTGCTGGGCTTGGTGCTTATGCTTTGGTCAACACAAGGCACATCATCAGATTTCTGGGCTGGCCCTGAAATAAAGTGGTAGCAGCAGCAAGAATGTCTAAAGAGCTTGTGACTCCACGTGGCTCAGAGTTTAGGGTTCCATTTTTAAGATTATTAGTCCCAGGTCATAATGGGTGTTCTCACTGTAAGGACAGGAGAGAAATGACCTTTATGAAGGGATTCAAGATATTGTTCATTTATGGAAGACCTACCAGGTTGCCAGGACTTTTAGGTACAAAAATATGGCAGTGAAGAAAGAAGTGGTTTCTGTCCTCGTCAGGCTATGACTCTTGTTCTTATCCTAGATGAAGTAAGGGCTTAGAGTTAATTAACGTAATAATGAAAGGGAACTTACTTTCTTATTCTAAAGCAATGAAGTGAGATAGAAGAGTCTAAAATCACAGATTATTCAACTAAATTTGAGGATGGGGGCAAGAAAGAAGTAAAAGTACTAAATTTTTCATTTGTACACAAAGAAATGAATCAAATGTTGATAGAAATATTGGCACAGTTTTTTTATTGGAAAGATAATCAGGCCTAGACTATAACAGTGCTCAGAGTTGTCAAAATATTGAGGTACACACTCACAAAGGACACAACTCACGATTCTACCTAAGAACAAAAAATCAGAGCAGAGAAAAAATGAAAAGGAAAATACAAAGGAATCACACAATTTAGTAAGTATAGTATTAGATAAAAAATTTATGGCCATTGAACTCTCTTTCTTTGCCTTCCTGCCAATGGGAATGGAAAATATTATAAGACAAATTAAAGCAAATACATGTTTTTGTCAGTTTAATGATTTCTTCCATCCTGCCCTTGAACAGCAATTGTAAGAGGAATCAATAACAATTAATTGACACGTATCACTATTGCAAATAAATTTTCTATCATTTTGTATTATTTTCTCCATTTGAGCAACATAATAAATTTTAGACTTTACAGACAAAACTGTTCTTTTTTTTTTTTTTTTTTGGTGCATGGTCCAGGAATCGAACCCAGGTCTCTTGCATGAAAGGCGGGCATTTTAACCACTGAACCAAGACAAAACTATTTTTAACTAATGGATGGCACTGGGATTTGATAGTCACATAGTCCTTGCTTGGCCAGCAGAAGCCCATTCAGATGTTTTTGATTCAAAGTGTGTTAGTCTTATTTTGCTTCCCTCCCCATTTTCTCCTTGCCAAATATGGATCAGTTGTTTTCTTAGAATACCTGACAACTTGTTATGGAAAACAATACTAGGACCAAATCTAGGTGTTGGGATACACATTGTATTATTTTGTATGGATAATAAAGATAGAGATGTTAGCCACATTGGTTAAAAAGCAGAGAGTTTATTTTTTTCATTTGAATTGATGTTTTTAATTTACTTTTAATCTTAACAATTTCTTTTGACCTGGTTGTCATATGAGATATTTAGTAACTCAATCATTTTATTTTAAATAACTTTTTATACCACATTCCACATTTTCATAATGTATTATTGTATTTCATAAAATGTATTTAGTATATAGTGTTATTCAAAACTCAAATTTTTCCTTTGTCGTTTTGACTCTTGACTCAAGAATCACTCTCTTGATTCTAAAGGGGATAGGCCCAGGGAATCATCATGATCCCAGCATCAAGTCTCTAAAAAAGGAGAATAAAGAAAGGAAAGGAGAGGAGAGGAGATGAAAGAAAAGAGAAAAAGTATTCTCTTTCCAAGGAAGAGGCAGAAAGTATATACCTAAACAGAATTATATGTAGTTAGTGGATATAAGCCTTGAAACGGAAACGCATAAGATATATAAACCTTGGGTAGTCTTTAAAACTGTTCTTTAAGTTTTATTTCTTTTTATGAATATTATACCATTTGTTTTTTTTGCTAGCAACTTTAAAATGACCTCAAATTGTTTTAATAGTCAGTAAAGGGTGATACAAAAATTATCATTTTGGTAATGTATTTGTCTTTTAAAAGCCAACTAAGCTTCTAGATATCCCTTTCTGGTTTTTAGTGTATTAGAATAGCTAGAAGAAAATACCTGAAAGCGTTGAACTATAGTCCAGTAGCCTTGATTTTTGACAATGATTAAATAACTATAGAGATTTTACAGTGTGACCACATGATTACAAAAACCTTGTAGCTAATGCTCCCTTTTATCCAGGGTCTGGACAGATGAGCCAAAAAATAAGGACAAAAAAATAAATAATATAATGGGATAAGGGTAAAAAAACTGGGTAGATTGCAATACTAGTGGTCAATGAGAGGAAGGAGTAAGGGGGTATGGGATGTATGGGGTTTTTCTTTTTTCTTTTTATTTCTTTTTCAGGAATGATGCAAATGTTCTAAAAATGATCATGGTGAGGAATACATAAGTATGTGATGATATTGTGAGCCATTGGTTATATAGTTTGGTTGGACTGAATGGTATGTGGAGATAGCTCAATAAAAATACATATTTTTAAAAGCTAAATACCAGGGCCTGAAAATTCAAATTAAATTTATGTAAGAATCACCGAGTGTTTTAAGATTTGCTGTTTATGTGAATGATTTTTGAAGGACTTCGTTTTGTACGATTATAATTTGGGTTTTACAAAATTCCTCATACAAAAGAAACCTGCTCTTTTGGATCAGTACACATGTAATTGTAATTTCACATTTCAACTTCTCTCCTCCAATAACTTTCAAAAGATGTGTAGCCATTTTTTTACCAGTTTTGAGGAGATTTGTTTACATATATATATATAAATATATGTACACACACATGCACAAATAGTTATTTATAACTGCAGAAATCTTCCTAGCAAAAATCCAAGTATTTTGTAAATGAAAACATTTCATTCTCAATTTGACTTATAGTGCTACAGATAAGAATCACATGGTCACTTTCTTCTTGGTAACTTATTGGGTAGGACCTAATAAGGTCTCTAAGTATGATAAATATTTTTTTCTTGGTCAAAATTTAAACAGCCTAACCAGGTGTGATCCTTCATTTAGGATGGGGCTATGGCTAATAATTTATTCTGTGGTATGTGGTGAAGGAGAAAGAGGTGAAGAATGTTCTATTTTTGGCATAGGACCGTTCTCTAAGTTAAGAAATACTGAAGAAAGAGAAGTTGTAAGAGATAAGTTGATATTTTAGGTATATACAATTTGAGGTATAAAGTTTCAGCATTATGTATTTGAAATATCTGGTGGGTTTCAGGAAGGCAGCTGTATTCTTTCCGTTTACTGAGTCTTTACTCACTGTATACTCTTATGTAAAGAAAGAGATTTCATAGTCTGCGTTTCTAGTCTTAGCCATGAACTTGTGTACCTGAGCCTGTACTTGTCTTGGCTTTTTGGGTGTCACTATGTTAAATATGTATTTTTTTCTCTAGATGCACTTTTTTTTTTTTGCACTGGCAGGCACAGGGAATCGAACCCAGGCTCCAGCATGGCAGGCGAGAACTCTGCCTGCTGAGGCATTGTGGCCCGCCCTCTAGACACACTTTTATATGCATCTTTTGACCTACAAATGATTGAGGTCAATTCAAATAGGCCTTAAAGTAGGGGCCTGTCAATCTTTTTGCCCCAGATATTTTATATGCATAAAATAGGGATAAAAGGAAACATGGAAGTGAAAAGAATTCAAACCATGGATACACTGGAATAGGAAAGCAGACCACTTATTTTGCCTTTTCAGTGCTTTTAGGGAGGAAAAACGGAGAACAATTATACCCAAGGCAATTAATTTGATTTGCCAAATCCTAGGCTGAGTTTCTGATTCAAACCATAAATCGCAATTATATTCATATAAGGAGTTCAATTTTTGTTCGGCAAATTATATAGTACTGGGCTAAGAGTCAGAGTTGGAGAGGCTAGGTTTAAATCCTGGTTCTATGACTAATTATAGTTGTGTGACCTTCAAGATGCTGACTAACTTCTCTGTCTCTGTTTTTTCTGATCTGTGAAATAAGAATAATAATTGTACCTCTGTTATATAATTGTTTTAAGGAAAAGATAAAATAATGCATGTAAAGTGCTTCAAATATCATGCAGAAAGCACTCAGAAAAGGTAGTGAATGGAATTTATTATGTCGGTATTTGCCATAATACTAAAAAAAATTGTGTAGTTTGGAAGTATTTTTCTCAGCAATAATTGTGTTATACTTAGCCAATAGTACCCAAAGATAACTCAGATTAAATGACCATATTTATATGATTTAATACAGAGAACTAATCCTAAAATCAGAGCATGGTGGGAAAAGAAACTCTGAATGAAATGAAAAAAAGATTACACATGGAAGAAAAGGCCAGACTATTATTTATACTATCAAGGATCTAGAGAAACTTATTGGATTCAAAGGCTAAAAATGAACAAGTACATTAAAAAAAATTTTAAGAAATTATACTCCTTGCTTCAGGTAAAAAAAGTCAATAATATCAGAAATATTTAACAAATGAAAAAAGAATTTCATATTCAAAATGATGGCAAATGATAGCATGAGTGAAATTTAAATCAATGCTTCCAAAATGTGACCCCTAATCTTTTCCATCCCTTTCCCTCTCACATGCAATGACATACAAGCCATTCCAATACAAAGTGGGAAGTTAATACTTAATTGCTACTGAGTTTCTGATGAGGTGATAGAAAAGTTTTGGTAATATATGGTGGTAATGGTAGCACAATATTGTGAATGTAATTAACACAACTAAATGGTGTATTTAAAAGTGGTTGAAGGGGGGAATTTTAAGTTGTATATGTGTTTCCGGAATAAACTAAAAAAAAAATCCTTAGAACTGTACAACATAAAACTCCGGACTGTAGTTAATAGTATAATTGCACTAATGTTTGATCCCTCATAACAAAGATACCATAGTAATGCAAAGTGTTAATAATAGGGAAAACTGTGGGGGGGTGTATATGTGAACTCTACTTTCTGCATGATTTTTTTTTTGTAAGCCTGCAATTACTCTAATAAAAAAGTGAAAAAAAAATTTCTCTACTCCAAATTTTTCTCTGGTTGCTGTTCTCTCTGACTCTCGCTCTTTGTCCTTCTCACTTTCTTCTTCCGTCTTTGACTTAAGCTGTCTTTTCTCTTTACTTTCTTCCACCCCATGCAATCCCTCTGCTAAGAACACCACAATATAAACATCTCACAATGAGTCTGTTGATGTCATTGGCCTTTCCCCTCTTGTAAGAGGGCCCCACCCCTGGTGGTGGGGCATGTCTTTGGAATATGCTGGGTCAGGAGTGGTGACAGAATATCACACAGCCAGGGCTTAGCAAGCACACTCAGTGGAGCACATTGAAGAGGACACATGCTGAGTCCATAAAGCATGAGCTAAAATTTGGGCTCTACTTTTCACCTTTATAGAACGAAGTAAGAGATAATCTGGCCTTCTTCCTGTTATCGTAAATAAAGTTTTGTTGGATCACTGCCATACTCATCCCTCTATGCATCATCTATGACTGCTTTTGTGCTACCATAACAGAGTTAAGTGGTTGCAAGAGAGACCATCTGACTCGCAAAGCCTAAAATTTTTGCTATCTGGTCCTTTTCAGATAAAGTTTGCTACTTTAAACCATATTAGAAACCCTCTGATTCTCTGACAAACTGCGGGTATAAAGTCGTGAGCTTACCATTTTCTTTTGGAAAACTCTCCAATGAAGACAGAAACAACTGCATCACCTGTATATTGGAAGAATTCATCCTTACCATTGCAGCAACCACTTGATCGTCCAAAGCCTTACCTTCAATAGGCACTTCATCTCAAGTAATCACAGATGATAACCCGTTGACTTTTTTTTTTTCACCACTGCATGCTTAAGGATGCCACCATCACATTTTCCATTGGTAAAGAGGCCATCATGACATTCAAAATCAATTTGATAAAAAGTCTGAAATCTCAGTTGTTGACATCTAGTTTCCTGGGACAAATCTTGGTTCCTAGGACTCTATCAGTCAGGGTCTGATTAAAGAAACAAAAACCACTCTAGGTATTGCAGACAAAAACAATGGAATACAACGGGAAACATTGGAGAAGCAATGAAAGGAAGGAAGTTATTAAAAAATTTAGTTGCTGAGCGAATGCAGTTCTTCAATTAACTTACCTCCTCTCAGGGCTGAGGGAGGGAAAGGAAAACCACTGTTACTCGTAGCCCATGATTGTAGTGCAACTGAGCTGATGGCAGTGCAACCACACGAGCCCCTGGTCACCACTGCTGCTCTCAGAGTGGCCTCAGCTACCACTGTTAAAAAGACAAAAGAATAAATAAATAATAAGGGGGAGGGGGACATGGGATATTTTGAGTGTTCTTTTTCTCTTTTATTTTTACTTTTATTATTATTTTTTGGAATAATGAAAATGTCAAAAATCAATGGTGATGACGAATGCACAGCTATGTGATGATACTGTGAACCACGGATCGTACAGTTTGGATGGTTATATGGTATGTGAATATGTATATCAATGAAATTGCATTTAAAAAGAGCACTTCACATGCTTGAAGAAATGGCTCCTTTGTTCTTCCCGTTCACCAGCATCACACAGAGCTTCTCGGTGTCAGAGCCCAAATGTCCACCAGGTAGAAATGTATTTTCCAGGCTTCCCACCAGGGCATGGGAAGGAAAGAAGCCACTGACAACTGTGTGGACTCATGAGGCTGAGTGATAATGAATATGATCCATTAAAAATTCCATATTTTCTTTCATATCCCTTTTTTCTTCATTTTGTTGCCTATTCTGCTTCATTCAAATTCTCACAAAAACTCTTTTATAAGTACCTTCAATTATTTTGCATCGTTTTCTCCTGTCCTTGCACCTTCCCGGCAAAACCATGATCTGCTCTTGGGTGCACTTGCACACATGTTTTCTCTATACCCTGCTGAAACACCTCACCCTTTCAGTAAAATCAAGCACTTTAGTAGATCAGAATTACTGTAAATTCTAATAGATAAATACTACTCAGTCCAAAACTCCACGCATGAATCTTTTATCAATTTCCCTTAAAATACAGTTTGCCAAAATGTCCAATATGACTTTTTCCACTTTAAAAAGATTGCACTCCCTTTATTCTATTGAAACAGTTCTAAGTTTCTCAATGACTTAGATCTTGCTAACTATATTCACATATTTGTTATTTCCAAATTTATATTTTCAGCTTAGGACTCTGTGGTAGTTAGATTCAGTTGTCAACTTGGCCAGGTGAAGGCACGTAGTTCTGTCTCTGTGGACACAAGCCAATTGTACATGAAGCTCATCTGTTGCTGATTACATCTACAGTCGACTAGGAGGCGTGCCCACTGCAATGAATGACATTTAACTTAATTGGTTGGTGCTTAAATGAGAGAGCCCATTGTGGCACAGCTCAAGCAGCTCAGCATACCAGCTTCTGAAAGAGGTTAGTCATTATAATCATAAACTGTTAAGGTACACAGCCTGTGTTAGCAACCCACCTCTCTAAGTACTGTGTGAACTTCCAAACATTACTTATTCCTTCTGTGCTACAGTGTAGATTCACAAAATTAAAATGGAGATAACAGTTTCTACACCTAGAAACATTACAAAGATTAAAATTATAAATTTATATGTAAACTATTTAGAACACT
Organism: Tamandua tetradactyla; assembly: GCF_023851605.1. NCBI lineage: Eukaryota > Metazoa > Chordata > Mammalia > Pilosa > Myrmecophagidae > Tamandua > Tamandua tetradactyla. The sequence goes on from NC_135350.1 coordinate 11,332,925, forward strand.
GTATGTCATATAGTCAGTGCTTTATGGGTTGTTTTTAGTTTTGTGTTGGTGGTCATCGTGGTAATAGTTATTATTATTAATGTACCCTCTCTTTCTTCAATTCTTATGATTTGTACATTGACTTTCCTGGGTTGGGCCTCCAAATTCCTTATCTTTACTTTTGTATATTATATTACTTTCATTTTCTTCTGATTTCTGGGGGTTTCCAACTCTATCTTTCCGTCTTTCCATTGAGTGTTTCATTTCTGCTATTATATGTTCAATTTCCAAGAGCTCGTTTCTCCGATTTTCCTTTACACAGCACTCTGTTATTGTTTCGTGGGTGCATTTCTTCTCTTTAATCCCTATAAATGTAATTTTTAGATTTGGAAACTTTCTGAACACTGTATAGAATTTTTAAGAGTCCGTTTGTTTTTGTTTGGTTTATTCCCTTTCATATTGAATTATTTTCTCAAATGTCAAGGAGAGCTTTGATCATCTGTTTAATACTTAAGAGTAAGGCATGAAGGAGTTGGTAGCTCTGGGTGCATGGGTTGGTTTTATAAGCTCTGGTTTCACCATAGTAATGTGTATCTGACCTCTACTGCTGGCGGACCCCAACTGTCATGATTTTTAGGTCTCTTCTTTTGGGGTGGGCAGATTCCAGAGAAGTTTTTTCCATTCTAGAAAATATTCACCTGATTGTCTACTTTTAATATATTTCCACTGATATTTTCCTGCAAATGACTGCCCACAGGTGTGCCTTGAGGTTAGCTGCATGACAAAGTTGATCAGAGATTTATTTTCAGCTAACAGTGGTTGCTTAGCTACTGTTTGCTGCCAAACTACATAACCTAAGCCAGTTTCCCATTTTTGGGAAATGGAACCAAGCAGGGCAGATGCTTGGAGGTCTCAACATACAGCATATAAAACCTTAGATGGCATCATCTAATTAATTGTACTATTTTAGTAACAAAATTGTACTATTTTAGTACAAGTCCAAGGATCCAAAACCTCCAGTTCCCTGCCAGGTTTGAGTTGAGGATTAAACAACTTCTTAAGTGGACTTTAACCCTATGTCATATTTTAAGTTCCACCTTTACTCTCATATCTAGAGGTGCCTATTCCCACCAATTCCTAAAAATATAGGGAATTCTGCAGTGTAAAACAAGTTTCTTCTTGGTCTTTCCAAATGTCTTCAAAATTGGACTAATAGATTTCATCTCATATTCCACATTTACCTCTCATTCATCTGTTCCCACCTTCCAAAACATACTATCTCCTCGCCCATTCATTTTGTCCTTACTAATTTATGCCTGAAAATTGCTGCCACTTTATTAGGGATTTTGGAGGAAGTATAAGTCAAATACATATGTCAAATCCATCATCTTTAACTAGAAGTCTCCAACACTCTTTTACTATTTCATCTTGTATGTATGTGTATATATGGCATGAGTTTGAGTCTTTGACAGTGCTTTCCAACACTAATAACTGTCTCCCTATTGAAATAGCTTCCTATTGCAACAAGTTTTGAGGGGAGGGAGATTAAAACAGAACTGTTATGTTACCATTATGTCAATTCTGCAATTTTCCAAATTTTAGCACACTTGGTCATTTTAGTTTTTTGGATTCAGGCGTGTTGTCTCTCTCAACAAACTGCTCTTTCCTTCTATCCCAAGCTCTAGTCTGAGTTCACTAGACCTTTCAGGACTTTTCTAAAATCAATATATAATACCAAATTATATATTTCTACTGATATTTTCCTGCAAACGACTGCCCACAGGTGTGCCTTGAGGTTAGCTGCATGACAAAGTTGATCAGAGATTTATTTTCAGCTAACAGTGGTTGCTTAGCTACTGTTTGCTGCCAAACTACATAACCTAAGCCAGTTTCCCATTTTTGTTTTTTTTATTTGTTTGTGCTTCTTAAGCGCCCTTACCAAATTCTTCTTCAATTAGGATTGGTTTGGATGCTCTAAATTATACTCTACTCAACAGTGGCTTAAACTAATTAGGAAGTTATTTTTCTTATAAAATAAAGAACCCAGAGATAAGCAGTCCAGTCAGCTAGTTGTTCCTTGATACCATCAGGAGCCCAGGTGGCTTCTCTTTGCTCTGCCATCCTGAGGTTTTATCTTCTTGGTTATCTCCTCAACATGAACTCTGGGAGTCATGTCCACAATCCTGTCATATGGAGAAAGACAATAGCACAAAATGTACTTGCACTTGCTGAATCTAACACGCCACACTGTAGACTTTTCCCAAATGTCCCACTCAGCAGCAGTAACTGCCTCTAAGTATCAGGGAGGTTGGGCAAAGGCCACCCCAGGCAAAACCAAGGTTCTTTTCATAAAAAAGAAAGGAAAGTCGCATTTTCTAACTGTACTTATCTCTTTCTTTCTTGCCCACCCTAATCTATTTTACACTCAGCTGCAGGAGCATGCTTTCTAAAGAAAAATCTTATATCAGTCCTCATAAATTTCTTCAATACAATCCTATAGAACTTAGCATAAAAATGTTCAAAATCCTTAAGGGAGCAGCAGCATACTTGTCAAGCATGCTTCTCACCTACTCCCCTCTCAAGCCTCATGTTATATACTAATACCTTGCCTCTTCATATTCTAGCACACTGGCCTCCTATGCTTAAGTTATTTCAAAGTGCTGTGTTTTCTTCCACGTTGTGGCTTTCATACTTGCTGTCGCCTCTGCCCGCTCATTCTTACCCTCAGTCTTCACCTGAATTTCTTCTCCTCTTTAGGACATTTATTTTCATTTAATTTACTCTGAGAAGCCTTCTGCAACTCCCCCAATTAAGCCAATTCCTCCTGTTTCACTCTTGTGGCCCCCTTTAATTTTCATTTACAGCAATTCGCAAAAGTGTCTAAGAATAGGCTTCCTTTTTAATGCCTTAATCTATTGGAATCTTTGTGACTACTAAGAAACTAACACACAGAGGAGGGAACAACCATGTATACCTAATCTTTTATATAATTTTTACACTTATACATGTACAGGCATTAAAACCCTGAGCTTTCCTTAAAAAAGCTATAACACTATGGCATCTTCCTTTCTTCTAAATTATTGCAGAAGCAGGAGATCAGACACTATTCCTGTAGTCCTTTCCAAGTTGTCCCTGACCAGTAAGCCCTGTGATAAGTATTTGCCTTCTCCTGACAGTTTTCTCAGTTTTCTTTCCATTATAAAATATGAAGCACTAATGCCAAGAAGTAGTATTAGAACAGAGTCCACCTGATGAATCTTCTTTTTTTTTTTCTTTTGCATGGGCAGGCACTGGGAAATGCAACCTGATGAATCTTTTTGTCCAGTCATTGTCCCTGTGGATATTAGGAGGCTAGGATGAATCACAGCTTCATTGTATTGTCATTGCTGCTCTGAATCTTTTCTCAGCCTTACAGTCTTTTCTAAAGATGAATTAGAAACATGTACAAATATCCTGTGAAGAATGTTTCTTTGACTAAGCTATTGCTACTTGTTTGAGGGTTGAAGTCAACAGATTTCCTTTCTTGTGAGATTAAGTCCAATATTCATCAAAAATTTTCTAAGACATAAGTCTCCCTTGCTACATAGGTGAGAAATAGCACATACTGAATGAAATATTCTTCATTTTCCACAATTTTCTTTTCTAATGGGGGAAGAAGCCAGAGGAGATAAGGTTTGATTGGATCACATAAAGACAGTGTAAATCATTCAAACTTTATGATGACTCTAAATATTCATAGATAATCTTACCCAATTTTATGTCTCTAGAGCAGAAGAAAAAGAACAAAAGAAATATATATATATATATATATTCACTGATATTACTTTCTCTGTTTTTAAAATGGTGACAATAAAATATTACTTTTAGACAACTTGCAAAAATATTTTCAAAAATTATTAAATAGTTGGGTACATTTTAAACAAGACCAGACAGGTTTGTTTCTTATATCTTATACCTATGATATTTTAAAATTATAAATTAGAGTTTTCCATAATTATTAGCATTATTCTCTTCTATATTGCAGCAATCACAATCTTTAGTGCTTTTATGACAATACCTATAACATCTAACCCTATGCAGTATTTTTTTACTTGTAAGTCTGTCTTTTCAACTCATTGCAGAGCCTCTCAGAGCAGGAAGATAATGAACACGCAAGGCTTTCTTAATTGTTGAATTTTCAAATGGTAATTTAAAGCAAATTATATTTCATTAATAAAACACAAAATATGTTTTCCTTGAAAATCCATGGTTCATCAAAAATACTTCATAAATTATAAGTGATACTGATTGTATACTTCCTCAATACATTATTTGTATAAAAGCATAAAGTAATGATTCTTGAAAGTTTGTAAGTATACCAGGTACTAAATGCTCAGGTAAAATGGCAATCATAGCACTCAAACCCTAGCAAATTGTCAAATACAGGTTCAATATTGTATGGAGAATTTGATGAGTTGGAAGGTATGCACTGGCTATTGCAATAGAATAATGGAAATTTCTTGGACTTCTTTTCCTTGAAGAAGATTTTGAAAGGAATTCACAGCATCACTGAAGAGTGGATATCAAGAAGCTTTGCTAAGGTCGTCATTATTTCTCCAGCCTTATCTATCATGGGCAGAAGTTTCTGTCGGTAAACACATTTTCTTCTTTCTTTTTACCTTTTTCAATGTACGTTTTTAAATTGAATGCATTTATCATTCAAATATGTGGATGGGGCAAGATTAACACTAACATGATGGCACAAATTTTAATTTTTTAAAAGATTCTGGAAAATCTATAGTCCCCATGGTAAATTTTTAGTTATCATGCATTGAAGATTTTAATAGAAAGCATGTATATGTATGAAAGTGCATGCGCATATTCAATTCAATGTCACAAATTTTGCTTTCTCATTTTTGAGAGATGCAAAATATTTCCATTGGTTTCTTCATTTTACTATTTTCAGAGCCAAATCTCACATATCCAAGGTTAAAACTATTCCCTTGCAAGTCATATTTTAATTTAGTGACTGCTTTTACACTAACCTGATTGTCACATTTAGTGATTATGCACAATAGACTGCAAAGGTGCCTATCCATTAAAACAAAGATAATAATATAAGTATATGCTTCTTGTTGCATGTGAGAGCAAACAGAAATTGACATCTGGTCATACTTTGTCTCTTCCACTCCTCAGTACTGAACCTGCATTGTGTCCCCAAAATATATACGCTCAAGTCCTAACCCCTGGGGCCACATATGTGATCCTATTTGAAAATAAGATAATCAAAGATGTTCTTAGTTAAGATTAGTCTTAACTGGATTAAGCTTTGTCCTAATTCACTACAACTGGTGTCCTTATAAGGAGAGGAACTTTGGACTCAGTCAATAGGAGACAAAGAGAAGACAGTTATGTGACAGAGACAGAGATTGAGTTATGACACACATTGCCAGTAAACCACCATCAGAATCCTGAGAAAAGAATGTCCTGCTGATACAATGGTTTGGGACTTCTAGCCTTCAGAACTATGAGACAATAAACTGCTGTTGTTTAAGCCATCCAGTTTTTGGTACTTCTTACGGTAGCCCTAACAAACTAAGACAATGCATATACTCCTCATTGTACTTAACAGCAATCAAAATCAGCATCTGGTCACAATTTGTCTATTCCAGTCACTAACTACTGACCTCTATTATTATCTTGCTCCACACAGATAATTGGTAAAAAAAATTAGTTCAAATACTTAGAGAGTCTTAAATATTATTCACCCACCCATATTATGTAATATAGAAATTGAAACAGGTAAACAGGTAAAACCAAGTGCAAGCATTTTCCAAAAAGTATCAGTACTATTACTGACCTGTCAAACTTGTTCAAACCATTGTGGGTAAACTGGTAAACATTATGAAATTGTTGCTAAATGGTTAGCAACAGCATTTATGAGAAACTTTGAAATAACACAGCATTTTACCAGCTTTCACAAATATTTTAACAGTGTTCTCTTCTCTTTGGACATATGTTTATAATAAAATAAATGAAATCAGTATGCTCATCTGTTTGACAAAAACTACTAGCCTTGCAGAAGTCACTCCCTAGAGAAATGGGTGAGTAGTTTTCCTGAGAATGATTTGCATGGTGTCTTAATCTGCCCTTAAGAGCATCAGAGGAAAGGGCATGAAATTTGCTATTTGAATTTTCTTATTTGTGAACTATAGCAATTCCACAGTTCCTTATCTTCTGTAACAATTTAGCAATAGGGCTCATTGCCATAATGTATGTATGCTAGACACTTATTAATGATAAAATAGTAGTAATTATGATGATGTAGTGTGTTGTGTGTTTCCCCAGAGCCACTATGGAGAAAGGGAGAGTTCCAAGTTAGCAACAGGTAGGAGTGTGCCTAGGAACCTATATACTGGTTTGGAATTATTTGCCCAAGCACTTCAACAAATTGTGAAGATGGGAGAAGGTGATGCATGCTTACAAGTTCATTCCTTCCTCTTCTGGGAGATTGTTTACATCCTTAACATTTCAATTATAATTGGCATTATATTAAATATTATAAATAGCCAAGGAGTACCTACCAATATTTTTTATACCAATGCAGTAGCACCAAAATATAGAACAGAAAGTGATTTGGGACTGTCTGGTATTCATGGAATGTATTTGAGATGTAGACCTGGATCTGGAAGAATTTAATCATATGATTCTAGCAGGTCAAGGACCCTCCTTGGTACTGATGTTCCTGGTTCAGAAGTGAGGCACCAGGTTAGCAGCTACCTAATGACCCATCTGCTCCCTCCTATTAACCAAGGAGATGCTGGAGGATGGGACTTGCCCATTTATGTTGAAAAGAGAAGCCTTTCAGTAATGATTTTAAGAAGCTCTGTGATTCTAAACTATTTTTGATATATATGACTGAGTGGAGCCATTTAAAGGTTTTGGAGTTCTTTTGTGTTGCAAATATTTTGAAATTATTTAATCTCAATATTGTTTTGTATGCCGTTTGGTCTCCTAGTAAGGTCAAAGATATATATGGACGTAAGCTCTCACTGGCAGCAAGTTTCTATAATGAGATTTGTTTATAAGGACAAGGTCCACCTGGTCAGTAACAGAGTGTTAGTTCCCAGACAGAGACCTTTTCCTTGTTTTGACAGCAATAGAAAAGGAATATTTGTTCAGTTCCAGCAGACCTAATACACAGTCTATTTCTGGCTTTGTGGCCAGGGTCTGTCCCTATTTCTTCTGTAAATGTCATAAGAATCTGTGTACTTAAAATGTTTTGCTTTTTTACCCTTATAATAGACTCAAATAAGAAATTCCTTGGTGATAAAATATACATATTTATTTTACCAATCTCTAATTTGTAACCCAAGTATTACAAGAATCTTACCAGCTTCATAGATTCTAATAGCAGCAGTCCTTGACTCACCAAACACAGTTACATAATTACACAGCTGCTGCTACAAGGTGAAATATTAACTTTCTTTTATTTGTATAAGGATTATTTTATAATAGATATATATATATTTAAAGACTCGGAAAAAATAAATTTTTATGAAAGCATGATATAATAATTTCTTACTGAAGGTAATCATTGCCATTATCATCAGCATAAGAGCTACCAGTTTTAGCACAATACATCCCAGACACTTTCTGGGTATTTTACACTCATTATCTTATTTAATCCTTATAATACTTTAAAGAGCTAGATCAACATGTCCGCATATAAAGTATACATATGACAAGTCCACTGTCTCAATTTATTTCTAGAATACAGTAGCCATAAGTAAATAAAATATTAAAATTATTCTTAATTACTAAGAGACTAGCAGGGTATACTGTTGACTAGTGTTCAGTAGCATTTTTAATAACTTAATAAATGAACCTTTACATACTCTAGAAAAAATTCTTATCAAAACTCCGTGTTTTTTGAAAAGGATGATGCTGATGCCTAAAATAAAGGGAGGTAGGTTTTCTAAGTGAAAAATTTCTCCCTCAGGGAAAAATCTTCAGGCTCATGGGGACTTTTTACCCTTAAACCCTTGAAACCAATCCAAAGAATCTACTAGTACCCCTTTTCCTGAGCTAAGGAATTACTAACTCTGCCCTACCTTCTAAGTAAAATGCTTTCTTCAATAAATACATATTTGCATATGTGCACACATCTATTCCTATTGTATCAGTGTATTTTAAAGCAATAACTCCACCACTATGTACTATTGGAATGAAAATGTTACATTCTGACACCAATCCCACACTTCTGGATACGAAGGTGATGAAAATGGTAAATCCTGGATGTAAAAGGAAAAGGCTGGTGGCAGGTCTTTAAATTCATACAGTCGGAAACCAGAAGCAAGGGAAAAGAGGCTCTGCTTCTTGCACGTGTTGTTGGCAGTGGATCTGCTGGCCTATTTGAGAGGAGCGCTTCCAATCTCTTCATCTATTCTTTACGCAGGTGTTTTCACCTGCATATCTGAAACTAAAGTACAGATGGATTTGGTCTAATGGTTTTTTCTCTGTGGTGGAGAATTACGCACTTGTACTTTTGAGGACTTAAATTATGTATGAGGTTTCATCTAAGAAATACTTATTATATTCAGCACACTAAGTAATAGGAATTCATGAGAAATGACTGGCTCAAATGACTAGATGGAAGTATGTGCTTGTTAAATAATGTGTTTATCCTATTATCACTATTTCTCTTCTGAAATGAAGCAAGCTTTGTGTTTATAGTAATTGCATATCTAGTCAATATTCATCTACCAAAGCATTTGCAAATTTTGCAGATTATGAGTAAAGCTTGTTAACGCTAGTGTAATTATCAAATCTGAATGCCTAGCCCATTCTTCTCTCTTAGGCATCAGGTTTATAGTTGAACTGGCCACCTTCTCTTGAATATCTCAAAGTTAATGTAAATTTAATATGCCTTTACAAAATAAGAATAAACCTCATCTGATTTCTGTACCAATACCCATTTCAAGTCACTTTGAACTTGAACACTTCAGTTCTATAAAGAACCAGCCAGGGGCCCCTTTTTTATTCCAGGCATATGAGATAGCTTTTTTTTTCTGAGAGAAAGTTATACAACACTGACTTTTTGGTTTAATTTGGTTTTGTTGTTAATGCTCCTGTGCCTGTTTTTTGGAAAGGACCTGGAGAGGGTCCTTATTGAACATGGTTATAATAAATTGCTATGAAATAAGTGCTTTCAGCAAAATATGATTGAGAAAGTTACTACCTACAAAGAGCTCCCAGACTAGTGGAGGAGGCAGCTCCATAAGTAAGAAATTACTTTAATATATCTCAAAAGTACCATGAAGAGATAGCTTCTGAATGAGAAAACTTGCCTAATAAATAAATTCACCCTAATGAATGTATTAAGGATAGGTCCTACAGGGGTTCTAATTTCTATAGCCACCCATTAAATAGATTCAACTGAAAAGGATTTGACATTATCCATTTAATTCTATACTTGCTATTATCCAGTTTTCACTTTGCACTGAGAAAACTGAGATACTAAGTCATGGTTAGCAAATAGCTACACAGTTACAAGATTTGGAATTTGAACTTAGAAATCCTTCAATTTTAATATTTGGCCAGTCGTCCTAGATATTTACTCCAGCCTCTTATAGTGTAAGATAGTAAGACTAGATTATTACTATGTAAACTGGATTTGATGATAAATTCATTGTTTACTCATTCAATGAGATGAAAGAGTGACAATTGACTTCCTAAATTTAATTGCAACCTTCCTAAATTTAAATGAACACTTTATGACCAACAAGTACTTTCTGAGATGATAAATGAATAAACATTAATGAACTCAAAGAAAGACATATTTTAATTTAGGAAGCAAGACTCTAAATGTTTTATTTTCATTCCAAATCAATACACTCAACTGAAATTCAAAACAAATGTTTTATATACATGTCATTAATATGTAAATAACCATGTTTAATTTATCAGTGGACTAGCTGTTTCCTTAAAACTTTATAGCCCTGAAAGAATTTCAAAAGTCCAATGTAAAGTCTCCACAGTTCATTGATATAAACGAACAAGAAACAAAGTAATTTGAAGAACTTGCCTTAAAGCAAGTTCTGTAGTGGATAATTTTATTAAGCCATGAGAAATATCTCTTGGTAAAACTGAACTAAAACCATTACTGTGTAAACGACTTATGCATCTTAAATGTTTTTGTTACTTTATCCTAAGAGATATATCCTAGGTCATTGCCTCAGAAATCATGCATTAATGGTCAGTGTAACTTAAAAAAAGTTTAGGTGGTCATTCTTCATTAATTTCAGGCATTTATAAATAATTTTCTGATTAAAAATAAGAATGAAAGTAAATTATTGCCACAGATGTCTCTGAAAAACACATTTTTGCATTATCAGCATCATGCTGCAGTTTTCCAATTCATCATATTGTACTGCACCTTCAGAAAACTGATACAATGTGCAGCATGTCATGCCACACACTGTGACATATAACTTACAACTTACAGTAAGAAAATATGAAAATTAATTTCTTAAAAGTATGCTTCTGCTTAAAACCAATTTAACTTTATCAAGAAAAATCTTTGTTTCCAAATAAAGGAGAAATTCAATTAAGAAGAGAGGCCTAACATGTGAATACAATTTGCATGATTAAGCAGCAATAACACGCTATTCTGCATTTAATTCCCACACACAGTACTGAACCAAATGTGAAACTGATACTTTGGTGACATTAAATATCCATAGCTTTGAAATGTACTGCCATTTAATTACAACCAAAGCCATGTGCCTCAGAGCTTTCTGTTCATCTCTCCTACGGGGCTCTCAAAACGGAGCAATGAACAAGGCCATAAAAGGGATACAGAACGGTGAAAAGAGTCCAATAATTAAAAATCTCATGTGCAAAGCTGTCCACATTAACAGAAGTGAAAATGATCTCTGTACTCTGACTCACCAAATGAGATACACAGCTCAAGTCCGAAATCATACTGCTAGCATTATGACAGGTTCTAAACCATGAGCACAACCAAAACACACATTTAAATCATTAACATCCCTCTCCATGCAAAACAAGAAGAGATGTATGATTAAACCAATAACTATGTCAGGAATTAACCAACTCAGAATAATTTTCATTTTGGAACTCCTCATGCTTATTAGACTTCAAGTTGAACATTGTTAAACAGGTCTATTCTACTTAAAAAAAAAAAAAAAAACCCACAGAGCAAATGTGTGTAAGCAAAAATTACATAAGGAAAGAATGTGATTCCTCTTGTCAGCACATCACAGTGATGAAAAAGGAGGAAAGACTAAAGTAAGACCATATTTCAAGCAATATGAAAAAAGATTGCTTTTTTCATATTGTTGGCTGGAAATCTTAGAGCTAATAATTTTGCTGTACCCCCTGACATTCTCAAAATATTTGCCTTTAAAATATGTATTTTTGTTGCTGTTGCTAGTTTTGAAAATAACTCTTCTGTCTGCAGTATGATGATAACAAAAAAAGTGGTCCTTGCCAAACAAGGAAAACATAGAAAATGATACATAAGTTAAATTCACCGGTAATCTCACACTCCCTTTATCTCTCTTTCTTCTACACCCATGTCTTCAAGCCTCCACTCTGGTAAGGGAGGTATTTTCTAGAAGTTGTTTGAGCAGCAAAAGTGAATCAGGAATTAAAAACTGAAGGATTATCTATACTTTGTTTACTGGCAATAGAAGCTGATACACCTCATTTAAAATATATATATATATATATACTAAATGGGATATTAACTTAATAAAAATCACTTTGAAATATGCCAAAATGGATTTTCTTAGATGATTTCAGGACATATTTGTCTTATTATCTGTTGGTAAGTGTCATGATCCATGACATATACGTGAAAAGGAAATTGTCCATGCACAGTACCCACCAAGGGCTTGGAGCATTTGGGCAAATTTAAGCATATTTAAGGAACAAATTCACTTGTCCATCAGCATTATATGAGTCACTTTTCCTTGCATTCCCATCAGCAGTAGGTTTTTCTTCTTTAACTTTTCTTTAACTAATGAATATAAAGTGCTATCTTGTTAAATTGGGTTTCCCCAATTACTAGAAACTTTTGAAAACTTTTCAAATGTTTATTGGACATTTAGATTTGTTCTTTGATAATTTTTTTCATGTCTTAGTCATTTTGCTCTGCTTTTTGGAAGAGGCTATTGGAGTTGCATTAGAATATTACTAATTTGAGGAAGACTTAATATTTTAATAAATGCTTATTTTAATTTGTTAGGCTGATTAAACAAATACCATGAAATGGGTTGTCTTAATCAATGGGGACTTATTATCTTACAGTTTTGAGGCCAGGACGATGTCCAAATTGGAGCATCATCAAGGCAATGCTTTATCTCGCCGAGTATTATGGAGTTCTATGGCTGGCTGCCAGTGACCCCTGGTACCTCTGTCACATGCAAAGGCACATGGCGGCATCTCTTGGCTTCTTCCTTCTTTTCTAGGCTCCATCTCAGCTTCTTGCATCCTGTGACTTTTTTCTCCCTCTATTTGAATTTTGTTCTCTTATAAAAGACTACAGAAATAGGATTAGAACATGTCCTGATTGGGCTGAGCCACACATACACACTAACGGAAGTAACCTCATCAAAAAGTGCTACTTACCCACAGGAATGGATCCGATTTAAGAATTTGTTTTTCTGGGGTACATACAGCCTCAAATCACCACAGTGCTCTTATAAATTAAGTCCTTCTCTTTCTATTATTTATATGTTATTTCATATCTTTCAAAACAGTGCTACTTTATTTATATGTTAAGTTTACCCCTAATTATATTATATTCATTGTTCTCGCAGATGGAATGTTATGCATTCCTATGTAAGTCTGTTTAACTCATGTATAGATCAAAACACTATTTTCATAATCATCTACTATCAAGCCACTTCTAAATTTCTTTAATAATTCCATTGTTTTTTTTTTTTTTTACATGGGCAGGCACCGGGAATCGAACCCAGGTTCTCGGGCATGGCAGGCAAGCATTCTTACCTGCTGAGCCACCATGGCCCGCCCAATTCCATTGTTTTTTCAGAATTGTTTTTATATTTTACAAGGGCATAATCCTATCATTAATGAATGGAAATAGTTAAATCTCTTAAGATATACTGACAAAATGGACATCCCTTTATTTTTTCCGTTTGTACAGAATTGGCTTTAAGATTTCACAATTTTAGATAGCATAGTTTGGGGCAAGTTATCTTTATTGTATTTAGGTAGTTTATATCTATTTCTATTGTGCTTAGATGTTTCATTAGGAATAGCACCTGGATTTTTTTCAAATGCTTTTTCAGTTAATGTTGACACAATTACGTGATTTCTTTCTTTAAAATTAATGATTTTTGAACCATCCTTGACCAATAAACCTGTTTGACCATATTGCATTTCTCTTTTGATAAACTACTGGGTCATTTGTAATTTAATTGAGGTCTTTTTTTCTGTGTTTGTAAAGGTCTATTTAATTTTAGCATTTTTTTCAGTATGTTTGAATATTAAGGTTATAAAATAAATACAGAAAGATTTTACCATTTTATAGACTGAGATATTTTAATGGCTACCATTATTTCTTCTTTAAAGAGCCTGCTATCCTTTAAAATGGCAATCGTAACAATAGCAAGTAGTTCTACAGAATTTTCTGTGTGTCAGGGGTACTTCTAAGATTTTTACATTAACTCATTTGGTATTTTTGGTCGCCTTATGAGGTAGAAACCATTGTTATCCATTTTCTACAAATGGGAAAATGAAGTAGAGGAAGTTTATGAAAGTTGGTCAAGCTATTATATGCTATTACATGTCAGAATGGGTTTGAGCACTGGTAGTCTGAGGCAGGAAACATTTTATCAGCTACGTCAATCTACCGCCATCACCTTGGAAATTTCTATCCTGGTATGTTATTCTACAGGACTTTTCTATTTCTTGGATTAGTTTTGGTATTTTATGTTTTTCTGACCATCTGTCTATTTCCTCTAGGTTCTATGTTTGTTGTCATACCATTGCAATGCTTTTCTAAAAACTCTTTTACTCTCTTCCTCAGTCTTGTGCTATAACCCCTTTCTTATTTCTTTCGTATTTCTAAAACGTTTTTCCTATCTTTCTTTCTTGATGAAATTTGTGAAGAGTTTATCTGTGTAAGACATAAGATTTACAAGGAGCTCGTTTTTACATATATTTGTACTTTCTATTAATTTTTAAAATTTTTAATCTATTTCACTTATTTGATTTTGTAAAACTTTTATTAATTTTTTTCTAATTACTTTATTAGAGCACTTATAGGTTTACAGGATAATCATGTAAAACATACAGAATTCCCATATGCTGACCCTCTACAGTTATCCCGATTATTAACATTTTTTCATTATTGTGATACTTTTGTTAGAATTGGTAGAACAATAAATAATTATACTATTAATTATAGTACATAATTTATGTTAGGTTTCACTATTTTTGTTGGAGGACTCTATAGGTTTTTCTTCTAATTTTTTTTTATTCTGGTAGCATATATGCACCCTAAACTTTATCATTTTAACCACATTCAAGCATACAATTCAATGATATTAATTACATACACAATGTTGCACTATCATCAACACTGTCTATTACCAAAGCTTTCCCAACAGTCCAAACAGAAACTCTATAACAATTAAGCATTAACTCCCCATTCCTTATCCCTTCCCCTGCCACTGGTAACCCACAGTCTAATTTCTGACTCTATAAATTTGAATATTCAAATTATTTCACATAAACCAGATCATACAATGCTTGTCCTTCTATGTCTGGCTTATTTCACTTAGTAAGATTTATTCAAGGTTTGCTTTATTCAAGGTTTGGTTTATTCAGTATACCAGAAATGGAATGCCTTTTAAAAGGGGGGATTTAATGAGTTACTAGTTTACAGTTTTAAGGCCGAGAAAATGTTCCAATTAAAACAAGTCTATAGAAGTGTTCAATCTAAGGCATCCAGGGAAAGATACCTTGGTTCAAAAAGACTGATGAAGTTCAGGGTTTCTCTCTCAAGTGAGAAGGCACATGGCAAATACAGTCAGAGTTTCTCTCTCATCTGAAAGGCACATGGTGAACACGGTCAGGGTTCCTCTCTCATCTGGAAAGGAGCATAGTGAACACAGTGTCATCTGCTAGCTTCTTCTCCTGGTTTCCTACTTCATGAAGCTCCCCAGGAGGTACTTTCCTTCCTCATCTCCAAAGGTCGCTGGCTGGTGGACTCTGCTTCTCATGGCTATGTCATTCTGTTCTGCTCTCTCTGAATCTCTTTCATTCTCCAAAATGTTTCCTCTTTTATAGAACTCCAGAAACTTATCAAGACCCACCCAAATAAGTGGAGACATGCCTCTACCTAATCCAGTTTAACCACTCTTGATTACATTTCCTGGGAGATAATCTAATCACAGTTTCAAGCATACAATACTGAATAGGGATTAGAAGAAATGGCTGCCTTTACAAAATGGGATTAGGATTAAAACATGGCTTTTCTAGGATACATACATCATTTCAAACCAGCTCATTCTGCCCTCTGGACCCTAAAAAAGGACATGTTTTTCCCACATACAAATTACATTATTTCCAAAACAATATCAGAGAACCTTAAACCATTTCAGTAACATTACAAATACAATACAAAAACCAGTACAAAATCTCAAAGTTAGTTACAAACATGGTCTGTCCTAAGGCAAAATTATCCTCTGGCTTTGGAACTGTGAAACTCAGAACAAGTTATCTGCTGCCAACATACACAAGAGGAACAGTCATGGGATACATATACGCATTTCCATGCAGAGGAAAGAACACCGGGGTCCACCAGACCCATGCACTTTCAAAAACCTGAAGGACAAAGTCCATTAGATTTCAAATTCTGAGAGTCATTTATCTTCGGGGCTTCTGAAAGTGGCAGTCCCACTCTTTCCAAAGGCCTATGCAGAGGCCTGCCTCTCTCTGAATGCAACCTTGGGGGATATTGGGGAGACCACCTTTTTCTTGGCTCCACCCTCTCCAAGTATGGGGACTGCATCTGGGCTCTGTGCCATCTCCAGGGCACACGCTTAACCCCTCCATGTGGTGGCAGCCAGGCTCTCCCCAAACCTCAAGGAAACTGTTTCACCCTCTCCAGGGCCTGAGGTGGCATGAGTCTTCCACTGCAACCAGGTGGAAGGCCCATCCTCTGCCTTGGGGAAAAATCACCCTCTCCATGGGCTTGGGTGGGTCCACTCTCCTGGTTCGAGGCTTCTTGACTTCAGACTTCAGCCTCCATGGTTCTCCCTCTGAAGTTATTTTTCCTCCAATGTGTCCCTTCTTTGAATCACCCAGTCCAGACTGGCAGCAGCTCTATTTATACAGGTCTCACAGCACTATCTCTTTGGCTTTCTATGCAGCAGCCTTGGATTGTGCCCATCAGACATAAGGAGTTTCCACAAATCCTTCCTGGATAACTCTATGTCCAATCCTGGCTTTCTCTGAAATGGCTGACTGGTTTCACATTTGGCCAAGTCCTCATGTGGAACACTATTCTCTGGGGTCTCCCTTCCTGGAGGCCCAGAATTTTCCAGAACATAAATTTCTGGTTTCTTTGTATCCAAGAGTTCAGTTCTCAGCTTATCTCTTTCCTGTCACTTTTCATTATAAGCTGTGAGGAGAAACCAGGCTGCACTTTTGACATTTAATTTGGAGATCTCTTCTGCTAAATATCCAAGTTCATGGCTTTTAAAATCTGCCTTCCAGTCAAAGACACATCAATTTTGCCAGCTTATCTGCCATTTTAAAACAAAGCTCACCTTCCTTTCACTCTGCAATAATGCATGCCTCATTTCTGTGTAGAGCTTCATCACAGGTAGCTTTAGAGTCCACATTTCTACCAACACTTTCTTCAAAGCATTTTAGGCCTTCGCTATCAAGCTCCTCACAACTCCTTCAAAATCTTCCCCTCATACATTTAAAAAGCCGTTCCAATATGTTTGGTATTTGCAAACTGCAGCAGCAGCACCCCACTCCTGATACCAAGTTGTATTAGTTAGGGTTCTCTAGAGAAACAGAATCAACAGAAAACACTTGCAAATATAAAATTTATAAAAGTGTCTCACATAACCGTGGGAATGCAGAGTCCAAAATATGCAGGGCAGGCTGTGAAGCTGATGGTTCCGATGGAGGGTCTGGACAAACTCCACAGGAGAGGCTCACTGGCCAAAGCAGGAAGAGAGCCTGTCTCTTCTGAATCTTCCTTAAAGGCTTCCAGTTATTAGATTAAGCATCATTCATTGCAGAACACACTCCCCTTGGCTGATTACAAATGGAATCAGCTGTGGATGCAGCTGACATGATCATGATTTAATTCTATGAAATGTACTCATCTCAACAGACAGGCCGGCACTTGCCCAACCAGACAAACAGGTAGCACCACTTGGCCAAGTTGACATATGAACCTGACCATGACAAAGGTTCATCTATGTTGCAGTGTGTATCAGAATTTCATTTCTTTTTCAGCTGAATATTATATACTCCAGTGGATGGATATATCACATTTTGTTTATCCATTCATCCAAATATGGACACGATTGTGTCAACCTCTTGGCTATTGTGGATAATGCCACTATGAACAGAGGGGTTCAATATCTGATCAAGTCCCTGCTTTAATTCCTTTGTGTGAGTGGGATTGCTAGGTCATATCATAATGCTATACTCAACCTTTTGAGGAGCCCCCAAACTGCTTTCCATCATGGCTGCATTTTTATATCTCCCCCCAACAATAGAGTGTTCCTATTTTTCCCTATCCTCTCCAACTAGTTTTTACTCTATTAGGCATTCTGTACGGTGAAATGGTATCTCAATGTAGTTTTGAATTAATTTCCCTAATACCTAATGATGTTGAGCATCTATCTGTACCTTTTTGCTTATGGGAATTTTGCATATCTTCTTACAACAAAATGTATGTTCAAGTATTTTGCCTGTTTTTTAAATTGGGTTGTGTCTTTTTGTTGCTGAACTAGAGGGTTTTTTATATATTTTGGATATTAAATAGTCATCAGATACATGGTTTCCAAATATTTTCCTCACATTTGTAAGTTGTCACATCACTTTCCTGATAATGTCCTTTGATGCACAAGGTTTTAATTTATCTATTTTTTCCATTGGTTGTTCGTGCTTTTGGTGTAAAATCCAGGAAACCATTACCTACATCAAGGTTCTGAAAATGTTTGCCTATGTTTTCTTCTAGGAATTTTGTAGTTTTCATTCTTATAATTATCTTTTTCTTTTTAAAGCACATAATTCTATGAACTGTTTTAATCCTCACAACCACCCTTTGAAAAGGGTGGAGAAACTTAGGCTAAAGGAGGCTGTATTAGCAGCCTGTTGCTACTATAACAAATGATGACAAACTTAGCGGCTTAACACAACCCAGATTATTCTCTTATGGTTTTGGAGGTGAGAGGTCCCGCAATCCCAGTGAGGGTTTGGCTGTGTCACTTCCAGGGGCTCTGGGGGAGAGGCTTCCAGGGGCTGTCCACATTCCTTAGCTCATGGATTCTTCTTCCACCTTCAAAGTCAACAGCAGAGCATCATTGAATCTCTGTCTCTTAATTTCTTTTTCATTTTTAACAATTTTATTCCCACCATAGTCTATTTGAAGACATTTCCTTTTCTTCCACACAGAATCCATACCCCCTTCCCAATCCCCCTGCCTGTTGACATATAGTTTTGGCATAATGCTTTTCTTACATTCAGTGGAAGTATATCAACAATGTTACTGTTCACTATAGACCTTAGCTTACCTTGATTGTACTTTTTCTCATGTACCATCTATTTTCTACACCCTGCAATGCTGGCATTCATTTGTTCTCCTTCATGCAAAAACATTTTTTAATTTGTACATTTAATCACCATCATTGTACACTCTAGGCATTCTTAACATATACCATCTCAGCCTTTATCCTCTGTCTTTCCTTCTGGTTCCATACATGCCTCCAGACCTTCTCCCTCTATCATACTCACATTCAGCTTCATTCAGTGTACTTATATTATTGTGCTACAATCAGGTAGTATTGTGCTACCATTTCTGAATTTTTACAATCAGTCCTGTTGCACAACTCCTTCAGCACCAATTGTCCAAGATTTATCATATTTCTATTCCTGATAATCTATGTTCTTAACTTCAATTCTGCAAGTTCACTCATTAATGTTAGTTCATATTAGTGAGACCATTCAACATTTGTCCTTTTGTTTCTGGCTAATTTCATTCAACTTAATGTCCTCAAGGTTCATTCATGTTGTTACATGCTTCATGACTTTATTCTGTCTTACAGTCATGTGATATTCCATCTATATATATGTATATACATATATACATATATATAACAGCTTGTTTAGCTTCTCATCTGTTGATGGACATTTGGTCTGTTTCCGTCTCTTAGCAATCATAAATTATGGTCCTATAAACATTGATGTGCAACTGTCTGTTTGTGTCCTTGTCCTCATGTCCTCTGAATAGACAATAGTAGCAATGGTATTTCTATACTTAACTTCCTGAGGAACCACCAAACTGTTTTCCAGAGTGGTTGTTCTATTTTACATTACCACCAACAGTGGATAAGTGTGCCTCTTTCACATCCTCCCCAGCACTTGTCATTCTCTTTTTTTTTCATCTTCCTTTTTTTTTTTTTTTTTTGATAATCTGGGTGTCAGATGATATCTCATTGTGGTTTTGACTTTCATTCCCTAACAGCCAGTGAAGTGACCATCTTTTCATGAGCCTTTTAGCCATTTGTATTTACTCTTTGAAGAAGTATCTGTTCATGTCTTTTGACATTTTTTAATTGGGTTGTTTGTCTTTTTTGTTGTTGAGTTGTAGAATCTCCTTATATACTCTGGATACTAGAGCCTTGTCTGATATGTGGTTTCCAAATATTGTCTCCCATTGCAATAGGCTGCCTTTTTACTTTCTCTTTTTTTTTTACATGGGCAGGCACCGGGAATCGAACCCGGGTCCTCTGGCATGGCATGCAAACGTTCTTGCCGCTGAGCCACTGTGGCCCACCCCCTTTTTACTTTCTTGACCAAGTTCTTTGATGCACAAAAGTGTTTAATTTTGAGGAGTTTCCATTTATCTATTTCTTTCTTCAATACTCATACTTTGGGTGTGAGATCTAGGAAATCACCTCTTATTACAGGTTTTATGGGGTATTCCCCTACATTTTATTCTAAAAGTTTTATGCTCTTAGCTCTAATGTTTAGGTCTTTGATCCATTTTGGGTTAAGTATGAGAAATGAAACCCCTTTCATTCTTTTGCATAGGGATATCCAATTCTCCAAGCACCATTTATTGAAGAAGCTGCTCTGGTCCAGCTGAATTGGCTTGACTGCCTTATCAACGATCAATTGTCCATAGATAAGAGCATCTGCATCTGAACACTCTATTTGTTTATATTGGTGGGTATATCTATCTTTATGCCAGTACCATGCTGGTTTGACCACTGTAGTTTCATAATATGCTTTAAAGTTAGGTAGTGTGAGACCTCCCACTTCATTTATCCTTCTCAAGATATCCTGAGCTATTTGGGGCACATTGCCTTTCTGAATAAACTCGGTAACTGGTTTTTCTATCTCTGCAAAGTAAGTTTTTGGGATTTTAATTGGTATTGCATTGAATCCATAAATTAATTTGTGTTGAGTTGGCATCTTAACTATATTTAGTTTTCCAGTCCATGAACACAGTATGTTCTTCCATTTATTTAGGTCTTCCATGATTTCTTTTAGCAATTGATTGTAGCTTTCTGTTTATAAGTCTTTGATATCTCAGTTAAATTTATTCCTGGCTTGTGCTTGTCCACCACCTCCACCCTGTCCCACCTCCGAGCCCCTCTAATAGTGACTTTTGATGAGTGTTGTTGCTAGATACAGCTTCCTATCTATGGAAGCACTGGCCATGCTGCAAGAAAGAATTCAAGGAAACAACCCAAAGGGGCAACCCTGGTTGCAAAAGCTGAGGAACTGAAAAGCAGAGGACTGGAGCCTAACATGGAAGCCTGGAGTCCACAGGCATGCACAGATGGTGAGACAGGGACTAGGAAGTAAGCCAAGCCATGTTTCTTGAATGCACAACCCTCACCAGCCCAGGTCCATGAGTTTTGTCTAACCCCACACCTTGCACACCTGAACCCCATCACCCATCCCCATTCCCTATATTCCAAGCACCCCCACCTCACCAACTTCTAGTGCCTGCACCCACCCTACACCCCCACCCTAAGTTCAGCCCAACCCACCTCTCCTGTACACCTCCCGAACACTACTTCCTCCTCACTGCTCCCTGCAGGTTGTCACCAGCACAGAAAGGCTATGGGTACTTACTTCCATACCCAGGCTACACCTGCCCCCAGCCCATATAGTCTCACAGCCCTACTGTAAACATCAGTTTATGGCACTCCTAGACTCATGCATGAACAAGGCCCCCAGTCACGCCACCCCAACTCTGGGAAAGTGCTAACTTGTGCAGCCAGGTCACATCCACCCCAGCCCATGAAGGCATAATGCCGAACCACTGCCATAGCTCCCCGCATGCACATAGAGGGTCCCATACCCTAGACCAGCACACACCAGGATTATGCTCCACAGACCCATGCTCCCTCACAGCTACATTTTCCTTGGCTGTTGGACACCCATGTTCACAGGCATCAGCATAGCATCCCCAACCTGTGTCTATATGCTGAAATGCATCACTGCATTGTTGTGCCCCACCCCAAGCTCCATATCCTGCTACACATCCATCCTGCAAACACAAGGCATTAGACCACTGAAGAAAATCAACACCCAAAGTAAATCAGTCAAGATATTTATATGCAAATAAAACAAAGAAGATCACTAAGCTATCACAACAGACAGATATAGCTGAGCCAAATGACCAAATTAAAACACCAGCAGGGATACAGATGTTGGAACAACTAATCAAAGATGTTCATGTAACTCTACTAAATAAAGTAAGTGGGTGGCTAATGGCATAAAGGAGATGAAAAAGACAATAGAAGAGCATAGAGAAGAATTTAAAAGAATAAATAGAAAAATAACATATATCACAGAGATTAAAGATTCTACTGACCAAATAAAAAACATACTAAAGACACATGACAGCAGATTTGAAGAGGCAGAAGAAAGAATAAGCAAAGTAGAGGGTAGGACAACTGATTTTGAACACTCAAACCAGCAAATGGCAAAAAGATGGAAAATTTTGAATTCATTCTCAGGAAAATGATGGACAAAACAAAGCACACAAATACAAGAATCATTGATGTCCCAGAAGTAGAAAAGAGAAGTAAAGGGCTAGGAAGAGTAGTTGAGGATATAATGGGGGAAAACTTCCCAACTCTTATAAAGGACATAAATATATAAGGCAAAGAAGCTCAATGAACTACAAACAGAATAAATCCAAATAAGCTTTCCTCAAAACACATATATGTCAATTTGTATCTGCAGTGCACCCCAGAAAAGTCATGTCCTTTAATTCTCATTCAATATTGCTGGATGGGAGCATTTTGATTGTTCCCATGGAGATGTGACCTACATCTCCAATTGTGGGTGGTAACTTTTGATTAGGTGATTTCCATGGAAGTGTGTCTCCACCCATTGAAGATGGAGTTGCTTACTGGAATCCTTTAAAAGAGGAAACATTTTGGAGATAGTCCCCTTTGTAGAGACACAAAAAAGCCAGCTGATGCCGCCATGTTCTCTATGTGCCCTTCCAGCTGAGAGAAACATTGCACATCATCAGCTTTCTTGAACCAAGACATCTCTCTCTGGATGCCTTAAATTGGAGATTTTTATAGACTTGTTTTAATTGGGACATTTTCTCAGCCTTAGAATTGTAAACTAGCAACTTATTAAATTCTTCTTTTTAAAAGCCATTCCATTTCTGGTGTATTACATTCAGGCAGCTAGCAAACAAGAGCAACATGCTAATCAATCTGTCGAATCTTGAAGAGAAGCAGAAAATTCTGAAATCTGCAAGAGAAAAACAATCTACTACATACAAAGGGAAACCACATAATACTGAATTCAGACTACTCAACTGGCACCATGGAGGTAAGAAGGCATTGGTATGGTATATTTAAGATCTCAAAAGGAACAACTTCTAGCTAAGAATTCTGTACCTAACCAAATTTTCCTTCAAAACTGAGGTAAAGATGAAAACTTTCACAGACAACAAATCTTGAAAGAATTTGTCAACATAAGACCAGCCTTAAAAGAAATGCTAAAGGAATTTCTGCCAGTTGAAAAAAAAAAAAACAGGAGAGGGAGGTCTGCAGGAGGGTACAGAATTGAAGAATACCAGCAAAGGTAACTTAAAGTATAAAAAGAGAAAGAGGGAAAAGAATATATAGATCAGACAAACAAAATGAAAAAGATAAGATGATAGATAATGCCTTTTCAGTAATAACTTTGAATGGTAATGGAATAAACTTGCCCATTAAAAGATGTAAAGTGGCAGAATGGATTAAGAAATATAATCCACATATATGTTGCTTATAAAAGACTCATCGTAGACACAAAGATACAAATGAAAATGAAAGGATGGAAAAAGATTTTCCATGCATGTTATAACCAAAAGAAAGCAGGAGTAGCTGTACTAATATTGGACAACATAGACTAAATATAGAGACATCATAAGAGACAAAGAAAGACACTATATTAATTAAAAGGTCATTCACCAAGAAGAAAAAACAATCATAAATGTTTATGCTCTTAATCAAGGAGCTCCAAAGTACATGAGACAGACATTGGCAAAACTGAAAGGAATGATAGATGTTTCAACAATAATAGTAGGAGACTTCATTACACCACTCTCCTCTATAGATAGAACAACCAGACAGAAGTACAATAAGGAAACAAAGAAGTTAGACAACTTGATAAATGATTTAGACCTAGCAGACATATATAGGTCATTACACTTGAAAACACAAAGATATACATTCCTCTCTAAGTGCTCATGGAACATTCTCCAGGATAGATCATATGCTGGGACACAAAACAGTTCTTTATAATTCTAAAACATTGAAATTATTCAAAGCATTGTCCCTGATCACAGTGTAATGAAGCTGGGCCTCAATAACCACCAAAGAGTGAGAACATTCACAAATATATGGAGATTAAATAACACACTCTTAAATAACAAGTGAGTCAAAGAAGAAATTGCTAGAGAAATCAGTAGCTATCTGAAGATGAATGAAAATGAGAATACAACATATCAGAACGTATGTGATGCAGCAAAGGCTGTGCTGAGAGGGAAATTCATTCCCCTAAATGCCCATATTAAAAACAAGAAAAAGCAAAACATGAATGCTTAACTTCTCACCTGGAGGAACTTGAAAAAGAACAGCAAGATTATCACAGAACAATTGGAGGAAGAGAAATAACAAAGATTAAAGCATTAAATGAATGGGGGAACAAAAGAACAACAGAAAGAATCAATAAAACCAAAAGTTAGTTCTTTGAAAAAAATCAATAAAAGTGATGGGTCACTAGCAAGACTGACAAAAAGAGAGAGGATGAAAATAAATAAAATCAGAAATGAGAAGGGTTGCCTTACCACAGACTCTGAAGAAATAATAATAAAAAAAACATAAGAGGATACTATGATCAACTATATGCCAACAAACTAGACAACTTCAATGAAATTGGAAAATTTCTGGAAACATACAAGCAACCTACACTGACTCAGGAAGAAATAGAAGATCTCAACAAAACAATCACAAGTAAAGAGATTCAATCTGTCTTCAAAAATCTTCCTAAAAGAAAAGCCAAATGGCTTCACAGGGGAATTTTATCAAACATTCCAAAAATAAGTAACAGCAATCCTGCTCAAAGTTTTCCAAAAAACTGAGGAAAAAAGAACTCTACTTAACTCATTTTATGAAGCTAATATCATTTTAATAGCCAAACCAGTAAAGATACTATAAGAAAGGAAAACTTTACAGGCCAATCTCCCTAATGAACATAGATGCAAAAATTCTCAATAAATTATTAGCAAATTGAAGAAAAAAACACATTAAAAGAATTATACACCATGACCAAGTGGGGTTTATATCAGGAATGCAAGGATGCTTCAACACAAGAAAATTGATTAATGTAATATAGCACATTAACAAGTGAAAAGGGAAAAATCACAGGATCATCTCAATTAATGCTGAAAAAGCATTTAACAAAATTCAACATCCTTTTCTGATAAAAACACTGCAAAAGATAGGAATCAAAGATAACTACCTCAATATGATAAAGGGAATATATGAAAAGTCAATAGCCAGCATTATACTAAATGGAGAGAGAATGAAAGCTTTCCCCCTAAGATCAGGAATGTGACAAGGATGCCCACTGTCACCACTATTAGTCAGCATTGTGCTAGAAGTTTTAGCTAGAGCATTCAGGCAAGACAAAGACATAAAAGGCATCCAAATTGGAAAGTAAAAAGTAAAACTTTCATTATTTGCAGAGGACATGATACTATACTTGGAAAATCCTGAGAAGTCTACAGCAAAGTTACTTGAGGTAATAAACAAATTCATCACGGTGATGGGATATAAAATTAATGTGCAAAAATCAGTAATGTTTCTATATTCAGACAATGACCTAACTGGGAAGTCAGTTAAGGAAAAAGTTCCATTCAAAATAGCAACTATAAGAATCAACTACTTAGAAATGAATTTAGCTAAGGATGTAAAGGATTTGTAAATAGAAAACTATATGGTATTGCTAAAAGAAATCAAAGAAGAACTAAATAGATTGAAAGACATTCTCTGCTCATGGATAGGAAGACTAAACATAGTTAAAATGTTAATTCTACCCAAATTGATCTACAGATTGAACACAGTACCAATCAAATTCCCAACAATCTACTTTGAAGACTTGGAAATCTAGTTACCAAATTCATCAGGAAGGGAAAAAGACCCCAAATAGCTAAAACCATCCTAAAAAGGAAGAATGAAGTGGAAGGATTAACTCTCCCTGACTAATTCCTATTATAAAGCAACAGTGGTCAAAACAGCATGGTACTGGCACAAAAATAGAAGCATTGACCAATGGAACTGAATCAAGAGTTCAGAAATAGACCACCAAATCTATGGTCAACTAATTTTTGAAAAGCCCCTAAATCCTCTGAACTGAGACAAAATAGTCTTTTCATTAAATGGTCATGGGAGAACTGGATATCAATAGTCAAAAGAATGAAAGAGGACCCCTGCCTTATACTGGGTACAAAATTAACTCAAAATGGATCAAACACCTAAATAAAAGAACTAACACCATAAAGATTCTAGAAGAAAATGTAGGGAAACATTTCAAGACTAGTAATAAGAATTAACTTCCTAAATTTTACACCCAAAGCACAAGCAACAAAAGAAAACATAGATAAATGGGAACCCCTCAAAATCAACTGCTTCTGCACCTCAAAAGACTTTGCCAAAAAAAGTGATGAGGCAGCCAACTCAATGGGAAAAAATATTTGCAAATCACATATTAGACAAAAGTTTGATATCCTGTATACATGCAAAAAAATCTTACAACTTGACAATAAAAGAAAAAACAACCCAATTATAAAATGGGCTAAAGATATGAATAAGCAGTTTTCTGAAGAGTGAATACAGATGGCTCAAAAACCCATGAAGAGATGTACATTTTCATTGGCTATAATGTAAATGCAGATCAAGACTACAGTGTGATGCCACCTTGCACCTTTAAGAATGGTTGCTATTAAACAAACAGGAAACTACAAATATTGGAGAGGATGTGGAGAAACTTGGACACAAGCACTGCTGATGGAAATGTATAATGATGCAGCCACTATGGAGGACAGTTTGGCAGCTCCTTAGGAAACTAAATATCAAGTTGTCCTATGACTTAGCAATAGCACTACTTGATATGTACCCAGAAGAGCTGAAAGCAATGACACAGACATTTGCACACTGATGTTCATAGCAGCATTAGTCACAATCACCAAAAGATTGGAACACACAAAATTCCCATCAACAGATGAGTGGATTAACATAATGTGGTATAGACATAGATGGAATATTATGTAGCCATAAGATGAAATGACATCCTGAAACACATGACAAGATGGATGAGCCTTGAGGACATAATGCTGGGTGAAATAAGCCAGACACAATATGATAGATGCTGTATGATTCCACTTTTATGACCATGGTAAATGTAAAATTAGAGGCTAATAGTACAGAATATAGGGAACTTAGAGATACGCAGAAACTAGAGATGGGTGAATGGCTAGCTAATAAGGTTGAACTCAAATGTAAAATAGATAGAAGTGAAGGTGGTTCTCTAGTGGGTCAATAAGTATATTGCCATATTGATGAACAAGACTGAAAGGGGTCATATAGACCTATGTGTCCCACTGACTAACACTAGAAGTATAAACTAGTTCTTGCAAGAACGACTTTAAAGGTATGATTCATGTACAGAGTGTTTAAGTTCAGGATACAGGGGGAAAACTGCTATCACATACTATGGGCTATGTTTAAAAGGAAAACATTAGCACTACCACAGCAATAGTAAGGATAAATAATGGGGGGAGAGACAAGAGTAGGAGGTTTAGATTTTAAATTTGGTAAGAGTGTGTTTATAGGTTATCTTTCTCTTGGAAACAACGAAATTAGCTAAAATTGAGTGTTGAAGGACTGGGGACTTAAGGCACTATACTATGATGCTTGATGAATGCAGGTGGTTGAAGGAAGTACTGACTGAGAAGTAGATTGGTGAACGATGGTGTGTACATATGATCGAATGTTATGCTTCTGCAAAAAGGAACAAAGCTGTGAGACATGCAATGATATGAATGAAGTGTGTAGGGCATTTGGTGAGATAAAATAAACCAGAAACAAAAGAATAATTATGGTATGGCATGGTCGCCTTCAGAAAATGCTTATAAGGAAACAGGGGCTTAGATTATAAACTTTTATAGCAGACACATTTAGTCTGGAGTGGCAATTATTATTTCTGGATTTTGAGAGGCTGATATATATAACCTGATATTTAGAGATGAGAATGAAGCCCATCAGTTCAGGGTTAAATTAATTCAGAACACAAAGGTAACAAATTTATTGTCTATTGAGAAGCACACATACTCTTTGAGGCCAAAGGAAGAAAGGTTTATTTGGTCTGGAACCTAGATTTTCTGTAGCACATAATCTAACTCAAACTATCTGTATAGCTCGTTTGAATGATTGGAGCACAAGGTTCCCAAAATAAAAAAGAGGTCCCTTAATCCTGTATAACTAAATGTAATGCCTGGATACATCCTAGAGTACAATAAGCAGACAATCAAAAAGTATTGACAAAGGCTCTTGAGGGATGGGAGAAAAACTATAGAACTATTAAACTTTATATTCAGGGAATCCCCTGATACTGCATCAAACTTTAGGGACACCCAAATCAATAGGCCAAGCCCTTGATCCTGAGGCTTACTCTTATGAAGCTCATGTAGGTAGCAGAGAAGCTTGACCTACCTATAGGTGTGCCTACCTACAGGTACGCCAAAGCAGACCTCTTTTATTGCTCAGAGGTAGCCTCACTCTTTCTAAGACCAACTCTGAAAGGGAAGTCATTGCCCTCCCCGCTATGTGGGACATGACATCCAGGGGTGAAAATCTCCCTGGCAGTGCAGGAGATGACTCCCAGAGATGAGTCTGGCCCTGGCTCCATGGGGTGAATAATTCCATCCTGACCAAAAGAGGGAAAAGAGTAGAACAAATAAAGTATCAGTGGCAGAGAGAGTTCAAATAGAGTTGAGAGGGTACTCTAGAGGCTGTTCTTCTACAAGTTTCACTTAGACATTGCTACCTATTATAATCTGCCAAACCCCAACCAGGACTATTCCAAGCAATCCTAAAGAACACATAGGGAAATATACAAGATTCCACAAGGGTTCCATGAGCTAGAGTAACTTTCCAGAAACCTACAACCTCCAGGTGGGTCCCTGGAACAGATAAGTCCTGAAACCTGGAGGGCCCAGCCTCTCAAGAACATCAGATAGTCCCATCTCCCTACCCCATATTATTGACAGACCCTACCAACATGAAAAAGTTAGAATGGCCATAGCCCCAACACCCTAAAGAGAGGGTTAGAAAGATCAAAGGTGATGGTGGAGTTATACGTAGAAGATAGGATTTAGCAAATGAATATGAATGCTGAATGTGCTTGCTTGAAAGGATGTATGTACCCTAGAAAATCCATGTTTTAATCAAAATCCCATTTCATAAAGGTAGAATAACCCCTATTCAATACTGTATGCCTGAAACTGTAATCAGATCATCTCCCTGGAGATGAGATTTAATCAAGAGTGGTTGTTAAACTGGATTAGGTGATGACATGTCTCCGTCTATCTGGGTGGGTCTTGGTTGGTTTACTGGAGTCCTATAAAAGAGGAAATATTTTGGAGAATGGGAGATTTACAGACAGCATAGAAGAATGACATAGCCATGAGAAGCAGAGAGCCCACAAGCCAGCGATCTTCAGAGATGAAGAAGGAAAATGCCTTCTGGGGAGTTTCATGAAATAGGAAGCCAGGAGAGAAATCTAGCAGATGATGCCTTGCTTGTCATGTGCCCTTACAGCTGAGAGAGAAACCCTGACTGTGTTCACCATGTGTATGTGCCTTCTCACTTGAGAGAGAAACCCTGAACTTTGACAGCCTCCTTGAGCCAAAGGTATCTTTTCCTGGATGCCTTCAATTGGACATTTCTATAGACTTGTGTTAATTGGGACATTTTCTCTGCCTTTGAACTGTAAACTAGCAACTTATTAAATTCCCCTCTTTAAAAGCCATCCCTTTTCTGGTATGTTGCATTCCAGCAGCTAGCAAGCTAGAACACTGAATCATTAAATTGATATCTTTTAGTCTCCAGTCTTAGAACGGCTAGAAGTAAAAATCTAAAATTGTGGACTTATAACCCATGCCAAACTCTGAAATATGTTCTACAGCTAATTGTGGTGCTGTGCTTTGAAATTTATTGCTTTTATGCATATATGTTACTTTTCACAAAAAAAAGAAAATCAAATTTGATTGTGATGATGTAAAAATATTTATGTCTTCTAGTCTTCTATATTCTGGAGCAGCTAGAAGATAATATCTGAGAGAATCATATCTTGGATCTGTCCTGTAACTACTTGTTGAAGAGTGCTTTGAAAATTATTGCTTTTTTCTTTCTTTATTTTGCATATATGCTATGTTATACAATAAAGAAGTTAAAAATAAGCAAGTAATGGGGGAACAAAGGTTAAAATAAACTGAGAAGATTGAAATACTAGTGATCAATTAGGGGTAGGGGTAAGAATTATGGCATGTATGAGTTTTTTTTTCTTTTTTATTTCTTGGGTTGGAATGAGGCAAATGTTAAAAAAATGATCATGGTGTTTAGTACACAACTGTGTGAAAATATTGTGAGCCATTGATTGTATTCCATGTATGGAATTTTTGTATGTCAAGAACGTTTGCATGTTTGATTTTAAGTTTTTACAATAAAAAAAAAACTAAAAAAATTCCTAAATATTTGATTCTTTTGGTTGCTATTGTATGTGGAACTTCTTTCTTGATTTCCTCCTCAGATTGCTCATTACTAGTATTTACAAACGCTACTAATTTCTGAGTGTTGATCTTGTACTCTGTCACTTTGCTGTACTCATGTATTAGCTCTAGTAGCTTTGCTAGATTTTTCAGGATTTTTGACAGATAGTATGTGCTGGTTTGAAAGGATTTATGTCTCCAAGAAAAGCCATGTTTTAATCAAAATCCCATTTCATAAAGGCAGAATAATCCCTATTCAATACTGCATGTTTGAAACTATAATCAGATCATTTCCCTGGAGATATGATTTAATCAAGTCTGGTTGTTAAGCTGGATTAGGTGATGACATATCTCCCTCCATTTGGGTGGGTCTTGATATGTTTCTGGAGTCCTATACAAGAGGAAACATTTTGGAGAATGAAGGTGATGTAGAGAGAGCCAGAGAAGAATGACATAGCCACGAGAACCCACAAGTGAATGACCTTTGGAGATGAAGAAAGAAAGTGCCTCCTGGGGGGCTTCATGAAACAGGAAGACAGGAGAGAAAGTTAGCTGATGATGACTTGCTTGCCATGTGCCCTTCCAGCTGAGAGAGAAACCCTGACTGTGTTCACCATGTACCTTTTCAGGTGAGAGAGAGACCCTGAATTTCATCAGCCTTCTTGAATCAAGGTATCTTTCCCTGGATACATTTGATTGGACACTTCTATAGACTTACTGTAATTGGGACATTATCTTGGCCTTAGAACTGTAAACTAGCAACTTATTAAATTCTCCTTCTTAAAAGCCATTCCGTTCCTGGTATATTGCATTCCAGCAGCTAGCAAACTGGAACATAGTATCATATCATCTGCAAACATTGAGAATTTTACTTCTTTTCCAATTTGGATGCCTTTTATTTCTTTTTCTTCTCTCATTAATCTGGCTTGAACTTCCAACACAATGTTGAATAACAATGGTGACAGTGGGAATTCTGGTTTTGTTCTGGTCTTAGGGAGAAAAATTTCAGTCTTTCCCCATTGAGGATGATGTTAGCTGTGGGTTTTTCATATACTCCCTTATCATGCTGAGGAAGTTCCGTTATATTCCTGTACTTTGAAGTTTTCATCAAGAAATGATGTTGAATTTTACCACATGCTTTTCCTGCATCAATTGAGATGATCATGTGTTTTTTCTGATTTGCTTTGTTGATACGGTGTATTACATTAATTGATTTTCTTATGTTGAAGCATCCTTGCATACCTGGAATAAATCCCACTTGGTCATGTTGCATAATTCTTTTAATGTGCTTCTGGATTAGATTTGCAAGTATTTTGTTGAGGATTTTTGCATCTATATTCATTGAAGAGATTGACCTGTAATTTTCTTTTCTTGTGGCATCTTTGTCTGGCTTTGTTATTAGGGTGATGTTGGTTTCATAGAATAAGTTAGGTAGCTTTCCCTTCTCTTCAATTTTTTTTGAAGAGTTTGAGCAGGATTTGGTGCTAATTCCTTCTTGAATGTTTGATATAATTTACATATGAAGCCATCTGGTCTTAATTTCTTTTTGGAATGCTTAATGACCAATTCAGTCTCTTTACTTGTGATTTGTTTGTTGAGATTTTCTATTTCTTCTTGAGTCAATGTTGATTGTTTATGTGTTTCTAGGAAGTCATCATTTCACTTACATTGTCTAGCTTGTTAGCTTATGGTAGCTCATAGTATCCTCTCATTACCTCCATTATTTCCACAGGGTCAGTGTCATAGTATCCTCTCATTACCTCCTTTATTTCTACAGGGTCAGTGGTTATGTCTCCTCTTCCATTTCTAATTTTATTTATTTGTGTCTTCACTTTTTTCTTTTTGTCAACCCATCTAAGGGTCTGTGCCGGTTTGAACTGGTAATGTACCTTGGGAAAAGCCACATTTTAATCCTGATCCATCTCATAAAGGCAACTGTTTCTTCTAATCCCTGTTCAGTACTGTACTTTGGAGTCTTGATTAGAGTATCTCCATGGAGATGGGATTCATCCAATTGTGGGTATTAACATTTGATTAGATAGAGATGTGACTCCACTCATTCTAGGTGGGTTTTGATTAGTTTACTAAAAGCCTTTAGAATAGGAAGCATTTTGGAAAGAATGTCAGAGCCACAACATAGTCACAACAGAGCCATGAGACAGTCACAAGAACCGCAATTTTACCAGCCAGGAGGAGAATGCCCCTGGGAGAGTTTCATGAAGCAAAATGCCTGGTGAGAAAGCTAGCAGACATTGCCATGTTTGCCACATGCCTTTCCAGTTGAAAAAGAAATCCTGAAATTCATTGGAATTCTGGAACCAAGGTATCTTTCC
This sequence comes from Tamandua tetradactyla, assembly GCF_023851605.1. Taxonomy (NCBI): domain Eukaryota; kingdom Metazoa; phylum Chordata; class Mammalia; order Pilosa; family Myrmecophagidae; genus Tamandua; species Tamandua tetradactyla. Next base: position 11,365,820 of record NC_135350.1, read on the forward strand.
CTGGATGCCTTATATTGAATATTTTTACAGACTGCTTTAGTTGGGACATTTTCATGTCCTTAGAACTGTAACTTGCAACTTAGTAAATTCCCCCTTTTAAAAGCTGTTCTGTTTCTGGTGTGTTGCATTCCAGCAGCTAGCAAACTAGACTAGGGTCCATTGGTTTTATTGATTTTCTCAATAATCAACTTTTGGTCTTGTTGATTTTCTTGATTGTTTTCATGTCCTCAATTTCATTTATTTCTTCTCTAATCTTCCTTTTTTCTTTCCTTTTGTTTGCTTTTGGATTAGTTTGTTGTTTTTTTCTCTAGTTCTTCCAAGTGAACAGTTAATTCCTCAATTTTTGCTGTTTCTTCTTTTATAATATAATCCTTTAAGGCAATACATTTCCCTCTTAGCTCTGCCTTTGCTGCATCTCACAAATTTTGATGTTTTGTGTTTGCATTTTCATTTGCCTCTTGTAATTTTTTCCTTTACTCAATGGTTGTTTAAAAGTGTGCTGTTGAGCCTCATATATTTGCAAATTTGCTGGCCCTCTGCCTGTTATTGATGTCCAACTTCATTCCATTATGATCTTAGACAATGTTTTGTATGATTTCAATCTTTTGAAATTTATTAAGACTTGCTTTGTGACCCAGCATATGGTCTATCCTTAAGAACGATCCATGAGCACTTGAGAAAAATCTGTATCCTGCTGTTGTGGTATGCAGTGTTCTGTAAATGTCTCTTAAGTCTAGTTAATTTATTGTAGTAATCAAATTCTCTGTTTCTTTATTGGTCTTCTGCCTAGATGTTCTATGTATCTAGACCTGTGTATAGATGTTGATGAGAGTGGGGAATTGAAATCTCCAACTATTATGGTAGGGGTGTCTATTTCTCCCTTCAGTGTTGTCAGTGTTTGCCTCATGTATTTTGGAGTACTCTGGCTAGGTGGATAAATATTTATGGTTGTTATGTCTTCTTATTGAATTGTTCCTTTTTTTTAATACAGTGTCTTTCTTTGTCTTTTTAAATTGTTTTACATTTGAAGTCTAATTTGTTGGATATTAGTGTAGCTACTCCTGATCTTTTCTGGTTGCTGTTTGCATGAAATATCATTTCCCAGCCTTTTACTTTCCACTTATTTTTGTCCTTGGGTCAATGTTGTAGACAGCATATAAATGGATCCTATTTTTTAATCCATTCTACCAGATTATGTCTTTTGATTGGGGAGTTTAATCCATTAACATTTAGTGTTATGACTGTATAGGCAGTACTTTCATCTACTGTTTTGCTTTTTGGATTCTATATGTTGTATCTATTTTTTTCCTCTTCTTATCTTTATTGATAGACTTCTTTTCTACACTCTTCCCCAGACTTCTTTCTCCTGCCTTTTACTTTCTACCTGTAGTGTTCCTTTTAGCATTTCTTGCATAGCTGCTCTCTAAATCACAAATTCTCTCAGTGATTGTTTGTTTGAAAATGTTTTAATCTCCACCTCATTTTTGAAGGACAATTTTGCTGGATGTAGAAGTCTTGGTTGGCAGATTCTCTACTTTAGAATCTTAAACACATTGATACTACTGCTTTCTCACCTTGCTGATTCTGTTAGTTAGATTCAGTTGTCAACTTGGCCAGGTGAGCATACCTAGTCTTGTTGCTGTGGACATAAGCCAATGGTACATGAACCTCATTTGTTGCTAATTACATCTGCAGTCGGCTAGGAGGCATGTCTGCTGCAGTGAGTGATGTTGGACTTAATTGGCTGGTGCTTAAATGAGAGAACGCAACAAAGCACAGCCTAAGCAGCTCGGCATTCCTGATCTCAGCACTTGCAGCTCAGCCCAGGCCTTTGGAGATGGAGAAAGAAATCACCACAGGGAAAGTTGTTGGAACCCAAGGGCCTGGAGAGAAGACCAGCAGAGACCATCCTGTGCCTTCCACGTAAGAAAGAGCCTCAGTGGAAAGTTAGCTGCCTTTCCTCTGAAGAACTAACAAAATAAATCCCCTTTTATTAAAAGCCAGTCAGTCTCTGGTGTGTTGCATTCCAGCAGCTAGCAAACTAGAACACTGGTTTCTGCTGAGAAATCCACACATAGTATTATTGGGCTTCCCTTATGTAATGGATTGCTTTTCACTTGCTGATTTCAAACTCTCTTTCTCTTTGACATCTGACAGTCTGATTAGTAAGTGTCTTGGTGTATGTCTACTTGGATATTCTGCTTGGGGTATGCTGCACTTCTTAGATCTTTTATATCTTTCATAAAAGATGGGAAATTTTCAGTGATTATTTCCTCTATTGTCTTTCTCCTCCTTTTCCCTCCCCTTCTCCTCCTGGGACCCACAACATGTATATTCATGCACTTCATGTTGTCATTCAATTCCCTGGGTTTCTGCTAATATTTTTCCATTCTTTTCCCTGTATTTTCTTTTGTTTGTTGGATTTCAGATGTCCCATCCTCCAGTTCATTAATCTTATCTTCTACCTCTTGAAATCTAATATTGTAGGTTTCCTTTTTTTTAATCTCTTCTACTGTGCCTTTCATACCCATATGTTCTGTGATTTGATTTTTCAAACTTTCTATTTCATCCTTTTGTTCTTCTAATGCTTTCTTTATATACTCCTTCAACTCATTGATTTGATTTTTGATGAGATTTTCTATGTCTATTTGAACATCGTGAATTAATTGTTTCCAGCCTTGTATCTCATTTGAATTGTTGGTTTGTTCCTTTGACTAGGCCATATTTTCTATTTTCCTAGTATGACTCATTATTTTTTGCTGGCATCTAGGCATTTGATTTCCTTAATTAGTTTATTCTGGAGGTTGTTTTCACACTTTAATCTAAGATTTTCTTGCTGGATGGCTTTGTTATCTGTTCTTTGACATTCAGCTCAACTTATTCTAGACCTCTAGCATAAGTTCTGCTTAACTGATCAGAATTTTTCAGTTCCTGTTTTACTGTTTCTTGCCATGCTTATATGGAGTTTTTTGTTTGTTTGTTTGTTTGTTTTTGAGGGCAGTTTGCACCTATATTATAGACCCCAATCAGATTATCTCAGACTGGACTGGCCATGTTTCTGAAGGAGAGAATAGTTTGCTACAGGTTTCCCTAAGGGTGAGATCCAGCAGATTGACAGACTTTCATTTGAAGCCTCTGGACTCGGTTCTTTTGCTATCCTGCTCAGAATGTTGCGCTTTCAGCCCATGGCTTCCCACCAGCATAAAGTAACATGGTGCCTTTAATTGCAGCAGACTCTCTTTGCTCAGGGTGTGGTTAAGACAGAGGTGGGATGGTAGGATGGATTTAATTGCTTCTGTTTTCCAGACCCTGGGGTTTGAATTCTTTGAGGGAGGAATTCCACTTGAGCTGGACTGCACCATTCTCTTGGGGAAGATACACATTTTAGGGATTTAGCTCTTCTCATCTGACTTGTTGCTTTTTCTCTCAGACAAGCTTTATTCTGTCCTTACCTGGAATAGTACTGGAGCCTGAGAAGTTTTTCACTTCTATCTAATGAGCTGTTAAGTAGTAGAATTAAAGTTAAAAAATCCTTTTCAGAGCAGGACCCCCCCCACTCCTCAGGTTTGTCACTCAAGAACTTAAGTTGTTACATGGCTCTATGTATCTTCAGGATCTATGTGACTTTTTGTATGTGTGGTTCAGCCCATTTGCAGTATTTTGTGCTGTCAGACTCAAAAAGCCTCAGGTTTTTGTTTTTGTTTCTGTTTTCTATCAGCCCTGCTCCCCCTCTGCTGTGGCAAAATCTCCTTGTATCATGTGGTAGTTAGGTTCAGGTGTCAACTTGGCCAAGTGAAGGTGCTTCATTCTATTGCTGTGGATATGAGCCAATGGCATGTGAAGCTCATCTGTTGCTGATTACAACTGCAGTCAGCTAGGAGGCATGCCTGCTACAATGAAGGATGTTTGATTTAGTTGGCTGGATGCTTAAATGACAGAGCTCAACGTAGCACAGCCCAAGCAGCTCATCATACCTCATCTCAGCAGTCACAGCTCAGCCCAGGCCTTTGGAGATGTAGAAAGGAATCACCCTGGGGAAAGTTGTAGGAACCCAGAGGCCCGGAGAGAAGGCCAGCAGAGATTGCCCTGTGCCTTCCCATCTGAGAAAGAGCCTCAGTTGAAAGTTAGCTGCCTTTCCTCTAAATAACTATACATTTTTAACTAAATAAATCCCCTTTTATTGAAATCCAATCCGTCTCTCATGTGTTGCATTCTGGCAGCTTTGGTAGAGCATAACATACCTTTAGCACTTACTCCTAGGTTTCTTTGTGCTGGGGCTTATTTTCAGTAGTCAGAAATTGTTAATTAATTCCATAAGCTTGGTTGAGCGAAACACTTGCTGCTATAAAGTCTGTTTCCTTTCCCCTCAGGGAACCAGCCTGCCATGCCTGTGGAGGAGAGGTGCCAGCCTCCACTGCTTAGGGGACTTACAGTTCTGTGTGAGATCTGGCTTGTCCATACTGATGTACAGTATGTGTCCAGTCACTGATGTGGCCCCAGCAGTTGTTCTATACTGTTCCTGGCTATTTAATAGCTGTTCTGGAGGAGGACCTAAATTCCATACCTTGCTAAACTGCCATCTTGCCTCTCACACCTATAATTATATCTTTGATCTATTTTGAGTTAATTTTGTACATATTGTGAGGTAAGGGTCTATTTTCATTCTTTTGCATGTGGTTGTCTAGTTTCCAAGCACCATTAGAGACTATTCTATTCTCATTGAGTGGACCTGGAACTCTTGTCAAAAATGACATGAGGGTTTATTTCTGAAGTCTCAATTTAATTCCATTGTCTATCCTTGTGCTGGTATCATGTTTTCATTACATTTTTTTGTTATAAGTTTAAAAATTGGTGTGTGGGTGTGCTCTAACTCGTTCTCTTTTAAGATGACTTTGGCTATTTTGGGTCCTTACCCTTCCACATAAATTTAATGTTGGATTTTGCACTTCAGCAAAGAAGTCTAGTTAAATTATGATTGCATTGTATTGAATCTGTAAATTTCTTTGTGTACATTTACATCGTAACAATATTTAGTTTTCCAATAGATGAATGCAGAATGTTCTTCCATTTATTTAGTTATTTAATTTCTTTCAGCAATGCTTTAAATTTTCTGTAAATCCTTTATAGCCTGGATTAAATTCATGGTAAGTATTTTATTCTTTTAGTTGTTACATTGTGAATGGAAATTTTTCCTGTTTTCTTTTCAGATTGTTCATTATAAGTGTATAGAAACACCACTGGTTTTGCATGTTGATGCATGTATTCAACCACTTTATTGTAATTTTTATTAGTTCTTGTAGTGCTGTAGATTTTGCAGGATTTTCTATGTATAGGATTATGTCATATGAAAATAGGGAAAGCGTGACTGTTTCCTTTCAAATTTGGGTGCCTTTTATTTATTGTTCTTCCCTAATTGTTCTGGCTGAAATTTCTAGGACAGTATTGAATAGCAGTGGTGACAGTAGAGATCTTCGTCTTGTTCCTGATGTTACAGGGAAAGCTTTCAGTCTTTTTCCACTGAAAATGATATTAGCTTTTTATTTTTCATATATGCCCTTGGATTGTGGAGGAAGTTCTATTGTATAAAAAGGGCTACTGAAATTTTTCAAATATTTTTTCTGTCAATTGAGGTGTTTAGGTATGTTTTTTCTTCATTCTATTAATGCTTCCCTTTAGTAAATGGATATTTGTTTATACTTCTCTCTTGGTTTGGATCAAGATCTTTGATCATGAGAGCTGTTGTTGGTATGTGAAATAGGATTTTTTAAAAATCTGCCAAATATTTTAGAAAACTTTGTGAATAGAAGTGTTGGCTCTTATTTAAAACATTTCTCTTTGCTGCATATGCTATGATGGAGTAAAAGAGACCTTAATATTTACTTTTTTATTGTTGTAAACAATTTTAATAAACTCCAATTCATCTCCTTTTATGTTTAAGTTATCTGAGAACTAAGATCTTATAAATGGCTGAACATAAAAACACATTTCGAGTATTGCTGCCTTTGGTCTTTTTAAATACACAAATATATTTCTCAACTGATGAGCATCTTTGTAATAACGGATAGAAATCTTCATTTGCTGAATTTTAGAGCGTGCCTGATCTTTAAAGAAAAAGTAGAGGGAACTATCGGTGTGGCTTTAACTCGTAGGAAAATGTATTGCTACTTACGTGTAACTTGTGATTCTGTATTCATCTGCCAGCTATAAGAACACTTAGAATTACTGCTGTTGCATCCAGCAGGGTAAACATGGCAGTGCCTCAAGTTACACCTGTGTTCTTAAAGAATAAGGAGATGTTAAAGAAGTGACTTTATCGGGGCAGTTTCTTGAGTTGAATACATTTTTTTTTTCTGGGCTTACATTGGCTTCAGTTAAAATTTGTGAATTATAAGTATAATTACAGGGAAGGAATTTAATTTCGTTTTTGAAAGCTGAATCACATTTTATTTCTTGAATTCATATGTCAGAAATATTAAAACTCAGGACCACTAGATTATGCCAAGTTTTGTTTTTAAGTTGTGTGTGTGGTTCCTGTTGTCATGTTAAGTTATTTGCTTGAAATAGGAAAAGCTTCCATTCTACTAGTGAAAGAAAATACATTGTTCTTTGAAGATTCTGAAATTGTTCAGATTTATTGTGATTCAATATGCATAGCATTTATTTTAGACTTTAAAATTCTTTTACCCCTTCTTGTTTCGGATCATTTAATTTTTTCTCAATTTTCCCTTGTTAATTGAAATTTTCCACTTGCTTTTTCATTCAACTAGCAATTATTTTATTATTTTTCATATTCATAATTACTTTATTTCTCCACAATTATATCAAAGTACATATCAATCACATTTACTCTCCAAAATGGTCAGTTCTCATACTGCTTTCTCCTCCACCAATAAATAAATTCATTAAAATATTTGTTCTTCTTTATTCACTAACTATAGGGCATTAAAATAATTTTATGAGAATGTTAAGACTTGTGTCTCTGCCACTTCTAACTTTGGCTGACATCACCTAATTTTGTAGTTCTTGACCATTATTAGATTCTGCCCTTGTAATGGGTCTCTTATTTTAAAATTTTTCTTTTATATATTCCTGTTCACTCTGTTGCTATTCATTTAGACCAAGCCATACCTGCTACAAGATTTATTCCACAATACTATGTTCTGTATTCTTTATCTTCTCCTTTCTTGAGAGCTCTGAACTGGTGCAGTTGTGCTGTATATTTTTTCTTCAGGTGCATTATTTTGCCTCCTAGCTACCTGTTCCTTTTCCCTTTGTATATGGTATTTTTATTCCATTTCCTCCACGATTTCCATCTCATTTGATACTTGCATTCTGCATTTATTTATATCTTCTGTTTGATTACTCAGGCCATAATTCAATGATAGATATTCTTCATGTTAATTCAACTCTTATTTCTTAATTCAAATACCATGGATTTTTCCTCCAAGAGGTATTTTTGTGCTAACAGAATATTCTTAAGGTCTGCCATATTATAGTTCTGTTCAAATTTTTTTCTGTCTCATCCAGTAGTTCCAATTTGTAGGTACTGCCACTTCTAGGTGAGCTGCATTTACCCTTCCTTCCTGTAAACCAGTGATATACCAGTGGGTAAGATATCTGTCTCTTATCCAGGATGCAGAACCTCTTTTCTGCTCTCATGTCCTCTCTGATGAAAGGACTCAACCTACAAGTGCAAATGCCTCAAATTTCCTTGGAGCTAGGTTGCCACTTACATTTTTATAGTGATAGTTTCACAGGCTGTTGTGTTCCCCCTTCTTCTTGGGTTATATCAAAACTCCACAGAACAAACTGCCTCTGCAACTCACCATAACCTGATCTTTACCCATATATCTCTGCCCCTGGTTCTTAAGCAATGGCCTGGCCCAGAGTGGGGAAATACAGTCCTCCACCTCTCCTGATCTAAGCTGGAAGAGTCCTAGTCTTACCTTTGGTCTTAGGCTCTCCTGCCTACTGACGGCCACATTTACTCTCTCAAGAAGTTGGTGATGATTAGATTGACATTTGGAGGTACAGACAACAGGAACACATTCAAAAACATATTTTCCTTTGTTTTATTCAAGGTTTTCTATTCTTGCATCAATAATAGGCAAGTTAAAATAAAATACCCTTTTACAAAACTGATAGTACAAGTCCTTTCCCATTATTCTTTCGTTTTCAGTGTTTCCTAAATTTCCCTTCATTTTTAAGACAAGATTAGAAACATTATCTAATATTTTCTTTTAGTTTGCTAGCTGACAGAATGCAAAATACCAGAAACAGAAAAACTTTTAAAAAGGGGAATTTAATAAGTTGCAGGTTTACAGTTCTAAGGCAATGAAAATGTCCCAATTAAAGAAAGTCTATAAAAATGCCCAAAGTAAGGCAGCAACAGGAGGTTACCCTCACTCTAGAAAGTCCAGTAAAGTTCAGAGTTTCTCTCTCAACAGGAAAAGCACATGGCAACATCTGCTAGCTCTCTTTCCAGGTTTCTTGTTTCATGACTCTTCCCTGGGGCCATGTTCCTTCTTCATTTCCAAAGGTCTCTGGCTGCATGGGCTCTTGTTGTCATGGCTCTTCTGTGTTGCTCTATCTCCAAAATGCTTCCTTTTTAAAGGACACCAGTAAACTAATCAAGACCCACCTGGATTGGGCAAAGTCACATCTCCACCTAATCAAAATGTTAATATCCACAATAGGGTGTGTCACATCTCCATGAACATAATCAAACCAAAAGATTCCAACCTACATTTTTGAATAGAGTTTAAAGAAAGAGTTGCTCCCACAAGATTGGATCAGGATTAAAGTATGGCTTTTCTAGGGCACATAATCCTTTCAAACCAGCACATACCTCTTGAGCCACTAGGATTTTGATTGGGATTAAATTAAATACAAGGAAGCAAATATGGGAAAATGCATATATCTTTCTTTTTCACCATGCTTCCATTTCTAGAGGTATTTCTCAACATGCTCAAATTGAAAAAAGATTAAAATAATTATCAATGACTATTAAATGAATTTTATGTTCCATTAAAATGTCTTCTGTCATTTTAATGAAATAAGAAATTGCTCACAATAGTATGTGAAAGTAGCAGAGTATAAAGTTATATTTTATAGAACATTATGACCTAATATGGGGAAATAAAAATATGTGCAAGCACACATAGTCATAAAGAAGAAAAAAGCAAGGTATAAACACTCCAAAATGAGGCTTGGACATTGTGAATTTTTATTTTTATAAAATTTTAAAATTCTCTACTTAGTCATGATCAGAAAAATGAAATCTCAAAAAAAATTAAAGATATCATAACTATTTATATACAGGAATATAATAATATATCCATCAAAATCAATCCATTTTTTAATATCTTGCAGAAAAATATAGGGTGTTCCTATTATAATTTTTTCAAAATTATTTTTTAAAGAGGTTATAGGTTTAAAGAAATATCATGCATAAAATTTATAAAAGAGAGAGCTCTCATTTATTACCCTACTATTTACAACTTCCATCAGTTTGTTACATTTGTTATAATTCATGAAAGAATATTTTTTATAATAGTACTATTAACTTCAGTCCACCATTTACTACAGGGTTCATTGTTTTCCACAGTCCTATGCTATTTCTTTTAATTTTTATTCTAGCAAGGAGAAAAAAGAGAGAAAGGGGCAGAAGTAATAGTTAAGCAATAATGATAGTGAACTTCTTAGAGGGAAATCTTGAAGTCTTTTATCATTAAGTAGGATGTTAGGGTTTTTCATATATGCCATTTGTTCTAGTTTGCAAGCTGCTGGAATGCAATATAACAGAAATGGAATGGCTTCTAAAGAGGGAAATTTAATAAGTTGTCAGTTTACAGTTCTAAAGTCAATTAAAGAAAGTCTATAGAAATGTCCAATCTGAGGCATCCAGAGAAAGATACCTTGGTTCAAGAAGGCTGATGACATTCAGGGTTTCTCTTTCAGCTGGAGGACACATGGTGAAGTCTGCTAGCTTTCTCTTCTGTCTTCTTGTTTCATGAAACTCCCCTGGGAGTTTTTCCTTCTTCATCTCCAAAGTTCTCTGACTGGTGGACTCTGGTTTTCTCCTGGTTCTGATGTGGTTCTGCTGCTCTCTACTCATTCACAAAAAGAATGCTCCAAAATGTCTCCTCTTTTATAGGATTCCAATAAACTAAATTATGGCCAACGTAGGATGGGTAGAATGGGTGGAGACACATCTCCATCTAATCAAGTTTAATATCCACAATTGATTGAGTCACATCTCCATGGAGATAGCCTAATCAAGTTTCCAGTCTATAGTACTGAATAGGGATTAGAAGAATCTGTTGCTCCCGCAAGATTGATTAGAATTAAAACATGGCTTTTCTAGCGTATATAAATCCTTTCAAGCTAGCACACCTTTTATCATGCTGAGAAAGTTTCCTTCTATTCACAGTGTTCTAAGTGTTTTTATCAAGAAGGAATGCTGGGTTTTGCCAAATGTCTCTTTTGCATCAATTGAGATGATGACATAGGTTTTGTTTCTCTTCTGGGACTCCCATAATGCATATATTTGCACACTTAATGATGTTCCATAGCTACCTTAGCCTATCATTATTTTTAATTTTTATTTTTATTTCTTTTCCTCAGCCTGACTCATTTCAACTGTCTTGTATTCAAATTCATTGATTGTTTCTTCTATCAACTCTGATCTGCTCTTGATACCCTCCTGGGCACTTTTCATTTCAGTTATTTTTTTATTCAACTCCAGTAATTCTGTCTGGTTCCTTTTTAAAAATCTCTATTTCTAAAAAAAAAATCTGTATTTCTTTACTTGGACTCTCATATTGTGCATTCATTGTTTTCCTGATATCCTGTAGTTCTTTATCTGTACTTTCCTTCATTTCCTTAAGCATTTTTAAGATCACTTTTTAAAGACTTTGTTTGGTATGTCAACATTATTGTCTTCTTCATTGGTATTTTCTGAATTTTTATCCTTTTCCTATGGAACAACTATATTTCCTCTTTGTTTGTTTTGTACTCTTTTGTTGCACACTGTACATTTTAATATTTTTAAATGATGCATGCATGGGTGGTTCAGGGGTAGGATGCTTGCTCTTCATGCAGGAGACCCAGGTTTGATTCCTGGACCATGCACCCGCCCCAAAAAATGTTAGCTCTTGACTTACTCCCTATGAGGTCTCTTTCTTGGTTTTATATCCAGCTGATGAAAAGACAGAAATTTTCTTGAGCTTCAGCCATCCTATCATGAAGATGTGCCAAGGTGAATGCATTGTGCTGGGCATTGCTTGTCATACTAGACTTCTCTTGTCCTGGGCTTTTGATTATTAGCTCTTTTGGAGTTCCTCTGTTTCAGGAGTTTGGTTGACCCTTCTGTTTCCCAGGGGACGAACCTCCTTCTCCTGGGCTTCTGAAGCTGACAGGCCTATGCCCCAGACTATCCAACTCTATGGTTTTCTGTACTCCTTTCACTGTCCCACAATTACCTTGAGCGAAAAATCTGGGATGAAGGTTGAAACTTTCCTAATTCAGTCTTTCCCAGTGAACACATGGCCAGGGACCCATGAAGGAGGTGTAGATCAGCTCCAACATGCCCTGGAGGGGGTCAAGATGGTCACCAAAGATTTTTCCCCTGGATTCCCAAAGTTGAGCTTTCCTGGCCTGCCCAGAAAATGCAGCCCTTCACATAACCTTCCCACATGCCTAGAGAAAGACTTGCATCTTTAATTCACATCTGCTTCCATCCAGGATGGGGTGGAACAATGGCTGCTGTCAACTTTGTCCATACAGGTTGAAACAATAGCTGCCCTCAGAACTGGGCCCAGTGATCTGAACTTGTTAATCAAAAGCCATGATTCTTGTGATCATGTGTGCCCACCCCTTGTCTTGGAGGGCTTTTATGTCCCTTGCTGTCACCAGCAGAAAGCCCAGGACTGGACCCCACAAACTCCTACAACTATAGTGGGGGATGGGTGCTGGTAGGCACCACACAAAGAGAGAAACTTAGAGTTCTTGAACATAATTTATCATCTTCTTCTACCTGCTCTCCCATAGATGCTATCCATTGTTTTGGCCTCTGGAGTTTCAAAATAGTTGTTTTGGCTAGTTCCTGTCTGTTTGATAGTTGTTTTTGTGGAAGGACTGAGTCCCAGAGCCCTCCACTTTGCCATCTTCCCCAGAAGTCCCCCCAGTTGACTCTGGACCATACTTTTTGAGCACTACAGTTTTGTAATAAACTTAAAGTCAGGAATTGTGAGTTCTCCAACTCCATTATTCTTTTCCAAGAAGGGTTTGGCTAACCATGGCCCTTCCAAATAACTTTGATAATTAATTTTTCATTTCTGCAAATTAGGCTTCTGGTCAAAAGGAATTCCATTGAATCTGTAAATAATTCTTAGTAGAAGTGATATCTTAACAGCATTTAGTCTTCCAATCCATAAGAATGAAATATCCTCCTTCTTATCTAGATCATCTTTTATTTCTTTTAGCAAAGTTTTTTAGTTTTCTATGTTTAAGTTCTTCATATCCTTGGTTAAATTTATTACTAGGTATTTGATTCTTTTAGTTGCTACTGAAAATGGACTGTTTTGCTTGGATCAGCACTACTGATCTTTATGTGTCGATCTTGTACCCCACCACTTTGCTGAATTCATTTAATAGTTCTGTTGTTGATTTTTCAGGACTACCTATATATAGGATCATGTTGTCTGCAAATAGTGAAGGTTTTATTTCTTCATTTCCAATTTGGATGCATTTTATTTATTTTTTCTGACTAATTTCTCTGGCTAGAATTTCCAGTATAATGTCTAATAACAGTGATAGTGTGCATTCTTGTCTTTTTCCAGATTTTAAATAGCTTCAGTCTTTCACCATTGAGTATGAGGATAACTGTGGGTTTTTCATATATGCCTTTATCAGGTTGAAGAAGTTTCCTTCTATTTTATTTTTTACATGGGCAGGCACTGGGAAATGAACCCAGATCCAGCATGGCAAGAGAGGTCTCTGCCTATGGAACCACTGTGGCCCACCCTCCTTCTTTTTTATTTTTTAGTGTTTTTATCATGAAAAGAGGTTGGATTTAGCCAAAAGCTTTTCCTGTGTCAATTGAGATGACCATTTTTTAATCCCTTCATTTTGTTACTATGGTGTATTATACTAATTTACTCTTATTTTGAATCACCCTTGTATACCAGGGATAAATTCTACTTGCTCACAAGGCATAATTGTCTTAATGTGCTGTTGGATTCAATTTGCTAGCATTCTGTAGAGGATATTTGCATCTATAGTCATAAGAGAAATTAGCCCGGAATTTTCTTTTCTCATAATATCTTCATCTGGCTTTGTTATTACAGTTGGCCCATAAAATGATTTAGGTATTGTTCACTACTGTTCAATTTTTTTTGCCCATTTTTTAGTATAGCTAACCCAGTTCTTTTTTTCATTACTTTTTGCATGGGATAACTTTTTCCGTCTCCTCACATTCAATCTGTTTGTGTCTTTGGGTCTGTGGCTACCCTGGGGTTTGTATTACATGATCTATGCCCTGGATCTCTGTGGACTTTGGCCCCTGTGCCTGGATATTCATGGGGTTCTAACTTGCAGCTGGAGTGTCCCTATGATCTGAATCTAGGCAGAAGGGACCTGGGCTTTGCTACCTCTGTGGATAGGATTGAGGGAGGAGGAGATGTTCTGCTTCATGAGTCTAGGATGCAAGTAGGCTACCTGATCTTGGAGTCCTTCTTTTTCTTCAATTCAGCATTTGTGGAGTTCTCTGATATCTATTGTCCTCCAGAATTCCCAAGCAAATAGAATCCATAGTCTATTCATTGATTCTGAGAGAATAATTTACCAGGGGATGACTTACATTGTCATGTTGATGACACACCTTCCCAAACTTTTTTATGATGCTCTTTCCGTAATCTAGTATATTACTAGTTCATATTAGTTTTGTGTTATTTCAAATTAATCTTATGTTTATGCATTTTATGCTTTCACAATCCTCACAAATATATAAGAATATATTTATTTACAAAGGCTATCTATGTATATACTTTTTAACCTATGAGGAAGACAGTTATTTTTACTTTACTACTTTACCAAATTCTTAAGAACTCGGAGGACTTTTTAGTTAGTTAAATTGTGTTCTCTACATTTACCTATTAATTAATAATTGTGAAAATCCTTTCACTTCTTGTTTCTAATCCTTACTTTACTCTATTGGTGAGAATTTGTCATTTTATCTCATATTTACTAGCTGAAAATATTTGGAACACTATGTACCCCTTGACAAAATTTCAATGAAAATGTGCCTATAATTATCACAAACTTTATAGTGCTGCTAAGAGTTTGCAATTAAAAATTGAGTTTGAGCAATTTATTGTGGTATTTCTAAAAAACTGTGTTATATTATTTAATGTTGATATTGATAGGTCATTCATCACATACACATTTACTGTAATATTTACTGTGGGTTTTACTTTTAAAATGTATTTATTCAGTATAACATATACAATAAACTGCATAAATTATAAGTGCACATAGTGAATAAATTGTTATGCATATATTGTGTAATCATCACGCATATCAACATATAGAACACTTCCAATGCTGAGGAGCTTCTCTTGCTACTCTTCCAAGACAATAGCGAGCACCCTCTGAGGGAATCAATATTTGCCTTCACCAGAGATTAGTTTTGTCATTTGTTTACTTTCAAATGAATGAAAAATAGCATGTACTCCTTTTTGTCTAACTTCATCTTGTACATCATATGTTTGTGAAATTCATCTATGTTATTGAATGTGGCCATAATTTTTTTGTTCATTTTTGTTTGCAGAATAGTATTCTGGCTATTCTATAGTTGATGATCTGTCGTACTGTTTCTACTTTTCTTTAGTTATATATAAGGTTGCTTTGCTGGTTTGAGATGATGTATGTACCCTAGAAAAGCCATCTTCTAATCCTAATCCCATTTTGTAAAGGCAGCCATTTCTTCTAATCCCTGTTCAATACTGTATGTTTGAAACTGTAATTAGATCATCTCCTTAGAGATGTGATTTAATCAAGAGTGGTTGTTAAACTGGATTAGGTGACACAATGTCTCCATCCATTTGGGTGGGTCTTGATTAGTTTCTGAAGTCCTATAAAAGAGGAAACATTTTGGAAAATCAGAGTAATTCAGAGAAAGCAGAGAAGAATGACATAGCGACAAAAAGAAAGTCCACAAGCTAGTGACCTTGGAGATGAAGAAGGAAAATGCCTCCCAGGAAGCTTCATGAAATTGGAAGCCAGGAGAGAAAGCTAGCAGATGATACCATGCTCACTATGTGTCCTCTCAGCTGAGAGAGAAACCCTGACTATGTTCGCCATGTGCCTTCTCACTTGAGAGAGACCCTGAACTTCATCAGCCTTCTTGAACCAAGGTATCTTTCCCTGGATGCCTTTGATTGGACATTTCTATAGACTTGTTGTAATTGGGACATTTTCTTGGCCTTAGAATGGTAAACTAGCAACTTATTAAATCCCCCTTTTTAAAAGGCATTCTGTTTCTGGTATATTGCATTCCAGCAGCTAGCAAACTAGAACAGTTGCTATGAACAATATTATACTTGTCTTTTGGTGGGCATACACATTAATTTGTTTTGAAGTGTGGACTTCCTAGGTCACGGGGCAAGAGTATGTTTAACTTTAGTGGATACTGCCAGTGTTTGACGTGATTATTAATTATACCACCACCAATAATATATGTGAAAACTTTGGTGCTATTTTAAGTGGTATTTTTCCATTCCATTATTCTTATTAGATGGAAAAAACATTGTTTGCTTTTCTTTCAAAGATGCTTTGTACTCAGTGACCTTGTATTTTAGTCAGGGTTTTCTATGGAAACAGAGATAACTGGAAATACATATACACAAACATAGGCAATGTAAATATTATAAAATTTTTTACAGGAATGGTCTCACATAACTGTGGGAATGGTTAAGTCCAAATTCCACAGGACAGGCCAGAATCTGGGAACACCAATGAAAGTTTTCATTGAATTTGTTAGGAAAAGCTGGCTGACAGAAGTACAGATAGAGGTTTTTCTTTCTGACTACTGAAATCATCATGTCTCATTTTAAGACCTTTGTCATGGTTAGGGACATGTGTCAACTTGGCCAAGTTGTGGTACCTGTTTATCTGATTGGGCAAGTGCTGGCCTGTCTGTTGCAATGAGGACATTTCATAGGATTAAGTCATGATCACATAGTTGCATCCACAGCTGATTCCATTTGTAATCAGCCAAAGAGGAGTGTCTTCTATAATTAGTGATGCTAAATCTAATCATGGGAAGCCTTTTAAGGAGGACTCAGAGGAGACAGGTTCCATTCCTGCTTCGGCTGGTGAGCCTCTCCTGTGGAGTTCATCCAGAGCATCCAATGGAGTTGTTGGCTTCGCAGCCTGCCCTGTGCATTTTGGACTCTGCATTCCTACTGTCACATGAGACACTTTTATAAATTTTATATTTGCAAGTGTTCCCTGTTGATTCTGTTTCTGTAGAGAATCCTAACTAATACAACCTTCAACTGCTTGGATGAGACTTATCTCATTCTTGAAGACAATCTCCTCAGTTGATTGTCGATGTAATCAGCCATAGACGCAGTCAGTGTACTGATGATTTAAATTCATGAAATATGCTCACTATAATAATCAGACCAGTCCTTTTTCTTGACCAGATAATTGGACAGAATAGCTTGGTGAAATCAGCACATGAACTAACATCACACTTTTCTTATTTCATTTATTAATTCTAATAGTTTACTAGCAAATTGTTTCAAATTATTCTACCTATACAATCATGTTATATAAAATAATATATTTTTTCTTTTTTGATTCCAAGCTTTTGAAAGTTTTCTTTTTTGTGTGTGCCTTATGGAACTAGCCAGGACATCCAATACAGTGTTGAATATAATTCTGATAGAAGGCATCCTCAAATTGAGGGAGAAAGTAATCAACATTTCACTGTTGAAATATATATTTCAAACAATATACTATGTATGATATCAGCTGTAGGGTTTTTGTTATATCTTCTATCATATTTTTAATATTCCCTTCTATTCTTAGATTATATAGAATTTTTATCATAATTATATGTTAAATCTTATCAAATGCCTTTATGTATGTATTGAGAATAGCTATTCATTTTCTATTACTTTGTTAAAGTGTGATTCCTATTGTTTTATAATGTTAAACTAATCATACATACCTGGAATACAACCTGGTCATATTTTTATACAGATGGATTTAATCCAATCAGCTGAAGATTTTTAAGGGAGAGAGAACTTTCACTTCCTCAGTCAGCCATCCTCTCCAGAGACTACATTAATGACCTTCATCAGAGTTGCCAACTGCAAACTGCCCTACACAGTTTGGACTCGGGTATCCTCACAGTTATGTGAGGCACTTCTTAGAAATCTCATATTACAGATATCCCCAGTTGGTTCTGTTTCTCCAGAGAACTCTGACTAATACACCTTAGCACCAGAATTGGTAACAGGATTCTTGAGAAACATAATCCTCAAACTTGATTTTTATAATTGGTTTTCTACTCTGATTAGATTCAAAGGCATTAATGACTCTATTTCCAACAATCCAGATGGCATTGACCATCTCTGGTGTGAGTTGGCAATACAGATACACAAAATATAACAATTTAATTCTCTTAGTCACTCTCTTAAATGAGACAAGACTCAGGGTGAGTATTTTTGACACCTTAACAAAATTGTGTGGAATTATGTGGCATAATGATGTTGACTGTTCTTAGAGATGCTGGATGTAGTTATAAGAGAAAGGGATGAGATGTAAGCTTCAAATTTGCAACTCAAATGCAATCTGAAGCATATTAAAGTTTCTGTGTGTGCCCTGAAAGAAAATCTTATATCCTATTGTTGCAGACTTGAGATCTCTGAAGACCAGACTGGAGTCTCATTGTGTGAGTAGCAGATTTATAATGTAAACTAAATTGCCAATCTTACAGGGTGTCTGTTGTTAAAGGCAGGGCTTGGATTAGAAAAGAATTGGATCCTAAAACTTGGGATGGGGACAGATGGGCTGACCATGATGGCAGTGAGGACATGAAAGCCCTGGATTCTGCTGAGTCTTTGACAGACAGACGTGTAATGGTCTGCCCTGAGGAAACAGCTTTTGAAACTCCAGACTGCCTTCAAGAAACACCTTCCAAGCCTACAGTCCATCCTGGGAAATCTGCCACCCAACTTTCACTTCAAAAGGTTAAACATTCAGTGCTGCTAAACCTGTAACCACACACACACACACACACACACACACACACACACACACAGCGAAGCAGCCCTCACTCCTCTTTCTGGATAGATTAATCCTGTTTCACCAGATGAAACTCCAAAGTAATTCCCTGAGGCAATTGGCTTCAAAGACACTTCTAGTTCTTTTCATGACCCAACCCCACCACAGCTCTTTTCTTCAAGAATTATAACTAGACTAAAGTGCCAATAGGCCCCAAAAGGTGAAGTTCAAAGAGGGATTTATGAGGAGGTATGCTATACTCCAAAAGGACTGCATGAAATTTCCAATTTATATAGACAGTAATCAGAAGAATATGTTTTGGAATAGATATCAAAGGTGTGGGATAATGGTGTAAGCAATATAGAATTGGGCCAGGCTGAATGTGTTGACATGGATACATTAAGCAGAGATTCTGCATTAAATGTTGTAGCTTGAGGGGTTAGAAAGGGTGCTGACAGTTTTTTCAGGTGACTGGTTGAAATATGAATCAAAAGATGGTTGACATTATCTTAGGTCAAAATGCCAAATTGTCCTGGTATAATTCAGATGAGAAAGTGGAGAGGCTCGGAGAGATTAGAAAGTTAGCATGGAAAACCTGCTCCCACACTCCAGAAATGTTCAGAGAACACACCTTCTAACAGAAACTTAAGGGATACAGTTGTGAGACTAGCTCCACTATTGTTGAAGAGCTCTATAGTCACCCTTCTCCACTGGTCAGATATTATAGTGGGAATCCTTAAACACAGTGGGAACCACTGTATCCTGAGGTGTCAGAAGCCATGTGACAGCAGTTAATTGCCATAAACAAGGTGGGTGTGGCTACCATAATGGACAGCAGAAAGCAGCAGTCAAAATAACCTGACATGCAGAGACTTATGGCTTTCCTAAATCAGATACATAGAAGTAAAATAGATGGGTAGTCTACTAAATTTTTCTTTGAGCTTTTTAAGTAGAAGAGCTCTAGGTCAATTGAATAAAAGTCTAACCTGAATTACAAAAACAGAAAGTCATGGGCCCTTAATCAATTTCCACACTTGAGGCAGTTTACAGACCCAGAACCCCTTGAATGAAGGGATGGCTAGGTACCCTTGAGGAAGGACCATGCTACACTGCCAAAAATTTAGTTAGTCTTCCTCCCAGTCTTCTCCAAGGAAACAAATGTCCTCTCACCAGGTAACTGAGCAGTGGGGAAAAGGAAATTAGCAGATATTTCATGGGTTACTAGCCACTGGCTAGGGAGAATAATTCCAGAAGACCCAAAACATCACTCTGGTCCATGAGTCAGAGTAGGGATTTATGGAGATCAGGTGATTGATGGAGTTTTAGCTCAGGTTTTTCTCACAGTGGGTCCAGTGTGTCCCCAGACCCATTCCATGGTTATTTTCCCAGTTCTGGAATGCATAATTGAAATAAACATATTCAGCCACTGGCAGAATCCATACATTGGTTTCCTGATTTGTGGAATGAGGGCTATTATGGTGGGAAAGGCCTAGTGGAAGCCACGAGAACTTCCCTTACCTAGAAAAATCATAAAACTGAGGCAATTACTGGACCCCTGGAGGGAATGCAGAGATTAGTGTCAGTCTTAAAGACTTGAAGGATGAAGGGGTAGTGATTCTCAACACATCACTATTCAACTCTCTTATTTGGCTTGTGCAGAAAACAGATGGGTCTTGGAGGATGACAGTGGATTACCATAAGCTAAACCAGGTGGTCACTCCAATTGTAGCTGCTGCTCCAGATGGAGTATCATTGCTTGAAAAAATCAACACAGCCCTTGGTACCTGGCATGTAACTACTGATCTAACAAATGCATATTTTATTAATAATAATATTTTATTAATAGTTGTTAGTAAGGACCATGAGAAAGAGTTTGCTTTTATCTTGCAAGGCCAGCAGTATACCTTCACTGTCCTACTTCAGGGCATATCAACTCTCCAGTCCTATGTCATAATATTTTCTACCGGGAATTTGATAGTTTCTCCCTCCCATAAGACATTGCACTGGGCCATTATACTGATAATATCATGTTGATTGGACATATGAGCAAGTAGTAGCAATTACTCTAGATTTATTGGTAAGGTATTTTATGTCAATGGGAGAGCAATCCAACAAAAAAAGAGGAGTCTTCCACATTAGTGAAATTTCTAGGTGTTCAGTGGTATAGGGCATGTTGAGATATCCCTTTTATGGCGAAAGATAAGCTATTGTATCTGACCTCTCCTATGACCAAAAAAAAAGAGCCACAATTCTTAGTTGGCCTCTTTGGATTTTGGAGACAACATAATCCATTTTGGGGTTTGCCACCCTGGCTTATTTACCAAGTGAACAGAAAAATTGCTAGTTTTTAGTGAGGACCAGAACAAGAGGAAGCTCTGCAACAGGTCCAGACTGCTATGCAAGTTATTCTGCCACTTGGGCCTTATGATCCAGCAGATCCAATGATGCTGAAAGTGTCAGTGGCAAACTGAGATGCTTCCTGGAGCCTCTGGCAGGCCCCTATAGGGAAAGCAACAATGCAGGCTCTTAGGAGTTTAGCATAAACCCTTACCATCCTCTGCAGGTAACTACTTATCTTTTGAGAAACAGCTTTTGGTCCACTACTGGGCCTTAGTACCTTAACCGTGGACCACCAAATTACCATGACACCTGAGTTGCTATCATGAGTTTGATGTTGTCTGACCCACCAGGTCATAAAGTTGGGCATGTGCAGCAGCACTCCATTAGAAAATGGTATATAGGAGATAGAGCATGTCCTGAAGGCACAAGTAAGTTACATGAGGAAGTGGTCCAAATACCCATACCCTCCACTCCTGCCACATTATCTTTTCTTTCCCAGCCCAGAGCTATGGCCTCTTGAGGAGTTCCTTATAATCAGTTGACTAAAGAAGAGAAAACTTGGGCCCAGCTCACAGATGGTTCTACATGATACGCAGGTACAACCAGAAAATGGGGCAGCACTACAGTCCCTTTTTGGGATGTCTCTGAAGGACAGTGGTGAGGGGAAATCTCCCCAGTGGGCAGAAATTTGAGCAGCACATCTGGTTGTTCATTTTGTTTTGAAGGAGAGCTAGCCAGAGGTGTGTTTGTACACTTGGCTGTTGCTAATGGTTTGGGTGGATGGTCGGAGACTTGGGAAGAGCATGATTGGAAAATTGATGACAATGAGGTCTGGGGAATTTTCTTCCTTCCTGTCTGGCTGGGAAGATGGCATCTCATAAGGAAGGTACTGAACTCTGTTGCCTCATCTTCCACCACCACCACAGGTGCAACCATGAAAAGCAAAGGCAAATGCAGTTCTGGAGAATGGGCTATAAAGCAAGTACAGCAAAATGGCCTTGTGATATTAAAAATAATCAAACTATCAAGAAGGACAAGGAACTGAAGTTGTCCCAAGGAGTGATTTTGGGCCTGGTTCTAGAGGATCAGCTTGAAATTACCAACTGCTTTCCATGTCCCCAACTTACAGAGGATGATGCTGACTTGGGTGGAAACTGTCATTTCCACCCAAGCACTATCTTAGCTGCATCTCATAACTTTTGAAATGACATATCTCCAATAGTTTTCCATACAATGTTTCTTCTCCTTTCTGTTTTGATTTCCATGTGCTAAGAATATAAATGGCACATGAGCACCTTAATTAGAATACATGTGACATATTTTATTATTTGAATAGATAGTCCTCTCAGCCAACTTCATATCATAACATATAGGCTCCTCAGATCTGTACACCCAAGGAAAGCATGTTCTTTGTTTTTAGGAACTAATAATGCATTCCAAGACTTTAATTTTCTCTAAATTAAAGGACTTATGTATTGAAATAAAAAGTTTCCCAAACCAATGGAAATCACTTCCAACTTGGTCCAAATAATGGATGGATGTAACACCTGGATATTTGCCAAGAAAACCAGAGGATTTAATTACATCATTTTATTGATACAGAATTGGAGAAACTTCCTGAAAGCCAAGGATAGAAGTACTATTCCTTGTTCACTTGTGAAATTACTTCTTAGTAAGCTCAGAATATAATCTTTGCATATATTCAGAGAGCCTGGAGGAACTAATATATCACCCAACACAATTATTATAAACAGTACTTAAACAGAGGAAAATACTAAAAAAAAAAAGAAATACAGATTTGATCACTATCAAAGCTGAAAACATATGTTCACTCCTCAATAAATGAACCAAGGAAGACCTAAATCTCAAAGAGCTGAAACTAAAGCATTTAAAGCTCAAATTTGATTATTACATCATACCAGAGGGTCTTATCTTGTAAAGAGCAGCAAAGAAAACTCTCTAAGTTCAGACAAGTCTCTATATGATCATTCAATTGGTCCAAAATAAATTATAACTTTATCTATTATTAAAGCCTCCAAGTTATTTAACCCTTTCTATCACCTGTAACGATGAATCATTATTCTCTGTTACTTTGATCAAACCGTTTGTCCTCCTATTACTGATAATTACTCAAAGTTGCCCTTTTTCTATGCCTTTATTTCTAGTAAGTCAGTTATAATTACCAAACAGTTTCCCCTCTGTGACATTGTTGTAATACTAAAAGCAATGTAACTTCATCAGGCTATATAGCCATAATATTAGCCATAATGATAGAACCTGTAATATTTTAAAATCAGATCTATTTCACAGCTTCAGGACTAGTTTTATTGATGGCCATTCCTGTGTAATGTGATTAGTATATCTTCTGCTAAACACATAAAAGATTTGTTAAGCTAAATTTTGTTAGTGATTTAAATATTCTTTACTGCTTAGATCAAAGAATATCACCTATAATAATTTAAATAGAAATAAGAAATGCTATTCATATTTGAACTGTCTGTTCTAAATTATGCCAGATGCATGCATGCATACACCTTCACATCATAAATCTTTGGTTTCAATTACTTTCATATTAATCTACCAAAAATATCTTCATATTGACTTATTCCTATGTAATGACTAAAACCTTAATTACTTAGGTTTTTCCCTTTTATCGGCCATTCAGTAAAAGAAAAAATGGAAGCACAAAACTTCCCCAAAGGAAAGGTAATAATTGAAGGCATCTCAAAAGCAAGCATTTTTTATTAATTAATAAGCATTAATGCAGTTTCTTTTATAAGAGGGCATTTGAAACCCTATAAAGTATCAAATTACAATTATTACTCATGTTT
This sequence comes from Tamandua tetradactyla, assembly GCF_023851605.1. Lineage (NCBI taxonomy): Eukaryota > Metazoa > Chordata > Mammalia > Pilosa > Myrmecophagidae > Tamandua > Tamandua tetradactyla. The sequence goes on from NC_135350.1 coordinate 11,389,288, forward strand.
GCATAAGTGATTTCAGTTCAGTTCTGTAAGTTAAAAGTAAGCAATTGACCTTTTTCCTTCATGGCAAGATTCATAAAATATATGATATATAAATCTATTCTTATTTTCACATATCATCAGTGCTAGGTATATAACATGATTGTCTCATGTTGCAAGTAAAAAAAGTTAATAGAAAAGAAGTAACTTTTTTTTCTGCACATGGGCAGGCACTATGAATTGAACCGGGGTCTCTGGCATGGCAGGCAAGAACTCTGTCTACTGAGCCACTGTGGCCCACCCAAAAAAAGTAATTTTGATAGTTATGATACTTCCCAACTCAACTTCTGGCTCCTTGCATATGACATAACTCTGCACCTTAGCATTGGTATCAGACAAAAAGAACATAATTCAAAGATAACAAATCTGCGATTGGGATTTCTCTGGGCCAAGAACTAATTTTTTAACTTTAAATCAGTAATTTTTCAAATGTATTAATAGCCTTCCTCTATTAACTGGTAATAATAACACCTGCCCAACTCAATTTATTATCAGAATAAAATGATTAACCAATATGAAAGGGCTTTACCTAGGAAAAACCCTTCAAATGTGAAGTACTATTAAATAAAGTGTTTTTTTTTTCCTGATGCTAACATGGTGTGCTGGTTTGAAATGATGTATATACCCTAGAAAAGCCATGTTTTAATCCTAATCCCATTTTGTAGAGGCAGTCATTTCTTCTAATCTTTATTCAATATTGAATGTTTGAAACTAATTAGATCATCTCCCTGGAGATGTGATTTGATCAAGAGTGGTTATTAAACTGGATTAGCTGGAGGTTTGTCTCCACCCATTTGGGTGGGTCTTGATTAGTTTCTGGAGTCCTATAAAAGAGGAAACATTTTAGAGAATGAAAGTGATTCAGAGAGAGCAGAGCAGAATGACATAGGCACGAGAAGCAGAGTCCACCAGCCAGCGACCTTTGGAGATGAAGAAGGAAAATGTCTTCAGGGGAGCTTCATGAAACAGGGAGCCAGGAGAAGAAGCTAGCAGATGACACTGTGTTTGCCATGTGCCCTTCCAGATGAGAGAGAAACACTGAACTTCATCAGCCTTCTTGAATCAAGGTATCTTTCCCTGGATGCCTTAGATTGGACATTTCTATAGACTTGCTTTAACTGGGACATTTTCTCAGCCTTAGAACTGTAAGCTAGCAGCTGTTTAAATTCCCCTTTTTAAAAGCCATTCCATTTCTGGTACATTGCATTCCAGAAGCTAGCAAACTAGAACACATGGCCTCTTCCAAACCTCTGCTTTCAAAACTCCATCCTCCTGGCAAAGACAGCTCTTCCATCTCTATGGATTTTTTTATGCTACCTTGTCAGGAAAGACTCTTCTCTTCCCCAATCCAAATTCTTCCCATTCATCAAGATTCATTTTAACCTCCTTTTTACTCACACCTCCCCTAATGTTCCCCATCTGCATTGATCTCTTTTATTGTATGTACACTGGCTTAGATTCTGCCAAAAAATAAAGGTATTTGCTTTTTTTGAGTAAGATTACTTTTTAATTTAATTACAATGAGATAGAAACATCACTTTATTTCATCTCCCTTTCAAATATTCACTGAGCATTTATTGAGCATCAATCATGGGCTATATTCTGTTTCTGACCCCTTCACAAAGGCAAACTAAACTCCTTCCTTCATAAAATATAAATTTTGGTCAGCACAAATGACAATAAAATAAATTATGAGTAAAATATAAAGAATGTCTGATGGTGATAACTGCTGTGGAAAAAATAAGGCACGTCCAATGTTATAGGTGATGATATGACAATGGTTAATGCCCATATGAACTAAGACTATTTTTCCCAATACCTATTCCTTTTTTGACACAGCTAGATACAGTTCCCCACAAAAATGTCTATAATTTCCATGATTCCTTTTAGTGAAGAGTAGCTATGGGAGAAACTTCTGGTCCATGAGATATTAACTTGTGGTGGTGGCGATTTCTGGAATCTTTTTTCGGATAGTAGCTGGTGTAGGTCATTTGTCATCTTGTTCATCATCATCTATACCTAGCTTCCTGGTAAAGATGTCTGGAGCTCTGTCCACCATCTTGGATCAGAATAGAGAGTAACACACCCTAAGATAGACAGAGCAATAAATTGGAAGGAACCTGGATTTTAAAGGCTTTGTGGAACAGAGGCACAATTACACCTTTGGACTTTCTAACTCTGAAAATTTATTTGAAAGCACAATGAACTTTCACCTTATTTGAGCCATCTTTGTTTATAAGCACCATTAAATGCATCCAGACCTAATCCTAACTGATATAACATTGTTCAAAATGAATGTAGACTTCTTCAATGTATTGATGAGTTCTGGATCTGGGCTTAGAAAGTGAGAAAGCAGATTGTCTGCATTTTAAACTGAATTAGCACAATTTGGGGAACTTGACAAGAGAAAGTTCATTCAGACTTGTTTCACTCAAAGCAGAAATCTGAAGACATTCACCACTATGTTTGCTACTGTAGGACGCTTTAAAAAGTTGATAGATATTTTATTTATCTGGCTACTCTTAACTAAATTTCTCCTTTCTGGACTAGGAATGTCTATCCTATGCCAGTCATACAATTTTATATTCGAAAAAGATAACTTATTTTCTAAATTTCATAGGTGTACAGATAGAGGGCAATTGTGCCCAGGACAGAACAGACCCATATTTGATTTTGATGAGACATTGTACTTCCCATTGTTATTAAAATGACATGAGGCTACTGAGATTTTGTGATGGGAACAATGTAATTTGTATGTGGAAATAATATGTCTTTTGTCAATCTAGAGGTGAGTTGTGATGTCTTGGAGCTGTGTACCCTCCCAGAAAAACATGTTCTTAAGATTAGTTCATTCATGTGGATGTAAACCAATTGTAAGTAGGACCTTTGGATGTTGTTACTTCAGTTGAGATAGAGGTCAGGAGAGGCTGCCTTGGGCATTGTCATGTGATTAAAAAAAGCTAAGGATCAAGGATGACTGGCACCCAGGCCCAAAATGCTACAGCTTTTCTGGGAGAAAGCATTACCTTCATGAAGTCTTCATTTGGGATTTCCCTTTGACTCAAAACACTGAGCCAATAAATTCCCATTGTTTAAACAACCCAGGGCATGGAATTTTATTTATCATCCAAATCCTCACATGGAGCACTGTTCTCTGGGGACTCATTTCCTAAAAGCTCAGTGATGTCCCCGATTGAGTTTCTTCTGGTCCTAATCTCAGAGCACACTATCAGGATAGGCTTAGAGTCTTCCAAACTTCAATTTCTGTTTCTTTGTGCTTAAGAGTTTAGTTCTCGATTTAACAATTTTCTCTCACATTTTACTATCAGCTGCAAGGAAGCCAGGCTACACCTTCTTTACTTGGCTTGGATGTCTCCTCAACTAAATATGCAAATTCTGCTTACAAGTTGCACTTTTTATCTGACATTAAAATATAATTTTGCCAAGTTCTCTGCCATTTTATAACAAAGATAGCCTTTGTTCCAATTTCCAATAACACATCATCATTTCCTTCTAAGCCTTCATCAGATGTAACTTTAGTGCCCATATTTTTACTAACAGTCTCTTCAAAGCAATCTAGGCTTTTCTTTCAAGTACCTCACAATTCCTCAAGCCTCTACCCATTACTGAACTCCAATGCCATTTCCACATTTTACATATTTATAATAGACACATCCAACTTTTCATAACCAAAAACTGCTTTACTTTCCTGGCTGCTACTGTTGGTTAATTTCATTGTCAACTTGGCCAGGTTATAGTTCTCAGTTGTCTGGTCAAACAAGCACTGGTTGGATTGTTAAAGTGAGTATATTTATTGGATTTAAATCATCATTAAATTGATTGCATCTATGGCTGATCACAACTACAATCAACAAAAAGATTAATGAGAGACGTGTTGTGATGGGTAGGTTCATGTGTCAACCTGGTCAGATGGTAGTGCCCGGTTGTCTGGTTGGGCAAGTGCTGGACTGTCTGTTGTTGTGAGGACATTTCATGGACTTAAATCATGACCACATTGGCTGCGTCCACAGCTGACTGCATTTGCAATCAGCTAAGGGCAGTTTTTCTGCAGTGAGTGACTCTTAATATAATCACCAGAAAGCTTTTAAGGAGGATTCATAGTAAACAATCACTCTTTTCTGCTTCAGCCAGCCGCCTCTACTGAGAATTCATTGATGACCTTTATTGGAGCTGCCAGCTTGCAGCCTTTCCTACAGATCTTGGACTTTTACATCCCATGGTTGCATGAGACACTTTTAAAAATTCTATGTTTACAGGGCGGGCCATGGTGGCATAGCAGGCAGAGTTCTTGCCTGACATGCTGGAGACCCAAATTCGATTCCTGGTGACTGCCCATGTGAAAAAAAAAATTATATTTACAGATCTCTCCTGCTGCTTCTGTTTCCCTAGAGAACCCTAGCTAATACAGCTTGGTACCAGAAGTGGGGTGGCTCTTAAGAAACAAAATCTTAAAAATGGGTTTTTACAATTGGTTTTATAGTCTTACTAGACTCAAAGGCACTAATGACTCTGCTTCCTGTAATCAGGATGGCAATGACAGTCCACGGGGGTGGGCTGGGAAAAGAGATCATCAAAATATCAACATTTTATTCGGCTAATTGTATGTTTACATGAGGCTAGGCTCTGGATGATAATGTTTTTGACACCCTTATGGAGATTTGTGGAATTAAGAGGTATAGAAATGTTGGCTGGTTGTTAGATATGCTGGATATATCGATGAGGGAAATAGATGAGCTGAGGCTTCAAATGAGAAGTTTATACACCATATGACAGATGCAAAAGTTTCTATGAGTCCCTGAAGGAAAATCTTATTTTCTGTAACTGTAGACTTGAGATCTCTGAAAATCAGACTCTAATAAAATCACTGTTAGAGTACCAACTTGACACTGTAAACTAAAATCTCAGTGTTGCAATGGTGTCTGCTGTTAAAGTAAGGTCACTGATTGGAAATGAGTGGGATCCTGAAAAATGGGATGATGACATATAGATTGATAATGACAGCTGTGAAGACATTGAAACCCTAGATTGTGCTGATTCTTTTCTAGATAACCCTCTAATAGTCTACCCTAAGGACATAGCTGCCCCACCTCCAGCCTGCCCTGAAGAAATGGTTTCCCAAACTCCAGTCAGTCCTGAGAAGTCAACCACCCAACCTCCACCTTCAGGGATTAACCCTTCAGTGCCTGTGAAGCATGTAATTATCCTCCATGTGAAAACAGCCCTTGCTCCTCTGCCTGGAGTGATTAATCCTATTTCACCAGATGAAACTGAAAACAAACGCCCTGAAGGAATTGCTTAGAAGATATTTCTAATTATTTTCATGACCCACCCCCACCACCCTCTTTTCTTCCATATCTGTAAGTATACTGAAGTCCCAAGAGGCTCCAAATTGTGAGGTACAAAGTGTCACCCTTGAGGATGTATGCTATACTCCAAAAGAACTGCATGCATTTCCAATTTTTATAGACAGAAATCAGGGAAATGTGTGTGGGAATAGATTTTAAGGATGTGGGATAATGGTAGAAGGAATATAAAGCTGGATCAGGCTGGATTTATTGATATGGACCCATTAAACAGAGATTCTGCTTTCAATGTTATAGCTTGAGGGGTTAGAAAAGGCATTAACAGTTTGTTTGGATGGTTGGCTGAAACATGGATCAAAAGGTGGCCAGTATTAACTGAAGTTGAATTGTCATAACTGCCCTGGTAAAATGTAGATAAGGGGATCCAGAGGCTTAGAAATATTGGAGTGTTAGACTGACTTTATCATGGAAAACCTACTCATACACCCCAAATGTCCAAAAGACACATCTTTTACCAGAACTGTGAGAAGTAAATTTGTGGGACTAGCTCCATCATCCCTAAGAGCACAGTAGTCGCCCTTCTGTATAAATCAGCTATTACTGTGGAAATTGCTCTCAGTGAGCTGGAACCCTTAACCACAATGGGGATGATCAGATCCCAAATTGGTGGAAACCAGGTGGTAGCACTTAATTACCAAAGACAGGTGGACATGGCTATCATAATGGACTTCAGACTCAAAGCAGGGGTCAAAATAATCTGACAGAGGCTTGTGGTGTTGGCTAGGAGATCACGGGGTACTTAGAAGTACAATCGATGGGAAGTCTAGTAAATTCGTGTTTGAGCTGTATAAGCAGAAGGGTTCTAGGTCAAGTGAACAGAAGTCTAATTTGAATTACAAAACAGAGAGTCATGGCCCCTTAATCAATTTCAAGACTTGAGGCAGTTTACAGACCCACAGCTCCTTGAAGGATGGAAAGGCCAGGTCCCTTTGGGAGTAGACCCTGTTACTCTGCCACAAATTTATATTGTTAATCTTTCTCCAGGCTTTCCCCAAGGAGACCTGCAGCCTTTTCCCAGGGTAACTGCATTGGGGAAAAGGAAATGATCAGCTATTTTAGGGATTGTTAGACACAGGCCCAGAAGTGACATTAATACCAGGGCAGAAAAAATGTCACTCTGGTCCACCAGTCAGAGTGGGGGCTTATGGAGGTCAGGTAATTGATGGAGTTATAGCTTAGTCCATCTCACACTGGGTCCACTGGGTCCCCAGACTCATTCTGTAGTTATTTCTCCCATTCTAGAATGCATAATTGGAATCAACATATTGACCAACTGGCAGAATCCCCACATTGGCTCTCTGACTAATGGAAATGCCAAGCGGAAGACACTAGAACTGCCCTACCTAGCAACATAGTAAATCAGAAGCAATACCAGATTCTTAGAAGGATTGCAGAGATTACTGTCACCCTAAAGGACTTGAAGGATGCAGGGATGGTGATTCCCACCACTCCCCATTCAACTTTCATGTTTGGCCCGTGCAGAAAACAAATGGGCCTTGTAGGATAACAGCAGATTATCATAAACTATCCAATTGTAGCTGCTGTTCCAGATGTGGCATCATTACTTGAGCAAATCAACATATCCCCTGGTGCCTGGTATGCAGCTATTGATCTGGAAAATGCTTTTTTTCTCAATAGCTGTTAGTAAAGGGCCCTAGAAACAGTTTGCTTTCAGCTGATATGTTCAACAATATACTTTCACTGTCCTACCTCAGGGATATGCCACCTCTCCAGCCCTATGTCATAACCTTATCTACAAGGACCTTGATTGTTTCTCCCTCTCAAAAAACATTGCACTGGTCCAACTCACAGCCTTTCCTATAGACCTAGGGCTCTTATATCCCCATGGTTGCATGAGACACTTTCAAAATTTTATATTTACATATATCTCCTGCTGATTCTGTTTCTCTGGAGAATGCTAGCTAATACAAGCGTCATCCAATCAGTTGAAAGTCTTAAAAGGAGAAGTGATTATTTTAGCAGTCAGAAAGAATTTACATCTGTACTTCAACCAGCCAGCTTCTCCTGGAGAATTCATCATACACCTTCATTGGAGTTTCTAGCTTGGAACCCATCCTAGTCCTACAGAACTTGGACTTGCTTATTCCCACAGTAATGAGAAAATCTTACTCACTGAGATTTTGTACTGTTTCTCATTTGCATTATTACTGAAATGCTTTAAGGCTTTCTGATATGGTGATGGAGTGAATGTATTTTGTGTGTGGGAAAAACATATCATTCTTAGGTTCCAGAAGATGGAATGCACTGGTTTGAAAGGATTTATGTACCCTAGAAAAGCCGTGTTTTAATCCTGATCCAATCTTGTGGGAGCAACCATTTCTTTTTATCTTAATTCAACAATGAGGTTGGGGTCTTTTAATTAGATTATCTCCATGGAGATGTGACACACCCAATTATGGGTATTAACCTTGGATTAGAGGGAGATGCGGCTCCATCCATTCCAGGTGGGTTTTGATGAGTTTACTAGAATCTTTTAGAAGAGGAAGCATATTGGAAAAAGCTTCAGAATGATCAGTTAGCCACAAGAACTACCAGAGTCCACATAACCAAAGACCTTTGGAGAAGAAGAAGGAAACCACCCCTGTGGGAGCTTCGTGAAAGAAGAAGCCTGGAGAGAAAGCTAGCAGATGTCACCATGTTTGCCATGTGCCTTTCCAGTTGAGAGAGAAACCCTGAACGTCATTGGCCTTCTGTAACCAACGTATCTTTCCCTGGATTCCTTAGCATGGATATTTCTATAGCCTTATTTTAATTTGGACATTTTCACAGTTTTAGAAATGTAAATTTCCAGCTTATTAGATTCCCCTCATAAAAAGCCACTCCATTTCTGGTGTGTCACGTTTCAGCAACCAGCAAACTAGAACACTCACTTGCACTATAGAAAATCTTATATATTTTTTCTGTTCTGTTACACTAGAGAACCCTGACATACACTTCTAAATAAAATTCTGTGAAATGGGCTGGTTTTGTGAAATTGGAACAATAAACAACTTGACTATTCTTCTTGATCTACCCCAACTTCCTTTTTAGCCAGGAAACTACAAAGAAAAAACAGAGCAACTGAGGCAGACTGACATACCAAAGATACTTGCCATACTGATAAAGACCCCTTGCTCTGATAAACACATCAAACTGATGCCAGCAAGCCTTCTAATCCTCACCAGGTAACCACAGATCTTAAAGTTGCTGATTAACACTCTATTACTTACAGCTCACATCTTCCTCGCCCTTCTCCATCCTCCTACATCCTCCCTTTATCCAAAACAGGCATATAAACAGTCTCCCAGAACCCAGACCCTATAAGCAGTAACTTTTTTTTAAATTTCTGCTCCCATGCAGGCTGCTTTAGCTCAATAAACTTTTTCTGAACTTCCATTTTCAGATCTCTGCATTCTGTTTTCAGTGGAATGGATTAAACAATATATATTTATCTTGTTTACTTGAGACTAGGATAAGTTCAAAATCAAGGCATCATCAAGTCATGCTTTCTCCCAGAACACAATGATCCTTAATTCTTGGCTTTCTTTCACATGGCAATGCACAAGCAGCTTCTACTGACTTGTACTACCTCTTCTGAGTTCCACCGACTCCCACCTTCTAAATGTTCCAGTGATTTTTCTCTTTCTTTCCATGAACTTCCCTATAAAGCCTTTAGTAGTAGTATTAAAACCATTCTGGCATGGTGTAATGGTAGCTCAGTGGCAAAATTCTTGCCTGCCCATATCAAAAAAAATAAATCCTGATTCAATTTGGTCACAACTTAACTGAAGTAATTTTTAGTTGTAATGTGTTCACATTCACATGAATGGATTACATTTAAGATTATGGTTTTCTGTGATACATAGCTCCAATCCATCAATAATAGACTATTTTCTACTATTTTTGTGGAAATATAAAAATAAGTAATCATTATTCCTAATCAAAGAGATACATTTTAATGGCAATTTAAATATCATGCATTGTCCCCACTACCATTGAATTTATGAAGCTTAATTTCTTGGTTTGCCTTTTAAAATGCAATGAATAAAGTAATATTCTGTGGATTTTACATGATATCATTGCATTATAAAAAGTAGCATAATTGTGCAAGAAGCACTCAAGCACCAATTAAATAATTTTTATAAATCCTATAATAATTTCATATCAGGGTTTCTTATCTTTGAACAATAAAAAAACCTTTCTGAAAAGAGAAAAACTCTTATGTTAAATTATTTTATTATGTTATTTAAATATACATATTAACATAAAACAAGGCATAAATACTTTATGCTTATAACTCTCATATAGTCATATAACCAAACTATTCTTTCAAATTACATTAAAACAAAATTTTGAATCCAAGAAAACTTCACCTAGCAATATTAATCTAATGTTATAGATAATTTTTTGCTGAAACTCAATTGTTTCTTGAAATATGAACAGATACTATTAAAAGGGAAGTTCTCTTAAGTACAATATACTTATATGCTGTTTGATTATTTGTCACCTCTTTTCTTTAAGTTATAATAGAATCATCATTTTAAGGCACACAGTGGCATAATTTGGACTTTACTTGAGACTGAGTTGAACCTGAACATCTTTTATGTATCTGCCTCTAATCATTTATCTTTAAATTAAAATGAAAGAAATGGTGTCAACAGATTCCTAAATACAAATGAAAGCTTAAGTATGCAATCAAGTCACAGTTTTCCCACCAAGATTGAGAAATATAGACTGGATTTATTCTCCCATGAAAAACTTAAAAATTAACAAAATACATTAAACAATGTCATCAGGCTAGAAATGACAGTGACCCTGAGAGATAGGAAGGAAAAGAGTTGAGTTCTAAGATTGCCTAAGCATTGATTAGTGTATGCATGTGAGGAAACTCCCCAAGGTTACACAAAGGAATATCCCAAAGATTTACAGGGAATAGTGGCTAAAGCTCACATAAATGAGTAAATGATGCTTATTTCAAACAAACAAAGTGGGAAAGAAGGTATGTTCTAAGTAGTGTGGAAAAATTATACACCTTGTCTTCTCTAACAAAGTTTAAAAGCAAGGTCCAAAAAGATGAAGCAATTTTTGAATAACATAACCTGTGTCCCAGGAAAAAAGTAAATTATTTTTAGAAATATACAAATATCCAGCACCCCAACAGATAAAATTCATAATGTCTGACATTCATTAAAAAATTATGAGGTGAGGCAGGACAGGATGGCAGCTTAGTGAGGTGTAAGATATATTTCATCCTCCAGAGCAGCTCATAAATAGGCAGGAACAGTCAAGAACAACTGCTGGGGGAACATCAGTGACCAGACACATAGCACACATCCGAATGGACACATACAATACATCAGAGCTGGAAGTTCCCCAAGTCATGGAGTTTCTGCCCCTCCCCCAAGGGTATGGCAGGTTGGTTCCCCAAGGGGAGAGAAAACAGAGATTACTAGCACCAAGGGCTTAGATCAACCAAGTTCCAATTGTAGAGTTAGTTAACAAATTATGACTACTGAAAATCAGCCCCAGGCACACATGAACCTGTAATAAGCACTAAAGGTTCTAGGAGTTTTTGCCCTGATGGAGAGGGGCAGGGCTGATGGAAAAAACAAACAGACAAATGAAAACAGAGGCTTTTTCAGTTGGATTGCACAAAATGCGGGAAAAGGGCTGGACTCCAAGAAAAGGGGGCACATAGAACCTGTAGATACACAGAGCCATGTACCAACTTAAGTTCTAGATTGGCCATCCTGAGGACTGGTGGAATTAAGTTTGTCAGAGAGGCAAAGTAACCACTCAGGTGAAAGGATTTATTTCCCTAATGGCTGTACTTCCCTAAGAGAAGGGTGGGGCACAGATCAACTGGAATCCTCCTTCAAGGAATTCAGGCCCCAAGGACTGAAAAACTGAAGTAATTAATGCCAACCTACAACTTTATATCTCTCTCTCAAACATGCCCCTGGCAGGGATAGTCTACTGAAATTAAAGGCACCACATCATGTTGCACTGGTGGGAAGCCATTGGCAGACAAGCACCATATGCTGGGCAGGATAGGAAAAGCACAGAGTCTAGAGGCTTCATAGGAAAGTCTGACAACCTACTGCATCTCACCCTCAGGGACAACTGATGCTGGCAACTCTTTCCTCCTGAGAAAAGGCCAGTCCAGTCTGGGAAAATCTTACTGGAGTCTAAAATATCTGAGGAGACTTTCTTTAAAAAAAAAAAAAAAAAAAAAAGGCTCTATATAGGCAGGGCAAGAAACAGAAAAACAAGAACCAAAAAATTCTGATCAGTTAAACAGAACACATGCTAGATGTTGGGAATAAGTTGAACTGAAAACTGAATGTCGAAGAGCAGATAAAAAAAAACTAAGCCATCCAGCAAGAAAATCCTAGATTCAAGAGTGAAAACAACCTCCAGAATAAACTAATTGTGGAAATCAAGTGCCTAGATGTGAGTAAAAAATAATGAAACTTACTAGGAAAATCAAATATATGGCCCAACAAAAGGAACAAACCAAGAATTCAAATGAGATACAAGAGTTGAAGTAACTACTTCAGGATGTTTGAATAGACAAGGAAAATCTCATCAAAAATCAAATCAATAAGTTGAAGGAGGACATAAAGAAGACACAGGGTGAACAAAATTGAGAAATCAAAAGTCTGAAAAAACAAATGACAAAGCTTATGGGAATGAAAGGCACAATAGAACAAATGAAAAAAAAAAGGAAACCTATAACAACAGATTTGAAAAGGCAGAAGAAAGGATTAGTGAATAGAGGACTGGCCATCTGAAATCTGACATGCACAAAAACAGTATATAGGGAAAACAATGGGAAAGTATGAGCAGGGACGCAGAAAACTGAATGACAATATGGAGTGCATAAATATGTATGTTGTGAGTGTCCCACAAGAAGAGAAGGGAAAAGAAAGAGAAAGACTAATGGAGGAAATAATACCTGAAAATTTCCCAACTGTTATGAAAGATATAAAATTATAAATCGAATAAGTGCAGCATACCCCAAACAGAATAGATCCAAAAGACATACTCAATGCTTTTCTGGAAAAGGGCAAGAAAATTCACAAATATATGGAGGCTAACAACCCACTCTTAAACAATGAGTGTGTCAAGGAAGAAATTAAAAGAAAAGAAAGAAATCGGTAAATATCTCAAGGCAAATGAAAATGAAGACACAACATATCAAAATATACGGGATGCAGCAAAGGCAGTTGTATAAAAGGGAAATTCATTGTCTTAAATGCCTATATTAAAGAAAAAGAATGAGCAAAATTGAGAAATTAAATGTTCACTTGGAAGAACTAGAGAAAGAACTGCAAACGAACCCCAAAGTAAACAAAAGGAAAGAAATAACGAAGACTAGAGTAGAAATAAATGAAATTGAGAACATGAACAATTGATAAAATTAACAAAAACAAATGTTGGTTCTTTGAGAAAATCAATTAAATCTATAAACCTCAAGCTAGGTTGACAAAAAAATCAAGAGAAGATACCAAAAAAATCAGAAATGGAAGAGTAGACATAACCACTGACCCTGAAGAAATAAAGGTGGTAATGAAAGGATACTTTGAACAACTATATGCTAATATACTAGAAAAAGTAGATGAAATGGACAATTGCGTAGAAAGGCATGAACAACCAACATTGACTCAAGAAGAAACAGACAACCTTAACAACCAATCACAAGTAAAGGGGTTGAATTTACCAGTAAATTCCCAAAAAAGGAAAGTCCAGGACCAGATGGTTTCACATGTGAATATCACCCTAATGCGAGGGCCAGACAAAGATGCTACAGGAAAAGAAAATTACACACCAATTTTTATAATGAATATAGACTCAAAAATCCTCAACAAAATACATGCAAATCAAATCCAATAACACATTAAAAGAATTATACACAATGACCCATTAGGATTTATTCCAGGTATGCAAGGAAGTTTCGATATAAGAAAATCAATTAATGTAATACACCATATCAACAAATCACAGCAGAAAAATGACATGATCATCTCAATTGATGCAGAAAATTCATCTGACAAACTTCCTTGGTGAAAACACTTTCTTTTTTATATTTATTTATTTATTTATCTATTTACATGGGCAGGCACTGGGAATCGAACCCGAGTCCTCTGGCATCACAGGCAAGCATTCTAGCCTGCTGAGTCACTGTGGCCCACCCTGAAAACACTTTCTTAACAAAAATGCTTCAAGGGATAGCAATAGAACGGAACTCCCTCAATATGATAAAGCGAATATAAGAAAAACCCATAGCTAACTTCATCTTCGACTGGGAAAGACTGAAAGCTTTCCTTATAAGGTCAGGAACAAGACAAAGGTGCCCAATGTTAGCATTATTATTCAACATTTGTGCTGGAAGTTTGAGCCAGAGCAAGTAGACAAGAAAATGAGATAAAAGGCACCCAAGCTGAAAAGCAAGAAATAAAACTTAGATGTTATGATACTATATGTTGAAAGCCCTGAGAAGCTACAGCAATGCACCTAGACCTAATGTATGAGTACAACAAGTGGCAGGGTGCAGGATTAATACTAGTGATGAGCAATTTGTGGAGGAAATCAAGAAAAAAAATCATTTACAATAGCAACCAAAAGAATAAAATATTTAGTAATAAACTTAGCTAAGGATACAAAGGACCTGGACACAGAAAGCTACAAGAAATTGGTAAAAGAAATAATGAAAGAACTAAATAAATGGAAAGGCATACCATGTTCATGGATTGGAAGACTAAATATAGCTAAGATGCCAACTCTGCTCAAATTGATTTATAGATTCAATGCAATGCCAATTAAAATCTCAAAATTTACTTTGCAGAAAAAGAAAAACTAATAACCAAATTTATTTGGAAGGGAAGGGGGCCCTGAATAGCTAAAAATATCTTGAGAAAAAAAATGAAGTGGGAGGTCTCACATTACTTGACTTTAAAACATATTATGAAGCTACAATGGTCAAAACAATATGGTATTGGCATAAAGATAGATATACTGACCAATGGAATTGAATAAAGTGTTCAGATATAGACCCTCTCATTTATGAAGAATTTATCTTTGATAAGGTAGTCAAGCCAATCCTCCTGGGACAGAGCAACCTCTTCAATAAATGGTGCTTGAAGAACTGGATATCCATATTCAAAAGAATGAAAGAGGATCCATCTATCACACTAAATACAAAAATTAATTCAGAACATATCAAAGACCTAAACATGAGAGTTAAGACCATAAAACTTTTAGAAGAAAACATAGGAATTTATCTTAAAAAATTTGTTATAAAAGACAATTTCCTAGACCTTACACCCAAAGCATGAGCATTGAAAAAAGAAATAGGTAAATTCCTCAAAATTAAACACTTTTGTGCATCAAAGAATTTTGCCAAGAAAGCAAGAAGGCAGCCTATACAATGGGAGACAATATTTGGAAACCACATACCAGATAAGGGTTTAGTATCCAGAATATATAAAGAGATTCTTCAACTCAACAACAAAAAAGACAAACAACCCAATTAGAAAATAGGCAAAAGACATAAAGAGACACTTCTTAGAAGACAAAACACAAATGCCTAAAAGACCCATGAAAAGATGCTTAACTTCACTGGCTATTAGGGAAATGCAAATCAAAACCATAATGACATATCATCTGACACTCACTAGGATGGCCATTATAAAAAAAAAATAGAAAACACTAAGTATTAGAGAGGAGGTGGAGAAAGAGGCACACTTATTCACTGTTGGTGGAATTGTAAAATGGTACAACCCCTCTGGAAGGAAGTTTGGCAATTCATCAGGAAGCTAAGTAAAGAATTGCCATATAATCCAACAATCCCATTGCTAGATGTAAATTCAGAGGACATGAAGGTAAGGACACGAATGGAAATTTGCACACCAATGTTTATAGTAGCATTATTTATGATTGCCAGGAGATAGAAACAGACAAATTGCCCATCAATAGATGAGTGGTTAAACAAACTTTGCTATATATATAAAATAGAATATTATGCAGCTGTAAGACATAAAGTCACGAATAAAGTCATGAAGCATGTAACAACATGGATGGGCCTTGAGGACATTATGTTGAGTGAAATTAGCCAGAGAACTAAGGCAAATACTGTACAGTCTCACTAATACGAGCTAACATTAATGAGTGAACTTGGAGAATTGAAATAAAGAATACAGGTTATTGGGAAATAGAAACAGGATAGAGACTGGGCAATTGGTGCTGAAGGAATACAGATTGCACAACAGCATTGATTGTAAAAATTCAGAAATATTACCTGATTGTAGCACGATAGTATAAATACACTGAATGAAGCGGAATGTGAATATGACAGAGGGAGAAGGGCTGGGGGCATGTATGAAACCGGAAGAAAAGATAGAGGGTCAAAACTGAGATGGTACAATTTAGGAATGCCTAGAGTGAAAAATGATACTGATTAAATGTACAAGTTAAAAAAATGCTTTTGCATGAGGGAGAAGAAATGAATGTCAATAATGTAGCATTTTGAAAATAGATAATATATGGGAAAAAGTGCAATCAATGTAAGCTAAGGTCTATAGTCAATGATAACATTGTTGTATGTTTCCACTGAATGTAACAAAGGCATTATACGAAACTAAATATCTACAGGTGGGCAGCATGAGAAAGGGCATGGATTCTTTATGGAAGAGAAGAAAATATCTTCAGATAGATTGCAGTGGTGAAGATTGTCTGTACACTTAGGTTGAATTGAATGATGTGTGAATAAAACTGTTTAAAAATGAACAGAGAAAAAAACAAATGCTAGAGAAAATGCAGAGAATGATGTACTTATTCACCATCAGTAGGGAAAGTGAGACGTGCAGCACCACTGGAGGGCAGTGTGGTGATTCCGCAGGAGGCTAGGGGTGGTTTGCCCAGCGATTCTGAAACGCCATTGCTCAGGATATACCTGGAGGAACTAATTGTGGGGACACGAATTGTCATTTGCACACTGGTGTCTATGATGGCACTATTCGAGATCCACAATGGATGGAGGTCCCCTGAGGAATGGAAGGGGAACTATGGTGTCTACATACAGCGGACTACTGAGAGGTCTCAAGAAGGAATGAAGTTGTGAGTCATGCAACTAGGGGAATGAACCTTAAGGACTGTACGTTGAATGGAATGTGAGGAACAAAAGGGCAAATATTATCATGCCTCACTCATATAAAAACTTGGTGGACTGAAGTCGAGAGCATGGGTTATGAGATTGAGGCCTGTTGCTATGGGTCCTAAATGTAAGCTCTTACTGCAGTCACGTATATTCAAGAGCTGTAACTGTTATTTCTGAATTCTGAGATACTGAGCTGTTATTTATAACCTGGTCATTCCCAGAAACTTCAGGTATTTATGTGACACAAAAGGCTCAGATTTAGAACTCTGAAGCTATGAAAGTCAGCGCTACCATATACGGGAACTGTTTAAAAAGTTGAAAAAGGATCTGACTTCGAGTAGAGACATGAATGAAGCTTATCTGGATAGGACTAAGGAAAATCAGAATATAGGGTACAGGATGATATTGTCCATATTTTAAAACTTCAACTTCTGTGTGAGACTAAAGGGAGAGATGTTTATTGGGTCTAAAATTTATATTTTGGGTAGTTCATTTCCTTATTTAATTTGCATGGTCAATTTAGTTGAACACCATAAGTACGTGGAATCTTGAATAGGGTGTGATTCTGTTGGTTTATCCAGGTTAGTGTGATACCCCAATATATCGCAGAGTAATTTGGGCAGTGAATAAAAAAGTACTTGCAAAGTCCCCTTGGGGGGCCGGGGAGAAAGAAGGAGATATTTAAAATTCCCCATTTGGAGAATTTCTGATATTCTTGCAAGCAGTAGGGACAACCAAACTATAGGCTGAACCCTCAATCTTGGGGTTCATTGCTATGAAATTTATTCTTGCAAAGGATAGGCTATGCCTACTTAAAATTAGGTCTAAGAGACAGCCCCCAGAGAATCTCTTTTGTTGCTCAAATGTGGCCTCTCTAAGCCATCTCTGCAGGTGAACTCGCTACCCTATCCTGTATGTGGGGTATGACTCCCGGGGTGTAAATCTCCCTGGCAATGTGAGAAGAACCTCTGCGATGAGCTAGGGCCTGGCATCATGGGATTGGGAAATGTATTCTTATGAAACTTATTCCTGCAAAGAATAAGCTAAACCTACTTAAAATTAGGCCTAAGAGCACCCCTAGAGAACCTCTTTTATTGCTAAAATGTGGCCTCTCTCTCTCTACTCCAACTTAGCAGGTGAACTCACTCCCCTCCCTCCTATGTGGGACATGAATCTCAGGGGTGGAAATCTCCCTGGCAATGTGGGGCAGAAATCCAGGATAAGGTGGAACCTGGCATTATGGCATTGAGAACGCCTTCTTGACCAAAAGTAGGAAAAGAGAAATGAGGCAAAATAAAGTTTCAGTGGCTGAGAGAATTCAGTCTCGAGAGGTTTCCTGGAGCTTATTCTTGTGCATTATATAATATCCCTTTTTAATTTATGGTATATTGGAGCGGATACAGAGAAGTACCAGAAACTGTTGAGCTGTGTTCAAGTAGCCTTGATATTTTAAGATGATTGTATAAAGATACAATGTTTACAATGTGACTGTGTGATTGTGAAAACCTTGTCTCTGATGCTCCTTTTATCCAGACATATGAGTAAAAAAATTTATTTGGACAGATAAGTAAAAAAATATGGATAAAAAATTAATAAATAAAAGAAGGGACGAAGGGTAAAATAAATTGGGTAGATGGAAATACTAGTGGTCAATGAGAGTGTATGGTATATTTGAGCTTTTTTCTTTTTTCTTTTTATTTCCTTTTTCTAGAGTGATGCGCAAATGTTCTGAAAAATGATCATAGTGATGAAAACCATCTATGTGATTATATTGTGAGCCATTGATTGTAAACCATGTATGAAATATATGTGTGTGAATATTTCTCAATAAAAATATTTAAAGGGCGGGCCATGGTGGCTCAGCAGGCAAGAATGCTTGCCTGCTATGCCAGAGGACCCGGGTTTGATTCCCGGTGCCTGCCCATGTAAAAAAAAAAAGTAAATATAAAAAAAAATTTAAAAATAAAAAATAACAAAATTACCTGGCATGCCAAGAAACAAGAAAATACAACCCATAATGAAGAGAACTATCTAGTAATTGAAACTTATCTAGAAATAACTATAGACATTAAATTTTTATCATGACTGTAATCCATATGTTCATGAAACTACAGGAAAGATTAAGCATGTTAAGTAAAGTCATGAAATATAATTTTAAAAATCAAACTCATAAAGACAAAAAATGCAATGGCTGAAATGAAAAATACTCTGGAAAGCATTAATAGGTTAAAAACTGCTGGAGGAAAATTAGTGAGCTTGAAGAAATAGCAATAGAAACTATTAAAAATGAAATACAAATAAGGAGAATACTGGAAAAGAAAATAGCATTATTGAACTGTGGGTGCAGTAGTATGTGTAATTAAAGAAGGGGTGGAGCAGAAATCATTTTATGAGATAATTGCTGATAATTTTCAAATGTGATGAGAACTATAAATATACAGATTCAAGAATCTCAACAAATCCCAAGCACAAGAAATTTTAAGAAAACTGAAACATAACTTGCTTCAAATTGCTTCAAGCTATTAATGAAGAGAAAGTCATAAAAGCAACCAGGAAAAAAATGATACATATAAATATAATATATGTAATACATTCATCTTTAGTATGTTTGCATAATAAGGCTTTATTTTGTTTTTGCTTTTGAAATATATTTTTGCTGGGTAAGCAGTTCTAGGTTGAGAGTTTCTATCTTTTTCCCCTTGGTACTTTTAAGTTATTCCGTGATTTCTACCTTGTATTGTTGCTAATGAGAAATCTGCTGTCATCTTTATCTTTTTCCCCAGTTCATAACATATCATTTTTTGCTGGTAACAATACAGCTTTTCTTCTTACGAAATGAAAATAAAGACGTCCATGTAAAAGCTATACCTAAACCTAAAACTTCCAAAAGAAAACAAAGATAAAATCTTTGTCACATTTTGTTGGGTAAAGTTTTCTTTCTGTACCAAAAGTGTGATCCATATGAGAACAAATCAACAACTTCACTTCACCAAAGTTGGGAACTTCTATTCTCTGAAAGACGTCTTTAAGCCAATGAAAAGACAATCTACAGACTGGGAGAAAATATTTTCAAAACCTAATAAAGGACTTGTCTCCAGAATTTACAAAGAACTGTCAAAAGTCATTGCTAATGAAACAAATAACCCCATCAAAAATGGGCAAACATGTAAACAGATGTTTAACCAAAGATGATAAACAATTGGCAAGTAAGATATGATAAGATATTCCACATCCTTAGTCATTATGAAACTGCAAATTAAGAGTACCTAGTTTAATGTTAGGCTTAAAATATGCATAGACTTGATAAATCAAAATCTGATAAAGTCATTGAAAGTGTTGACCATGTGTTTTCTAAACTTTGCCTTGAACAATCCCAATGCATCTTCAATTATTTTAAGAGACAAGAAAATATCAGCTCTCTCAAAATTAAACCATTTTTATTTAATTTATTTATAATAAATTTAAAAAATTCTGAGGAGTGGGTAGGAAAATGTTGAAAATTTTATAATAAAAGGTAGTAGCCGTTATAATAGGCAAAGGAGTCAGAAAATATCAATATTTCCTACCAACACCTTATTGCCTTGTATGGTCTGATATGGAATATCACAGTGTGCAGTTGTCATCTTCCCAAGGGTATCACTTAACATGAGCACATCATAATCTATAAACTCAGTGAGTCTGTTCCACTTCCTACGATCCCTGATGGACACTTAGTAGCCTTTTCCCTAATAAATCATTTAGTGGGGAAACAATACCTACAATAGTTAGAACATGAAAAATGCTTTTGTATCTAACTGTGGATTTTCTGAGTTGGTCTCAAGAAATAAATATTTATAGTTTTCATTTAGTTTAATTGGAGCTGGCATAGTTTTCTAAGAGTTGAGTGAGAGGATATATCTGCTGTATGAAACTGAATCTGTAAGTTTCCAAGTAGCAGTTTAAAAGTCTACAGCCCTTTTAACTCCTGTCATTAGCTGAAGATGCCCTTGATCCGGTGGATGTCAAAAGAAAGAAAAGAAAATAGTAAAAAAAAGCAAGTAAGACAGAGAAAGCATAAAATAAAGAGTTAATAGAAAAGAAAGATGGAAGTTAATATTATAATATGTGCCTTTTAAACTATCACAAAATACTATGTAATGAAAGCTATATTTTATAAAAGATGAAAGGTATTTCAAAAGAATCCAACTTCATTTAAACCCAATAGGAGACTGAAAAGACCTAAGAAATTTAGGGATACAGTATTGAATAGAGAAGTTTTAAATCAAAACACTATTTAGGGGCATTTTTTTCAACTCTCAGGAGCAACTGTAAATATTTAGCACCCAGCTGGAGGGACACGTTACACTTGCAGGCTGGAAAAGCTACCTGCAATGTGAAGGCTTTATTAAAATCCTAGAGAGAGTATAATGCAATAAACAACTTAATACCACTTTACCTTGTCATACAACCCCAGAACTCTTCACAATAATTTGAAAACATGTTCCTCTGCTTTGTACACATGCGAAGTCCCCACTAGTGTCTGCGTAAGAAGAACAGATCAAGCATGCAATGTCTAAGTGGAAGAGTCCCAGTCACCCAGACATCTCTCTGTTTCAATTGTTGTATTAGCCTTAAATCTTCTTAGCAATCTTCAAAAAGTAAAATGCCAATACCAAAATAGCTGGATAAGATAATAGCATCATTGCATTTTTTCTAGGTAACTTCTCATCCCAATGTTTTTGGAGACTGCTTAAAAACAAAACAGTACATGCACAATTTAACATTTGCATACAGTGATTTAAAAATGGTATACTTCATTAAAAAAAATTAGAACATGCAAAAACTTTCATCTGTGGTAATACCAGCATTATTTCTTAGCTATAAGAGGTTGCACTTAAAAGATATCTGTTGTTGCATTGTAGATTACTCCAATATTCACCAGCTTAAAATGACACAAAATTGTTACCTCATAATTTCTGTGAGTCAGGAATTTGGGTATGTCTCACAGAATCTTCTGCCTCTTTTTCTCACAAGACTGCAATCAAGGCTTGACGGGGAAGAATTTGCCACAAAGTTCACTTGTGTGGGCACTGGCAGGAGTCAGTAAATTGTACATTGCTGGAATGAAGACCTCAGTTTCTCACTGATTATTGCCTGGAGGCCTCCCTCAATTCCTTGCCCTATGGGCACTTCCATGAGAAAGCTCACCCAGGGCAGCTGGCTTCATCAGAGTAAGCACACAAGAAGAATCAGAGAGAATGTGTAAGTCAAAAGTCATGGTCTTTTATAATTTAAACTCTGATGTGACATCCCATAGTTTTACCATAATCTATTCGTTACACACAGATTAGGTCAGTGCACATACAAGGGGAGGGGATTATGTAAGGACAAGAATATCAGTAGGTAGAGGTCTTTGGAAATCATGTCTGAAACTGCCTAACACTATAAAAATGACACTGCATCATAAACTATCCATCAGCCATCATCATGAATTACAATAATTGACATTCATTGATTCCTTCCAATGTGTACTACACTGGTGTTTGCACTAGCTATTGAAAGATATAAAATATGCTGTTGGCCATTTTAGGACAATTAAATTGTTGCCAACATGATGAGATGCATTTGACTTTAAATTTGCTTTTCCTTTTGGAGTAATAAAATAGAGTTTAATAAACAAGAATATATAATGGAATATTAGAGGTTAGAAGATACAAGAGACATATAAATGTATTATTTACAATGTAAATAAAATCAATTTTAGGGACAATTTAGCTTGCTCCCTAGATATAAAAAGTGTTGAAAGATTTTTATCTATATGAATTAATTTTTTTGGTACCTGAGCCAAGTATGTATTATGTTATACATAATTGAAAAAGTTTTGGGGGATTTTAATGATAAGTGTCATTACCAAGCTACACATTTTCTCTCATCATAATATTGCACCTTAAAAATGAGCTAACTTGTAACTACCTTGAATTATAGCCTCTTTTCCTCTTCAATATTCCCAAAGAATATGAATAAAAATATGAAAAATTAATAAATAATACCAATTAGATGCATGAATAAATTTAATTCACATAAGCTTAAATTATATGAATGTATATAAAAATCAATGAACAGAACTCAGCTTATTGTTGGTTTAAGATCTCAAAAAACATCATGAGGTCTTCTGGGCTCATAATTCTGCCTCAATTGTATTTTTCATTTACTTTGATTACAGTTTTATCACTTTGCATTTTAGCTATTTGATGAATGAATAAAGTAATGGTCATAAGCCTTTTGTGAACTTCTCCTAGGTCCATGCACTCCATATTTATTACTCCTAAAGAAAGAACCTGCAGCGGTAGAATGCTCACCTTTCACACGGGAGACCCGGGTTCGATTCCTGGCCCATGCACCACCCCCACCCCCCGCAAAAAAAAAAAAAAGATAAAGAAAGAACCCGACTGATTACAGACTACATTATAAATTTCCTGAAAATAATTTCTTCTATTAAAATTACTTTTTCCATGTATAATTTTGGGTTTATATATGTAAGGATATATTTTCATATGAAAAATAGAGAAATATATACTTGGAAATGTTAATGTCATCTGTCAATCTAGGAGAATATTTTTTTCCTTAGTTTGAAGATTCTTAATAAATATGATGACCTCTGTAATTCAAAATAATTCTACATAGTCATGTAGAAGAAATACAAAGAAAGCATTTTCTTCTGCCTGTTTAAAATATATGTGTGTATATATATATAAAACAAACCTTAATATTCAAAGGACAAATTGCCATATCTCATTAAAGTAATGCATGTTTGCCTTCATAACTGCACTGGGCCCCTATTCCTATTATTCTATTTGTTTTAGACTCTCAGTTTTGTTTCCAAGAAAGGCCTCAGCTCTTCCTCTTTATCTCTGAGTAACCCAGTTTTCATCAAACCACTTTGGGAACACAAATCAAAAATTTTGTGATAGTTGACTTGAAATATTTTCCATCACAGGTTAAATTGTTGCAAAGCATAATATTTAAGGCTTTTGATAAACATGATTGTTCAGAAAGTGAGACTGTAATTTCTATTTATGTACTATTAGTATACAACAGAAAAACTTGCTTATTGCAGCAATGAGAAAGAAAAGTTATATATATTTAAAGGCAGCAGGAAGTGGGGCATACACCTGGAATGAGTAGGAAGTAGAAGTCAATTACATTTTACTAAAACTTCCATCTAATTCCAACCCAACTTAACCCTTGTCTAACAGAGAAAAGGAGAGTAAACTTTGATGAAACATACTGCCATTAGAGTCTGCTATGATTGTCTTATGCACTGCGTCCAATAAATAAAAAAAAGTTACTAGACATTCAAAAATATAATACAATTTGAAGCAAAAGAAAAAATACAGAACAGAAGTATAAATGACTCAATCAAAGGGGCTAGAAAATAAGTATTTTAAAAATATTAATGATTGATACATTTTTCAAGAAAAAGGGAAAAAAGGGAGATAGAATGATAGCTTCACTAAAGAATTTGAATCTATAAAAATTTTCAATTGGACTTTTTAGAACTAAAAAATATATATCATATGAAATTAAAAACTCAATATTTTGTTTGAGTTGTCTGCTGTGTCTGTTGGCGCAGGAGAACAAAAGATTGGGGAACTGGAGGACATCCCTTCAATAGACCACTACAAAATAAGTAAACTGAATGATAATAAGAAAGGAAAATGGAAAAAAGAATAGATCAAAAGAAATAAGTAAAGCACACTTATAACGATGTCATAAAAGGAGAAAAAGGAGAATGGGGCAGTGCATTATTAAAAGAGATAAAGAGCAATAATTTTCCAATAATATGAAATATTCAATCCACAAATTCAAGCAGTTTAGAAAATCCCAAGAAGAATAAATGCAAAAAAAATCATGCCTAGCACCTGCTAAACAATCATTGGCAAATTAAAAATCTTAAAATCAACCATAGCAAAAAGATACATTAGCTTTTAAAAACAAAAACAAAAATTATAAGACCAAAAAAATCAACTGAGTTCTAATTTGAAACAATGAATACCAGAAGTCAAGAGCATGTCACCTTTAAAATTTTGACAGAATATAACCTCACAACCTCGGATCAATATAGAAAAAATATTCTTCAGAAGTGAAGGTGAAAGAATACATGTTTTCACACAAAAACAAAGTCTTAGAGAGAACTGACAGGTCTCAACTAGAAGAAAAGCTAAAAGAGATTCTTAAGGCGGGAGGAAAAACTCCCACATAGAAAAATGGAAATTCCGGAGAGAACAAAAAGCACCAGAAAAAGCATATATGTAGGTAAATGTAAAGGAATACTGATTGACTTTAGAACAATAATTGTAAATATATTTTGGAATTTAAATGATATTATATTTTCAAATGAAGTTAAAGATGCAACATATCAAAAGTTGTGTAATATAGCTAAAGCAGTGCTTACAGCGAAAGTAAGCGTAAGTGCGTATGTTAGAAAAGAAGGCTGAAAGTTAGTATCTTATGCTCTCTACTCTCAGTATGCTTGGGAAGTACAGCAAATCAAACCGAAGCAAATAGGAAAAGAAGTATTAATATACAGCACAAATCAATGGACTAGAAGTTGGGGGTGCAACAGAAAAAGTAAACAAAGGCAAAAGTGATTATTTGAGAAGATTAATACACATATAAATTGTTAGCAAAGCTGACAAAGAATTAAAAGGGGAAAATGAGATAACAAAGATTAAGAATAAAGGGAGTGTGCTGGTTTGAAAGGGTAATGTGTCCTAGAAAAGCCATGTTTTAATCCTGATCCATCCTATGGAAGCAGCTGTTTCTGTTAATTCCTATTCAGTACTGTAGGTTGGAAACTTGATTAGATTATCTCCACAGAGCCGCGACTCGCCCAATTGTGGTTATTAACCTTTAATCAGAGGGAGATGAGACCACCCATAATAAACTTGATTAGTTTACTGGACTCCTTTGAAAGAGGAAACATTTTGAAAAAAACTTTAGAGCCACGAGAACAATGAGAGCCCACGCAGCCAGAGACCTTTGGAGATGAAGAAGGAAAATGCCCCTGGGTGAGCTTCATGAAACAAGAGGCCTGGAGAGAAAACAAGCAGACATCGCCATGTTTGTCATGTGACTTTCTTGTTGAGAGAGAAACCCTAAACATTATCAGCCTTCTTGAACCAACTATCTTTCCCTGGCTGCCTTAGATCAAACATTTCTATATCCTAGCTTTAATTTGGATATTTTCACAGTTTCAGAACTATGAACTTGCAACTTGATAAATTCCCCTTTTTATAAGCCATTCTGTTTTAGTATATTACATTCCGGCAGCTAGCAAACTGGAACAGGGAGATACAATTCCTGCACAACATAAATACCTTGAAAAGGTTTATGCAGATATATTTGATAATTTAAATGAAATGACCAAAGTCTAAAAAATAAATAAATAAGCTTACTAAAATAACTGAAGAAAAGCAGGTCATATATAATTTTATGACTGTTATTAAAAACCTTCTTACTAAGGTAACCCCATCAAGATGGCTTCATCTGTGAATTTTTGCAGATAATTAAGGCATGTTATGCAAAATCTTCCAGTAAAGAAACAAAACTAATATTTTATGAGACCAATTACAACTTTGTTTCCAAAACTTAACACAAACATTACAGGAAAGGAAAATTTACTGAGTAACTTATGTCATGCACATCGAGGCAAAAACCCTTAAGAAAATATTAGCAAATTAAATGCAATGATTTAAAAGGGATAATCCCCATGCTGGCTTTCTTCCAGTTATAAAAGTGTGATTTACTATTTAAAAATCTACCTGTGCAGTTCATCATTGCTGTGTGACAGGTGTCCATGCACTCTCATGTTTCAGCACATCTTGCAAGTGAAAGTACGGATTGCTCTGTTCCAGGTTATCTTTTCAAAGAGGATTGTAAGTAGTAACAGGATTGTAAGTAAGTAGTCTTACACAACAGAAATGTTATCTCCCTCCAGAGCAAAGGGCAGGCTGGCTAATTGTCCCTTGTAAAACAGATAATATCTCTCTCCAAGGCAAAGTGAAGGCATGCTTACAGCTCATTATAAAAGAATCAGTTTCCCTAGCACATGGTTTCTTTCCTTTTATTACATCACTGCATGTGTAAGTATTGCGTGATACTTTTCATGGTGGCCTGAGAGAACTGGAATTCAGAGAACCAGAACAAATGTTACTCTGACGACTGCTATTTTGGTGAGTAATGAAGGAACTTTTGTCTCTTGTCATCTGCCAGTGTCCATGAAAATATGTCAGACTAGCTTCTCAGCTTGTGTATAGAGTAAAACATCATGCATCAAAGTTATCATGGACCTAGGAATAAAACTAAAGAAAAACTTGTACAAGAACTTTATGCTGCACACTATCAAATATTGGTATAAGGTGATAAAGAGGACAATTAATAAAAAGCTATAACATATTTATGGATTGGAAGACTCAATATATTAATGGTCTCGATTCTCCCCAGATTAATCTATGCCTCAATGTGATAACCAATAAAAAAATCAGCATTTCATTTGAAAATCAACAGTCATTCTAAAATTCAGAAAGAAATGCAAGTTTTAATAACAGCTATGGCAAATATAGTGTGCTAGTGAAGAAAAAGAAAAGGCAAGCTAGCTAGTGGAACAGAATTAAGAGTGCGGAAAATAAGCCATATATATTTGACTGATTTGTTACAAAAGTGCCAATGGGAAAAGTGGGATTTTATTTTTAATAATTCATGTGGATCAATTATTGATCCATAGGTGAAAAATGTATCTTGGCACCTACATCATATCATATATGAAAGTAAACTTCAGACGGACTATATATCTAGACTTAAAAGATAGGGCGCGTAGGTGTCTCAGTGGTGGAATACTCGCCTTCCATGCAGAAGACCTGGGTTGAATCCCCAGACCATGCACCTGCCCTACCCCCCCCAAAAAAAATGATAAAGCACAAGAATGCCTTTAGATGAAAACAAAAAAAGAGCATCTTTGTGGTCTTGCAATTGACAAAAGTTTCAGTTAATTGGCGCAAAATGTGCTAATCATAAAGATGGGATAAAGAATTGATAAATTTAACCTTACAATGTTAAGAGCTTCTGATCATCAAAAGACATAAAAAAGAAGAAAAGGCAATTCACACATTGTAGCAAATGC
Organism: Tamandua tetradactyla; assembly: GCF_023851605.1. NCBI lineage: Eukaryota > Metazoa > Chordata > Mammalia > Pilosa > Myrmecophagidae > Tamandua > Tamandua tetradactyla. Next base: position 11,417,027 of record NC_135350.1, read on the forward strand.
ATATGTTCATAATAAATCCATCTACAAAAAGATTTTTACTCAGCATTATAAAGAACTCTTACAAACCTATAAGATAAAGTTGGCCCATCAGTCAAAAACACTTGCTCATATACTTCACAAAATAATGATTTAAGTGGTCAATAAACATCATTAGTTACCAGAGAAATGCAAATTGAAACCACCGCTTCATACCACACACCTACTCAACAGAATGGTAAAAGATGAGAAATACCAAATGTGAAGGAGAATGTGAAACAACTGGAATTCTCAATTTATTTACATTAAGCATAAAACCAAGCAAAACTAACTTAGGCTCTCAATAGTCAGGATAGTGGTTACACTTGAGTGTAGGGTTGTGACTGATGGGAGAAAAAGGAGGTGCTGGTGATGCTCTGGTTTTTGCTTTGGATGTTGCTTACATGCTTGTAATTTCTGAATAATGATCAAAATATACTCATTTGTGCTTTCTTTGGCATATATAGAATAATTTAATAAAGTTGAAATAAAATAGAATAAAGCTATTGCATCACTCTTTTAAATATATCCAAACAAATCAAAAGTAGACATTTTATACTAACCATCATCCATTTAAAAATATATGAATAAGATCATTTTAACAGATAATTTACATCATTTCCTTTTTTGCTTTGATTTCATATTTCTATTTCACATACCAATAAAACTTGTATTTAATGAAAGCCTTCTATTGATCACCTTATCACACTTCACTGATACACAATTCAGTATACATATTAAAATATTAACTTTAAAAATATGAGTTCAGTGTATAGTTAAAATTATCATTAGTTCACAACTGATGGATCAAAATACAGATTATAAATTTTGGTAAACAAACCAAAATAAAATTATATTAAAATTTGTTTCTTATTATAATACTTGGGGCTGTTTTTTTTCCCAATTAGTTTACATGCATGAGTATGCTTATTACTTTATGCTAGATTAAGACAGGCTTCAGCATACGTCTATCCACATTTTCATTTTTATAAATGTAAGCACTAGGAAATTTAATTCTTATAAAAAAGTAGATAAGAAGGAATGGAAGAGTTTTGTTTTAGCAATGCCACTGTGCTCCTCATAGTCTTTCATGAATATATGTCCACAATCACATACTAGTCTATAATTAAAGATGGTTTTAAGGCTCTGTCAACTAATAATTTTGTGATATCTTCCTTCAATCTTCTAGAAAGTAAAACAAGGAAAATCTTACTTGCAAAAGCATTTATTTCCCAGCCATTCAAGTCACTCTCACCCTTTCAGGGAAATCATTACCAAAACTCATCAAAAGATTATCCATTATTTCTTTTATTAGTTCATCTAAATGCACCTTTTAGCTAAAAGATATGAATCTAGGGTAAGAAATAACATAATATTGGAATTTTGGTATTTTCTCCTTAGTTGTGAACAAATACCTATAAATCCATGTCAGATTTCAATTTTATAACCACTTCGAATTGCCTTGAAAGACAAGACTTAAGAAAATAAACATTCGAGAAATGTTGTATGATCACTTTGATTAAAATTTTGTTATAATTATGCATTTGTGAGACTTAGAGCAGCATAAGAACATATGGCAGAAGGAATTAATTTTAGGGCAATAAAACTGATTATTTAATTTGATGAAATAACATCCTAGATTGCATTTTGGAGAGATTTAATCTTGTGTTGATACCTGAGTCGATTTTTGCTCTTCAAAGTGTAGGTTAATCTACTTTCTTGAAATTGACAATGAGAGAGAGAGAAAGAGAAGAAAGCTTTTGGGCTGCTGGTAAGAAATGACTGTAGCTTAGTTCATGATTTATACAAACTTTAGACATCTTCTTATTAAATAAAATTAGTATAAACTATTATATGTAATTATAATATAAAAATGAAACATACACAAATATAAAAGTTAAATAAACACTAGTATATAGGTTAATAATCAGACATGTGAATGATGAGAGACTTTAGAAAGCAGAGAATTTACGACTAAATAATGAGTGAGTACAGATTTATGATATTGTATATTTTGGGCAAAATTTACAGAGAATACTTCTGCTGGGAGTCTGAATAAATGCTCAAGAAAATTTAAAACACTGGCTTAAATCTTTAATATATGTTCCTTTTAATTAAAGATATGACTTATCTGTCAGAGGCGGATGAAAAAATATTTACCTCCTCTTCCTGGAAATCATACAAACTATGTAACTGAGACATATACCAAGACATGGGAAAATGTCTCATCACATTCTTCATCCTAAACTCAGAAAGTGGAAAATGAAGAGAGTACAGTTCATAGAATATTGAAATTGATGATTTTTTAAAAAATCTCAAATAAATTAATTCTAAAAGATAAACAGATGATAGAATGATAACTAGATAATAAAGAGACAGATGGCTAATAGATTATAGCGAGCGAGAGAGAGAGATATGACAGGTAATATTTCTTAATTGAAACTCTCAGTTTTACTCTCGAGATTCTCTCAGGAACTCTCTCTCTCTCTCTCACTTTTTTGTTTGTTCATTTGTTTACCATAGTTGGGGATAGAAGAAGTGAAATCATTAAATGAAAATTTGTCATCATTGCTCTACAATATATCTGAGTTCAAAATACAGCAACATGAACCCAGATACCCTGTTTCTAACTTCCCAATTACTTTTAACAAATTATATATAAGGTACAGAAATATATTTAATCCCACAGTGCTTTTTTATTTGTTTGTTTGGTTTTGGTTCTTTGAATAAAGTAAGCTCTGTCAATACATACATATTGATTTGTCCCTTTTACATTTCTTACCAGTATACCTCATTAAGATTCAGGATGGGTGGAAGCATGCCACTTTTTAAAATTTGCATATTGCAAAAACTGCAATTGTGAAAAACAAGGTAAGAAAGGAAAACCTATATAATGCCTCCATTCCAGGCTTGTTCTAAAACAGATCGATTTTCAAAAAGGGTACATACAAAAGGTGAGGATCTAAAATTTTATTCCGTTAAAATCTACCCATGCCGTCATTGCACTTAAAGAATTTCTGAACCTCTAGAACTATAAATAACCCAATGAATATTGTAGAGTAGTTGATCCCAGGGAGTCTCCAACAAGAAGCTTTTTTTTTTTTTTTTTTTTTGCATGCATGGCCCGGGAATCAAACCTGGGTCTCCCGCATGAAAGGCTGAGCATTCTACCACTGAACCACTCGCGCACCCCAAGGAGATGCTTTAATCAGGTCCAAAGTGGTACTTGCTGTACAATGTATACAGAAATTTTCAAGACCTAGGTAGGATGCTGTTTTTAATAAATCTAGAATCTAATCATTTAATACTTCCTAGTTAGCATTCACTATTATTTTTTACATTGTTTGCTCATATGGATCTTGATTTTCACTAAAACTCTCAATCCTATTTCAAACTAAATCTTCCTTAATTTGGACGAGAAGTTAATGAAAGGAACACAATAGTTTCTAGATGTGTCGGTAGAAATTAGTGAGGTTTATGTTCTTTTTTTCTTTTTTCCAGGTAATAAGTTGGATATATTTGAAAGCCCAGGAAAACAAAAAACAAAAAAACTTAACAGAAAAAAAAAAGGTTCAGAACTCTCCAGAATCTCTCTCTACCCTTGGCAGGACAAGGCTAGCTTTTGAAAAGAGAAAAAAAAGTATACCTTTTACAAATGAGAAGATAAAATAGCTAGCATACACACAGAATTATATTTGAGTAAGAAGGTAAAATTGTGAGTGGATTGTTTGGAATGGCATTACATCCAAAACTCAGCAACTTTTATTTGCATTGACTGTTTTGATATAACAACTATGGGTAAGCTTGTTAAATAATTCCTGGATCTGTGACAACTTTTAAAAACTATTCAGTCATGAGAATTTATTGAGCTTTTTAATTATTCCTAATTGAATGTAGCTGTACTCCTGATGAAAGAAAATCATAAATGTAACTCTGAGAAACTTTATGTCTGAAGCCACTTGACCTTTGTGACTCCAGAGTCATTCTTGCTTATTTTCAGAAATGCCATGTATCAGAGTTTGATGGATATTTACCTATTTAGGATGTTTTAATCTTTCAAAAACCGGAAACTGAAAAACCTGGTCCTGTAAGTCATACCAGAAAGGCCTGGCATTCTGGATATTATCTTTCAGAATGAAGTTCTGAAAGACTATTCTGGTTTGGCCCCAGATGTTTGACTTTCAGATTCATGGCTGAAGCTTGGATAGTGTTCAGTCTGTGCTGCCATCTGATTGTGTCTGAAAAAGCTTCAAAAGGTGAAGTAGAGAAAGGCATTTGCAGGTGTCTGTGTTACTTTTGTTTAACAATTTCCGTGAGTGGAAAGACGTCAAATTACAGGGTAAAAGAAACCTACTGGAATTTGTATATCTTATGTCTGAAGACCAGGGACTTCCCTGTAAATATTTATGTGGGCTATATAATTATCCATTCTCATGATTTAAATATCTATCCTCTTGCCATGAATCAATCGCTTGTTTATAGCTGCAGATTTTGTTTACATATGCATCTTGTATCTAAGCCTAGGAAAAAATGCTCAGCCTCATTTGTCTAATCTGGAAATGCAATTAAAATGTGAATAAGATTTGAATCTACTCTCTGCCCCCCAGTATGGTTAAATGTTTTGGAAAATTCCAAGTGTTAAGAAGAATATAGAACAATTGGAGCTCTTATTCACTGCTAATGGGGACATAAACTGGCACAACCACTTTGGAGAATTGTTTGGTAATATTTACTAAACACTCCATGACCTGGAAAATTCCACAACGAGATATATACCAACAGAAATACTAAAATAACTTCACCAGGAGTCATTATAATAATTTAGTTCTTATGATACTTCCCTTTTCCCCACTTTATCAACGCTTGGTGTTAACAGACACTGATTATCCTTCATTTGAAATATATGATATTATATGTTATTTAGTATGCATTGACTTGGTTACTAGTAAGGTTTAATATATATTAGAGAAGTTCTGCTTACAGAAAAATCTCAGATAAATACAGAGTTCCTGTATACCAAACCTCACACATGGTTTCTCTTATTATTAATAATTTATGTTAGTCTGGTAACTTGGTTAACAACTGATAAAGCAATATTATTATAATTATATTATTAAGTATAGTCAAAATTGTATATTACAGTTCCATTGTAATGTACAGTTCTGTTTTTTTTTGTTTTTATCTGCAAAGATATATACAGCCTAAAATTCCCCTGTAATCACAGTCACATATATAATTTGGTGGCATTAAACACACTCACAATATTGTGGTGCCATCACCACCAACTATTACCAAAACTTTTCCATACAAACTGAGACTCTATAGAAATAAAGTGTTAACTCCCCATTCCCTCCCTGCCCCCACCGCCCCTGGTAACCTGTATTCTAGTTTTTGACTCTATGAATTTCCTTATTCTAGTTATCTTACATCAGTGAGATAATGCAATATTATTTCTTTTGTGTCTGGCTTACTTCACTCAAACTTGAAATGATCAAGTTTCACCCATGTTGTCACCAGAATTTCATTACTTTTTTAGGGCTGAATAATATTTTGTTGTGTGTGTATACCACATATTGCCTATCCATTCATTGGTTGATTGACATTTGGCTTAATTCTATCTTTTGGCAATTTTGAATAATGCCACTATGAACATCAGGATACAAATATCTGTTCAAGTCCCTGCTTTCAATTATTTTGGGTATATACTTAGAAGTGTGATTGCCAGGTCATAGGGTATTTCTATACTTAGCTTTCTGAAGAGCTGCCAAATTGTCTTCCACAGAGGCTGCAACATTTTACATTCTCACCAACAATGAACAAGTATTCCTATTTTTTCATCTTTCCCAAAACTTATTTTCTGTTTTTGTTTTTTTTTTAATAATAGCCGTTCTAGTATATGTGAAATGGTATCTTATTGTGGTTTTGATTTGCTTTCCCTATGGCTAATGATGTTTAGCAACTTTTTATGTGATTACTGGCAATTTGTACATATCATTTGGAAAAATGTCAATTCAAGCCTTTTGTTTCCAATTTTAATTAGGTTGTCTTTTTTGTGGTTGAGTTGTAGGATTTCTTTATATATTCTGATTGTTAAACTTTTAATGGATATGTGATTTCCAAATATTTTTCCCAATCTATAGTTTGTCTTTTTACTTTCATGAAGAAGTCCTTTGGTGCACAAATATTTTCAATTTTGATGAAGTCCCATTTATCTATTTTTTTCTTTTGTTTCTTGTGCTTTGGGTTTAAAATCAAAGGAACTACCACCCGTCATGGGATCCTGAAGATGTTTCCCTTTGTTTCCTTCTAGGAATTTCATAATTTTAGTTCTTATATTTAGGTTTTTGATCAATTTTGAGTTGAATTTTTGTACATGGTATGAAATAGGGGTCCACCTACATTCTTTGCAAATGGATATTCAATTTTCCAGCACCATTTGTTACACAGACTATTTTTCTCCATCAGTGGACTTGGCACTGGTCAAAAAGTAAGTTGGCATAGATTTGAGGGTTGATTATGAACTATCAGTTTGATTCCATTGTACTATATGACATTCTTTATATCAGTACCATACTGTTTTGATTGGTATAGCTTTATAATAAGTTTCAAAGTCACGAAGTGTGAGACCACCAACTTCATTCTTTTTCAAGATGGTTTTGGTTACTTGGAGCTTATTTCTCTTCCACATACATTTTTTTATTATGGTAATATTTTTATAATCAAAGAAGTTATGTGTTTAGAGAGCAATCCTACATAAAACATAGAATTCCCTTATACCATCCTATTGTTAACAATATGCTTTGTTGTGCTGTTGTAATAAGCTTGGTGCTTAAAATACCACAAATTTACTATGTTACAGTTCTGGAAATCACAAGCTCTAAATGCATCTCACTGGCAAAAATTGAGGCTCTAGAGTAGAATCCATTTTATTGCCTTTGTTGCGGAGAATTTGTTACAATTGATAACATGTTTTTATAACTGTACTATTAACTGCAGTCCATGTTTTAACTTAGGGGTCACTGTGCAGTGTAGTTCCGTGGATTTTTTAAAAAGTTTTACTTTTATCATATATTCAATCTAACATTACCGTTTTAAATAACATTCAGATATATATTTCACTGCTGTTAATTACATTTATAATGCTGTGCTACCATCACCACCATCCATTACTAAAACAATTCCATCATTCCAAATACAAACCTTGTACATTTTAAGTCCTAAAATCCCATTTTCTATCTGTCCCCATCTCCTGGTGATGTATATTCTAGATTCTGACTCTCTGAGTTTGCTTATTTGAATTGTTTCAAAACTGTGTGTTTATGAAATACTTGCTTTTTATGTCTGGCTTTCTTCACTCAACATGATGTCTTCCAGTTCCATCCACGTTGTCTCATGTATCAGGGCTTCCTTCCTTTATGACTGAATTATACTCCATTGTATTTATATACCACATTTTATTTATTCATTCATAAGTTGATGGCTACTTGGGTTGCTTCCATCTTTTGGCAGTTGTGAATAATACTGTTATGAACATCAGTGTGCAATTATATCTTTGAGTCCCTGCTTTCAATTTATACTGAATAATAGGATTATTATTAAGAGAGTTGGGAGAACACAGACTGAGTCATACGGTAGTTCTATACTTAGCTTTCTCAGGAACCACCACACTGTCTTCTACAATGACTGCACCATTTTACATTCCCACCAGCAATGAATGAGTGTTTCTGTTTCTCCACATCCTCTCCAATATTTATTATTTTCTGTCTTTTTAATAGCAGCTGTTCTAATAGATGTGAAGTGATTTTTTTTGTAGCTTTCATTTGTATTTTCTTAATGGCTGATGATGTTGAGCATATTTTCGTGTGTGCTGACCATTTGTATATCTTCTTTATTGGATATGTAATCTCCAAATATTTTCTCCCATTGGGTAGGTTGTTGTTTTACTTTCATGATAAAGATCTTTGAGAAACAAAAGTTTTTTTTTAATTTTAATAAGGCCCCATTTATCTCTTTTTTCTTTTGTTGCTTCTGCTTTGGATGCACGTTTGATGAAATCATTGCCTAACATAAGGTCCTGAAGATGCTTCCTTGTGTTTTCTTCTAGGAATTTGATAGTTCTAGCTCTTACATTAGGTCTTTGATCCCTTTTTGAGTTGATTTTTGTGTAAGGTGTGAGGTAGTGGTCCTCCTTCTGTTTTTACAAATGACGATCCAGTTTCTCAAGTACCATTTGTTGAAGAGACTGTTCTTACCCATTGCGCGGTCTTTACTACCTTGTCAAAAATTAGACAGAAGAGTGTGGTGAAATGCAGAGCTCAGCCTGTGTTCTCCCTACTCTCTTAGCCCTCTGGCCCCAGCACAGCAAGTGAGTTGGGGGCTCTGAAGTGGCCTGTGGTCCCTGCTCTGTGGAGACCCAAAGTCCTTTCCTTGACTGCCCACGGCCCAGTCCAAGCCTTGAGGCAGTGGTGGAATCCTGCCCTCCTCTCCCCCTATGATGTCCTGATGGCAATAGCTTTTCTGAACCTGGGCCCACTGACAGCCCACCAAACCAGCTGGAGGGCAAGTGTGGTGGTGGAAAGAAAAAAAAATGGTGACTTCCTGAGTGTCAGGGAGGGCTGTTGGGGACTTGAAGGCCCACAAGTCAGATTTGCATGGACTTGAGCTCTGTCATCTCTTCAGGCCTTGGAGCTGTGCAGATTTGGGACTGGGGTCACCACTCCATCCAATTGGACAAAATGCCACCTCATCCCAACAATGATGGACAAAGGCCTCAAAAGGCCTGGAAAATTAGCAGAGTCCTGGATGACAATAGGTGGTTAGTCTTTGTTCTACCAGAACATGCTTGATACTGGAAGAGAATAGAGTAGAATAACAAGCTACATATGTCCAATAAGAAATGCCCACCACCCTTTGGGAAGATATACTGACTGTTTATGGGAGGCCTATGTATATAATATGAAAAAGCTGCTCTCACCTTTCCCCTCAACCTTTTAAAAGGAAACTTCTACTACATCTAGGTAAAGAGGGGGCTGGTATATGATATAATAGAGTTAGAAAATGTACTTGTCTTTAATGCCCATTTGTTAGGAAAAAATCATAGAAATATCTTCTGGAAGTACCTTGGAAATGGAATTTAGACTGCCTCTTGAAATGACACTGGGAATGTCACACATTCAGTCTTGTTCTGTGGGTTAAAGACATGGAGCCAAAGGCTCAGAAAAGGAAGGGAAGAAGGTTCTATGTCAGACTGGTCATATTTAGAAGATAGTTTCATATTATACCCATAACTCTGTGTGTGCACTTTATTCCTCACTGACCTCCATATAGCTGACAATGCTAAGTATTTTTTTTAAATATCGCTTCTATGTTCTGAAGGGTCTGACATGTTAAAAGTAGTGGTAGTAAAAGAACACATTTTATAGTTATCTTTTTGTTAAAATTCACATGAAATATTGTAGGTTTGGGGGGACGGCCACCTCTTTGAGTAGTTCACATTTTATGTACTGGTTTAGGGGGGAAGAGAGAAGGATGGGCAAAGGGCTCTATGCCAGTGTGTTTATGATGAGGCAAGATTAACCATTGTCCCTATGTTTGTGCATTTGGTTTTCTGCTTTGCTGTGTATATAGTGTACATAACGGGTAAACATTCCTAATATACGTCTAGTCTTCTAGATGTTAAAGAGGTCGCCAGTGAATGACAAAAATAGAGTTACTAAATGAATACATTTTTCTACAGCTTGTGTTGAAATTCCTAGGAAAGATTGCCTTCTGGAATTTTGAGCATTATAGCCCTCAATATTTGTGGAGGAGGGATAAAAGAAGAGGGTTCTAGAAGGAATGTTCGTATTTAAAAGACACTTTCAGATTAAGTATGTGAAGGTTATTGAAGCCTGCTCTGTTTATAGTGGACAAAATAACTCTTTATTTGAAACGTCTAGTCTGTCTATATGTTTAGATGTGCCTGACATATGTTAAAAGTAAGTATAGTAAAATATTATGTTGTGAATATCATTTTGCTCACATTCATAGGAAATAGTATCTTTTGGAAATGATGTTGTTAAACCATCTGTTCTAGTTTGGTAGCTCCCAGAATGTGATACACCAGAAATGGAACGTCCTTTAAAAGGGGAAATTTATTAAGTTGCTAGTTTACAGCTCTATGGCCATGAAAATGTCCCAATTAAAGCAAGTCAATAAAACTGTCCAAATTTAGGCACCAACAAGAGGTGACCTTCACTCAAGAAAGGGTGATGAATTTCAGGGTTTCTCTCTCAACTGGAAAGGCACATGGCAAACATGGCAATATCTGCTAGCTTCCTCTCCAAGTCTCTTGCTTCATGAAGCTCCCCTTAGGGGTGGTTTCCTTCTTTATGTCCAAAGGTCTCTGGTTGCATGGGCTCTCTGCTTCACAGCTCTCTTGTCTTTCTTGTACTTTTTCAAAATGCTTCCTCTTTTAAAGGAGTCCAGTAAAGTTATCAAGACGCACCTGGAATGGGTGGAGTCACACCTCCCTCTAATCCGAGGTTAATACAACTGGGTGTTATAGCTCTGTAGAAATAACCTAATCAAGTTTTCAGCCTACAGGATTGAATAGGGATTAAAAGAAATTTCTGTCTTCACAAAATGGATCAGTATTAAAACATGTTTTTTCTAGGGCGCATAATCCTTTCAAATCAGCATACCATCTCTGAGAGCAGCATACTACTTTCTATATACTCGTTCAGTGATTTGGAGGAGGTGGGAAGGAAGCAATTGCAGAAGGTAATATGCTATTGTGTTCAGACAAAACTTTTTCTGTATATTCTATGCATTTTGTTTGGCTGTATACATAGTGTATATAATGGATAAATGTCCTAATTTTACCATTTCATCTGTTAAAGACGTTACCGGTATATGACTGTTAGTAAAATTAGCATGTTTTGTATACTTTGTTTTGAAATTCATTGGAAAGCTTATTTTCTGTAAATTTTGGGTATGAATTTGTTCAACCACCTCTAAACACTACACTTATTTATACTCGTCCACTAAACTTGGGGGCAGGGGTGAGAAAAGGAAGTGAGAAGGAAATGGTTCCAGGCCCAGGTGGTCATGTTTAGGAGAGATCTCAGATTACGACCATTGTTATGTGTGTGGAGTTTCATTTAACAATACCATGTATGCAGTAGACAAGTGAGTTCTTACTTGAAATATCTAATCTTTCTAAATGTTGCTGTGCTTAAAATGTTGCTTAAAAATAGTGGTAGTAGAATAGCACTGTAAATAACTTTTAAAAATTGATGGGAAATATTGTCTTTGGATATATAAGTGTTAAGCTGCCTCTGAACAGTGTACTCTTGTACTTGTTTATTGGCAGGAAGAAATTGTAAAGAATGTTTTGCTAGTTGTGTACTAGAAAATTTCTGATCATCCATTGCCCTGTATGTTATGTACATTCATTTAACTTTGCTGTACTGTATATATTTTGTATATATTGGACAAATGAGTCCTAATTTTATAATATCCAATTCTAAGTATTAAAGAGGTTGCCAACATATGACCAATTAGCATTAGCATTAGTAAATTAACACATTTTGTTAAATAGTATGTGTATGTAGTATGTGTATGAGTAGTATGTATCAGGACTTGTTTTAAGTTGGCTGCAAGCAGAAGAAGAAAGTACAGGGGGAGGTATATATGCAGATACGTTCATGTTTCCAGTTTTATGCAACTATCGTATGCCTATGTCTGCTGGGCTCTACCATAGGAAAGCATTAAATAATTCAAATAATTCAATGGAAAATATACCTTGTTAGTATTTCAATATAGAGCTGACAAGGAATTCTCTCAGATGTGTTATACGTATTGTACTTTTATGTCTCATTCTAAATCGAACATTTAGGGAATGCAGTCTTTTCACCTCCGCTAAGGTTAATTGAGGCTATTGTCATTTTTGTCTTTTATAAAACTTTGTCCCTAAGAAAATCAGGAATAAATTTTTCTCCCTGATTGAGCTTGTGTCATGTATTTTTGGTCATCGCAATACTCATGGTTTTAAGACTTTTAATTGGCAAATATTCATGAAAAAACATGATACATTCTACATGATATCAACCATGTGAAAATGTATGCCTAGTTGTTTGTATACACATAAAGGATCTAGAAGGTTATGGCAATCTAAACTGCTTGATTCTGGATGACATTTGTGTTCTTGGTTTCTTGAGCTTTTCAGTTTTCTATATTGCACAATTAAACGTTTTAAAAATAAATGTTATTTTAAAAACCTCCAAAAGCCAGTTGGCCATAAATGTGAGAGTAATTTCTGAGCTTTCAATTCTATTCCATTGTTCTATATATCTGTCCTTGTGCCAGTAACAATTTGTTTTGATAATTGTGGCCTTCTAATAAGTTTTCATATCAGGAAATATGAATCTTAAAATTTCTTCTTTTAAATGATATCTTTAGCTATTTGGGGCCCTTTACCCTTCCATTTAAATCTGATCATTGGCTTTTCCATTCCTGCAAAGAAGGTTGTTAGAAATTTGAGACTGCATGGAATCTATAAATTGCTTTGGGTAGAATTGGCATCCTATCAATATTTATGAACATAGAATTTCCTTCCATTTACTTAGGTCTTTGATTTCTTTTGTCATTTTCTGTGTACAAGTACTTTACATTCTTGGTTAGATTTGTTCCTAGATATTTGATTATTTTAGTTGCTACTGTAAATGGAACTTTTCTCTTCATTTCATATTCCAACTGTTCATTGCTTGTGTATAAAAACACTACTGATTTGGGATATTGATCTTATATCCCACCACTTTGATGAATTCATTTATTAGCTCTAGGAGCTTTGTTGTTATTTTGCAGAATTTTCTATATTAGGATCATATCATCTGCAAATTGGGAAAGTTTTACTTCTTCCTTCCCAATCTGGATGCCTTTCATTTTTTTTTTTTTTTTTTTGCCTAACAGCATTGGCAAGAATTTCCAATACAAGGTTGCATAACAATGTAGTGGGCATCCTTGTCTTGTTCCTGATCTTAGAGGGAAAGTTTTCAGTCTTTCACCATTGTGTAGAATGATAGCTGTGGGCTTCTCAGATATACTCTGTATCATGTTGAGGAGGTTTCCATCCATTCTTGGTGTTCTAAGTGTTTTATAAAGAAGAGGTGCTGGATTTTGTGAAATTCCTGTTTTCTGCATCAAGTGAGATGATCATGTGGTTTTGGCTTTTAGCTTTCAGCCTATGAAGAATGTGGTGTATATTAATTGATTCTCTTATCGTAAGCCAATCTCATATACCAAGGACAAGTCCCACTTGATCATGATATATAATCATTTTAATATGCTGTTGAGTTCAGCTTGCTAGTACTCTAGTACTTAGTATTCTGTTGAGGATTTTTGCATTTATATTCATAAGATATTTTGGTCTATAGTTTTCTTTAATTTTTAGCAACTTTATCTGGCTTTGGTATGTGGTTGATGTTGGCTTCACAAAGTGAATGAGGGAGTATTCCCTCCTCTTCAACTTTTTAGAAGTGTTTGAGGAAAATTGGAGTTCCCCTGTAAAGCCATGTGTTCCTGTGCTTTTCTCTGTTAAGAGGTTCTTGATTACTGACTCAGTCTCTTTGCTAGTAATGATTTGTTGAGATCTTTAATTTTTTCTTGAGTCAATATATACAGTCTGCATGTTTCTAAGAATTTATCCATTTTGTCAAGATTATCTAATTTGTTGGTGTACAGTTGTTCATATTATCTTCTTATACATTTTATTTCAACTTGGTTGGTAGTAGTAATGCCTCCCTTTTCAGTTCTGATTTTGTATCCTCTATCCTTTCATCTTTATCAGTATAGCTAAAGGTTTGTACATTTTGTTGATTTTTCCAAAGAATCAAGTTTCGGTTTTGTTGATCTCTCTTGTTTGTTTCTTTTCTGTTTCATTTATCTCTGTTTAAATTTTCGTTATTTCCATTCTTCTGCTCACATTGTATTTAATTTGCTCTTTTTTTCCTAGTTCTTACAGTTTTGAGGTTAGATATCTGATTTGAAGTCTTTCATCTTTTTTAATGTAAGCATTTAGAACTATAAATTTCTGTCTTAGCATTACCTTTACTGCATCCCTTCAGTTTTGGTATGCTGCTTTCATTTCCACTCACCTCAAGATATTTCTTAATTTCACTTATGGTGTCCTCTTAAACTCACTGGTAGTTTAAGACTATGTTTTTTAATTTCCACATTTTTGTGAATTTTCCATTTCTCCCTCTGTTATTGATTTCTAGATTCATTCCATTGTGGTTGGAAAATATACATTGTATGATTTCAACATTTTGAATTTATTGTACTTGTTTTGTGACCTAATAAATGACACATCCTGGAGAATGTTCCATGTACACTCAACAGGAATGTGTGGTACTGGAGAAGGATGAGTCAATGTGGTGACTTAGTGAGGTATGGGATTTGGTTCATCCTCCAGAGCACTAGTAAATAGCCAGAAACAGTACAGAACAATTGCTGGGACCATATCAGTGACTGGACACACAGCAGATACACTTGTCTGGACAAGCTGGACCAGCCGTGTGCCCACTCAGAACCATGAGTTTCCCAAGCCGTGGCGGCTAGCACCCCTCCCCCACAGGCTACTTCCCAGTGGGGAAGGCAAAGAGACTTCACTAGCAGCAAGGGGCTGAGCTCAGCCAAGCTCCAATTGCTAAATTAATTAACAAATTCTGACTACTAAAAATAGGCCAAATACTGGGCAAGATAGGAGAAACACAGAGTCTAGAGGCTTCATAAGAAACCCTGACAACCTGCCGGGAATCACCCTCAGGGAAGACTGATGCAGGTGACGTTTTCCTCCTGAAAAGAGGCCAGTTTGGTCTTGGAAAACCTGACTGAGATCTATAATACCTAAGTAGACCCTCCTAAGAGGGAAAAAAGGCACCATACAGGCAAGGCAAAAACAAGAACTGAAAAATTCTGATCTATTAAATAAAACCTAAGCTAGAGGTCTAGAATAAGCTGAAGTGAGTGTCAAAGAACAGATAGACAACAAAGTCATCCAGCAAGAAAATCCTAGGTTAAAAAAAAAGTGAAAAGATCTCAAGAATAAACTAATTAAGGAAATTAAATGCCTAGATGCCAACAAAAAATAATGTATCATACTAGGAAAATTGAAGAGATGGCCTAGTCAAAGGAACAAACCAACAATTCAAATGAGATATAGGAGTTGAAACAACTAATTCAGAATGTTCAAACAGACATGGAAAACCTCACCAAAAATCGAATCAATGAATTGAGGGAGGATAAAAGCAAAGCAAGGGACAAACAAAAAGAAGAAATTGAAAGTCTGAAAATACAAATGTCAGAACTTATGCAAATAAAAGGCATAGTAGAAAAGATTAAAAAACAATGAAAACCTACAGTGTTAGATTCCAAGAGGCAGAAGATACAGTTAGTGAACTTGAAGACAGAACATCTGAAATCAACAAGCAAAAAAAAAAAAAAAAAGCATAGGGAAAAGAATGGAAAAATATGAGCAGGTACTCAGGGAAACACATGAATATATGTGTTGTGGGTGTCCCAGAAGGAGAATAGAAGGGAAAAGGAGGAGAAAAACTAATAGAGGAAATTATCACTGAAAATTTCCCAACTCTTATGAAATACTTAAAATAACAGATCTAAGAAGTGCAATGTGCCCCAAACAGAATAGATTCAAATAGGTGTACTTCAAAACACTTACTAATCAGAATGTCAGATGTCAAAGAGAAAGAGAGAATTTTGAAAGCAGCAATAGAAAAGCAATCTATCACATATAAGGGAAGCCCAATAAGACTATTTGTAGATTTCTCAACAGACACCATGGAGGTGAGAAGACAGTGATATGATATATGTAAGATACTAAAAGAGAAAAACTGCCAACCAAGAATTTTATATCCAGAAAAATTGCCCTTCAAAAATCATGGGGAAATTTAAACATTTTCAGATAAAAAATCACTGAGAGAACTTGTGACCAAGAGAATGGCTCTGCAAGAAATACTAAAGGGAGCACTAGTGACGGATAGGAAAAGACAGGAGAGAGAGGTGTGGAGAAGAGTGTAGAAATGAAGACTAGCAGTAAAGGTAAAAAGAAGAAAAATTAGATGTGACATATAAAATACAAAAGGCAAAATGGTAGAAGAAAGTACTGCCCTTACAGTAATAACACTAAATGTTAATGGATTAAACTCCCCAATCAAAAGACATAGACTGGCAGAATGGATTAAAAAACAGGACCCATCTATATGCTGTCTACAGGAGACACATTTTAGACCCAAGGATAAACATAAGTTGAAAGTGAAAGATTGGGAAAAGATATTTCATGCAAACAACAATCAGAAAAGAGCAGGCATCACTATACTAATACCAACAAATTAGACTTCAAATGTAGAATAATTAAAAGAGACAAAGAAGGACACTATATATTAATAAAAGGAACAATTCAATGAGAAGACATCACAATCATAAATATTTATGCATTGAGTCAGAGTGCTCCAAAATACATGAGGCAAACACTTAAAACACTGAAAAGAGAAATAGACACATCTACCATAATAGTTGGAAACTTCAATTCTCCACTCTCATCAATGGACAGAACATCTAGACAGAGGATCAATAAAGAAACAGAATTTGAATAATACAATAAATGAATTAGACATAACAGACATTTATAGGACATTACACCCCACAACAGCAGGGTACACCTTTTTCTCAAGTGCTCATGGATCATTCTCAAAGATAGACCATATGCTGAGTCACAAAGCAAGTCTCAATACATTTAAAAAGATTGATGTCATGCAAAATGCTTTCTCAGATCACAAAGGAATGAACTTGGAAATCAATAATAGGCAGAGGGCCAGAAAATTCACAAATATTTGCAGGCTCAATAACATGCTCTTAAACAACCAGTAGATCAAGGAAGAAGTTACAAGAGAAATCAGTAAATAACTTGAGGAAAATGAAAATGAAAACATGATGTATCAAAATTTATGGGATACAGCAAAGGCAGTGCTAAGAGGAAAATTTATTGCCCTAAATGCTTATATCAAAAAAGATTAAAGAGCAAAAATCAAGGAATTAACTGTTCATTGGGAATAACAAGAGAAAGAACAGCAAACTAACCCCAAAGAAAGCAAAAGGAAAGAAATAATGAAGATTAGAGCAGAAATAAATGAAATTGAGAACATGAAAGCAATTGAGAAAATCAACAAAACCAGAAGTTGGTTCTATGAGAAAATTAATAAGATTGATGGACTCTTAGAGAGGTTGGCAAAAGGAAGAAGATAGAGGATGCAAATAAATAAAATCAGAAATGGAAGAAGAAACATAACCACTGACCCCACAGAAATAAAGGCGGTTATGAGAGGATACTATGAACAACTTTATGCTAATAAACTAGACAGTGTAGATGAAATGGACAACTTCCTAGAAAGGCATGAACAACCAACATTGACTCAAGAAGAAATAGATGACCTGAACAAAACAATCACAAGTAAAGAAATTGAATTAGCCATTAGAAGCTCCCAAAAAAGCAAAGTCCAGGACTAGATGGCTTCACATGTGAATTCTACCAAGCATTCAAGAATTAGTATGAATCCTGCTCAAACTCATCAAAAAAATGGAAGAGGAGGGAAGGCTACCTAACTCATTCATCACCCTCATACCAAAGCCAGACAAAGGTACTACAAGAAAAGAAAATTACAGATCAATCTCTAATGAATATAGATGCAAAAATCCTCAATAGAATTCTTGCAAATTGAAACCAGCAGCACATTAATAGAATTATACACTATGACCAAGTAGGATTCATCCCAGGTATGCAAGGATGTTTCAACGTAAGAAAATCAATTAATGTAATACCCCATATCAACAAATCAAAGCAGAAAAACCACATGGTCATCTCAATTGATGCAGAAAACACATTTGACAAAATTCAACATCCTTTCTTGTTGAAAACACTTCAAAGGATAGGAATAGAAGGAAACTTCCTCAACGTGATAAAGGGAATATATGAAAAACCCACAGCAAACATCATCCTCAATGGGGAAAAACTGAAAACTTTCCCCCTAAGATCAGGAACAAGACAAGGATATCCACTATCACCATCATTACTCAACATTGTGTTGGAAGTTCTAGCCAGAGCAATTAGACAAGAAATCAAAATACAGGCATCAAAATTGGAAAGGAAGAAATAAAACTCTTACTGTTTTCAGATAATATGTTACTATATGTCATAGTCAGGTTCATGTGTCAACTTGGCAACTTGGTACCTGTTTGTCTGGTTGGGCAAGTGCTGGCCTGTTTGTTGCAATGAGAACATTTCATAGAGTTAAATCATGATCATGCCAGCTGCATCCACAGCTGATTCCATTTGTAATCAGCCAAGGGGAGTGTCTTCTACAATGAGTGATGCTTAATCTAATCACCGAAAGCCTTTTAAGGAGGGTTCAGAAGTGACAGGCTCTCTCTTGCTTTGGCCAGCAAACCTCTCCTGTGGAGTTCATCCAGACCCTCCATCACAATCGTCAGCATCACAGCCTGCCCTGAAGATTTTGGATTCTGCATTCCCACAGTTACATGAGACACTTTTATAAATTTTATATTTACGAGTGTTTCCTGTTGATTCTGTTTCTCTAGAGAACCCTAACTAATACACTATATGTCTAAAACCCTGAGAAATCCACAGAAGAACTATGAGAGCTAATAAATGAGGACAGCAAAGTGGTAGTTACAGGGTCAACACTCAAAAGTCTGTAGTGTTTCCATACACTTGTAATGAACAGTCTGAGGGGACAATCAAGAAAAAAATTCCATTTACAATTGCAACCAAAAGAAGAAAATATTTAGGAATAAACTTAACTAAGGGTACAAAGACCTATGCAAAGAAAGCTACAAGAAATTGCTAAAAGAAATCACAGAAGACCTAAATAAATGGAAGACATGCTGTGTTCATGGATTGGAAGACTAAATATAGTTTAGATGTCAATTCTACCTAAATTGATTTATAAATTCAATGCAATACCAATTAAAATCCCAAAAACTTACTTTTCAGAAATAGAAAAACCAATAACCAAGTTTATCTGGAAGGGTAGAGTGCCCCTAATAGCTAAAAATATCCTGAGAAAGAAAAATGAAGTCTGAGGTCTCACGGTCTGACTTCAAGGTGTATTACAAAGCTATGGTTGTCAAAACAACATGATACTGGCATAAAGATAGATACACTGACCAATGGAATCAAATAGAGTGTTCAGATATAGGCCCTCTCACCTATGGACAATTGATCTTTGATAAGGCAGTCAAGCCAACTCACCTGGGACAGAACAGTCTCTTCAATAAATGGTGCCTAGAGAATTGGATATCCACATGCAAAAGAATGAAAGAGGATCCATATCTCACACCCTATACAAAAAATTAACTCAAAATGGATCAAAGACCTAAATATTAGATCTAAGTCCATAAAACTTTAAGAAGAAAATGTAGAGAAATATCTTATAATAGAAGTCAGTTTCTTAGATCTTACACCCAAAGCATGAGCATTGAAGAAAGAAATAGATAAATGGGAATTCTTCAAAATTAAACACTTTTGTGCATCAAAGAACTTTATCAAGAAAGTAAAAAGACAGCCTACTCAATAGGAAATAATATGTGGAAGTGATATACCAGATAAGGGTCTAGTATCTTGAATATATAAAGAGATTGTTCAACTCAACAACAAAAAGACAAACAACCCATTTACAAAATGGGGAAAAGACATGAACAGACACTTCTCAGAAGAGGAAATACAAATGGCCAAAAGGCACATGAAAAGATGTTCAACTTCACTGACTATTAGGGAAATGCAAATTAAAACCACAATGAGATATCATCTCACACCCACCAGAATGGCCATTATCAATAAAACAGAAAATGACGAGTGCTGGAGAGAATGTGAAGAAAGAGGTGCACTTATCCACTGTTGTTGGAAATGTAAAATGGTACAATCACTGTGGAAAGCAGTTTGGCAGTTCCTCAGAAAGCTAAGTGTAGAATTGCCGTATGATACAGCAATACCATTGCTAGGTATCTACTCAGAAGACATGAGGTCAAGGACACAAATGGATATTTGCACACCAATGTTTATAGCAGCATTATTTACAATTGCCAAGAGATGGAAACAGCCCAAATATCCATCAACAGATGAGTGGCTAAACAAGCTGTGGTATATATATGTGATGGAATATTATGCAGCTATAAGGCAGAATAAAGTTATGAAGCATGTAACAACATGGATGGACCTTGAGGATATTATGCTGAGTGAGATTAGCCAGAGACAAAAGGACAAATACTGTATGGCTTTACTGATATGAACTAACATTAGTGAATGAACTTAGAGAATTTCAGCTAAGAACAGAGATCATCAGGAGCTAAAAATAGGGTAGATATTGGATAATTGGAGCTGAAGGGATATAGATTGTGCAACAGGACAGATAGTAAAAATTCAGAAATATATAGCACAATACTACTTAACTGTAATATAATAATTGTACACTGAAGGAAGCTGAATGTGAGAGTGATAGAGGAAGGAGGACTGGAGCACAAATGAAATTAGAAGAAAAGATAGACGACAAAAATTGAGATGGTATAATCTAGGAACGCCCAGACTGTACAAGACAGTAACTAAATGTACAAATTAAAAAATGTTTTGGCATGACAAAGAACAAAGGAATGTCAATACTGTGGAGTATTGAAAATAGATTGTCATTCATTTAAGACTTTAACTTATGTGTGAGACTAAAGCAAAAAAATGTTTATTTGGTACAAAATTTATATTTTGCCTAGTGCATCTCCTAATATAACTTATATGGACAGTTTAATTGAACCCCATAAGTACATGGAACCTTGAGTAGGGCATGAAATTTTGTAGGTTTGTCCAAAGTGATACCCCAATAAATCCCAGACTGATTTGAACAGTGAATAAAAAAGTATTTACAAAGTCCCCTTGGGAGAATGGTTAGAAAGAGGGAAAATTCAACTTCCCCATTTGAAGAAGGCCTGATATTCTCACAAGCCGTGAGGACAACAAAATCAATAGGCCAATTCCTCAATCTTGGGGTTTGTTCATATGAAACGTATCCCTGCAAAGGACAAGCTAAGCCTACTTAAAATTAGGCCTAAATACCACCCTCAGAGAACCTCTTTTGTTGCTCACATGTGGCCTATCTCTCAGCCAACACAGCAAGCAAACTCACTGCCCTCTCTCTCTCTCTCTATGTGGGACATGACTTCCCGTGGTTAAACCTCCCTGACAATGTGGGACAGAAATCCTAGAATGAGCTGGGACTCAGCATCAAGGGATTGAGGAAATCTTCATGACTGAAAGGGGGAAGAGTGAAATGAGACAAAATAAAGTGCCAGTGGCTGAGAGATTTCAAATAGAGTCAAGAGGTTATCCTGGAGGTTATTCTTATGCATGATGTAGGTAAACCCTTTTAGTTTAAGGTATGTTAGAGAGGCTAGAGGGAAGAACCCAAAACTGTAGGGCTGTGTTCCACACAGCCATGTTTCTTTAAGATGATTGTATAATGATATAGCTTTCACAAAGTGACTGTGTGATTGAGAAAACCTTGTTATGATGTTCCTTTTATCTATGGTATGGACAGATGAGTAAAAAATATGGATTAAAAATAAATAAATAATGGGGACCAAATGCTAAATTGGATAGAGGGAAATACTAGTAGTCAATGAGAGGGAGGGGCAATGCATATGGTATGTATGAATTTTTTCTTTTTTCTTTTTCTTTTTTTTTTTGGAATGATGTAAATGTTCTGAGAAATGATCATGGTCTTGAATATACAGCTATATGATGATATTGAGAGCCACTGATTGCACACCAAGTAAGGAATGTTTGTACATTAAGAACATTCATATTGTATGTTGATTGCTTTTATTAATAAAAATTAAAAAAGGGGAATGTGTATTCTTTTTTTTATTGGGTGTAGTGCTGTATATATGTCTGTTAGTTCTAGTTGGTTTTGAGTATCACACAATTATTCTTTTTCCTTATTGATGTTCTTACTAGATGTTCTATCCATTATTGAAAGCAGTTTATTACAATGTCCTAATATTAATGTAGAACAATCAATTTCTACCTCCAAACCTGTCACTATTTGTTTCATATATTTTGGAGCCTGCTGTTAGTTCCATATATATTTATTTTCTTATAAAATTTTCTTGTTAAATTGTTCCCTTTGTTGGTATATAATAACTATCTTTGTCCCTCATAATTGTTTTTTACTTAAAGTCTATTTTTATTTTATTATAGGGTAGCCACCTCAGCTATCTTTTGTTACTACCTGCATGGTATATTTATTCTATCCTTTGACATTTAAACTGCTTGCATTTTTAAATTTAAAGTGAGTCTTTTGCTGATAGCATGTAGTTGGGCCATGCTTTTTCCATTCTGCCAATCTCTGCCTTTTAACTGCAGGGCCTATTCCACTTACATTTAAATTCACTACTGGCAATACAGGACTTTCCTCTGACATTTTGCTATTTAGCCTTTTTAAGTCATAACTTTTGTGACCCACCCTTCTGTTAATGCCTACTTTTATATGTATTGGCCTTTTTGCGTGTTTTACTATATTGAGTGCCTTCTCATTTCTATCTGGACACTTTTTTCAACTGTTTTCCTTGTGCTTACCATGGGATTAAAATTTAACATCCTAAATATATAACAGTCCTATGGTTTGATATTAGCTGAACTTCAATAGCATGGACATATACTTTCCCTATACTTTCTGAACCCCCACCTTTTTTTTGTCCTTGTTATCCCTTATGTCTTCGTATACTGTATTTCCAAAACCATAGATTTATCATTACTTTTCATGCATTTGCATTTATCCACTTGCAAGAAGTAGGAAATGGAGTTGTATACCAAACAATACCCTATAATAATACTGGCATTTATAATTGCCCAAATGGTTATGTTGCTGCAGGTCTTTACTACTTTATTCTGCCCTGAACCACTGTCTAGCTTCATTTCAGTCTGGAGGACTCTCATTAGCATTACAGGTAGAGCAGGTGCAAGGGGATAAACTCCCTCAGCTTTTTTTTAATCTGAAAATGTCTTACTCTGTCCCTCACTTTTGAAGAAAAGTGTTTCTAAATAGGAAATTATAATATGGCAGTTGTTTTCTTTCAGTGCTTTAAGTATTTCAACCCACTGCCTTCTTGTCTCCATAGTTCTTATGAGAATTCAGCAAAAAAACTTATGTGGTTTTTTTGTACACAGCACTTTGCATTTTCTTTTACAGCTCTCAGGACTCTCTTCTTGTATTTTACATTTGATAGTGTGATCAATACATAAGGGTATGCATTTTTCTTTATGTTTAACCTGTTTAACATTTTCTGGGCTTCTTGGATGTGCATATTCATGTCTTTTGCTAAATTTGGGCAGTTTTCTGTCATTATTTCTTTGACTACTCTTTCTGCCCCTTTCTCTCTTTTTTCTCTTTCTGGGACTCCCATAATTCATTTGTTAGTATGCCAGCATCCCAGAGGTGTCTTAAGGTATTTTTGCTTTTAATAATTCTTTTGTCTTTCTGTTCTTTACTGCGATTCAGTTGAAGTGCTTGTTTTAATTTCCTAAGTTGCTTAATATTATGATATTGGTTTGGTTTAAACAATGGGAAGTCACTAGCTGACAGTTTGAGCCAGGGAAAAGTCCAAACACCTGAGAAGTTTATTATGACCCTTCGTTGGAACTGCCAGCTTCACAGCCTGTCCTGTGGATTTTGGACTCTTTCATTCCCATGGTTGCATGAGATGCCTTTAAAAATCTCACATTTACAGATATCTCCTGTTCTCCTGTTGGTTCTGTTTCTCTAGAAAACCCTGAGTAATGGAGTATGTGTACATTCTCTTCTTATTTATAGTGTTTTCTATATGGCCCTCTCCTCTATATTTGTCTTATCTTTTGCTATACACGGTACCTTTTAATATTTTAAAATATTAACTCTGATATTTATTCCCTGGGATGTCTATTTGTTGATTTTGTCACCAGAAGGTAATAATAAAGAGATTTTTTTGAGCTTCAGCCTTCCTATCAGGAAAGTCTGCCCAAGGTGAATGCAGTGCACAAAGGTTTTCCCTGTTTTACTGAGTCTGTCTTGTCCTTGAATTTTGTTCATTAGTTGTTTGGGGGTTTCCCTGTTTGGTTGACAGGAGTTTGGTTGTCCCCTCTGTTTTCCAGGAGACAGATGACCCTCTCTCAGGTGTTTGAAGCTGACAGGACTTTGACCCAGAATGTCCACCTCTATACTCTTTTTATATTCCTTTCCTGCCTCAAGTCGTCTTTGCCTAGGCAATATGAAGGGACAAGACAGATGATTTTCCCATATCACTCTTTCACAGCCAAAGCAGGGCAGAGACCAACAGAAGGAGCACTAAGTAACTCCAAAGTGCCCTATGGAGGGCATCAGGAAAGGCACCAAGAGCTTCTCCAGTGGTTCCTGGCTGAGGAAATGCAGCACTTCAGCTAACTGTCCACCACAGCCATGCAGATGTGCAGCATGCTTAGATCACCACTGCCACTGCCCCTGTCTTGGACAAGATGAAATAATGTCTGAACTCAGAGCCAGGCCTGCAGCGATCCAAACGTCCCAACCAAAACCATGATCAGTGATCAGCTGTGCCCACTCCTGGTCTTGTGGAAGAGGATTTTTATGTCTCTTTCTATGACCAGGGAGCTAGCCAGGGGCTGCACCAGCCCACTATCTTCTGCCGTCAGGAGTTGGGGATGGGTACCAGATGCTGCCATGAGGAGAAAACAATTTACTCCTCTTTACTGTAATTATCCTTCTCTTCCTCCTCTTCTCTGGATACTGCACAATGCTATTCTGGCCTCTGGAGTTTCAAAAGTAGATTCAGTTCACTAGTATTTTGTTAAGGATTTTTACATCTGTATTCATAAAGGACTTTAGTCTGTGATTTTCCTTTCTTTTACTATCTTTATCTGGCATTGATACAAGGGTCATGTTGACCTCATAGAATGAGTTAGGATGTACTCCATCCTCTTCCATATTTTTATAGAGTTTGACCAGATCGGGGTTAATTCTTCATGGAGTGTATGATAAAATTCACTAATGAAGCCCGATCCTGGGCTTTTCTTTGGTTTTAGGTTTTGATTACTGATTCAATCTCTTTATGTGTTATTGATCTGTTGAGACCTTTCATTTCTTCTTGACTCAGTGTAGGTAGTTTATGTGCTGGTAGGAATTATCCATTTGACCTTGTTTATCTAATTTGTTTGTGTATGGTCATCCATGCCATTCTTTTTCTGTGGGGTCAGTAGTAATTTCTTTCCTTTATTTTGGAAAATTTTTCATTGCATTCTCTTTCGTTTTTTTCTTTGTCAATCTATCTAAAGTTTTGTTGATTTTAGTTATCTTTCCAAAGAACATACTTGTTGTTTTCATTGATTCTATGTATCAATTTTTTATAATTCTCTTTCATTTATCTCTCCCTAATCTTTATAATTTTCATCCTTCTGCTTGCTTTTGGTTTCATTTGTTCTTATGTTTCTAGACCCACCAGTTGTGAGGTTAGGTCTCTAATTTGAGATATTTCTTATTTTTTAGCATAAGTATTTGGAACTATATATTTTTCTCTCAGCACTGCCTTTCTTGCTTTCCATAAGTTTAATTATGTTTTGTTTTACCCTTTTTTGACTCTAAATATTTCCTAATTTGTCATGTGATTTTTTCTTTGACACATTTGTTGTTTTAGAGTGTGCTGTTTATTGCCATATATTAGAGAATTTCCAATTCTCCCTGGTTTTTATTACTGGTTTTGTTCCATTTAGGTTGGAGAAGATAGGTTATATGATTTTGGTATTTTTATATTTATTGAAAATTGTTTTGTGATCTAACATATGGTCTGTCCTCATAAATAACTCATATGCACCAGAGAATGATATATATTCTGCTGCTGTTGTTTTCTTATATCTGTTAGGTCTAGATGGTTTATATTAACATTTGAGTCTTCTTTTATCATATTAAAGAATTGAATTAGCTCCTGATAAAGGTCAATTTATCATGGTAAATATATATATATATATATATATATATATATATATATATATATATTATGATTAGTGGTGATAATTTCTCTTAGCTTTTGTTTATCTGGAAATGTCTTAATCTCTCTTTCATTTTTGAAGGACAGGTGCACCAATATAAAATTAATTCATCCAATTACCTTCTTGTTTCCATGGTTTCTGATGAAAAATGGAATTTAATCTCATTAGTACTCCCTTGTGTATAACACATTGTTTTTCCCTTGTGCAATTCAGAAATCTCTCCTTGTCCCGGCATCCAATGGTTTAAGTAATATGTATCTGCATATGATTCTCTTTGAATTTATCCTTGTTTATGTTCATTGGGTTACTGGAATATATGCATATTCATGTCTTTTGTTATATTTTGGAATTTTTCTGCTATTATTTACTTTTTTATTCGTTTTATGACTTTCATTGACTCATTCTTTTTTTAAAACTTTTTTATTGTATAAAACATATAACATATGTCCAAAGCAAAGAAAGTAAAAGGCAATAGTTTTCAAAACACTCTTCAACAAGTAGTTATAGCACAGATCTCAGAGTTTATCATGGGTTACCATACCATCATCTCATATTTTTCCTTCTAGCTACTCCAGAACATTGGAGACTAGAAATAATGTATAATTTTTAAGATCACTTCTTTTGACTTTTTTTGTGAAAAGTAGCATGTTTACAAAAAAAAAGCAATGAATATCAATGCACAGCTCAAAAATTAGCTGTAGAACAGATTTCAGAGTCTGTATGGATTGCAATTCCATAATTTTAAGTTTTTAATTCTAGCTGCTCTAAGATTCTGGAGACTAAAAGAAATATCAATGAAATGATTCAGCAATCATATTCATTTGTTAAACACTACCTCTTCTATATAACTCCACCAACACCCTTGATCTTTCCCCCTTCTTTAGGGGTATTTGGGCTATGCCCTTTCCAACTTTTTCATCGTTGGAAGGGATGTCAATAGTAAGGAGTACGGAGATGGAACTAGCTGATGTTCTGGAAAGACTCTAGGTTTCAAGACTTATCTGGTCCAGTGACTTCTCTGGAAGTTGTAAGTTTCTGGAAAGTTACCCTAGTGCATGGAGCCTTTGTAGAATCTTATATATTGCCCTAGGTGTTTAAAATTGGCTGGAATGGTTTTGGTTGGGGTTTGGCAATTTGTGATGGAAGCAATGTCTAACTGAAGTTTGTGTGAGTGACCTCCAGAGCAGCCTCTTGACTCTATTTGAACTTTTCCAGCCACTGATACCTTATTTGTTACACATATTTTCCCCCTTTTGGTCAGGATGACATTGTTGATCCCACGGTGCCAGGGTCAGACTCATCCCAGGGAATCTTCTCCCATGCCCCCAGGGAGACTTTCACTCCTGGATGTCACATCCCATGTAGAGGGGAGAGCAATGATTTCACTCATGGAGTTGGGCTTAAAGGGAGTGAGGCCACATCTGAGCAACAAAAGAGGTCCTCTAGAAGTAACTCTTTGGCATACCGATAGGTAAGCTAAGCTTCTCTGCTATATACATAAGCTTCACAAGAGCAAGCCTTAAGATCAAGGGCTTAGCCTATTGATTTGGGTGTCCCTAATATTTGATGCAATATCAGTGGTTAAGTTTAATTAGGTCCATATTTTTTCACCCATTCCTCAAGGAACTTTGCCAATATTTTTTGATTATCTGCTTAATATATTCTGGGATGTATCCAGGCATTACATTAAGCCATACAGGATTAAAGGCCCTCATTCTTATTCTGGGCTCCCTGTGTTTTGATTATTTAAATAAGCTATCTAGACCAGTTGAGTTAGATTATGTGCCACCGAGAATTTATGTTCTGAAAGAAATAAACCTTTCTTCCCTTGGTCATAAAGATTAGGTGAGGTTTTAAAATATAGACAATGTTTGCCTTACCCCTGTATTCTGAATTACCTTGATCCTGACTTGATCACCTTCATTCTTATCTCTGAACACCAGCTTATACACATATAAATCAGTCTCTCAAAATCCAGAAATAATAATGACCACTGATCAAAATGCGATGCTGCAAGAGCTTAACCTCTAGGCCCCTGTTTTCTTGTAGGCATTTTCTAAATGAGACCATACAATAATTGCTCTTTTCTTTCTGGTTTACTGTCCCACAGGTTCATTCACAATGTTGCTTGCCTCACAACTTTGTTCCTTTTTGTAGCTGCATAATATTTGGTCATGTGTATACCCCATTGTTTTCCCCTATTTCCTGAACTTAAAACAGTCTGTACAAGAATCACATCTTTGAAGTAGTTGCTGCAAGAACTTATTTATATTTGTAGTTTTAATCATGCGACCCATAGGTATATACCCTTTCAATCATGTTTACCTTCAATATGATAATATTACTTATATACCTACTAGTGAGCTGCCTTCACTTCTATCTAATCCCTTACATTTGAGTTCAACTTCACTAGTTAACTGTTCACCCATTTCTAGCTTCTCTATATCTCTAAATCTCCTATATTTTGTATTATAAGCTTCTGATTTTACCTTTACCATGTTCATAAAGGTGGAGTCATACAGTATCTATCCTTTTGTGACTGGCTTATTTCACTCAGCATTACATCCTCAAGGCTCATTCATCTTGTTATGTGTTTCGGGATGTCATTTTGTCATACTGCTGCATGATATTCCATCATATGCATATAGCACATTTTGTTAATCCACTTGTCTGTTGATGGGCACTTGGATTGTTTCTATCTTCTGGTGATTGTAAGTAATGCTACTATGAACATCGGTATGGAAATGTCCACTTGTATTACTGCTTTCAGCTCTTCTTGGTATATACCAAGTAGTGCTATTGCTGGGTCATAGGGCAACTCGATATTCAGTTTCCTAAGGAACCACCAAACTGTCTTCCTTAGTAACTGTACCATTATACATTACCACCAGCAGTGCATAAGTGTCCCGATTTCTGCACATCCTCTCTAACATTTATAGTTTCCTGTTTAATAGCAGCCGTTTTTATAGGTGTGAGGTGGTATTTCATTGTAGTCTTGATCTGCATTTCCCTTATAGCTAATGAAAATGAGCATCTCTTCATGGGCTTTTGAGCTATCTGTATTTGCTCTTCAGAAAAATGCCTAGTCATATCTTCAGCTCATTTTATAATTGGACTTTTTGTTTTTGTTGCTGAGTTGTATATTTCTCTATATATACAGGACATGAAACTTTTGTCCAATGTGTGATTTCCACATATTTTCTTCCATTGAGTTGGCTACCTCTTCACCTCTTTGACAGTGTCTTTTGAGGTGTGAAAGCATTTGATTTTGAGGAGTTCCCATTTGTCTAGTTTTTCTTTTGTTGATTGTGCTTTGGGTGTAAAGTTTAAGAAGCTACTTCTTAATACTAGGTCTTGAAGATGGTTCCCTCCATTTTCTTCTATAGTTTCTATAAGAACTATGGTCCTAGTTCTTATATTTAGGTGTTTAATCCACTTTGAGTAAATTTTTGTATATGGTGTGAGATAAGGGTTCTCTTTCATTCTTTTGGCTATTGACATACAGTCCTCCCATGCCCATTTTTTGAAAAGACTATTTTGTCCCAGTTCAGTGGATTTGGGGGCCTTGTCTAAATCAGTTGACTATAGATTTAGTGGTCTATTTCTGCACTCTCAATTAAATTCCACTGGTTAATGTGTCTATCTTTGTGCCACTACCATGCTGTTTTGACACTGTGTTAGTTAGATTCAGTTGTCAACTTGGCCAGGTGAGCATACCTAGTTTTGTTGCTGCAGACATAAGCCAATGGCACGTGAACCTCATCTGTTGCTAATTACATCTGCAGTCGGCTAGGAGGCGTGTCTGCTGCAATGAGTGACGTTTGACTTAATTGGCTGGTGCTTAAATGAGAGATCAAAACGTAGCACAGCCTAAGCAGCTCGGCATTCCTCATCTCAGCACTTGCAGCTCAGCCCAGGCCTTTGGAGATGTGGAAAGAAGTCACCCTGGGGAAAGTTGTTGGAACCCAGGGGCCTGGAGAGAAGACCAGCAGAGACCATCCTGTGCCTTCCATGTAAGAAAGAACCTTAGTGGAAAGTTAGCTGCCTTTCCTCTGAAGAACTAACAAAAATAAATCCCTTTTTATTAAAAGCCAATCCATCTCTGGTGTGTTGCATTCCAGCAGCTAGCAAACTAGAACAGACACTGTGGCTTTATAATAAATTTTAAAATCAGGAAGTGTTAGTCTTCCCACTTCATTCTTCTTTTTAAGATGCTTTTAGCTATTCAAGGTTTCTTTCCCTTCCAGATGAATTTGGTAGCTTGCTTTTCCAAGTTTTCAAAGTAAGGTGTTGGAATTTTGATTGGTATTACATTGAATTGGTAGATATTTGGATAGAA
This sequence comes from Tamandua tetradactyla, assembly GCF_023851605.1. Classification (NCBI taxonomy): domain Eukaryota; kingdom Metazoa; phylum Chordata; class Mammalia; order Pilosa; family Myrmecophagidae; genus Tamandua; species Tamandua tetradactyla. Next base: position 11,447,512 of record NC_135350.1, read on the forward strand.
TTGACATCCTAACTATATTTTACCTACCTATCTTTAAGCAGAAAATGTCTTTCCACCTATTTACATCCTGTTTGATTTCTTTTAACAATGTTATGTAGTTTTCTGTGTACTAGTCCCTTACATTCCTAGTTAAATTCATCTCTAGTCGATTCTTTTAGTTGCTATTTTGAATGGAATTTTTTCCTTAACTGACTTCTCAGTTAGGTCATTGCTCATGTGTAGAAATGTTACTTATTTTTGAACATTAATTTTATATCCTGCCACCTCGCTGAATTTGTTCATTAGCTCAAGTTACTTTGTTGTGGATTTCTCAGATTTTGCAAGTGTAGTATCATGTCATTTGCGAATAATGAAATTTTCCAATTTGGTTGCTTTTTCTTTGTCCTGCCTGATTGCTGTAGCTAGAACCCTAGTACAATGTTGAACAATAGTGGTGACAGAGGGCATCCTTGTCTCGTTCCCAAGATTAGGGGGAAAGCTTTCAATCTTTCTCTATTGAGTACGATGGTGGCTATGGGTTTTTCACATATGTCCTGCATCATATTGAGGAAATTACCTTTTATTTCTATCTTTTGAAGTGTTTTTTTTTTTTTTTCAGAAAAGGATGTTGAATTTTGTCGACTGTTTTTTCAGCATCAATGGAGATGATCATGTGATTTTTCCCTTTTGATTTGTTTATGTGTTGTATTACATTAATTGATCTTCTTATGTTGAACTGTCCTTGCATTCCTGGTGTAGGCAGACCTTGGAGCTCAGGAGCAGGGTGCAGCGTAGGGAACACAGAGATAGAACACTGTGGGAGGTGAATGGGGAGGATGAACGGGACCTGTGTGTCAGTAGGATGTGAGTGGGCACAGGACCATGGAGGTCATGGGTATTAGGGTGTAGGGCAGGTAGCTCAGAGTTTAGGACACAGGCAAGCAGGGCTCAGGTGTTTCCTTGCACGGGGTGGGGATCCTGAGGGCCCTGGATGCAGATGTGGGAGTGTGTAGGCTTAGGCAGGTCACTGGGGTTGCAGGATACGGGTCAGGAGGTGTTGTGCCAGGTAGGCATGGCCCTGGCATGGGTCCACCGGTTTGGAGGGGGTTGGAGCAGGTGCGTACATGTGTGCAGGGTGAGGGCTATGTAGCACAGAGGCACATGGGAGCACCTGCCAGGTGTAGGAACAGGGCACTTGTGCCAAGGGATGACACAAGTGTGCATGTTTTCCAGGCAGGGGGTTGGGGTGCAGGTGTCCTAAACTCAGTGCACAAATGCATGGGTGCCTGGTGGCAGGGAGGAAGTGGCATGAGTGTACATGGGTCTGGGGGGAGGGTCCCTGTTGTGCACTGGTCTAGGGGGCAAGGCCCTTATCTAAGCATGAGCAGAGCTCAGGGGCAGCGGGCTGAGGTGCCTGCAGGTGTTGCCCAGATGTGCAGGACAATGCTTGCCCAGAGCTGGAGGGTGTGACTGGGGGTTATGCATATGTGCGGATCTGGGAGGGTTGTAAACTGATGTGCATGTGGGTAGAGCTCAGTGGGTGCAGGGTGGTGTTGCTCCACTGTATGGGCTGGGGTGCAGGTGTAGTCTGGGTATGAAGGTGAGCCTCCTCAGATGTTATGCACTGTTGACTGCCTGCAGGGGGCAGAGAGGGGGAGCTGGTTATTAACAGCGATAGGGCAAGACTGTGCTTGTGCAGGAGAAGTGGGTTGGGCTTGGGCAAGGCTGGGTGCACTTGGAGTCGGGGTGTGGGGCAGGTATTTGGGGGTGGGGGGCAGGGGCCAGGCAGGGGTGCTTGAAGCTTGGGGAGTGGGGGTGAGGGTGGGGGGGTAGGTGATGGCATTCAGGTGTGCCAGTCATGGGGCTGCACAGGTGAGGGTAGCACATTTAAGGAACATGGCTTGGCTTGCTTCCTATTCTTCACCTCCTTGCCCGTGCACTCCTGAGGGCTCCAGGCTTCTATTTGGAAAGGGGCCTGTCCTGGTTAGGGACAGGTGTCAACTTGGCCAAGTTGTGGTACCTGTTCATCTGATTGGGCAAGCGCTGGCTTGCCTGTTGCAATGAGGACATTTCATAGGATTAGGTCATGATCACGTCAGCTACATCCACAGCTGATTCCATTTGTAATCTACCAAAGGGGAGTGTCTTCTGCAATTAGTGATGCTAAATGCAATCATGGGAAGCCTTTTAAGGAGCCAGAGAAGACAGGTGCCACTACTGCTTTTGCTGGTGAGCCTCTCCTTTGGAGTTCATCCAGGCCATCCGAGTCATCAGCTTCACAGCCTGCCCTATGGATATTTGACTCTGCATTCCTATGGTCACATGAGACACTTTCATAAATTTTATATTTGCAAGTGTTCCCTGTTGATTCTGTTTCTCTAGAGAACCCTAACTAATATATCTTGGTACCAGGAGTGGTTCTTAACGAACAGAATCTTAAAAATGGGTTTTTATGAATGGTTTTCTACTCTGACTGGACTCAGAGACACTAAGGACTCTGATTCCCATAATCAGAATGACACTCCCAATCCATGGACTGAGCTGGCAAAGAAGATAGTCAAAATATCATCATTTGATTCTCCTAATGCTTCACTTCTACGAAGTCAGACTCTGGGGGATAATGTTTTTGACACCTTTACAGAGTTTTGTAGAAATAAGAGTTATAGAGAGGTTGGTTGTTGTTAGATACACTGTCTACATTAAAGGGTGAAAGGGATGGGCTTAAGGCTTCAAACGAGAAGCTTAAGTGCCGTCTGAAAGATGTAGAGGTTTCTATGAGTATCCTGAAGGAAAATCTTATTTCCTGTAGCCGTAGACTTGAGATCTCTGAAAATCGGACTCAGAATCTTATTGTTAGAGTAGCAACTTTACAACGTAAACTGAAATCTCAGTCTTGCATGGTGTCTGCTGTTAAAGTGAGGGCATTGATTGGAAAGGAGTGGGACCCTGAAAAATGGGATGGTGACATATGGATTGGTAATGATGTTGGGGGTGAGGTTGAAACCCTAGACCATGCTGAGCCTTCTCTAGATAACCCTGTAATAGTCTGCCCTGAGGACATAGCTGCCCCACCTCCAGCCTGCCTTGAGGAATTGGCCACCCAACCTCCTCCTGAAGGGATTAGCCCTAGAGTGATTAATCCTGTTTCACCAGATGAAACTGCAAATGAAAGCCCTGAAGCAAAATGGCTTGGAAGATATTTCTAATTCTTTTAATGACCCACCCCCACCACCCCTCATTTCTTCTAGACCTATAACTAGACTAAAGTCCCAACAGGCCCCTAAAGGTGAGGTACAAAGTATCACACATGAGGAGGTATGTTATACTCCAAAAGAACTGTGTGAGTTTTCCAATTTATATAGACAGAAATCAGGGGAATATGTGTGGCAATGGATTTTAAGAGTGTGGGATAATGGTGGGAGGCATATAAGGCTGGATCAGGCTGAATTTATTGATATGGGCCCACTAAGCAGAGATTCTGCATTCAATGTTATAGCTCGAGCGGTTAGAAAAGGTGTTAACAGCTTGTTTGGGTGGTTGGTTGAAACATGGATCAAAAGGTGGCCAACATTACCTGAGGTTGAAATGCCAGAACTGCCCTGGTATAATGTAGATGAGGGGATCCAGAGGCTTAGAGAGATTGGAATGTTAGAGTGGATTTATCATGCAAAGCCTGCTCTTACACCCCAGGAATGTCCAGAGGATGCACCTTTTACCAGAACAGTGAGAAATAAGTTTGTGAGACTAGCACCATCATCCCTCAAGAGCTCTGTGGTTGCACTTCTCTGTAGGTCAGATATTACTGTAGGAACTGCTGTCACTGACCTGGAATCCTTAAACACAATTGGGATGAGAGGATCCTGAGTTGGCAGAAGCCAGGTGGCAGCACTTAATCACCAAAGACAGGGTAGACGCAGCTATTATAATAGACAACAACCTCAAAGGAGGCATCAAAATTATATGACACGCAGAGATTTGTGCCATTGGCTAGCAAATCATGGGGTGCCTAGAAATACAATAGAAGGGCAGTCTACTAAATTCTTGTTGGAGCTGTATAAACAAAAAAGTTCTAGGTCAAGGGAACAGAAGTCTAACCTGAATTACAAAAATACAGAGTCACGGCCCCTTAATCAATTTCCAGACTTGAAGCAGTTTACAGACCGTGAGCCCTTGAATGAAGGGGAGGCCAGGTCTCTATGGGGGAGAAACCTGTTACACTGCCACAAATTTATACTGTTAACCTTCCTCTAAGTCTTCCCCAAGGAGACTGACGGCCTTTTACCAGGGTAACTGTGCATTGGGGAAAAGGAAATGATCAGATATTCCGGGGATTATTAGACACTGGTTCAGAAGTGACATTAATTCCAGGGGACCCAAAACATCACTCTGGACCACCAGTCAGAGTGGGGGCTTATGGAGGCCAGGTGATCAATAGAGTTTTAGCTCAGGTCCGTCTCACAGTGGGTCCCGTGGACCCTGGACCCATCCTGTAGTTATTTCCCCAGTTCCAGAATGTATAATTGGCATAAACATACTGAGCAACTGGCAGAATCCCCACGTTGGTTCTCTAACTCGTGCAGTGAGGGCTATTATGGTGGGAAAGGCCAAGTGGAAGCCACTAGAACTGCCCCTACCAAGCAAAATAGTAAATCAAAAGCAATACCATATTCCTGGAGGGATTGCAGAGATTACTGCCACTCTTAAGGACTTGAAAGATGCAGGGGTGGTGATTCCTACCACATCCCCATTCAACTCTCCTATTTGGCCTGTGCAGAAAACAGATGGGTCTTGGAGAAGACAGTGGATTATCGTAGTATCATTGCTTGAGCAAATCAATACATCCCCTGGTACCTGGTATGCAGCTATTGATCTGGCAAATGCTTTTTTCTCAATAGCTATTAGTAAGGACCACCAGAAACAGTTTGCTTTCAGCTGGCAAGGTCAGCAATATACTTTCATTGTCCTACCTCAGGGGTATATCAACTCTCCAGCCCTATGTCATAATCTTGTTTGCAGAGACCTTGATCGTTTCTGCCTCCCACAAGACATCACACTGGTCCATTATATTGATGATATCATGTTGATTGGACCTAGTGAGCAAGAAGTAGCAACTACTCTAGATTTACTGGTAAGGCATTTGTGTGTCAGAGGATGGGAGATAAATCCAACAAAAATACAGGGGCCTTCCACCTCAGTGAAATTTTTAGGTGTCCATTGGTGTGGGGCATGTCAAGATATCCCTTCTACGGTGAAGGATAAATTGCTGCATCTGGCCCCTCCCACAACCAAAAAAGAGGCACAACACCTAGTTGGTCTTTTTGGATTTTGGCGACATATTCCTCATTTGGGTGTGCTACTCTGGCCCATTTATTGAGTGACCAGAAAAGCTGCTAATCTTGAGTGGGGACCTGAACAAGAGGAGGCTCTGAGACAGGTCCAGGCTGCTGCACAAGCTGCTCTGCCACTTGGGCCGTATGATCCAGCAGATCCAATGGTGCTGGAAGTGTCAGTGGCAAATAGAGATGCTGTCTGGAGCCTTTAGCAGGGCCCTATAGGAGAATCACAATGCAGACCCTTAGGATTTTGGAGCAAAGCCTTACCATCTGCTGCAGATAACTACTCTTCTTTTGAGAAACAGCTTTTGGTCTGCTACTGGGCCTTAGTAGAGACTGAACGCTTAACCATGGGCCACCAAGTTACCATGAGACCTGAGTTGCCTATCATGAGTTGGGTGTTGTCTGACCCATCAAGCCATAAAGTTGGGCATGCACAGCAGCACTCTATTGTAAAATGGAAATGGTATATACGAGATAGAGCCAGAGCAGGTCCTGAAGGCACAAGTAAGTTACATGAAGAAGTGGCACAAATGCCCATGGTTTCCACTCCTGCTGCCACATTACCTTCTCTTTCCCAGACCAGAGCTATGGCCTCTTGGGGAGTTCCTTACAGTGAATTGACTGAGGAAGAGAAAACTCGGGCCTGGTTTACAGATGGTTCAGCACGATATGCAGGTACCACCCAAAGGTGGACAGCTGCAGCATTGCAACCCCTTTCTGGGGTGTCCTTGAAGGACAGTGGTGAGGGGAAATCCTCCCAGTGGGCAGAACTTCGAGCAGTGCACCTGGTTGTTCATTTTGCTGGAAGGAAAACTGGCCAGAGGTGCGTTTGTATACTGACTCATGGGCTGTTGCTAATGGTTTGGCTGGATGGTCAGGGACTTGGAAAGACCATAATTGGAAAATTGGTGACAAAGAGGTCTGGGGTAGGAGTATGTGGATAGACCTTTCTGAGTGGGCTAAAAACATGAAGATATTTGTGTCCCATGTGAATGCACACCAGAGGGTGACTTCAGCAGAGGAAGATTTTAATATCAAGTGGTAAGATGACCCGTTCTGTGGATACCACAGCCTCTTTCCCCAGCAACTCCTGTTATTGCATATGGGCTCATGAACAAAGTGGTCATGGTAGGGATGGAGGTTATGCATGGGCTCAGCAACATGGACTTCCACTCACCAAGGCTGACCTGGCTACAGCCACTGCTGAGTGCCCAATCTGCCAGCAGCAGAGACCCACTCAGCCCCCGATATGGTACCATTCCCAGGTGACCAGCCAGCTACATGGTGGCAGGGATTACATTGGACCACTCCCTTCATGGAAGGGGCAGTGATTTGTTCTAACTGGAATAGACACATACTCTGGATATGGGTTTGCTTTCCCTGCATGCAATGCTTCTGCCAAAACTACCATCCATGGGCTTACAGAATGCCTTATCCATCGTCATGGTATTCCACATAGCATTGCTTCGGATCAAGGAACACACTTCACAGCAAATGAAGTGCGGGAATGGGCACATGCTCATGGAATTCTCTGGCCTTACCATGTTCCCCATCATCCAGAAGCAGCTGGATTGATCAACGGTGGAATGGCCTTTTGAAAACTCAATTACGGTGCCAACTAGGTGACAAAAACTTGAAAGGCTGGGGTAATGTTCTCCAGGAAGCTGTCTATGTTCTGAATCAGCGTGCGCTGTATGGTGCTGTTTCTCCCATAGCCAGGATCCATGGGTCCAGGAACCAAGGGGTGGAAATGGGTGTGGTGCCACTCACTATTACCCCTAGTGATCCACTAGGAAAATTTTTGCTTCCTGTCCCTGCTACCCTGAGTTCTGCTGGTCTACAGTTTTAGTTCCAAAACGGGGTGCTTCCTCCAGGAGAAACAACAGTGATACCACTGAACTGGAAGTTAAGATTGCCACGTGGTCACTTTGGGTACTTATGCCTCTGGATCAACACACCAAGAAGGGGATTACATTATTTCTGGGGTAATTGACCGTGACTATCAGAAGGAAGTAGGACTGCAACTACATAATGGAGGAAAAGAAGAGTTTTCTTGGAATATAGGAGATCCCCTGGGCGTCTATTAGTACTACCATGCCCTGTGATTAAAATCAATGGAAAACTGCAACAACACAATCCAGGCAGGACCACTAATGGCTCTGAACTTCAGGAATGAAGGTTTGGGTCACCCCACAGGCAAAGAACCACGGCCAGCTGAAGTGCTTGCTGAGGGGAAAGGGAACATGGAATGGGTAGTGGAAGAAGGTAGTGATAAATATGAACTTCGACCATGATCAGTTACAGAAACAGGACTGTAATGCTGTTTTGTTCGTGTTATACTATTTAAGTTGTAAGATATCAAGTTTAAGAATGAATGTTGCCCAAGGATTTGCAGATTTGCACCCTATTCTGGAGAGATTTAATGTGTTTCCAGTTATATGCAGGACAGTTGAGTATTGTCAGGTAAAAAAAAAATGTGTGCTTATTTGTTTTCATTTGGAAATTAAGTATGGTCTAAGGTGATATATATATATATACACATAGGTGCCAAGTTGACAAGGGGTGGACTGTCATGGTTAGGGACAGGTGTCAACTTGGCCAAGTTGTGGTACCTGTTCATCTGATTGGGCAAGCGCTGGCCTGCCTGTTGCAATGAGGACATTTCATAGGATTAGGTCATGATCACGTCAGCTACATCCACTGATTCCATTTGTAATCTACCAAAGGGGAGTGTCTTCTGCAATTAGTGATGCTAAATGCAATCATGGGAAGCCTTTTAAGGAGGACTCAGAGGAGACAGGTGCCATTACTGCTTTTGCTGGTGAGCCTCTCCTGTGGAGATCATCCAGGCCATCCGAGTCATCGGCTTCACAGCCTGCCCTGTGGATTTTGGACTCTGTGTTCCTACGGTCACATGAGACACTTTCATAAATTTTATATTTGCAAGTGTTCCCTGTTGATTCTGTTTCTCTAGAGAACCCTAACTAATACAGGGCCCATTAGACAATTTGCAGCAGCTGGATGATCACTGGTTCTCTGTGTCTCAGTTCTTCAGCTTTTTCAGTCAGGTCCTCCCTATATAGTATAGAATTGCTGTTTCAGTTGCCTTCCCATCCTTCTCTAGCAGTTCCTTGGAACAGGGGTGAACTTGACCTATCCTATTCCACCACCTTCCTGGAACCTCTGCTATTATTTTTTTAATAGTCCTTTTGCCTCTTTCTTTATTCTCCCTCTGAGACTCACATAATGTGTGTACTTGTTTGAATAATGGTATAACTCCTAAAGATCTCCTAGGATCTGTTCACTTTTATCGTTTTTTTTTTCTTCTCTTCAGTCTGAATCATTTCAATTGTCTTGTGTTCAAGTTCACTGAGTCTTTCTTCTTCCAACTTCAATCTCCCATTGAAACCCTCTAGGGAATTTTTCTTTTCAGTTTTTGTGATTTTCAACTCCAGTATATCTGTTTGGTTCCTTTTAAAAATTTATTTCTTTATTTTGATTCCCATATTGTTCATTCATCACTTTCCTGGTATCCTTTAGTACTTTCTTCATGTTTTCCTTTATCTCCTTGAGCATATTGAGGATCATTTTTTTTTTAAAGTATGTATTCAGTGTGTCCAAATTCTGGTATTTTACCTTGGTGGTTTGGGATTTTTATCTTCTTCCTATGGATTGGCCATCAGTTTCTTTTTGTATGTTTGTCCTGTAATCTTTTGTTGCACTCTGAACATTGTAATACTTTAAGTTGTTAAAGTATTACAATTACTCATTGTATTTCTTATAGCAGGTAATACTTTGCCCTAAACCAGTTAGATTTAATTGTATCTTGGACTGCTTTAACTTTCTGGGATTTAGTCCCTGAGCTCTCTGTTCCTTAAATTTATTACAGCTCATATCATGGAAGAGATTTCCTTGAGTGCCAAGACTAACAAATACAAACAAACCAATGCAATAAATGCCTCTCACATTCTTCACAAGTTGACTTTGCTTTAGCTTGTGCTGCCCTTCAGTGTTTGGCTCTCTTATGAAGAGGACCAGTCTGAGGCCAATGTGAAGGTCAGGATTCTCTCCATCTTCTCTAAGATGGGCTTATGCTCCCTCTTGGCCTTAGGAATTCCCTGGTGTATAGGAACTTGAATGCTCCTCTACTCTATGTAATAGACTTCCCCCTGTTCCTGGGAACTCATTGTATTTCTTAAAGCAGGTAATACTTTGTCCCAAACCACTTAGAATTACTTGGATCTTATGCTGCTTTAACTTCTGGAAGTTCTTTTGCCTGAAAGCAAGTTCTAAGAGAGTGGGCTAGAGAAGAATTTGGGGTTCAATTTTTCATGTTGTCACCTGATAAATTGGCACCAACATATAGACATCCCAGAGTGACTAGGTATTACTCTGCTCCCTATGGAACAGAATGAGGCACCCACAATAGGAGCTAGCTTCACAGTCTGGCTCCTACTGAGCCAGGACAGGTGGGAGAAGGGACAGCAAGAGTGCCAAAGCTTCTCTTACCAGTTCTACAGTGTGACTCAGCATTCACCCAGTTAATGCAGCTTATTGCAGCCCTTTAAATGTTTCCAAGTTTTGAGAAAGATGTTCTACCAGTTTTCTAGCTATTCAAAGATTCTGTGGAGGAACAGCACTTAGAGCATCTTATACTACCATTCTTGTTGACTAGAACCCTTTGAATATATATTTTTTTCTTATTTTCCACTTGGTTTTCTCCTCTCTGAATTTCCTATTCAGTCTATGCATATTTTCTACATGTTGTGTTAAGTACGTTTCTAGCTTGCTAGCTGCTGAATGTAATATACCAGAATCAATGGCTTTTAAAAAGGGGAATTTAATGAGTTTCTAGTTTACAGTTCTAAGGCTGAGAAAATATCCAACTAAAACAAGTCTATAGAAGTGTCCAATCTAAGGCATCCAGGAAAGATACCTGGTTCAAGAAGCCGATGAGTTCAGGTTTCTCTCTCATCTGGAAAGGCACATGGTGAACACAGTCACAGTTTCTCTCTCAGTTGGAAAGGCACATGCAAGCACAGCATCATCTGCTACTTTCTTTCCTGGCTTCTTGTCTCATGAAGCTCCCCGGGAGCATTTTCCTTCATCTCCAAGGTCGCTGCTTGTGGACTCTGCTTCGTAGTGCTGCAGAATTTCTCTGCTCTCTCTGACTCTATTCCCAAAAATTTCCTGTTTTATAGGACTCCAATAAACCAATCAAGATTCACCCAATGGGTGGAGACATGTAGTCCCCTAATCCAGTTTAACAACCACTCTGATTAAATCACATCTCCAGGGAGATGATCTGATCACAGTTTCAAACATACAGTATTGAATAGAGATTATTCTACCTTTACAAAATGATATTTTGATTAAAACATGCTTTTCTAGGGGCATACTTCCTTTCAAACTAGCACACTTTCCTTCATGATTTGTTCTTTTCTGTCTTTTAAAAGAAATCTTCCCTACTCTGAAGTCTTAATCATATTTATCTGCGCTTTCTTATAATATTTCTAAATTTTGCTTTGGTTTGGATATTGTATCATTTGGAATTAATTTTTTAATACTGTATATGAGATTGTGAATTTATTTTTCCATGTGATTAACAAATTGACACATCGTTTATTGAATCCATTCTCCACTTATTGTAATGTAACCATGCCGTATACCATGTACATGCACACATGTAGTTTGTTTCCAGGCTCTGTTGCATTTCTTTTTTATACCTATGTCAATATCATGTGATCTTAATTACCTTAGTTTTTTTAGTTTTATGAAGATAAATGTCTATATGTTTTGCCAATAAGATATAAAGTTTGCCTTTCCTATTCAAATCCCTAATCTTTCTGGAATTGAAAAGTTGGATTTTGTTTATGGAAAACTAGGTATTTTTGATATCTTAAAACAATGTTTTGTAATTTCCTCAATAAAAAGCTTATATACACCTATTTCATTCTATTTATTTTAGAGGTTTTACTGCTCAGAAATGAATATATGGGGAGAGTGGAAAGCTCTTCTTCACAGTAGAATGATATTAATCTAGCTATACCAACTTTATGCCGGTATTTAAGATTTGCCTGTTGTATTTTTCTCTCTTTTACTTTCAGTTCCTTATATCACATGACTAGATATAACTTTTGTCCTTCCATTAGAGCATCATTTTTAACTAAAATATTTATATATTCACAATCACTGTGGTTATTCACAAATAATTTCATTATTAACAAATAAGTCTATCACATATTTGTGTGACTTCAAATTAATGAGGTTTCCCTTTTTTAAACATCCATCCTCATTTTTCATTCAATTCATCAAGTACATTTTAGATGCTCTTCTTGGACTTTATACTTTTAGATGTTTCCTTTACATTTTTAAGATTGATATTTAACAAAGTATAAATATGATCAGTGCTATTACTCTTTTCCTGAATAACACAAGGACCTCAGTGTGTTACATCCACAATAACACACTTGTCCAAAGTGTAATATTTTATAGTATTCTTTTTCTTTGCACGGGCAGGCTCTGAGAATCAAACCAGGGTCTCTGGCTCAGCAGGCGAGAATTCCTGCCACTGCACCACAATCACACCACCCTATTTTATAGTATTTGTTGTTATTTTTATTGTTTTAGATAGTCAACATCTGTTTATATTAATCCTGTTTCATCAGTTTCCTTACTCACAAGTAACTTTTATATCCTATTTCTTCCTTCTAGAAATTTCCTCTTTCTGAAGTATTCCCTTTAGTTATACTTCCAATATACTTATTTGAAGTATAAGTCATTCCTTAACACCACCCTTGCCTGAGAGAGGGTTGAAAACTGAGTTATAATAAATAAATAACTAGTAACTGATTGGAACAACAGTCTGGTGGACTTCTGTGAACAGACAAACATGTACACCAGCCTAGAATGAGTTAAAGGTACAAGATTGATAAATCACAACCCAGAACGCTAAGTAAATTCTTACATGCTGTGGAGGCTGATGGGCCTCCTCCATTAGCACAAAAGGCCGCCTCGAAGCTCTACCCAGTGGAAAACAGAAGCCTTCTCTACTAGCTGCAAGGGAAGGAGATTTGATTGACAAATTGCAGATTTGATTGACAAATTCAGACTGCTGAATACCAGCTCTGAACACAGATAAATCTATAACACAAATAAGAAATAAACCCTCTATCAACTCTGCTTGCAGTAGTGAGGAGGCAGTGTTCACAAACAAAAACAAAAACAAAACCCCTCAAAAAACAGTTTTCTGTAGTTGGCTGAGCTCTGATTACTGGAAAAGGGCTGTGCCCCTAGAAAAGGGACACATAGAACTGGGTGTCCAATCTGGCCCTGGATTATCAAACCTGGGGTGCTGGGTACTGACTCTGAGAAGGATTATTTTCCTTTCCTGTATTTTCTTCTTTTTAGAAGCTCATTAAAGAAAGCAGCAAGCATTCTCAGTTTTCAGACCTCTCTCAGGCAAGGGTGGTATTAAGGAATGACTAAGAGACAAAGTAACCAATCTGGTGAAGAAGATATTCTCTGAAGGGCTTATCTTCCCCAAGAAAAGGAAAAGCAGGGCCCAGCACAAAGGGTAACCCTCATTCATAGAATTTCAACCCCAGGGGCTGGGATATTAGCAACTGTTTCAACCTACAAAAAGCAGAGTTCAGCCTCTGTCTCAAACATGCAACAGTTTTAACCTATGAAAAGTGCCAGCCTATCTCAAATATGCTCCCAGCATGGGAGACCCAGGGACTGTTGGGGTGTCCTGTAACATTTTCAGCTTGCAAGGAACAGGGGACTGAAAAGCGTCTCCTTCTCCTACCCCCTCCACCCCCAGAAAAAAGGTGCAAGGCCCAGCAAAGGCAGTGACTGTTATTTGGAAAATTCAGATGCCAGGAACTGGAAAACAGAAACAATTTATGCCCACATTCAGCTTCAGCCCCTGTCTCAACCATGCCCCTGACAGGAAAGGGTCTTCTGAGAATTAGAGTCACAGTGGGGAGCAGTTGGATGACAAAAGCCATCTTCTGGGCCAGAAAGGAAAAGCACAGAGTCAAGAGGCTTCACAGGAAAGACGGGCACCCTACTGGGTCCCATCTTCAGGAAACCTTGATACTGTTTATGCCTCTTTTGTGAATCCTAGGCCAGCTTTATCTGAGAACATCTGACTGGGGTCAATCTCATCTGGAGAGACCCACCACCCAGAGCCAGACCTCCAGATGAAACTTGCTAGAGGTAATGGAAAGAGTGTTAAAAACATACAGAGAGAATCAACAAAACAAAATGAATAAGACTCAACATACTCTGAGGAGGAAGAGCAAAAAAAGAGCTTTTACCTGGGGGTGAAACAACTGTACACACATACACACAGAAGGCAATGTCAAAAAACTTCCATATAGGTAGGGAAAGAATCAGAAAAAGAAGAGAAAAACATTCTGATCAGTTAAACAGAAACTGTATTAGAGGTCTACAATAAGATGAATCAAATGTCAAAGAACAGTTAGAGTGCAAAGCCAACCAATAAGAAAACCCTAGGCAAAAGACAGAAAATGTGACCTCCAGAATAAACTAATCAAGAAAATTACATGCCTAGACACCGTGAAAAAAGTATGAATCACACTAGCAAGCACAAAGATAAGCCCAGTTAAAGGAACAAACTAACACTTCAAATGAGATTGGAGTTGAAACAACTAATTTGATGTGTTCAAATAAATCTTCTAAATCAATTCAGTGAGTTGAAGGAAAATGTGGCAAAAGAGATGAAGGATATAAAGAAGATACCAAGTGAACATAAGGAGGAGCTCAAAAGCTTGCAAAAACAAATGGAAGAATTTATGGGAATTAACAGCACAATAGAAGAGATGAGAAAAACAATGGAGACATACAATAGCAGATTTGAAGAGGCAGAAGAAAACATTAACAACTAGAGGACAGGATATCTGAAATTCTATGCACAATGAACAGATAGGAAAAAGAATGGAAAAATAGGGTCGGGATTTAAGGGAATTAGATGACAACATGAAGTGCATGAGTATACAAGTTATGGGTGTCCCAGAAGGAGAAGAGAATGGATAAGAGGCATAAAGAATAATGGAGAAAATAATCACTGAAAATGTCATCTCTTATGAAAGACATAAAATTATAGGTCCAAGAAGTGCAGTGTACCCCAAAAAGAATAAATTTGAATAGACCTACTCCAAGACACTTACTAATTAGACTGTTAAATATCATAGACAATGAATTCTGGAAGCAGTTAGAGAAAAAAGATCCATCATATACACAGTATACAAGTTTGCTAAATGCTGCTGGGATATAATATACTAGAAATGGAACAGCTTTTAAAATGGGAATTTATCAAGGGGCAGGTTTACAGTTCTAAGGCCATAAAAATATCCAAACTAAGGCATTCAGATAAAGATACCTTGACTCAAGAAAGGCCAATGACGGGCGGGCCGCGGTGGCTCAGCGGGCAAAGTGCTTGCCTGCTATGCCGGAGGACCTCGGTTCGATTCCCGGCCCCAGCCCATGTAACAAAAACGGAGAAACAGAATACAATAAAACAAGAAAATGTTTAAAAATGTTTCCCTTTCTTCCTTCCTTCCTTCCTTCTATCCTTCCTTCCTTCTCTCTGTCTTTCCTTTAAATAAAAAAAAAAAAAAGAAAAGAAAGGCCAATGCCTGTCACATGAGAAAGCACATGGTTGGTATCTGCTGGTTTTTGTTTCCGGTTTCATTGCTTCCAGCTTCTGACACCAGTCGTTTCCTCTCTAAGCATCTATGGGCCTTCTCTTAGGTCCTCTAGGACAAAACTCTGTGTTCTGATTTGCTCAGCATCTCATGGGAAGGCACATGGCAGCATGGGTTCTGCATCTCCAAACATCCGTGTCTAGGTCTGCTCACCTTGTGGGCCCTCCTAGCATCTCCAAATGGTTGAATCTCTGTCAGCTCTGAAGTAACTGTTCTCTGAGCATCTGAATCTGAGGTTTTTCCAAAATGTTTCCCCTTTTAAAGGACTCTAGTAAACTAATCAAGACCCATCTTGAATGAGCAGAGTCATTTTTCCATCTATTCAAAGATCACCACAAATAGGTGTGTCACATCTGCATGGAAACAATCCAATCAAAGTTTTCCACCCTACAATATTGAATCATGATTAAAGGACATGGCTTTTCTAGGGTACACAACACTTTCAAAACAGCACACAGGGAAGCTCAGTAAGTCTAACTGCGGATTTCTCAGCAGAAACCATGAAGGTGACAAGGCAGGAATATGATATATTAAAGATACTGAAAGAGCAAAACTACCAACCAAGAATTCTATATTTAGCAAAACTTTCCTTCAAAAATGGAGGAGAGTTTAAAATCTTTACAGATAAACAGACATTGGGAGAGTTCTTGAACAAGAGATCTGCTCTACAAGGAATACTAAAAGGAGCACTACAAGCAGTTAGGAAAATGCAGGAGAGAAAGGTTTGAAGAAGCATATAGAAATACAGATTATCAGTAAAGGTAACTAAAAGGATAAAAAGATAGAAAAAAAAAATAAGATATGAAATCCAAAAGACAAAATGGTCAAAGAAAGTACTACCTTTTAATAATAGCATTAAATGTCAGTATATTAAACTCCCCAATGAAAGGAAATAAACTGGCAGAAAGGATTAATAAATAGTATCCATCTATATGCTGTCTACAAGAGACTCAGTTTATACACAGGGGAAAAAGAAGTTTAAAGTAAAAAAAAAAAATGGAAAAAGATATTTCACACAAAAACAACAACCAGTAAAGAGTAGGGGTAGCTATATTAATATCAGAAAAGTTAGACTTCAAATGTAAAATAATTAAAAAGAGACAAAGAAGGACACTATGTATTAATAAAAGGAACAATTCATCAAGAAAAAGTAACAATCATAAATATTTATGCAACAATCCAGAGTGCCCAAAAACACATGGGCAAACATGGACCACACTGAAGGGAAAAGTAAACACCTCTACAATAATAGTTGGAGACTTCAATATACCACTCTCATCAATGGAAAGAGCATCTCAACAGAGTATCAGTAAGGAAACAGAGATCTTGGATAACATAATTTCTGTGTCCTAACTAGACTTAACGGACATTACAGAACACTGCACCCCACAGCAGCAGGATATTTGATTTTCTCAAGTGCTCATGGATCATTCTACAGGATAGAGCATATATCCTGGAGAATGATCCTGTCACAAAACACAACTTAGACGAAATGATAACTTCCTAGAAAAGCATAAACAACCAGCATTGACTTGAGAAGAAATAGACGACTTCAACAAACCAATCACAATGAAAGATATTGACCCAGTCATCAATAACCTCCCCAAAAAGAAAACTCCAGGACCAGATGCCTTCACTTGTGAATTCTATCAAGCATCCAAGAAAAAATTAGCATCAATCCAGCTCAAATTCTTCAAAAAACTGAAGAGGAGGGAAAGGTATCTAACTCATTCTATGAAACTAAAATCACCCTAATACCAAAGCCAGACAAAGATAGAAGAAAAGAGAATTACAGACCAACCATATTAATGAATATTATGCAAAAATCTTCAACAAAATGCTCACAAATTGAATCCAGCAGCACATTAAAAGAATTATACACTATGACCCAGTGGATTTTATTCCAGGTGTGCAAGGTTGGTTCAACCCAAGAAAATCAGTTAATGTAATATGTCACATCAGTAAATCAAAGGGACAAAACCACATGATCATCTCAAATGATGCAGAAAAGGCATTTGACAAAATTCAACATCCTTTCTTGTTGAAAACCCTTCAAAAGATAGAAATAGAAGGAAACTTCCTCCAATAATTTTTCAAAAAAAGAGGTATTTGTTTTTAATGTTCTAAAAATGTGTAAGATTGCTTAGACATGGGTTTATTTATGTTAATCCTTTTACAGCCCCATTGAATCAGGTGATTCTGGTAAATTTGATGTCTTTCACAAATTTGGAAGAAATCTCAGTCATTTTCAAACATTGCCTCTTCACTTCTACTGCTATTTTCTCTGTTCTCTGTTATGAGCAGCCCTAGTACTGTATTATTTTGTCCCTTTTTCCTCTTATCCTCCCCTCCTTTCCTTCATCTCTCTGTTTTATTGCCAGTAATTTACTCAAATCACTCCACTTTTTTAATTCTCTAAATATTTTTAATTTCTTGTTGAACCCACTGTTGAGCTTTCTAATTCAATGAGTTCCTTTTTCATTTATAGATTTTTTTTTTCAAATCTGTCTTTGCAGTGTATCAATTTTCTTGAGAGAAGCCCCCTTGCATCCTAGGCTATGTAACTCATCTCCAGAACAATTTTACAAAGTTTTGCCAGGCATCATTTTTGCAGGTGTTAACCCCAGGCACCAGCTTTTGTTCATTTCTTAATGATGGAATGATGTGGCTAGTGTAAAATCAAGGACTGTATGAATATACATGTGATGGATTATCATGGGAGAATGTTTTTCTTGTCAACATACTCTGTAATAACTTTGTTATTTAGTGGTCAAATATTTTCCAGATTTTCTGCAAGGGTTTCAGATATTCTCATGCTTTGATGGCCCTACATAACCTTCTTCTTTCTTTTCCTAAACATAAAAATACAAACTTCTGTATTTCTAAACTACCTATCCCCACACCATCACCAAGGGGCAACCTTAATATTAATGCAAATGCTTATCCTGTTCATCTCAGTTTCTTCATTTCCAACATCAGGATATTTTGCATTCGTAGCTCAGCTATAAAATTAAAATAGTTTTAAAAAATGTATTTTATCCATAAGATATATTTTTTAAATCAGGAGAAATATCAAACTATCTTAGCCTGTATTTGTCTCTTTTTCTCTTTTTTGTTTGTTTGTTTGTTGATTTATTCAGAGCTGTAAGTCCTGCCTGTGTACATAGTTATGTTCTTGGGAGCCCTCACACATAGGCAGGCACAGCTCACAAGGAAGTGATTTTGAATGAATCCATGTTTGAGAAATTGGGTTTACAAGGTGGAAGCATGTGTACCTTTCCAGAAAAACAGAAAGAAACTTTTTTACAGCAATTGGGATGAATAAGAAGGGATTAGGGCCACCTTCAGTACAGAGAATCAGTCAATCAACCCACTTCAAAGAATTCTCAACTTTTAGGAGCAGTTTTCATGGATTCCTAATGCATCTCTTTTCTCACAATTTTTATATAAATTTTATAAGTCAAAGGATTTTTTACTAATGATATTTTTCATGAATGCTTTCACTATTTTTCCTTAATTTTTGAACTTATCAAAGATATCAAATTAGCAATAATATATTCATAATCTTGAAACTATATACACAAGTCTCAAATCAGAAATTATTCAGCATAAAGTACCATCTTTTGTGATAGACACTATTTTTCTTTAATTCAGCAGAAAAATAAAGTTCACTTCATAACATAGGTCATGCTAAAAATATAAATAGCCTTTAAAATAACTGCTAACAAGCAAATTAGCCACCGAATGGAATGGCAGCTGATCAATAATGACAATAAAACTACAGAATTCTTGCTGATCTCATATTGTCTGTGAATGCAAACTGTAAAAGAGGTCCCCACAGGCCCCAACAATAACCTACAAAGAATGAGACACAAAAGGTATCGAGCATAAAGATAGTTCAATTTCCCAAGACAGCCAGCTCTTGTCACATCAAACCACCTATTAGTCACAAACTCATACAACTAAGAATTCTCTGGCCTCCCGGGATGGCCTGTCATCTTAAAGGAGATAATACCAATGAAAGGCACCAGTTTCTTCTGTAGCATGTTTAGTTTATTGTTTTCAATAGATCATGCAATTTATGATGTTGCTATCACATATAAAGAAGGTACTCTACTCTTAGATTGGAAAATGACATTAATGTGTCAGTAAACGGAAAAGAAAAGGTAAACAAAATAAATATGAAAATGAAATAATATAACAAAAAAGCCACACACCCCTTCCCTATTATTCCTTATCTTTATATTATTTCAAATTACCCACAAATGTTAATCAAACCATAAATTTGTAAGAAATTTATAAAATGCTGTAAGAAATTGTAACATGTTAGAGCTTATAAAGTAACTAAGAAGTGGCTGGTCTGATCTCATCTGAAGGATTTAGATGAGACGCAAAGGACTTAAGTAAGGAAGGCAGGGTAATGCAGCAGTTAAAAGTAACATAGGGACAGGACTCTCAAGTCAATATTCAAAAATCCTTTAGAACTGGTTAATGTACACCTTATGCTGAAACATTTGCAATAAATATGTAGTTTTACATACGCAATCAATATGATGCAATAGGAAAGGCAACAAACCCGTTAATGAAAGAACAGCTCCATCATCCTTCCAAATGACTGTTGAGGTGTTATGCTGTGCCAAATTGTGAACTAATTGCTGAGATTCCAGGATGGTACCCTGCCTCAAGAATTATATACTACTGGGAAGATTCAGATAGGTAATTCAATTAGAAAATAAATGATGAATTTTGAAATGGCCATATGTGTAAGGTACTATTTGAGTACAAAGGAGGGACATCTAAGTTGTACTGAAACATTGGGAGAGTCTACAAAGGCATTTTAGAGAAGGAAATTCTTGACTTACGTTTGAAAAATAGCAGGAAAGAACTAGATAGAAAGTAAAAGGGCTTACGGTATTTCAATAAGTGACAATAGCAGAAATGAAAGTGTAGAGGATTGGAATAGTATGTTAGGAGATAGTGGCAGGAGAGGTTCAGGTAATTAAAAGGCATTGAGGGTTAACTTTAGTTCTTCTAGTTTGGTGTTGTGTTTTTCTTTATATGATATGAAAATTAATTAGAACTTTTTAGTAAAAAGATTACTCTACCAGCAGTGCAAAGGGCAGACTGAAAGATTATAAGAGTAGTAGCAAAGAGAAATTATAGAAGGCTAACGGATGAGACTTAAGGCACTGGCAATGGATAGGATGGAAAGGAAGGAATGGATTAAAAAAGAGATATGTGAAAGGTATAATCAATAGAACTTGGATGCCAATGATGTATGAGAGGTCATTAGCATTAGGTTTTCATCTTCTTTGTTTTCTCAAAAGTAAGGGAATTAAATTAAAAGAAAATGTTGGGAGGGAGAAAAGAGATTATCGTCATAGGAGCCAAGGTAGAAAAGGATTTTCATTGACTTCAGCACTCTAGAAAGGTCCTACCAGTTAATCTAATTGGAAAACCAATGGAGTACGAAGAATTTTGTTGAATCTTTATGTATGGCAATTAAATTAAAAGGCAAATGGATGTGAAGAATTGTAGATAGCATACACAGATTGCATTTCAAAGAGTTTAAAGCATATCTGTGAATAGCAATAATAATTATAATATGGTCAAGCCTTTTGAGTGCTTAGCTTGTGCCAGACTCTGTGTCAAGTGCTGTGCAATAACTAAACCACTGAGTCATTAAAAATTCCATTAATTAAATATTATTATCCTCAATTACAGTGATAAAACTGAGGCCTTTAAGTGATAAGTAATGTGTCTGAAATCTCATAATTAATGTCAGATATTTAAACCATTATTTTGATGACCATAAATAGTTCGAGAGATTTATTACCAGATATAAAGAGCAACAGCAGGACAAGAAAACATATATGAGTGATCAACCTGACCATAGGTATATACTAATGAAAAAAAAAAAGAACAGAGTCAAAAGAAAGGCTGAAAAAAATGAGAGAGAGTAATCTTAGGTGAGACCTGAGGAAGAATGAAAGGCCTGGTTCTTGTATAAGAGATAAAAACACATTTTCCAGGGATGAAGGACTAAAGAAGATATTTGATTTTAATTACTTAATGTCTTAAAATTTCAGATTTCTCATTCATAAGTAGGGAGAGGAATAATTGCTCTACAATGTTCATTTTTATTTTGTGAGGAAAATGATATAAGAAAAGCTAAATAGTTTAAACGGAATGTGTGCTTCAAATGGGTGTTTTAGCAGTAGTCTGTAGGCATATATTACAGAAAATTCCTAAAATAGAGATGTATGAATTAGCAAACTTGACCTGTTGACTACCAGCTATTGTTCCTAGGTTCAATTTATCTCCAAGCTAAAGTAGAAAAGTTTTTCAAAGTAGGAAGCACTCATTGGACTTATAAACTTTCTACTTCCCTTTTTTGGGACTCATTATCCACAGAAAGGATTCCAAATCATCTTTATCTCCCCATAAAACCCAAGAGCATTTCCCCACCACACCTATACCCACACCTCTTTATCTTTTTGTCTGTCATTCTGCAGAAAATGCCTTTTGATCCTTCCTCGACAGAAGGAACTACTCTCTCCACTTGTGTCTGCCACTACTTTTTATTTAATCTCATGACTCGAAGTAGTGCTTTAAACTTACTGAGCTTTAATTTCCTAATTTGTAAAATGACCCTACTGCTAACCAATACCAAGATCTTTTTCAGGGTTTAGTTGGACATTGTATGTGCAAAAGTCTGTAATTATTCTATCTCTTAATCCTCAGGTTAGTACCTTTTCTTTCTTCAATACCATTTATCCTGTTAGTTTTCCACTGATTATCCCCACCCTACCCCCATTTTGAAAAAACATCAACGTATTTTTATTTCTATGCCCCTTTTTCTCTTCTCACTTATATATATATAAATATCTAGAATGAATGGCCTAAATAGCTAATCTTTACTTATATGTCATTTTTCATATCCACTCTTCCACCCAAACTAAATCTTCTACAGATCTCAGCAAAAGGCAGGCTACATAGAAGGTGCTTGTTGGATTAATGAATGAGCAAAGATGTGTGTTTATAAGTTCATTTTATAAACACTTCAGTAAACTATATCTTGATTACAAAATCAATAAGCTAAACCACACATTTGGTTTATACAAATGAAAACACAAAATGGCTTATTATATCAATATCAGTAAATTTAGATGTCAGCAATGGCAGAACAAAGATCAGTATCAAGGCCCAGCATTTTACACTTTCCTAGTCACATTGATTTGGCTCAGAATGTAGTTTAGTGCTGGATCTGGAAGTCATTTAAGGACATAGCTGGAAAGAGACAGCAGGAGAGGGGTAAGAGAAGATTGTCATTCTAACTTTTACCAAGTAATTTCTATTTCAATTTTTAAATTATTATCATCATTATTATTATTCAACACAGACTGAGCTGATTTATTACAGGAGCTGACTCTGGCTATCAATAAAACATAATAAGGCTTATTAGTTGCCAGAATAGGTCAAGAGTGGGGTACAGTGCGGAGCACTGGAGGTAGATTGCTTCATTTAATTCTTCTACTCTTTGGGGTGCCAAGATGTAAAGGTCAGAACCTGTCTGGAGGCTCAAGAAGACCAGCAGCACGGCTGTGGCTGGAGCAGCATGAACAAGGAGATAGAGAAAAAGAGGTAGAAGAGGTCCTCATTGTCCAGATAATGTAAGCCAGAGCCATGTTTGAATTTTATTCTGGGTACCTTGGGAAGCCAATGAAAAACTATACATAGGGTAGCGACATGAATGGATTGATGTTCATGATGGACATGGTGGAAAGATGACTCTGTGTTGTGCAAGGGTAGGTGAAAAAGTAGTTGGTGGATTATCGCAGGCGAGAAGATGAGAAATAATGAAGGTACAATGGCAAACATATTTGGAATAGGTTTTGGAAATAGAGCGTATAGGATTGATGATGGATTGGAAATTCAGAGGAGATAAAGAAAGAAAGAAAGGAAATCCAAAATCCACCCTTAATGTATTTTTCTCATCTGGCAGATGAGGTTTTCATTCAGTTCTATTTTATTTGTAAACAATTTCTTTACATGTGGCTGTTAAATCCCTCATTTGAATCAATGAGGGTGGAGGCATTTCAGTTTTCAGCAACCTCACAGCACCTTAAAGTCACACCAACCCTATGAGATGATCAACTAATAATCATGTCCAAAAGGAATCGTGATAGGTTATCAGTCAGTGGGAAGACAGTCTATAGCACACAGAAAGAATCTGTGCTACATCTCAAGGCATGACCTTGAACTGACAGCCCTGGGCATTTAAATTACCTGGATTTTTTGTGAAGTGAATATTTGTTCTGTCATAGCAGAAGGAATGAGGGACACACGTTCCAACAGCTATTGGAGAGCAAGTAATGACTATAGCTAGAAACTTCCCTTAGTCCTGCCCTTCCTAACTGGGAGATAAGTTTGGAAAGAGACAAGCAAAAGTAACAATGCTGCCAAGCATGACTCTAGACTCTAGAGAAGAAGAAAATCAGAGAAAGGTGTTCTGAAAAGGAAGGTACTAGAAGAGGAGCTGATCCTGGAAGAGCACTTCACAGAGAAGGAAAAATGTATGACTATTTTCTGGTTTCACTAAATGTTTCCCATCTCCAATTCCTTCACCTCCCTGAATTATTTCTTTGAGCTTACCAAACATTAATAGTCTTTCTCCTAATTGGAGGTCAAAAGACAAATTTCAAACTCCTAGAAAATGGAACCTAAATGATAAATTGTCTCTTCCAGGTCTAAAACTCTGAACTCACCAGAGACACTAAACATTTCCTCCTCAAATTCATTCATTCATTTGGGAAATAGCCACTGCCCACCAGGTACTAGGTTATTTTAAAGGTATCAGGGATATGGTGGCGAACTAAACAAAAATGCCCGCCCTCATATTGCTGGTAGTAGAGCTAGGTGTTGTGCTGTTTACTGTTGGTAGATTATTTCATTTAATCCTTCAACTCTTTGGGATAGGTACTGATGTTATTTACCCTTCCAGATGAGGAAACTAAGGCTTTGATAGCTAAAGCTATTTACAACGTGTATATGATTTTGTGCCAGTTTGAAACTGTTGTGTACCCCCAAAAGCCATGTTCTGTAATGCTTATTCAATATTGTGCGTGGGACCTTTGGATTAGGTGGTTTCCATGGAGATGTGTCTCCACCCATTCAAGGTGGGGTCATTTACTGGAGTCCTTTAAAAGGGAACCATTTTGGAAAAAGCTTCAGAAGTGACAGAGCCAGCATACAGAGGGATGCTTTGAGATGCAGAAAGAAAACAACCCTGGGGAAGCTCTCTGAAAACCAGAAGCCAAAGGAACAGCAGACACCAGCAACATACCTTCCCAGCTGACAGAGAAACTCTGAATGTCATTGGCCCTCCCTTGAGTCAAGGTATCTAGCTCTGGATGCCTTAATTTGTACATTTTTATGACCTTAGAAATGTAAACTTGAAACTTAATAAATTCCCTTTTTAAAAGCAGTTCTATTTCTAGTATATTGTATTCCAGGGGCTTTAACAAACTAAGGCAGCTTGTAAATGTGAAGAGTCAGGAATCAAACCCAGTCAGGCTCCAGAGTACTCACCACAAGCAACATGCTATATTGCCCTGCAATTATTTGAGGATGAACGCAAAAACAAATCCTTTCTTGCCTAAACCCACAGCATTTGGCTTTTTTGTTAGAGCTTTATGTCTCTATGAAGCTATATCATAGTTTCTTTCTTTTAGAAAGATGTTTGAAATTTGGATAAAAGGCCAATTTCCTCACAAGAAGAGACTGTTTGAAAGATCACTGTCAATAGCCCAAGCAATTAAAGAAGAAAGTAGGAATTCTTACCTTAAATGAAAGCACAGTGATCATGCCTCAAGAACATCATGGTTATTAAATGCTTAGAGAAAGCTAAGTGTCCAAAAATTTATGAATAACCAGACAGCAGATATTTTAAGGCAGTACCAGACATTGAGGGATATGAAAACACATCATATTTTCATCTTACATTGTCAATCTGTTATAATAACTCAAAGATGGATGAAACATGAGTCATAGTAGTAACCATCATCACCAGTTAACAATAACTAAGTTTTAGCTATAGAAATGTAGATTTCATCTAGTTATATCAAAGTTTAAGAAGTTCTTATATCTATACATGAGAATGTAACTTGATTTGTGTGAACTATTAAGTTTGGTGTCACATAATAGGTAATATTTCTGATGCTATCAAAGAAAACATTGCTTCAGCCCCCCTGGTATCTGCCTCTAGCATCATTTTTTTTTTTCCATTTATACCACTATCCTTGAGGCAAGTATTTCCTCTCTGGCCCTTCAACTGAGATATTCTCCTGAAGTTCAAGCTGCAATCATGCACATTCTCCTCCCAGCCAGGTTATCCTATCTCCCTCAGCAGGTAAAGTTTTATACTCCTCCAAAGGATTGCAAGCCACAAATATTTGGTTCACTAAAAACACTACAGAGGTATTTGAAATTGTCCCCATCAAAATACCAAACTGTAGAAATATAAAAATAGAAATAAAAATTAAGTTTATTACACCTAATAAAAGGCAACTCAACTACCCAAGTACTAATGTTTCAGCGAGAAAGGAGGAAATAGAAGATTTATTCTAAGGATGACCACAAATAATAACACTTTCTTTAGGAATTATGCATATGCCTAAAGAATCTATTGGAAGGTACATATTTTTCCTACACATTATCTAACTATCCACATATTTCTTTCTCCATACAAACCAATCATCAGGAAAGCAAAACCAACAAACTCTAAACTGGGGTCTGTCTGGATAGTCTAGTTTATAGACTTGTACCCTAAGGATGTTATCTCAGATGCCTCTAGAATGAAATGGAATTAGGAATTGCACAGACCTTCTCCACTAGAATTGCATTACAAATTTTAACATACTTCTGCATATGCTTTAATCATATTACCCTTAAGTAACCAGTCACTGGTCTCAAAATTCTGTCTATAATGACAAAGAATATAAAAGCAGGAACACAATTCTGGCATTGGAATTGTTATGCTGCCTCTAATTCTGTTTCCTTTCTTTACTATACAATTCTTTTAAAGAAACGTGCCTCTTACCTCCCTTTGTAAAAACGGTGATTGAGAGGTATTAGAATAAAAACATTATATAAAATAGTGCTTGAATGTAAAAATATGTTATTTTCATAGGGGAAGGTAGTATAATCATCAAAATATCCTGTGGCTGTTGTTTTAAATCTAACATATATTTTCATTATAGCTACTCAGAGATATACACACTATGCCACAGAATGGAGAATCTTAAATAGCCATCTGTGTATTTAACTCAAGACCTTTACAAGAGATGCAAAAACAAAGGTATTTTTTTTTCAACAATCCTGGTTGTATGCTTCCATAACAAAGTGTACTTTATCTTCGCAGATTTCCTCAGCATCAGCCTTTGTATTTCTTGAGCCTGGAATGGAGAAAATATCTCCTCTGTATTATCCGTCTCAAAATTTATTATTGAAATGTATACCAAATAAACAAGACAATTAAATAACGGTACTCTGGTGTCCAAGAAACCAGTCATGCATATCCATTTATGGTGTATAAGAAACGCTATTTGGGGATGCACGGAGCCAGAGATGATTTGGCAGGTAATATAGCCTAATGGAGTCTCTGGCTCTTTCTCACTACTCTACCACCATCCAGAAATCAATCCAGGAGCTCACTGAGTCTACTATACAAAGAAAGGATGCTAGAATATAGATAGAGCTTTACCCACTACCTTCTGTGTAAACCTATTCGGGTCACCAATGGAAGCAATGCCTAGAGCCTTATTTCCAAACCAACTTAACAAAAAGTCCAGTTGATCCCTCTTGACCTAAAACTAGAAGTAGTGATATGCTTACCTTCCAAAGCTTAGTGAGAAGAAAACAGTAGAAAAACTACCTTTTCCTGAGCGAGTTTTATGGCCCGGAACTCTGAAGACTCAGGTATTTGTAATCTGATAGTCAGTCACCAAACATGTATCAAAGTTCGTATGTTTATAATTCTCCCCACGCCTCTCAGCCTGTGCCCATAAAGACTTGTGTTTCAGCTCCCAAACAGCTGATTTTTTCCAAATTAAATATGCCTCGAAATCTTAAATTTTGCAAAAAGCTCTGTTTCTTTTTTTTTTTTTCTATTTAAGGAAATACATATAGATAGTGTAATAATAAAATATCACACAAGTGAAAATCCGGATTTGGGTAAGGGGTGATCATAAATCTTAGGATCTTGAGTAGGAGCATTTTTTTGCTTTTGTTTTTGGAAACAAGCGAGAACATCCTAAGCAATTAACAAATACATTATCTTATAATTATTCGTTTTCCCCCTCTCCACAGCACAAAGTCTTAAGGATAGAATAGACACAGCAAATGCGCCTGTTTTCTCCCCTGCATCCCAATGAATACCATATTTTGAACTAGTTCTTAGTGTCTTTAATATGTATTATGAAAATGTACAATGGATATTATCATATATTATCGTATTTTATAACACATAAACAGCCTATGTAGTCGTCTAATTCTGATTTCAATCTAAGGGTTTCATTTTTCTTGTTTGTTTTGTCTTTTTCCTTTTGCATATTTCACATCTTGTTGCTCTCTATATAATGTCCCTGTTTTAGGCTGCCTGATTTCAGAGGGTCATTCCAATGGTTTTAGCTACCACGAAGCAATGTTCGCCAAATTTGCCTATCACCACTACCCAAAACGACTTATTGAAGAGCTATCTTTCCAATCTATGAATCTTAATATTTACAAATGGAATATACTGACTGTGCCACCGTGAATTCACTACATGCCCCCCACATTCAGGTTTGTGAGCAAACAGAACATGGCATCAATGAGATCACTCTGTTCTTAATTTTCTCAGCATTTTCATCTGTTTTTTTCCTTCACTATCATCTTTATTTCAATGGCTAAATTTTTTAGTTTAGATAATTAAACAATTCTTGACACTTATTCTGGGTCATTATTCCATCAATGATCTCTCAACTGAATCTTTTTCTTTTTGTCTCTTACTCTTTTTTTTTTTTTTGATTAGAGAGGCTGTTACAGGAAAATCATGCATAAAATATAGAGTTCCCCATATTAATTGTGCTTTAAATCATCCTTTGTATTGGCCATCGTTGTATCTGAACTATTAAAATAATCTCCTACTTGGTCTCTGCTCTCACTCTTGCCCTCCTATATTATAATCTTAATTCAACAATGACAGTGATAGGCATTATTAATTCAATTTTAAGTTTCGAACAGAATTCAATTTGAGAATAAAATTTCCATTGTCTTAGCTGTAATTTTTCCGTGCAAAACAAAAAAATGGCAAAGCTAAATATGTTGAAATAGATGTTTTTAGCGTATCTTCCAGGAAGTATTTTAATAAATGTTCAAGAAATGTTAATTTTAAATAAATCCTGGTTTTTAAATTTGAAGAGAAATTAATAAACTGACAAGAATGTATGTCATTCATTTAAACCCAAAGTATTCGGAGAAAAAAACAATGAGAAATTGCCTGGTGTCTTACCTCTGTTAATTCAAATCTTTAAAATCTACACCCTCTGCTGCACTTTCCTTGTAGGACATATTTATTCTTCTCAATTAAAAATAATGAATTCTTCTAAAGAAAATTTATTTTTCAGCAATTTGCATAGAGAACAGCTAATTTCCTCTGCAGTGTTAAATTTGTGAAAAGTTTGGTTATGATCACAAAAGAGGTGAACAAATTCCTAAAATAGGCTGGTAAAAATTTATTGGAAAGGCACAACAATAAGCTGAACTATTTCCAAAAGCTTGTTAGAGTGAAAAGAATCCTAAATGTTTGATAATAATGAAAAAACCTTTCAGGAAAGGCACCATTAATTATCCCAGTATTATAGTATTCTAAATAAACAATAAGGTATATTATGATGATGATGATGATGATGGTGGTGGACATTTTCTTATATCCAGGATCCAAATCAACATCGACAACTGAACATGATCAGTATCAGTTTGAGTTTTGTCATAGTTAACAAGCCAAATTGACGCAGATCAAAACACCTTTTTCATGTCAAGAATAGAGCTTGGTTGTCAAAAAAGCATAGTGATGAGGGACCGTGGGGAGACATCCCAGCAATAATCAATCGTCAATCAGTCATGGAAAGTGCTTATTCTGCTCTTGTACCAGCCTCTTCATTACTTGCTGTGCACGGATCTCAGGAGAGGAAATATAAAGGTTCCTTTCAATGAATAAGGCAATAGTTTCTGGACTGAGAGAAAAGCAACTTAGATTGAATTTAAAACCACTTTTGTTTTCTAGTTGTTCCTATTTTTTTTTCCATTTAAAGAAAACAATAACTTTTTAGAATGTGGCAATAGAAATAATTAAAATTGCATTCAAATGTGCTTTCTTCCAAACTGATAATTCAGCATTTCCTTAAATAAATGTTGTAAGTCAGAGATTTAAATCTAAATAGTGGGAACTGATTAATTGTAGTGAATATGTTCTCTTTAAATATAAATAAATGAGTGAAGATACATAGTAACAATATCTTAAGAATATTAAAAGGTTAATCATAATATTAGTTTCAGGTAAAGGTTACATAGTTAAATTAAATTCACATGATTCATAGATGAAAATGCAAAAGTAGAACACTCAAGTTGCTTGAATTTACAGATGATTCTTTTGAATATTATAATTCTGTTCTTTGGGATCTGTACCTAATAACATTGAATCCCACTAGAAGGCAAAAAAAAAAAAAAAGTAAAAAGAAAAAAGTCATTTCTTGTCTTTTTCCTGCTTATTTTTTGAAGCAGACACATTCTCTCTTCCTTAAGTTAGTCCACAACCAGTTTGGCACTTACCCTGCACCACTAAAACCATAACTGAATGTTTATGGTAGGGAAGCTGGTAAGGGAAATGATTTTGAATTTATTTTCATAAGTGGAAAACAGGTTTGCCAAAATAGTTTGACTTTATGAAAGGAGAGAACAGCTGTATTTGGTTTATAATAAATCTCTCACAAATCAGTAAAAGCAAATAGACAGCACAACTGCAACCCATAAAAGTGGAAAATGTTAAACAACAGGCAGTGAAGTTGTTAAACTTTCCCACAGACACTGCAGGTTAAAAAAAAAAAAGCATCTAAAAAATCCACACATGCAACTCACATGAAAAAATGGACCAAATCACATCGGAAGAGGAGAAGGAATTATTGCTGATTAGAGGAAAAATCCTGTTAAGGTGATTTTTCTGGGCATCAGGATGGAGGCGTCCAGGGCAGCTTCCTCGTCCTATTAAGGAATGTTAGTGCAGAATAATTACTTGCTTGCCAAAAATGACAGGACATTGACCCTGCAGACTTATTGAATTCTCATTGCTTGCCTCCAGGCCATGTCGGGGGTTATTCAATTTTGCCTGAGGAGGACAATCTATTATGAGAGATGAGTCAAGAAGACATCCTCCTTGATTGCCTACCAAAACCATTATCGCAGCACAGAGAGGGCATCGGCAGGGAGTGGACAGACAAGACAACACTGATCTCGATTACCCAGGGACAAGATACAATTTACATTAGTTGAAGCCACAGGACAGAGGGCAATCAGCCCTGGGAATAGGGCGGCAGCCCTAGAGTGAACCAGTATTAACCGTGGAGTAGCATCTGAGCTACTTGTTTATGCTAGACATGACCTTTAGCCTTACAAGGTAGCAGCTGATTGGTTTGATCTGTAATTATGTAAATGTTTTTACATTGATAAAACAGAATTGTTCTCCAAAAGTACGAGGAAAAGATCCAGAATCCTAAACTATGAAAATCTGTGGGTTATATTAATTTCACCATACCTGTTTTAGATTTTTCTATCCTAAGGCAATTGCTCAGCAACAGTGGTTATTTTGACCCAGGGAACTTGTAATCAAAATTGCCCACCAATACAGAAAGCAACAACCTTGTCATAACTGTCCCCACGTTTTCAAAAAAATTACAGATAATAAATGAAAATATCCAGCATGCAAAGTTCCAGGAGTGATGTAAAATTTTGATTTGAGACTGCTCAATAAGCCGATTTTTTGGAACTAATGATAACATATATGGAAATCAAGTAATGCTTCTCTTTAGACTTGACTGTTAACTAAAGCTTACCAGATCCCAATATCCTGTTAAACTATTCTACTAAATTGGAAAATTGTATGTTATTTTTATCTGTCAAAGAGAAATGCCTTATTACATCTTTTAACAAATGGTTTAATTGAGAAAAAGAAATGCTTACATTTTTCTATGGATTATAAGGGTCAGGGACTATGGTAGGGGTTAATAATGATGTGTTCAATTTAGCATTTTGCAATAATATTATGCTCAAAAGACCTAGTAACTGGTTGATTTTTGCAATCTTGGGAGCTCCTGTCAGCATGAGATAACAATTCCTATAGAAACGATGTTTCACAAGTTTTAGATAATTATATAAGAATCCATGGGAACTGCTGAAAATACGAAAAATACCCCAGTTTATTTCAGAATTCTCCTGCTATGTTATTAGTATATCTGCAGAAGCTGAAAAGCAAATAACCTCTCATTCCCCCATGAACACTGATTAATTAGAACATGAAACCAGGGTGATTTGTGAAAGAGCTTTGCAAAACAAAAGATTTGGGTGATTTTATGCTTGAAGCCTATTCTGGATCAAACTAGCAACCAGAGAAAATTAAACCACTGATATAAAAATTAGAATATGCATTATAAAAGGATCCAAAAGTAACTGTTGGCTTGTCTTTTCCAGTCAGAATGTAATAAATAATCAAAGTGCTTTGTTTGAAGCCTTAATCCCAACCAACATGTACACAGATTGATATGTCCTCAATCCCGTATCCAAGTCATACATTTCATTCACTTCAAAAGATTTATGAAACTGATGTCTAGCAGGAGAAAGCACATAGTACTTTCGCACATAGTAAGTGCTAAAACAACTTAGCCATTGATTTGTTGATTATATAAAACAAATTGTTGAAAACATTTTCATAGCCGTAAAGATCACAGAATATTAAAATGTGCAGATGCCTTCGAGATGACCTATTTTAGCCCTGCACTTTACAGGTAAGAAGATAAAGTCCCTAGCGTTAAGCTTGTAGGACATGGACAGGTTAGGAATTTAGAACAAGTCCTTGGAGTTAGACTCTTGGGATTGCAATCATACTGTGTAACCTAGGGCGATTTATTTAACTTCTTTATGCTTCAGTTTCCTCATGCATAAAATAGATATCATAACAGTACTTATCTTATAGGGTAGTTATACGGATTAAATTGGATAATACATTTACAAGAGACATTTATAAGAGTACCTGGCGCAAATTATGCTGTCAATATACTCTGGCTTTTATTGTAAAGCCCAAAGTCATTCACTAGTTATTGATAGGGCATGGATTTTAAAAAAAACAGGCTACTCATTGTATTAAAACACATTAATGCCTCTTCTATGTGTATGTTTTTATAATTACATAATTTTTTTAAATTATATAACATTGCATGAAATTAATTTTGTAGATTCACTTTAGAAAAAGTAGAAACAACTTCAAATCAACAAAACATATGTACATTTTGAAATCATCCATAATCCCAACACCAAGAAAAGTACAGCATTAACTGTTTGGCATATAAATTACCAAAAACTTTACTTGTTTATATATGATGTATATGCAGTAAAATCCTACCATAGCCCTATAAATGGGATCTAAAGGTTTTTGTCACATAAAACATGGGTAGATTTTGTGTGACATTCATGAAAAGACCAGGGCAAATCTGCCTGGCTAGTTGTCTGAATAAGAGAGCCAAGAGTCTGATAATCAATTGTCAACCACGGAGCTTTATCGCAGGGTTTTATTTTACTTGCACACATGTGCATATATATGTATTATTTTTATACATGATTGCATGTGTGTGCATGTGTATTTGCTATTTTTCATACCTTTGGATACTCACTTCTTCATTTACCTGCTTATTATGAACATCATTCTATGCCATTAAGTTATCATACTAGTTAATATCATACTTTGACTCTGGAATGGACAAACCTGGGTTCAATTGCTAGCTCTGCTACTTACTAGCTGTGTGATCCTGATCAGTTTACTATGCCTCTTTTTGTTCATCTGCCAAACAAAGGATATTATTAATTACTACCCATAATTTCCTAGTAAATACTAAATATAGTAAGCCATATTATGTACATAGTTAACATATAAGACTTATAATAAACTCTTCAAAACTTATTAGTTATCTTTAAATGTTCTCTAGCATAATTCTAAATGCCTGGCTAGCAGTCCATTTTGTAGCTAGAAAATAATTTATTCTGTCCCCAAATCTTACTATTTAGGATTTTTCTGTTGATTCCATCACTATCATAAAAAATATGCTATTGTCTTATCAACACATTGGTGGTATTCGTCAAATTATTTCCATAGAAACTATTAACAGAAGCAAAATTCCCTGGGTCAGAGACTACAGGCATTTAAATAAAAGCCCTGATCATATTTTTAAATTGCTCTCAGAGAGATTATAACTTCTGTTTCTTCAAGCATTATTTTATAATTCCCTTTTCCATATTATTAATTTCTCCTATTGAGATGTAATCTACATAGTGTGAATTGCAACATTTTAAGTGTACAAATTAACAAGCGTCCAGGTCAATATATAGAATACTTCCAACATCCCAGAAGGCTTTTCCTTACTCCTTACTGATCGTTACCCTCCCATCTCAGAATTAAACTCCATTCTTACTTCAAGAACTATAAGACCATTTTTATCTGTCCTTGGACTTAAAATAAATAGAATTATACAGCATGTACTAGTTTGTGTGTGTTATCTATTGCTCAACAGAATGTTTTTGATATTCACCCAGCCGTGTACTGGCAGTTTCTCCTGTTTTATTGCTGTGTACTATTCCACTGTATCTCAATTTGTTTAAATAATCCCATGTTTGGACTTTCAAGTTCTTTCAAGTATGGGGATATTCTGAACAAAGTTTCTCTGAACAGTACTGACAAATCTTTTGGTAGACCTTATGCCCTCATTTACTTTGGAAATCATCTAGGAATGGAAATACATTTTCATTAGGGTTGGCCTATACTTAGCTTTGGTAAGTACAAATCATTTTCCAAAATGTTTTAAAACAGCTTATATTCCCATCAGCTGGGCTTGAGAATTCCAGCGGCTCCTCATGTTCATATACAGCTGATACCATCAGTCTTTTTAATTTTTAACCATCTTGATGTGTATGTATGTATCTCACTGTGGTTTTAATATGCATTTCTCTAATAAATAAAGGTATTAAGCATTTTTTACATTTATTGGCCATTTTGTTATCTTTTTTGTGTGTGTTACCTATTCAAATATTTTCTCCATATTTAATCGGGTTGTTTGTCTTTTCTTTTTGCCTTTCAGTGAGTTCCTCATATAATGTAGATACATACAAGTCCTTTATCAGAATGAAGTATCTTTTTCCAGTTTGTGACTTGCTTGCTCATTAAAAAAAAAATTTTGGTGATGTCTTTTCATGGTAGAAGTTATTAATTATAATGAAGAAGGATGTATTATATAGAGGGAATATCTATCACAATTTTAAAACAAAATATCAAAATTACAAATGGCTTTTATCAAGGTTTCTAGGTATAATGGAATATCAATAAGATTTCTATGTACTAGCAACAAAAAAATTGAAATTGGAATTAAAAAGAAAACATCCATTGGAAAAAAGTCTCAAAAATGTCAAATACTTAGTATTAAATCTAATGAAGTATGTGGAAAAATACCAAAAAAATTTACAAAGTATTTGTTAGAAAAATTAAAGATGATCGAAAAGAGTGGAGAAATATGCCCCTTTCGTGGTTTCAAAGATGCAATATTGGTAATAGGTTGATTCACCAAACTTGGTCTAGATTTATTGATTTAGATTCAGTATAACCAAAATCAAGATCTCAGCAGGAATTTTTGTGAAAATAGATGAGCTAATCCTAAAATTCATTTGGAAATGCAAATGACTTAGACTAGAAAAGACACTCTTGATGAAGAACGAGCTACAAAGAATTACCGTAGGTCTATACTGATGATGGTAAAATGATACTGGCATAAAGACAGACAGACCAAAGAAAGAGTGCCAACAACCTGAAAAAAGACCTGTAGATATACATTAACTTTATTTGTGGCAAAAATATTAATGTCATTTACAGGAAAAGGATGTGATTTTATTTGAGATCTTATTTTTCAATAAATTGAGCTGAAATAATAGGATATAAAAGGGGGGAAAAAGAAACAACACAAAACCCTATCTCTACCTGACCCAAACTTTAATTGGAAGTAAATCATTGACTTAAATGTTAAAAATAAAACAATCATTCTTGAAGAAAATACTTTGAAGAAAAAGTATGAGAATCTTGCCATGAGTGGGAGTAGGCAAAGATTTTTAAAATAGAGAATATAAAGCACTAACCATAAAAGGAAATGATATATAAATTTCACTACATTATAACTTTAAAAATGTTTTCCTGATTTAATATGTAAAAGTCATGTTTTATTCATACTTCTGTTTGTATTTCTTTGAATACTATGACAGTTAAGCTTTTACATTTGCTGTTTATTTATATTTCTTATTTTCTGAAATCCCACTTTGTGTATTTTGCTTATTTTTTCTTCTTTTCTTTTTTTAATTATGAAAGTTTTGCATTTACAGAACAGTCATGCATAAAATACAGGATTTCTATACACCCTCCTTGTTATTGACATTTTGCATTGGTGTAAAATATTTCTGATAATTGATGAAATACATTTTTATAATTGTACTATTAACTATAGGCCGTGGTTTAACTTAGGGTAGAGTACAGTTTCATGGATATATGTTTTTAATTTTTATTCTATTACCATATTTATAATCTAACATTTCCCCTTATATCCATGTTCATATACATTTCTGTGCTGTTAATTACCTTCACAGTGTTGTGCTACCATCACCATCATCCATTACCAAAACATTTTCCTCACTCCAGAAAGGAGCTCTGCACATTTTAAGCTTTAACTCTCTAGACCTTATCTTGACTCCTTCTCCTGGTAGTTTATATTATAGTTTCTAGTTCTATGAAATTTGCTTATCTAATTATTTCAAAAGAGTGAGATCATACGACATTTGTCCTTTTGTGTTTGGACAAATTATTTATTGAGTTATTTATTAATGACTCAATATTTATTTATCAAGTTATTTCACTCAACACAATGACTTTGGATTGTGTTGAAATCCAGATGACTTTGGATTGTGTCAATGGATGAAAAAAAAAACTTCATCCATGTTGCCATATGTTTCAGAACTCCATTCCTTTTTTATAGCCAAATGATATTCCGTTATATTATATACCATATTCTGCTTATCTATTCACATATTCCTTGGTTGATGGGTGCTTGTGTTGCTTCCATCCTTTGGCAATTGTGAATAATGCCACTATGACATCAGTGTGTAAATACCGGGTTGATTCCCTATGTTCAATTCTTTTGACTATATCTCTAGAAGTGGGATTGCTGGGTTATATGATAATTCTATACTTAACTTTCTGAGCAACCATCAAACTGTCGTCCATGGAAGCTACACAATTTTACATTCCGCCAACAATGAATGAGTATTACTCTGTATCCTCTATAACACTTAGAATTTTTTGTTTTTTGTTTTATTTTTATTTACTAGTAGTCATTCTAGTGTGAAATGGCATCTCTTTCTGGTTTTGATTTGCATTTCTCTAATGTCTAATGAGTTGACCATCTTTTAATGTGCTTTCTGGCCATTTGTGTATCTTCTTTGAAGAGATGTCTATTCAAGTGTTTTGGCTACATTTTAATTGCATTTCCTGATTTTTCTATTGAGATGTTCATCTAATTAATTTCATAGAAACACTCTAAGGATAAGAATACTATGTGCATTATAATTAATTCACAGTTCATGAGAATCTCAAGTTATGTATTTTCTACACAAATTTAGGGTAGTAATGTGTCCAAAAGAGTCATTCATTCTCAAGTTAACATGGTTGACTAGTAGGAAGGTTTCCTATGAACTTCCACAGATCTGATTCATCAATATAAGGTAAGTACAATATTATAAATGATTAGGACTTTATTATACAAACAAAACAAAACCATTGCCAAGTTGTGTTTTGTATACAGCAAGCCCTGTTGGGGTTCATATAGCAATACTGAATACTTAGATGAGTAATATCTTAGCTTCCTAGAACTCCCATAACACAGTGCCACAAACTGGAAGACTAAAACAATGCAAACCTATTGTCTCACAGTTTTGGAAGCTAGAAGTCCAAAATCTATAGGGGAAATCCTTCTTTGCCTCTTCCTATATTCTAGAAGTTTGCCAGCAATCCTTCAGCTTCACGCTCTGCCTCAGTCATCACATGGCATTCTCCCTGTTTGTCTCTGTCCAATTCTCCTATTCTTATTAGGACACCAGCCATATTAGCTTAGGGCCCATTGTTATCCAGTTTGGCCTCGTCTTATCTAACAGTGTCTTCAAAGACCTTATTACCAAATAGGAATTCATCCACTACTGGATATAGGTTAGGAGTTGAACAAGTCTTTCATGGGGGACACAATTAAACCAAAAACAGATCTCTTCAAGTCTCAAAATGAACATGGGGAACATTTATAAATCAATGCACTAGAACACTGCATCAAACTGTTGCTATTGCTTCTCAAGAAAGGAAATGGGAATAAGAAAAAGGCAATTAAAACGATAAAAACTAAGGATGCTTCATATATATAATTAGAAATTTCACTTATGGTATTAAACTCATGGAGAGTGTGGTGGGATTGAATTAGATACCTCGGTTTGGACATCATCTTAGTGTTGGTCTGCATTCTGGTGCGTGTGTACCCATTGTAAATAAAGTCTCTGTAAACTGTTACTTCAGTTAGGGCGTGACCCAGATGGGTCAGGTGGGGCTTTAATCTGTATTACTGGGGCCCTTTATAAGCAGAGTGAATGTCAGACAGAGAGAGAGAAGACATGGGGAGCAGCCAGGAGCTAGAAGTTAACAGAACCTGGAAAAGAAAGGAGAAGATGCAGCCACTTGCATTTCCATGTGAGGGAAAAACCAAGGAATCCATCTAGCCAGCCAGCAGATCCTGACCCCAAGATGCAGCAAGCCTTCTAGACTTTGAAACCATGAGCCAATAAATTCCTTTGTTAAACCAACCTATTGTGACTTTTTTTCCCTTCAGCTCAAAACCTAAAGTAGAGGATATGGGAAGATTTGGGAAAAAAATTAACTTGAATAAATAATTCCTGAATACTAGGAAAAGGACAAAACCCCTTCAGCCTTAAATGGGTTAGTTGTGACAATAATACAACTACACACCTATTGGGGTATAAACATAAAATTCTCTATTCCATAATGTGATTACAGATGTTCACTACACATGGATTCTAAAAAGACTTTTAAAAAAAATCAGAAGTGAAAATACACAGAATTAATTCATAATTTGGAAATGTTATTCTAAATCTCTTGAAACCAACAACTGAGAGATAAAAATCTTTGCTTCCCTAAAAACATTCTCTGGTACTGTTCTAGTTTGCTAGAGGCCAGAATACAATAAACCAGAAATGGAATGGCTTTTTAAAAGGGGGATTTTAATAAATTGCAAGTTTACAGTTCTAAGGCCAAGAAAATATCCCAGTTAAAACAAGTCCACAGAAAGCTCCAATCTAAGGCATCTAGGGAAAGATTACTTGATTCAAGAAGGCTGATGAAGTTCAGGGTTTCTCTCTCAAGTGAGAAGGCACATGATAAACACAGTCCGAGTTTCTCTCTCATCTGGAAAGGCACGTGGTGAACCTAGATTTCTCTCCTGGCTTCCTGTTTCATGAAGCTTCCCAGGAGGCATTTTCCTTCTTCATTTCCAAAGGTCGCGGGCTGGTGAACCCTCTGCTTCTCGCGGCTATGTTGTTCTGCTCTGCTCTCTCTGAACCTCCCTCTTTCTCCAAAATGTTTCCTCTTTTGTAGGATTTTGGTAAACTAATCAAGACCCACATAAAATGAGTGGAGACATGTCTCCACCTAATCCAGCTTTACAATCACTCTTGATTGAGTCACATCTCCAGGGAGATGATCTAATTAAAGCTTCAAAAACACAGTATTATATAGGGATTAGAAGAAATGGCTGCCTTTACAAAATGGGATTACGATTAAACATGGCTTTTCTAGGGTACATACATCCTCTCAAACCAGCACGGATACCACTGACAACAAAGAAAACTCTGAGAAAAGAGACACCTTGGGTCTGATATCTAACCAGCATCCTTTCATTGCCCACTCTTCTTTGTAAGTAATTGTTTTCATTGGAGCAAGAGAACAGATACTTTCCTATTTAAATTCAATTTTAAACTATAGAATTACATTTATATTTCCTACAGAAGGAAATGAGAGAAGTATTCCAAGTTAGATTTATATGCAATGTCTGTAAATTGATGATAAAGAACAACTCTCTGGTTCTATATACAATAATTTGTATTGTGCAAATGGTTATAGTTATTTAATTAATTCACCCGCTAATTTGTCTATTCAGCAATCGCTAACGGATACCAAATACCTTTTAATTCAGGCACTACACTGGAAGAGCCTACAGTCTAGTGAATGTCTAGTGGCCATGAAAACTAAACAGTATGGTAACTAAGTTAATGGCTGAACTAGCAAAGGAGAGGGATGACCAACACTATCTAGAAAGGGAAAGTTTAAAAACAGTTCTTGAGGAGGTGAAAGGGTACCTCGACAGCAGAATTCTCATCTGCCACGTAGAAGACCCAGGTTTGATTCTTGGCCCAGGCGCTACCATATTCCCCCCAGAAAAAATCTAAAAACCTCAAGAAATGGAGTTGCAATAATGGAATATTCACATGGAAAAAGGATGAATGTGACCCACACCATACAACATACAGAAAAAACAGTTCTTGGTACCAAAAAGATCAGGTTGTGCTTCCTGGCTGTCCACCTTACTAGCAATGTGACCTAGAGCACTGATCATCAACTTAATTCCTCTGTAAGATGAACTCTTATTGACAACTATGTCAAAGGATCATTGGTGGATCACAGAGAACATACAAAGTTCTTAGCAAAATCCCCACTACATGATGTAACTGAAAGCTCTCCTCAATTTCCATTCATACAACCTCGGCAATAATTTGAATTTTTTGCTTATTTTACTCTGACAACCCTGAATTGCCTTTTGCAAATCAAAGTGTACCATTCACACCAAAGCTATCAGTGGCACAGAAGGTCATTCAACTTTATCATCTTTGTCTGTTCAGGGAGTCTGATAACCTATCTGGCAATTTAATTGTAAATTATTTTTACTATCAAAGTAAGTTTAAAGATGGAAAAAATTAAAATTCCAGGAATATGCTAATAATAAGAAGCCCAGTTCTCCTAAAATTATTGAAATTTAGGCAATATTGAGAATCATCAGGGATAACAAGGAAGCTAATCTTTTATCTCAACTTGAAGCTTACCTTGCAAGTTTTATATGTTTTAATGCAATTCTATTGAGCTATATTTAGATACACTATACTCATTGAAAGTGCACAATAAATGGTTCACAGTAATCATATACTTTTGTATTCATCACCACAATCAATTCTTGAACATTTGCATTGCTCCAAAAAACTAAAAATAAGAAAGAACACCCAAAATATCTCATACCTCTTATGACCCCTATTATTTATTTATTTTTTGTCTTTATTTTTTTAACTTATCTGTGCCTATACCAGATAAAGAGAGTGTAAACTACAAGGTTTTCACAATTACATAGCCACACAGTAAAAGCTATATAGTTACACAATCACCTTCAAGAATCAAGGCTGATGGATTACAGTTCAACAGTTTCAAGTATTTCCTTCTAGCTACCCAAATACACTAAAAACTAAAAAGGCATAACTATATAATGCATAAGAATAACCTCCAGAATGACCTTTTGAGTCTATTTGAAATCTTTCAGCCACTGAAACCTTATTTTATTTCTTTCTCTTCCTTTTGGTCAAGAAGGCTTTCTCAATCCCATGATGCTGGGTCCAAGCGCATTCCCAGGAGTCATATCCCACCTTGCCAGGGAGATTTACACACCTTGGAGTCATGTCCTATGTAGCGGGGGAGGGCAGTGAGTTTACCTGAGTTGGCTAAGAGAGAGAGGCCACATCTGAGCAAATGAGGAGGTTCTCTGGGGGTTACTCTGAGGCATAATTATAAGTAGGCTTAGCCTCTCCTTTTTAAATGTAATTTTATTAAAATATATTCACATACCCTCTAATTATCCAATGTGCACAACCAATGCTTCACAGTATCATCATATATTTGTGCACTCATCACCACCATCAATTTTTGAACATTTTCATTACTCTAAAAAATACATATAAAAAAGAAACTAAAATGAAATTTAAAAAGAACGCCCCAGGGTGGGCCACGGTGGCTCAGCAGGTAAGAGTGCTTGCCTGCCATGCCTGAGGACCTGGGTTCGATTCCCAGTGCCTGCCCATGTAAAAAAAGAACGCCCCAAACATTCCATGCCCCTTGCCACTCCCCCCCCATTAATTATTGATTTTTGTCCTTATTTTTTTACTCATCAGGTCCATATACTTGTTTAAGGGAGTCTCAGCCACAAGGTTTTCATGATCACACAGTCACACTGTAAAGCTATACAGTTATACAATTGTCTTTAGGAATCAAGGCTAATGGATTACAGGTCAACAGACTCAGGTATTTCCTTATAATTATTCTAATATGCTAAAAACTAAGAAAGGATATCTATATAATGCATAAGAATAGCCTCCAGAATGACCTCTTGGCTCTATTTGAATTTTTGCAGCCACTGAAGCTTTATTTTGTTTCATGTCTCTTCCCCCTTTTGGTGAAGAAGGCTTTCTCAATCCCACAATGCCAGGGCTGTGCTCATCCCTAGAAGTCATGTCCCATGTTGCAAAGGAGACTTACCCTCCTGGGAGTCATGTCCCACAAAGGGTAAAGAAAACTGAGTTTACCTGTCAAGTTGGCTTAGAGAGAGAGACCACATCTGAGCAAAAAAGAGGCCATCTGGGTCTGACTCTGAAGCATAATTATAAATGGACTTAGCTTTTCCTCTGCAGGAATAAATTTCAAAAGAGCAAGTCCCAAGGTCAAAGCCTTGGCCTATTAAGTTGGTAGTCCCCAGTGCTTATGAGAATATCAGGAAATCCCCAAGTGGAGAAGTTGAATGTTTCCACATTTTCCCCCGGTCTCTCAGGTGGACTTTGAAAATACTTTTTTATCCTCTGCTCAAATTGCTCTGGGATGTATCAGGACATCACACTAAACTGTACAAACCAACAAGGTCTTACTGTCTATTCAAAGCTCCATGTAATTATGGTGTTTGAATAAACTGACCATACAAGTTAAATTAGATAGTATACTAGAGAAAATATAAATTACACACCAAACAGATG
The DNA here is from genome assembly GCF_023851605.1 of Tamandua tetradactyla. Lineage (NCBI taxonomy): Eukaryota > Metazoa > Chordata > Mammalia > Pilosa > Myrmecophagidae > Tamandua > Tamandua tetradactyla. The sequence goes on from NC_135350.1 coordinate 11,490,065, forward strand.
TCTCTTTTATCTCACTTAGGCATCGAAGTTTTAAAACACAGTCAATATAATCTTTTACCTTTTAGTCTGATGTTCCTTAGTCTTAGCCAGATATGCTTCATTCATGTCTCTAATTGAAGTCTAATCTCTTTTTCAGCCTTTTAAACAGTTGCCATATGCAATAATGCTGGTTTTCAGAGCTGCAGAACTCTAGCTCTGAGTCTCAGGTTTGACACAGATGTCCAAAGTTCCAGAGACCAACAATGTTACACACAAAGAGCTCAGCATCTCAGAAATTAGAAACAACCATTTCAGGGATAAGTATGACTGCTATAAGTTTACAACCTAGTAATCTTCACAATAAGCCTTTTCCTGATAATCTGTGCTGCTAGGTCCAATTTTTAGAGTTTGCACATTATACAGTTAGTCTTTATTAGTGAGGCATGTTATGTTTGTCTTTTTGTTTCTGGCTTATTTCACTCAACATACTGTCCTCAAAGTCCATTCACCCAGTTGCATGTCTCACAATGTCATTCATCCTTGTAGCCCCTCAATATTCCATAGTATGAATACACCATAGTTCACCCTTCCATTCACCAGTCAATATGCCTTAGGCCATCTCCACCCATTGAAAATTGTGAATACTGCTACCATAAACACCAGTGCGCAAATGTCCGTTCGTGAGTCTGTTTTCAGTTCTTCCAAGTATATAACAAATAACTGAGTTGCTGAATTATATAGCAGTTGTATACTTAGCCTCCTGCATAACCACCACACTGCCCTCCAGATGGGCTGCTCCATTCTACTTCTCTATAAACAGTAACTAGGGAACAGTACATCCCTCTCTCCACATTTTCTCCAGCACTTTTAGCTTTCTGTTCATTTTTTAAACAATTTAGTCACACACCATATAGGACATCTTAAGTAAACATCATTTGGTTCCTGGTGTAATCGTTTATGCATTTACCACCACAGTCTACATGAGGACATGTTCATTTATTCCACACAGAAGAAGAAGAGAAAGAAAAACAAAAATGAAGAATAAAGAAAATAATAAAAATAAAAAATAAAATAAAATAAAAGGAGAAAAAACAAAGTCAATACCAATAATCTCATAACCCTCCTTTATATCCCCCTCTTATTGATATTTAGCTTTGGTATTTGTGTCTTTGTTACAATTACTGGAAGCACATTACAACGTCACTGTTAGCTACACATGCTAGTTTCTTTCTATTGTCATATAGGCATCTAACCTTCCACTTTCAACCATACTCACTGTGCTGGTTTGAAAGGATGTATGTCCCCTAGAAAAGCCATGTTTTAATCAAAATCTCTTTTTGTAAAGGCAGAATAATCCCTATTCAATACTGTATATTTGAAACTATGATTAGATCATCTCCTTGGAGATGTGATTTGATCAAGAGTGGTTGTTAAGCTGGATTAGGTGACGCCATGTCTCCACCCGTATGGGTGGGTCTTGATTAATTTCTGGAGTCCTATAAAAGAGGAAACTTTTGGAGAATGAAGGAGATTCAGAGAGCACACAGAAGAACGACATAGCCATGAGAATCAGAGAGCCCACAAGCCAGCGACCTTTGAAGATGAAGAAGGAAAATGCCTTCTGGGAGCTTCATGAAACGAGAAGCCAGGAGAGAAAGCTAGCAGATGACACCATGTTTGCCATGTGCCCTCCGAAGAGAAACTGTGACTGTGTTCACCATGTGCCTTTCCAGATGAGACAGAAACCCTGAACATCATCAGCCTTCTTGAACCAAGGTATCTTTCCCTGGATACCACTGATTGGACATTTTATAGACTTGTTTTAATTGGACATTTTCTCGGCCTTAGAACTGTAAACTAGCAACTCATTAAATTTCCCTTTTAGGAAGCTGTTCCATTTCTGGTATATTGCATTCTGGCAGCTAGCAAACTAGAACACTCACACTCAGCTTTGTTCAGTGTACTTACAATATTATGCTACCATCAGGTAGTATTGTGCTATCCATTTCTGGATCTATACAACCAATTCCACTGAATATTCTTTATTCCTTCAGCATCAAATCCTGGTTTCTACCCACTTTCTATCTCCTGAAAACCTGTGTTCTCAAATTTAACTCTCAAAGTTCACCCATTAATGTTAGTTAATATTAGTGAGATCACACAGTTTTGTCCTTTTGTTTCTGGCTAATTTTGCTCAACATAATGGCCTCAAGATTCATCCACATTATTATATTCTGTCTTACTGCAGTGTAATATTTCATCATATATGAATATCCCTGTTCTGTTTATCCACTTGCCGTTGATAGACATTTAGGTTGTTTCTATTTCTTGACAATCATGAATAATGCCACTATAAACATCAGTCTGCAAATGTTCATTTGTGTGCTTGCCTTCAGTTCCTCCAAATATATACCTAGTAATGCGATTGCTGGATCACGTGGCAGTTCTATACATAGCTTGCTGGGGAAACACAAAACTGCCTTCCAGAGTGGCTGTATTATTCTACATTCCCACTAACAGTGAATAAGTGTGCCTTTTTGTCCACATCCACTCCAGCTCTTGTAATTTTCTGTTTTTTTTTTAATAATGGCCATTCTATTATGTTGAAATGATATCTCCTTGTGGTTTTGATTTGCATTTCCCTAATAGTCCATGATGTTTAGCAGCATTTTGTTTAGTTTTGAGCCATTTGTATTTCTCTTTGGAAAAGTATCCATGTCTTTTGCCCATGTTTTAATTGGGTTGTTTTTCTTTGTTTTCTTGAGTAGTAGGATCGCTTTATATATTCTGGATATTAAATATTTCTAAAAGTGGGTTTTTCTCCCACTGTTTAGGCTGTTTTTTTTCTTTACTGAAAAACTCCTTTGATGCAAAAAAGTGTTTAATTTTTGGGAGTTCCCATTCATCTATTTCTTATTTCATTGTTCATGTTTTGGGTGTAAAATGTAGGAAACCACCTCCTATCACAAGATCTTTATGATATTTCCCTAGATTTTCTTCTAAAATTTTTATGTTCTTAGCTTTAATGTTTAAGTCTTGATCCATTTTGAGTTAATGTTTGTATACAGCATGAGATAGGGGTCCTCTTTCACACTTTTAGCTATGGATATCTGGTCCTCCAAACACCATTTATTGAAGAGGCTGCTCTGTCTCAGCTGAGTTGGCTTGAACTGACATATCAAAGATTGATTGTGCAGAGATGAATGAGTCTATTTCTGAGCACTCAATTTGATACCATTTGTTAGTATGTTTTTCTTTATGCCATTCCATGACATTTTTGACCACTGTAGCTTTGTAATATGCTTTAAAGTCAGATAGTGTGAAACCGCCTATGTCATTCCTCTTTCTCAAAATATTTTTAGCTATTTGGGGCACTCTGCCTAACAAACAAATGTGGTTATTGGTTTTTGTATTTCTGAAAAGTTGTTGAGACTTTAATTGGTGTTGCATTGAATCTATAAATCAATATAGGTAGAATTGATATTTTATCAACATATGTAGAATTGATATTTTAAAATCCATGAGCCTTCCAATCCATGAGCATGGTATAGCCTTTCATTTATTTAGGTCTTCTTTGATTTCTTTTAGCAATTTCTTGTACTTTTCTGTGTATAGGTCTTTTGTGTCCTTAATTAAACTTACTCCTAAATATTTGATTCTTTTGGTTGCTGTTGTAAATGGAATATTTTTCTTGATTTCCTCCTCAGACTTTCATTACTAGTGTATAGAAAAACCATTGAATTTTTGTGTCTTGATCTTGTCCCTGCTACTTTGGTGTGTTCATTTATTAGCTCTACTAACTTTGCTGTACCTTTTTTTGGATTTTCTACATATAGTATCATGCCATATGTGAACAGTGAAAGTTTTAGATCCTCCTTTCCAGTTTTGATGTCTTTTGTTTCTTTTTCTTACCTAATTGCTATAGCTAGAATTTCCAGCACAATGTTGAAAAACAATGATGACAGTCAGCATGCTTTCTTGTTCCTGATCTTAGTGGGAAAGCTTTCAGTTTTTCCCCATTGAATACAGTGTTAGTTTTGGGTTTTTCATACATTCCTCTTATCATGTTAGGAACTTCCCTTCTATTCTTAACCTTTGAAGAGTTTTCACCAAGAAAAGATGTTGAATTTTGTCAAATGCCTTTTCTACATCAATCAAGATGATCATGTGTTATCTGGAGTTAGTAATGAAATCCTATGTGATCTTGTAACATAATGGTTACAGATGTGGCCTTGGCCGTGTTACTTAACCTAAGCTCAAATTCTTCATTGATAAAATGGGTATGATAATTGAATAACCCAAAGGGTTGTTCAGAACATCAAATGTCATAGCAATAAAAATACTCATTTTGCTGTTGTGAAAAAAAAAAAAGATGATCATGCGGTTTTTCTGCTTTGATTTATTGATGTTGTGTATTATATTATTGATTTTCTTGTGTTGAACCAGTCTTCCATAAGTGGAATCAACCCCATTTGGTCATGGTGTATAATCCTTATAATGTGCTGCTGGATTCAATTTAGAGATTTGTCTGTAATTTTCTTTTCTTGTAGTATCTTCGCCTGGCCTTGATGTTAGGCTTCTATTAGCTTCAAAAATGAAGCTTTCCTTCCTCCTCAATTTTTTGTTGAAGATTTTGAGCAGGATGATACTAATTCTTTCTTGAATGCTTAGTAGAAAACCCATGTGGTGCCATCTCATCCTGGACTTTTCTTTTTTGGAAGGACTGATTCAGTCTCTTTACTTGTGATTAGCTTGTTGAGGTTTCTATTTCTTCTCAAGTCAATGTTGATTATTCATGATTTTCCAGGAAGTTTTCCATTTTGACTACATCATCTGTTTTTTGTAGGATATGGTTGCTCATAATATCCTCTCGCTATCTCCTTTATTTCTGTGGGATAGGTAATTATGTCCCCTCTCCCATTTTTTATTTTATTTATTTGCATCCACTCTGGTCTTGTTTTGTTTTGTTTTGTAAACCTAGCCAAAGGTCCATCAATTTTATTGATTTTCTCAAAGAACTAACTTCTTGTTTTGGTGATTATCTCTATTGCTTTCATATTCTCAATTTCATTTATTTCTGCTTTAAGATTTTTTGTTTTTCTTTCCTTTTGTTTGCTTTGGGGTTAGTTTGCTGTTCTTTCTCTAGCTTTTCCAGGTTAAACAGTTAATTCCTCATTTTTGCTGTTTCTTCTTTTTTAATATAAGCATCTAGGGCAATAAATTTCCCTTGCAGCACTGTCTTTGCTGATTACCATATGTCTTAGTATGTTATATTTTCATTTTTACTAAGATATTTACTGATTTCTCTTTTAATTTCTTCCTTAATGCACTGGTTGTTAGACAGTTGTTGTTTAGCCTCCATATATTTGTGAATTTTCCAACCTTTCACTTGTTATTTATTTACAACTTCATTTCATTATGACCCAAGGAAGTGTTTTGTACAGTTTCAATCTTCTTAAATTTATTGAGGCTTGCTTCATGAATCAGTGTGTAAGCTATCCTAGAGAATGATCCATGAACAGTGGAGAAAAATGTGCATCCTGCTTTTCTGGGGTGTAGTGTTCTATAAATGTCTGTTACATACATTTATTGTACTATTCAAAATCCCTGTTTCCTTATTGATCCTCTGTCTAGGTGTTCTATCTATTGATGAGAGAACTGTTATTGAAGTCTTCAACTTTATTGTAGAGGTGTCTATTTTTCTCTTCAGTGTTATCAGGGTGTGCCTCCTGTTTTGGGGCACTCTGGCTCAGTACATAAATATTTATGATTATTATTTCTTCTTGATGACTGATCCCTTTCATTAATACAGAGTGTCTATCTGTGACTCTTTTTTTTTTTAAGTTTAATTTGATATTAGTATAAATACTCCCACTCTTTTCTGGCTGTTGTTTGCATGGTACATCTTTTTCCAACCTCTCACTTTCAACCAATTTTTGTCCTGCGGCCTAAAGTGAGTCTCTTGTAGATAGCATATAGATGGATCCTGTTTTTTAATACATTCTGAAAGTCTATGTCTTTTGATTTGGGTGTTTAATCCATTAATGTTAGTGTCATTATTGTAAAGGCAGTGATTTCTTCTACCATTTTGTCTTTGGGATTTCATCTGTTATATCTTTGTTGTTGTTGTTTTTTCTCTACTTTTTACCTCCCTGATATTCTTCATTTCTACACTCTTCTCCAATTCTCTCTCTCCCGTCTTTTCCTATCTGCCTATAGTGTTCCCTTTAGCATTTCTTATAGGACAGGTCTCTTGTTCATAAACTTTCTTAGTGTCTGTTTGCCTGAAAATATGTAAATTCTCCCTCATTTTTGAAGGACAATTTTGCCAGATACAGAAATCTTGTATGGAAGATAATTTTTCTTAAATTATCTTAAGTATATCATACCACTGGTTTCTTGCATCCAAAGTTGCAGCTGAGAAATACACACCTAGTCTTATCAAGCTTCCCTTGTATGTGATGATCATTTTTCTCTTGCTGTTTTCAGAATTCTCTCTTCATCTTTGGCATTTGACATTCTGATTAGTAGATGTCTTGGAGGTGGTCTATTTGGATCTATTCTGTTTGGTGTATGCTGCACTTCTTAGGTCTGTACTTGTTTTATCTTTTATAAAAGATGGGAAATGTTCAGTTATTATTTCCTCCATTATTATTTCTGTTCCTTTCTATTCCTTTTCTTATGTACTTCATTCTGTCATTCAATTCCCTGAGACCCTGCTCATATTTTTCCATTCTTTCCCAAATCTGTTCTCCTGTGTGTAGGATTTTAGATGTCCTGTCATCGAGTTCATTAATCATTTCTTCTGCTTCGTCAAATCTGCTGTTGTACATTTCCATCATGTTTCTCTTCTCATCTATTGTGCCTCTTATTCCCATAAGTTCTGCCATTTGTTTTTTCAATACTTTTGAGCTCTTCATGTTCATCCAGTGTATACTTTATATCCTTCCTGTTTTAGTTTCCCTCAACTCTTTGATTTGATTTTTGATGTGATTTTACGTGTCTGTACAAACATCCCTAATTCAGTTTTTCAATTACTGTATCTCTTTTGAAATGTTACTTTTTTCCTTTGACTTGGCCATGTCTTCATTTTTCCTGGTAAGACTCATAAATTTTTGCTGATGTCTAGGCATCTGACTTCCTTGATTAGTTTATTCTGGAAGTCATTTTCCCTCTTTTACCTAAGGTGTTCTTGTTCTTTAGTTTTGCTCTCTATATGTTCTTTGGCATTCAGTTCAACCATTACAGCCCTCTAGCATAGCTTCTGTTTAACTGTTCAGAATTTTTCAGCTCTTGTTTTTCTTGCTTGTACTCTGCCTATATGGAACTTTATTTTTTTGGGGGGGTGGGTCTCCTCAGATATGATCAACCCCAATAAAATTTTCACAGAATAGACAAGCCCAGATCTCAATAGGAGGGTGTAATTAGTATCAAGTCTCCCTGAGAGCAAGACCCAGCAGGTTGTCAGACTTTCCTATGAAGCCTCTTAACTATGTGCTTTTTATATCCTTCCCAACCGGTGGCATTTGTCAGGACACAGTTCTCCACCAGTGTAAAGTCAGGAGGTGCTTTTAATTCTCAGAAGACCCTCCAAGCCAGGGATGGTTTAGATAGGTGCTGAGGTAGAAGGTGGACTTAGGTTGTTTTCCTGCTCCTGGGCTTGAAATCCCTGAAGGACCGCCACCAACTGAATTGGGCCCTGCCCCTCCTTTAGTTTGGGAAGGTATGCCCTTTAGGAAATAATCTCTCCTACTTAACTCATTGCTTTGTTTCTCAGTTCTGTCTTAACTTAACCCTTCAGTGAGTACTGCTGACATCTGAAATTCCTGAGGTTTTCTCTCATGAGCTATTTAGAATAGCTTTTTGTTAAAAGAAAAAAAAATCCCTTTTCAGACCCAGTCTTCAGCCCCCAAATTTCACCAGTCAAGAGCCAGTGTTGGTATCTGCCTCTATGTTCCCCTCCTTTCCAGCACTGTCAGCTCAATTGACTCCAAAATCCTCCATCTTTATTTTTTATTTTGTCTCATTTATTTTTTGTTTGTCATCTACACCTCATCTCTTCCAGGATTAAAACCACCTCCTCTCTTCCAGGATTAAAACCACAATTGGAGCTTGACTGAGCTTTCTTTGCTCCTAGTAGAGACTACTCAAAGATACATCCATTAAGGAATTTTCTCTTCACTTGACTAGTTACTTTGACTCTTCAACATAGGTTAATTCTGCCCTTGCCTGGGGCAGTGCTGAAATCTGATAATGCCTGCAATTCTATCTAATGGGCTTTTAGGAGGTAAAAAAGAAGATATATTCTTTTTCAAAGCTGGACCCCAGCCTGCTGCATTTGCCAATCAGAGCTGGAGATGGTACCCAACTCTATATGCCCCCTTTCCAATATTTTGAGCTCATCCAACTCAAAAAGTCTCCATTTGTTTGTTTGTTTGTTTTTTCTGTCAGTCCTACCCCTTCAAAGCTGGGTGAAAACTCCCGGTTGCTTTGGCGATGCTCCAAGTTTATCTATGCTCAGAACTTCAGCAGTCTGAATTTGTTAGTTAATTTTGCAATGGGAGCTTGGTTGCTCCTAGTAGAGAGGGCTTCCTTTGTCCTCTGGGAATCAGCTCTGAGACAGCCTGCCATTCCAGTAAGGGAAGAGTGCCAGCCTCCATGGCTTGGGAACTTACTGTTCTGCATGGGATCTTGACTGTTGTACTCCACACTGATGTATTCTGTGTATCCAGTCACTGAAGTCCCCCAAACCTCATTTTATATTTTGTATATATTTCAGCAATGTATCATAGACAGTAGAAAACTACCTCTTACAGTGTGAAGAGTCAGGGAAGTCACTAGATAACAGATCATGTTGCTATGTAAGGGAATACCATTTTGAAAAGAAAGAGAAGAGCTCTGTAGACCAATAAGTGTGGGCAGGAGCTTCATGGATAGATATACATCATATGTTAATGGACTATTGAGAAGTTCAGTGTGATTATAACATAGGAGTAATATATGTTAGAGAAGAATCTTAATTTAGAGAGGTAAAGTGCAAGATCATGAAGGGACTTCTACATCACACTAAGAAGTTAGAAGGTAAGATACAATGGGAAAAATAATTAAATGAGACAATTTTATGACTTGGACTTTGTCACATTTGTATCTATAGAGGGGATAAGAAGAGGGCAGTGCTTAGACTGAAGGAAAGAAGGGAGAAAATGAGGAGAGGATCACACTTGGAAGAGTAACTTTAGAATAGTTCAAAAGTAGAGGAAATTGTTAATCTAATCCAGGAAGACTTGATCATTTTTGAATCTTCATTATGAATCCAAAGGCTAGTATGTTTCCTGCTCATCATAGGCACTCAATAAGTTACAACTTAAATACAGAAAACAGTTATAAAACAAGTTGACTTAAACTATCTTTGAGGCTAAGGCAAAAGCTGTGATTTTTTACTTTGCTGTGAACTACATTCCTTGATTGTATTCCTAAGGTAACCTCTCCCAAAATTAAAATAGGAAGATGCTTTAGATATATATTACCATAGCTATTATTAATAAATTAAGATCCATAGCTTTGCAAAATTAAAGAAAATTTCCCCCATTTCTGAGTCAGGAGTTTTATATGTATGTTAAATACATATATTTAGCATGTATTTATAATATATGTTGTTTAAAATATATTTCCCATTTCTATGAGAGTATAATTCCCTTGTCTCCAACTTCTATTAAAAAGATTTCTAAATTTCCATAAAAAGCAATGAAATTCATAAACTTAATACTTTAGAAACTTCCAAGTATTGCCTCAGAATGGTTCTCAACTCATTTTGTGATTTGGAGTAAGTGATTTAAGATTCCTGAGTTTCAGTATGGTCTTTTCTCTGGTGGTGGCAATGCCACTCTTCTTTCCCAAAGGTTGGCTGTATTAATTAGTTAATGTTGGCAAAGGTTAATAGTAGGTGAGTATGCAATCACTATTGCTTTTTGTCTTTCCAGTTTTACTTTCTAGAACAAACTTGCTTTAGTTAACTTTGATAATTATGATACAAAATTTAATTTTTAATTTCATTTATTTAATTCTCATTGTGTCCTAAACACTATTAAAGCTATAAGTGCATTAGCTTACCAACCAAAAAACAAGGCAACAAATATTATTACCATTGCATAGATGATAAAAGTGAGGTTTAGAGATAAGGAATCAGCTCAAGATTACACAGACATATAAAAAGGATTTGAAACCTTTGCATGTAACTAATATAATATATTAGTACTTTTTATTATTTGATATTCCGTGGCTTCAAAACATAAATAGATCTGCTGCTTCTCACTATCTCTACAGATAAAAGTTCAGCTATGTCAACTTAATTTATTCATTATAATCAGATATCACATGTACAATATCCAATTACCTATTGTTTGCTTCATCAACTTTCTTAACCATCTGCATATATTCCTGTCAAACTTTCTTTTTTAATAAAATAAGTTCAGTATCTTTATAGGTTCTACACCTTTGCACACACGTAATCTTTCCATATTATCATCATTACCATTATCTCCATCAACACTTCATTACTCCATGCCCTTCAGCTGATAGGCTTGTTAGTTATTACATGAATTGATTAAATGCTACTCATTTGATATCTCAATATATAGTAACATAATTTAAAGAGGCTGAAATAGCCACTGGTCCAGGAGCTTTGAGCTCTAAAGGACTGAAATTTCACCATCTGTGAAATGATACCAAATACAGCCTTTTATTTTCATCTTTTGCATCTCTAATCAAAGACTTTTCTTCCCATTATCATTATCAAATGGCAAGGCACTTTTCTTATTTTTTAATATCATATGCAGTACTTCTTTCTCAAGTTTAATTTCCTCTAAGTCTTCTCTATAGAATATATTTTACCTATCGTTTTCACATTCCAGTTAAGGAAATGTTATCTTTCTATTTCTATTATGCTCAATAGGTCATATTCTTCATCATTTAGAAGCATTTTCAGTTAATCTTTTTAATTTCCCATTTACTTTGTAGTTACTTATAGACAATTAAGTCCAGTATGTTAATATTACTTATCACTTATCGTATATTTCAGCTTTGCTTGTAGAACTCCCTCTTCTCTCCAATGTGCATGTTGAGATTATTTGGGCTAAGCAAAAGATCCTCCCTTAATACCCAATTTAAAGCCAACTTAATGAGCCCTGCCAGTTCTGAACACAACAGGGAGTTTGGTATCCCATCTGGTTAAGTGGAATCTACAATAACATCCATGATGAGGACATCTGTTTAGAAAAATCAGAGTTCCATAAATCCAAAACTCTCCTTCCTGTACTAGTAACACAAACATCATTTGTGTTTTATCCTTCTTCTCTTCCTTTGTGTTAGCATGGTCTTCAAGATGACTTTTTTTCTTTGATTCCCTTAAATAAACTCCTTGGTAGATGCAATAAAAGTCATTACAAAATTGAAATCATAAAGCTTTGGGTCTGATTTTTTTCCCCTTTTTTCTTCACTATATTTATTTTGATCAGATATATTTAGAAGGTGATAAAAGTATAGACCCAATAGTAGCAACAATAATAATCAACATTTATACAGCATTCACTATGTGAAACACACTTAGCCAGACATTCTACACGTATTATTTTTTACATCCTCATAACAACCTTATGGGGAAGATAAATGAGCCTTTGATTGTATCTCCATCATCCATTCCATTCCTCACCATTGTGTGAGAAACAAGGATAAGTGGTGGAGTAAGGATACTCTGTGGGGGGTGGAAATGAGAAGCAAAATCCCTGCCCTCATGGAGTTTACAGTCTCCCATACTCCTGAAGCCTGCCCTACCCTTGAATATAAATACAGGAGTGAAGAAAGTTTTGCATGTCATCTAGCTAAATGTGTAATTGGCACAATTTTATATTGTAAACAAACAAGGTTCATGTTTTAATTATTACAAAAATATTGGAAAACAAGAATACTTGAACAAAAAAAAATACAGAGTCTTCTATTCATGACACTGTAGCTCAGCAAATGCTTTTAGGATTGTTCATGTGCCAGGCACTGTGAAAACCACTAGAAACACAAATACAAAGCAACATATGTTATTTTCAAGGAGAACGTGGAAGATAACAGAAAGCAATTAAGGCCTTTAAATTAAGTAAAATCCATGAGAATATTTATCTAATGAACTGAAATCCATGGGTACTACTCATTAGAAAACAACCTCAATCTCTCTCTCTCTCTCTCTGAACTTATTTACCTTTACACTAAGGACCATTTTAAAATCTAAAAGTGCATAATATCTTGTATAGAGAAAATTAGAAGGAAGACTTGCTTATCATAGTAAAAAATGATTCTTGACAGCCATGGGAGAGAAGAACTCTTGAAAAAAAAAAAAAAAAAGACATACACAGCAAAACAAAAATAGTAAATGGAGATGTTTATCCTAGAAGCAAACAAAGAAGAGTAAGTCCTAAGGAAACTATTATGTTATAATACATTGAATGATTGGTGTTTTCGTTTGTAAGCTGTCTGAATGTGATATACCAGAAACAGAATGGCTTTTTAAAAGGGGAATTTATTAAACTGCAAGTTTACAGTTCTAAGGCCTGAAAATGTCCAAATTAAGGCAAGGCTATGAAAATGTCCAAATTGAGGCAACCAGGGAATGATACCTTGGTTCAAGAAGGCCTATGATGGCTGGAGTTTCTTTCTCGGCTGGAAAGGCACATGGCAAGTCTGCTAGTTTTCTTTCTAGCCTTCTTCAATGGCTTCCCCAGGGGCATTTTCTTTCTTCATCTCCAATGGTCTCTGGCTGTGTGGGCCTAGTTGACTCTGGCGTCTCTAAAACTTTTCCCAAAATGGTTTCCTCTTAAAGGGCTCCAGTAAGCAACCCCACCCATCTCCATGGAAACCACCTAATCAAAAGTTACCACCCACAATTAAGTGGGTCACATCTCCATGGAAACAATAAAAAATATCCCACCCAGCAATACTGAATGAAGATTAAAGGACATTGCTTTTCTGGGGTACATCATAGCTTCCAACTGGCACAATTGGTGCTCATTAGAATCTCAATTCATGAAATAAAATGAAAGTATGACCAGTGCATTCCTTTTAAACTGTCAGGAAACTACGCAATATATTTGAAATGAATTTTCATCAAAATGAATATTTTCTTTGTAAAGGATTCAGCTTAAAGGTGTTAATCATCAGTATTATAGTAAATTTGGCCATGCTAAATGTAAGACAGATTTATTTTGGAAATTAAAGTGATCTTAATAATTGCAAATATTCTCCCATGGCCCTATGTACCTTTGGACTCTTCACTCCACCTGCTTTCCCACTGATTTGAAGGCCGTTCATAAGAGAGCCTCAAGATCAACCTGGGTCTTAAAAGCTTACACCAAGCAATGCTTTGAGGAATTAAAAAAATAATAATTCTTTGTTTCTCTTCACATATGTATTCTTCCTCATAATTTTCTCTGTCTTTCTGACAAGTTTCTGGAGTTACTTATACTCACTGTTTCCAATCACTCTAATCTCAAACCATCTTAAAATACTCTTTCAGTCCTCATTTCATATTAACTTCCAGCAGTGTTGCAATATAGTTGACTATGTCTTCCTTCTTGAAATATGATTCCTTTGCCTTTTGAGACCCTCTCATGTTTTTCTTCCTACTGCTCTGTTTATTCTTGTCCTTTATAGATTTATTCAACTCTGCCCCTGTTTGTTTATTACATGTTATTACATGTTAAAGTCCTTGAGGCTTAGGACCTAACCCATCTCTACTACTCATACTATACTCTTTTCTATATAGAAATGATACATAAATTTTAACTCTAGGTTACAGTCAGTCTTCTAAATTTCTGATGTTTATGTTGGACTGTTTTTAACCTCTGTTCTTGGCTATCATTAAAGCACAGAAAATCCAAGATTATACACATGATCTCCCTATTGCTTCATTTCTCCAAGCAATGAATGATCCTATGGTCCATCTGGTTATATCAAAAAAGTAAGGCTATTTTCTAGCACCTCCTGCTCTTTCGGCTACCCAAATATAATCCATCAATACCATGTCAATTTTACCTACTAAAGATTTTTCGAATCCTTCCATGTCCTTGGTCCCCACCCCAACACCGCCACTACCATCACTTCAGACCAGCCGTCATCCTTCTTGTTTCTTCTGTTATATCCTATTAACTTGATTGCCTCCATCTACTCTGGATGCCTTCCCACCCATTCTCCACAAAACAATCCATTACAGAGGCAAAGCAACTCATATCAACTTCCTGCTTAAAAGTCTACAATAGTTTCCCATTTCCTATAGGTAAGGTCACATCTCATGTGGTCTACAAGGACCTGTGTGGTCTGGATCTAACTGCACTCTTCTTCAGTCCTGTATTGCCTAATAACCATCCTCTCCCTTTCTGCTTCAAGCACCTTGACTTTTACTCACTACCGTGTAAGTGCACGATGCCCTGTTCTGTCATAGCAGCTTTGTACATGCTGTTCACTCAAACTGGTACACTGTCCATTTCCCTCTTTACCGAGTTAACATCTACTTAACCTTAAAATCTCAACTCAAGTGCTTTCTTAAAGAAGGTTTCCTTGACCTCCTTGAAAAGATCAAATCCCTACATGGTATCACATAGCTGTGTATTTTAAGTACTTGTATGGTTGCAATTTTACACTTGCTTGAGTGAGTATTTGATTAATGTGGATAGCTCCCACTAGCTTGTAAACTACCTGTGCCAGTTTGAAAGTATCATGTATGCCAGAGAAGCCATGTTTTAATCCTGATTCAATCTTGTGGAAGCAGCCATTTCTTTTCATACAGATTCAACAATGTAGGTTGGAAACCTTAGATTGGATTATCTCCCCGGGGATGTGAAATGCTCATTTGTTGGTGTGACCTTTAATTAGATAGAAATGTGACCCCACCCATTCCAGGTGATCTTGATTAGTTTAGTTGAATCCTTTAAAAGAAGAAATATTTTGGAGAGATCCAGAAATGATAGAAACCTCACAGCTGACAGAGAGAGAGCCGATGGAAACTTCAGAGCAGAGCTGACACAGATGCTGACACTTAGAGAACAGAGACATTGATGTCTGCAGATGCTTGGAGCCCAGCAGACATTGCCATGAGATGTTAAGCAAGCCAGAGCCTGAAGAGAGCCAAGGGAAGCCAAGAGATTGAAGGCCAGACCGAAAGAAGAAAAGTGAGGAACTCCTACAGGAACAGAGGCTGAAAACAATGGAGCCCAGGAGCGAGGGACCAGTTAATGCCAACCATGTGACTATCCAGGTGACAGAGCTGTTCCAGACAATATCAGATGTCCTTGAGTGAAGCTAAGCTCTTGATTCCTGAATTTGGACACTTTCACTTCCTTAGAACTGTAAACTTGTAATGTATTAAGTTTTCTTTTATAAAAGTCATTCCAGTTGTGATATATTGCATTCTAGTAGCTTGCAAACCAACACACTACCTACTCTTTGGGCTTGCTGTTTAAACCTAATGAGCAATATAGTACCTAGAGCAGCGTTACCATTCGAGAATAATTTGCTGATTGAATAAATGAATGACTAATTCTAATACCCTGCTTAGTATGAAAAATGAAAGCTTTCATTGAGTTGCTCCTAGACCAATTCTTAATACACTCTTCCATTTCACATATTTTTTTTTTTTTTTAAAGGAAAGACAGAGAGAAGGAAGGAAGGATAGAAGGAAGGAAGGAAGGAAGGAAGAAAGGGAAACATTTTTAAACATTTTCTTGTTTTATTGTATTCTGTTTCTCCGTTTTTGTTACATGGGCTGGGGCCGGGAATCGAACCGAGGTCCTCCGGCATAGCAGGCAAGCACTTTGCCTGCTGAGCCACCGCGGCCCGCCCATTTCACATATTTTTAAGCCAGAGTATATTTTAAATAACTTTTAAGGTGCAATGAACATATCTGATTGCCCAATCCATGTTTCCTTTTGCTTTTAATCTTGATTTTAAGAGTTTGTACGTTCAGAAGTTCAACCCATGTACTACCTCAATGCAACAATTATTTTTGATACATAGATGGTACCTCTTATTAGTGTTTTACCTAACATTACAAAACTAAAAGGCAGTAAATGAAGGTTTAGAATGCTAGTTTCCAGACATTCAATTCAGTTCTCTTTTCTCCTAGTAGACAACTATGAATCATTGCATTAAAAGAGAGAATAGATTATGAGGATTGCAGATAATTCTTTTAAGATAAAATGTAGGACAATTTACCCCTTTCAAGATCTGTTACTTTTCATTTATGTAAATTAAAGTCTACCACTTGTCTATCTGATTTATTTCAGGAATACTTTACCCCCAAAAGATTTGAAAAGATACTTTTTCTGACCCCATGAGAAGTGTGTCCAGCCTCCATGCCTGATCTCATCCCTTCTTACTTGATGGCACTGTGGCTCCTTCTCTACTTTTTAAGTGTGGAGAAGGACGGAAATTGCTGATTTAGTGTACCCTTCCCAAAGACTTATGAGTCCTTGTCTACACTAACCTCACTTATCAGATTTCTCTAAGAAAAAGTGACCCAAATTCACCGATTCATGTCTCCTTGAGTACAGATATATGTAATTAAACTTTTAACTATTTTTATAGAAATCTATAGTTTATGATTTTAATAAATTATGCTTTTCAAAACAATGTAACTTTAGTAGATATTATTCTAATGATCGCAATGGTTTCATGCAATTTATATGACACTTTGGTGTTTTAAGTCCCCTTTTTGATATTTTTGATACACCATGCAGTAGTTGAACTATGCTCTAAGATGACATTAGTATGTGAGGGCTATTTAACCATGATAAGATATATTTATGGATTATTATACAAATTCTATTTATAACCCATCACTCTTGAATAATATTGGGTGGGGAGTATATGTACTGAGTGAGTGTGATGGTTTGAAACTGTGTGTACCCCAGAAAACGTGTTCTTAGATCTAATCCATTCCTGTGGGTGGAAACACATTATAAGGATCTTTTGATGAGGCTACTTCTGTTAAGGTGTGACCTAGCTCAGTCAGAATTATGGGTTATGGGTCAGGATTATGGGTTATAATCCTATTACTAGAGTTTTTAATAAATGGAAAGAATACAGAGAGAGAGAGAAAGCCATGGAAGCAAGAAGCTGAAAGCAACAAAATACTGCTTGCCATGTGGCAGAGAAGCCAAAGATTACTGGAAGCCAATCTTCAGGAAGAAAGGATTGCCCTCATGATGTCTTGATGTAGAAAATCTCTCAGCCTCAAAACTGTAAACTAATAAATTGCCATTGTTTAAACCTTACCCATTTCAATGGTATTTGCTTTAACCAGCCTAGGAAACTAAAACAGTGAGGTATGCATTTTTCAAAACTTATGGGGCAGGCCATAGTGACTCAGTGATATTTCTCACCTGCCAGGTCGGAGACCCGGGTTCAATTCCTGGTGCCTGCCTAAAAAAAAAACTTATGACCCTCTGCCAATTTCTTGTTTATTTTTTCATTCTTTGCTCCTATTTTTTCTGTCTCTACTCTTGTTTTCCTCTACTTTTATGACATTATACCAGCATCTGTTTTTTGCCTTTTAATCTATGAAGAGCAAAAATGAGAGTTTCCAGGAGAAACTAAATAGCCAAATCCTGTTTATTTTACATTAATAAGTAATAATTGTATGACACTACATTTAGAAGCAAATTTCAGGCATCTGGAAATTTCATTCCTGATGACATTCAATGAGATATTAATGCTATATATATACAATACTGTATTACAATATTAGGCAGTGTTTGATAAATATTTAAATTCATTATGTTATGTTATGACAACATAAAATTTTATGCCTAATTCATTGTTGTTTCACTTACTGGAATATTGGCAAATATATACCAAACATAAAATTTTATTACAAGGTAAATTCACATTTTAAACTATATCCTCTCCCACACCCACTCCAGTTCCTTGAAAACTGCCAATAACCTATGAACAGGACTTTTCCTTTTATGGAACTTATAAAATTCTATTCAGTCAATCAGTGTGACTGTAGGTGGCCCTTAAAGAATGGATAGGAGTCAAAGGATGGAATAGATGGCTGGTAAGCTTTCTTAATAATGGGACAAGCCCCCCCAAAATAAAGTGTCCTCTATGTTTATCAATTGGTTTTATTGTAATGCAAGTTGCAAAAAGAGGAATTTTATTATTTCAATACTTTTTCACTCTACTATCTAAGAATCTCATCTTTTTTCAATTAAAAGCTTTATTAAAGTATAATTACATGTCATAAATTTGCTTGTTTAAAGTGTACGAGTAAATAAATTTTAGTATATTCATAGAGTTGTGCTGCTATCACCATGATACAATTTTTGAACATTTCTAAGCTGTCTTTTGATTATTTTAAAGTGATTTCAGTTAAAAAAAAAAAGATGTATCAAAGGAAAAATCCCCCTTTAATTAATATATTCCTAAATCTATAAAACAGTTTTAGAATATAGATTCAGACAAAGTTACTAGCAACAGTTGTTTTTAGGAAATCATTAAAAGAGAGCAGCTTGGAATTAAAGTATTTCATTGTCAACCATGAAAGCCAGTATGCCTTCTGATATCAAAATTGTCAATTAACATTCTTTTCTATATATTAGATGGGCTAACAAATATAAAATTGCTTTCTTTGAGTCTTTTAAAATTAGGGGTAAGAGACTGCAATAGGTCACTCATTTTTGAAGTTTAAAATCTTGTGCTTGGTAGGCGCAGGAGAGTATTTGCATTGCAAATCTATTAGACGTAGAAACTTTCAGAAAAACGCCCCCAAATTTGGTACACTTAAACCCACAAATGGACAGACATTTCTAAACGCTAAACTTGTCAGCGATCTGGTGATAGACTTCCTACAGCTACAACCTCAAAGTCAGTGGCAGCAAATTGAGGGATTATGTTCTATATCATTTAAGCTTGTTTTCCTGGGTTTCAGCAACATTCTGACTTGCCAAAATGGAGACAATCTTCCAAAAAGTAATATTCAGGAAACTTCACTTATATGAGACTCATTTATACCCAAATCCCTTGTATCAGAAATGAAATAATGTGCTCCAAATGAGAAATCCTTTTCTGCATCTAATCCCAGTGTTTATCCTAAAAAATTCCAAGTCCTCCTAGTCTCTTAACTAAGGGGTTAGTATTAACTCTACATCACTCCCTATACCCCTTTTAAAACCAATATGGGGATAGGAATATCTTCCTTTTTCAGGCCTAAACACATTTATGTCTACTTGGGCCTTATCAAATGCCCTAAATGACTAGTTCTGAAGTTTGACTGCACACGGGAGTCACCACGTTAGGTTTGGAAACTACAGGTACCTGGGTTTCATCCAGGCATTGAGATTTTTTAGCATTGAGATTTTTAATACCTCTTCTAGTGATTCTAATAGTAGCAAGGTTTGAAAACCAGTGCTCTAAACTACAACTGAGGACATAGGAAACCAAGAGCATGTTCTATTTTTGGTCCCAAAGACTAGTTCTGCTCTTAATGCAGCATGGAACACACAGAGGAATATGGATTCTTAGTCTGAAAATGAGACAAGGGCTTCCTCAAGCAACAAGTCTTTGCCAACCTAGAAGTCTTTGCCAGAAGGACTGACACAGTTTCTATTTCATAAGCTCTCTTCCTTGACCTTTCACTGCCTACCAGATGCTTCATTATTTCTTATGAGTTTTACAGAATCAGATGAGTGCTATTTGCATTGGGCTCCATCACTTTCTGGTAAGGGGCAGATTAAAATCCCTGTACTATCTTTAGAAAAATTTCTCTGTTGGCACCAGCTATATTCAGGAGACTTTTTAAAAGTAAACAAGGAAACCCTTTCAAATATAACCTATTTTGGAGGATGGGATTTGTGGTTGGTTGCGTTCACACTTTATTTAAAATAAATGCAAAGAAGGGAAAAGGCACAAAATGTAAAATATTAAAATAAGGCTTAAATATGATATTAAAATGAACATTCGAGTTTTGGAATTCATTCATTTTGACCTATCGAATAACTTTATTTGAAAAGATCATTTGTAAAACAATACTTTTAAGCTATTGATTTTGAAGTTTTTCTGGAGCTTTTTTTCCCTGCCAGCAGAATTCTCTGAGGCAAATCAAGTAAAATATTTCGCTGGAGGGGATACTTTACTTTCAAGAAGCATTTCTTTGCATCACAAAATATACTGAGGAAAGAAAAAAAATTTCAAAGGCAATGGTAAAATTTGCAGCAAGGGAAAAATATTAATGTTGTCCAAAGAATTCTTTAACTACCCTATAGCTTAAATTACGATTTTAAAAATTCCTTTCTTAATTATTCAAATGTTAAAACATGCACCCACAGTTTAAATATTCGTTGTTTTTCCCTTTGATGGCATGTCAAGGGAAGAGAATGCCCTTTACTACTTATCTCAGACATCTGCTGCTGAGGAACCTTCTGTTAATTATCCTGACACATCTAACCTGTGAGGGCTTTTTTTTTTAAGGAACTGGAGCCTAGGAGGTTTAAAAAAATAAAAGAAAAGGAACTACATTTAAATCATTTCATGATTGTCTGATATAACTACATCATTTTTCCCCATTATTAACATTTTTCATTTTCTTTCGTTCACAGCCCCTTTAACAATTTGAGAGCTAAAAATTCAGAACATGTTTTACAAGCATTTGTGAGACAAGGGAGATATATCAAATGTATGATTGGTCTTTCTGTGTTTGAGACATAAGCTCTCCATCTAATAGACTGTGGGTGTGATTTTTTTTTTTTTTTTTTTGCATAGTTAGCAACTCATACCCTCAATAGTGTCTTGTATTTTTATTGTTAAGGAGGTTTTTGCCTGAAGGAAAAGGGAAGATTTATTCCTATGAGATTTTCTTAGATATTGTGTGGATTGTAGATGGCATAGTTTTACATTTATTGAAATTGTCTTTCCCCTCGGGTATTAAGAAAATGTGCCTAAAGCTATTATCACATCTATCGACTCTGAGGGATTTCATGGATGTGGCTCTTCGTTCCAAGTGGTTCAGAAATGACCTTTATGAGCCAAAGTTCAAGCCGAGTGAAGGTTGTGAGATGGAGATTAGGGATCTGTCAGTCGCCCGAAAGGATAAAAGTGTAAAATCATATGTGACACTCAGTTCAGTCACATCAAATGCTTAGAAATGTTTACTGAATGAACTACATGGTCCCTAATCACAATTTTCCCTTAAGAATTCACATTATCATGGGCCCCACATACTAGGAGACGGTGCAAAGGAGGAGCTCCTAATAAGTATGCACCAATTACAGCAGGCATGTGTTTGCACCTTAATTTCCTCTATGCATTGTTTTTACTGTTCAAAAGAATGTGACATTGTTGGAAACTCTCCATCCCATTCCTCCATGCCTTTTAATTAACTTTTTGAAATTAAGAAAGAAAAATGGGAGGCATCACATATTTGTTATATATCATTGGGAAAAGCAGTGGCAAAGTGCACGTTTACAGAAGGAAGACATGAAAATTCTCTTAACTATGGTACTTTTAAGAAAAAGTTCTCTTTTGAACAGCTCAAGGGTATCTAATTCGCAGTAGTAAGAAGACGGGTTTAACTGACAAATGCAAAGGAGGCAATTGTGAATGCGTGGTTTGTAATGTTTGGAGGTCAGATATTCTGCTGCTACAGACACCGCTCCCACTGAAAATAAATTTAACTGGAGTGAGAACCCTCCTCCCCTTCTACCTCCCACACTCCTGCGACAGTCTTTTGTTTTGTCATACCTTGGTTGTACACTTTTATTCTCTGCACCGCTGAATATATATATTGCATACCTTACTGAGGTATCATTTGGAAAAATTTAGCACTTACCTTGTTGGAATTTACACGATGCAATATTATATGTATCTGGATGTTTGAGAAAATCTTTATTAGGAAAAGAAGAATACATTGAGCTTATGAACTACATGGGATAGAAAACAGAGAAGAAATACTAAACACAATCTGGAACCTGAAGTTCTATTGTTTAAACAATTACATAGTTTTATGAGTTGTTTGAAACAGTTTTACTGTACAATTGTACCTTAG
The DNA here is from genome assembly GCF_023851605.1 of Tamandua tetradactyla. Taxonomy (NCBI): domain Eukaryota; kingdom Metazoa; phylum Chordata; class Mammalia; order Pilosa; family Myrmecophagidae; genus Tamandua; species Tamandua tetradactyla. The sequence continues at coordinate 11,512,122 of NC_135350.1, forward strand.
ACGTTTGGAGGCCCAAATGCTTTCATGAATTGTTCTATACCCAGGAAATAGCTGTTGCTCGGATTGTAATTGGATTAAGTATTGCCTTAAAGCAAATATTTCCTTCAAAATTTACCTTTAAACAGATTTCTATCTTATTATTGCTTCCTCTTTTTCAATGCTTACACAGAGAACTGATTTCCCTAAGTTATAATTTAAATAACTTGGTCTTCACTAATTCCAAATTGTGTAACATCATAAAATAATCTAATTAAAAAAAGCAAAGTCCTCTACTTTACATAATGTATTCAGCAACCAACAACTAAAAACTCTTGTGTGTTTTTTCTTTTATCTGTAAGGTAATTATACAGACAAGGGCTTAATTAAAATTGATCTCTCTCTATATTACATCTTCACAGATAGAGACTTGGAAGATGAGTGATTAAAATTCCTAAAACTAAAATATCAATGTCTACTACCTCAAAACGGTTCTACTTTTAAAATCAAAGAAAGACTATTTAAAATTGTCCATTGTTATCCAAATTTAGCCAACACTATTTAAATGATAATAGAATAGAGTACATAAACTATTCAGAGCAACTTTGCCTCTCCCATGAAAGTTCAAGTTTGTGACTCATGTTTTTTCTCTTTTAAAAGGGTCATGAGTTTAAATAAAATACGAAATTGCCAAGAAAATTATTATAAAAAGAAATTTTTTAAATATGTAATAAACGTATGCAGAATTATTTCTGCAATATCAAATTATAATAAAGTTGCAATTTAAGGTACGGCATAACATATCTTTGTAGTTGAACATTAGGTTGCTGGATGTTTAGAAGAAATATGCATAACTACATGCATACCCATAGTCATTGGAAACACAGAATCAATTGAATCAGATTGTCAATGGAAATTATGCGGTCTAAATAATTATTCTAAGTAAAATAAATCAGCTGCGTATGCTGGTGCTGCCAGGTGTGATACCTTTACGGAGAATTAACAGGGACTTTCTAAAGAATTAAAAATAAAAGTAGGGAATTCTGTAAAAATGGGATTTACCATGCAAAACTTTCTGTTTAAACAACAGTTGAGGATAAGCTAGTCTTAGTCTAAAAGAAATAGCCTATCTGAAATAGGCGAATATATTGTAATGACCAATTTATGACCATTCCCCACTTTATAAGATCCTCCTTTATGATAAGGAACATAAATATCAACCAACTGTTGTGACTTCTTTGAAGTCCCCTAATTACCTTAAGTAACTTTTGCTATTTTGAGACTGTTACTTAGGTTTGAGATCTCCCTGCTTGAGAAGTTTTCTTTCAATAAACCCATCATATTGATTACCATTGATAATTCCATTTTCTTTGACAGTTTCTGGCATCAGAAATAGGAACTGAGCTAGAGTCATATGGCCCGGCTGGTGAGGGATCAGGTGTGGCTACTCAAAGTACCTTTTGCATCTGCTGCTTTCATGCTACTTGCAGAGTGTAAGGGGTAAATTTCTCCAGGATCTGAGCCCTGAGTTCTTTTGGTTTGTGGTTAGACTTGGTTTAGGTTTGGTTTTGGTCTTGGACAGAGGTCTCCTTGGTAAGAAGAACCTTGTACTGTCTTAAAACAGCCACTTACCTGTTTGCAGGAGCCCTATATGAGTTTTACTTTCAATGCCTTTGACTGAACATGGACTCTCCCCAGTCGAAACTTAGATATCTCTTTCTTCAGCAAAAATACCTGTTACCTACATGTTTTCTCCCTATAGGCCTAGTTCATGTTTGCTTTTCAATAAATTAGTAAATCTAACCAGAGATGACTTGAGTTTGCAACGGCCATTTTGGGGAATATTTGAGTTACCTAAAATAGTACACTTGAGAAGGGCACTTGAAAAGAGAGATTCCAGACTCCATAAAGGGTATGGGGAACACTTTTCAATTGGTAATCAGAAGCTTCTAAAAGACAAAATGACTCTAAAATAGTTTCTTTAAAAGATTCCTTAAAGTACTTAGAAGAAAAGCTTAAAAAATCTTAATATAGTCCAACAAACCACATTTATCCTCTGCCCTTTCCACCTGATTCCTCAGTGCCTGTAAGTCAGTAGCTCCTAAAAATTAGACCGTCTGCTGAGCTTAACACACCTGACAAAGACAGAGCTTCATCCTATTATAAAGGATTTCCTGGGCCCAGAAAGATTGGCATAATTGCAAAACAAAATTGTATCAGCTAGTTCAGATATCCTTTTGCCCACTACCTAAATCTCTCATCTCAATAATAGGGCCCCTAAAAGATGAATATTCCATTACTTTGTAATATGTCTCCAAAGGAAAAGATCTTCTCACAGCATAAACTTATATTCCATATCACCCCATGCCTAAATGCAGGGCAAAAGCCCACTTAGACTTCCCTTCTAAGAGCACATCAAAGAACCTAAAGTATCCCCAATCAAAGCATTTTTGAGTTATGCTGGCTTCTGTCACCAGTAAGTCACAAACTTTTCTCAATCGGCTGTTCCCTTTTATAAATTAACTAAAACCACAATACTTGAACACCCAATCAAAGGACACTATAATGCAGCCAAAACTTAGGCATCCCTAAATACAGTTTATCCTTGGGAGTTCTCAAGCAAATCTTAGAAGTTAATGACCCACTACTGTCCAGATGAAATTTAAAAGTCTGCACTTTTATATAATTACAAAGAATTTCATTTTTCTGTGTTTTGTCTTTTCATGTTTTTAAAAGAGGCAAATTGTTCAACTCATGGTTAAGAGTTTTAATTATTAGTTTTTTGAGTATTTAGTAGTCACTTGATAGGTACAGTTGAACTCCATGTCTTCGAAAATTACCTATCTCTAATCACAAAGCCAAATTGTTAAACTGCCAGTAACCACTAGCAAAACTAGAGGATTTTTAATATATATGTATAATATATATAAAATATAGATGTGTCTATTCTTGTGAGGGGAGATCTGGGCATCATACTAGAGTCATGGTCATTTTCTAAGGATAACTGGGTTAAGAGGTAGCAGGAACACTCATGAGAAACAAATCGCTGATGGAGAGCCCTGGTGAGGAAAGATAGAGAAATAAGTAATAATTTAAGTTAGGACAAACCTGGGTGGGTTTGAGGCAGGCTGAAAGAATAAAATTAATTAAACTAACACTGGATATTTATTATATATAAGAAGTTCTAGTAGAGTGGCTCAGACAGAGCCTTAAACAGAAGATGTTCTATGCCCAGTTATCAAACTAGGCTCCAAAAAGCTATGAGACATGGAGGGAGAGGAGAGAAAAAGAGAAAACAAGATATTTGGAACCACACCATTCTCATATCAGAGTAACTCTGCTTTTATCTTCTCCCTTCCAAGTGAATTAGACTAAAAAGAAATATATGCTTGGAATTTGCATTAGATATAGGGGTTTGGTTCCAAATCTTTCACTTGCCATTGCTAGCTGGGTAATCTCACTTGGGTCCCTTAATTTCAGTTTTCTCATGGAAAGCCAGACCAATGTATATCACCCAGGAGTATATAGTGAGAATATATAGATACACATAAATTTTTCACCAGCTTGAATTCATCCATTTAGAACCATTGCTAATGTAAGACTTGGATTTATATGCAATGCCATTGTTACAAATAAGTGTTGTCTATGTCTTCATACCTTTATCAATTGTCATTAACTTACTATGATTTTAGTAGAAGCACACTAAGTCCCAAAGAAAGTAGCTCCAAGCTACTAATTTAGAGCAGTATCTGGCAAACCGTGGTGGTTACTACTGAATTACGACTCTTTATTATTTGCTCCGGGAAAACTTGCTCATGTAAGGTTGGGTGCATTTCATTCCTTTGTTGTTTGTACAACTAATTGACTGATGTACTAACTGAATGAAAAAGCTAAGGGAAGAGGATTATTGGTGAATTTTCCACTTGTAGCACTCTCCCCTTAGTTCAGGGATTACTAATGATGTTTCATTCTTGCAACACCTGGCTAAGAATCGAGAGACAAGGTATAATTCTAAATCTCTGTAGAGTCCTCTCTATGTTAAATTGCAGGGTACATCATTTATACTAGAGGCACATCTGTCATACTGAACAGGTGGAACATTAACTTTCTGGTCATTGACCAATTCACCCCTTGGAGCTACTTTCTTTGGGACTTAGTGTGCTTCTACTAAAATCATAGTAAGTTAATGACAATTGATACAAGGTATGAAGACATAGACAACACTTATTTGTAACAATGGCATTGCATATAAATCCAAGTCTTACATTAGCCATGGTTCTAAATGGATGAATTCAAGCTGGTGAAAATTTTAACCTCTAAAATAGGAAACCCCACATCAAGAACTTGTACGGTAAGTTTCAAAACTAATGTCAGTGAATTAAGGTACTTGACCTTTTAGAGCTCTCCAGGAGATAACTTACATTCCCCAGTACAATAAGAGAAAATGAGACAGGGTCTTGGGATTTACCTATTAGTTTGGAAAAGAGAATGAAAAGAGTCCTGGGCCAGGAACCAAATCATCTTATTTCAAATTCTATCTGTGCCACTATTAATCATGTTTCCTTGAACAAGTCACAGTTAGCCTGAAACTCAGTTCTCTCATCCATAAAACGAAAATAGTAATACTTGCTTGATCTATATCTCACAGGGTTGTGGGAATAAAATGCCTTAATACACTTAAAATGTTATCAATATGAGTTGATGTTATCAAAGAAATAGCATATTTCATTTTATACTCTTTAATCTCTTAAGTATTTAGGAGATTTGGTCATTTATTTGATGTAGACATTACATGAAGGGTTTAATTTACAATTCACCTGTTGTTGTGTTGTTATTTTTAAGGAGAATGATTATGATAGGACACTCACTTGACAAGATAGTTCCTTATTCCTGGATTTTTCAGGAACTCTTTTGGAAAGTCTGTTCGCACAGCACTGGCTATTTAATCTTTATAATTCTAACACTACCAAAGTATGAATATTGGATTACCTGTGTCAAAACAAATGTAGCTTCTGGGGGTCCTCCCCAAACCTGGTGAGTCTGAAATCTGCATGTTTAATAAGAAGGTTCCCATGTTTTCTAAATTCTGAGAACCAGTGCTATCAAGACAATAAGGAAATTGCAGCTTTAGTCCCAAGTGAATATATATTAGTCTCTAGAGAGTACCCACAAATTCATTGGCTTTTTGAATTTTAAGGTATACTTAATAATTTTAAAATTGCATTCTGAAAAATAGCTATATGAGAATTTCAAAGAACTTTTCAATAACCAAAATTAGGTCAATACTAGATGGCAATTCAATTCTGAGCCTCTGAAATCTGGGCCCCTTTCTAATTTTTAAAACAAAAACTATCTAATTTTTAAATATCTTAGTCATAGAGTTAAGCTAATTCTTCCATGTTTGTACTATAATTCTGGAAAGTTATTTTAATCTTCAAGGTAGTAGGTAATTAAATAAGTTGAAATATTTTGTTACTCATTTCTTGTCCTTTGAACAAAACCAGTACACATGCCAACATGTAATACAATTTTCCTTCATCAGGAAACCGAAAATCAAATTTAACATTATAGCTCCTATACACATTTAACTACCAGGTGATACAAAACTGAGTAAAACTCTTTGGACAGCTGAAGAATCTGTTACTTTCAGAGGTAGTCTATGGATTATCTGTTTTCTCCTCCCTGCTGAGATTATTGCAATAAACAGAATGGTGTCTTTATGTTTCTGCGTGATGAGGAGAGAATAAATAGATAAAGTTTATAAATACCCTGGGACTCAAGCCAAAGGTAAAGTAACCCTTATAGAGAGATCATTGGTGTGCATGTTATTTATTTTTTTAAAGGAGATTCAGAAAAGAAAACTTTCTACCTATTCTAACAGGGACTTTTAGGGCCACAAATTAATCATAGAGCTTACATGTACTGCAATGATGAGAACAGTTTTTGTTACATTAGAATTCCTCTATTCTCCTATATAAGATGATCATGTCATCTTTGTTTTGCTGTAATATTCCTTTAAAATATTTTCCCAATATGCAGAGACTAAAAGTAAAAACATACACTCAAACGAAAATGAAAAAAATATATGGAAAATACCAAATGCTGATGAGGATGGGGAGGAAGTTGAGCTCTCATACATTGTAGGTGGGAATATAAATCTATACTAAATATCTTGTAAAACTGAAGAATTAATTGTACATATGCCTATTTTATGATGTACCAATCCTACTTCAGTGTATCTGTAGTAGAAATTCATTTATCTGTTCAGAAAAATGCATAAATAAAATATTCATAGAAGAATAATTCATTAAAGACCTCAACTGGAAATTATACAAATGTCTATCCATAGAATGTATGGATATATTGTGGTATACGCAGGCAAAGGGTTATTCCGCAATGAGAATGAAGTAACTACAAGTATGTACAATAAATTGGTTGAAACTCACAAAAATATGGGTTAAAGGAACCCGACTTAAAAGAATGCATACTCTATGATTCCATTCGAATAAACCTCTAATCTAATCTGTAGTACTCACAGTAAAACAGCGTTACCTTGAAGGGAATAGGGAACTGCAAGGAGGTACGAGATTCTGTTTCGTGATCCAAGTGCTGATTATATGGAAATATTCAGTGAGCAAGAATTTGGCATATTGCATACTTATGTTTTGTGCATTTTTATGCATATACACCATACTTTAATGAGTAATTTAAAAATTCAACATATATATATATATATATATATATATATATATATATATATATATACGCTGTCTATCACAAGCAAAAGACACATTAATTAATTACTGAGATACCTGGTCTTACATAATCAAGATTAGCTCTGCTTTGATTCTCTCTAAATGCCTGCCTTGTCTCTGGATGACCGGTTGGATATACGTTCATATTTATGATTTGCAATCAGATAGACTTTGTTCAAATCCTTGTTTGTTCTCTTTGTGGATTTGTGAGCCCTCTATTTGAGCCTCGGTTTCCTCTGGTGCAAAATGAGAATGATACCATCCATCCTGAAGCGGAATTGAGAGTTTATTGAAATTATTAACGTATTTAATATATGTCAAGCACATAATAGATGCTCGAAATTGTAGTTATTTTAACAAGGAGATGAGTAAATGAGGATTTTTGTTTACTTGCCAAACTCTGCCCTTGGAGAATTCATTCACCTCAATTCGACATTTCTGACTTGAGCATAGGGTTCCGGGCTAGTTGTGTTCTTTCTCCCATTGTCTCTTCCTTACTGATCCTGCACTGATGATACTCAACATTCTGACCTCCAAATAGTGTCAAGTCCTTATGTATTTTCCTACTTTGCAGAAAACTCAGTGCTTTTACCTGTGAGGTCTTTTTTACCTCCTTGCGATTACATTTTCAAATATGTTTACAGTACTATTTTTTTTTCTTAGCGCTAGTGCAAATGAAATTACTTCTCTCTGAGGATTAAACACCCTTTTCCTGATGGTGTTGTCTCATCTCATGTTTCATAAACAAAGCTGTGGCCATTGAAGAGAAAGAGTCCTTGAATCACTCACTACCTGTTATTGCTCCCTTACTCAGGGGTCTCAGCTACATATTTGTTAAATCCAGTTCACCTCAAATACTGTATGCATTTTTGCTGTCACCTAAATGACCTATCCAATTATTTCTTTATCATTTTTTGTTTGTATTTTTGAAGAGCTTTTCAAACATTCACTGTGAAAACTCCCAGCAGCCAACAGAACAGATCAATATTATTAGCCCCATTTTACAGATGAGGTTAAAAGAAGTTATAAGTGAGTTAGTGGGAAGGGAGTTGGCAATTGACATTTTCATGGAGCAACAATCTTATACATATAGATATCAAGGCTACAGGGAAAACACCATTCAAACACTGTGGAAGGAAAATAAAAAAATAAAAATGGCAGAGGGTAAAACCGGGTTGCATGTGAATCTTTTCCTGAATAGATTGTTATTAATGGCATTTTGTGTATTAAGTTCTATGGCAAATCTTATCTTTGTGATGTTCTATAAAACTGTAATTTTACAATCAAAATATCTACCTATCATCATCTATCTAATCTACCATTTTACTTATCACATTCTCTTGTTCTTTCTCTCTCTCTCATATGTCAATTACTTTTAAATTACATAGAACTTATTCAATATTACCACCAAATACCAAAAAGCAAGCTATGAGAAATTTTTTCAGATGGAGAATGACAGCATACATAATTTAAATAATTATCACTAATAGTTCTGATCCACTAGAAGATTTTACTAAAATGCCTATGAAAGGGAGAGAGAGACAGTTTAAAACCCCCCACACACATTTTAGTTTTTTCTATCCTGTTGGAAACTGTAGTTTCAAATAGCATCTCTAATTCTATTCCATCCCCACTCAAAAAAGCCATGGAGGAGTGTGGAAGTTGAAGAAAGCACAGGTATAATATTGCTAATTGCTTATTATTGGGATTTTTTTCTTTGCTTGACTAATAGTTATGTGTCCCATTTACTTATGCATCTATTTTAAGATGCTCAGTTGAAATGCGGTGATTCCAACATTGGTTGAATGCAAGATGATGGACATGCAGCAAACAAGTTCTCCAATATCCTTATTTTAATTTGCCTCAGATAACCACTGTAATCATAAATGTTTCAAAATAGTAAAGTTATTTTTTATTCTCCAATGTGTAATTAATTAAATGTGAGTTAACAATGTAATAATCAGATGACAAGTGCTCTGAAAAATGCAAAGTGTAACGGTAGATCATATTTCAAGTAAAATAAAATAAAAATGCATGTGGTTTTCTTTTCTTTTCTTTTTTAATATGGACAGGCACTGGCAAATGAACCTGGGTCTCTGGCATGGCAGGTGAGAAGTCTGCCACTGAGCCACAGTGACCTGCAACTGTGCGTGGTTTGAAGAAGAGTAAAGAATGCAAGTGAGAAAGAAAGAGAAAGTATAAGAGAGAAAGAAAGATGCTAGACAAAGGAAAAGGAAAAGACTATCATGTTTCTAGAAATAAAATAATATTTGAATATAATTTTGAGTTAATAACAGACATGAAACAAGAGGAAACGTACATCTTCAAGAAATAAGATTTAAGGTAGATTTTGCTAGGCCTGAAAATATGTAACAACAAGCAAATAACATGTTGAAATATATTTCCTATACTAATGTTTGTATAATTAGCATGATATCGTGGAAGCATTTTGAAAGGAACACAATAATAATCATAGACATAATAGTGCATTGATATTTACAAATAAATTAAATATTACATTTATTTGTGTCAACTAAATATATGAGTGGCTTGTTTTCAGCATATATCCATTAAAACACTATCATGTTTCTTTAAATACAGATTTAGCATTTGTGCTTCAGTAAGATTATGGGAAAAAACAGTTTCTTAGCGTGTAACTTTTTCATAAAAATTCAAATTTTGTTAGACATGTATTTAAAGGAAGCTTTCTCTCAGTTTATTCATTCTAATTTTTGTAGATGCATAAAACATTCTATGAATTAACACCACTATGCTGTTTCTTTTAACAGCATAAATTTGGAAAGATTCCATTTAACAGCATGAATTTGGAAAGATTCCATTAAAAAATATCAAATGAGAAAAAAATACATATATACACATATATATCTGATATATATAGCAAATGGTATGCCAGGAAGCTAACAAGTGAGCTTTCTTTGGTGCTGTATTATTTCGTTTTTTCAATAATCTTAGCTTCTAGTCATACCACATTTATTTTCTGCTTTCCCTAGTTTTTGATGACTCTTTCATCTTTTACTTTTTTTTTTTACAGGTCAGTGTCACTCCTTTATGAATAAATTGCCTTATCATTGTGTATTAAAACAAATATTTCCTAATAGGTCTTCAGATCCCTGCTAAGAAACATGGTTAATATTTCTACAATATGAAAGTTGAATTCTTAAAACTGGCTTTGATTTGTTTTGCAATTTAGGTACCAACAATTGAAAATATTGTAAAATGTGAGTCCCCAGGACATATTTTGAAGCACTGGACAGTAACTTAATTCTGACAAATAAGAGGTATGATGTATGGTAATAATTAGATTGCACTTCAAGAAGCAGTTGGCACATGGACCACCTAAGCTGTGGACAGCAGTAGATATAGCTAAAGATTATGCATTTCCTGAAGAAGCTGATAATGAGACAGACACAGCAGTTAAGCCATCCGTGAGAAAAGATTATATGGAGAAGGTGAAATAGGAAGTAAAAAGAATCCTGAAGAAACAGATGAGAGCTGTAGGTCAGTAAATAGCTGTAGAAGAAAGATTTCTAGGGCTGAGTCAGGAGAAGTCGCTTGCAACCATTTCCTTTATTTTTTTTTTTTAGAGGAGCTGTCACTACAGCAGAAGCAAACAGTAAGGGCAATCACAGACACCTGGTCAGGACATAATCCCATTATGTCAGTGAACAATATTATTATAATGGTTCATCAAATATGGCCACCAATTCTTTGCAGCCACTCCCAACTGGAGGTTGAATCCTTTTCCTTGCCACTTGAATTTGGGTTGGCCTTCTGAAGTGCCTTTCAATAGAATGAGCAGAAGTGACATTGTATGAGTTCCAGAAACTCTTGAGGAAAATCCTTACAGCTTCTTGGTTTTTTTCTTGGAAACTACCCTGAGTTTACCAAGTGAGAGAGTTGGTCTAGTCTACTGAAAGTTGAGAGACCACATGGAGAACTGAGGCCCCCAGGTGATAGATCAACAGCTGAACATGAGGGGCGCCATCTTGAGCTTTCCTATCTTGTCAAGTCTGCAGCTAAACATGGACACATGAGTGAAGCCAGGAGAAACTAGCAGAGAAATCACTCAGCAACCACAGAATCATGAGAAATAATGTCATGATTTAAGCTGTTAAATTTTGGTATGGTTTATTATGCAGCAATAGTTAACTGATACACAAAGTTGTACAGAAAATGGATGCTACCATAATAAAATCTTCAATATGTGATATTAGCTTTGGGACTAGGCAATGGTGACAATTTTTAGGATGGAAAGGATCTGTGGAGGCTGGGAAAGTGACAAAAGCTGGAAGCAGGAAAAATGGTGATCTGTGTTATATAGAACAGAACAATAAAAACATTGTTTCCTGTGATAACTCAGAAGATGAGAAATGTGCCTAATGAATTTGTGATTCATTCTTCATTTCTTTAGCTAAAACATTTTTACATAGAATATTGAAAGTGCAAGCTAGCTTTGCTTAGCTGCATAAGATAAGGTAAGGGAAGAGAGAGAGTAACTAAAGAAAGAAGGATTCCATGTGCAAAAAAAAATTCAGAGGAAATATAAAAGGCCTAGAACTTGCTGGGCTGGAAAATAAAACAGTCATTCAGATCCAACATCCCGATTAGTCATAACCTGCTTTTATTCTCAGAAATGGGTAAGCACATTAATAAATGAAGTTTGTGTATATGGTGTCTTTCATGTCGTTACTCTTATAATGTGGCATTCCCGGCCTTAATTCCAAAGGTGAATTCCTTCTTGTAATGCCAGTTTATTGCCAAATTGCTTAATAAAAATTATTCAAGTTCATAATTGCCTTTCGATGAGACTTTACTAGTGACAGGCACATCAAATCACTTCGTACCTGCCAACACATTTAATACTAACACCAAACTTTTGTGTAGTAACTATATTTATTTGTGTTTTTCAGATAAGAAATGTATGTACAGAGAAAGTGAACAATGTATCCAAGGTCACAACAGCAAGAACGTAATAGAGATGGACCATGTACTGCCATTTACTATTCTGAACTGATCCTAAAAGTGCCATTTTGGTAATAATATTTCCAATTTAAGAAGAAAATCCTTCTGACAATAGGTTAAACATATCCAGAAATAGAAAAGGCTTAATAAATGACAGTTTAAAGACTTTGGAAATCTTTCAAAAGAGAGCTAGAAGACGTCTACCAACGTACTTTGCTCACAAAGGGGTTATATATATGGATATACTTACTCTTAAGATCAGAAGAAAACAATGAGTAACTTCCAGAGTTCTGATGGGATTGGTAACTGCTCAAGGACTGTAATGAGAAAGTAGACAACGTCTGGCCCATATATAATTTAAAATGCTCCTACACAGGAGGAAGTTGCTCATCCTGAGTCTATAGAGAATTCAATTAAAGTTCATTCTGTTGAAACACAAAATAGTGCAGCCACTATGGAAAACAATTTGACATTTCTTCAAACAGTTAAATTTAGAATTATCATATAGCCCTGCAATTCCACTCTTAGGTATATATCCAAAAGCAATTGAAAACAGGGACTTAAAGAGATATTTGCACACCAGTGCCTATAGTGGCATTATTCACAATGGCCAAAAGATGGAAATAATACAAGTGTCCATTAACAGATGAGTGTAACAACAAAATGTGGTACATACATGCAACAGAATATTATTCAGTTGTACGAGGAATGAAGTCTTGAGACATGCTGCAACGTGGATAAGCCTTGAAAACAATATGCTTAGTGAAATAAGCCAGACACATAGGACAAACACTGTTTAATTTCACTTGTATGTAATACCTAGAAATAGCGAATTCATAGAGACAGAAAATAGATTAGAGGTTACCAGAGGATGGAGAGGGGCAGGAAGGAAGAGATGTTGCTTGATGGATATATAGAATATTTCCAGATTTTGGAAATTTTCAAACAAAATTAATTTTTTTTTAAAAAGAATCATTCTAACCTAATCTTTCTATCAAGTAAGTACACCTCAATTTGTACCCTGTTACCCAGTTTATTGCCTAAAACTTTAAATATTTATCTTTAGTTAAAATCTTTTAAATCCTTTTTGAAACAAGGAGGAAAATAAATATATAATCAGATGTTTGATTAAATCTCATCTGGTTGCAGAAAAAAAATTGTCAGTTAAAAAGAAAAGTTAGGTAAATGTAAAATGTGAATTCAAATTAAGGTGATAAAGTGAAAAAAATATGGGTAAGGTCATAAAGTAGAGTCAGGAATGAAGCCACTAAAAATATTTATACCATAAAGGCTTGTACCAGTGGGTCACAAATCTGACCCTAAGCTTTCTGAAAGTCAGTGGGAAAATGGAATCCTGGTTAGTTACACAATTTACAAGGTATATAAGATAAAATCAGAACAGTTGTTAGCAGAAGCAAAATTATTGCTGTTACTAATATTTGACAGAAATTTTTCCCCATGGTCCTCATAAAACAAGCACCATGTAATATACTGGCTTACATCTTCAAGCACACTTTTACAGTAGACAGAATGACAAGTTTCATAGTGTTGTTGGCATCACTCTGAAACAGCATTTCAGTAAATTCAATTCTATATTGTCAATCCAGTACCATCCAGGTATGCATCTGTCTGATGATTTGACCAAATCCAGGGGTAGATTTTAAAGTGTCTGGAGGAACAGATGGATTTCATCTTTTAAGCAATCCTTTCTGTATACTGTTTCTGTCTGTAGATCTTTTGATAGATATTGCAAAGCCATGAGCTTGAAATTATGCTTTTTGACAAGAGCTCAGAATGTAGATTGTCTATACTCTTGCTTAAATACAGACTACACATTTTAAATAACAGTTGGTCTGGATTATTTTCTATCTCTCAAAAAAGAAAAGAAATGAGGAGCCAGACAAGGACCTACACCGGAATAAAAGGCAATTTCTCCTGTACCCAATTGGTGAGAACCAACAGCCTGGTCCCAAATTCTCAGACCGTCTGTCTAAAATAAACAACTGAGACCACAAAATCCTGACTGGTAATGTCTTTTAGCTGATATGATGATGCTTAAATGTTTAGGCAATGCACTCTTAATAAAGTACCCAAGGAATGATTAATTTTGAGCTCTCCTACTATACAATTTTTTTGGAATTTTGTTCGAGGTAAATTACATCAAGAATAGTAAGTTTTAGTTCTGGAAACAAACAAAGATCATTTGATTGAATATGGTAGTGAATAGGTGATGAACTTGCACCCAGAAGACATAAAATCACTTTTACAAGATAATTTGCCTGGAGAATGAAAAAGAGAACCTGTTTCTCTCTCAGTGCATCCTCTTTCTCTCACACCATTCATTGACTGCTCCTTAATCTAAGGACAAATGGTTGAATGTTCTCACGGATGCCAAGAAAAGCCTGTGCTCACTTCCTCCCAATTGCACCCACTCTATTACCATGAAAATTGGTCTTCAAGAAGAGAACTATAGTACCTCACATCATATTTTTCTTCTTTCCTTTCTTTTCAAGGCTGGGTGTATTATGACATTAAAGTTAATGTGATTTTCATGTCTTACTCTCATTATCTGGAGTAAACATATCACTGCAATCACAATATTGTTATGAGTTCAATTACATTAAGAAATATGATTCTCTGATAAAATGCTTTATTTGTTTAACAGAAAGAGAAAAAAAAATCTTCTGACCCTTGGCCAGCAACATATTATTACAATGACATGCCAAGTCAAGATGTGCAAGACTTGAGAAATTATTTGATTAGCTGCTGCACTGTGAGTCCTTAAACCTAAGAGAGCTGCTGCCAAGTCCCAGCCACTGTGGCTCGTGTTATAAGGTCTTTCTGCAGCCCTCTGGGTCACTCAGTAACAAGAGCTACCATTTTGTCATCACTGTCACTTCACATATTCAGTCTCTAAAGCTCTGTTTGTTGTTTCATTCTGCTCTATGTCTCCCCTAGGAACATCTTCATTTTAATATAAATAGAACGTTTCATCATGCTATGGCAAAGAATCATGGAAGGTACAATTCTTAACATTATCAGACACTGCACACAGTTGCATTCCAAAAGAGGCCTAAAATGGCAAAAAGGAAAAAAAAAACAGTTTTGAAAAAAGGGCATCAATATTATTTCTCTAATGCAATACAAACAATGCGTCTATAACAACAAAGAGCAAAGATTGACCGTAAGGCTCAACATTTGGCATCTATAATTATTGCTGGGGTATAAGGAAGCAGCAATTTGACGATTCTATGGCTTTCACCCATGTACTTTAATGATCATATCACCTTTGTTGCCTTACCTGGGATGAGGTGTCACTTTTGGAACCTCATAATCTTTAAATACATTAGCTCTTCCCTGAATTTAGGACAGTTGAACTGTTTTCTGAGAGATATTCTGAGACTACAAAATAAAGTGCAATCCTGATTTCCCTCGACCACATAGGAGCAATCATCAATTAAGGCGACAACAGCAATAGTTTTTCTTCCCAGGTCTGACCTTCACAAGACTTTTGGAGGTCTTGCCAGCCTTCCTGTACTATCTGACAGACTGTTGGGTCCGTGTCCTTCTCATCATTATTTCCTCTCTGCCTCCTAGAGGCCTGGCCCTGTCCCGGTCACAGCATCCAGCAATTACTGGGCAAAGCTTACACCGCCGCTGGAGAAGAATGACCCAGTACTGCCTCTGTCTTCACCGCTATTGACCCTCTCTCACCATTGTGGAAAAGGATTCTCTCTTCAACCCTGATTGAAGTATTTATTAGGACCCCCCAGTATCAACCCAGTTATTTGTTTTTATTTGTAGAAACCCTCTCCCTCGAAATCTGCTTTTGCTACAGAATTAAGGTCTAGCAGAAGCAAGAATTAAACCTTTGAAAAGACAATCATATTGTGCTGAAATGCATTTCTTTACAAAAATCATGAATCAGCACCTCAGCAGGTAGCCCAAGCAGATATTAATTATATTCTACTAGGGAGACACCTTGACATCTTCCTGAAGCCTTTTTCCTTCCCTTACCCCAAAGTTGGGTACCCTAAATTTCATGTTTATTTTGGTTTGAAAATATCAAATGGACTTTTAGTCCAATGTCCTCCTTTCCATAAGTCCCAATTGGAGTTCTGGTGGTATATCACAGTGTCCATAGGTCCCAAAGGTGGGGCAGATGCTCTAGACTTCCTCTGGAAGTTTACTACAGATGCCACTTGTTATCTTTCAGACTAAACTATGTTCTTAAATTATTTAATATCCCCATTGTCCAAAGCATTGATAAACCAAAAGAACAATTACCATCTCCCAACGTGTACATATATACAAACACTCTCAAAAACTGAGTCATTGATTTTTAGATGGCATTTTCCTGAACATTTTTAAAACCAGTTAGACATTATTATGTTTCCCTACCAAGATTACAGTTTCTGTCAAACAAAAAAGGTAAAAATGTATTCCATATCCTTCTTTACTTATATTATACTTTAAGTCAGCCTGTGCAAAGGGCTGGGGAGAAGGTAATATGGAGTCTTGAGTTTTGTTTTGCTTTGTTTATGTTTAAAAAAGATATGAACAAAGGCTAATGTGGTAGAGCAGAAGACAGGGGAGAGGACTGTGATTTATTGAGTATCCATAATATTCCAAAATAATTTCATTTAATCTTTACCTGTATCCTTAAGAAGGAACTTCAACTGTTCTATATTAGCATTGGGTCATATAGCTAGTAATGGAGGGCACTGGGATTCAAACACAGATTGAACAACCCTTTAATTCATGCTCTTTCTATTATACTGCATTTATTCCCACAAAAGGAGATAAATTATAATACTTTCTCCTAAAACAATAAACAGATGGACAAAAATTATTTAAGGGTAAAGTCAGCATAAAATGCCATTCAACATGTACTCTTTAACTGTCTTATAGACTACCATTTCTCTCCTGTCAGAAATAGATGCTTTCTACTCCAATTCCCTTTGCAATTCCTCCTTTAAAAGAGTTCTTGTCTTCCAATCTATCTGACTGCTTTCATATAAAGATTTCATTAGATATCATTTGTGGTATTTTGAAAAACAGCCACCATATTTTTCAGCTCCTATCATAAAAAAGGTGAAGTCTATTTCCCCAACCCTTTAATCTGGGATGGCCTGTGACTTGCTTTGACCCAACAGAATGTAGCAAAACTGGTCTCCTGACTTTGGGCCTCAGAGGTCTTATTTGTGAAATCACGTGGAGAAACAAACCCAACCAAGAATCAGCATCTTGACTCCAGATTTTAGACACCCCTTGCTGCAGGCGAACTGTCAAATGACGCAGTCACATCAGTGAACCTAGACAAGAAGAAGAAAAAAAAAAAGAACTTTCCAAATGAGCCCAACCAACCAACAGAATTGTGGGAAATAAAACATCATTGTTACTTTAGATCACTATGATGTACAGTGGTTCTTATATAGCAAAAGTTAACTGTTGAGGGCAGGCCACGATGGCTCAGCAGGCATAATTCTCGCCTGCATGCCAGAGACCTGGGTTTGATTCCCAGTGCCTGCCCATGCAAAAAAAAAAAAAAAAAAAAAAAAAAAAGTTAACTGTTAGAATAGTTATAAAGAATAATGCCTTGATATATAGTGGGCATTCAATAAATATTTGTTCTTATCTTCCACTTCTCTATTTTCTGTTGCTGTACAAATGAATGCTAATTACTTATTGATTTAGGACATTGTAAAGTTCTCTTTAATCTGTAGAACACCATCAAATGGACTCAGTAAATGCAGCTGACACCTAGATGGATAAAAAGGTTCTACCAGTTAGATCTTGTTTACAACGTATGGTGATTTCATAACATAACATGTGATTAGAATGTACAACTTATAACCATCCCACCATAGGCAATAGAGAATAATAGATAAGTACAAATAACAGGATGAAATAATTGCTGCTTCTAAAGTTATAGTAATTTTGTTTGATAAATTCAAAGTCCACATGTAAAATACGTGATTTTGGCAAATCAAAGAATGCTATTGCCAAAAGTGATCTGAGGTGTTTGTTTCTTTTTAATATGAAAAAAATATATTAAATGTTTCCTGAATACTATTCCCTAAAGGTGGTTCCTGGGAATAAAGGAAGCTAAGAATTAAAGGAAGAAAGCAAGAGGGAAAAGGAAAAGGGGTTCAGTTCAAATATGTTCCATGAACATATCAGTTCTATATATGTTTATGTGCTATAGCTGTGATATGAAATGTATTTCTTATTATGAATCATGATAAAAAATTGATTGTCCTTTCAATTTTTATTTCCTAATCTAAAATGAAACTTAAAAATCATCAGATGATTCAATGAATATATTTTTTCAAGGAAATAACACTTCAATATAAACTAACAATTGGAAAGCTTTAGGTCATATAATTAATTAAATGAATTTTATATCATATAACACAATTCTTTTTATAATGCAGGTTAGCTGGCTGGTAATTTTGATTAAACTTTCTAGCACCATACTACAAGCTAATTCCTTAATTATTACCTTTGATTTGGAATGTTGAATGTTAAAAATGTAATAAGCATCTTCTGAATCTCACTTTTTTATGAACATTGAACTTCATACGTTTAAACTTTGCTCAAAATGACCTATTTTGTTTATTTCTTCTACCAGCAAATCTAATATTATTAATCATCTATGTATCATGTTATTTAGTATCGACTATTACTTATTATTTAGTATTTACTTAGGATACCAACTCTCTGTCTCTCTCTTTATATATATGTATGTATAAAATGAGGACAGTGTAAAACACTGAGATGCAAAGACTCTAGGACATACCATCAAAAATACACTTCAAATAGAAGAAATACTAAGGAATAAACAAATAGTTTTTAAATACAAGCCAAAGCATTCTATCAAATATAGCTTATTAATTTCACAAAATATGTTTTCTCCAGAACTGAATACAGAAGATGATATATTGATTGCAGAGATAGATTTGCATTTTTCTTTTATTCCGGAACTGAAAGTATAAAACAAAGGCCTTGGAAATTATGGATATCTGATTATAGCTAGATACACTTTAAATATTTGACTAATAAATTCAGTAGTTTCATTGTCTGTTGTTAATGAAATATTTGCATGTTGTCAGTTTTCATCTTTCATGTCAACCCATTCACAGTGTGTCATGAATTGTACTGGCAGACGAGAATTTCTGCTTACATATTCTTCATATGTAAGAAGATCCCCTTCATATAAATTTCTAGAGCAGTCTGCAACTGATAATAACTTAGGTTTTTTAACTGGACTATGAGTGAAATGATCAAGTAAACTTTTACTTTAAGATTTAGTAGTATCACATCCTATCACATTATTATTCTGGGTACAAGCATGTCTCGGAATTATTTCAGCTATTCTGTGAGCCTCATCAATTCTGGAAATGAAACAATAACTGCTATTCCAAATTCAGAATGAAGAATTCCAGGCACCAACCAAGTGAAAGGCTTAATTTTTGCTTTATTTCCATTATGATGAGACCTATTAAAGGAAAGACAATAGATTTGAGGCAAATCTACCATGGTATCCATCAATTCTGCTGTAATATTTGCAGTATATGATAAATTTGTCCTCAAATTATAAAATCTCTCTGTTTTAATAATTCATTATTACTGTTCTTTACCTTTAAAACTAAAATTAACATATGATCTGATTTAGAATTTTATTTTAATAACCATTACAGTCTTGCTTATTTTCTAATACTTCAGCGTTACCACATTACCACCAACTGAGCTCAACAATCATACGACCTTTCGTCAGTCACATGCACAAAAGCATATGTGCTTTTCTTAACCAAGCACACTACTCTACCTGGCATTTAAAATTTTTAGAATGCACATTATACTTAAATCTCGATTTTAAGAAAGTCAAATTCTAACTTAGAAATCACTAAAAAATTATCAGGAACGTCCTTAACTCCAGAATATTTTCTCAACACGTTCGTGAGGTTTTCTTATGTGCAGATATGAGAACTCACTTATAGTTTAAACTTAACAATAGGCACAGAGGAAAAAGAAGGCTGTGGAAACAGAAGCAGATTAATATATTCATTGTCTCTTTTATGCCATTTAGACAAGTTCTTTTTGTCAGTCTTAGAATAGGAAATTTATTAGCTATAGTAAAGTCTATGATTAATATAAAAGTTCTCAGATTCCCCACACTATATGGTGTTTCCTGGTAAAATAATGACTTTTTAATTGTTAAAATCTAGTGAAATTTATATCAAAATTACTTTAAAAGCTTATTAGAATTTATGCAACCTTAATTTTTATGTACTTTGATGGTTAGGTTCTGGTGTCAATTTGGCCAAATGATTATGCCCAGTTGCAAGCACTGGCTTGACCATTGTTTCAAGCATATTTCCTGACTGGTTGATGAAGTCATCAGTCAGCTGATTGCATCTGTGATCCACTAAGCATGCCTCCCACAATGAGATAGTCCAATCAGTTGAAGGCTTTTTAGGAAGAAAAGAGACTCTTTCACTACTTCTTCAACCAGTGAGCCTCTCATGGTGAGTTCATCCAGACCCTTCATTAGAGCTGCCAGCTTCACAGCAAACCCTATGGATTTTGGACTCTTCCATTCCCATGTTTGCATGAAACACCTTTATAAGTCTCATATTTATAGGTCTCTTCTGCTGGTTTTGTTTCTCTGGAGAACTCTGACTAACACAACTTGGAACCAGGAGTGGTTCTTGAGAAACAGAATCTTAAAAATGATATTTTACAATTGGTTTTCAACTCTGTCTTGACTCAGAGGCACTAATGAGTCTGTTCCTAATAATCAAGATGGCACTGATAGTACATAGAGTGAGTTGGCAAGAAAGATACTCAAGATATCACCATTAGATTCTGCTAATTGTACATTTATATGAGGCAAGGCTTTGGGTGATAATGTTTTTAACAACTTTAGAGAGTTTTGTGGAATAAGAGTTTTAATGATGTTGGCTGGTTGTTTGACATGCTGGATGCAGTGATGAGGGAAAGGGATGAGCTGAAGGCTTCAAATTTGAAACTTTAGTGCCTTATGAACAATGTAAAAGTTTCCATGTGTTCCCTGAAAGCAAATCGTATTTCCTGTGGTTACAGACTTGAGATCTCTGAAAACAGACACAGAGCCTCATTGTTCAAGTAGCAGATTTACAACATAAACTAAAATCTCAACCTTGCAGGGTATCTGCTATTAATATAAGGGCTTTGGTTGAAAAATAATTGGATCCAGAAATGTGGGATGGTGATATATGACTTGATAATGACAGCAGTGGGGAGATGGGATCCCTGGAATCTGCTGAGTCTTTGCAAAACAGACCTGTAAGTGACTGCCCTGAGGGAAAAGTTTTCTGGCCTCCAGTGTCCTCATAGGAGTCTGCCTCCAACCTCTGCCTAATGAGATTAACCCATCACTGCTGCTAAACCTGTAACCAGGTGAGAACAGCCCTCACTCCTCTATCTGGAGCAACTAATCCTGTTTCACCAGATGAAACTGCAATGGAATGGCCCGAGGTAATTGACTTGAAAGGTATTTCTATTTCTTTTCATGACTGACCCCCACCACCCCTCTTTTCTTCAAGACCTGTAACTAAAGTCCCAACAGACCCAAAGGGTGAGGTACAAAGTTTGGCTCATGAGGACGTATGTTATATTCCAAAAGAACTGCATGAGTTTTCTTATCTATATAGACAGAAATCAGGGAAATATATGCAGGAATGGATAGTAAGGGTTTGGGATAATGGTAGAAGGAATATAAAGTGGGATCAAGCTGAATTTGTTGATATGGGCTCACTAAACAGAAATTGTGCATTCAGTATTGTAGCTCGGGGGGTTAGAAAGGGCATTAACAGTTTGGATGGTTAGCTGAAACATGGATCAAAAGGTGGCCAACATTCCCTGAGGTCAAAATGCCAGAAGTACCCTGATATAATGTAGATTAGGGGATCCAGAGGCTTAGAGAGAGGGGGATGTTAGAGTGGATTCATCATAGAAGACCTGCTCACACACCCCTGTAATGTCCAGAGGACACAACTTTCACCAGAAACTTGAGAAATAAATTTGTGAGACTAGTTCCATCATCCCTGAAGTTGCCCTTCTCTTTTGGTCTGTTATTACCATGGGAACTGCAATTACTGAGCTGGAATCTTTAAATACAATGGGAATGATCAGATTCCAAGTTGGCAGAAGCCATATGATGACAGTTAATCACCGTAGACAAGGTGGACATGGCCAGTGTAATGGACAGCAGACTCAAAGCAGCAGTCAAAATAATCTGACCTGCAGAGAATTTTGGCATTGTTTGGTAGACCATGGGGTGCGTAAAAGCAAAATAGATTGGCAGTCTACTAAATTCTTGTTTGAGCTGTACAAGAAGAATTCTAGATCAAGTGAATAGAAGTCTAAATTGAATTACAAAAACAGAGAGTCATAGCCCCTTAATCAATTCCTGGGCTTGAGAGACTTTACAGTCCCAGAGCCCCTCAAATGAGGGGAAGGCTGGGTATCCTTGGGGAAGGAACCTTTTACACTGCCACAAAATTATGCTGTTTATCTTCCTCCCAGCCATTCCAAAGGAGATCTATGACCTTTTATGCGGTGTGACTGTACACTAGGGAAAAGAAATGATCAGATATTTCATGGATTATTAGACACTGGATCAGAAGTGACACTAATTCCAGGACAACCATAATATCACTTTGGTCTACTGGTCAGAGTAGGGGCTTAGGAGGTCAAGTGATCAATGGGGCTTTAGCTCATGTCCATCTCAGTGAGTCCAGTGGGTCTCTAGACCCATTCTGTGGTCATTTTTCTGGTTCCAGAATGCATGATTGGAATTGACATACTTAGCAACTGGCAGAATCCCCACATTGGTTCTCCAACTTGTGCAGTGAAGGCTATTATGGTAGGAAAGGCCAAGTGGAAGCCACTAGAACTGCTGCTACCTAGAAAAATAGTGAATTAGAAGAATACTGGATTGCAGGAGGGATCACAGAGATTGGTGCCACTCTTAAGGATGCAGGGTTGGTAGAGTCCCACCACATCCTCATTCAACTTTCTTATTTGGCCTGTGTAGAAAACAGATGGAATTTGGAAGATGAACAGTAGATTATCATAAATTTAACTAGGTGGTGACTTTAATTGCAGCTACTATTCAAGATGGGGTATCATTGCTTGAACAAATCAACACATCACCTAGTATCCGGTATGCAGTTATTGATCTGGAAAATGCTTTTTTTCACAATAGCTATCAGTAAGGACCACCATAAACAGTTTGCATTCAGCTGGTAAGGCCAGCAATATACTTTCACTGTCCTGCCTCAGGCATATATCAACTCTCTGACCCTATGTCACAATCTTGTCCTCAGGTACCTTGATCATTTTTCTCCCTCCAACAAGTTATCACACTGGTCCTTTATATTGATAACAGCATGCTGATTGGACCTAGTGAGCAAGAAGTAGCAACTACTCTAGGCTTATTGGTAAGGCATGTGTCAAGGGATGGGAAATAAATCCAACAAAAATACAGGGTCCTTCTACCTCAGTGAAATTTCCAGATATCCAGTGGGGTGGGGCATGTTGAGATATCCCTTCTAAGGTGAAGGATAAGCTGTTGCATCTGGCCCCTCTGATGAACAAAAAAGAGGCACAATGCCTTGTTGGCCTCTTTGGATTTTGGAGACAAAATGTTTCTCATTTGGGTGTGCTACTCTGGCCCATTTGTTGAATGATCATAAAACTGCTAGATTTGAGTGGAAACCAGAATAAGAGGAGGCTCTGTGACATGTCCAGGCTGCTGTGCAAGCTGCTCTGCCACTTTGGCCATATGATCCAGCAGATCCAATGGTGCTGGAAGTGTCATTGGCAAATAAGAATGCTGTCTGGAGCCTTTGGCATGCTCCTGTAGGAGAATTACAATGCAGACCTTTAGGATTTTAGAGAAAAGCCTTACCATCCACTGCAGATAACTACTCTCATTTTGAGAAATAGCTTTTACTCTGCTACTGGGCCTTAGTAGGGACTGAGCACTTAACTTTGAGCCACCAAGTTACCATGAGGCCTGAGTTGCCTGTCATGAGCTGGGTGTTTTCTCAACCACCAATCCATAAGGTTGGGTGTGCACGGTAGTACTTCATCATACAATGAAAATTGTATTCTAGAGTAGGGCTTGAACAAGTTGTGAAGACACAAGTAAGTTACATGAGGAAGTGGCCCAAATGCCCATGGCCCCCACTCCTGCCACATTACCTTCTCTTTCCAAGACCAGAGCTAAGGCTTCTTGGGGAGTTCTTTAGAGTCAGTTGACTGAGAAAGAGAAAATTCAGGCCTTGTTTCCAGATGGTTATGCACAATATGCAGGGATCACCCAGATTTGGACAGCTGCAGCACTATAATCCCATTCTTGAATGTCTTTAAAGGACAGTGGTGAGGGGGAAATCCTCCCGGTGTGTGGAACATCGAGCAGTACATTTGATTGTTCATTTTGCTTGGAAAGAGAAGTGGCCAGAGATGCATTTGTATACTGACTCATGGATTGTTACTAATGGTTTGGCTGGATGGTCAGGTAATTGGAAGGCGCATGATTGGAAAACTGGTGACAAAGAGGTCTGGTGAAGAGGTATGTGGATAGGCCTTTCTGAGTGGGCAAAGAACTGGAAAATATTTGTGTCCCATGTGAATGCTCACCAGAGGGTCACTTTAGCAGAGTTTAATAATCAAGTGGATAAGATGACCTGTCCTGTGGAATAAGTCATCCTCTTTCCTCAGCCACTCTTGCTATTGCCCAATGAGCTAATGAACAAAGTGGGTATGGTGGAAGGAAGGGAGGTTATGCATGGACTCAGCCACATGAACTTTCACTCACCAAGGCTGATCTGGCTATGGCCACTGCTGAGTGCCCAATCTGCCAGCAGCAGAGACCCACACTCCATCCCTGATATGGCACCATGCCCCAAGGTGATCAGCTTCCTACTTGGTTGCAGGTTGATTACATTGGACCACCTCCATCACAGAAGTTGCAGTGATTTGTTCTAACTGGAATAGACATATACTCCAGATATGAGTTTGCACTCCTTGCATACAGTGCTTCTGAAAAACTACCATACATGGATCTACAGAATGCCTTATCTGCCATCATGGTATTCCACACAACATTGCTTCTGATAAAGGAACCCGTTTCACAGCAAATGAAGTGAGGGAATGGGCACATACTCATGAAATTCTCTGGTCTTACCATGTTCCCCATCATCGAGAGACAACTGAGTTAACAGAAAAGTAGAATGGCCTTTTGAAGATGCAATTATAGTGTCAACTAAGTGGCAATACCTTGCAGGGCTAGAACAATATTCTCCAGAAGGCTGTGTATGTACTGAATCAGCATCCACTTTATGGGGCTGTTTCTCCCATAGCCAGGAGTGGAAATGAGAGTAGCACCACTCACTATCACCCCTAGTGACCTACTAGAAATATTTTTGCTTCCTGTCCCTGAAACCTTAAATTCTGTTGGTTTACCAGTCTTAGTTCCAAAAGGAGGCATGCTCCTTCCAAGAGACACAACAATTCCATTGAACTGGAAATTAAGACTACCACTTGGCACTTTGGGATTCTCATACCACTCCATCAACAGGCATGAAAGGGGATTAGTGTTCTCTCTGGGGTGACTGATCATAACTATCAAGGAGAAATAGGACTGCAAGTACACAATGGAGGTAAAGAGGAGTTTTCCTGGAATACAGGAGACCCCCAAGGGCATCTTTTAGTGCTACCATGCCCTGTGCCTAAAATCAATGGAAACCTGCAACAACCCAATCCAGGCAGAACTACCAATGGCCCAGAAACTTCAGGAGGTTTCTTGGTCACCCCACCCAGCAAAGAACCATGGCCAGCTGAAGTCCTTGCTGATGGTAAAGAGAGCATGGAATGGTAGTAGAAGAAGGTAGTGATACATATGAACTATAACCATGTGACCAGTTACAGAAATGAAGACTGTGATTGTATGAATATTTCCTCCCTGTTCTGAGTATGCTTGCATTTGTATATAAGCAAGTATATTATTTTCCTCTTATCAGATGACAAAAGTTATATTGTTTAAATTATAGTATTTAAGTCGTAGGATATGACATTTAATAATAAACTTTATCTAAAGACTTTACCCTATTCTGAAGAGATGTAATGCGTTTCTGGTTGTATGTAGGACAGTTGAGCATTGTTAGGCGAAACATATGTCTGTTATTTTATTCTATTTGGAAATTAAGCATGTTTCCAGGTGATGTGTACAGCTGCCAAGTTGACAAGGGGTGGGCTGTGATGGTTAGGTTCTGGTGTCAACTTGGCCAAATGATCATGCCCAGTTGTCTGGACAGGCAAGCACTGGCCTGATCATTGTTTCAAGTTTATTTCCTGGCTGGTTGATGCACTCATCAGTCAGTTGATTGCATCTGTGGCTGATTACATCTGTGATTAACTAAGTGTGCCTCCCACATTTAGATAATCCAATTCATTGAAGGTTTTTAAGGAAGAAAAGAAACTTTTTCACTGCTTCTTCAGCCAGTAAGCCTCTCCTGTGGAGTTCACCCAGACCCTTCATCGGAGCCACCAGCTTCACAGCCTGCCCTATGGATTTTGAAGTCTTCCATTCCCATGTTTGTGTGAGACACCTTTATAAATCTCATACTTAGAGATCTGTTCTGTTGGTCCTGTTTCTCTAGAGAAATCTGACTAATGCATATACTTATATGAACAATTTTTATGGCTATAGTACAAACATTTATTACAATGTCTGGCTCAGGACAAATAGTTAAAATGTTCATTACTATTAGTACTAATTATGTTAATAAAATTAGAATAGGAGCTTTGATTTCAGTAAGCAATGCAATGCAGTATCAATCAGGTAGGGCTAGAAATAAGAAGCTGGGAATTAGGCAAACCCACTGTTGTAAATCAGTAAATTGTATATTTGAGAACAACTAGCAACTTGTAGTAGTGGAAGTCAGAAATTGAGGATGTGGTAACAAGCAATAGTTGGTGGTCATGAGGGAGGTCCAGAATGGTAGAAAGTGGAGTAGTAGCGTGAAAGTAAAGAAGGGCAACATATAAACTAGGAGTAGAAAATTTGTAGAAGTTATTTTTTATTCTCCCACTCAATAAACATTAAGCAGGCAGCTACTATATTACATGAAATACAATACATGCCTGTCCCGGACTTTTGGAGGTTAAGATCTTAGCTAGGAAGCTAGAAGAATAAAACTACAATGATGCTACAATGTAAACTCTTCAGCACCAAGACCAAGGAAGGCAAGCAGGAGCTTAAAATGAGCAAGCACTTGGGGATATCTGTGATCATCACCAATGGCTGGGAATTCAGGAACAGGACTCCAGCCCCTAAGAGGAGGGGCAAGGATAAGGAACTATTCCAAAGGAATGATAGGATCAGCCAGGCAAAGACTCAAACATGGGAGGACAAGATAGGGACCCAAGTAAAGCAAATGGACCTAAGATGAAGGTTTGGTCAAGGAATGAGGCAGGAACCAAGTTCTCAAGTGCAAGGATCAAAGCAGTTCAGCTGTGTGTGGTTGACTCCGTGCCGTTTCTTCTCAGAAGTTGGACCGGAGCCTTATAAAATTCCTCCTATTAGTGGCAACTAGGAACCAGATCTTACAATAAACTTTTGTAAAATAGAAAAAAAATATGGCTAGTTCACAGTAAGAATTAACTGGCCAAGTAGCTTTTCCCAAAGTATGCTGGTCAATTAACAGATCTCTCCATGCCAAGAAGTTAAATATGGTTTGAGGCAATTTCCTGCTATTGACACAGTACAATCCATGTGTTTATTAATATTTAGATAATACCAATATTGTAGATAAATTTGCTCATATTTACTGATCACCTGAAAATAGAGAAATATGTGCAGACAGTGGCAATATTGGACAAAAAATAAAAGATCTTTACTAACAAGATCAATGCACTTTAATCTAGCAAGAAGATAATGAACACAGAAAAGGTGAGGCCCCCAACAAAATGATAAATGGAAGAGGTGCAACTTATCAGAAACATTTATGAAAAATACTTATTGATTTACTCTATTAGCTAGCATATATTAACCTACCATATAAAATCTGCTGCCATCTATAAATCTAATGAATACTTAAGATGCATTAGTAGTAGTTATTGCATTGATAATAGAAGCAGCAGTACCACATCCACAAGAAATCCAAGATGCAGGGTCCAAAATGCAGAAAGATTAACTTTGGAGGAAAGAATAGAAATTGTTTTTCCAGATAAAAGAGATAAGAAGTAAATGATCCAATAATAACGTTAGAAAAAAAGATGACTATAATATCCCAGAAATCAACTGTGGATCAAGAAGACTCTAGAGTCAAACACATCCGAGTTCAAATCCTGGTCCTTCCAGTTCTTCATTAAAATATAGAACTGTGATAAATTGAGGGTAAGCTTTGAATTAAGCTATCTTGTAACTTATTTTGGAAATTGGTGTAACTTGTAAACTTATCTTGTAAATTTGTGTTGATGCAAAGATCCCACCATATCATATTGGCTGACTTCTCTTTCATGAGTTAAAAAATCTCTTTAAAAACTCCACATATAATATTAAGAGTATGCAGAGGTAGCAAAGATCTCAATAAAACTAACTACTACCAGTGGTCTCACCTAACTGCTGCAACGAGAACCCACA
Source organism: Tamandua tetradactyla (assembly GCF_023851605.1). Classification (NCBI taxonomy): domain Eukaryota; kingdom Metazoa; phylum Chordata; class Mammalia; order Pilosa; family Myrmecophagidae; genus Tamandua; species Tamandua tetradactyla. Next base: position 11,540,535 of record NC_135350.1, read on the forward strand.
TTCCCGGCAGTTTTACTGATACCACTTTTAAGATACATTTGATTTTAAACTGTGTAATAGGCCATCAATTGTCCAATCCAACAGGGGTGGCAAATTCTTATCAGTGAACTCTGCTTCCTGTAACAAAATGTCTTTAAGCTATATTTATACAGAAAAAAAGTGGCACGGAGCCACAATCTAGAGATTGGACGAGCTTTGAATGTCTAGACAATATTTTCAAAGCCAAATTGAGATGGTAACCTCAAAATGGGTATTTGTGTGATTCAGTGGAGAGCACCCTACATGGAGTAATAAAAGATCTTGCCTCTCTTGGCCATCGTTTGTTAGCGGTATGACCTTTTAAACAAGGCACCCAACTCAAAGTCTAGAACAGTGCCTGGTACATGGTAGGCATTCAATAACATGAGTTGGTTGAATTAATGAATAAACCTTACTTTTATTTAATGAATAAACCTTACTTTTAAATTTGAGGAAATGAGCACTCATTTCCTCAAATTTAAAGTGACATGGCTGAGGTAGATGACAATGAATACAACCTCTAGCCCAACTCTCCTGAATCTCTTACATGGCTGTGGGTTGCTCAGACCCCCAAAACCTAGACACCACTTCCCTAGTACAGGGAAGTAAAGACAATTGCAGCTGGGAATCATTTCTCACAAATATGTTGGCCAAAGAGAGCATATTGAAAAACGGGCCCAGTTTCAACAACTGCCACCCTACAAACTATTTTGTTTTTGTGTTATTGCTAAGCATTAAAGACTGCTTGTTGATCTCTTCAGGCATAGTTGCATGAGGCCAGTCATCCTGTCTCAATTGCATAATTTTGAAATATATACTTCCAGTAAAATATGAGCAAAAATATAAGCATTCATGTGTTTTTATTTTTCAGCCCTTTATTTGGATAGTTCCCTTATCAACCTGGCTTTCATTCACTCTCTTTGAAATCATAATATTTATTTTTACTGAAATCATTTTCTGCTTGGTATGGAAATACAATTTAGTAAGCATTAATACTGGTTAGGGGGTCAATTTTAATGAAATCTTAAGGCAAAAACTCTTAAATCCAGCATAATTCACTTCAAAAGCATAGGTCAAATATCATGCTCCTTCTGGGAAATCTTTTTCCCAACATTCCTTTTCTAACTCCTTAAACATCTTGACCTTCTGTTAAAACTGTGCTATTAGGTGTCACTTGCCCAACTAGCTTTCTTCCTTGCCTCTGTTTAGCCTTCCTTTCTTCACTTCTTTCCTTGCCCTCCTGCCCCGTCTCCACCTTCATCACCCTGTCTCCATCACTTCTTCAGTTCATTCTTCCTCCAGGATTTTAGGACTGCAGAGTCTGGAGCCAGTCTACCAGAGGTCAAATACTAAATTCACCATTTGCTAGATATGTGACCTTGAGCAAATTACTTAAGCTCTCCACAACTCAGTTTCTATATGCATAGGTTAGTGGTAATATTTAATAAAGTTCTTACCTCGAAGGCTGCTGTGAAACTTAAATGAGTTAATGTATTTAAAACACTTAAAATAGTGCTGAAACCATATCAGGTTCACAATAGATGTTTAATGTTGTTGTCAGTGATGTTACTTCACTATTGTCTGCTTGACTCCTCTGAGCACCTTTCTCTACTCAAGATTCCAACTATCTCAAAATCTCTTGGGTGTTCTTGGCCTCCCAGCCACCTCTTTTGCCCTAGGTCATATTCATACATAAATTTAGATGATCACAAAACCAAACAAATGTAATTCACCCCCATCCACTCCTGCCCTATCTTGCTTGATTGGCTTATGAGGAGGGAAAGCAATCTCTAGCTCCTCTAGTATCTGCCCTTAAAAATAAAAACCTACAAGGAAATAGCTATAATTCACAGCCATGTATCTATTTGTGGCTCTGATTCTTTATATCACCTGTGTTAAAATATCACAATATTTCAGCTGTTAATTGAAGCGCTCTGGCGTCTCGAGTTATTTTTATTGCCAACTTGAGATGACATGTGATAGTTCAGATTAATGGAATACGTGAGTCAGAAATTCTGTCTCTAGTTATGGTTATAACTTTTAACATGTGCTAACATGTGATATCTGTAGATCATGTGACCTGTAGTTATTTCTAAAACCAGTACTTGAAGCACCGAACTTTGTCATGGTAACGCTTCACGCTAAATGAAAGCAACACTCTAGTCTCTCATAATTTTTTTTCCTCATACCACATGTCTTAATAAAAAGCAGTCATTCTAATCTTTTTCAGATGTCTTCAGTAAGCCCAAGGGTATTTAACTAAAATAAGCAAATACCAGGTGAAATAGGTTTATCAACCTTTACAAGATTATTTATAAAATGCTGATCTTAAGTGAGTAGACCAAGAAAATTGATTTGTGGGGAAGGAAGTCCATCTACTTTAAAAACGCCTCCGATGTATAGGGAACGGATTTGTTCAAATTCTAAGAAGCATCACAGGAAACCACTGATCAGAAAGTGTGAACTCTCTAAGAAGGAGGCCTGGTGATCCTTTTAAATGATGTGAGCAGAGAAGCTCTTAAAATGGGGCTAATGAGCTGTTTGATGTACTTGACAGGGAAAGATGTATGCAAGCAGAGAGAAAAGACTGCAAACATAGATATCCCCAATTGCATTATTGTCCAAAACTTTAATTAATTTCTTGAAGACTGTCTTTTCCATAATTTAAAATGGTTTAAAAGATGTACAACTAACAGGTTCAAAGTGTTTCTTCAGCTAATCACTTGCACTGCAGGAGACTGAAATTACAGAGCACATTTTATACACTCTTCAAGCCGCCCAAGAATTACTTTTACAAGCTCTGGCTTTCATTCTCCCTCTGTTTGCGTAATGCCTTTGAGAAATGTGTGACTCGACTTCACTAACATGCTGCTCAACGCCTAAACAGCCACCACTGTGTTCATCAAGTATGGAAGGTATAAGAGTCATTTGGTATGAAAATGTTCTTGTGATACATACCTGTTATGAGAGATGAAAAAAGTAATACAGTTTATGGGCTCAGTTAAGAAATAATCATTTATATATATATATATTTTAATGATTATTGTTCTAGGATTAAATGTCTTGTTAAAATACAGTTCAGAAAGAAAACATTTTTTTTTTTAACATGGGCAGGCACCGGGAATCGAACCCGGGTCCTCTGGCATGGCAGGCAAACATTCTTGCCTGCTGAGCCACCGTGGCCTGCCCAGAAAACATTTTTAATACCAACTGGAGAACCCTCTGAATTAAAATGAGGATGGCAGTTTGGGCACAGTGCAGCAACCAAAATACAAACTTACAAATAGATGTAAAGTTGCTTCCACTTATTTTAGTTATACACAAACATAAATTTAAATTTCACTTATTTTCTCTTAGTGAATAAAAACTATTTCCATACTTTGTGAATTTTTTCAGAGCGCCAATACTTGAAAGTCTTCCTTCTAATATATTCAAAATAAATAGCAAACTTAAGAGCCATTTGTAAGAAAAGAAAGCAAGAAATAATTAACTGAGATATATGAAAATAGTAGCTTAATGTCTTATTCTCTTAGTAGTATGGCATCATAGGGTTATCCAAATGTACTAAGCTTGTATAGTTAAGACATTTTATTGAATGGGACTTTTGTTGGAGATATCCAAGACTTTTGCCAAAATCATTAATAGCACCAATTCCATGTGTTTGTCAATATCTATACTATTTTTATATATGAACACCATGGAGAAATTTACTCCACACTTAAATATTTCTTTAAGGACTTGCTAGGTATACCTGTTACTGGTGTTACGGCAGAAAAATAAATGCAACAACTACCCTCATGGAGTTCACATTCTAGTTGGGATGGGAGGTAGGATTAAAACAATACAGATACTTGGCTTTTAAGATTCACTCTCGCTGCTCTGCTAAGAGTATTCTAAATTGGGATGGGGAGAAATGAGGAGATCAGACTCGAGACTTTGGCATGATCCAAACAAGTGAAGACAGTAGCCTGAACATTGTTTCATTGCAACAGGGAGACCTACAAGCAAACAAATGGTTACAGCACATGGGTATATAGGGCAACCTATAAAATGCATTCCTTCCATGACTTCCATCTTATACTTTCTCATTCTTCTCCTGGATGGGGCTCTATCAATCATCCCATCCTAACAATATCTCCCATTCTATGACCTACTTTCCCAAACAGGCTCTAAGCTCTCCCATTTTAAAAAAGATATTTATTTTCCTTTAGCCTCTGCAAATGGCAGAGAAGAGTTGATGTTTGAGTAGAGACACAGAGAATGAGTAAGAATTTAATGCAGGTAAAGACACTCCCCAACTATGATGTGCAGAGTCACAGAGGCTTGAAGATGTAGACATCTGGGAAATAGTGAGAAATTTGACATTGCTGGAAGGTCCTGGGGAGGAGGAATGATGGAATGTTTGAGACCAGGTCACCCAAGGGTTGGAGTTCATGCTTTATGCTACAATATAGGTGGCAGAGAATGACTCATGTTATTGGCAGAAGTGAGGGAAGATGTTGGCCAGAGAACTTCACTGCTCATTAGGGCAGAGAAGGATGAAAACTGACCCACCAGAGACTAGCAAGTGCAATAACAGGAACATCTATGTTTCGTTTCCTAGGATGCTCCAACAAATACCTTGAAATTGGGTGGCTTAATGGGGATTTATTCGCTCATAGTTTTGAGGCTGTGAAAATGTCCAAATCAAGGCATCACTCAGGCGATGCTTCCTTACTGAAGACTGGCTGCTGGCAATCCTTGGCTCTTCTGCCACATGGTGGCATCTGCTGGCTTCTCTCTTCACTTCCAGGTTTTCTGGCTTTCAATTTCTGGTGTCCATGTCTCTCTCTCTCTCTCTCTCTCTCTCTCTCTCTCTCTCTCTGTCTCTCAGTTGCATTCCATTTATAAAGGACTCTGATAAAAGGATTAAAACCCATCCTGAATGAGACGGGTCACACCTTAACCAAAGTAGTCTTATCTAAAGGTCCTACTTAAAATACGTCCACTTACAGGAATGGCTAAGACTTAGAAACATATTTTCCTGAGGTACATATAATCTTCTTATGCTCTTTGTGAGCAAAGTGTATACTCGGTACCGTATGAGGAGAGCCCCAGCAAACAGTCAGAGAAGCCTATTCATTCAGGGGGAAGACTTGTGCTTAGGGTGCATTTTAACCCTTTTAAATGCAGCACTACATGCCAATAGTGCAGGTATTTTGAACATAGCTTTGTTTCCTAATTTCAAACTATAGTTTTCCAAAGAAGGTATATTTGAATACTTTCAGGGGACAGTCTAATGAACAAAGAAAGTAATTCTCCTAATAAAGTGGCATTTTCTTCGGGAGTCCTGGGTTCTAAGACAAGGGGACATTCTAGGGGCCACATTAAGATACATGGGGAGGCATGAAAAAATTCTCAAAAGTGGAGCAATGTGACTCGATTTGTATTTTGGAAAGATGCCTCTGGAAGCAAAGATTAGGGTGGTTTAGATAAGGAAGGGGCTAGTTATGTTGAGACCAATAAGAGACGTCTTGCAATACTTCAGTTAAAAAAGAGGGATGTTAAAAACTGCAATGGAGCCACCCATGCACAAGTTCAGTATAATAGAAATGCTCTGGTTGTAGATGAGGAGACATTTGAAAATAAATTTTGGAGAGGAAAATATGAGTTCGAAATCCTGTTGGCATTGAAGCTCCTTAATAGTGAGAAGCTGAGTACATTAAAGCAGCAATTTATTTGATGGGCAATTGATGAATCTGGCAGGCTAGTGACACCCTTGTTGCCGAGAGAGCATGGTTACAGTCTCAGCTTGTGACTTTAAAAACTTCACTAGGGGAAAAATTACAGTCGGGCAACAGCAGCAGGACATGGCCTACGGCACAATCTGCCGATAACTAAGTCCCAGGGAAAACTGATTTGTGGCTTCCGATCACATGCACGAAGAGCCTCTGCTATTGACTAGCTGTGGTTCATCGGAATGTAGATCTATCTTGGCTAACAAGAAAGCACTAGAGGTCTTCATTTAGCCACTGAGCCCCGTCTCCAGAGACTGTGTGCAGCTGTCTTTACCTTCCTACCAATCAACACATCAAAAGCTGCAGAATATATTTCCACTTTAAAAAAAAAAAAAAATGCAAACAGCAAACGAGATAAAGTTGCCAAACTAGACTTGAAAACGGGTGAATGATTACAGCACGGCTCCAGATATAAAGAATAAATCATGTGTGCCCAGCCAGAATTTTCTTATATGTGTCAAGAAGAAAGATAACTGAATCTCTGTATCCACAGGGCATCCACACTGTATTAATTTGACTAGAAAAGGATTAAAATCATTTACACTGGATTTCTTACCTGAATAATTCTAAGCAGCACGCTTCCACAGGATTTCTCACTGAAGACAACTGGCTATACTGAAATCATTAGAATATCCATCTTAGTAACCTTCAGATAATTACTTTGCATGTTTTTTCACTCAATCCATCTAGACCAAAGCAAGAATACATTTCACTTTCCATTTAATTTCCACAAGTTCTTCCTTTCCTGGGAGCTTGGAACTCCATTTGAAATAAATTCTGAATCTTTTAATGTTTTCTCAAAGTATTTCTTTTGACATTGATTCTAATATCATCAAGACCTTTCCTCCCAGATGTTTTCCGGGAAGACTTACTCACAAAAGGTCATCACTGTTTCCCAGCTTTCAAGGATCATTTACTCTTGGCACTCTTGATTTGGGATGTGTGCAGGTGCATGAAAAAGAGAGGAGGATACCCTTTGGTAAGCTCTATTTAATTCTCTAAAATGAGCAAAAGGTCACAGTAGGGAGGTAGGCTCCTTATGCATTGCAAGTAAAAGCCAGTGCCTTAGGTTTAAATTCCAGGTGGTGTGGTAAGGATTGGAATGCAGAGTTTGGACTGCTTCCCTTTTAGTTACCACTTAAGGGAGATGCCACTTTGATTTACTGGACAAATTCTGAAACAGGCTCCTTTTGGGCTGGGCGTGGGACATGTGCTGGACTGTCACATCAGTTAATGCATTTCTATATGCTGTCAGTTCCTTTATTGGGAGTTCCTTCTGAGAGGGTTTCTACTTTGGCTCCCAAACTCGCTGTCTTAAAGGCATCTTCTCACAGCAGTTCTTCCCAAATCCATTAAAAAATATAATATCATCTTACCATTTCATATATCTGTTACATTCCTGAATCTATGGTCCCAGATGAGTGGTGTGCAGCAAATAGTCTCTCATTGCCTCCCACCAGTTAGAAAATAAACATAGAAGTGAATTTTAAGGCTTACTAAACATTGCTGGGTTTTTTATTGCAGAAACAATAAAAAAATATATAGTAAAATAAAAGTCACGTACAGATTCAATTTGTATGTATTTTTCAAACCTGAACTTTACTTTCATTTAGAAAGTTTATCAGTTTCCTCGTACACATTTTCATATTTCAACGTAAACGCCAAGTCTCATTTCAGCACTTTTATTAAGAAAGTCTTCTTTAATGGCTTTTCAAGCCCATTCATTTCCACAGGTTCCAAAAAAAGCTTAAAAGAATGTCTATTTCCACATGAAGGACCAGGCAACACATTAACTAAACTCGCAAGACATGCCATTTTACATACCTTTGTAACGTCGGATTAGACTACGACAGTGCCTACCTCCCCAGGCAATTCTTAAAGACCACCCAGAAAACTCAGTCACAGCGGAACTCATCAGCAGTACACTGACTCAGGAATGGAAAGTATTGCAATTGTGTCTACACTATAACAGCAACCTGCTCATTTAGACTACAGTTAAAAACCCTGAAAGATGAAATTTAAACACTTGGCTCCTTGAGAATGTAGCTCCTTTGGAGGGACATTTTTGCTTCCTCACTCTCAGGCCAGTGTGTGACTTGGAAAACAGGACTTGGTCCAGTTTTGTAGTAACTACAAAAATAGCTCAAGAGCTTCAACAAGGATCTCATTTAATTTAATGCACAACCTAAATGAAAATAAAATCCCCATAATTCATCATGACCATAATTGCCTTACCTCAATAAGTACCTTTAATGAACTTATCTATAAATTCAATTAAATCAATAAAATGTTTCAAGCTTGCTAAGATGTCTGGTAGGGATTCTAAAACACCCTGAAAGAGGTATCATGCATAGCTGAGCAAAAGGCAAAGGTCAGAAGGTTTGGTAGAAAGTAAAACTTTTCCTTACATTTCTTTAATAAACAGATTGAGAGCTTCAGCATACAAATCTTTGTTCTCCTATTTTCACACGTCACCATCGGTACAGGAGCAGTTAAGGACTGGGCTATGGATTCGGACGCTCCTGGTCCCTTTGAATTTGTTATCATAACTATCCAACTTGGTTTTATTTAGCACCACCACACTCTCAGGAACAGTCTCAGCGCTGTGTCCCTAAGGCGTGTCTCCTCAGCATTTGGCCTTGGATGTCAGCTAGCATTGTGCATGTGCATTTATAGTGCCAACCACAACTGCAAGGTCACCCATGACTGGAGCATTTCTCATTTATATGGGGGTAGGTTTAGAAGAACATGAATTTAGAAGTTGAAGCTTTACCTTATTCATGCAGCAAGAAAAATAACATATTTCTTTGTACTAAAATAAACAAAACAACTTAATTTTAAAAATGTATGCTAATCCTCTGAGATATTTTGAAATGAATGTGTATAAAAGTTTAAAGGTGAGAGTTTTGTTTTGCAGGGTTAGTCTTTGCTGTGAGTGCCTGGAGAAGGATTTGTCTGATGTCAGGTAAGAAGCTAGTGAGAGAATAATTCTCTTTAATGCTTGGCCCAATGGGTTAGATCCCTTCCTTGTGTTCTCTTTGACAAACAGTTGAAGACAAGATTAGATTTAGTCACACCATTCTAGTTACTGTTCTACTTACACCAGGCAAACCATATGCAATAAAAACAAGATTACTTGAATAAACCATGAGTTCAATTCCTTTGGCACATAAGGGAATAATAACGTAAATAATTTTAGTGTGATTAATATGTGAAAATATGTACATGGAAAGCAATGTATGCTTTTTTCCATTTGGATAAGTGAATAATACTATAATTTTATCTAATAATCTTTCTTCAAAACATGCAATGCTATGGGACGCTTTGGTAAACACATAATATCACCCAAACCAAACCGACTGAGAGTGAGAGAGAGAGTACTATGAGTGATTATTCCTGTACAAGTTAAGCATACTACTCCAGGAAAACATACCATCAGTCTGTCTACAAATAACTTCTAGACTCTTCCAAATATATCCCTTTCCCATAATTAATAATTTATTTCATTTTCATATTAAATTTATGCAGAGAAGTTATGATCCAAAGTGCACTCTAACCCAACTAACAATCTTCACAATTAAAAAAAATCCCAAATTTATGTTTTCTCATATATTTTGCATGTCATAGTCAATAAATATTTTGATTCTGGAAGATATCAAATATTTGTTAAATGGAATCTAATCTTTTTAATTTATACTTATATTTAAGACAATAGTTTGGAAATATTTTCAGTGGCTTAAATTATCCTAGAAAGAACAAACAAATTAATGAAATAAATGAAATATTCACCCCTGAATTTTAATCATTAAATAAGACAACTTCAGATTACTCATCAGAGGGCTGCATATAATAATTGATTGAATGTATGTGTGTGTTAGTGTTTATTGGTGTTTGGGGCATGAAGAAATTGTTCCCTTCAGTTTTTCTTTGAAAATATTTCAAAGGCAAATGTATAAAATTCTCTACTGCTTATTTTGGGTATAGAATAATAATTTACTTAGTAAACGTTTGCATATAGGCAAAGTGACCCAATGTGACGGAAGGAGCCTTAGGTTTGAACTCGAACTTGAATTTGAATCACCGCACAATTGTTTACTTGTTCAGTCATATTTAAGTAGTACTAAGACTCTAACTCTTATTTTTATAGTTTGCAAAATAAGGACTGTAATACCTGTTTTAGAGGGTGGTTTTGAAGACTGGTGACACTTAGCACATTGTCTGGTTCAAAGGAGACACTTATGAAATTATTTTGCTACTTAATTTTAGAAAGAGGAAAAAATAGAATTTGATATGCTAAACAAAATTTCATTTTTCTTAGACAATTCAGAGTCTTACAATTTTTTTTCAAAGCATTATCGTGAGCATTTACTTTTTATACACCATGGTTTTGATTTCAAGCTCAAAAATATATATAATTTTAAATTGGAATGCTAGGAAAGTCTTATTTCATTGTTCAGTAGTTTGGAATTGCCCAATCTTATGAACAAATTACAAGCAAAAGCAGATTGGTTTCTTAAAAAAAAAAAAATACAGGCTTTCATCTTATTTTTGCAATAGCTAAAACCCTGAATTGGGAAACAGGAGAAATTTGTGACAGTCATTTCCTATAATCTCAGGCACATTAGACATCTTTGTAAGCCTCAGGTTCCTTATATTTAATTCAGAGGCTTGAAATAAGGCTTGGTTTTAGGCCCTTTCTAGCATGAAACTTGATTTTCTTTATTACTTTTCTTTTTGAGAACCAGATAAGAATAAAATCTCAAAACCACAATTTTATAGGTTTTCAAAAGAAAATTTCTGCCTCTTGCTAGTGGCAACAGAGCGATAGCCAGAAGCTGAATCACAGCTAATAGAGGAGTATTCCGTGCTACCTTCTATATTTTTTCAATGAAATCTTGGTAGGAGGGAGAGAAGTTGGGTAAACAACATAAAAAACAATGGGTAGACCTGATAAGAAAAGAAAGAGACAGAGACATAGAGAAAAGGAGGAGGAGGGAGGGTGGGAGGAAGGAAGAAAAAAATCATTCATAAAATCTGTCCTAACTGAAACTTCTTGATAAAAGACTTATCTCACACCTTCTTTCTTAAAAGAATTAAAGGTCGTTGGAACAACCTTTTCCACACTGCACCCCTGCTTCTAATCCTTTCTTTCGTGCTGAATTTAAAACTCTACAGGAAATGACCCAGGTTGTAAAGGGAAGATAGTGTCCCTTTTTTCCCTTCATTTCCTGAAGAAAATATTTAGAAATATGTCTAGGAAAGAGACATATATAACATTCTACCTTAAAAAAGAAAATACAGGTACGAGACTATTAAATCACAAACACATTGCAGTAGATAGCTATGCTTTAGACTACAAATCATAGCAAAGGCCAGCTTCTATCTCTCCAGGTAACCCATAAAATGCCTTTTTAATGCAACATTGTTAGAAACGTTCTATTCCAGACTTGAAAGGACCTTCCTATTATTTTCTGCCCCAAAGATTGAGTATTAAATAATGATCCAAAAAATAGATACCACCTTGTTTGTTAAGGAGACCTGTCTTACACTTTCCTAACATTATAGCCAGATTTCACGGTCACAGGAAAACAAAACACACATAATGGAGTGGTTATTAATTCAATAAATCCAGCAGCTCTCGTGCTCTGGGCAAAAGGCAAAGTTAAAAGCAGCTGTTCATTGACGACATATGGGACATGGTCAGGGTGAGGTGGCTGCTTTAGCACATCATCCACCACTTTTAAGGCTGACTGCACTCAATTTCTTAGACAATCTACACACCATTTTCAGTTCTGGACCTCCATAATTTATCACAACAATACCTCAAGCATACAGATAGGAGGGGGGAAATGAAAGCAATTTACAGTATGAAGATGAAAGTAGCTGGATTGGTGGAGAAGACCTACTATGTAAATCATATCCACAACTCCAAGGAATGTTGGCATAATATTCTGGAATTAATTTTTCCAGCATTCCTATGTAGGTCACACGAAGGTAAATCTACTTTCTCCTCTCCACCTCTTATATCTGGAGTTGTTTATCAATATGTTAAAGAGGAAATTGATTTTACCTCTCCCTTTTACAGGGACAATAAGAACCTTATGTATAAAACTTACAAATAACAATGAAAGGAATCAGTTGAAACATTAGCGTGCATTCTTTTTGCATGTCTTCCAGTTAAAGGTCATGGGAAAACAGCCATAAAAAAAAAAGTAGATGCACAGACAAATAAAGGACAGAAATCTATTTGAAATACTTCTCTGGGTTATTGTTTTCTAATATTATGTCTTCCTCCAAAATATGTACAAATAACCTGCCTTAAGTTCATATAGGCAAAATACATCAGACAGCATTTTAAGAAATGAAATGTTTACATCATTTACATCATCATATAATGTAGATTTCATGTGGATGGCTGTTTTTATATTCTAGAGAGAATAGTATGCTGATCCTTTCATTAAAAGCTAGGTAACTAATTATTCCAATCACTCTCCCTCCTTTCTCTCTCCCACCTCCCTTCCTCCTTCTCTTCCCAGATTTCTGGCTTTCTCTCTCTCTCTCTCTCTCATAATTTTTTCAAGGTTGATTGAAGCAGGATGAGAACAAGAAGTTAAAATGTGGTAAGAGGTAATTGGGAGAAGCCTTTTGTCTCAGAGCAAAGAGAAATAAACAAAAAACAGGACATGTGAGAACATTCTAGGAATATTCAGAAATACTATGAAGGAAACTTGATTTCCTGCAGTCATGCAGGACAGGGGATCAAGCCATCTAATTGTGGTAGTAAAAGAATTGTGGTTGGGCCATGAGAGCTCAGCAGGCAGAGTTCTCACCTGCCAAGCCGGAGAGCCGGGTTCAATTCCGGTGCCTGCCCCATGCAAAAAAAAAAAAAAAAAATTGTAGATGCTCAAAGTGGAAACAATTGTAAACATCTTCATTTGACATTTCTCTTCCTGTAATTATTTTTTTTTGCATGGGCAGGCACCAGGAATGGAACCTGGGTCTTTGGCATGGGAGGTGAGAATTCTGCCTGCTGAGCCTCCATGGCCCGCCCTCTTCCCGTAAATTTTTAAAATAACAATAAATAATTTCCTAATTCTCTTTTTATCTGAATATAAAAATAATTTGCTTATTGTGGTCAGTTGGAAAATATGAAATCAAGAAGCATTCTAAAGCCAACCATCATAAATAATCTGTGCCCCTAGCCCTATCATCTATTGCTTATTGGTTGTTTTGTATTTTACATGTGAATTACATGATCATATAATAAATTTCTTAATTTATCTTTCCTGTAAATGTATAAGAAACCTTTTTATATTAAAGATGTTAAATATTTGCCTGTCTCATATATTCTAAGCATTTTCCCTTTTTTTCTGTTTTTATATTTTCACTGTTTATACTAATTGACTTATGAGCATTATTTTATTTATTCCTCATGAACTTTATTTTGTAGTTACTGCATTATTATTATTGTTGCTGTTATGATTGCTACTACTTTACAGATCAGAAAATTGAGGTTAATGGAGGATAAGTAATTTACCCAAGATTACACCTCATAAATGGCAGAGCTAGATTTTAAATCTGGATGTGTCTACCTCAGTCGCTTTGCTACTGGTTAAATTATTATTACAGGTGTTTTTAATTTTCATGCATTTAATCTTGTTTCTTTACTTTTGCTTTTATGCCCAGAAAGACCTTTTTCACCCTATGATAAAATACAAAGTCATCTCTGTTTTTCTTTTAGTTCTTTCATTTCTTCCTTTTATTTATCTACAATTATTTAAGGGCATGATATGATAAAAATTTCTTTTTCCAACTATGTAGTCAACCAATTAGTCCAGACCCATTTATTTAGCAAGCTAACCTTTCCTTGCTTCTGTGAAATGTCACTTTATCAATATTAGTGATTGTATTTTGTACACTATTTCAATTGATAATCGTCATGATGAAGAATATGAAGAACTTGTAGGGATAGTGATAATAGCCAACACAGCAAGTCAACTATTAATCTGTTTATAAAATGCTATAAACAGCCAATACTGCAAGTCAACTATTAATCTGTTTATAAAATCTGGGGATGCAAGGGTGGTTCAGTGGTAAAATTCTCTCCTGCCATGTGGGAGATCCGGGTTCCATTCCCTGCCCATGAACTTCCCCCAAAAACAAACGAACAAGCAAACAAAAATTCAACAAATGGTGCCGCAATAACGGGATACATACATGGAAAAAGAATGAAATGTGACCCCACCACACAGCATACAAAAAAAAGTTCATGCCTATAACTTACCTGTTTATATTCCATGTAAACTTCCCAAATATTTTTTAAAATGTTGGAAAACATTCTCCAGATTTGGAATGAAATTGCATTACATTTTTAAGTTAATTTGAGAGAAAAATCTGATCCCATGTCCAAATGTTGATCTTAATATCCTGGCAACTCATAACTCAATTATTCTTGTTTGCTTTTAATGGTTTTGGAGTGAATCTTTAATCTTTTGAAAAGCTTTTTTCTATTCTATTTTGTTGATTGTTTATTGCCCAAATCAAAGAATTATGAGTTTAGGTAGAATTGATTTCCCCTTATTTAATATGTCCCTTCTTTCCCACAAATTTTACGTATATTTAATAATTTTATACTTTAATGAATATTCTACTAATGTTTTCAAGTATGACAGTAAGATGAGTGATCATAAGTTAATTTGGGGTTTTTCTTATAAGTAACCTTTCAATCTTAATTATTCCTTCATTTTGTTATTAGGTACCTACTATGCCTCAAGTGCAACATTTTTGGGGAGGTATATCTAACATCAACTGGGGTCATATTATGGACTGAAGTCTATTCTCAGGGTTGTATTCAATTCATTAATTCATTATACGTTGCCGTGTCATTAAGGTCAACATATAGTCATGGGAACATTTCCTTTTTTTTTTTTTTTTTTTTTTTTTTAAGGAAGGAAAGACAGAGAAGGAAGGAAGGATGGAAGGAAGGAAGGGAGGAAGAAAGGGAAACATTTTTAAACATTTTCTTGTTTTATTATATTTTGTTTGTTTGTTTGTTTTTTACATGGGCTGGGGCCGGGAATCGAACCGGGGTCCTCCGGCACGGCAGGCAAGCACTCTTGCCCGCTGAGCCACCGCGGCCCGCCCGGAACATTTCCTTTTAATTAATTTATAAACCTTATGCAAATTCATTCCAAATTTCAATAGTATATCAATGTAAGTATATAGTATTATTATCCCCACTTTACAGATGAGTGACTTCGTTACTTGCTCACTTGCTCCATATGGCTACTAAGCAGTAGAGCTAGGGTTTTAACCCACACACTGTGACACCAGAGCCTGTGTTCTCAACCCCCATGTTGGCCCTGTCATCTGGACTGTCACAATCTAGTATACAAGTCTAAAATGCAAAGCCATAATTCCTACCACATGATAAGCATCAGCTATGATACTTATGATAGACTCAGAGAAGGAAATGGGCTTGATGGATGAAGTAAATATGAGCTGAGTTTTAAGGATGAGTAGAAGTTCACTAGGGAAGAAAGACTATTTTAAGCAGAGCAAACAATATTTGTATAGGTGAGGAGATAAAAAAACATAGCTCATCTGGGGATAATTGCAACACACACCACTTCGGGGAGAGCAGCAGGAGATAGAACGAAAAACCCAGGAGGCAGTTGCTCCATGTATCATCTTGAGTCCCATTAGAGCTCTCTCCTGGATGTGAGGAGGTTTGACCTCACATTCATTTTATCACCCTGTTGAAGAATGTTTTATATACTTACCACTATTTAACTTAGTAGAGAATCGTCTCTAAAAATACGTGCAAATGGACGCAGTGGAAGAGAAAAGAATTGGAGAATGGGAACTATTTATAGTTCTTCATATTCTTCATTCTGATGATCTTATATTTGAAAAGAGCTAAAATAAAAACATTTCTGGGTGGGTCATGGTGACTCAGTGGCAGAGTTCTCACCTGGCATACCAGAGACCTGGGTTTGATTCCCAATGCCTGCCCATGCAAAAAAAAAAAAAAAAAATTTCTTGCATGTTACTTTACATTTTAGAAGTACATTCACATATACCATATAATTTAATCACCACAGTTATCCTGGGAGTGAGGGTCACTTATAGTCATCTTCATTTTACCAATGAGGAAATTGAGACTTGAAAATGGTGAAAATTTACCCAAAGACACCTAAATTAGACTGAAGCTCATGTCATCCTCTAAGTTATATCAGGAGTCTGTATGTTACATAATTCTTAGTGTGGTGCTGTGAAAAGTTAGGCGCCAAGAAGATATAAGATAGTTATGTTAGACAATCCTCATATCTACACTAGATTCAGTGTTAGAGTAAACTCAGGAGGACAGTAGAAAAAAACAACACTACCTAAGAAGCCCTGAAAACATTCGTTGGGGTGTTGAATTGTGGCATCAGACCTAACTAACATGTCTGTCATTTTAAAAAATGCTGGCATTCTACATTTCAAACTATACAGAAATTGTGGATTTGATCTAAATAAAACAATATTGAGCCTCCAGCTATGTTTATTCTGCTGATTAGGAGACACAGAAAAAAGTATGCATCTCTATTTTTAGCAATTCCTCCCTAAAACTGCCTATTAAAGACTTTCTTCTACTTTTCTGAGATACTTCCACTCTCTTAAATGTCTATTCAATATTCATTGATTAGGTTTTAGAGAAAATTATTTTATGCATATGGAAAGACTTGAGAAAAAGCATATTTTTTTTTAAGTTCAGATGGATCTGATGGATGCCTTATAAGTTATTTAGGTATCTAAATCTTTTGTCTTAGTTTGCCAAAGCTGCCAAAATGCAATGTACGAGGAGATGGATTGGCTTTTACAGTGGCGATTCATTAACTGAGAAGCTTACAGTTCTGAGGCCATGAAAATGTGCAAACTATGGCAACATTAGGACAATACCTTTTTCCTGAAGACAGGCTGTCAGCGAGCCTCAGCTCTTCTGACACATGACAAGGCATATGGCGGCATCTGCTTGTCTCACCCTTGTCTTCCGGGTTTCACTGCTTTCAGCTTCACTGGTTTCTCTCTGTTTCTGTGGCTTTCTCTCTTAGCTTCTGCGTCTTTTTTTCTCTGAATTTCTTCTTATCAGAAAGAATTCCAGTAAGATTAAGCCCCACTCTGAATGAAGTTGGTCGCATCTTAGGTTAAGGCCTTACACACCAAAAGATCCAACTTACAATGGGCCCACAGGTATAGGAATGGATTAACATGAAGAACATATTTTCTAGGGTCCATACAGCCTGCAAACCATCACATTATCCTTTGGAAAGAGCTGCATTCCACTCTAATTTAATCGGGAAAAAAATGTGTTGCTGTTCAAAAGTTTTAGTTTGTTAATACAGTTATTCACCATTCTGTAAGTTGACTAAGGTACTGTGATTTTGCAGAAGTGGGGATGGGGTGGGGGTACAGGACAGAAGAGGCAAAAAGCTAAAATGTCAGACTACAAGTATAGTAACAGCAACATAAACACAAACGCTTGATGTGAGTCACATTCTGTTCTCAGTGTCTTACATAACTCATTTAATCCTTAAAATTAACTTATAAGGTAGTTACTATCATTTTACATATCCAGAGATAGAGACAGAGATGCTAAAAAATTTGCCAAACATCTTTGTCAGCTAGTTCATGGTGGAGCTGGGATACAAACTCTCAAACAAGCTCTCCTCTGTCTTCAGATGACTAATTTGAGTAAGAGAATGTGTGAATATTAAAGTGAAATTTAAAATCTAGTTTCTAAATGGTAAAAACATCCTCCAAGGTTGGAAAATTAACTAAAGAGTTTTACTTATGGAGAAGCAGAATCTGTTAGTTCAAAAACTAAACCAAAACAATAATACTTGGGTCACTGAAAGAAAAATCTCTTAATGGATGGAAATGGGGTTCCAGCCTCAAATTACTAATCGAAGTAACTTGTCCATTGCAAAATTGGGTGAGAAGTCAAAGTTACTCTGTTGATGAAAGGAATTAGGAAAAAGAAAATATTTTATTTAAATTAACATTGGTGAGGTGACTTTTCTGGATGGGATGTAGGGTATTTAAAATTAATTTCATGTCATGGTTTAATTACTAATGAATTTGATCTTTTGAAAGTTGAATGACAAAGATCACAGCTACCTAATTCCTTTGGGAGTATTAGTCATTGAATTAGTTAATTAAGATTATCACAAAATAAATTTAAATTGTATTATTAGCTTCTCTGTGCAAATATTGTTTGTATTTTGATAAACTCCTTTCATTCTGAAAAACTTTGGGGTAAAAATAAACCAAAATTATCAATGGTAATATGTTTAGTTTCTGACTCGTGGACTGAATTTTATGATAAACCATTTATCCCTATCATTTCTCTGAGGATCAGTTTCCTTATCCTTATACCTGCACTATCTACTTAATTGAGTTGTTGTGAGGATCAATTGAGATGACATGTAAGAAAGTGTTTGGAAAACCAAGCAGTGTTAAGTACTAAACACTGTAATTATTATTGGAGATGGGGTGTGGTTTTTTGCTCACATACGTGATCATATATAAAACTTCGTTTTTGTTTTCTCAGGCACAAACATTTCGAAGACTAAATTTCAAGGTAACTAGAATATATTTTTATATGCTCCTTAGGTTCTCAAATTGCCTTCATTTCTCTGATAAACTGGAGCAAGACACTTTCCACTTCATCACCTCACAGAGAAGCAGAGATGATAACTGTTAAACAACTTCAAATGACTTCTGATTTCATCCTAAGGATGAGCTGGATCTTTGTCATGGAAGTGATATTCCAGAGAAGATTTTTGAACGCTCGAAAAACTGTGTTATTCTTATTATACTTCCAAAACGGTCTTGAATGCCATCTTTTTTTCCCCTTTTACACTTGAGAAGGCCAAGTTTTGTACAGCTGAAGAAAAAGGGTGTATAAAGCTGCCTAAATAAAAATGAATCACTCCCCATATGAATTGTTCTGAAGTCGACTGCATGAAGCCTCAAAATGCTGAGATGACTTCTTGAGAGTATTCAGATCATGAATTTTAAAGATTCATAGTAAGTTAATAGTATAATGAGAGCTAATAATTTGAGGTAATAGATTTTAGGTGACACAGCTGAAAACAATGGGAGTATTGCCAACTCTCATATCAAAACATGTCCCAATTTGTCAAAAATTCATTCATACCAGTCATCTTTTTCGCAAAGCATATTACAATAAAATTTCAAAATTTTAAATTTAAAAATTAGTGCCATAATCTCTTGATGAATACACTAGAATTTCATACATAATACGCATTTGTGATATTTAGCTGAATAGTATCATCATCAATAAGATAAAACTAATTATTTTATGAAAATAAATATCTGAAATGCACCTTATCAACCTTAGCAATTCAGGTTGACCTTTTTTGACATAAAATCAAGAATATGCTTACAAGAAAATGAACATTTAATGATAAGATTAAATACACATACACCCATTCCTTTAGCTTATATACTATTGCTGAGAAAGAGTAAAAGGAACTTAAATTACTTAGGGCTTTGTTTGCTATTAGCTGGCAAGTAATGGGCCATCTGCCAATGGGGTTATGGTCAAAGTTATAGTGTTTGGTGCTACTAATCGATTTTGAAAATCATTCACATTGTTAACAAATCACTGAAATATTTACTCACAAAATACAGAAAATAACGATGTGATATTCTATAGGAAGGTGCAAAGGTCCTTAAATGTATTACGCATTCTTTAACTGACATAAAAAAATATATATATATCCTGAGCGCCTATCACATGCTAAGCATTATATGAGGAGCTAAAGTTTATAAACTGTGCCGGTCAGTAAGACATTTGAAAGCTCAAATCTCAGTTCAGTTTAATCTTCAACTAGGCTACTAGAAATCTGCCTGTGCATAGGATTTAACCTAGGGATTTAATTTAGGGAGAGTTTATGGGTGACCTCTCTCCTTTATAGGGTTTTACTCACAATTTCCAGTGACTCTTGTACCCCAAACACTGTCCTCTTTTTCTGTAGGTCACAGAGACTATGGAGTTTTCTTTAGGAATTTTCGCCACTGTGAGTGATGCCAGCTTCAGCTTAATCTCAAGGTAAAAGTTATAAAAATGGGAGACAACCCAAGCTGGTTCCTTTTTCAAGTTTCAACTTCTCTCCAGAATCTACTGGTGTCAGTTTATTCTCTAGGGCCTGAGGGCTTTTTTGGTTTTGTCTTTTTGTATTTTGTTCAGAGTGAATAGGTGCTATTTGCAGGGTATTTGGAACCAATTGGCACTTACTTGGCCACACTGGAAGAGAAATTACATTAAGACTCCTGGTAAAAGCATTGGTAAAAAGGAAGTGGCTGAGAAGCATGTATGGTCACAGACAGCTGAACAGGGTGGAAAGACAAGATCAGATTCTCTTACTACTTGTAATGTAAGGGCTTGAAGAGATGTGGATTATGCTATGACTATTACAATGGGAGAGTGAACCTTCTTTGTTAGTTACAGAGGAAAACATGGTATGCCTCA
Organism: Tamandua tetradactyla; assembly: GCF_023851605.1. Lineage (NCBI taxonomy): Eukaryota > Metazoa > Chordata > Mammalia > Pilosa > Myrmecophagidae > Tamandua > Tamandua tetradactyla. The sequence goes on from NC_135350.1 coordinate 11,560,872, forward strand.
ATGATAAATTAGACATGGGTATTTGAACATAAATACATTTAAATACAAAGTGAGGGTTCTACCAAGTCTGTTTTACCTGAAGAATTACTAAGGGTTTGAGGACTGAAAGCCCTTGTCTCCCAGGCAACTAATGTGACTTTTGCCACCAGTTCCAAGATTTTAAGCCTTGTGAGTATATGGATTGACTCAGCTTTGCTCACATCTCTATTTCCAGTGTATAGTGCAAAGGCTGCTCCATATTTGGTGCTCAATAAATAGTTGTTGAACCACTGGATAAAAGAGGAATGAAGTACAATGGAAATAGCACAATATTTGCAGTAAGAAAGCTTATATTTGAATCCCAGTTCCACCAATAACATTTTTTTTTTTGCAAGCTTGAGTATTTCAGTTAACCTCTGCCTCACTTGTGTTATCTACGAAATGGACAAAGTAACAATACTATCCTAATTATGCTTTTATCAACAGATTGTGAAATATAATGACCTCATTCAAAGCAGCATAAAAATAAGTCTTATTTCTTACTGTCAATCAAACATTTCTAATACAAATACCTCAAGCCTAAAACTCCTAATTGTGTAGGATATATACCCATAGAATAGTTTACTGATAAAAGATCATGGATTGTGTTTCTTTAGAATTCTCATGAGAAAACCATTCAATATACCAGACAGTAAGACACTGATATCAGTCCAATATAATCCATTTAAAAATCCTTAAAACAGACAGGTTACTGAATCCCAGAGCACTGAAGGAAATTTTTTCCAGTCTCTGGGAAAACACTTGCCTAGGATAATCTAATAACTAGGATGATCAGGAAGATCAATAGTCTTTATTTTGACTCATCCACATATTTAAAATCTCCAAAGTAATGTAGATAGTTCAGGTCTTTTATGAAACACCTTTAGAAGCAATAACACCTACAGAGTCATCTATGGAGGCATTATATGATGGATAAAGAATATCTATTAGGGCTATCTATTTTGTTTTCAGAAATTATCTAATTTAATCCTTATGAGAAAAAGGTGCTACTAATGCTATTGTTGTTATTTTATATGAGAAATGGTCTCAGGAGGTTTTATTGCCCAACGTCATACAGTATTAATTGGAAAAGCAGTAATTTCAATTCAAGAATGTTTGCCTCCAAATCACCTATTTCCCACTAGGACATAATCTCATTCAATGAAAGACACAAGCAAAGTTTAAACTAACATTGAATTTGAGCATGGAAATCCTGTATTTTATTCATTTTATTAACATCTTTTCAACGTCATAAGTCTTGATGAATATTTGAAATACAATCACTTTGAAGTCATTTGGTGGCCAAATGGCTAGATTTCTATAATTTAAAAAATGGGAAATGTGCAAGATAATTTTAGATTGGTGGCCCCAATTTGGTATAAAATTGTATTATGGATTGTGCTTCATAAAAGAAATAATATTTGCCACAACTTCTCCCTTCCCGATTTAAGGAGAGACTTTTCATAAAGCCACAAGTCAGACAACTTCCAGAGTAGCTCACTTTTTAAAACCAGGCTTAGTTAACATTTATGAACTTTGCCTTCATTAGAAGTTGTAAGTTATCAATTCCTAATTTTACATGGGTGAAAATAATATTCAATAGCATATTTACCAAGCATATTTGGAGATAGAATATTTTTAACTTATACCATGAGCTTGAAAAAATAGGAGCATACAGGAAGCTAGAAAGAAGAAAGTTTTGTTACTCCAAAATTTTTGAGAAATAGAAAGGGAAAGAAAATTAATTTTTCAACAATCTCTAGAAGAATTCATACTTTCTGTCAATCTTCTAGATTTCTTTGTCATTCAGTTGATTTATCAAGGTCTATATTTTGTTATAGGAAGGGTTGTAAACTTGAATATGAACTTCCTCAAATCTTACTAAGCTTTTACTTCAGTATTGACTACAGCCAATGCTATCTGACAATCCATTTTCGTAGCACTTACTCAGAAAACTTGTGTTTTTATTGTCCTTTTTCTTATTTTCTAGATGCAAGTTTTTAAAGAGGCTATCCCCTGACAGATGGGCAACATTTTTAACTTAAATCAGTGCAGGTTATCATATATACAGGTTTTAAAATGTTCTGGCAAAGTTTCATCATCCTTATCTGGAATAATAAAAAAGTCAAAAATTTTAGAATAATGTTACAGATAACTAATTAAAACTAATTATTCTGAAATATTTTAAGTGTGCCTAAAACTCTTAACAGATAAAGAGGCCTTCGGAAAAAAATCACAAAGACAACTTCACAAGCCAAGGTTATGCTACCACCAACACCGAAAATATTCACCTGTGGATTAGATTGCTAGGACAAAGGTATCATATTTCAAAGTCAGGACATAAAACCCTTACTTTCAAACTTATATATAACATGGAATTTCAAAACAACTGTAACAAGCTTTCTTAAAAACAATTCTGTCTTCCAGTTTCAAATGCATTAGTAGCTATCCTGCATTGACTTATAGTTTTACATGACCTAAATCCTAAAACTAAAGTAAAATTAAAGATATGTGTAAATATGGTTTATTTTTATCTTTACATATGAATTTTAAATTCTTCTATATGCTCACTATTTTAAACAGCTTATATTTACATTTATAGACACCACAGAAGAATCATTCTACATAGTTTCGATAATAAATTGGTCAACATTTTTATAATAAATGTTTAATATTGTTAAGTAGAAAATAAAACTCACAGAACAACTGCAGTAGATTAGACAGATGATAGATAGATGAATAGATAGATAGACAGATAAAGATATTTTTAGAGATATCTCTTTATAAATATAAATATAGGTAGAAGATTGATGATTGATAGCTAAATAGATAGAAAAGAATCCCAGAGGGTAATATCATTGGTATTATCGATGGTTATAGTTGGATGGTGAGAATATGTTTGCATTTTATTTTTTATACATTCTATTTTTTCTATAAGGAAAAGGCACTGTTTGTAATATAAAACATATATTTTTAAACTTACTATGAGACTGCAGCAGCTGATGCTCTTATTTTTCCCAATCATTCCCCTGGGTCTGCAGGATGAATAATGAAGTAAAGCAAATGGTCATGGTTGGAATCACAATGAAAAAGTCTTTTGTAAATGCCCACATCACTTTACAATGTTACTAGGAAAAAAATAAAAGAAAATAAGGCATTTATTCAACAATGTCTAAAAAAGTAGAATCTATTGCAGAAGAAAGAAACATTGAGAGGAGAAGAGAGAACCTTTGATTGGGTGTGATGTGTCAAGTCTCTGCAGTGATTTTAGTGAACATTCTGTCAACACTCAAACCAAGTCTAAGGATTGGCAGAGTGGTAGGAATTTCAGGTTAGTTAAGCTGGAAAATTGTAACAAGTCATTTATCTCACAAAGGCTAATATAACAAACTCTATTGCTCCATTGGGCAAATAGAGTCATTTAATACATATGGTACGGATTGCAGTGTTGGAAGCTGGGAGAATAGGGGAATTCATTCTAATCTTCACACTCCCTAAAAAGGCATCCCCTTAAAAATGAGCAGTAGTAAGATAAAGCATTGTTGTAACCAGATACTGACCTAAATGTTTTTCTGCATTCCAGTTTTCCCACAGCTGAGACCGTTCCTCATCTTTCAAGATCTAAGATGTGGTTCAACTTCCAAAATGCTGCTTATGAAAACCAGTTTCTTTGTTCCCATCATCTTTCAATGTCTTAAATTTGAAGATACTACACAAGCATCAAAGAAACAGGTGCCTGAAAACTAGAAATACCTATATTTGAAATGTTACAATACACAGAGAATTTTCTAAGAGTCCAAATTACTACATGCAGTATTTTTAAGGTCATTAACTTCTTGATTTAAAAGTAGATCAAAATCTGAACTGGATTTTCACCAAAAATATTGGCAAATGTTTTGGACATATGAGAGGCATGAAAAATTAACTAATTAGCACCATGTATCCACCACCAATGTATTCCCTGAAATAGTCAGTCCTAAATTAAATGTTTATCATTCAAAAACGCATTTAATTTTATTAGAAGTGTATGATTCCTAAAACATAGCACCTACTTTCCATGTTTATAAAATTTACATAATTTATCCCACATTATAAGCACTCTTTTATTACTCTTTTTTCCACTTAATCCCTGACTCTTAACTAATGAATTTAGTTTATTTGTATTTATGGAAATATTTCTAGTACTTTGTGCATTCTAAATATCCTGGCTTGTATATGATTTTCTTTTGCATTCTTATGGTTTGTTTTTTAAATTCTGTTTTCTGCTGAATTTATTTAGAAATTGTATACTACATTTATTCTTTAGTGGTGACCCTTAACTTTTTATCATGCATAATTAATAGTATCTAAAGTTTTTGAAAGCTCTTCCCATTCCTAAACATTATAAGGATCTTAAAACATTATAAAATCAATTGTACTCTGTATTCTTTCATGCTATTTTATGTGATTTCAATGCTATCTTTTGTTACCCTCCTCCAAATTATTTATAATTGGTTATATAGTCTATGTTCATTCAAATTTACCCATGTTTACTAATTTCATTCCTTGCTATTCGTTCTGACATCTCAGTACTTACTTCAGAAGTCATTTTTCTTTTTCCTGAAAAAACACACATTTGACATGCTTTTAGGATGGTTGGCTGGTAATAAGCCTTCCATTTTCAATTTATACAAAATTATGCTTATTCTTTCTTTCTTAAATTCTTTAGCTAGATTAACGTTTATTTTCTCTCAAAATATAGAAGGCATTATCCTATGGTTTTTGGTTTCTTGTTACTCCCCAAGTTCTACTCTTTTCTAATTCCATTTCTCTGAAGATAATTTGTCTTCTCTCCTGAACTGCATATTTTTCTTTTCGTTTCAGTAGATATTTGCCAAGTTATTATTATGTGCAAATTACTTCAATAATCTCTGGGGATAAAAGATGAATATAGTAACATTCCTGCCCTCAAAACACTTATAGTCCATTAATGGGTAAGGGCATAAAATTATAATTCAATGAGCAATGGCAAAAATTATGCACTGGGGCCTCTGTAAAATGAGAGAATATTTATCCCAGTATGAGGGTAGGGATTGTAATGGAAGGTGTCTTGGTGAAACAATGCCTAAGCTGAATCTCTAAGGGTGAGTGTCCAGTAAGGTGCAGGAAAGGGAGAAGACAGGAAATGCATGAGGAATGGACTCTAACATGATTTCAGGTGTAAACCAGACAAGGCAGCAAGAACAAATTCTGAGTTGCAATCTCTCTGAGCTAAAATGTTCTACTATTTCAGTAATACTCTTATATTAGTTCTATATTCCGTACTACACTGGAAATTTTCAAAGCCAAAGACTGTGCTTAAATCATTCTTGTATTCTTCCCATTGCCTGGTGTAATGCATGAAATCTTTGCTCAACAAGTGTAAAACTAATAAATAATAATGTTGATGTCCTGAGACCAGTCTGACGTTGGATAATCCTTCTAGTGGGTCTGGAGGCTTCTATGCCTCACACAAGCCCAAACACACAATTTACATTAATGTATGAATTATAATTGCCCCAAAGTAAGAATAGCATTATTGCCCCCTGCCATTGTCACCAATGCAATTACTACCGCTTCAACAAATAACACATGTACGTACTACCTAGGTATTTAACTTACCTTCATATACATTATCCAAAAGTACAATTACATTGCTTGTGGTTACCACAGACAGAGAAATAATAAATGAACAGATTTTAGTCACTTGATTAACAAATATTTCTAAGTACCCACTATGTGTCATGACTGTACTAGCTACCGCACAGGACACAAAGGATATATTGAAATAATACTTTCAGGAAAGGACTATTTAGTCCACCCTTTCATTTTATAGTCAAGCATTAAAGGTAACACCCTACCTGCACTATTTTTTTTTTTACCGTTCTGAGAAAGGCTCTTTTATTCTCACTTTATAGTCTCCTTCTAAAATGCCCCCTCTTTATTTTCTTCCTCTAGAATTGCAATAAAATATGCATTTTTTATCCTTCTGTCCTTTATATTTCTTAACATTTCTTCCATTTTTTCAGTCTCAATTTTATACTTTAATCAAAATAATTTCTTTTGATAAATTTTCCAAAGTACTTTTTCTCCATTTAATAATGTCTAATTCATTGTTTATTCTGCCCATTAATTTCATACCTTCAATTTCTATATTTAAAAAAAATTGTTTCTTTATTGGATAAGTTGAGTGTTTAAAAAACAATCATGCATAAAATACATGATTCCTATCTGCCAACCTGTATCTGCTAATGCCTAACAGATGACCAGTGTTCGAGCAGAATCAAAGAATGCTCAATGGATGCCAATGGGAAAAAAGAAGATAATGGGAACCATGTTGCTTTTCCCTGACCCTCAACCCTCATCAATGCCTTGACTTGTATAAATGTCCTGGAAATTTAGTGTAGTATAGGATAAAACCTATATTACACTAGGATTACCTTAAATTGATTAAGATTAAGACTAATTTTCTTCCACTTAGTTAAAACGGGGTGTGCTTTTTTGAAACTATTGTGTACCCCAGTAAAACCATGTTCTTTAATCCTCATTCAATTTTGTTGGGTGGAAACATTTTGAGTAGGTGGTTTCCATGGAAATATGTCTCCACCCATTCAAGGTAGGGTTGCTTTCTGGAGTCCTTTAAGAGTGAACCAATGCTTGAGAGCCCACACAACCAAGGGCCTTTAGAGATGCAGAAATAAGACCCTGTGAAGCTGTTTGAAAAAGTCAGTAGAGAAAGCTAGCATATGTTGCCACTTACTTTCCCAGCTTAGAGAAAACCCTGAACATCGACTGGTCTTTTCTTTGGAGTTCAGCTATCTTTCTCTAGATGCCTTAGTTTGAACATTTTCATTTCCTTCAAACTGTAAATTGTAACTTATTAAATTCCCTTTTTAAAAGCCATTCCATTTCTGGTATCTTGCATCTAACAGCTTAACAAACTAAAATAGATTTTGGTTTTAGTGGGGTGCTTCAGTTTTCAAATTTCAAACATGTTGGAATGGTTTTTTAAATGGATAAGGGATGATCCTGAAAAAGTTGTGAGAATCTTGAATGAGAAGAACCAGAATGCTTTGAAGAGACTGTTGGTAAAAATGTGGACTCTAAAGATACCTCTGAAAAAGCTTGAGATAGAAATGAAGAATGTGTCATTGCAAACTGGAAGGAAGGTGTTCTTTGTGTGTGGAAGGCAGAATATGAGAGTGATGAACTTGGATATTTAGCAGAAGAAATTTGCAAGCTAAATTTGGGAAATGCAGTCTGGCTGCTCCTTGCAACTTATAGTAAAATGCAAGAGGAAACAGATAAGTCGAAAACTGAACTGTATACAAAGAACATAGAAAATAGTCATCTAGAAAATTCTGGACTTCCAGAAAGTGAGACCCCAGAGAATAGTGCTCCACTTGAGGATTTAACCAAGCATGAAAGCAGTCAGCCATTACAAGACAAGAGAGTATTTGAGATGGAGTTATCCAGAAAGGATCTGTGGGAAGTCCTTTTGTCTGATGAGCATGCTCCCAGGGTGCTGCATAGAAAACCAACAAGAGTGAGTATTGCAGGATCTGTAAAAATGGAATAACTGCCAGTCTGAACTAAAATTGACAGAAAAGGGACAAATGAAGGAAAAATACCTTTAAAGGCAGAACCATAGAAGTTAAGGTCTGTAGCCAAGAAATCTCAGGCTATAAGAGCAGATCCACCCATGCACTTGGAGAAGTTAATTTGCCCCTAAATCAGAGGACAGGCCTTCTGCCTAGATGTTATAGAAGAGTTATGGTCTCCCAGGCCTCTGAGAGGGCAGTACATGTTCTTTGGGGATTGGGGGAAACTGGCTGCCACACCATTGCTCTGGAGGGGTTGAGCATGTGCCCCAGAGAAGACAGAGATCCTGAGTGCTGCCCTGATGTTTGGAGAGGATGGAGCCTAGAAAAAGGTGGTCTCCTCAATGTCACCCAAGGTTGCATTTGGAGAGAATCAAACTGCTGCATTAGCTCTTGGAAAGGGTGGGACAACTGCTTTTTAAGACCCCAAGTATAAATGACTCTCACACTTTGAAATTTAATGGAGTTTGTCCTGTTGGTTTAGTGACAATTTGGGCCTGGTGAGCCCTGTGTTACTTCCAATATCTCCCTATGGGAATGGAAACATGTATCATATGACTATCTCTCTTTTATATGCTTGCAGCAGATAACTTGTTCTGAGTTTTACGGGTCCAGAACCAGAAGAGAACTTTGCCTTAGGACAGACTATGCCTGTAGCTGATTTTGATGAGATTTTGTACTATTTCTGACTTTGTATTGCATTTGTATTGTTACTAAATTGGTTTAAGGCTTTGATATTGTAATGGAATAAATGCACTTTGTATATGGGAAGATCATGTCTTTTGGGGTTCCAGAGGGTGGAATGTGTCAGTCTCAAACTTTTGTGTACCACAGAAAAGCCTAGTTCTTTAATCTTCATTTTGTTGAGAGGGATAATTTTGATTAGATGATTTTCATGGAGATACGTCTCCACGCATTCAAGGTGGGGTTGCTTTCTGGAGTTCTTTAATATGGAACCATTTTTGTAAAAGTTTGAAAGCCCACACAACCAGAGATCTTTACCGATGCAGAAATAAGATGACCCTGGGGAAGCTGTTTGAAGAAGCTAATAGAGAAACCTAGCAGACATTGTCATGTGCTTTACCACCTAAGAGAGAAACATCAAACATCATTGGCCCTTTTTTTAGCGTTAAGGTATATTTCCCTGGATGCCTTAGTTCGAACATTTTCTCTTCCTTCAGACTGAAAACTTGTAACTTATTAAATTCCCTTTTAAAAGCTGTTCTATTTCTGATATATTGCATTCTAGAAGCTTAACAAACTAAAATGTGAGGTTTGAGATAAAAATTTAAGTCCAGTTCTAATCTAATCTCATGGTATGAGATCTGCATCCACTATGCATGCAATAAGAATAACTATTGAAGTCACTCAGAGAGACTTAGAAAGTCTAATCTTAAGGATTGTGAAACACTAACCAGCCAACACTAACCATTTGAGATACACATAATGATCACAAAGGAAAAATTACTCTCATTAAGTAATGCCAGTTGGAATATATGGGGCTAGGAGGACTGAGCCAGAAAACCTAACAAAATAAAATGATATAGGGCTAGAAATTAGCCTGGACCAAATACCTTGCAGGACCAAAAGTCATTGGAAGAACATCAAAAATAAGGCCACAGACTTCTGGGAAGATGGCCAAATACAGTAGCTTGAGATTAGCCCTGCTCCACAGAAAAGTTAGAGAAGGGACAAGAGGATGACTGAGGCATGATTCAGGAGTGTGGCCAACCTGGGAGAGCCTTCTGTACCACATAAGGCAGCCCTAGTTACAGAGGCCAAGGAACTGGGAGGCAGAAAGCTGGAACCTGGCACAGAGGCATGGAGCCTGCAAGAGTGCACAGACAGGAGCTGGGGACTAGGAAGTAAGCCAGGCTGCTTTCTTTGGGCACACTACCCTCACCAGTGTAGCCCCATCACCCCACACCCCATGCACCCAAACCCCATCACCTGTTCCCATTCCCCATGCCCCAGGTGCCCCAATCATACCAGCCCCCAGTGCACATACCTGCCCCACACCTCCACCCCAAGTGCAGCTCAACCTACCTCTCCTGCACCCCTCTTGTGCACTACTTTCCCTTTTTTGTCCCCTTTAGGCTGTTGCCAGCATATAAAGGCTGTGGGCACTAACCTCCATACCCAGGCTACCCTTGCCCCCTGTCCATAGTGTGGCACATCTCAACCCACCCCTCCTGAGCTCTGCACATCAGTTTATGACACTCCTAGGTCCACACATGTGCACAGGCCCCCAGTCACATGAGTCAGCTCTGGGAACCTCAGTTTATAGCAGTTCTAGAATCACGCATGCGCACAGTCCTCAGCCATACTTCCCAGCTCTGAGAGTGCTGACCTGTGCAGCCAGGTCACATCTGCTCTCAATCCACAAAGGAATAAAGCTGACCTGCTGCCACAGCTTTACGAATGTGCACAAAGAGCACTGTGCCTTAGACCAGCGCACACCAGGGTTATGCCTCCAGACCAGTGCACCCGCATAGTTACATGTCCCTGGCTGCTGTGCGTCCATGTTCACAAGCATCAGCATAACATCTACAACCCACATCTATACAACCCAAAACACTGAGTGCCCCACCCATACCCTGCTCCTTGCTGTACAACCATCCCACAAACACAAGACCTTAGACTACTGAAATAAATCAACTCCCAATGTAAATTAATCAATATATTTACATACCATGAATACAGTAGAAGATCGCTAAGCATATCACAATGCCGACATATGTAGTCTTGACTAATGACCAAATTAAAACACCAGAGGAGATACAGACATTGAAACAACTAATCAAAGATGTTCATACAACTCTATTTAATAAAATAAATGTGTTCTAGTTTGCTAGCTGCCGGAATGCAATATACCAGGAATGGGATGGCTTTTAACAAGGGGAATTTAATAAGCTGCTAGTTACAGTCTTAAGGCTGAGAAAATGTCCCAATTAAACAAGTCTATGGAAAAGTCCAATACAGGCATCCAGGGAATGATAATTTGGTTCAAGAAGGCCAATGAAGTTCAGGGTTTCTCTCTCAAGTGGAAGGGCACATAGCAAACACAGTCAGAGTTTCTCTCTCATCTGCAAAGGCACATGGTAAACATGGTCAGGGTTCCTCTCCAATCTGGAAGGGCACATGGCAAACATGGCATCATCTGCTAGCTTCTTCTCCTGGTTTCCTGTTTCATGAAGCTCCCTGGGATGCATTTTCCTTCTTGATCTCCAAAGGTCGCTGGCTAGTGGACTCTGCTTCTCACAGCTATGTCATTCTGCTTTGCTCTGTCTGAATCTCCCATTCTCCAAAATGTTTCCTCTTTTATAGGACTTCAGAAACTGATCAAGACCCACCCAAATGGGTGGAGACATATCATTACCTTATCCAAGTTAACAACCACTCTTGATTAAATCACATCTCCAGGGAGATGAGCTGATTACAGTTTCAAATATACAGTATTGAATAGGGATTATTCTGCCTTTACAAAAGGGGATTTTGATTAAAATATGGCTTTTCTAGGGTCCATATAGCCTTTCAAACCACCAAAAATTGGGATAGCAAATGACATAAAGGAGATCAAGAAGAGAGTAGAAGAGCATAAAGAGGAATTTGAAAGAATAAATAGAAAAATAGCAGATATCAAAAGGATTAAAAGCTCTGTTGACCAAATAAAAAACCTACTAGAGGCACACAACATGAGATTTGAAGAGACAGAAGAAAGAATAAGTGACACAGAGGACAGGAATAACTGACTTTGAAGACTCAAGGTGAAAAAATTTCAATTAGATCTCAGGGAAATGATAGACAAAACAAAGCACTAAAATATAAGAATCACTGGTGTCCCAGAAGGAGAAGAGAGGAGTAAAGGGCTAGGAAAAGTAGTTAAAGATATAATGGGGGAAAACTTTGCAACCCTCATAAAGGACATAAATATACAAGTCAAAAAAAGCTGAACAAACACCAAACAGAATAAATCCAAGTAGGTCTTTCCCAAGGCACATACTAAATCAGTCTGTCAAATATTGGAGAGAAGCAGAAAACCCTGAAAGTGGCAAGAGAAGAACAATCTACTACATACAAGGGAAACCAAATATGACTGAGTTCAGACTACTCAACTAGCACCCTGGTGGTGAGAAGGCAGTGGTATGATATATCCAAGATATTGAAGGAGAAAGACTTCCAGCCAAGAATTCTGTACCCAGCAAAACTGTCCTTCAAAACTGAAGGCAAGATTAAAGTCCTGAAAAAATTTGTCAACAAGAGAACCAGCCCTACAAGAAACGCTAAAAGGAGTTCTGCCAGTTGAAAAAAAAAAAAAAAAAAGAACAAGAGAGGGAGGTCTGGAGGAGGGCAAAAAATTGAAGAGTACCACTAAGGGTAATTTAAAGAACACAAAGAGAAAGAGGGAAAATAACATATAGATCTGACAAATAAAATAAAAAAGATAAGATGGTGGATTCAAGAAATGCCTTTTCAGTAATAATTTTGAATGTTAACAGATTAAATTTACCGATTAAAAGATACAGATTGGCAGAATGGATTAAGAAATATAATCCAGCTATACAATGTTTACAAGAGACTCATCTTAGACATAAGGATACAAATAGATTGAAAGTGAAAGGATGGAAAAAGATTTTCCATGCAAGTTGCAACCAAAAGAAAGCAGGAATAGCTGTACTAATAACCAACAAAATAGACTTTAAATGTGGACATCATAAGAGACAAAGAAGGACACTATATACTAATTAAAGGGTCAATTCACCAAGAAGATATAACAATTATAAATGTTTATTCTCCCAATCAGGAAGCTCCAAAGTACATGAGACAGATGTTGGCAAAACTGAAGGGAGTGATAGATGTTTCAACAATAATAGTAGGAGACTTCAATACACCACTGTCCTCTATAGACATAACAACCAGACAGAAGATCAACAAGGAAATAGAGAAGTTAATAACTTGATAAATGAATTAGACCTAACAGACATAAACAGGTCATTGCATCCCAAAGCACAAGGATATACATTCTTCTCTAGTGTTCATGGAACATTTTCCAGGATAGATCATATGCTGGGGCACAAAACAGATCTTTATAAATTTAAAAACATTGAAATTCTTCAAAGCATTTTCTCTGACCACAATGGAATGAAGCTGGATCTCAACAATCACCAAAGACCTAGAACATTCACAAATATATGGAGATTGAATTACACACTCTTATACAACCAGTGGGTCAAAGATGAAATTGCTGGAGAAATCAGTAACTATCTGAAGATGAATGAAAATGAGAATACAATTTACCAGAACTTCACTTATGCACTGTTGATGGGAATTTATGACTGGTGCAGCCACTATGGAAGATTACTTGGTGGTTCCTTAGGAAACTAAATATGGAGTTGCCCTATGACCCAGCAATAGTACTGCTTGGTATATACCAAGAAGAGCTGAAAACAATGACCCAAACAGAAATTTGCACATTCATGTTCATAACAGCAGTATTTACAATTGCCAAAAGGTGGAAACAAACCAAAAACCCATCAACAGACGAGTGAATCAACAAAATGTGGTATATGCATACGATGGAATATTATGCAGCAGTAAGACAAAATGATGTCCTGAAAGCACATGACAAGATGGATGAGCCTTGAGGATATAATGCTGACTGAAATTAACCAAACGCAAAAGGATAAATACTGTATGGTTCCGCTTTTATGATCAGTGTAATCAGAGGCTTATGTTACAGAATATAGGGGACTTAGAGATACATAGAAGTTAGAGATTGGTGAACCATTAGCCAATGAGGTTGAACTCCTCATTCATATAAGGAAATAGATAGGAGTGAAGGTGGTTCTGTAGTGGGTCTATAAGTAATATTGCCATATTGAAGATGAACAAAATTGAAACGGTTTGTATAGACCTAAGGTGTCCCATGGATTAACAGGAGAAATACGGATTAGTTCTTGCAAGAATTACTTCAGAGATGTGATTCTTGTATAAAGAGTGTTTAAGTCCAGGGTACAGGGGGAAAACTGCTATTGCATGCTATGAGCTATGTTCAAAAGGAAACTATCATCACTATCACAGCAATAGCAGAGGTAAATCATGGTGGAGAGATAAGACTTAAGAGAAGGTTTAGATTTTCTATTTGACAAGGGTATGTATATTGGTTTTCTTTCTCTTGGAAACAATGAACTTATCTAAAATTGAGAATGTTGATGGACTGTGGACTTTGGGCCCTATACGTGATACCCAATGAAAGCAGGTGGCTGAAGGATGCACTGATGGAGAAGTAGATTGGCAAACGATGGTGTATATTTATGAATGAGGGTTTTGCTACAACAAAAATGAACAAAGTCCTGACGCATGCAACAATGTGAATGAGCATGTGGGACATTTGGTGAGACAAAATGAGCCAGGAACAAAACAACAACAATGGTGTGGTCACCTTTAGAAAATGCTTATAAGAAAACAGAGGCCTAGATTGTAAGCTTTTAGAGTAGACTCATTAAGTCCAGAGTGGTGATTATTATTTCTGGATTTTGAGAGACTGTTTTATACATATAACCTGATATTTAGAGATAAGAATGAAACCGAACAGGTTGGAATTAAAGTAGTTCAGAATATAAGGGCAAGGAAGACAGTGTCTGTATTTGAGAACCAAACTACTCTTTGAGGCCTATGGAAGAAAGGTATATTTGGCTTGGAACTGGAATTTTCTGTAGTATATAATCTAATTCAACCCATCTGTATAGCTCATTTGAACAACTGAAACACAGGAAGCACGGAATAAGAAAGAGGTCCTTTAATCCTGTATAGATTATTGTAATGCCTGGATACATCCTGGAGTATATTTAGCAGATAATCAAAAAGTATTGGCAAAGTCCCTGAGGGATGGGAGAAAGAATATGGAACTATTAAATCTTACCATCAGGGAATCCCCTGATACTGTGTCAAATTTTAGGGACACCCAAATCAATAGGTCATGTCCTCAATCATGAGGCTTACTCTTGTGAAGCTTATGTAGGTAGTGGAGAAGCTTAGACTACATTAGACATGCCTAATAGTTACTTCTGGACCTCTTTTGTTGCTCAGATGTGGCCTCACTCTCTCTAAATCCAACTCGGCAAGTGAAATCAATGTCCTCCGCCCTATGTGGAACATGACATCCAGGGGTGAAAGTCTCCCTGGCAACATGGGAGATGACTTCCAGAGATGAATTCAGACTTGACACCTTGGGATAAACAATTCCATCCTGACCAAAAGGGGGAAAAGAGGTGTAAATAATAAAATATCAGTGGTGGAGATATTTCAAATAGAGTCGAGAGGCTACTGTGGACGGTTGCTCTTACACAAGCTTCAGTTAGACCTTGTTGCCTATCATAACCTGCCAACCCCCAATCAGGACCATTCCAACCAATCCTAAAGAACACCTAGGGCAATATATAAGATTGTACAAGGGTTCCATGCACTAGAGTAACTTTCCAAAAACCTACAATGTCCAGATGAGTTCCTGGTCCAGAAAAGTCCTGAAACCGAACTCAGACTCTCCAAAGCATCAGATAGTTTCATCTCCCTACCCCATATTAGTGATAGACCCTTCCAGTAGGAAAAATTTAGAATTGCCATACCCAACACCCTTAAATAGAGGGATGGAAAGATCAAAGGTGATGGTGGAGTTATACAGAGAAGGCAGAATTTAACCAATGAATATGAATGCTGAATCATTTAATTGATATATCTTTTAGTTTCCAGTATTTTAGAACAGCTAGAAGTAAAAACCTAAAATTGTGGAATTGTAACCCATGTCAAACCCTGAAATATGTTCTACAACTAATTGTGGTGCTGTGCTTTGAAATTTATTGCTTTTATGTACATATGTTATTTTCACAAAAAAAGAAGGAAAAAAGTCTATTGTGATGATAAAAAAATTTTTTAAGCTCTCTAGCCTCCTATATTCTGGATCAGCTAGAAAGAAAAATATGAGAGGATCGTATGGTAGCCCATGACAAACTCTGGGATCTGTCCTGTAACTACTTATTGAAGAGTGCTTTGAAAACTATTTCTTTGCTTTGTATATATGCTATACTATACAATAAAAAAGTTAAAAAATAAAAAAATAATAATAACAAGGCCACAGAAAGAATTATATTAAATCAGTTTTGGTGACAATAGGGCTATGGATATAAACCTTAGTCGCCAAAAAGTGGTAGAGAGATACTGGTAGATCATAGGGAAAACTAGCAGAACCAATGCTAACCTCACCAGACAATACATCAACTGAAAATATTTCTGGGAATATGTCCTATTTCAATTTTGGCATGTAAAGAGCTTAGAAATCATCACTCTTTGCCACCCACAAGAAAAAAACAGAACAAACTGCAATCAATGAGTTTTCTTGGATCCATCAGAGAATTCAAATAGTAGGGGAAACCACCACCCTGGAATCTGGAGAAAAAAGATAAATCTGGAGAATTGAAGCCAAAATCTGCTTACCTAGGGCAGAACCTGGCAGAAACATAAACAGGTATGGACCCTTAAATAGTAATTTTTGGTGAATTTCTGGGGGCTGAATATGTTAGAACAAGAGTTTCTGAGAACTGCAGTCTTAGAATGCCTCCACAATTTTGTGGGATTTGTCTCTAAGAACCCCACAAACTTCTCAAGGTAAAGAGACCTGAAAGATCCCCTTCTGGCTCCAGTAGGATAGGAACAGTGATTACTGAGAAATATTCCCAGGGAATTCTCCATAACACAGCCTTACTCTCCAAGGAAAGATTTTTTCAAGCCTTATCACATCTGGGGAAAAAATACATTTCCTACTGTAGCTCATTCTGGCATTCCTGTCTCACCCAAGGGGGGATAGGGTAAAGAAACAATTGAGAAGGTCACAACTAAGGAACACAGGTTCACTAAAATACTGAGATAAAATCATAAGATTATAGAATGTTTCCACTCTACCAACCTTACCATGAACACCACAGGCTCCAGTATAATAATAATGGATTATAGAGGAGGCAGGGAGGGATGGCAGTGCAGGGACTTATGGAATTCAGTTAGACATCTAGAGCAGCTAGTAAAAAGCCAGAAATTATCTGGAACAATGGTTTTGGGAACATCTGTGACTGGACACACAAAGTACATCAATCTGGAATAGAAAGGAAGGGCCAAGATAACAGAAAAAAACTGCAAATAAAGCCCCCAAACTGTGGTGCTGAATACAAGCTCCAAGCATAGATAAACCCAGAGCAAGCAAGAAAGGAACTCTATGGTCTCTTCCGCCAGAGAGGAGGTAGGGCTGATGGGAAAACAAACAAACAAGTAAAAAGGAGGCTTTTGGAGTCCCCAGAGCTCATAGTAGTGGGAAAGGATCATGCCCCACAAATAAAGGAAATATAAAGCTGAAAGCCAACTCTGACTCTTGACTCATGAATGTCGGGGGCTAGAACTGGCTCTGAAAAAATTTTTCTTTTTCTTTTCTCTTTTTTGTTTTTTAACTATATTTTAAGTAGCTTATTAGAGAAAGCCTCAGGTGTTTTTAATTGTCAGTACTGACCAAGGGAAGGGTAGAGTTAAGATAGGTCTGAGACAAATATCAAGTGAAGTGAAGGAGATAACTCACCAAAGGGCATATCTTTCCAAAGAAAAGGGGAGGCAGCACAAGTTGAGGCCTTCCTTCAGAGAATTTTGACTCCAGGGGCTGGAAATCTGAAGCAAATTAAGCTTACCTTCCACCTCAGCCTCTGACTCCATCATGCCCCTGGCAGGGACAGGATCTGCTGAGAATTAAAGGCACAGCAACACATTACCCTGGTGGGGAGCTGTGAGCTGACAGGTGCCATCTACTGGGCAGAATAGGAAAAGAAAGAGTCTAGAAACCTCAAACCAAAGCCTGACGAACTGCTGGGCCTCATTCTCAGGGAAACTTGATGCTGATTAGACCCCTTTCCTGAGAACTGGGCCTGGCTGGTACAGGAAAATTGATTGGGGTTGATCATACCTGGGGAGATGCTCCACATGCAAAAAGAAGGTTCCATTTTGGCAGGGCAAGAACTAGAAAAATAGGAGCTGAAAAATCCCTATCAGTTAAACAGAAGCTATGCTAGAGGTCTAGAATAAGTTGGATTGAATGCCAAAGAACAGCTAAAGAACAAAGCCAAACACCAAGGTGACCCTAGGTAAAAGTGTGAAAAACTACCTCTAGAATCAACTAATCAAGCAAATTGGGTGCCTAGACGCAAGCACAAAATTACAGTCATACTAGGAAATATGAAGATATGTTGCCATCAAAGGAACAAACTAACATATCATATGAGATACAGGAGTTGAAACAAGGAATTAAGGATGATTGAAAAGAGGCAAAATCATATCAAAAACCAAATCAATGGGTTGAGGGAAGATATAGCAAAGCAAGGAAGGATGTAAAAGAGACACTGGGAGAACATAAAGAAGAACTCAAAAGTTTGAAAAAACAAATGGCAGTATGTATAGGAATGAAGGGCACAATAGAAGAGATGAAAAACACAATGGGGATTTACAGCAGCAGATCTGAAGAGTAGAAGAAATGATTAGTGGATTAGAGGAGGGCATCTAAAATCCTACCCACAAAAGATCAGATAGGGAAAAGAATGGAAAAAATATGATCAAGGTCTCAGGGAATTGAATGACACCATGAAGCACAGAATATATGTGTTATGGGTATTCCAGAAGTAGAAGAGAAGGGAAAATGGGAGAAAGACTAATAGAGGAAATAATCACTAAAAATTCCTATCTCTTATGAAAGACATAAAATTACAAATCCAAGAAGTGCAGTGTACCCAAAACAGAATAGATCCAAATAGATATACTCCAAGACACTTATTAATCACATCGTCAAGTGTCAAAGATGAAGAGAGAATTCTAAACGCAGCAAGACAAAAGTGATCCATCACATATAAGGGTGCTCAATAAGACTATGTGAAGATTTTTCATGAGAAACCAGGAGATGAGAAGGCAGTGGTATATGTTTAACAGAGTAAAAGAGAAAATCTACCAACCAAGAATTTTATATCTGGGAAAACTGTGCTTCAAAAATGAAGGAAAGTTTGAAATGTTTTCAGACAAACTGACACTGAGAGAATTTGTGAATAAGAGACCTACTCTATGATAACTACTAAAGGGAAGACTACAGGTGAGATAGTAAAATACAGGAGAGAGAGGTTTGGAGAAGAGCATAGAAAAGAAGACTATCAATGATAAAGAGAGAGACATAAAATAAGAAAAGACACATGATAGAAGAAAGTACTGCCTTTACAGTAATAATATTAAATGTTAATGGATTAAACTCCCCAATCAAAAAACATAGAGGGCAGAATGGATTTAAAAAACAGGACCCATCTCTGGGCTATTGTCAAGAGACTCATTTTATACCCAAGGACAAAAAAATTTGGTTGAAAGCAAAAGGCTAGAAAAGGATATTTCATGCAGAAAAGAGTTGGGGTAGCTATACAAACAGCAGACAAATTAGCCTTCAAATGTAAAGTGAAAGCAACAAAGAACAGTATCTATTATTAAAAAGGACAATTCAGTAAAAAGACATAAAATCATAAATATTTATGCACCAAGCCAGAGTGCCCCAAAATACACGAGAAACACACTGACAACACTGAAGGGATTAGACACCTCTAAAATAATAGTTGTATACTTCAACACACTACTCTCATCAATGGATAAAAAAATCTAGACAGAGGATCAATGAGGAAACAGAGATGTTGAACAGTACAATAAACGAATTAGACTTAACAGACATTTATAGATCACTGCACCCCACAACAGCAGGATACACATTTTTCTGAAGTGCTAATGGATAGACCCTATGTTGGGTCACAAAGCAAGTCTCAATACATTTTAAAAAGTTGAAATTATACAAAATACTTTCTCAAATCACAATGAAAGTAAGTTGGAAATCAATAACAGGCAGAATACTGGAAAATTCACAAATATATGGAGGATAAACAACGTACCCTTATATAACCAGTGGATCAAGGCACAAAACACAAGAGAAATCAGGAAATATCTTGAGGCAAATGAAAATAAGAACAAAACATATCAAAACTATGGAATGCAACAAAGGCAGTGTTGCAAGGGAAATTTATTGCCCTATGCTTATAGCAAAAATAAGAAAGAGGCAAATATCAAGAAATAAACTCTTCAACTGGAGGAACTAGAGAAAGAACAGCAAACAAACCCCAAGGCACAAAGAAAGAAAGAAATAACAAAGATTAAAGCAGAAATAAATGAATTTGAGAACATGAAACAATGGAGAGAATCAACAAAACCAGAAGCAGGTTCTTTGAGACAATCAAAAGCAATGGCCCTTTAGCTAAGTTGACGGGAAAGAAGAGAAGATGGAAAAAAATAATACCAGAAATGCAAGAGGGGACACAACCACTGACCCCACAGAAATAAAGGAAATAATGAGAATAAACGATGAGTAAGTATATGCTAATAAACTAGACAATGTAGACAAAATGGAAAAATCCTAGAAAAGCATGAGCAAACAATATTGACTCGAGAAGAAATAGAAGACCTCGACAAACCAATCGCAGCTAAAGAGATTTAATCAGTCATCAGAAAGCTCCCCCAAAAGAAAAGTCCACACCAGATGGCTTCACATGGGAATTCGATCAAGCATCAAAGAAAGAATTAACACCAGTCCCTCTCAAACTCCTCAAAAAAAAAAAAAAAATGAAGAGGGTAAAAGTTACTTACTTATTCTATGAAGCCAATATTATCCTGAAAGCAAAGCCAGACAAACCTACTATAAAAAAAGAAAAATACAGACCAATCTCTTTAATGAATATAGATGCAAAAATCCTCAACTAAATACTTGCAAAGCAAATCCCACAGCATGTTAAAAGAATTATACACCATGACCAATTAGGATTTATTCCACATAGGCAAGGCTTGTTCAACACAAGAAAATCAATTAATATAATACACCACATCAATAAATCAAAGCTCAAAAACCACATGATCATCTCAATTGAGGTAGAAAAGGCATTTGACAAAATTTAACTT
Organism: Tamandua tetradactyla; assembly: GCF_023851605.1. Lineage (NCBI taxonomy): Eukaryota > Metazoa > Chordata > Mammalia > Pilosa > Myrmecophagidae > Tamandua > Tamandua tetradactyla. Next base: position 11,581,562 of record NC_135350.1, read on the forward strand.
CCCTTGTTGATGAAAACACTTCAAAGGATAGGAATTAAAGGGAACTTCCTCAATACGACAAAGGGAATGTATGAAAAAACCACAGCTAAGGTTATACTCAATGGGAAAAGACTGAAACCTTTCCCGCTAAGATCAGGATCAAGATAACGAGGCTCAGTGTCACCACCATAATTCAACATTTTGCTGCAAGTTCCAGGTAGAACAATCAGGCAAGAAAAAAAAAATAAAGGGCATCCAAATTGAGAAGGAAGAAGTGAAATTTTCACTATTTGCAGATGACATGATACTATATGTAGCAAAGCTACTACAGCTAATAAATGAATACAATGTAGTGGCAGCATGCAAGATTAACACACAAATAGGTAATGTTTCTATATGTAATGAGCAGTCTGAGGAGGAATTCAAGAAAAAATATCCCATTTACAATAGCATGCAAAAGAACCAAATATTTAGGAATAAATTTAACCAAGGACACAAAAAACCTATACAAAGAAAATTATAAGAAATTGCTAAAAGAAATCAAACGTCTAAATAAATAGAAGGACATATAGTGCTCGTGGATTGGAAGGATAAATATACACATGACATCAATTCTTACAAAATCAATTTATAGATTCAATGCAATTCCAATTGAAATCCCAAAAACTTGCTTTGCAGAAAGAGAAAATTTGAAAAGTCAAATTTATTTGGGTTGTCAGGGTGCCTCGAATAGTAAATAACCTGGGAAAGAGGAATGAAATGGGAGGTCTCACTCTACCTAACTTTAAAGCACATTACAAAGCTACACTGGTCAAAACAGCATGGTACTAGCATAAAGATAGATATAATGTCCAATAGACTTAATTGAGTCTTCAGAAATAGATCCTCTCATCTATGGACAATTGATCTTTAATAAGGCAGTCAAGTTAACTCAACTGGGAGAGAGCAACCTCTTCAATAATGATGTTTGGAGAACTGGATATCCATAGCCAAAAAAATGAAAGAGGACCCCTATCTCACAACTTATGCAAAAATTGACTCAAAATCAATCAAAGACATAAATATTGTAGCTAAGAATGCAAAAGCTTTAAAAGAAAATGTAGAGAACTATCTTAAGGATCTTGTGATAGGAGGTGGTTTCCTAGACTTTACACAATGCCCACAAGAAGAAATAGATAAACATGATCTCCCAAAAATTAAACACTTTTGTGCATCCAAGGACTTTATCATAAAAGTAAAAAGCCTATGCAAAGGGAAACAATATTTGGAAACCACATATCAGATAAAGATTAATTCTACAGAATATATAAAGAGATCCAGCAACTCAACAAGAAAAAGGACAAACAACCCAACTGAAACATGGGCAAAACACATGGACAGACACTTTTCCAAAGAGGAAATACAAATGGTTCAAAAACATATGAAAAGATGCTCAGTTTCCCTGGCTATTAGGGGAATACAAATCAAAATCACAATGAGATAATGTCTCACACCTACAAGAATGATCATTATAAAAAAAAAAAAAAGAAAAAAGAAAAAAGTGCTGTAGGGGTTGTGGAGAAACAAGCATACTTATTCACTGCTGGTGGAAATATAGAAGCTGCAACCACTCTGGAGGGCAGTTTGTTGGTTCCTCAGGAAGCCAACTATAAAATTGCTTTATGACTGAAAAATGCCATTACTTGGTATATATTCAGAAGAACTAAAGGTAAGGATATGAATGGGCATTTGCACACCAATGTTTAGCGTGGCATTATTCACAATTGTCAAGATATAGAAACAGCCCATATGTCCATCAACAGATGAGCGGATAAACAAACTTGGATATATATATAGTGGAATATTATGCAGCAGTAAGACAAAATAACATCCTGAAGCATGCAGCAATGTGGATGAATCTTGAGGACATTATGTTGAGTGAATTTAGCCAGAAACAAAAGGAAAAATACTGTATAGACTCACTATTATGAACTACAGAGAGTTAAAGGTGAGAACACAGGTTTTCAGGAGATAGAAAGAGGGTAGATATCAGGTATTTGATGCTGAAGATATACAGAATGTTCAACAGGATAAATTTTATAGATACAGATATGAATAAAACAATAGTATCTGATGGTAGCACAATATTGTAAGTACACTGAACACAGGTGACTGGGAGTATGGTTGAAAGAGAAAAGCTAGGGGCGTGTGTGGCACCAGAAGGAAAGATAGAAGATAAAGATTTGGACTGGATAGCTTAGCGAAACCTAGAGTGGTCATAGAGGGTGGTTAAATGTACAAGTATAAGAGTGCTTTTACATGAGAAAGAATAAATGAATGTCAGCATTGCAAGGTGTTGAAAATGAGATAGCATAAGGAAAAAATGCAATCATTGCACACAAAGTCTATAGTTAACAGTAGCATTGTAATGTGCTTCCAGTAAATGTAACAAAGGCAGTGTACCAAAGTTAAACGTTAATGAGAGGGGGATATAAGGATGGGGTATGGGGTTCTTGGTGGTGTTGTTACTTTTTGTTCTTTTTATTTTATTTGTTATTATTATAATTTTTATTCTTCATTTTTTTCCTTCCTCTTCCTCTTTCTTTCTTAAAGCAAGGGAATTGTCCTCATATAGATTGTGGTGGTGAATGCATAGCAGGAACCATTGATTGTTTACTTAGGATAAATTATACGTATGCAAATTAAAGTGTTTTACAAATAATCAGAAAGATACAAGCGCTTGAGAAAATGTAGAGGGAAGGATGTACTGTTCCCTAGTCCCTGTTTGTAGAGAAGTAGAGTGGAACAGCCCATCTGGAGGGCAGTGTGGTGGTTACACAGGAGGCTAAATATAGCACTATTTATGATCCTGAAACCCCATTATCAGGTATATACTTGAATAACTGAAAACAGGGACATAATCGGGCATTGCACACTGGTATTTATTTTGGCAGTATTCACAATCTGTAATGGATATTTCTAAATTCTGAGATGCTGCACTCTTTGTGTATAACCTGGTAGGTCCCATGAACTTTGGGTATCTCTGTGCAAACTGATATTCAGATTTATAGCTCTGAAGCTTTGAAAATCAGCATTACCCCATACAGCAACTTTTTAAAAAGCTGTAAATGGAGATCAGACTGAAATTAGAGATATGAGTGAGACCTGGTTAGGACAGAGGTATTTCAGAAAAGAGGTAAAGGATGATACTGACTGTTTTTTGAAACTTCAGTGCCTGTGTGAGATAAAGGAAGAGATGTTTATTTGGTGAAAAATTTATGTTTTCCATAGCACACTATCTAGTTTAATTTGTATGGTCATTTTACTTGAACATCATAATTACATGGAACCTTGAATAGGGTGTGAGATCTTGCTGGTTTGTACAGGTTAGTGTGATGCTGACACATCCCAGAGTAATCTGCACAGAAAATTAAAAAAAAAAAAGCATTTGCAAATTCTCCTTGAGGAATGGGGAAAAATGTAGAAATATTAAGCTTCCCAACCCGGGGAATTCCTGATATTCTCACAAACATTGGGGACTACTGATTTAACAGGCCACACCCATGATCTTGGGGCTTGCCCTGATGAAACTTAATTCCAGTAGAGGAGAAGCTAAGCCTACTTATAATTATTCCTCAGAGTCATACCCAGAGAACCTCTTTTGTTGCTCAGATGTGTCCTCTCTCGCTAAGTCAACTTGGCCGGTAAACTCACTGTTTTACCCCCTATGTGGGACATAACTCCCGGGAGTATAAATCTCCCTGACAACATGGGACAGAACTGCTGGGATGAGCCCAGACCTGGAAACATGGGATTGAGAAAGTCTTCTTGACGCAAAGAAGAAAGATAAATGAAACAAAATAACATTTCGGTGGCTGTAAGATTTCAAATAGAGTCACTAGGTTGTGCTGGATGGAGGTTATTCTTATGCGTTATATAGATAGCCCTTTTTAGTTTTTAGTGTAGAATAATTTAGACAGGAAAACAAATGTGCTCTGTAAGAAATCTCTCTCTAAAGGGGGGAAGCTGCATTAGGGAACAAAAGTGCTAAGTGTTTAGCTGTCTTCATCCTTTGGGCATAGAGCTAAGGTACATTTAGGGAAGGGATTCAGAATTCTTGTTACTTAGTGAAGCTGAGATAGAAGACTGCAAGAAGCACTGCCAGACTGATTTGTTTGAAGGAAGCTCCTTCCCCCAGGAAGAGGAATGGACCCCTTCTCCAACCTCCCCCAGACTCTAAAATGAGAAGGAGCTTGCAGCTGGAAATAGGAGATTTCTTTTGTTTTTCCAATCTACAATGAAAAGTGGAATAAAAGATTAGGAAAACTGCTCTCCAAAACTTGTGAGAGAAGGGATATTATCATTTTGCTTCTCTCCTAAGAGCTCTCCTAGCTCTTTATGATTATCACAGACACCCTTTTATCCAACTCAGTCAAGACCAGTTGTTGGTCATTTAATCACAGAAAGTCCATGATGGAGGGCAATAAATTTAAAATATATATATTAACCTTAACCATGTTATTTTAATGTAAAGCATTTAATTGTACATTCCTTCTCACCATGTTGGCTTGTGTCTCTTTCCCTGAGTAGATCCCCTGATTGGAGTTTCACTGATTTTCCAGCATATCCTCATCCATGATGCATACACCATGATTTCCAGTTTGATTTTTTGAAGAGGAATGTAAACTCAAGGACACAAAGCAATCCAAATGTACAGTTCAGCCAGAACTTTTCACAATCCCCTACATTTTATAATTGTCTTGCTAATATCTAATTGTGCAGCAATTTTTAATTGTGATTCCATATTTATTAAATTTGTCTAAATCTTTTAACTTGGTTTTGGAGCATGTGTGCATGGGGAGGTGGGGAGGATGTGTTTATGTATGTGTGCATGCTTTCTGTTGCTATTTATCATTGGCTCAAATCCCAGACACTTAAAAATGAAAGAAAATTTTCTCTGTAGCTTTAGAGACTCATAATTAAACTCTGACTGAATAGATGAAACAGATAAACTATATATCATTATGATTTTAAATTTTCTTATCAAAGAAATTTGGGCATATTTTCAGAAGCTAAATTATTCTTCTTGTGACTAAAAATAGCAGATCTGTCTCTTCTCTTACAATCTCTGATTCCCACTCATTGAGATAACTACTTTCACCACTTTTCTCTTTTAGGTATTATTTCCTGAGCTTCCTAATGTGGAAAATTATGCTCCCTTTACTTTTCTTTTATCACCATCTTCTCAATTCTACACGGACAAACACCCATCCACAGGCACACACATATTCTCAGTCTTCACAATATAGTAATTCACTATGTATTTTAAAAATATAAAATAATATATTTTATAACATTTATAGGTGTATTTTGGAAAATGTGATATTGCTTTTCCTTTCTTGAACATTATTTTGCTTTTCTTGGAGTTTATCATAATTTCTATTTTTATTTGTTTGTGTTTTGTGTTCCATGTATTTATCAGTAACTCAATCTCTCCTACAGAAGTGCAAATTTCCTTTCGCTGCAGTTAAACACATCTGGCTCTCTGTGAGTTCTGATGACTTCTTAAGTCTTGTCTTAGATTGCCAGAGACACAATGAATTGACTTAAATGAAAGGAATTTATTGTCTCACAGTTTTGGAGGCTGGAAGTTCAACATCCAGGTATTGATGGGGCTTACTTTCTCCTGTGGTCTGCAGTGCTGTGGCAATCCTCCATCACATGATGGTCTCTCTCCGTGTCTGCCACTCTGTTTTAAGCTGCCTTCTGGCTTCTACTTCTCCTGGTCATCTGTACCTCTGTCTGATTTCCTCTCCTTACATGGCTCCAGTTCTATGGAATAAGGCCCACCCTGATTGAATTTGGCCTCATCTAAGTAAGATATTCCAACATCCTTAACTAATGATAACATCTTCAAAGGCCCTACTTACAAATGGGTTCACACTCACGTGACTGGGGGGTAGGATTTAAACTTGATTTTTGTGGGGCAGGGCATCATTCACTTCACATCAGCTTTGCCCCTGGTGTCTGTCTTCCTGATGCACTAGACTCATGCACTTCTATTGACAAAAATCCTTCACAACTCCCTTGTGTCATATTCCCTACTCGTTGCATTTTGTTTATTTCTCATTTTTTTGTTTATTCCTCCTCTAGTGGAGTATATCTTCCACTAATTTTTTAAGGAAGGAAGCACGTGAGGCAAATTATTTTGAGATTCTACATGACTAGAAATAAGATATAATAGATAAATACATAAGAATAACAAATCTTCACACGTAATTTTCCCTTTGTTGTACAAAGAATTCAGAGTTGAAATCTGCCCACAATTTTTTGAAGACATTTTCTTTCAGCTTCCAGAATTGCTATTGGGAAGTCTACCAAGTTTCTTATTTTCAGTCCTTTGTGCATGGGCTCTTCTCTTTCCTATCTTAAAGTTCTAGAATCTTTTAGAAATTCTAGATTTCTAAAATTCTATGAAGGTCTACATTGATATGTATTGTTTATCATCCTTAACTGCCCCTTTCACTGTGGAAATCCATGCCCTTCACTACTGCCACTTGCTTGTGTTCTTTCTCTTTGATCATTTCCTTACTTCTGTCTCTTCTGTTCTCCTTTGCCAGAACTCTATTAGTCAAATATGGATCTTCTGGCTTAACTCACTAATTTTCTAAACCATTTACTACAACTTTCCAGTTCCAAGTCTTCCTGTGAGATTTTTTCAAATATATTTCTCTACTAACATTTCTTTTAACTGATTAAATTTAAGAACTTTTATTGTCCCTGACTGTTCCTTTTTGTATAGCATTTTATTTTTAGTTTTATGGATCTTCTATCTTCTCTTATCTTTCTGAATTCACTTATCATTGCTGGATTTTTTTCCTCTACTTGCATTGTCTGTTTCCTTTGACATTCTGGTAATCCAGAATTACCTTTGCTCAATTCTTTGGTACAATTGAATTGCTTCTTGTTGTTTTTCTTTTATGATTACTTGAATTTTAATTTTCTCTGATATTGAAGTTAGTTGCCATTTGTCCATCTCTGATATTTCTTTTCTTCTGTCTCTTTTCCCACTTAAAAAAAAAAAAATTCTTGTAGTATTTTCCCATTTGGAGGTTTTAGAAAAGAACATAGATAAACCAATGTGCTCAACCATTTCCTATCTATCAAATAATATTCAACATAATATAGTATCAAATGCTTTTATTGAATCAAATTGTATTGATTTACCTCTTATTTAATTAATTGTGGATTTAAAATAAAAAGCATCATTTTTAGCATCAATACATCTGGGAGATAAATACAACATTTGGGGATATACAGCTCACCACTCAGACATGAACTATGTACAGATTCTCCCAGTCATTGTGCTTTTCCGTAGCCAGGGAGAACCTTAGTAAATCCATTAAAAAATGAAGTTAAGGTTCATTAATAGAGTGGATTGTTTTAAATAGACCTTAACTTGTGATTAAGCAGCTCCAGTGTTAGCAGATTTGAAGATTTACTTCCAAGTCCCCTGGACAAAACAGAAGTTTAGGTTTCATTTTATAGTATATGTAGAATGGAATGACTTCTAAATGTTGTGTTAGTTAATTTTTTTAATTAATAAAAAAAATTAGATTTCATTTTATAAGAAAATAATAAAAGACATTGAACATTTTAAGTTCCAGCCACTCTGCTACATAAATACGTGGGTAGCATCGCTTCTTGGCCTTTTGGCTAAGATCAAGTGTAGTATCTGTTCTTATCAGTTTAATATCTGATACGTCCTCTATCCAAGGACAATATGTTGAATGGATTTTTGGAGCTGGGAGATGGAATAGGACCTTGCTCCGTCCACTCCACGCATCGACCTGGTATTGCAGTACTTCCAGGAACAGTGCAACCCCTCAGGGGAATAATAAATGCATGAAAAATTAAAAAAAAAAAAATACCTGTGTAGGAAGACTAAGCACTCTTAACCTCTATGCCAATTTACCAGATTAGCAATCCATTTCAAAGAAGAGATTATTTGAAGTTAGTGATAATTAACATTCTAACCATTAAAAACTCTTTCATGACTACTAAAGATATAGTCTAAACATTTGTGTCCTTGTTCATAAGATTTTAAACCATGGTTACAATGCTCATTCAGACACTTTTATTTTAAAAAACTTTCTTTTTGACAATTTCAGATCTGGAAATCAGTCCAGTACTAAGCCAGTGCTTTGTTCCTGAAATGGTTACAGAGAAAGGCATTCCATCTATTCTATGTATTTTCTACTCATTCCACTACATTATTTTTATGTCAGTCTTTCCAAAGCTCTCTGTCATAAAACACTCTGTTCCATAAATACAATGGCTCATCAAAAATACGTTCATTTCCTGCGATGTACAAAAATTAATTATAAGGCTAAATTAAATATAAAAGCTAAAACTATAGAAGTGCTAGAAGAAAACAGGGAAATATCTTTAGGAGCTTATAGTAGGTAATGGATTTTTAGATTTTACACCAAAAGCACAAACAACAAAAGCACAAAGAAAAAATACATTAAATGGACTTCATCAAAATTAATTTTTTCACATCAAAGGGCATTATCAAGAAAGTAAAAAAAAAACTTCCTGCATAATGGGAGAAAATATTGGGAAACTATATACCTGATAAGTGTTTAATATTCAGATTATATAAAAAAAACTACAACCCAACAGCAAAAAGATAAAAAACCCAATTAAAAATGTGGACATAGGGTATGAATAGACATTTTTTCCAAGAAGATATCCACATTGTCAATAAGTACATGAAAAAATGCTCAAATCATTAGTCTTTAAAGAAATGCAAATTAAAACCACAATGATAACTCAAAATGTATCAAAGACCTAATGTTAGAGCTAAGAACACAAAACTTTTAGAGGGAAATTACTTAAAGACCTTGTGATAGGAGGTGGTTTCTTACACCTTACACCAAAAGCATAAACAATAAAAGAATAAATAGAGAAATGGGACTTGCTCAAATTTAAGTACTTTTGTGCATCAAAGGACTTTATTAGAAAGGTAAAAAGGTAGCCTATGCAATTAAAGACAATATTTGGAAATCACATTTCAGGTAAGGGTTTAGTACATAGAATATATAAAGAGATCTTACAGCTCAGCAAGAAAAAAGACAAACAGCCCAATTAAAACATAGGCAAAAGACATGGACAGACACTTTTCTAAAGACAAAAGGCAAATGGCTCAAAAACATATGAAAAGATGCTCAACTTCACTGGCCATTAGGGAAATGCAAATCAAAACAATGAGATATCATCTTACACCTATTAGAATGGCCATTATAAAAAACAAAACAAAACAAAAAACTGTAAGTGCTGGAGAAGATGTGGAAAAAGAGGCACACTTATCACTGTTGATGGGAATATAGAATGCTACAACCACTCTGGAGGGAAGTTTGGAAGTTCCTCAACAAGCTAAATATAGAATAGCCTTATGATTCAGCAATCTCATTACTAGGAACTGAAAAGCATGGATATGAATGGAAATTTGCATGCCAGTGTGCATAATGGCATTATTCAAGATTGCCAAGAGATGGAAACAGCCCAAATGTCAATCAATGGAAGAGTGGATAAACAAAGTGTGGTGTATATATATGATGGAATAATATGCAACTATAAGACATGAAGCATATAACAATAATGAGGACATTAGGTTGAGTGAAATTAGCCAGAAACAAAAGGACAAGCACTGAATGGTCTCACTACTATGAAATAACATTAATGAGCAAACTTTGAAAGTTAAAGTTGAGAACACAGGTTGTCAGGAGATAGAAAGAGAGTAGAGATTGGGCATTTGATGCTGAAGCAGTACAAAATCTTGAACAAGATTGATTATAAAGATTGAGAAATGGATAGCACAAAATTATCTGATGGTAACACAATATTGTACATACACTGAACAAAGATGACTGAGTATGGTTTAAAGAGGAAGGCTGGGGCATGTATGACACCAGAAGGAAAGAAAGAAGATAAAGACTGGGACTGTATAACAGTGAAACCTAGAGTAGTCATGGAGGGTGATTAAATGCACAAATATAAGAATGTTTTTACATGAGGGAAAACAAATGAGTGTCAAGACAAGGTGTTGAAAATGGGACAGTATATATATATATATAAAATACATCAATGCAAGCTAGTGTCTGTAGTTAACAGTAACATTGTAATAATGCTTCCACTAATTGTAACAAAGGCAATATACCAAAGCTAAGTATCAATAGATTGGGATATAAGGGAGGAATATGGGATTCTTGGTGTTGGTGTTGATGTTTCCTCTTTTTATTTCATACCATTATATATTTTTATTCTTCTCTCTCCTTTTCTTCCCCTTCATCTTTCCTTGTGGAAGAAATGAAATTGTCCTCATACAGACTTTGGTGGTGAAGGGCATAACTAAGATTATATTGGGAGCATGATTATTACTTAGTAGGCATTATATGTTGTATGAATAAAACTGTTTAAAAATCAAACAGAAAGCTACAAGTGCTAGAGAAATTGTGGAAAGGGGAATGAACCTCTCTCTATTCACTGTTGGTAGAGAAGTAGAATGGAGCAGCCCATCTGGAGGACGGTGTGGTGGCTCCACGGGAGGCTAAGTATAGGACCACAAAATGATCCTGCAGTCTCATTACTAGGTATATCCTTGGAATAACTGAAAGCAGGGACATGAATCGACATTTGTACAATGGTGTTTATGGCTGCAGTGTTCACAGCTTGGGTTGGATGGAGATGGTCTAAGAGTACATGGATTGATAAACAGAAGGTTGAACTGTGGTTTACTCATACAATGGAATATTGAACTCCTGCAAGAAGGAATCAAGTTGTGAGGCATGCAACTAGGGGAATGGACCTTGAAGACAGTATGTGGAGTGAAATAAGCCAGAAGTGAAAAGACGAAATAACAGTCAATAATATGCACTAACTATAATGTGAAAACTCTGAGAATTGAACCCAAGAGCATAGCTCATCAGGGGAAGACTTATGGTAAAAGTTCCTAAATTGTAAACTCTAACAGCAGTCACATATATTCCTGAGTTGTAATGGATATTGCTAAATGCTGAGATGCTGAGCTCTTTGTGTATAACATGATTGGTCCCTGGAACTTTGGGTAGCTGTGAGACACCAGATACTCAGAGTTAGAGCTCTACAACTCTGAAAGTTGGCATTACCCCATACAGCCACTGTTAAAAAGCTGAAAAAAGAGATCAGACTGCAATTAGAGATATGAATGAAACTGATCTGAGTAAGACTAAAGTAAATCAGACTAAAAGGTAAAGGATATATTGATTGTGTTTAAAAACTTCAATGCCTGTGTGAGACCAAAGGAAAAGATGTGCTTTCTGCAGCACGCTAATTTAACATGTATGGTCAGTTTATTCAAACATCATAATTACATGGAACCTTGTTGGTTTGTTCAAATTAGTGTGATACTGATACATCCCAGAGTAATCTGGGCAGAAAATAAAAACTCATTTGCAGAGCCCTCTAAAGGGACTGTGGAAATATTCAATTTCCCCACCAGGGGAATTCTTGATATTCTTGCAAGCATTGGAGACTACCAATTAATAGGCTGATTCCTCAGTATTGAGGCCTTATAAAATGTATTCCTGCAAAGGAGAAGCTAAGCCTACTTATAATTCTTTCTAAAGAATCACCCCAGAGAATCTCTTTTGTTGCTCAGGCATGGCCTCTCTTTTGAAGCCAACTCAGCAGGTAAACTCACCACCCTCCTCCCTACCTAAGACATGACTCCCAGGGGTATAAATCTCCCTGGCAATGTGTGACCTGACTCACGTGGATGAGCCTTGTCCCAGTATCATAAGATTGAGAAATATTTATTGACTAAAAGGGAAAGAGAAATGAAATAAAATATAGTTCCAGTGGCTGAGAGATTTTAAATGGAGCAAAGAGGTCCTTCTGGAGATCATTCTTATGCATTATATAGACATTTATTATATATATATATATATATGTATATAGTTTTGTTTTGTTTTTAAACATGGGCTGGCACTGGGAAATGAACTTGGGTCTCCAGCACTGAGCCACTGTTGCCTGTCCATAGATATCTATTTTTAAATTTATAATGGATTAGAATAGTTAGAAGGTAAAACCTGATTTGGTTGAAATACATTCCAGTAACCTTGATTCTTGAAGATGATTGTATAACTATAGAGCTTTTACAGTGTGCATGTGTGATTGTGCAAACCCTGTGGCTGACTCTCTCTTTAGCCAGTGTAGGAACAGATGATTAAAAAAAAAAAAAGAACAATAAATAAATAAATAATTGGGGTTTTGGGGCATGAGATGCTTCAGCCACTCCTTTCCATTTTTATTTATATTTATATTTTTTATCTATTTCTTTGAGCAATGAAAATATTCAAAAAATTATTGTGGTTATGAATGCACTACATGATAACGTTATGAACCATTGATTGTGCACATTGGATGATGATAGGATATGTGCATATATCTCAATAAAAATGCATTAAAATTACAATGTGATATCACTTCATATACACAGGACGGTTATTTTTTTAAAAAAAACAATAACTGAAAATAGTGTTGACAAGGATGTGGAGAAATAAGAACCTCATATATTGTTGGTGGTAGTGTAAAATTGTGCCACTGCTGTGGAAAACAGCTTGGCAGTTTTTCAGATCGTGAAGTACAAAATTACCATTTCATCCAGAAATTCCTCTGAAAGGATTGAAGGCAATGACTCAGACAGACGTTCGTAAACCAGTGTTCATTGCAGCATTTTTCACCATAGCGAAAAGGTGGAAGCAACCCCAGTGTCAATCAGCAGACAAATAGATAAACAAATGTGGCATATCCACACAGTAGAATATAATTCAACCACAAAAAGAAGTGAAGTGCTGGTGCATGCTACACCATTAGTGCACTTGAAGGACATTATGTTGAGTGAAATAAGCCAGAAACAGAAGGACAAATATTGCATGCTTTATCTAATATGAAATTCTTAGAATAAGCACATTCATAAAGACAGAAAGTGAACTAGTGGCTGCTGGGTGGGGTCAGGGGAAACTGAGAAGTTATTGCTAAATGAATATGAGTTTGAGTTTGGGATGATGAATATATTCCTGGAAGATGATGGTGAAAGTTATGCAGTGTTTCCAATGTGCCTAATGTCAAAGAATTGTCCACTTAAGATGGCTAAAATGGTTCTTACATACGCTAATTTTATAAAAATTGAGAATAAATTAATTAATTATAAAGAGAAAATAGTATGTTCTAGACCTTACTAAAACATTAAAGTGAGATCTGTTTTGAGTATATATCCTTCTTTAGATAATTTATCTTACCTTATTCTATAACATATCTGAATGGAGATATGTATGTGTTGTATATGTATATGTGGTGTATGTATACCTAAATATGTATATTTCACTACTAAATTAAGAACATGGGATAGTATGATAAACAAATTTAATAATTAAATAATATAATTTTCATACATTACCTATAATGTATGAATAACACAAGAGTATACTCAGATTTTTGTTGAATTCTTTATTTAATTTTTAAAGTTAGTTTGGAACATAATCAGTTTTTAAAAAAACAGTGAATTATAAAATATAATGAAATCTCTCAGCAAAGCAAAATGAAAGTTCACACTTTTCTCCTACATAATTTATAATGAAATGTATTTTTTTCTCATAGAATATGTAACCACTTGCAATATTCGTGGGTGGTTTTTAGTGATAAGATCAGAACATTTTGTTTGTAAGCCGAAATGTGTATCAGATAACATGTCTGCATACTTAAAAAAATAGATACAACAAAAGGAACCTAATTTCTTCTAAGCTAGCTGGATTGGAACTTCTATTGTTTCATAGACCTTCTTATTAGTAAAGAGTAAGTGTTATCAAATTGTTGGAAACCATCTTATGCATTACCATAAACAACAAATGTAAGTTTCATGAAATTACACATTCTAATACTTGATAGTGGAAAAGTTCTCGTGCCAGGAACGTACTGAATTGATTTTAAGCTCTCTTTATAAGTATTACAGAATATGATAAAATCCTTCACTATCACTGAATAGAAGAGTTCAGATGTACATTTTCTATGGCCATGATTTTAATAACACATAACATGGTAGACTTGCTACGTTTTCTTAACATTGTGGAAATACATTATTGTCAATGAAAAAACAATGCAGTACATATTTATTATGCTAAATACTTAAACATTTAAAGGCCTCTGCAGGTTTACAAAAAAAAACAAAATATCTAAACATACCCACTTATATATTGATATGTACTTATATATATATATGTTTATTTGTGTAGTTCTACTCAGCCAACAAATCTATATAACATCTAGCTATCTCTAATATGTACTTTGGTTTTCACTTGATTTGGAATGAAGCTATATTTACATTAAAGCAAATATGAAATGTTCTGGCTTAAAAATTGAAATAATTTTAAACATAAGTAAGTATAGGTTAAATAACTTTTTTTGGCTAGAACTTTCTTTTCTTGTTTTGAAATCAGAGTTATATATTAAAGTTTAAAAAGTGATCCCTATACTACAAATATAAAAATGACAATAAATTTAATATTGTTTCAACAAATCAAATATTCTCCTGTGAACCCTATGCCTTTATCTTGCTAAAGATATAAAGACTGACGTTAATGATTTTACTTCTAAACTTGAATTCCAGGTGCATTTAGCTATATAGGGCTTAAATGTACTGGGTAAAACACAAGACATAATAAGAAAAACCTGTGAGTAATGAAGAAGTACTCTCTTAGTTGTGTTCCTTCTTTATAGAGCAAGACAGAAAACATCACTAACTTTGCTAAGGTTTTAGAAGGACTCACTGCAAAATACATTCAGATTACCAATAAACAAAAATAATAGGTTCAAAAACTCAAAACCTAGCCTGTTTTAGATCAAATGTAAATCAAATGTTTTCGAGGCTCAAAAAGTTATCTCCAACTGTGTGTTTCTATCCTTCCATTTAGATCACATATCCAATCCGTGTATTTATGTACTTGCTTGTTTCTCTCTACTACTTTAGGCTCAATGAGACCTTAGGTAGGTCTGGGGACCTTAGGTAGGTCTGGGGAAAGCATGGAGAGTGATCATAGAGTACCTAATTGTTATTTCATTTTTAAAATCTTCCCTGGAAGTACTGCTTTCACCAGTGATTTTTACAATATATTACAATATATTACCCTCTGATAAGTGGGTCTATAAAACAATGAATACTTAGAGGGACATAACTTTTAACTCACTGAATAAGGAACAGAGATAGGTCAAAATACTATGCAAAAGCTACAGTGCTGGAGATTTTCAGCATTAAAAGAAAAATAATAATAATTTAGGGATTATTCACCAACTCCTTGAACACTGGTGACTGTGCCATAGTGGTTTTCATAACTTTAATGGGGTCTCCACCAAATTATATTGGTAAGACATAGGAAATAGAAATGCCATTGTTTTTTACTAATTATTGTGAAAGTTTAAGAAAGTGGGCATGTTTTCAAAGGTATGTTGTCTCTATGGGACCAATGGACACTGAAGACAAAATTTTTATTTTTTAACTTTATGGTGTTTCACAGTTAGGTCGATTAGTTTCAGAAATACTAGCTTGTAAGGTCCGCATTTTCAAGCAGGTGTCCCAACAGCGTATTCCCTAATCGCTTTTGCAAATCTAAAGCAATTCATAAATCACTTCTCATGACAGGACTTTGCTGAGTACAAAAACTTGACTTGCACGGTACTAGAATTTCAGATCTAATACTTCAAAAAAAAAAAGAGCAAAAACATTAACTCCTTAAAAAAGCTGAGGAGATGGCAAATCAATCTGGTGTCATAGTGGCACAAATGGAAGAAAGTAGGGAGAGGGCTGTGAGGTGGATGTGTTAGTACTTTAGTTGAGGCAATAGGCAAAGACCTTCTCAAGCATTAAAAATGGAAGTTGTTGATACTAACTTTCACAGCTACAAAAAGAACAGGTACATATACATTGTAGGTCTAATTATGACTATTGTACTAATTTAGCCAACCAGCCAACTGTTTCTTTGAAACCATCAATCTGGCTGAATTGTACTTTGAATTAAGATCTCATTACACAGAAATAACCTGTATCAGTAGCTCCAAATAAAAATGATTAAACTTACTTGGGTGTTTCAACACAAAATTTTTAATATAATAAATTAGCATCTAACAGTTACCACTGTATTAGCATTGCCTGCTATCTCCCCTTTGCTTACTAAGCCCAGTGTCACTGCTCTGTTTCTGTTATATGAAGTATAGACTAATGAAAGGTGGAAAAGATTAGAAATTAATGGCTATTTCTTCTTAGATGATAATTATTTCTACCCATTTCAAAAACTTCTTCAAGGCAAAGCTTTTATAGTCAATCCGTGCTATATAAATAGTTTCCCATATATTGCATCTACATGTGTGTGTCTCACAGTGCAAAGAAGTTAAACAGTTTAAAATTAGGATTAGTGGACTAGATAATAGAACAAAGACTTTGAAACCAGAGAGTTCAAATTCTACCTTGACTTTTAATAACTGCTGCAGGTAGATTAACTAGGTAATGCTACAACACAAATGACCATACCCCCCTAATCTCAATGGTTTCACAACAACAAAGGTTTATTTCTTGTTTAGACCGCATACTAATCTCCAAGTTCAGTTTATTTACCCAGGCTGAAAAAGTGGCCCTTAGTGAGAATATTGCCAGTCATTGTGGCAAAGAAAAATAAAGCATGGCAAAGTAAGAACTGGCTCTTAAAGATTTAGATCAAAAGTGATACATTTAGGAATGGCATCATCAACATGGTGATGTACACACCTACTGAAAATCTCATACCAGAGTTTCAGTGAAAAAAAGGATAATTCTCACTTGTTTAGAATTTTAGAGGATGGTATAGGCTGGAAAAGGATCCCACGAATGCTGAATAAAAGAAAGAGAAAAATATCAAGTAAGAAAGTGGGTACACAGCCCTATATTGAGCAAGACTTTGGCCAGCAAAGTGAGGACACAGGAATACTGCAGTTTCAGCCCTGCCCAGTCAGACACTGCCTGGCACGATGAGGTAAACAGCTTCTGAGCACAATTAAGTCATTGAAGAGCAACAACTGCTAGGCAGGTCAGAAAAAGCAGGGGAAAACAGCTGGGCTTCTCGGAGCCTCTCCAGACCTTATTCCAGGCCTGTCAGAGCTGGTTTGCACTCCCTACATAGATATCCGGCCTGAATCGGGATGTGAAATACCAACGAACCAACCGGCAAAGCAGTGCCTTAATACACACCCAGGCAACAACTAAATCCTAGACAATAAAAGAAACCAACCTCCAGAAAAAACCATCAAGATAACCAAATGACCAGAAATCAACAAAAAATCACAAGGCATAACAACATTCAAGAAGAAATGCCCCACCCAAAGGAACAAATCAGAAAAGTCAGAGGAGACATAAGAATCTGGAACAACTAATGAAAAATGTTCAAACAAATCTTAATCAATCCAGAGAAATAAAGAAAAATGTGTATAAAGAGATAAAGGACATTGAGAAGACATTAAAAGAGCATAGAAAGGAATGTGAAAGAATATATAGAAAAATAACAGATATTATGGAAATGAAAGGCCCTATAGATGAAATTTAAAATAAGCTAGAGACACACAACAACAGATTTGAAGAAGCAGAAAAAAGAATCAGTGAGCTAGAAGATAGATAACTGAATTCAAAAAGAAAAGAGCAAATGATGGGGAAAAAAATGAAAAAATCTGAGCAGAGACTCAGGGAATATATTGACATCACAAAATACACAAGCATAAACATTGTGGGTGTCCAAGAAGGAGAAGAGATGGGAAAATATCCAGGAAAAATAGTTGAAGAAATAATGGCTGAAAATTTCCCAATCCTTATAAATGACATAAATATGCAAATCCAAGAGGCCCAATGTACTCCAAACAGAATAGATCTGAATAGACTCACTCCAGGACACACAGTGATCAGACTGTCAAGTGCCAAAGAGGAGTAAATTCTGAAAACAGCAAGAGAAAAGCAATTCACCACATACAAAAGAAGTTAAGTAAGACTAAGTGCTGATTTTTCATCAGAGACCATGGAAGCAAGGAGGCAGTGGTACAATATATTTAAGATGCTTAGGGGAAAAAACTGGTATCAAGAATTCTCTATCCAGAAAAAATCCTTCAAAAATGAGGGAGAATTTTAAATATTCACAGATAAACAAAAACTGAGAGAGTTCATTATTAAGAGACTGACTTTATGAGAATTACTAAAGGGAGTGTTGCTGGCTGAAAAGAAAAGACAGGAAAGAGAGATCTGGAAGAGGGTACTGAATTGAAGCGTATTAGTAAGGATAATTTAAAGCTTAAAAAGAGAGTGAAAAATAGATCTGACAAATAAAAACCAAATGATAAGATAGTTGAATTGCCTTTACAGTAATAATTTTGAATGTTAATGGGTTAAACCCTCCAATCAAAAGACAGATTGGCAGAATGGATTTAAAAATATGATCCATCTCTATGCTGACCAAGTGGGTTTTATCCAAAATGTGCAAAGGTGCTTCAACACTAGGAAATCAATTAATGTAATATACCATATTAGCCAATCATAAAAGGAAAATGACATGACATCTCAATTGACACAGAAAGTCGTCTGACAAAATTCAGCAACTTTTCATGATAAAAACTCTTCAAAAAGTAGGAATGGAAGAAACTTCCTCAACATGATATAGGGCAAAAATGATAAATCCACAGCTAACATCATACTTAATGGTGAGAGATTGAAAGTTTTTCCTCTAAGATTGTCACCACTGCTATTCAACTCTGTGCTATACATTCTAGCTGGAGCAATTAGGCAAAAAGAAAGAAAGAAAAGGCATCCAAATTGGAAAGGAAGAAGTAAAACCATCACTATTTGCAGATGACATGACTTTATGTTTAGAAAATCCTGAAAAAAAATGACAGGACAGATCTGATAAACAAGTTCAGCAAAATGGCAGGGTAGAAGATCAACATGCAAAAGTCACTGGTGTTTCTAAATATTAGTAATGAGCTATTTGAGGAGGTAATCAAGAAAAAATTCCATTTACAATAGCAAATAAAATAATCAAAAATTTAGGCAGAAACTTAACCAAGAATGTAAAGGAGTTGTACTAGAAAACAACAAACATTGCTAAAAGAAATTTAAAAAAAAGAGACTTGAATAAACGGAAGGACATACCACATTCATGGATTAGAAGGCTAAATATCACTAAGAAATCAATTCTACCCAAACTGAACTACAGAGGCAATGCAATCCCAATCAAAATTACAACCGATTATTTTGCAGAAATGGCAAAGCTAATTATCAATTTTATTTGGAGTGGTAAGGCACCTCAAATAGCTTTAAAAAAGACATTAAAAAGAAGAACAAAGTGGGAAGCATTAGGCTTTCTGACTTTCAAGCATAATATAAAGCTGCAGTGGTTAAAATAGTATGCTACTGACATAAAGATAGACATTATTGATCAATGGAATTCAGTTCAGAGTTCAGAAATAGATCCTCAGATCTATCTATGGTCAATTGATTTTTGGAGAGGCTTCCCAGTCCACTTAATTGGGTCAGAATAGTCTCTTCAATAAATGATGTTGGGGGAACTGGATATCCACAGCTGGGGGAATATGGATATCCACCCTATACAAAAATAAACACAACATGGATAAAAGATCTAAATATAAGAACCAATACCATAAAATCCCTAGAAGAAAATGTCAGAAAACATCTCCAAAATCTCATGATAGATGGCAGTTTCTTAGATTTTTACACCCAAAGCACAAGTAACAAAACTAAAAATAGATAAATGGGAGTTCCTCAAAGTCAAATACTTCCATGCTTCAAATGACTGTCAAAAGGTGAAAAGGCAACTGGCTAAATAAGAGAAAATATTTGGAAACCATAAATCTGATAAAGGTTTGATATCCAGAATATATAAAGAAATCCTACAGTTCAACAATAAAAAGACAAACAACTCATTTAAAGAATGAGCAAAAGATATGAATAGACATTTTTCCAAAGAGGAAATACGGATGGCTAAAGAGTACATGAAAGGACACTCAGCATACCTATTAGAATAGCTGCTTTTAAACAAAGAGGAAACTACAAGTGTTGGAGATGATGTGGAGAAATAGGAACACTTAGACACTGTGTTCCACAGAACGATATTTTTTTTACATTCTGTGGGGAACAGTTTGGCAGTTCCTCATAAAGCTAAGTACAGAGTTGCCACATGACCCTGCAATCCCACTACTCGGAACGTACCCAGAAGATCTGAAAGCAGTAACATGAGCAGACATCTGTGCACTGATATTCATAGTGCATTATTCACAATTGCCAAAAGATGTAAACAATCCAGCTGTCCATCAACAGATGAATGTATAAATAAAATATAGTATGTACGTACAATGGGATATTATTCAGCAGTAAAAAGGAATGAAGTTCTGAAGCATGAGACAGCATGGATGAACCTTGAGAACATTACATTAAGTGAAAAAAAGTAGACACAAAAGGGCAAACATTGTATAATCTCACTGATAGGAACTGATTATAATGTGTAAACTCATAGACACAAAATATAGAATATAGATTACCAGGATATAGAATGATGCTAAAGAATTGGGGAGCAGCTGCTTAATATGTGCAGAATGTTTAACTACATTGAGCTTAAACATTTGGAAATGGACAGAGGGGATGGTAGCACATTATTGTAAGAACCATTAACAGGGCTGAATAACGTGTGAATGTGATAGAAAGGAGAAGTTTAGAGTCATATATGACACAAGACGGAAAATTGGAGGTTAAAACATGGGAATGTACAACACAATGTATCTTTTGGTGGACAATGCCTGTAGTAAACTGTACAAATAAAAAAAAATTCTTTCGTGAACAGAACAAATGTATGACACTGTTAAAAGGAGTTAATATTAGAAATATTTTAAAAAGTCCCTATTATAAGCTATGGGCTATATTTAACAGTAATATTTTAATACTCTTTCATCAACAGTAACAAATGTACTATACCAATACTATGAGTCTATTAGAGAAGAGAATAATGGGGAGGGAGGATTTGGGTTTTATTTTTTTATTTACCCTCTTTTCTGGGGTAGTAAAAATGTAAAATTGATCATGGGGTTGAATGCACAACTCTGTGATGGTGCCATGAGCCAGTGATTGTATACTTCAGATTACTTGTATGGTATATGAATAAATCTCAATAAAACTGCATTAAAAAAACAAAAGCAAAACAAAAGAAGTGTTACATTGATTAACGAAAGCAAATCATATATCCACACCTAAGTTCAAGAGGGCAGGGAAGTACAAAAAAAGGACTGGATATACTAGCGAAAAGGAGTGAAATTTACCAAAATACTTGTGTGATCTTGGTCTAGTCAGCTATTCTTTTAGTCTTGCATTCTGTATCCGTAAAAGTTAAAGTAATGAGACTGAGCCAGTCTCATTATTAAGCAGAAACATGCTTAATAAATGTTTCCCTTTGTCTTTCCTTGGTTCTTGCCTTACCTCTAAATTCTATAGGTGACTTTGACCTAATATTTAAACTGTGTCATCATCTATTCAAGAAAGTCATGAACTATATAAATTCTAAAGCTCTGACAACTCTATAGTGCTATTCTTCCAGGAATATAAATATGAATTACATATAGTGTGTCAGGTGGAATGACAACCCAGGATTTAATTTTTTTTATGAGGAATCTCCTCTGTAAAAGGAGAGGTCTGGTCTTCAAAGATGAGGACAGCAATATTGGTAGGTTTCAGAGCATTTATGGCATCTGGTTTATATTGTGATGGGCTGCACGGTGACCCTCCAAATAGGCTCATGTCCTAACCCCTAGACCCTCTGGATGTTAATTTATATGGCCAAAAGGACCTCGCCAACATGAATAACAAGGATCTTAAAATTGCCAGATTACTGTGGACAAAAGTCTTGATGAAATAGATGCACAAAGAGTCAGAATCAGAGGAGATGTGAAGACAAGAGCAAAAGATTGGAGCGATATGGTCAAAAGCCAAGGAGTGCTGACTGCATCTAGAAATTGGAAAAGGCAAGATAACAGGTTCTCCCCAAGTGCCTCCAGAAAGAGCCAGTCCTGCTGGTACCTTCATTTTGGTCCCTAAGACTCATTTTGGCCTTCTGACTTCTAGAACTGCAGAAGAAAAACTTCTATTATATAGCATAGGTCACTAAATTTGTGGCAATTTGTTAAAGCAGCAATAGGAAACTAACCCATGTACCAAATGAAAGAAGAAATTATTTCTTAACTTGAAGCTACCTTGCATTGCTTCAAGCAGTTGAAATCTTGCAAAATTTCTTAAATAAAAATACTTTAGAAGAATAAAAAAATTGTATAGAATTGCTTGTTTTTTCAACTTTTGGAGTTTTTACTTTTTCCCCACCTAGTGCCAAAATAATAGCATTAGAAAAAATTTTTTAAGGTAAGCACTGACTCAAATTTAACCTGTGATTTTGTATAATTTATTTAATCTTTTTCTTTTCATTTTGTTTCTATTAAGTCAAATATTTAAAAAACTCTAGATAAAGGGTATGTTATCATGTTGCCAAAATATAATAACTAAAAGTCAATTATAAAACTAACAAGCCAACGAAACTTTTCCCAACACAACCACAATTACCAATGTTACTTTTTAACCTTCACACCCTTTCTGCCATTCTCCATCTTCTTAGTGAGGGAAAAATTACCACAGGTACATATATTCCAGATTTAATTGCACATAATGATTTCCATAAAATCCCCCAAAAATAAGCAGGAAGGAGGTTCCATCTATTAAAATTCCATCTGGCTGATCTGGTTATGTTTCTTTTAAACATGAAAACCAATTTTCAAAATCCATATGTATGTAAATTTCCTTGGCCAAACAGTAAGCTGATAGAAAGATAGATTTTTCCATAAATATTTTATTAAAATAAATGTTTGAAAAATAAGCAGATAGATTCATGTGAATTTAACTGAAAATACCACTACATTGTTTTTTTTATTTTTATTGTAGCAAATTACTACAAGCTCAGTGGCTTAAAATAACACAATTTATTACCTTGCAGTTCCATAGATCAGAAGTCCAACATGGATCTCACTGAGCTAAAATCGAGATGTTAGCAGGGCTGCATTCTTTGCTGGAGGCTTTAGAGGAGGGAGAATCCATTCCCCCATCTTTTTCAGCTTCCAGAGGTCACCTGCCTTCCTTAACTGATGGTCTCCTTCCTTCATCTTCAAAGCTGGCAGCACTGCATCTCTCTGACCTCCTGCCTTTGTCACAACTCTCTCTGTCCATAGCTGGGAATTCCCCAGTACCCAGATAGCCCAGGATAATTTCTCCATCTCAAAGTCTATACCCTTAATCACATGTGAAAAATCCCCTGTGCCATGTAAAGTAAAGTATTCACTAGATCCAGGGATTAAGGCATGGACATTGCAAAGAGACACTATTATGCTATATTTTAGAGGGATACTATTCAATTAAAGATGCAAAAATTTAACTCCATGGGAAACTGGTGTACCTAAAACACAATGACCAGGAAAACCACCCATTTTAACCAAATTACAGAAAAAGGACAGAATGCCAGTTATTTTGTACTACTTGTTTAAACAAAACAAGCAACTGCCTGCCAGAGCAGGTTGTACTTTGTTTTGTTATTTAGACAACTATACCTACTTTCTTGTGCATGTGTGGAGGAGGGGAGAGGAAGGTAGCAGGATAGGGAGATTGGAAAAGCCATGTTGTGAAAACTAAAAGGCTTTCGTGATCGAACCTGAATTGCCCTGTTCAGGTGAGGATAGGAATAAGACAGAAACAAAGTGAAGACCCCAAGCGTGGTACAATACGCACATTCCAATGTCCTACGTTTCACTCATTCATTCATTTAACAGGAAATATTGCGTCCCTGAGATGCTCCAGGCACTGTGGTATAAGTTACTGGAGACAGACAGATGAGCAAGGCATATATTGTCCCTGCCCTCAGGCTTCTCCCAGGCTAACAGAGGAAGCAGACGTTAAAGAATGAATCCAAGAGAAGGTGGAAAAGGGCTGGACTCAATTAAAGGTGAAATCTCTAATTGAACATCTTAAACCATGAAAGTAAAGAATAAGAGTTTTCCTGATTGACCTTTGTTTCAAATGATTACCTACTCTTAAACATTGTGGCAATTTGAAGCATATTAATTAACATTGGTGGTGAGAACTGATTTTGTGAAATCAGTTTTATACGAAATTCATATTAGAAACATACCTAAAATTCAGTAACTTTGAATAAAAAACGTCAAATGATGTCAAATGTATGCCAACATGAAATTACATTTTAAGTATAACATTTGTTATCATCAAGTAGTATTCTAGCCAAGACTAATACTGGGTTTAGCATTATGTAAACTTTTCTCAGTTCTGTGGTCTGCCATGTTCTTGAAGCTGCCCAACATGTGGCATACCATCAATTACAATGGCTGAACATACTGCTGCTGACATAGTTAATCACGTATTTACCTTAAATCATAACCCTCTACTTTAAATTGGCAAGAGAAAATGAAGGAGGAAAAGAAAATGCTCATAACGTTCTTTTTAGTACACATAAATATTTCTAAAATCAAAAATACGTTTTTTAAAGTTTTACTCATAATTCCACAAATATTATTACCAGTATGGTATAAACTGGTAATAATTTCAATTCTGTTTCTATATCTGTATGTGTGTATATTTGTGTGTATGTGTTCAATAATCTAAGTCATATTGTACCTGCATTGAATAGTAAACAAGAGTTGGCATCTTGTTTCTCTTATTTAATAAATGTTGGGAACATTTTCTAATACTGTGCAATATACTGTTATTAAGTGACTGTACATATTCTATTTTGAACTTATTCTAATTTAATTAATCATTCTCTTTGTGTAAATTGATTTACTACTGTTTGTTTCTATACATAAGACCCTGCTGAATATTCCTCTGCATAAATTTTTGGGTATCTCTTATTTTTATCCTTGTGATAAATTTCTATAAATCTAATTCTGAGTTCTAAAGGCATGAACATTTTATTTCTTATACAAAATACTCCCTAGAATGTTTCTGTCAATGTATATTCTTACCAGCCTATATTTCACGTTAGCTTTCCAGCACAGAGTTTTCCCCAGTTGCTTTCTTTTACTTGTTTCTTATTGGTCTTTGCTGTTAATGGGGGATGTAATGTACAGACCCTAAAATGGTCCCCAATGATTCTTGTCTATTGGTAGTCAAACCCTTTGGTGATCCCCTCCCCTTGAGTACGGGCTGGAGGGCTGGAGTTCTGATTACTTATATTCAATAAAATACTGCAGCAGCAGTGCGATGCCAATTACTAAAGTAGCTTGCAAAAACACTGGCTTTCACCTCTCTCTATTTCTTCCTCTTCCTCTCTCTCTCCTTCCCTCCCTCCTTCCTTCTCTTCCCTCTTGGGCAACAAGCTGCCAGACATGAATAACCACATGGCAAAGCAAGACCCACATGAGAAGGAGCTCATCCAATAGCTGTCAAGATCCTAAGGTGTGCTGATAGCCATGAGTGACGCTAAAATCAGGTCTTGCCCCAGCAAACTTTGAAATGGTTCCAATGCTGGCTGATACCCCAGTTGCAGCCTTGTGAAAGATTATGTACTAGAAAGGCCAACCAAGTGATTCACAGATTCACAGAATGTGAGATAATAAATGTTTGTTCTTTACACAGCTAAGTTTCGGGGTAACTTATTACACAGCAAGAAATAACGAATGGCTGGTACCATACAGTCAGTTCAACTTTAATATTAAAGAGGCTGAGGCTTCTCTTTTTCACTAATTAGTGTTCCTTGTCATGATTTACCTCTTCATATTTTTGGCCATTTTCCTATAGAGGATATTTCCTTCAAATTTTTTAGAGCTCTTTATATTTAAAAATTCTATTTCCCTATCTGTCCTACTATTGCTAGTGGTTTTTCAAGTTATTATTTGCTTTTTATTTTGCATATGGTATTATAATATATGGATTTTTAAAAATATAGCCAAAACTATCCTTTTGTATTTCAATAGAAGCATCATTCTTTGCTCAGAAGGCATGCTCAGAAGGCATGTAATAAAGTTTTAATTGGTAATTACTATTCCATATTTATCCTGCCACATAGTGAATCTTATTAGATCTAATAGTTTGTCAGTTGACCCTCTGGGGTTTTCTAAGGAGGCTATTATCTAATCTGCTAATAATGTCTCTTGTCAGAAACATTCAGAGGAAATTAAATAATTAAAGGTAATAATGGCAACTTTTTTCTTTCATTTCTTAATTTGAGGAACTAAGTATAGTTGATTATCTTTAAATGAAATGATTTATTTAATCATATTTGAGGTGTGAATAAAGTTTTAAAGTGCATTTTAGAATTTACAAAATCCAGTAGACAATTTTTTTATATTCATGAAGTTTCTTTCTAAACTTTAAATTTGTTTTATGTATTGAATCAATTGAGCTGATCATGTAGCAGCCTTCTGTGCTGGTTTGAAAGGATGTATGTACCCTAGCTAAACCATGTTATAAACCTAATCTCATTTTGTAAAGGCAGCCGTTTCTTCTAATCCCTATTCAGTACCGTATATTTAAACTGCAATTGCATCATCTCCCTGGAGATGTGACTCAATCAAAAGTGGTTGTTAAACTGGATTAGGTGGAGACATGTCTCCACCCATTCAGGTGGGTCTTGATTAGTTTACTGGAATCTTATAAAAGAGAACGACAGGAGAGAAAGTCGAGAGATTCAGAGAGATTAGAGAATGCAGCAGCACCTGGAAGCAGAGTCCACCAGCCAGCGACCTTTGGAGATGAAGAAAGGAAATGCCTCCTAGGGAGCTTCATGAAACCGGAAGCCAGGAGAGAAAGCTAGCAGATGACGCCGTGTTTGCCATGTGCCCTTCCAGCCGAGAGAGAAGCCCTGACTGTGTTCACCATGTGCCTTTTCACTTGAGAAAGAAACCCTGAACTTCATGGGCCTTCTTGAACCAAGGTATCTTTTTCTGGATGCCTTTGATTGAACATTTCTATAGACTTGTTTTAATTGGGACATTTTCTCGGCCTTAAAATTGTAAACTAGCAGCTTATTAAATTCCCCTTTTAAAAAGCCATTCTGTTCCTGGTATATTACATTCTGGCAACTAGCAAACTAGAGCACCTTCCTATGTCTTTATGAAACATACTGCAAAGTTCCTATAACTTCTAGTGTAGTAAACATTCTACAGTCAGGCAGAACCCTGATGGTTGTCTTATCTAAATGTCTGTTTTCAGTAAATATGAGATTCAACAGCTGCAACCTCTCCTTCTGCATTTGAAAGAAGATTTAATTGCTTCATGCTGAAAAATAATTATTAAAAATCATAATATGACAGTTTTGCTCTAATATGGTGGGCTGAAAACTCCCTCACCCAAGGGACAAAGAAGCAGACTGTGGCACTAACCATGCCTGCAAGGGCTATTTCTGATTTAAGCACATTTAATTAATTGATAGCCCATATATAATAATGTTGAGTCATTTCTACCCATGTCATCTCATACTCATTTGCCATCAAATCTTCTCTGGACAGGTGTGAGAGCTTTTGCTGGTGAATCTAGTCTCAGAACTCCCCTACCACTGCTCTTGCCTCTAAAGAACTGCCACCCTGGAACTTCTCTCTACCTCACCATTCCCAAAGTCTCTTCATCTGGCACTACTTTGGAATCTCTGCAGCAGCTATTATCCCTGTGCCATCTCCTTGCTCTTAAAGTCTCAGGTGTTTTGGCCAAAGACTCAGGAATCAGGGGAAGGCAGTACACTGTAGGGTTCAAGAAAATTCTGTTCAGATGGCAACTCAGAAGTGATTATGGTACAATGGCCTCAGAATTTAGGGCCCAAGATATGATGGTCAAGTTTTATTTTGAGTCTTACCATCCATTATACCTTTTATTCTTATGGAAAAATAAAAGCTTGTTGACCCTTTAAACACTGCCCATTATAAGTTTGAGACTGTCCTCACCAATCTAGAGGCCATTTGCTATTATGCTGTAGGGGGTAAGGAGTACCTTGAGCTCTGCTGATTTTTTGTACATGAACTTGGGCAAATCTGTCACTTCTCCTCTGGAATTAAACATCCTTCTCTAACTTTAGCTTTGTATTCTCCCTTATTCTCTCTTTCCTACTAAGAGGTCCATTAGCTAAAGCTGTGAAGTAGGTGAATGTTGTCCTAAGTAGTTTTAACCTCCCCTTCCGGTGAGTAGCTATATTAGTCAGGGTTCTATAGGCAAACCAGCACCAACAGGAGATATCTGTAAACACTATGGGATTTTACAAATGTCTCATACAAGTGTAGGGATGCAAGAATCCAAATTCTGTAGGGCAGGTTGCAAGCTGGCAACACCAGTGAAGGTCTTCATGAATTCCCCTGGAGAAGGTGGCTGGCTGAAGTAGAGATGAAAATTTTCTTTTCCAATTGCTTTCCAATTTCTCCTTTTAAAGCCTTCATCTGATTGGATGAAATGTCTCTCATTGCTGAAGACAATCTCCTCAGTTGTTTGTAGAGGTAATCAGCCATAGATGCAATCAACTTCTGATTATTTAAGTCTACAAAATGTTCTCACAATAACAGTTAAGTCAGTGAGTGCCTGACCAGACAATTGGTCACCATTACCTGGCCAAGTTGAACATGAATCTAACTATCACAATATTTTTCTCTCAGTTGTATGCCTTACCTTCCTCTCCTTCTCTGGGGACTTCATACCTTCATGCCAACTCCCTTTATTTCCTTAGCAAATTGTTTCATCCAGTGATTATTGGTGAGTATATTCATATTTAAATATAAAGGAATGACAAAATTTTAAAATATAACTTCTCTTGGGGATATGTGCAATGAAAGAATGTTTTAAAAATCAAGAGAAACAAATGAGTTCTAGCCATAAGTCAAGTGGGTGACACAGAAGCACACTGAAAATCATACCTCTTATCAGCAAACTCAGGAGGCTAAGCCTTGTATGAGACATATATCTATTGGTGATATAACATATGATGATAATAGAATTTTTCAGGTCTGTAGCACTCACAAACAATTGAACAAGCAACAAGAACTGTTATTCCTTCTTACATTCTCTTCTGGCACACAAGAAAACAAAGCACATCCCTTGAAGACTGAGAGCTGTATGTTTTCCTTTATTGTCTGGAAGATGATCAAACACATTAATTTACTTCAAAAATCAAGGGTATGATGTATTAACAAAGAAACTTTTGTGCCCACAATTTATTGACGATTGTTCAATTTGAATATCTTCTCAAATACAGAGACGCTGGTAACCTGATCAAACTTATCAGCAAATGTGCAATGTTATCCTGTATGGTAACTATGTTTTGAATATCTGATGAAGAATCTACCTGATGAATTATTTTAAATTTATCAAGAAATAACTTCAAAATAATTAGTCTTATTTCAAAAGCTTTGATTAATCAGGGCTTTTAGGAATGTGGGTAAAATGGTGAACAAAAATACTTCGCTAGACTATGAAGAAATGATCATATGTTAAATGCAGTGTGTATTGAGCTAGGTCTAACATGTTCATTTTCATGACTGTCATTAGGAGTCTGCTTCTAAGAAATCCTTCCTTGTGAATTAAACTATCATTCTAGATGTTGAATCAAATTATTTAATTCATAAGTTTTTAACGAATTATTTTTGGTTAGTGGAGGGGAAACAATATGGCGTAAGTGGAGAATATATGTTTTACAATAAACTGCAAGCCCAATGAAAATTTATCACACTAGCATTTAGCTATATTCCATTGTATTACATTGACCAGAACTTGGCCCCAGCCTAGCACAACAGCAGTTGGCAAAAGTAGTCTTCTTCCATGTCTACATAAAGAATAATGATGAAATTCTAGTCAGTTTCTGCCTCATTCAATTCCCTCTCCTATGAGTAGATTAGCCTTCTATTAGTAGCATTCAAAATTCAGCCTATTAAATCATAATAGTTTCCAATAGATCCCTTAATGGATCTAACCATTAAGTACAGCAAAATTCTCTTTTCACTTAGATTTAAGATAAAAAGCTATGCAAGCTACTTGCGTTTGCATTGCTTCTTCTTTTATTTCTGTCTTATTAATGAGCTCTGTGACTTTTGCAAAAACATTTGAGGTCTCCGTCTCAATTCATAAAGCCTATATTAGAGAGCATGAAAAATCAGGTCTTGGTTCAACACTTTTTAAAAATAGTTTTTCTTTTTTCTCAGACAACGATACCACTACTTC
Organism: Tamandua tetradactyla; assembly: GCF_023851605.1. Classification (NCBI taxonomy): domain Eukaryota; kingdom Metazoa; phylum Chordata; class Mammalia; order Pilosa; family Myrmecophagidae; genus Tamandua; species Tamandua tetradactyla. The sequence goes on from NC_135350.1 coordinate 11,611,866, forward strand.
TTACTTTTTAAATTGAACATCAAGGGTTTTATTGTAGACTTACCAAGGTTTCAGTAAATGTGCAATGTGAACTTGCCAAAATTTTATTAGTCTGCTATCTGAAACTTAAACTTTTCATACTTTACCTAATTATTTTTCATATTTCATCCCTTCACTATCAAAATAATTCAATCTTTTAAATGAATTCTACTACACATACCGTGTTCGTGACCATATCATTAATAGCCACATTCACCCAAAGCTTCATTTTTATATAGATGCTAATAAACTCTATCTACTGAGAAAAAATCAGGTGAATACAATGATAAACCTGATTTTTGTACCCAGGAACCCTGGCCAGTTACAGGAATGAACAAATGTAAATGTTAAGATATGAATTCAAGAGATGTGCTTGTTGCTGACATTTCAAATCAACTTCCTGATCAAGAATTTAAGATCTAAAGTAAAATGGGCAGAAAAATAATGAAGCCTCTGAGTTTTTATGAAAAATACAACTAATTTTGCAAATGCAAAGCAAAATTTAATGATAGATGCTTCCTCACTACTTAGAAATAAACTCCCTTCACATAAAATTTCACAAACATTGGCAGAACTGCAGATACTGGCTGCTCACTTACAAACAGGTCTGCCCTGCCCATGCTTCATTAGTGAGAATGAAGGCTTCACAGAACTTCATCCAAATTGTATTAACACCAAATCAGATTATTAGATATAATTCTCCTTCCTTCATTACCTCACTAATAAGATATTAGAGAGAATTATTATTTTAAGGGGACAAATATTCTAAAACGTAACCATGTTTTTCTTTAAATGTCTTAATTTAAAATAGCATAAAAATTGCTTCTTTTAAGTTTGCCTTAAGTTCCTTAAAGCCTACTTAATTCCCATTGACAATTAAATTTAATAGCTCCCATTTAATATAAAGTAGTCTCCTTGTCTCTCTATGGTCAATTTAACCTTTCTTTAATTGAAATGTTAAAATATTTTTAATTAACTAAAAGTGTACAGATCATTTAAATATATCGAGATCATCTATTCCTCTCTGTGTAGCTCTTTCTAAGTCTGTCTCGCTCTGTTTTATTTGTCTATCTATTATCATTTTAGTATTCTGACAATGACATTAATTATCCTATCAAGCAAAATACTGTAGTTATATAGCAAATTCAAGAGGCACATATTGCTTACTGTTCTCTTATGTACACTTTTTTATTAGTTATGTTATTGGTTAGATTTACCTTGCATGTAAAGAAATTAATTAAAACCTTGAGGATAACAGAATTTATCCTAATGAATATTTCTGTATTTGTCAAGTTTACATGGTGCAAAATAAGTAAAAGGAAAAGACCAGATCATGTCAAGTGAAAGACACATGAGAATCCCATGCCTAGCTTTAGAGGGAATTGAAAATGGACAGGGGATAAAAGTGTATAGGACACTTTGCACAATTCATTAATTGTGATGAGCTGTCATGACTATAAGTAACCCTAATCCATTAAATAATGTTAGAAAACATTGCATCATCATCATAATACCTTAGACTTACCAAAGGTAAATATGTATATATATATATATATATATATATATATATTTTTTTTTTTTTTTTTTTTTTTTTTTTTTTTTTGCATGGGCAGGCACTGGGAATCAAACCTGGGTCTCCAGCATGGTAGGCGAGAACTCTGCCACTGAGCCGCCATGGCCCACACCAAAGGTAAATATCTTTATGGTGTTAATTTTATAGTTGAGAAACCAAAACAGATTTTGAGTGGCTTGCTCGAGATCGGGGAGATGGACTGTGGTGGGTAGTTTAGTTTGCTAAAGTTGCTGAAATGCAATATACTAGAAATGGGTTGGCATTTACAATGAGGACTTATTAATTTACAAGCTTACAGCCCTCAGGCCATGAAAATGTCCAAACTAAGGCATCATCAAGACAATAGCTGGACGCTGAAGGCAGGGTGCCAGGGATCTTCAGCTCCTGTGCCACGTGGCAAGGGACATGGTGGGTCTGCAATAAGAAGACTAAGATCCCCCTGAGGTATGTCTCAACTGAAATAACCTAATTGAAAGGCCCCACCTGCAATAGGTTTACACCCCCAAGGGTGTATTAGTTTTAAAGAATATGATTTTCTGGGGTGCATACAGCTTCCAACCATTGCAATGGGGCTTTTTTCTTCTAATAGTTAACCAATGCCGATAGATCACACCACTTCCACAGAAGTTACCGCATGTACATTATACTTACCTTACAAATGTATGCTGACTTGGCACTTTTTCATCCCTTTCGATACCTGGTTATCAGCATCATAATTTGTTAACATGAATAAATGATATGGGTTCTGGAGGGAATCATGGTTTATTTTCAACACAGTAGCTTTCTCAACAGTAAGTTAGATCTGAGTTTCCGTTCCGCTCAAAAGGTTATCTATCAGTCAGATTAAATACCAAACTCCTTTCAGAGAATTAGATGTCCCCACATGATCTGTTCCGTTGCCAACACTCACATCCTATCTCCTACACCGCATTCCTTGCTACCCTCCACCTCTTTCATGTAACCCCAGCCAAATTCTTGTTTTCCCTGAATACACAAGGCTGCTTCTGCCTTAGCATATGTATGCTTGTAATTACCTCTCTCTACTGCACCCTTAGCCAAGAGTGCCACATAACCCGTTCTCTCACCCATTCTTTCACATCCGTCAGGGCTCTGAACAAATGTCATCTTTCAGTGAGGCTTTCCTTAACCTTCCGTCTTAAAGAGTGCCTTACTGTGCCACACTCTTAAGCCCCTAGCCATACATTTTTCTTCATTGCATTTGCCACCCTCATGCATATTGTTTTTGCTTTTAAATTTTATTTTCTCTCTCTTTCCAGTAGAATACAAGCTTCACAAGAGCGGGGGCTTTGTGTTTTCAGTGCTAGTACATTGTCTGGAACACAGCTGGCCCTTGGTAACACATTAGCTGCATAAACGAATGGTATTAAATCGTTCGTGGCAATAAGGCGCAAGTGCCTAAATGTGGGTGGTGGATGCTCCACAAATTTCCACAAAAACATATGGAAGCCATTAATGTAACTAGAAATATATTTGTTACTTTTATAGCATATTACGTTATATATTTGTCCTAGGACAGCGAGTATTGCCTAGAGTAAATTTGGCTTTTATGCAGGTTGACAAAACATTGATATATTGGAATGATGCTTATTGAATATAATTTATTAAAATATTTAAACTCACTCTTTAGAACTTTGATTATTCCAAGTAAAGCTAAAGCATAAGTTAAAGAGCATTAGCATTATAAGCATTTTATATTGCACCAGGTCTTTCCTTAACTATTTAATAGCAATAAATGTGGTGCAATATAATTTTACTGGGAAAAGGAATTTAAAAAATTATTAAAAATCATTAAATGCAGAAACAATGAAAAACATTTTGCATAGAATAACAATGATGTCAATTTAGGCAATGAAGTGTCCCATAATAAATACCAAAATATTTTTGGTTCCATTTTCTCTTATCAAAGTGGAACAACTTTGCCATCAAAAATTAAGTATATTAAATTTCTTAAATTTATTGGGAGAAATAAATGTAATCCTGAAGAATTTTTTTCAGTCAATTAGAAAATGGCTAGATGTTGCATCCTGTCTTTGGAAAGTCTTTTTGGGGGGAAGATGTGACGGTGGCTCAGCGGAAGAATTCTCATCTGCCATGCCAGAGACTCAGGTTCGATTCCCGGTGCCTGCTCATGCAAAGAAAAAAAAGGCCTTTTGGATCCCATTACCCATACCTCAAAAGAATTTTTCTTTTAACTCCACAGAAGTATTTAGAAAAACCTAATATCATTTTCAAAATGCTCAGCAGATAATTAGCTCATCATTTATTACCTTAAAGGATCACGTTTAAAAGAGTGTTCCTGTGTTGCAACAGAGCCAAAATAAGGAATTGGAAATATGCTCCCTAACTGTACAAGTTAAAAAATGACTGCACACTTGCTACCAGGCTTTTGGCAGATACCAAATTCATACTTATTACAATGAAGGAGGAGAAGGAGCACAAAGGTCACAGAAATTAGTGTTTCGATGCAAGCCCCCGGAAAGCATGTTAACGTGAAGCCCAGGTATTGTGAAAGTATGATACTCCCACGTACAGCTTGAGCCTGGGAGTGCCTGTTAGTTGCAGCAGGCTGCAGTCGTGCACAAGTGCTTACAGCTGCAGTGACATGGTGCTAAGCATGTTTTAAGACTAGTCCCAGTCGAGCGGCATCTTATCCAACCAGAGACAATCCCACAATCCAGCTCTTTTTAAGTGATCATCCTTGTATCATAACAGATTAAGGTTGCAGCTACTTTGGATTATGTTTAATCTAACCTTTATCCATTCACATCTTCACCTGAAACTTACAAGGACCAAGAGTCAATTGCCGGGGCATAATTCACAATGACACTGATCTTTCCTTCCTCACTCTAATTATCTGGATTAAGAATAACACTTTTGAGTAATTATTTTCACATTGGATAAACATTAAGCTTTCCCGGATTTATCTGAGCTTTTTCCTAACATGAAATAGATCCAACCAGGCTTACAAGAACATAACTGACAGCAGTGACAGCTTAATCAAGGCAACCCTAAACAACTAAAACAATAAGGAAATGTTTATTTCCCATTATTTAGAATATTCAGGAATCATAAACTTAACAGATTCAGTGGCCAAAAAAAAAAATCAATAAATCATATACACTTCATTGCAATGCTCTAACTTTGACTTTTTTTCCTTTCCTTATAATGATTCAGTAATACTTGAGTAAAATTCAATCTCTGTAATATCACAAACTATGATGACAATATGAAATTGGCCACGTTGACACAAGCCATAAAAATAATAATCCTTATTTTTTGTAGCCAATATAATGTCTTAGAAAGAAAGAATATGTTACATTAGAATCAATGTGCTGAAATTATAATTAGAATGAATCGAGTACTTGAGGTATCACTTCTAATGGCTATTTTTTATCTTTCTGAATTGTCCATCCAAGATTGCACACAATCCCTAAAATGGTTATCACAAACAGGCTAGAAAAATCTTCCAAGCTTGTCTTTGAAACTATCTAAGATCATATACAATTCCACACTAAAATCACATCACAAAACCCAATTACACTTTGGCTTTGCAGATCCACAGATAACCTCTTAAACAGCAAACTCCCTCACTGTGTCGACCTCTGACCTTAAGCTCTTTTTCCAATCTTCAGCAAAACTGTATGTTTCATAGCCGGTCTGAGGAGCCCAAACTCTGAATGATCAAAAAGGCCTGCAGGACCTTGGAATGGTGCCCAGGATTCTACCTATCACTAGTTTAAGGATAAGGTTACTTGCTAATTAATATTTTATTCTTGGCCATTAAAAATCCTATATAATATTCTGTCATTTACTTATAGCCAAACACAGTTTTGATGGAGGAATTTCTCTTGTCTTCATTTTAATAGTTTAATGGTTCATCGACAGTAACGATATTTAGCTTTTTAAAAGAGGCCATTGCCTGTTTTAATAGAATAGAAAAAAAAGCTACATGAAAACAAAAAGATTTCAAAGAAATGCATTTGCAATGAGAAAGATAAAAGAAGTGAGCTGGCTTTTACAACAGCATCTCCTAGAAATCCACAATTTTGTATTTCTAAAGATCTGTGAAGAGCAAAAGAGACGCACCCAGAGTCATCAGTGGGATTTTTTAAATCTGAAAAGATTGCATTGTATCTAGTTCCTACAAATATTTTCGTGACTCTTTTACCTCCAATCCAGAGGTTTACAAGCAAACAGAAGGAAACTCTTCTGACTTTGCAAATGTAACATAAAAGAAAATTTTTCAATCAATTAATCAATAAATAAATTAGGAAGATGTCTTTAAGAAGAAGGTGTGAAAATCTGTAACCTGATGTGCTTTATAAACATTTACATTAGCATGGGGTTTTTCATACTTACAGACTTCCTGAACACTATGTGGTTTTACCCATTGTTTTATACAGTGTATTTCTCATACAAATGTACAAGTGGTGTAAGGCATATGTTCTTGACAATCTGGACAATTCCTTTTTGACAGTGCTTAAAAAGAGGCTGAGGTTACATGACATCCCCAGATGTTTTCTAAGTGAAGGGTAGAAAAAGTGATATAATTTATTTGGTGCTAGTTGAGATGCCCTAAATGTTCAGTTTCAACTTTTACCTAATCCATCGATTCTACCTTTTCATTTCTAGTTTTTTGTTTGTTTGTTTGTTTTTTTTTGTTAAAGCAACCCCACCAGGGATTGGGGTTATGTGTCTAACATTCTAAATATGTCTTAGACATTTTGCTAGAGAAAAAGCTCCTTCAGAAATTTTCTCTGCAGTTAAGTTCTGTTAAGGCTGTTTGCATAGATGTTTAGTGTTTGCCTCTAGAAGGCTCAACCAAAATGCTTCACCAGGTTACCAGGTGTTCTAGTGTGCTGGCTGCCGGAATGCAGTATACCAGAAACAGCATGGCTTTTAAAAAGGGGAATTTAATAAGTTGCTAGTTTATAGTTCTAAGGCCAAGAAAATGCCCCAATTAAAACAAGTCTATAGAAATGTCCAATCAAAGGCATCCATCCAGGGAAAGTACCTTGATTCAAGAAGGCCGATGAAGTTCAGGGTTTCTTTCTCAAGTGAAAAGCACATGGCGAACACAGTCCGGGCTTCTCCCTCAGCTGGAAGGGCACATGGTGAACACGATGTCACTGCTAGCTTTCTCTTCTGGCTACAAGTTTCATGAAGCTCCCAGGGAGACATTTTCCTTCATCTCTAAAGGTCACTGGCTCGTGGACTCTCTCTTCTTCATGGTGCTGCAACATTCTCTGCTCTCTCCGAATCTCCTTCCTTCTCCAAAATGCTTCCTCTTTTATAGAACTCCAGAAACTTATCAAGACCCACCCAAATGAGTCGTCACCTAATCCAGCTTAACAACCACTCTTGATTAAATCACATCTCCAGGGAGATGATCTGATTACAGTTTCAAACATACAGTATTGAATAGAGATTACTCTGCCTTTGTGAAATTGGATTTAGGTTAAAACCTGGCTTTTCTATGGGAAATACATCTTTTCAAACCAGCACATTCCACCCTCTGGACCCCAAAAAAGACATGTTTTTCCCATATACAAAATACATTCATTCCATAACAATATCAGAGAACCTTAAACCATTTCAGTAGTAATATACATGAAATACAAAGTTAGAAATGTACAAACTCCTATAAGAGTTAGTTACAGGCATGGGCTGTTCCAAGGCAAAGTTTTCCTCTGGCTCTGGACCTATATAAACTCAAACCAAGTAATTTGTTGCCAACATACAGAGGAGGAACATTCATAGGATACATATACACATTTCCATAGGGAGGAAGGAACACAGGGGGTCACTGGACCCACGCAGGTTCGAAAACCCACAGGGCAAAATCCATTAGATCTCAAAGTCTGAGAGTCATTTATCCTTGGGGCTTTAGAAAGCAGCTTTCCAAGGGCCTACACAGAGGCCTTTCTCTCTCTGAATGCAACCTTGGTGGACATTGGGGATACCACCTTTATCTCGGCTCCACACTCTCCAAGCATTGGGACCACACCCAGGCTCTCCGCCATCTCTGGAGCGCATGCTCATCCTCCATATGGTGGCAGCCAGGCTCTCTCCAAACCCCAAGGAATATACTTCACCTCTCCAAGGCCTGAGGCAGCATGAGTCTTCCACTGCAACAAGGTGGAAAACCCATCCTTTGCCTTTGGGGCAAACTCACCCTCTCCATGGACTTGGGTGTGTCCACTCTCCGGACCCCAGGCTTCTTGACTTCAGACCTCTGTCTCCATAGTTTTGCCTCTGAAGTTATTTTTCCTCCAATGTATCCCTTCTCTGAACCCCACAGTCCAGACTGGCAGCAGCTCTGTTTATACAGGTCCCACAGCACTCTCATTGGCTTTCTATGCAATAGCCTTGGATCATGCCCATCAGATATAAGGAGTTTCCACAAATCCTTCCTAGATAACTCCATGTCCAAACCTGGCTTTCTCTGGAATGGCTGACTGACTTCACATTTGACCAAATCCTCACATGGAGCACCATTCTTTGGGGTCTCTCCTCCTAGAAGCCTAGAATTTTCCATAACATCAATTTCTGCTTTCTTGATACCCAAGAGTTCAGTTTTCAGCTTATCTCTTTCCTGTTGCATTTCACTATAAGCTGTGGAGAGAAACCAGTCTGCATTTTCGACATTTAATTTGGAGATCTCTTCTGCTGAATATCCAAGTTCATGGCTTTTAAAATCTGCCTTCCAGCCAAAACCACTAGTCAATTTTGCCAGATTATCTGCCATTTTAAAACAAGGATTGCCTGCCTTCCAGTTTGCAATAACAGGTGCCTCATTTCTGTCTAAGGCTTTATCAGAAATGTCCTTAGAGTCCACATTTCTACTGACAGTCTCTTCAAAGCATTCTAGGCCTTCTCTATCAAGCTTCTTACAACTCTTCCAGAATCTTCTTCTTACCCATTTAAAAGCCATTCCAATATGTTTGGTATTTGCAAACTGAAGCAGCAGCACCCCACTTCTGGTACCAAAATCTGTTCTAGTTTGCTGGCTGCTGGAATGCAATATACCAGAAACAGAATGGTTTTTAAAAGGGGGAGTTTAATAAGTTGCTACTTTACAGTTCTAAGGCCAAGAAAATGTCCCAATTAAAACCAGTCTACTGAAATGTCCAATCAAAGGCATCCATCCAAGGAAAGAAACCATGGTTCAAGAAGGCTGATGAAGTTCAGAGTTTCTCTCTCAAGTGAGAAGGCACATGGCAAACACAGTCAAGGCTTCTCTCTCAGCTGGAAGGGCACATGGTGAACACAGCATCATCTGCCAGCTTTCTCTCCTGACTTCCAGTTTCATGAAGCTCCCCGGGAGGCATTTTCCTTCTTCATCTCTAAAGGTAGCTGATCCCTGGACTCTTTGCTTCATGGTGCGGCAGCATTCTGTGCTCTCTCCAAATCTCTTATTCATTCTCCAAAATATTTCCTCCTTTATAGGACTCCAGAAACTTATCAAGACCCACCCAAATGGGTGGAGATGTGTCATCACCTAATTCAGTTTAACAACCACTCTTGATTAAATCACATCTCCAAGGAGATGATCTGATTACAGTTTCTCACATACAGTATTGAGTAGGGATTATTCTACCTTTGTGAAATGGGATTTAGATTAAAACATGGCTTTTCTAGGGTACATACATCCTTTCAAACCAGCACACCAGGTAACCTCCCTTAAGTAACCTTCCATGAATTGTTCTGGATGAACACCCCAGGTTATTTATAGAAATACAGAAAATAATTTCCTAAGCAAATTCTCATATTGCTATTCAAGAGCAATATGATATTGTGATATGAGGATGGGAACAATATTAATAAGCTCAGTAAAATATCAACAGGGAAACTCAGGGCATGAGACTCGTTATATGTAGAATTTAAGTTTAGTTTCATTTTCATATCATTTGACTTTTGATTATATATCATTAATATATCATTGAATTTGGCCTAGCTTGACTTGACTAGGCTTGATTTTGTTGGTATGATTAGTTTGGAAAAGAAAGCTGAGGGTGCACGGAAGATGGCTTTGATCTGATTAGAGCAAACAATCAGTGTCTTGAGGCTCTACCATGAAATATCATGAAATAGATTGGGTCATAACTTTGTCAACAGTTAATCATTGTGCACAAAGTATATATAGACACTCTTTTTAGACTATAAAGATATAAAAATATACATCAATCACAAAAGAGTTAAAACGTGTTCACAAATATCCACCAACCATAATGATATATAATTAAAAGTAAATACTACAAACTAAGAATTATTGTGTGTCCAAAGGAAAAATATGATCTTTCTCAGTTTGTGATGAACTGTGGAAAAAATTCTTTCAGCTGGATCTCTACTTCCTTAGACTCACCTTTTTACTAAAATCTGGCCTATGCCCCCATCATTTTAACATTCCAGCAAAAATGTTCCTAATATTAACTGACAAATCTAATCTAATGCTCTAACTCTTCATCATTCTAAAGCATTTAATCTATTTAATACCTCTCTTTATAGGCTTATTTCGCTTGATTTATATGACTCTAAATAACCTGGTTTGCCCCAACTTCTCTGATAATAATCATTCTCTACCCCTTTCCTGCTTCCTTTCCCTCTATCTGCCACATAAATGTAGGGATTTTCAATGGACCCGTGTTGATTTCCTTGTCCTTTTACATTCTTGAGTCATCTGCTAGATGCAACCTCACCAGACATGTTTGTTCCTGACCTCTGTCACTTTCAGGCCTCTGTGCTTTTTCTCATGGTATCCCCTCAGTCTATACTTTGCTTCTCTTCTTTCCATTGGAATTGTATTCATCTTTTAAGGCTCTGGTGAACTGCTATCTTTTCTGTGAAGTTGTAAATGATTCTTCTAATTATGATTAATTGCATTCATTTCCACATTTCCTTAAGATTTTTGCATTTTTTGTCTCAGTTCCCTGGCTGCTAAGACAAATCTTACCCAGTAGGTTGGCTTAAAAGCAGGAATGTATTGGCTGCCAGATGAGCAGTCGAGAAAGCTTATTTCCCACCAGAAACTCTGGTCTTCTGACTGACCCATGATCCTTGTGGTTCTTTGGCTTTTCCAGCAAATAAGGAAAAGGTCCTTTCCTTTCTCTTCGGTTCCTGTTGACACCCAGATTCCTCCTACTTGCCATGGTTTTTGCTTCATAACATCTCTAGTAATAGGAGTGAGGCCCAACTTCACTCATTTGGTCCATATTTAACTGAAAATAACATCTTCACAAGATCCTATTTATGATGGGTTCAGACTAAAGGAATGGGTTAAGATTGACGTGTTTTTCTCTAGGGTATATAATTCAACCTACCATACACTATTACTATAGTATCGTTCTTTCAGTTTAGGTATAAAGGCTGTCTCACTAAAAATGACTCTTGCAGAAGGAGAATTGCATTATTGTCAAAGCGCAGGAATTGTAAATCCACTGATATTGCATGTAAAATATACACTTATGATTCTTAATTCTAATCACAGTCTTAAAGGTGATAAATACATTTGTCAGATATGTGTGAAATATTGATCCTGCATATGAATTTGGTCATTGTTCATTATCACAGTGGTCTTCATACATAGTACAAAGTAAAAGATCACACCTTTTCAGCCATGATTTAGAAAGAGAGATACTCTGTGACGATTCTGAAGTGAACATTGGCCTTTACTTAGATTAGAACAAACTATTAAGATATAAACTGAAAAAAAAATTTAAAACCACCGGTAACTATTTCTCTGTTGCAAAAACTATTTTCATAAACTAAAATGGCAAAGATAAAATTAAATTAGATACATCGAAGAATAGCTATGAGGAGGAGCCAAAGTGATGGGGACACAGCAAAAATCCAAACCCGATGGCCCTGTGCAGAATTTCAAAACTAAGATTTTGCCAAATCTACAGTTGTCGGTGTGTTTCCCACATTGCATGCTGAGTTTCTTGAGTGGAGGAGCTATATTTTATTCATCCTTTGGTTTCATTAAACCATTGTAGGTCCTCCAACCATTGGGGAAATAGGAGTTTAGAACATCTCATTCAGGGAAGGAATGATTTTTGAAATGCCATTGAAAAAAGAGAAACATTATCATTAGGAAATAAGGAATAGCTTAGTTTACTTAGAATGTGCCTTTACTTAAAAAACAGGAAGTTGTGATGGTGTCAGGAAATAGAAAATCTTAATGCCAGACTAAAAGGCTTGAACTTAAACCCGGGTACAGTTGAAAAACACGACGTTTTTGAGTAGAGAGAGGGTAATACATTAGGAAAATTCATCTGGATACTGTGTCCAATAAGAATGCATTAGAAAGGAGGGAGAGGAGCACAGGCATATTTGTTTAGTTTGGGAGAGATAAAGAGTTGAACTGATGATGGGCTAGAGAATCAAACCAACAATGGATTTCAGAGATTGGGTCAGGTCTCAGCAAAAAGAAAATATTTTGGTAAAGGATAGAAAAATAAAAATTAACAGCAATGGTGTAAGCAAAGGCATGGAATCACAAGGTTTATTTAGGGGATAGTCTCACAAACATGCAGATAAGCATAAACTTATAAATCAGACTGAGATGTTAGTAAGAATATCCAATTTGTCTAATATGCAATTGGTGCCTGTGTATTCATTAACTGTTTGTATCCTCTTTGGTGTCGTGCCTCTTAAAGTCTTTTGCTTGGTTTTCTGTTGTGTTGTATGATTTTCTTGGTAATTTGTAGGATTTCTTTAGATACTCTACATATGAGCCTGTTGTTGGATATAAATAGCCCAAATATCTTTTCTCATCCTTTGGTTTTCCTTTTCACTTTCTTAATGGTATTATTTGAATAAACTGAAATTCTTAATTTTCATACAGTTCAACTTATTCATCTTTTCTTTATGGTTAGTTGTGTGTGTGTCTTGTTGAGTAAAACTTTGCATACCTAATTTCATGAAAATATTCTCATATTTACTTTCTTGAAATTTCATTTTTTATTTTTCAGCTTTAAATATATGTTCCATCTGAAAAAGATTTCTGTGTATGATGTGAGCTAGGTCTGAAGAAAATGTTTGTTTTTACATATGACTATCCAGTTGACCCAGCACCATTTACTGAAAAGGCCATCATTTCCTGTGCCGGTTTGAAGCTACTGTGTACCCCAAGAAAAACCATGTTTTAATCCTGATCCAGTCTTCTGAGAGCAGTCCTTTCTTGTAATCCTAATTCATTATTGCAGGGCAGAAACTTTAGATTATCTCCAAGGAGATGCGACACACACAATTGTGGTTACCTTTTGATTAGATGGAGATATGACTCCGTTGTAGGTGGGTCTTGATTAGTTTACTGGAGTCCTTTAAAAGAGGAAACGTTTTGGAGAGAGCTCAGAACAGAGAAACAGATGTCTGGAGATGCCTAGAGCCCAGCAGACATCGCCATGTACCTTCCCGTGAGATGTTAAGCAAGAATCTGAAGGAAAAAGCCAAGGGAAGACCAAAGGTGAAAGCCAGACCTAGAGAAGCAAAGTGAGGAGCCCTCATAGGAACCGAGGCTGAGAGCGATGGACCCCAGGAGCAAGGGAGCAACAATGCCAGCTATGTGACTTTCCAGCTGACAGAGGCGTTACAGAAGGCATGAGCTTTTCTTGAGTGAAATTAACCTCTTATTCGTGCCTTAATTTGGACACTTTAACAGTCTTAGAGCTATAAACTTGTAACATAGTACATTCCCTTTATAAAAGCCAATCCATTTTTGGTATATTGCATTCTGGCAGCATTTAACAAATGAATACATTTCCCTACTGTACTGCATTGTCGTTTTTGTCATAAATCAAGTGAATAAATATGGAAGGTCCATTTCTGGACTCATTTCAGTTCCACTGTTCTATTTCTGCTCTATTTCTTAATTATTGTGCCTTTATATTAAGTCTTAACATGGGTAGTATTAATTCTGCAACTCTGGTCTTCATAAAGATTGTATTGGCTGTTTCTGGTTCTTTGAAAATTACAATTTAGAATTACCTTGTGAATTTCTGCAATAAAAAATCTGCTTGGATTTAGACTAGTATTACATTAAAGCTATAGATCAATTTGGGTAGAATTCATATCTTTGAAATACTGGTTCTTCATATTCAGGAATATGGTATATTTCTCCATACATTTTGTTCTTCTTTAATTTTTTTTCAAAATTAGCAAATAATTTAATCGAGATGTCTAAATATAGATTATGTACAAATTTCATTAGTTTTATTCCTTAGTACTTGATGCTTTTGATATGATTGTTAACAGTACTTTTTATTTTAGTTTCTTTTTCAAACAATTACTTGTATATGGAAATACATAAATTTTTAAATGTTGAAATATGTCTTATTTACTGTATTTTTTCTTCTATTTGTTTTTCTTGCCTTATTGTATGAAACACAACATCTAGTTAAATGTTAAATAGACAGTTTAGTTCAATAAGGAGTAGAAATCTTTCAATAATGTTCCAATAACGAAAATGCCTGCTATATATATTTTGTAAATATAATCTATCATTTAAAAGCAGTTCCCTGCTCTTCCTAATCTGCTAAAAGTAATTGTTAGAGTTTTTAATTCTATCAAATACTTTTCTTATATCTATGAGATTATCATTTAATTTTTCCTCTCTGTTCTGTTAATGTAGTGAATAACATGAATTGATTTTCTAATGTTAAAGTGTCTTTACATTCTTAGAATAAATCCCCACTGGCTGTTACATATGATGGTTACTATATCACTTGATGCTATTTGTTAATATTTTATCATTCTTTAAGTTTATTATTAATCACAGATCAAATTTAATGTTTTCTTTGCATAGAACATAATTTTAGAAAAAGATGAAGGGGTGCAAGGGTAGTTCAGTGGTAGATTTTTCGCTTGCCATGCGGGAGTCCATGCACTTCCCCAAAAGCAAACAAACAAACAAAAAACAAAACAAAAATTTAACAAAGTGGTGGTGTAATAGCGGGATACTCACATGGAAAATGTGACCCCACCATACAGCATATCAAAAAAAAAAGGGGGGGAGAGGGGGACTAATAGATCAAATGGAATTCATTATAGCCCTCTCTTTCCAAATATATGTATCATCTTTTCTTCCTTATTTCTGTATATTACACTAGGAACTTCACATTCACTTAGTTTACATCAAGACCTGTCTTTTTAAAAAATAGAATGTCTGTTTTAGAAAAGTTTCAGATACACAGAAATGGTATGGAGATAGTACAGAGTCCTCATATACTCCTTACCCAGTTTTCCCTTTTAACATCTTTAATTAGTATGGTACATTTTTCACAAATACTGAATCGTACTGGTGCCTTATTATTAACTAAAGTTCAGACTTTGTTAATATTCCCTTAGTTTTTTATTTAGTGTCCTTTTTCTGTTCCAAGCACCCATCTAGGATACTACCTCTTATTTAGTCATCAGGAGATTGACTCATCTGCACTGTGACAGTTTCCTTGTTTTTCCTTTTTCTTTCTTTTTTTCTTCTTTTTGCATGGCCAGGCCCCAGGAATTGAGCCCGGGTCTCCAACACAGCAGACGAGAATTCTGCCAGTGAGCCACCGCTGCCTGCCCAGTTGCTTTGTCTTTTATGACCATGGGCACTTTTGAGCCATGCTGCTCAGGTATTTTGTAAAATGTCCCTCAGTTGGAGTTTTCTGATGTTTTTCTCAGATTAAACTGGGGTTATGGGTTTTGAGTGAGAAAAAGACCACAGAGACAAAGTGTCATTTCCATCATAGCCTCTCAGGGTTACATGCTTTAAAAATAACATTTCACTTTTCATGTTAACCTTGATCACTGGCTAAGGTAGGGTCTGTCACATTTCTCCACTGTAAAATTACTCCCCTCTGCTTTTCATACAGGCACATTGGAAGGAAGTCACGAAGTGCAGCCACACTGAAGGAGTGGGGAGTTATTCTACACCTCCTGAAACTGGGCTATCCCACACCAATTATTTGAAGTTATTCTTCATGAAAGATTTTTTTCATTCTGCTCCATTTATTTACCTTTACAAACATTTATTTATATCAAATCCAATACTACATCATTTATTTTTTTGCTCAAATTATTCCAGATTTGACCTTTGGGAGTTCTGTATGTTGGCTCCTGAATCCAATTGACATATCTGTATCATTGTTTTTACTTTAATGAAATGTCATCGAGATATAGTTTGGTTTGTTAACGCTGCCAGAATGCAATATACCAGTAATGGAATGGCTGTTAATAAGGGAATTTACTAACAAACAAGTGAACAGATCTAAGGCCATAAAATGTCCAGATTAAGGCATCCAGAGAAAGATACATTACTCAAGAGAGGCCAAGTGTCTGTCACATGGGAAGGCCTGTGGCTGGTGTCTGCTGGTCCTTGTTCCCAGTTCTGTTGCTTTCAACTACTTATTCCAGCAGTTTCTTCTCTAAATGTCTACGAGTCTTCCCTTAGCAACTTCAGGGCAAAAGTCTGGGTTCCGGCTTGCTAGACATCTCATGGGATGGCACATGGCGATGTCTGCTGGGCTCTGCATCTCCAAGTGTCCATTTCTAGGCATTTGCGTTCTCTGTCAGCATCGAAGCATCTCCAAATGTCTGCTTCTGTGTCTGCTCTGGAGTAACTGTTCTCCAAGCAGCCGAGATTTCTCCAAAATGTTTCCCCTTTTAAAGGACTCAAGTAAACTAATTAAGACCACCTTGACTGGGTGGAGTCACATCTCCATCTAATCAAAAGGTCATTCCAGAATTGAGTGGGTCAGTCTCCATGGAAACAATCTAATCAGAGGTTTCCATCTTACAATATTGAATCAGGCTAAAAGGTCGTGGCTTTTCTAGGGTACACAACACTTTCAAACCAGCACACTCACATACCATACAATCATCCAAATTGTACAGTCAGTGGTTCACAGTTTCATAATATATCTGTGCATTCATCAGCACAATCAATTTATGAACATTTCTGTTACTCCAAAAAATAAAAATAAGAATATCCCAATCACACAGTCACACCTTGAAAGTTCTATGTTTATTCAATCATCTTCAACAATAAAGGCTGTTGGATCACAGTTCAACCATTTCAGGTATTTTCCTCTAGCTACTGCAATACACCAAAAACTGAAAGGGGATATTACATACTGCATAAGCATAACCTCCAGAACGACCTCTCAGCTCTATTTGAAGTCTCTCAGCCTCTGAAATTTTACTCTGTTTCGTTTTTCTTCCCCCTTTTGGACAAGCAGGCTTTCTCATACCCACGATGCCAGGGCCGGGCTCGTGCCCTGGAATCCTGTCCCCCATTGTCGGGAAGATTTATACTCTTGGGAGTCATGTCCCACCGTAGGGGGGAGTTGGAGGTGTGTTGCTTTATATTTTTAGTTTTAGAATTACCTATTTTATGGCACCACAAGATGCCCCAGGCTCATCTTGTATATTCCTTAGCCCCAGTCATAAAATCAGGAACCTGAAATCAGGTAACAGAAATCAAGATCTAGGTGGTCTGTGCATATTGCTACTGGGATGTTGTTGCCTCTGGTACTGTACAGTTGACAGGGATAGAAAATATACCAATGCACATACAGACATAGCTAAAAACATATCATTTCTATAAATATTCCTATATGTATCCATTTTTATTTATTTTCAGGTAGACTAAAAATCATACTGTCTTCAGTTCTCATCCAGTATCATATTAAACATTCTAACCTTATTCTTTTGCTTGTCTGACCTCCCATTACATACCATCTATTTACTTGTTTTATTCCAGTATTCATGAACAGTGGTTTCAAAATTGTTGACCTGTATGCACATGAGAAACAACTTTGCTAATGAGAGTATAGCGCTTATATATAGTTTCTTTTGCCTTTTCTCTAACAGTCTCCACTTATTTCCACAATTACTCAAGTCAGCATCTTTCTCCCTCACAAACTTCAGTGGGACTATTTTATTTTTTTGTAATACTATCAGTTACTTTTGTCACAGCCTTTGCATTTCATCCTGTGATCTGACCTCCCAAATATACATATATATATGTATATCTTTATATATATCTTATATAATAAAAGATTGTTTCAATCTTCATGCTGAAAAGTTCCATGAGGTTTAACAAGTGCATAGTTCCATGTATCTGCCAGTACACCATCATATTGAATAGTTTCAATTCCTCCCGTTCTCCACAAACCCCCCATAACCACTGATCTGCTTGCCATCTCTGTAGTTTTGTCTTTTCTAGAATGTCATCTAAATGGAATCATATAGTCTGTAGTGTTTTCAGACTGTATGATTTCACATAGCAATATACATTTAAGAATGATCCCCATTTCTCATGACTTGATAGTTCACTCCCATTTTATCGCGGATTGGCTTTCCATTGTGTGACTGTACCACAGTTCGTTTATCCATTCGGCCACTGAAGGAAATCTAACCTGCTTCCAGTCTTTTGCACTTATGAACAAAGCTTCTCTACACATTCACATGTAGGCTTTTGTGAAGGCTGTAATTCTGATCCTTATTTTTCTATAGTTAGGGTGTTTTTCTTTTCCTCTGGCTTATTTCAAAGTGGGCTCTCTTTCTTTGATTTACTATAGTTTGGGTAAGATATGGCTGTGTTTAGTTTTTTGAGTCTCCCCCTGCTTTGTATTCTCTGAGCATCCTGGACATACGGTTTGGAAGTTTTCAGTCAAACTAACACTAATGTGAGCCAAAGAATGGTGATTCCAGAGAGGTGAAGCAAGGAAGATCTGCTTACCGTGCAGATTGGCTGTTATGCACAGAAGGCATAACAGCCAATCTGACAGGAACGGTGGTTTTCATAGTTTTGCTGGAAACTGAAATCTGGACTAGCATGTGACTGAGAAACTCCTGGAGGGGCCAAAGTGTTTCAGGTGACCCACAGTTTTGTGGATTTTCCCTCCAGGAAACCTTCCAGGTTCCCATCGTGAGTATCCAAGAAAAATCCACTCATATTTCTTCTATTTGTTCTGAAACCTTAGTTTTCTGGAGGACCTATGAAAAGTCATTGATTTTCAGTTTGTTCAACTTTCTCTTGTTGTAGGTTTGGGAGTGATGGCTTTAAGCACCTTACATGTCAGAAGTGAAACTGGAAGCCTCTCTACTATATATTTTTAAGAATTTTACATGTAGGTTCATAAGAAATATTGGCTCATAATTTTCCCTTTCATGATGAACTTGTTCCATATTTGGTGTCAAAGCTATCTGAGCCTTGTAAAAAAGGTGGCATTTGTTCCCTCTCTTTTTGTTGCTTTTTTATTCTTTGGAAGAATTTGAATGAGATGGTATTTTTTCCTTCAATTTTTGGAAGAATGTACTGTGTCTTCTATATCTTATATAAAATTTTCTATTTTTTCATTTGCTTCTAGATAAAATCTTTCTCAGGTAATTCCAAGTCAGATTCACCTGTGTGGCTGTCTGTTGGTTGTCTTTTCTCATTCAATCTGTGATTTTCTGGATTTTTGATATGACAGTCACAAAGAAAGAAATGATGAACGCATAGTCCCTCTGTCCCTGCCAGAAGTACCCACAAGCCTACTCTGTTACAACTTATCTTGGCAATTATGAACAAATTTCTTGAAATGAGAAGGTACCCCTGCCCAACAGCTGCCCTATGTCACCCAAATTCCCTGACTTTTCAACAAGAAAAAGCAATTCTCAGAAAAGGAAGCGCGTATTGCAAATAACGAAATCTCCATAAAGAGACACCTATCTGCTAACCCAAGTTGCTAAACTAATTTGAAACAAGGGTGTAAAAAGACATTTGTAACTTCAAGATAATAAGGAGTTGAAGGGGTGAAACAGGCCTCTCAGAAGATGTGCAGTCTCTCTTTCTTCCTAATATCCAGAATATTAAGGAGGAAAAAAAAACAACACCTTATTTTAAATTTTTGATTCAGTGGTTTATATATACAGAGGATGTATATATTAAATATCATTTTTACATAAATGCTACTATACTGTGTACTGTGCACAGTGTGCTAAACTTTGTTTTCCACACGTATCACTGTATTCCAGAGGTTGTTCTATGACAGTATATACAGACCTGCCCTTAATTAATAGTGACGGCATATAGTACTCTACTGTACATATGCAACATAATTTATCTAATCTGTCCCCTACAGATGGACATTTAGGTGAATTTCTTTATTTTTGCCATTATAAACATTACTGAAGGATGTGCAAATGCTACATGTGTAAATGTCTGCAGGATAACTGCTGTAAGTCAGATTCTCATTTATGTTTGGCTCATCTTTGCCCATTCTTTGATTGGAGACATCATCCATACATAAGAGAGACAAAAAACACATTGATTTTAGAAAGCCCTAAGTATCATCACTGTTAAGAAATCTTTAGTATTTTATAGCACAATAAACCCATGAAATGCTGAGTGGCATCAAAAAAAAAAAAAGAGATACATAATACATTGGTCTTTTAAAGCTGGGTTTTGAGACTACACTTGTTTTTCTTTAGCTCAAGTTTAGACAAGCATTTATTTTTCAACTCTGAGATGTTCTAAATCCTGCAGTCAAAACTTTCCAAATGGATTGCATTTTACCTGTGTCGGCTTTCTAAAACTTCTTTTACCAAACATTTGTCAGTATTCTACCACTCCATGACTTAGAGTAAATTGTTCCATCGGTTTACGTGAAGATGGCTTGGTCATCCAGAAAATTTACCTCAGGAAGTTGTAAAACCCTGCTCATGTTTCAGTTATTAGGAATTCCAAATTGAAAATTAATCTTCCTCAGACTTTTAAGAAATTCCTCCTATCATGGAAATAAATTTGAAATTAGCCTCTTTTTGTTCATGTCCACCTGCCATTTTTAGAAAAGTTAAAACCATATGTGCTTGGCCTTTGAAGTGCAATTTTGTCCTCTAATGATATCCTTCACATAGAAATATTGTTCCACTAGCCCTAACTTTCCATTGCCCAACTGGATCTAAATTCAGCAGAGGAATGACAAATGCGTGTGCAGATGGGTGATACTGAGGTAATAAATGACCACAGCCTATACAGTTACAATCACAAAAAATGTCAACAAGTTGCCCATATAAAATGACATACAAATGAACCAATATATATTGAATATTAACAGTGATTTCTGGTTTGAATTACAAAATCAATTTTGCTTAGATGAAATGATTCTTAGAACAGAGGATCTATTGTTTGTTTGTTTTTTTTTTTTTTTCAAATACATTTCATAGCCTTCTGGTATGTAACTGTAATTAACGCATAGTGGTTCACTTATTTTGTATAATAAATGAGACACTATCTGTTAGTAAAAATAGACTTCACTAACTGAACAAACACCGGCTCTTATCATGAAGTCCTTAGTCATAAATGCCATTGCTAAAAACTTTGTGGTGGATACTTTTTGTCTTATGCTAAGTCAGAAATATCAAAAGTAGGATGCTTTTACCCTCCTAATATCAGTTTGTGGAATGTTTGGCATGCATGGTAGAGTCCTTCAGAACACAGAATGGGCTTCACCCTTCAGAAAAAAAAACTTGTGTCAATAAAAAGGAAGCCATTTTGAGGGATAAATGATATAGCTTTTGGTTAGGTAAATGTAAAAACCAGATGGAGAAGAAAATCAAAAGGAAAGCAGCTCCATTTTTCAATCACACATCACAAAGGTAAGTTCAGAATACTTTAAAGCCTATCAGTTATGGTGCCTTGTTTTCTGCATACCAACCAGTATAAACTTATCATTGAGGGATTCTGGAAACAGTTTTGAAAGATTGAAGTATGCAATTTTCTTCCATATTCATTATTCAAGATGTTTTCGAAGTATGGACTCTATCCCTGTAAGGAAACTTCATGTATAAAATATGTTTTTAACCAAAACCACTAAATATTCTTTGAGTCTCAAAATTCTTAAGTATACTTGTTCTGTGAAGTAATTCTTTCTTGAAAACTTTGGAAAGTTTATATAATAAGTTCACATAGAAAGAGCTAGTCTAAAGCATCCCAACCAGTATGCAAAGCTCACAGGTACTATGCATATAGGTAACGGTACTGCTTAGAATATTGCCAACAGGGAAATATCTGGACTGGATGAACCATGGGCCAGCAGTCACCAGCCAGGAGCAGGCTCCTTCCTTTGCAAACTACAGTGTAGCAGGCTCTGACGGCTCAACTCACTCTCCCCAGCAGGCAGGGCCTTAAGAGTGATAGTCATGCGTGCTGCTCTACCACAACATGCCCAGCACTCCCACTGAGGTGCTCCCGCACAATGACACCTACTTCAACAAACAGGGAAGGCGCACCTCTGTGATGCTGGAAGAGTGTGTGTTCCAGCCTCTAATGGGAGTAATCTGAAGCACACAGAGCATCTAGCTGGGGTGGAAAGTACACAGAGATTCCGAAAATTATAAGTTTATCATTATTTGGATTCAAAATTAATTCTTACTAAAATACTTGATATTAAAATTCATCAGGAAAATGCAAATTAAAATCACAATAGACATTATTACACATTCATCCAAATGGCTAAAATTAAAAAGGCTGGTAATGCTAAGTGGTGGCAAGAATGTACAGCATCTTGATTTCTGATGCACTGCTGTTGGGAGTGTGAAATATTACACAGCCACTATAAAAATCTATTTGGGAATTACTTTAAAAAAATAAATCTACCACATCAAAATACCCAGTCATTCCATATTTTTGGCATTTATTTACCGAAGAGAGATGGAAATTTATGTCCATTCAAATATTTTTACAGGAAGGTCCACAGAAGTTTTTGTCACAAAAGACTAATATGAGCAACAACCCAAATCCCCATCAGCAGGTGAATGGATAAGCAAGATATATATATATATATACATATATATATATATATATATACAATCGTATAATGAAGTATTTCTCAGTGATAAAAACAAACAAGTATTGTTATGTGAAACAACATGGACCAATTTCAAAAATGGCATGCTGAGTGAAAGAGCCAGACCTAAATTAGAATATGACTTCACTTATATAAAATGTGAACTGGTGTCTACTGACAAAATGCATATCAGTTGTTGCCTCTAGCCAAGAGTAAAGGACTACAAAGGGCACAGGAAATCTTTGGTAATGAAGGAAATGTTTTGTATCTTTACCATGGTGGAAATTCAGGGGTGTATTCAACTGTCAAAACTCATCAAATATTATACTTTGATACAATTAATGTACATATTCCTTGCTCAATAAATTTGATTAGAAGAATATGTCAACAAAAATATCAACTTTATATTTGTGAACAAAATCAAAGAATGTTTGATTAAATATAATATTGACTAAAATATAAATTTTTATGTGTAGTTATTTTTAACCTTCTGCTATATTATTATGGGAAAAGCATATTATCTCTGATTTCTATCGAGAATTTGAAGAGATCATGCAAAATATATATATATTCAAAATTGCATATAACCATTTCAAATATAAAGCCTGATTGAAAAGAATTGTTTGGATGAGAATTCTTGTTTTTCACTTTAAAATAAGAAACTACTTTATTTGGATGTAGAGGACAATTTCTATATTTGATAGATCTTATAATACTTTGCATTTTATTTACAATAAATTATATAATAGAAAGATTTTTTTTTTACCAACCTCCTTACAAACATTCTACCTCACCTCCTGTGCAATTCACATTTCCCAAGTGTGCAGTTATGGGACAAAATTGCGAAGCTCTCTTGCTCAAGTCTGGTGAATCAATGAGATATAGCAGATCTGCTTCTAATGTTTGATAATACTGAGAAAAGTCTAAATGGAAGCCTATGTCCGCTACATCTACATATTTGAAAGTGACATCATGCTAACAAATTGTGATCTATCCTACTTTAAGCAAAATGAAACTACTGTGATTTTTAGATGACAAATTGTGATTTTTATATAACAAAGCTGCAAATACAACAGCAACTAAATTATCAAGTTCTTTGCATATTACATCTAGCTTTACATCTAGCTAAAGTTGTTTAATATGCAACTTTAAGAATAATATGAATTTTTTCATATTGCAGAATATTCCTCAGCTGTTTTGTGTAACTATTGTAAACATTGTGCTATTTTGTGACTATCACTAGAATTACAATATGGCACACAGAAGGAAGCAAAAACAAAGAACACTTGGTTCTTCAGAACTGATTTTTTTTTGGAAGAAAGTCTTTTACATTTGTGCTAAGAGAAGAAATTGCAAAATTATTTCATTTGTTTTTTCTTTACATAAGGGCCCTAAAGCATCTATCTCTGACATCAACATCAACAACCTACAACCTAGGTTTTCAGACATTTGTGGAGAAGTTTTTCCTGGCACCAGATGATGTTAGTTTAGAGATCAGGAGTTCATAATCATAGGTCAGACAGAGCCTGCACCAAGAGTCTGATATCTAGTGACAAAGTTGCTCATGTGTTCTTTAATGCATCACATTATACATGTATATGTTTATGTGTGTGCCTGGTTTAATTAACATATATTTATATAATAAAATTACGATAAATTATATATTTTTGTGATTAATCAACTAAATATATAATATTAACTGCATTCATAGTCTATAATATGTCTATGTATTTAATAATAAATGTAATAAATAATAAATAATAACACAATTTACCTGAGTCTGACAAATAAATATTTAACCAGAACAAATGATATATCTTTTGGCAAATATTCTGCCTTAATATCAATAGTAAAATTATATTCCCCAATAGGTACAAATAATACTTTTCATATTTAAAATGATAAAAAGCTTCCTACTGAGTTTTCATAAATTTTTTAAAAATTATTTTTAGTTGAACAAAAGCAATCTTTCAGATTAATACAACTTTCCAGTAAGTTGAGGTGAAATTCCTTCCTATGAAATTAATCATTTTTAAGTAAACATTTGAAAATTTGATGGCATTTATTTCATCCACAATGCTTTGCAACCACCACCTCCATCTGGCCTCAAAATTTTTCATCACCCCAAAAGATGGAGATGTGACCCACTCAATTGTGGGTGGGACTTGTTCACCTTTTTCCATGGAGATGTGTGTCCACCCATTTAAGGTGGGGTTGCTTATTGGCGCTTTAAGAGGAAACCATTTTGGAAGAAGCTTCAGAGTCCACACAGCCAGAGACCTTTGGAGATGAGGAAGACATTTGAAGAAGTGGGATGATAAAGCTAGCAGATGCCACCATGTGCCTTCCCAAATGAAAGAGAAACCCCAAACATCATTGACCCTTTCTTGAGTCAAGGTATCATTTCCTGGATACCTTGGACATTTTTATAGCCTTAAAACTGTAAACTTGCAACTTAATAAATTCCCTTTTTAAAAACAATTCCATTTCTAGTATGTTGCATTCCAGCAGCTTTAAAAAATAAAATATGCAATAAGCATTCATTCCCCATTCCCCTCTGCCCTAGACCCTTATAATCTCTAATCTATTTTCTGTCTCTATGGCCTTGCCTATTCTATATATTTCATA
The DNA here is from genome assembly GCF_023851605.1 of Tamandua tetradactyla. Lineage (NCBI taxonomy): Eukaryota > Metazoa > Chordata > Mammalia > Pilosa > Myrmecophagidae > Tamandua > Tamandua tetradactyla. The sequence continues at coordinate 11,636,925 of NC_135350.1, forward strand.
AAAATGGAATCATGCGTGATTTGTCCTTTTGTGTCTGGCGTATTTCACTTAGCATTATCCTTTCAAGGTTCATCCATGTTGCAGCATATATGAGAACTTCATTCTTTTTTATGGCTGAATAATATTCCTGTCTTAAATGAATCACTGGATTTATCCATAAATGAATATTTACAATGTATTTTATCTATTCATCCACTGATGGGCATTTGGACTTGTGCCAGTTTGAATCTGTTGTGTACCCTAGAAAAGGCAAGTTCTTTAATCCTCATTCAGTATTGTTGGGTGGAATCTTTTTTGATGTTTCCATGGAAATGTGACCCACCCAATTGTGGCTGGTAACTTTTGTTTATATGGTTTCCATGGAGATGTGTCTCCACCTATTCAGGATGGGGTTGCTTACTAGAGCCCTTTAAGAGAGAACCATTTTGGAAAAAGTTTTAGAACCAAGAGAGCCCACACAGCCAGAGACCTCTGGCGAAGCAGAAGGAGACTACCCCCAGGGAATCCTTATGAAAGAAGAAGCCAGGAGAGAAAGCTGGCAGACATTTGCCATGTGCCTTTCTAGCTGACAGAGGTGTTCTGGACACATCGGCCTTTCTTGAATCAAGGTATCTTTCCCAGGATGCCTTAGTTTGGACGTTTTTCACAGCCTCAGATCTGTAAACTTGCAACTTATAAATTCCTATTTTTAAAAGCCGCTCTGTTTCTAGTGTTATTGCATTCCAGAAGTTATGCAAAACAGGGCTGTTTCCAGCTTTTTACAACTGTGAATAGTGTTGCTGTCAGCATGTGTGTGCATGTATTTGCTTGAGTATCTGTTTTCAGTTCTTTTAGGTTTATGTCTCAGAGTGGAATTGCTGGGTCGTATGATAATTCTAAGTTCATGTCATCCATATGATTCTGACTTCTTTTAGATTTATGTCTAGGAGTAGAATCTTTGGTCATATGATAATTCTAAATTTAATTTTTTGAGTAGCTGCCAAACTGTTTTCTTCATCAGCTTGAACATTTCACTTTCCTAGCAGCAATGTACATGGATTCCAGTTTCTTCACATTCTAGTCAACATTTCTATTTTTTTCTGATTTTGTGGGGCTTTTTTGTTGTTGATTATAGCCACTCTAGTGGGGGTGAAGTGGCACCTCAACATAGTTTTGATTTTCATTTCTTCAGTGACTAGTAATGCTGAGCATTTTTTCATGTGCTTGTTGGCTATTTGTATATCTTCTTTTAAGAAACATCTATTCAACACCACGGTACATTTTTAATCCAGTTGTTTGGGTTACTTTGCTGCTGTTGTTTTCAGATTTAGGATTTCTTTATATATTCAGATATTAACCTCTTATTGGAAATATAATTTGCAACTATTCATCTATTCTGTAGATTGGTTTTCACTTTCTCGATAATGCTGTTTGATACACAGAAGTTTTTTAATATGATGAAGTCCAATTTACCAATTTTTTAAAATATTTTTTTGTTTGTGCTTTTTGTGTCACATTTAAGAATCTATTGCCAAATCCAAGATCATAAAGATTTCCCCATTTTCTTTTAAGAATTTTGTGGTTTTAGCTAGTATATTTAGGGTGTTTGATCCATTCTGAGTTAATTTTGGTATAAAGTGTGAGTTACAGGTCCAAATTCATTCTTTTGCATGTGGGTACCCAGCTTTCCCAGAAACATCTATTGAAGAAAATATTTTTTCACCCATTGAATGGATGTAGCACCTGTCAAAAATCAATTGGCCACAGGTGAATGAGTTTATTTCTGGTCTTTAAATTATTTTCCTTTAATCTATATGTCTAGCTTCACAAGTTCCACACTGTTTTTTTTTTTTTTAATTTGGAACCCATTGTACTTTTTTTATTATTACTGTTTTTGTATCAAATAAACACTTTTGCTTTAGTCTCACACATAAGGTAAAATTCTAAAATATTAATTACCATCTATTTTCAGCACCCTGAAGTAATGACATTCCTTTGTTCTTCCTCATGCAAAAACATTTTTTATATTTGCACATTTAGTCATTATCATTATACACTCTAGGCATTCCTAGATTATAACATCTCAGTCTTTATTATCTATCTTTCTTTCTGATTTCATTTGTGCTGTATGAAAGGAGAGAAGGTTAGCAATCCCCTTGACAAGGATGGAAGAGGCCCTCGGGCCTGCACAACACGCATACGGTTAAGGCATTGCCACCTACTCCACACTATTTTGAAGGCTGTAGCTTTGTACTAAGCTCTGAAATTGAGAAATGAAAGTCCTCCAACTTTGTTCTTTTTCAAGACTGTTTTAATTATTTCAAATTTGAACATTGGCTTTTCCATTCCTGCAAAAAAAGATAAGGCTGCTGGAATTTTCGTAGGGGTTGTGTTTAATCTGTGGCTCATTTCAGGGCATACTAGCACTTAGCAATATTAAGTCTTCCAGTCCAGAGACTGGGATATATTTCCATTTATTTCAGTCTTTGTTAATTCCATTCAGCAGTGTTTCAGAGCTTTTAAGGAACATGTCTTTCATGTCCTTGCTTAAATTTATTCCTAGATATTATTTTTTCTTTTAGAAATTAATGTAAATGGATTTTTTCTTGATTTTCAAGTGCAAAAAAAAAAAAGATTGTTTTGCTTCTTTTTCATTTTAGATTCTTTTATTTCTTTTTTTTTGCCTAATTGCTCTTGCTAGAACTTCCAGTACAATGTTGAATGGCATCTTGTCTTTTTCCTGGTCTTAGGAGGAATGCTTTCCATCCTTAATTATTGAATACTATGTTAGCTATGGGTCTTTCATAAAGTTCCTTTATCATGTCTCTTTTCATGTTGAGGCAGTTTCTTTTCATTCCTAGTTTTCTGAATATTTGTGTATTGAAATGGTGTGGGATTTTTTCAAATATTTTTTCTATATCCATTGAGATGTGTTCTTTTCCCTCTTTGTTCTATGTCAAAGAACATTATTTTCTTATGTCAAATCCCCTTGCATTCTTAACATAATTCCCATTTGATTATGGCATATAATTATTTTAATGTGCTATTATATTTTGTTTTCTATTGTTTGTTGAACTTTCGTGCATCTATATTTATAAGGGACATGGAAACTACAGTTTTCCATTCTTGGTTGTCTTTGGCCAAATAGATAAATTTTATCAATTAGAAACCACCCTATATTTTTAATTAGACCAAACTCAATTTATGGTCCCTCTTGTTATTCTGTTTACTTTGAAATATATTGGAATTTCCTGGTTCCATGCAAAAGATGACCCATGTGATAAAATGAATATTGTCTGTGTTTTTAGAAAGCACGTAGTCCTACTAAAGGGAAGAACCATTTATAACTGAGAACAGTGTGATAAAGAGTCAAAATTTAGAAAACGTATTTAAGTTCAAAACTGGGTTGGTTGTAATTCCTTTTGGTAATTGTGCTTCTGGTATATGAATGAGAGGCAGATGTTTATAAGAGATAGTATAAGATTAGGGATTTGGGGTGTTACAAGTGAAAATTGATAAGGCTACAGAAATTAAAATGTTAATGTGTGCCATATTTTGTTTGTATATGGCTTATGCTGTTTTGAAGTAAGATTAGGATACAAGTAATTTCATTTTAAATTGAAGATTAATGATGATGATGATGAAATGCAGTAAAACATTTCAGTGGCTTAACTCTGAACAGAATCTATTCTCTGGTTTGATGAGAAGATTTTGGCATCCGACTTAATTCCCAACTGAGAGGGTCCTCAATAGCTTCTTCTCTTTACTGCTTTTCTTGGTATTTTAACTTCATGTGTCTTTTTTCCCACCAAGTTGTATTTAATGATTTCATCAATGGCTTCCAGGTTGTGGTTATTTTTTAACTTTAGGGGTCTTTGAATTAGGTCTAGGTAGGCACAAATGCAACATGCTCAGTGAATTGAGACCCTCCTTCAAGTTTTACCTCTGTGGGAAATATTTGATCAAATTTGTGCATAGACCTAATATTTAAGTTTTGAAATATTTTAAAATATAGAATCCAGAAAGAATCTTCAAAGCAATGTGAAACTTGTTGATACTCTTGATATGCAGCAGAAATACCGATACTAATACTATTGAATTTCACAAGAAGAAAGCATCTAAATATTTTTTGACAACTAAACTACAGATATCTTCCCTCAGATATCTTCCCTGAATGTTTCACTGTTAGCTTAAAAATCAAATATATTTAAGCCTGAAGTCATGACTCCTCACCACCACCTTATATTCAGCTCTTTCTTCTAGCAGTAATTGCTATGTAGTTCTTACAGTCACTGGAAATTAAAAACTTAGAAGTAATTCATTCTTCTCTCTATTTTCCCTTAAGTCCCAATAATTAAGATTTATAAGATTTCACAAGATTCCTGGTGTATTTGCTTCCATGCAAACTGCTTCTCGTCTTGTCACTTTCTGCTCCAATTCTAGCCCAACAGCTCTGATTATTACCACACTTTGTTTTAAGCCAATAGTTCTCAACACTGGTTTCCTTTTGGAGTGAGTCACCTGGGAAGATTTTAAAATCAGATTCCTAATCCCACCTACAGCAATTCTTATTTAATATATCTAGGGTATGGTCTCAGCACCAGGTGTTTCGAAGTTTCTCAGGTGACTGTGATGGGCAGTCAAACAAAGGGCTTTACTTTATTTCCACAATATTCTCTTTTAGGTTTGTTTTGTTGAAAGACCCTCACTCCTCATCTCTGCTTCTTTATATTCTGACCATTCTTTGTGACTTTGCTCAAATTCTAACCACACCATGTAGTGCCCAGCACTGCGGTTATCTGAGAAAGCCTTAACTTCCCAATCAGATTGTGAATTCTTAAAGAACAAGGGCCAGATATGAGGTTATCCCCTTCCTCAAAATATGAAAGTGAAAATGTTTAATATCACAAAGAAAATACTTAAGCAATCTAACACTTAGAAGGGAAAAAATAATAGTGTTCCTCGGGATTTTGGTATTATTTTTAAATCTTTCCCTTAGTGCAAAAGCATAAATATAGGCTATCTCATTTACATTTATTTCTAAATTATGTGTACTTTATAGAAAATGCATATTCATATTTTAAAGCTTTCTTTGATTGATGCCAATATATAAATATTGAATGTGTCTTGTTTATTCCACTTATTTCTTCAAAATCACTGTAAAATAATATAATCTAGAAAGTATAAGCAGTTTATGTCTTGGCTCATCCCTAGTGTGCAATTAAATGGTACCTCTGAAAAATATGTTCTTTCTTTTCTTCTATCAAGATAAATTAACAGGATACTTTTAAGGTCCAAGAGCACAAAATTTCAAAGCTGTTATAGAAAAAAAGAAAAAAGTTATATTCAAGAGAATGCCTGACGGGGTGGATATTATGAATTCCATTTTATAATGATGTAACTTATTATTAGAATTAAATGAATACTTTGCATATCACTTCTGAGTCATTTATATTTACTGTTGCGCGAGCTCTAATTGAAACATTTTCATTCTTCTTCAACTATCCATGTGATTTGCATGGAGCACGAAAAGAAAACAAATAGGATGTTGATAACATTATTTTCAAAAGAGTGAAAAACTTTGAAGACCAGTAGATTTTTAAAAACAATATATTGAATTTCATCTAAGCTATCGGAAAAAAATCTGTAGTGTTTAATACAAATAAAATCTATTTTATTTAAGCTTGAATGAGGAAGGTTTCTAAAATGTATGAATCATAGAAGAGTTTCATATTTCTAACCTGCATTGACACTACATTTTATATAAATGTTATATAGGCAGTACAGAACTTAAATCATTTATATACACATCTAGAAGATCCCTACATTTTTAGGCTGTTACCAACAAACATTTGTTCAATAAACAATTACTGATCTTCCAAAATATTCAATCAAACCCTGAATAAGAGATTTTAGGATATACAAGATTTTAGGGTATACAAAATTCTGGTCTTCAAGGGCATAATGTCTAGGAGATGAAATAATATAAAATGTATACCCAGGTATCTATAACAAAGTAGAAGATGATAAATGTGCAGAGGAATGGATGCTTAAATTTTAGAGGATTTCAAACTGCAAAGAATTTTCTTTGAACCAAGTGTATCAGGGCCTGGGTATCAAGGTACATGGGTCCCAAATCCTGACGGAATAGTAACTGAATATGTTTCATTTGAAAAGTAACAATTCCTCCATTGCTCATGGTTCCCATCTCTAAAATAAAATATTTTACTAAATATGGCCTTGTCTTTTATATATAGATGGGGCAATGGATGCTATGCTAACCCTATTAATCGAGGCAATAATAATACCTGCAGAACCACTAAACCCCCATATTACAATGTCTCAGTCCAAAGAAAGTCTATTTTTCACGCATGTGAAATCCAAAATAGGTCTTCCTGCTCAGTGGACTCTAAATGGTGTTTCAGATGTACACGTATAGTGGTATTTCACCTGAGGCCACACAGCCACTGACTCTGCCCAGCCCCTCGTGGGGACCAGTGGATCTCCCCCTTATCTTTCATTTTTAGCAATCATCTCCCAAGATGCTGAAAGTCTCCTCCATTCCAAACAGCCAGAAGGAAAAGGAGCTAGAAGGATGTTTTAAGGAGCCAGGCCTGCAAAGTTCATCATTTGTGCCTCCAGGTCCATTAGCTAGAACTCAGTCACAGGATACCATTGAACTGCTAGAGAGACCAGGAAATGCAGTCCATATGTGGACCTAGGAGCAAGAGGAAACAGGCAACGGACAGAAAACCATCTCTGCTGCTGTGACAATTAACAATTTTGCATCCAAGAAAAGTATGGCTTCTTGTTAAGAATCCAGTTTTTTCCAGATACTATATGCTTGTTTAATAGCACTGGGCATTTGGCTATTGAACCATTTACTGCTAAACCTACATCCCCAAACTGTTCTAGGAAAGAGTGCTATCTATACTAAGCTTTGCTACTGTCGCTACCCTGTGAATTCAAACACAATTTTCTGGAGTCCAGATTTGAGTGCTTGTATGAGATGCTCTATTTTCCCTGTTCTTCAGTGTTACCAGCATTTTCAGCTAGTCAGTCTTTCAAAACTTATTGAGTGGCTAACTGGCTTAACACTTTTGGGATAGAAGATTCAAAGAACTCTAACACCTCTCTATGATCCTCATCAGCTAGTTACCGTCTGGATCTAGTTGAGTTTCATTTGAGTCTGACTCTCTCGGTCTTTAAAATCCAAATACATTTTAGTTCCTACCCTAAAGGGTTACTTTGCTAGGTGCTAAACAAAGTGAATTGGCAATAGCACCCACCATATGGGAACTTAACTTCCAACATGTCTAATGCAGTGCTTCCTGAGTTCCAGTTTAAAGGCTTGGAGAAAGACAGTGAAAACTGTCTATTTTGGCCAACGTACAAATAGTTTTTGAAAGTACATTTCAATGCAATTGTTGGTTTTCTACTGCATGAGAGTATGTATTTCAGCTAGTTTTCAGTTATTTAAATCATTAGCCATTTATCATGCAAATGTTAACAAATACACTTTAGCAACTGGATCATCATTCATTGTGTTTGTGACATATTAGAATTTAAAAGCATTTAAGTATTTTGTTAGACTTAGGTTATTTCTACATTTTCAGTGGTAAGAGTTCTGAGAACAATTGTCTCCTAATCCAATCAGCTGTGGCCTTTATAAATGGTAGGCAGATCAAAGTGACTCAAATATCTATGCCTTTGTGGAAAGAACATAAGACCCACAGCTGATCTGTTGGATCAAAAGAATATTTTCACCTCACTCCTGCATTTCCTGATACAAAAATAGCCTCAGTTATGATTAGCTGTCCATCATCTTAGTTATTACCCTGCATTTTAAAAAGTTTAAATCTGAAATTTCCATGTACCGAAAATAAACAAGAGAGAAATAATATTATATAGCAAGTACAATATTTCTAAATTTTACAATGACCCAGTTTGTTCCCATTACAGAAATATTAATGTCAATATGTGATCATCATCTTAGTATTTTAAATTTCACTTATTATAAATCATGGATGTTATTTACAAACTTACTACCTAAAGCTGTGCTCAAAATCAACAAGTGGATTTATATAAATTGCTCTATAGCCTTGCTCCGTCTGAACCTTAAGATGCCAACCTGTCTTTATGAAACTCTCTGGGTAAGTATCATCCATAGGGCATATTGATGGATTACAATAGTGTTTTTACAGTTACCAATCAAAGAGTTTAAAGTAGGGATACTGTCTGGTTAGTCTGAGTCAGAGCTACAGAAATTGGAAGTACATCCACAACTTAAAGGGAATAGCCCTCAGTTACTAGTTAATTTCCGGTTTATTAATTTTATATCCTTGCTTTACAAATGTAGTCATTGACAGCTTCACAATTCTTCTTACTCTTTCCAGCTTGGTATCACCTGCAGACTTGACATTCCAACCTCCAAGTTTGATAAAAGTATAAAATATTAGGGGATCTAGCCTGGTCTTTGTAGCTCAATGTAAGAGAAAGACCTTCAAGTTGATTGGGTCCACAGGTTACAGTGAATTATATTTTTAAAAAGCTTCATTTAGTTGCACATATTTAAATTCTGTGATTTAAGAAGTTTTGACATATATTTATATATGCATCTATGAAACATTCACTATAATCAAGTGAGTGAACATATCCATGACACCCAAAGGTTTTCTCATGTCCCCTTGTAATCATTCCACCTATGGCCCCTTTCCAAAGCAACCACTCATCTCTTGTCTGTCACTATTACACTGAAATATTTTTTTAAATTATGGGGAAAAATGTGCCCTTTGAAAATTTTTATCATTCATCATCTTGTTTCAAGATTCAATAAAAACCTGAGATAGGTTTTGATATTCCTAAGTAGCATTCCAGATTTCATCAAAATGAAATGCTTTAAAAGAGCCAAATAAATACAAAATGCTAATAGCTGAAATTGAAACAGAGATCTGCTCTTGGACAAGCAATTGTGCCTCTCACAGAATTGTCAGAAGTAGAATGAAAAGTCTAGGGCCAATAAGTATTTATCATTAGACTTCTCTTTCCTTTCACTAGGTTTCAGCCTCCAAATAAATTAATATCAATATTATTTTTAAACTTCTAGGGAAGGAAAAGATTTTCTCAGCCGATTAACCTACCAGTTAATAACCTGGTTTTATACTGAATATTAAAAATCCACCAGTTTCCTCTTTTTTAAGGCATTATTCTCTCCAAGTTAATTTTGTATAATTTTTCATTATAAAAGCCCATTATGGAAAATTTGAAATAGAAAACAGAAATAAAAGCAGAGAAATTATTCATCTATTCCTATTCCTGACTTACAAATAGCACACAATATTTCAGTGTATTTTTCCAAGCCTTTTACTATGTTCAGAAGTTTGCTGCCAAATTCTAGCATGAATTCCATACTACATGACTTTGTCTAGAAAGAAAATAAAATTAAATGCCTTGATTTATTGTTTATAATTTATAAATATAGACATTGGCTTAAAACTTTTCTATTATAAGCAATATTTATAATGTTTAAGAAGGCTCATAAAATGGATGACTCTCTTTTCTCATTCTCTACAATTTTTTGAAAGAGATTCATTAAAAGAGAGGCCACCTTTCTAGACATTTCCTTTAGAAATTTGCAAAGCCTGGATTAAGTGCACTGCCTTTAACATATCTGCGGTAGTCAGTACTGCTCTCCAAATATTTCTGACTCTTTATGTTTGGAGAAAACGGTTGGTGTGTACTTCCTGGATCCCTTGTGGTTACATGAGAGCCGTATGACTAGTTCTGGTTAAAGAGTTGTGAGCATAAGTGATACGCATCACTTCTGATCCAAGCCATTAAACGGTTTACATGAAGCCCTCCAGAGTCTCTTTTCCCCTGCATGGCAGCTGGCAGTGTTTTTGATATTGGCCGCTCTGCTGGCCTAAGTTTCAAAGTGAGCGTGTTTAGAAAAAAGCTCACAGCCAATGCACAATGAACCTGTTATATGGGTGAGAAACAAAGTTTTTTTTCTTGTGATTCACAAAGAATTGTGGAATCATAGGATTGTTACAGCAGCGTAGCCTAGCCTAGCCTAACTTAATGATCTTCCTATTTTTTTTGCTTGGACGGGCACTGGGAATCGAACCCGGGTCTCCAACATGGCAGGCTAAAACTCTACTTGTTGAGCCACCATGGCCAGCCCTATCTTTCTAATTTTTTATTGCATTGATTCCCATTCCATTTGGGTTTGACTTTTTTCCTTTCTCATTAGTAAATAGTCCCCTGAATGCAGCTAACTTTTCTGTAAAGATCATAAGAACAATAAGCACAACTGTGGTTGTGGGACAGGTGATCCAGAACAAAAATGCAATTATTTCTAGTGGTTTTAAACTCAGTGATAGAAAAGAGGGTCATTATTCAGGTGGCAAATAATTGTTGTAGGTTCCTATATTTTAAAAAAATCTGTTTAAAAAGTGTACAAAATTTTAGGGTCTATGTGAGGTATAATGATTGACCTGATTAAAATCTAGATTTTTAAATAATGGATTCAGAAGATATAAAGATAGATAGAGTCTAATCACTGCATGTGAAAATTCTTCATTCTGTCTGGAAGTGACAATCTCTGAAAAGCAGCATTTCAGCACCATTCAGGCAGCACAGTCTTGTGCAATCCCACAAAGTAAATTCCATACCAGTGAGTGGTATTCATCCACTCCCCATGCTGTTTTCTTGGAACTGGGCCCTGGACATAGGGCCCCTGAATGACCCATAGGTTGGCCAGACGGCCAGACCCAGCCACCAGGGGAAGACTTAGAACATTTCAAGGGAGAAACTCCAAACCACTCTTTTTGGGCTCACAAGAGTGATATGCCCATGCCTTGAGAAGATAATTATCCAGCAGGAGAAACCTAAAGTGCTCCTTTTGAGACAGAATCAAGCTGCTGTGACAGACAAAGTAAAAATCTAAACCTCGACGAAGTTCCTAGTAAGTACATTGGCAGCAGTATCACATCTTCTGGCAGACACCTGCCATTGGTTTTTCTGAGGTTCCATCTGAGGACACACCAGAGCTACAAGGTGAGTGGAGCATAATTTTTCTCCCTTCCGTGTCCATTGCAATAGCATGTACTAGATTAGCTGTTCTCTGACTCTATTATATATAAGAATCCCTTCAGAATATTGGATAATGCAAGCCAAACAGCTATATTTCAGGAAAGCACTGCAGGTTACTTAAATGAACCTTCCCTAGAGACATACAGAACTAGAGACAGATTCATAAGCACCCCCACCTCTTTTACTATAAAGAATTATACTTAGAAAGTGGAGAAATGATGTAGAATTCTGGAGGTGCTGTGATTGAATGTAAATGTTTAGTGATTATTTTTAGTTCATATTATTGGGTCATTTGTGATATGGAAAGAAGGGGCAAGATTTACAGTCAAGGTACTTTTTAGGAATAAAGAATGATCTTTCCAGAAATTCAGCTGGGATTCCAAACCAGGCTGTCCAACACTGGAGTCCATAATCTTACCAACTGCATTACACTATTATAGAGAACATAAACAGAGATGCTAACAATAAACACTGGGAGTGAGTGGCCCTTTGCATATTCTAGGGCGTGCCACGGGAAAACATCAGGATAGAAAAGCTTTTAAATAATTGCACATTTTAGACACCAAGGTACATTGAAGTACTAGTTTCCAATCAGGTTGCGCATTGAAATAACCTGGGCAGCTCTGTAAAAATTCCAATGTCCAAGCTCTATCACAGACAAATGAAATCAGATTATCTAAGGGGGAATACCAGCATAAGGGTTTCTTTAAATTTCCCCAGGATATTTTAATATAACACTTTTTCATTAAAGAGCTAAAAGCACATATTTCCTTAAAATTTTAAAACACAGGCATGTCTTTTGCTTTGCTTTAAGTAAATGAAGTCAATTTACTAAACGTTCCACCTATAGTTTATGGGGTATTGTGCAATAGATGACATTTAAATGATACTCAATTACCAAGATATGCATAGTTATCACTATATTCAAAGTTTTCTTGTCATTTTATTGAAAGAGTTTTGGGGATAGTAATCCCACCAATCAGTTCTTTAAAATGACAATTCATTAGTGTGATGACTATTGGATAATTCAGAGTTTGTAATTTACCAATCTGGATAACTTCCCTTATTCAAAGGTAAACTATTATTTTAGAGTGCACTTATGCCTGCTGGATGAAATGCCAGATTTCTCCACATTTCCTTTTGGATCCAATCCATCTGAATAGCTGGGGTCCTTCATCTATACCTGACACTTTTAAAGCTTTAAAAGAAACATCTGTTTTCCATTTTTTAAATGTCAACTTGTCCATCTTGAATGGGCATTGGGTAAAGGAGACAAATCCTGCTTTGTCTAAAAAGCCCATCATGATTGTTATGCCAAAAACATATTTGCTCCATTAATCAGATTCTTTAACAACTCGTCAGTGAAGGCTGTGGGCAGTGGGTAATCCTGTGGTGCAACTTCTATGTTAACCACTCCAAGGAGTACTGCATAGTGGGCAATAAAATGTGCTTTCTCCTCCAAAGTTGTATTTTCCTACCACATCTTGATCTGCGGTCCACTAAAAGTTAAGTATTATACTCACAAAAGAGGGCCAGGAAGACTAAAAATAGTGGGTGTCTATCTTTTAGCCCTCCTGTGACCCTTTTCCTAGAGAAATAGCTGCTCTTTGTACTCAGCTCTGCCGACAGCCTTCTGCATTTCCCATCGGAAGGCCAAGCCCTGGAACTGTAGCCTTCAAGAATTTTCTATCCTCAGCTCTGAGCCTGTATAAGGACTCGCTCAGCCTTCCTTTCCCCACCCCCAGAATTTGGAGCCTCAGAGTTTTCCATGGAGCAGCAGGGTCAAAATAGAGAATAAATTCATGACTGCCAAGGCAGTCCCAACCATGATGATAAGAATCTTTCTTCAACATGCTCAATCCAAGCACAAGGCCACGGCTCGCTCTAACTTTACAGTGGTCTCTATATCTGGAATTAGGGGACGGCACACCTTTACAGAAACTGAAGTAAAATCCCCAAGCAAACCAGAATCAGTGGGCCCAGCTCCTCTTTCAGGGTCCTACTTTCCTTCAGAATTCTTAGTGGCATTACCTGACTACTTGGGATCTTGACCCTTTCCCAAGGGCCTCAGTTCTCTGAGGCTGGGAAGATTTGTGAAAGACCCGCATTCTGCCAACACGTCACATGGACCAGCTGGTCTCAACAACAGTGTCTCCAATGTGGTTGTGCTGGGTTTTTGTTTGTTTGTTTGTTTTGTTTTTTGTCTTTTTTTTTCTGCAGCTCTGCCTTTCTGGTTTGCTGTCAGCATGATCTTGTTAAGGTTCAGTAACCTGGACCCGACTGCAGCGGTGCAAGAAGTTGCTACGCTGCTACTGTTTCCCCTCCTAAGACATCTGCTTTAGCACAGCTTGAGATAGTACTTCATCATGTTCCTGAAATATTTCTTACCACTTTGTTTGCCATTGTGTGTAGCTCTCTTTGAAGTTTATGTAAGACTCATGTGATGATAAGATGTATATCAGCGTGTACCTAAAAATTATGACCCACTGAATTAAAAAAAGAAAATTAGAAAGATCCCCTTCTCATTTGTTAAGTTCAAAATAACAGAACTGCAGTCTTCCTTTAGTGGAAACTGTTTGCTTGGAGAGAAGAGAGAGCAAAAGGAGAATATTTTTACTCACCACATCAGATCAGAATGCCAAGTGGGGTAAGGAAAGCTCGTGACACTGAGTAAGTAACAGGATTAGTGTTTCTGGCTCCTCTAAGTGCCTGATAAAACTCTGGAATACTTGTATAACAAATCCTTAAGTTATTAGAAGAAAAATTTATGTTTACACGTTCTGTATTATGATATTGGGTATGTAACTATCGGGGCTCTATTAGCCTTTAAACCACCAAGTTATGCATGGATATTTATATCTATAACCAACGATGAGCAAAAAATATATATATACGTAACAATAGTTAATGTTTATGGTGTCCTCACCATGTTCAAGGTAGTGGGATGAACATACAGTATGTATTTTCTCATCACATTCACACTAAAACCTACCCTATGAGTTAATAGTATATGAGAAATGACATTTCCCATTTTCCACATTTTTCTAGATGTAGAAACTGAGGAATTGCCAGGATAAATATCTTGCCTGCATGTCACTGGGTCAGTGGTGGAATTAAGATTCCAACCTAAGCAGCTTGCTAACCCTGTGGCATGGACATCACACAGACAGAAGTCTAAGAAAATACAAAATCCACTTTTGTGCCAAGTGGAACTTCAGATTAGCAGTGTGATAGTGACTGTTTGTCCTTTGGTTCTACTCTAAACTCAGCTTCCTGTCAGCTTCCTAGGTCCTCTGTGATGCTGGCCCATTTTCCCAACTTCACAGGGTAGATTATTCATAGGAAACAGAAGGTAAAAGAAGGAAACTTTACCAGCTCTGCCTTCACACTAGGTTGATTTTAAACAAATCTACAGCACATAGCTACTGATCACTAAGTTTACGTGAAAGAAACTTCTAGATGCCAGAGAATATTTTTCACCAAGAGGCTACAAATCTATGGATCTTGAAAGACTTCTATCTTCAAAAGTGTGAATAGTAACTAACTAGCTGTGTTTAGTCATTTGACCCTTATCCTGTCCATTTGGACATTTGAATGCTACCTTCAAAATTAATATACTGACTGCCTTTCTTCCTAAATCTTCAAAATCCATTATAAGGAGCAAGTATTACCTTTTTTAATTGGAAAAAAATTATTGAAAAATGTTTAAAGGAATGATTTTAAATGTGCCATAATTTTAGTCAAATAATATTTTGTGTGAATTGCTTATCAGACTAATATTTTAGTAATGGAATGTGGCATATTACCTCAATCAGAATTTCTTCTAACCATATTGCCTATGTCCTCATTTTTTCTATTCACTATAGGGTAAGAACTGGGTTGACTTGATATTTTCTATTTCTGGGGAAAAATATATGGAGAAGAAATAACCCTCAGGCCATTTTTATCCTCAAACTGGTTCTGCTCTAGCTATGATAATATATATAGTGCAATAATTCTCCATTAGAAGATGACATCTACTTGAAAAGGTCTCTTGTTAGCTAAGTGTTTCTTTTATTGAATTATTACCCCTATTTTCCCAGTGGTGAGAAAAGGAAGAAAGGAAGGGGGAAAATGAATGTAGAATTCAACTTGAGACTGACCAAGAGGACAATAAAGACATCAGGAAAATGTCAAAGCAGCTTTCAGATTTCAAATTCCAAACTGGTGCCTCCATAAAGTATTAAACCTCAGCCATAAACCACTCATGATACTCTCCATCATCTGTAACTCCAAGAAAGTGTAAACAAAGACAGTGCATTTCAAAAGTATCTTTGAATCAACTACCATATGCAATAGCTATTCACAATAGGTGCAAACTGAGACCCAAGCAAATCCTCAACTCATGACTACCACCAAATACTACTTTCCCCACAAAATGCTTTAGAAAAATCTGAACTACCTTCATGATTTAATTTGGAATCTTTATTTTGAAAGCATGATGAAATCTGGTATCAAAGCAGTTAGAATGAAAAGAAAATTTATTTGCTTACATGGCTGAAAACCCAGGGGTCCCTCCAGTAGCTTGAGTAAAGGGAGCAGGACTTCTCTCTCCTGTCCCCTTCCCTCCCTTCTCCTCTCCTTGCTTTTCCTCTTCCTGCTCATGCCCTCTCTCTCTCTCTCTCTCTCTCTCTCTCTCTCTCTCTCTCTCTCTCTCTGTCTTTCTTTCTCTCTCTCTCTCTTTCTCTCCTACTCCCTCCTTCCCACCTTCATTATTCACCTTGGAGAAAGAGATGAAGAAAGCTGGATATAGGTGAGTGGGTGAGGGTCTCCGAGAAGATCTAAGTTCTATGTTTTTCTAAGTAGCGAAGTCCCAGGGTCAGTGGGGAGCTGGGGAAGGAAAATACACCAGAAAGTTATGAAGATTTGACATCAGATGACCTTACCTTCTGGAATATCAGTGGGTTGGAGGAGGTCTGAGAGGAGTGTATAGATGAGAGGGAGGAAAGTAAAGGTTCCTCGGAGTCTCACAGACAGTAAAAGCCTCCATAAGATTAAGTAGGAAGAGACTTCAAATTGTGACCTCTTACAGATGGACAGCGAGCCCAGGGAGGGCTGGCACCAGCATGGAGGGAGACCCCGCTTGATGAGGACTACAAGACAACAAAGAATCCAGAAGAAGCTGCTTTTCCAGTGCAAGGAAATGTCCTCTTCTTACCCAGGAAAAGCAAAGGGAGCAAGAGGTGTAAACGGTGCAGCAGAAAGGAACTCTGCAAGTAGAGGTACTTAATAGGAAGGGACTGAGTCATTCTGTGAGGCCCTGTGAAAACTGGCAATAACTGAATTACCTTTAATAGACAGGATTACGATTTTTTTCCATGTTTCAAACTTTAAGTGCAATTAACAAGAATGGTTTTGATCATGCTGAAAGCAATCACGTCCACTGAATGCACACAGTCCTCAAAAGCGGTTATCTGCTCGTCAGTTTTTTGTTCCAAATTTATCATCTTCAACTCCACCCTGTTTCTGAGGTTTCTTGATACCGTGTCCTAGCCTATCAGAACGAGTTTGGAAGAGCCCCAGACCAAACCGTCTGCCTGAACACTTCTAACACACTCTAATCTTGCTGTCCCTGACCCGGCACCTCAGGGTTTCACGTCCAGAAGACTTGGCAGTGAGTTCAGGTGTTTTGGTCTTCTCCGACTGGTACTGTGACAGGCATCATCCTTTTAGCCTTCGCTTCTTCACATTCCTCATCGTCATCAGATCTAAAGACAGCAATGACACATCATCTTTATTATACGTGTCTCCTTTTCCCGTGATGTCTTCTGTATTAGCCAGCGCAGGCCTTACCCAAGGGTTCCTTCATTCCAGGTAGATTGGCTTTTTCTTCTTCCTAAGCCCTCTTGTGATTATACCAATGCAGGATCTGATACAAATTGACAGGCAATGAGCTGAGGATTATTTCAAATACTCAAGGTCAGCTTGTGATGGCAAATACCCTTCAAGGTAGCTTATGTCTTGTATCTTTTGCTCCATAATCATTCAAAGATCTGAAGACTTTTGAAGACCATGGTGGTGACTGTACCTGAGAACTGAGTGGCAAAGGAAGAAGAGATTAAGGTGTTTTTTGGCTCTTTTTGTATTGGAAGTCTATTAGTTTATTTTTTTTAGCTTTTTTTTTCCCTGCTACTTAGCAGAGATGGAAATTCAGAAGCAGATTCTTTTCACATTTTGAAAAATTAAAAATAGCACAGTGTTCCCCCACATCTGCATTGTGACAATGCCATTACATGCACTACAGTTGGAATCCTGTACTTATTACTTATTAGCTGTTTGAACTTGGGTTTCTTTAGCTCAGCTTCAACATCTGCAAATAAGTAATAGTAGTGCTTTCCTCACAGCACTGTAAAGATTAAGGGAGATAATCAATGTGAAAGCCTCATCTCAGTGTCATGCACATGGAAAGCATATAACAGAATTACTTGTTTTTATTAATTTAAAGAGACCACTGACTTACCAGAGAATTAACTATTACATGATGAAATCAGTGCTAATTTTGAGGATTTAGAGAACAGTTACATAATTCAGGATGGTAGACTCATGATAAATTGTCTTTTGAGCTAAATTTTAAAAGCAAGGAAGAATGAACCAAGGGGAAAGAATAAAAATCACTCCTACAGAGAACGAGCAGAATGAGAAATGAAAGGAGGAACAAGACAGCAGGCAACATCGGAGGAACTTCTACAAGTATGCCCTTTAGGCTTGAATGCAATTGCTTATGGGAAGTGTTGGGACAGTAATACAGAAAGTATACATGGAAGAGTAGCAGGAGATCAGTTACTCGGCTAGACAGGAATAATGAGAATCTGAACTAAAGTAGCGACTATCAAGGTACTTGGAGGTAGAGGGTCAGGGGGCCAGCTGGGGCCCACACATCTTAGAGCTGTTTAAGAAATAGTATTGATAAGATCTGGTAACCAGTTAAATGTGCAGAGGGTAGCACAGGGCAATAAAGAGGATGAGAACAAAGTGTCAAGGATGGCTTTCCAGTTTCTAGCTTGGTGGGTTGTGAGTTTAAACACCAAAATGAGGAGCAGAGGAGAAGCAAGTTTGAGTGGAGACATAAATAATTCTGTATTAAGATGGAAGTGGATTGATTGCACTTCTCAGCAATTGTGACTAATGCTACTTATGAACATAAGTATGCAAAACTGTTCAAGACTCTGCTTTAAATATACCTAGAAGTGGAGTTGCTGGGTCATAGGATAATTCTATATTTAACTTTCTGAGGAACTATCAAAATATTTTCCACAAAGACTGACCTACTTTACATCACCACCACCAGGTACAGATGCTGTTATTTCTCCACATCCTTGCCAACACTTGTCATTCTTCTTTTTTAATAGTAGCCATTTTCGTGGGAATGAAGTGATATGTCATGGTTTCAATTCGCATTTCCTTATTGGGTAATGATGCTGAGTGTCTGTTCATGTGCTTACTAACCATTCATATATCTTATTTGAAGTAATGTCTGTTTTGCCCATTTTTTAATTGGGTTGTTTTTTGTTGTTGAGTTGCAACCGTTCTTTATATATTGTGAACATTAAACCCTTATCAAATATATGGTTTCCTATAGAGAGTGGGGAGCCAATCAATCCACCCACATGCATTATCTACCACTAGATACCAATTTGGAGAGAAGGGAGGGAAAAAGGCCTAAAGAAGGAAGGGAGAGGGGAAGTAATTAAAACTAATTTATAAAAGCAAATGGCCCCACATTGCCTATTGCCTCTTTCCTTTCTCACCTCTGTCTTTGTGAGAGTGCCTACATGTTTTTTCTCACATGGGTATTTAATATATTTTCTGCCTGCTTATTCTATGAAAAAAAAAAGAACCTATTGCCTAACACAAGGTTCTGAAGATGCTTTCCTATGTTTTCTTCTAGGAGTTTTATAGTTCGGGTTCTTATATTTGGGTCTTTAATCCATTTTGAATTTTTTTTATATTTTAATCTTTTTTGATGGGGGGGTGATGGTTCAGCAATCGAACCCAGGTCTTCTGCATGGAAGGCAAGCATTAAACCACTGAACTGCCTGTGTACTCCAATTTCATTTAATTCTTGCATATGAAATAGGTGAAGTCCATCTTCATTCTTTTGCATACAGATATCTAGTTTTCTCAGCACCACTAGTTGAAGAAACAATTCTTTCCCCATGGAATGGACTTGGCATCTTTGTCAAAAATCATTTGGCCATAGAAGTGAGGGATTATTTTTGAACTCTCAGTTTGATTCCCATCATCTATATGTCTGTCCTTGTGCCAGTTACCATGCTGTTTTGATTATAGCAGCTTTGTAATTAATTTTAGAATTGGGATGTGTGAGTCCTCCAACTTTGTTCTTCTTTTTCAAGATAGTTTTAACTATTCAAGGCCCTTACCTTTCTGTATAAATCTGATGATTGGCTTTTTCATTTCTACAAAGAAAGCTGTTGGAATTTTTATTGGGATTGCATTGAATCTGTATATTGCTTTGGGTAGAATTGGTATCTTAACAATATTCTGACTTCTAACTCATGGACATAGAATGTCCTTCCATTTATTTAGGTCTTATTTAATTTTTTTCAGCAATGTTTTGTAGTTTTCCATGAATGAGACTTTTATATCCTTAGTAAAATACAATTCATAAATATTTGATTATTTTGACTGTTTTTATAAATGGAATATTTTTTATTTCCTTTCAGATTGCTCAATATGAATATATGGAAACAGCATTGATTTTTGCATGTTGATTTTATCTCCCATCACCTAGATGAATTTTGCTTATTAGCTCTAGTTATTATTGTGGATTTGGGGGGATTTCCATACATAGAATCATGTTTTGTGTAAGTAGAGAAAGTTTAATTCTCCTTTCCAATTGAGATAGCTTTTATTTCTTTTTTTATTTTTTTTTTTTTCTGATTACTTTGACTAGAAATTCCAGGACAACATTGAATAATGTGGCAGAGGGCATCTTTGTTTTGTTCCTGATCTTACGGGGAAAGCTTTCAGTCTTTCACCATTGACTATGATATTTGCTGTGAGTTTTTCTTATATACCCTTTATCAGACTAAGGAAGTTTCCTGTTATTCCTAGTTTTCTGAGTCTTTTTATCAAGGAGTGCTGGATTTTGTCAGATGCGTTTTTTTGCATCTGTAATGATTCTGTAAAACATTTTTAAAAATGGTTTTGAAATTTAGGAGGGAGGTCTTATTTGGAGATATATTTGAGAACTGTCAGCACTCATCTCTTTCATAGATGAGATGTCCAAGGAAGATTGTAGAGGAGAGGACTGATGACAGAGAAGTGGAGAGCCCTGACATTTAAAGATGGGTAAGGGAAGAGGATCCTTTGAAGGAGGCCATGAAAGAGTGGCCAGAAGTATGTTCTAGAAATCAATATTGGAGCAAGTAGAGAAAGGAGGAAGTGTCAAACACGGCCACGTGCCTCAGAAGTTTCAAAAGTACCCGATCTAGAATGCACGGGAATAAGAAGCAAATGGGAATGTGAGGGTGTCGTTTCAGGTTTATGATTTCAATTTCTAAATTCTTATTAGACAGTATGACCTTTCACTGCCTCCCCCCCCCCCCCCATATTTGGTCATGATAACAGGCTCCTGCTAGCTCACAATATCTGGATCTACTTATCACTTTGGTTCTATTCTACTAAATTCCTTTTCACTTAATTTCTCCCTATCCTTTTCTCTCCTCTCTGTAGTTACGCTACAGAGGCTATTCCCTGCAGGCTATTCCCTATTCCTCACACTTTCCTGCTATCTTTTATATTTTTCAAAGGCATTCCACCTGGATTTCATGCCTCTTACCCCTTTACAGCACACACATTCAAGGCTTTTTAACATGCATTCATATTTTAAAAGCTGCCCTAGTTGTTTTGTATTGCACTTTCAGATACTTAAGAATTTATATAACTTTCTAAGCTCCAGCAGTCATGTGGCTCACTTCCCGTTTACTGAATGCTCTGTGTTCTCTTTGTGCTAGCCACAGCACTTTTGCCCTTGCGTTTGTTCTACCTGTAGCAGTCTTCACTTTCCAATAATCTGCCTCTTATTTGATCTTTTCCCCTAAGTTTAAATGTTACATTCTCCTTGTAAGTTCTAACCCTAACCCCCAAAGTGAGGAAGGGATTTTTTGATGTATGTCTAATATCTGCTTATACAATCTTACTACTCAGCACATTGAATTTTAATGATCTCTAAGCTATTATCCTAACAAAACTAGAAGTCCCTCTAAGACTCTTGTTTATCAGTGTACGCCCAGCATATAAGAGGAGTCAACTTATATTTGTTGAATAATAATATTTGTTGAATAATAATAATTGTGTAATTATATGGAAGGTGATTAAAATGTAACATACAAAACTGAACTATGTGTACACAATTATTTCAATATATAACATATATATTAATATATATTTTAAACTGTCAGAACATATGCGATAAATGCAATCAATGTTTGAGTAATATAAGAGCCTTAGTGGTTCACTATCCTTCTCAGTTTTCTAAATTTTCAGTGACTTGGTTATGTTGTTTCGTAAGAAACACACAATTTTTAAAATGTACTACCATATTTTGCAATTGTTAATAAATCACTGTAATATTACATACTTCAGTGTTTCCTTATGAAATATTTTCTTTATTGATGTATTTTCAGGAGTGAATTATTCTCACCTAACACAACTTTGAATCTGGAAAATACAAGACAATGGAATGAATGACCACAAAAAAAAATTCTAAAATTTGTTTTTATGAGTCAATCCTTAATATCAGATCTTGTTCTTATTGATTTTTTACCCACTGGCTTTTTCTTTCTACCCATTTCCAGAATACATATTTGCAATCTAACATGCCTTGCCATTTTAACTTGACCACTTGTTCAAGGTTGTATATGATACAAAGATATTTAGACTTGACCTAAAACACATGCACAGACACACACATTAACTCTTGGCCCAAAAAAACTAAATCATTCATTGACTTTTCTTTTTTTTTTTTTACATGGGCGGGCACCGGGAATTGAACTCGGGTCTCGGGCATGGCGGGTGAGAACTTTGCCTGCTGAGCCATCATGGCCCAGCCACAAGTCATTAACTTTTCAGCTAAAGACATTACTGAGCATGATTTGTTAAACCTTCGCTCAATCTCTAAGTCTCATCTTATCTCTGACCCCACTATCCATTCCTCACTGTCAGGAATGGGGTCAGCTTAGCGACTCCAAGATGGTTTTACCAAAAAAAAATCACTGCCAACTTTTAATATTTTCAAAGTTTAAAAAAGTTTGCTAATATAATGAGAAAAAAAAAGTAGTATCATCTTGTTGCTTTATTTTTTTCCCTAAGTACTAGATCACAATATAAATTTTAAACAATGTAGAAATTATATAGAGGACGAAACTAATTTCACCCTCCATCTGACTCAATCTACCTACCCTTCTCTCATGAGATAATTGCTGTTGATAGTGTAAATGTATATATGCAAATATATAGTTTCTATGTATTAAAATATGAGTATGTATATGTATATGTATATGTATATATATATATACATAAACGTGTAAGTACATATAATCAGAGAGCGCACTCTTAGATAGCTTTGTTCTAGTGAAATGTCACATATTATGAATGGTTTTGCACATAATTATCAAAAAAAGATTTTTTGCAAGTCAGTTCATATGAATCTACCACTTTCTGTTTGTTTTTGTTGCCACGTTAGTTCAGTGAATGATTACAGTAAAATTTATTTATTCATTCCCCTTAGGCTGGTTTTTAAACTCAATGGTGCAGTGATTATGCTTTTAGATAAGCCTTTGTGTTATCTGTGTAAATAGGTCAGTAAGATAAATTCTTATATAAAGAATAGCTGACTCAATCAATGTGTGCATGGATAATGTGATTTTGATTTAATTATAAAGAACAGACATTATCAGCAGTTTTAAATTTTTGCCAATTTGAGCGTTTATTTACAAGAATGTCTTTTTTTTGTATGCAGTATGGTGGGGTCACATTTCATTATTTTTCCATCAGTATCCCATTATTGCAGTGCCATTTGTTGAATTCGTATTTGTTGTTTGTTTTGGTCTGTTTTTTGCTTGTTTGTTTGTTTTGGGGGAAGTGCATGGACCAGGAATCAAACCCAGGTCTCCCGCATGGCTGGCGAGAATTCTACTACTGAACTACCCTCAAACCCCCATCTGCTTTCTTTTAATGTCCATGTTTACTATTGTGGTTTAGTATTTTCCAAATACTGATTTTAACATTGAGTTTCTTCTTTTATTTACTTCTTTTGCTTTTGCTAACTTTTGAACTTGATTAGTTTGTATTTGAAGCCCTCTTATATTGTATAATGAGTATTAACCTTAAAAAAAACAAGATAAACTGCTTATATAAGCTTATCTCTCAACTTTGGTTAATAGGTTTGTCCATATAGACAGGTTTGTATATTTACATTATCAATTCTTTGGATCTTTTCTTTTATGCTTCATGCTGCAAGGTTATAAAGATAGACCCCACTCTATTTCCTAATATTTTAAATATATATTTTTAGATTGAGAATCTTCATTAGTTATTGATTCAATTTTTAATTTTATGTATAACATGTAATTATGGTTTTTATATCTCCTATGACAAAAGATTTCCTTAGCAATATTTTTGCACTTTAGTTTCTAACATTTAGATGAGTTTTTATTAATATTTAAATTCAAGCTCCTTTTCTTTGATTCTAAAACAAAATTGACCTTATGATATGTTCTAGCTTGCTAGCTGCCAGAATACACCAGAGACAAACTGACTTTCAATAAAAGGGAATTTATTTAGTTAATGTATAGTTCTTCAGAGGAAAGGCAGCTAACTTTCAACTGAAGTTCTTTCTTACACGGAAAGGCACCAGGTGATCTCTGCTGGCCTTCTCTCCAGGCCTCTGGGTTCCAACAGTTTTCCCCAGGGTGATTCAGACAAGGCATTAAATGTACAAACTGATTATATATATATACCCACACAAATACCCACATGTTGGAAATTGGTCTTCAGATTTCTGAAAGAAATCCTTAATTAAAAAAATGGTTTTCTTTATGATTGATGAGTATTTTCATAACTTATTCCACAATGCTTCTCTTTATTTTCCAAGCATATTTAGGTCAATTTTTCATTACATTTATATTTAATTATTATGTAAAATTTTTACTATATATAGCATTAAGAGGTAAATTATGAATATTTTCCTGTTTTTTACAGCTTTAGTTTATTCTTGAGTTAATAATTATTTCCATTAAATCTTTTTACTTACAAAATATGTTATACACCTACAGTTATCTATTCATTTATATTTTGGCTAGGTATCCTATTAGAATTATCAAATTCCTTTCAGTTGTAATTTTTCCCCCAAAATGTTTATTTAGCTATCACTTATGTTCCATCTCTGCTCATTTTTTTAAAATTTTTATTCTCATTTTTGGAATTTCCATTATATGTTCTTTTTTATTCTTTATCGTTATTTTTTGGACTCATTATGTGTATACTATATATTCTGAATTTAGTTTTCTTTCTTTCTGTCTTTGTCTCTCTCTCACACAAATATGTGTTTTTATAACTTTGTATAATCTTTGCCAACTGTACATTATTCTTTTAGTTTCAAAGCGAAGTTATTTTGTTGAATATTATGGAATACAATTTCTGTATCTTTTGTTGGTCTAGTAATTGTTCTTTCTCTGACTTTAAGATTTTCTGCTTGTTGCATTCAGGTCCTCTGGAAAAGGAAGACTTGAGAAGGAGAGATTATTGCTTGCTGCCCACTGGTAGGAACAATACTCTAGTATGGAAAGACTCTCCATGAAGGTTTTCTATTCCTCTGACTGCTCTTCCAACTGGGAACCCCACTACCATGACAATTTGGGGGCCATTGCAATGGTCTCTTGTAAGCGAAAGTGTCACCAGTAAACCAACTTCATGTCTATTAGCTCTGCTTATTCTTTGAACTGCTCTACAGCTACAAGTTAGACAATAAATTGACCTTTGTCAATATGTCCTACATGAATTTCCGTTTATACTGCTCTTCTGCAGTAAGGGGAATTTCCAGAAGACTCTCAATGTCTCATTGAGTTTCTTTACAAAGAAACTGAAGTTTTTCAAATTCCTTGTCCTATTGATCTTACACTCATTTCACAAAAATTTTTTGAGTTGAGGATGCAGCTGTGATAGAAGGAGTCAAGTCTTAAAACTCATGAAACATATATTGGGTAGAGTCAGACAGTAAACAAATGAAAGTATAAGTGTATGACAGATATTGATACATGTTAGATTTAAAAAAAAGAAAACAGAATCAAGAATAAAGGAAGTGGGCGGGCCACGGTGGCTCATTGGCAGAATTCTCACCTGCCATGCTGGACACCCGGATTCAATTCCCGATACCTGCCCATGCAAAAAAAAAAAGAGAGAATAAAGGAAGAGGCAGGTGAAATACTGTTTCTGTTTCATGGTGACTTGAAATACCCCCACCCCCAACAAAACACCTCTTTGTCTATTAGCTTTTGATTTATTGAAGAATCTAAGAGTAGAGGGGAAGTCGTTGTGCCAGGATGTCCAGAAGAGATGGATGTCTTCATTCTCATCCTCATCTTGGAAGTCTTCCTCTTTCCCCTTTACCTAAAGACTTTCTAACCTATGACCCTGCCTTTTCATTATACGTTTCATTTTGTTTATTGACATGTGACTGACCTGCATTTCCAACTACCTAGACATGATCACGTGATGCACTATATGCGCCTCAGTCTCGTAACTATATGCACCTCAGCTCATCACATCCAAACAAAATGCATCTTTGTCTCAAAACCTATTTCTTCATCTGAGTTCCTTATGTTGCTTGTATATATTGCAATGCCGAGTGTTAATCAAATGTTAAACATTGGATCCTCTTCAATTCTTCTTTCTCCTTACTTCCAAATGCCAGTTCATAATCCCTACCATTTGGATTATGAAAAATTTGTCATCAATTTCTTCATATCCAATTTTATGACTTCCTAGTTCTCTAATTAGTTAATAGCAGCTGATTAGATTTCTTTATGACTATACTCTTTTTCTCCCCCATCCATCCTAAGTACTGCAGACAAGATTAGCAGCCTAAAACACATGTATAACATACAATAACATCAGGGGTGCAAGGGTAGTTCAGTGGTAGAATTTTCCCCTGCTGTACTGGAGACCCTGTTTTGCTTCCTGGCCTATGTGTTTACCAATACAAACAGAAAAGAAACCAACAGACAAACAAACAAACCAAAAAATTCAAGAAACGGCTGATTTGTTGAATCATTACTGCAGGGTGTTGAAAATAGATGGTAATTAATATTTTAAAACTTGAACTTATATGTGAGAGCAAAGCAAAAAAATGTTTATTTGGTACAAAATTTATATTTTGACTACTGCATTTCCTAATATAACTTATGTGGACAGCTTAATTGAACATCTTGAGTACATGGAACCTTGAGTAGGGCATGAAATTTTGTAGGTTTGTCCAGAGTGGTGCCCCAGTGAATCCCAGAGTGATTTGAACAGTGAATAAAAAGTATTTGCAAAGCCCCCTTGGGGCAATAGCAAGAAAGGGGGAAAACTCAACTTACCCAAGTGGAGAATTCTTGATATTCTCACAAGCAGTGGGGACAACCAAAGCAATAAGCAGAGCCCTCAATCTGGGGGGTTGTTCTCATGAAACTTAACCCTGCAAAGGAGAGGCTAAGCCTAGTTAAAATTAGGCCTAAGAGTCAACCCCAGAGAACCTCTTTTGTTGCTCAGATGTGGCCTCTGTCTCTCACCCAACACAATAACCCAACTCACTGCCCTACCCCTCTCTACGTGGGACATGACTCCCAGGGTTGTGGACCCTCCTGGCAACATGGGACAGAAATCTTAGAATGAGCTGGGACTCAGAATCAAAGGATTGAGAAAACCTTTTCTACCAAAAGCAACAAGTACGAAATGAGACAAAATAAAGTGTCAATGGCTGAGACATTCTAAACAGAGTCGAGAGGTTAACCTGGAGGTTATTCCTACACATTATACACATAACATCTTTTTAGTTAAGGTTATGGAGAGGTTGGAAGGAACTGCCTGAAAATGTAGAGCTGTGTTCCAGTAGCCATGTTTCTTGAAGATGATTGCATGATGATATAGCTTTCTCAATGTGACTGTGTGATTGTGAGAACCTTGTGTCTGATGCTCCTTTTATCCACCTTATGGACAAATGAGTAAAATGTATGGATTAAAAATAAATAACAGGGGGAACAAATGTTAAAATACATTTAGGAGATTGAAATGCCAATGATCAATGAAGGGGAGGGGTAAGGGCGATGGTATTATGAATTTTTTTCTGCTTTCTTTTTATTTCTTTTTCTGAATTGATGCAAATGTTCTAAGAAATGATCATAATGATGAACATACAACTACATGGTGATATTGTGAGTTATTGATTATATATAAAGAAAGGAATAATCCAATGGTAAGAATGTTTGTGTTTGTATATTGTTATGTTGGGTTTAAAAAAAACCTACATATTGCATATTGTATTTTCCAAAGATATCCACTTCACAAGCTCATCTGGAATCTTGCCACTCCTTCACCAAAAAGTGGGAAAAAAAAAATTAACAAATGGTGCTGCAATAATGGGATACTCACATGGAAACAGAATGAAATGTGACCCTGCCATGCAGCATACTAAATATATATATATATATATATTATATATATGTATATATACAAAATAACATCATTTTCTACTTTCATTGGCCTTCAACAAGTTATTTTTAAATCAGGAAATAAGTGGATTAGGTATTTTTCTATATTTAAGGTACATTTAATGGGCCATGTCCTATTCCATTCTCTTTATATCTTTAAAGACATAAAATGACCTATGAAGTAAGATAGCTTAATATTAGAGGTAAAAATATTCAAAGAAACAAAACTATAATTTTTAGCATTTCAAAATCTTTATGAAGTAAACAATTGTTTAATTGTTCTTCTTATGATTTGGCTCTGTTCTTCTTCCTTAATAAAGTATATAATCATACAAAGATTGATGTTTATAGCTTCTATTGGTTTTGCATTGAAGGAGTGATATAATGCTCAAAACAGTTTTTTTTAGGATGGGGAAGGATTGCATTTATCTTCTATTTGAATAATCACAGATGGCTTAAGTAACTTAGCTCAACCAAGATCTGAAAGAGAAAAATTATAATCAGTATGTCTTCTTTATACTATTACCTATAGCTCTAAATAAATAATTATATCCCAATCATTTCTACTGCCATCAGAATGCAGATAGCTATGCAGTGAGCAGTGATAATTTTTTAATATAGTGCAACATCCCTATACATCATTTGGACAGAAAGAAGTAAAACCTTAAACAGTGAAATTCCATAAGCAGATAGGTAGGTAAAATGATCATGACCAGAGAGGAACACAGGTCAAACAAAGTGCATTTGCACACTAAATTCACTTGTCTTTTAGAGACAATTTGCAAAGCAGAGACCACTGAACTCCAAGGTAATTACCCAAGAGATTGCCTTTATTCTCCATTTAAAAATATCTTGCAATATTTAATGATAACTTAGGTTAGAGCTTTAGTCATTTTTAAAAATAACCATTCTACCCTAAGGCAGAAAAATGCAGAATGAAAACTGTGGGGCACAGTCCCTTAGTGGGGACTTTTTTTTTATATCACTTGCACTGTTTTTAGTTACTAGGAGTGAGAGGTTTTGGAAAGTCTACATGCAGGGTGCTGTTAGCATATGTTCAAAACCCTCTAGGGCAGTGCAGTGTGGTTCAGCAAGCAGATTTCTCAACCTAAAGATATTTGTCTTTGGTGTGGGCCATGGGGGCTCAGCAGTAGAGTTCTCTCCTGCCATGCTGGAGACCTGGGTTCGATTCCTGGTGCCTGCCCATGCAAAAAAAAAAAAATTCCAAAGCACCTTTTTGTCCCCCCAAGCTGTACCTTGCCCTACCAAGGTCCTCAAAAGAAGCCTATACCTTTGTATTCCCTAAGCCTAGTTGTAGGAATGGTAGAAGGAGAACGTGAAGAAAAGGGCAAGAGAGAGTACATGGGAACAACTCATTCGCTATAGATTTGTGGTACCTTGTCCAATGCTTCTTTCTCTCCTACTTATCACACAATCCTCGGGTAAACCTGTTCAACCAAACAGACCCAACAGGATGACTAACCCAAAGAATTATACCTATAAATATCTTATACCAAGTAACACAACATAATATAAATTTAAAATGTTTTGTGACAGTAACATATTGTGACATATGTTTTCAGTACTTCGTCTCTTAACTCAACAAGTGGCTTCATTTCTTTCACCCACACAAAAATGTAAACAGAATTAAAGTTTTGGAGAAACTTCCCTGGTATTTCCTTTCTGCTTTTTCAACTACAGTCTTGCCTCCATGTGCCAAAGGCAAATTGGTTCCAACAAAGCATCCTTGCAAATTCACAGGCAAAACTATCAACAATGTTATTGTCTTTCAAGATTCTGGGGAAAAAGAGCTGACATTTGACATACAAGGTAAGCCCAACAAAGTATTCAGAAGATTATTCTTTCCTGCTATTATAATCCACCAACTTCTTGCTGTTAGTTCTTAATCCAGTATCATGTCTAGACTTTTTCTTCAATGCCTCCAACAAAGCTTTGGGAAAAAGAGAATCGGATCATCACATGCTTCTCTAACCTTCAGCTACTATAGCCAGCCAAAAAGTCTAAATAGCATATTGTGTTCTGTTTTTGGAGTTTGGACTTTTTGTCTTTCTAGGACATTGCAATGCAAACTGCTCTGCTAACAATAACAGACTAGAAACACAGAACACAGGTACTAGAAGTTTTTTTTTAACAAGATTAATTCAATCTTCTTTTGAAACAAGAAGTAAGTAAACATTAAATGGATATTGTTATAACTTCTGAAAAGCATTTGTGGAATATAACTAATATACAAATGATGAAATTTTGACTATGTTTTTAAAACCACACTTTAAAATTTGAAAGTCTTTAAATTTGCCCTAAATAAAGGAATTATGCTCTAAATTAAAATTAATTTCTTTAATCGATGCATTCATTATTACAGCAGCTGAGGCATTCAAAAAGTGAAAAGGCATTTAAATGCAGGGTGAGACATAGTCTCCTCTACCCTCATTCTCCCCACTCCCAAATCAATTTACAACAGCCCTCAGGACAAGCAAGGAGTCTTGTGCCTTTTAAGTTTAGGGCAGCAAAGAATAAGAGACAAAGAAAGTTGATACAGAATAATTTGCAATTTCCTGAAAAATGACTCCCATGAAGTTTAAAGACATGCAAAACTGAAAAACTGATCCCACAGATCAAATAAATATGAGAACATTTCGATCTTTCACTAAACCATGTTGGCTTTTTATTCCACAAAGCAGTCAAATGGATGTTTGCAAGCTAGAGGGATTTTTAATGATTTTTCACAGAAGCAACTTTTAAAAAATGATCTTTCCTACCATATTTCCTTTAGCTTTGCATGACCATAATTTAAGAAGAAGAAACAAAATTCAGAACCATGAAGGGTGGATATTTATAAACCTGTCAAAACCACTTATGTGTCTACACACACCTTGAACTCTAGGGACTGTGACAACGTTTGGAGAGTAAAGACTAATAATCTCTGTAGTGTTTCTTTAGCAATACAAAATGATATATTGCTGAATGTACTCATTTTGAGTATCAACTAGTTATTCTTGGATGGGAGATATAAAAGAGACTTGAGAGCTTAGGGGAGAAAGGGGGAAAATAGAGCTGTATTTGAGTGAAAACAGGTAAAGAGGAAGAAAAATTGCAGCACTCTACAAACTGAGGAGTCACAAAGTCAGTAACTGAAGTTAATATAAACCTAGCACGTGTACCTGTTTGCTTGGGGTGGGGAGTTAGTACAGATGGATGGGAGCACAGTGCTTAAGCTACAAAATAGGGAAAGGGAGTGGCAAATATCCTTTGTTGAGCACCACAACATACCAAACATATCCTACCATGGATGGAACCCAGCATTTATTGAGCTCATTTTATGTACCAAGCACAGTATAGTACAGAGTTAGAAACAAGGTCAAAAAGAGTCAGATTAGGGAGGGTCTTAAATAATATTGGGTCCATATCACTGGATCGTATAAAAATAGATCTCTCTTAACTGTCCTCTTAGGGAGCCATGCTTTCATCCATGATGCATTCATTCATTCAGCCATTCATTCACTCAGACTAGAAAGACAAAGAACACAGTTTCTGCTCTCTCCTTCTCCCTTCACTTAGATGTAGAAAATAAACATTAGGTACCATGGGGTTAGAGCTCTGTTAGAACTACAGGAAGTAGAATGATGTCGTTTATTCATTTGAATTGGCTGGATGATACCAAGTTGTATTTGGTCATCATAAATTTAAGTAATTAATCTTGATCACAAAGATGCTCTTAAGCCCTGCACCTCACAGAGGACTGAGATTTCTGGGGAATCTTTGTAATGTACCAGAGGCATAGGAAGCCACCTAAGGTTAAGTCATTCTTGCAACGAGTATCCCTCTAGCTCCCACTGGGTGCCAGGGCACTGTTCTGGACCCTGTGGAATCTAAATGCTGGGTCCAGAATTTCGATCCATAAATATACTACACATTACAATGTTGGGATAAATGAGTTTCTTCTTAACAAACACTTTTACCCAAAAGAAGGAGGAGAAGGCAAGGAGGAATGGAAAGGAAGGGGAAGGAAAAGGAGAAGAAGAAGGAGGAGGAAAGAATGTATATGGTATTTAACGCAAAACATTACTTTCATATGAAAACAACCTCCTTATTATCAATGCAAAAAATCACATGACTGTTAAGCTAAAATACAAAGATTTCAAAATTATGCCATGTTTTTAACTGACTGCTCTGAGACTATGTCTCAGAGCACTCTTGGTAAAATTCTGCTATAAGGAGTAAATTGTTAGAAAAGGTAACATAGCACTGCTCAGAATTAAATGATTAATTTTGTCACTCTTTAGCTGGACCATCAGACACAGAATAAATATTTCTTAAATGTTTCATAGCTATAACAAGAGAATTTTTTAATATCTGAAGTAGATTTTTTTCTTTGACACATATATATATATTTCCTTCCTTTAGCTTATTAAAACCATTTCATATATTAGCATGGGTCCAAAATACAATTAAGTATGATCATCTTTACTACCCTGGGGCTCTTATTCTCCAATGTTCAATCTAAATTAAGATCAATTAAAACTTTAGGAAGAAAGAGTGATACAGTAGCTGCATCCTTTGCAACTATTTAAGGGTTCTTGATAATGTGAATGCCATATTTTGGATGCGCTGCTTTTATTGAAGGATGCAACTGTTAAAGACATAATTCTGTAGTAAGTTTTGAAAAGGCATCATTGATAATGAACAATTTTATATTCCAGTTTGGACTGTATCCTTTTCCATCCTGAGTGAAACGTGGGTACGGTCTGTGAAGGAGGTGAGGAGAATTGGGGCTCGGGATGGGGGTGGGGGGAGTGCAGAGGAGCTCAGGACAGGGGTGGGGGGAGTGCAGAGGAGCTCCTGGCTCAGGGCTGGGAGATTGCCAGAAGAGACCTAGTGCAGCTGTCTTTTGGCACCTGTCCTCTTTTCAAACGCAGAGTGGGGGGCATTCTTATAAGGAAACCAGAGAAATATGGATTAGGAGAAGCTACTAAAAGATGGATAGCCTATTGTTTCTGATCTTTTGGGCACTAGAATGCTTGTTAACGGGCCAATGTCATGTTAAAAGCAAATGTACACTGCACACTGTCTTCTCCAGATATCATTCAATGTTGTATTCTAGGTTGAAACAACAATACAAAAGCTGATGAAAAATAACTGAATGTGTTCAAAGACAACGAAAGAGTAAGTCTGATTATAAATAGCACTGAACAAAGATATTAATACTGAATGATTTTTAATGAGTAGGAGAAATTGCTTGAAATCAGATGGAAATAGTTATCTGAAGGAATAACGTTTTCACACTAACACGAGGGAGTTTAACAGTATGGTATTGCAGACCATAAACTTAGAAGGATTAAAAATATCTATTGCCACTAAAGGCAAAGACTCTAATATACTTAGATTTCAAGTGGAATGCAAAAAGAAAACACCCACTTTCGGAGTTTTGAGTTGCTCCATCTAAGTCTCCTTGAATGTGGTGTCCTCTTTTGGATATCGTATGTTTGACAAGAAAAACACACTGGGGTAAGTTCAAAGGAAAGCAAATGAACTGATAAAATATTTGGAAATAAGACAGACTTGTGAGCAATGGACATGTTGGGGCTAGAGGAGAGATAATTTTGTGAGAGACACGATAATTGTCTACCAGCATTTGGAGAGATGTTATGGGAAGGGAAAGGACGAGTCCGTGTTACTCCTCAGGAAAAGAGAAAGAAGCCACAGACTTATGATATTTATGGGAATTCCCTGGGATAATTTACTTATTTTGCTCTCTAGGTAATTTATGTGACTTTGTAACTTGTCATGATTCAAGTTCAAGGACCTAGGCACAATCGGCATGTGCTCTTAGACCTGAGGGCACAGAAAGACCACAAATCAATGTTTGTGGATAAAAGCTGGTCGAAAAGAAATATGAGGCCTTTTCATGTTGAGAACAGTACCTGGGATGATCTGTGGGACTCCGATGCCATTCAGGATACCTCAGAGTGCTTCAGTCTATTGATGAGAATTAAGAAGGAAGATAAAAATAACTAAATAAAACTAACTTTCTTACAAAACATGGGGACAATTTGAAGTTTAGCTCCTGTTTCTCTGAAAACGTCTTTACATACAGACGCTTCTGGAACATACCAGCTGGCTGTGACAATTAGGTAAGCAGCAATTCCCTTTCACCGTGTAGTATTTCCTAATTTCCTTTCACCTACTTCTCATCGCTCTCCTTCCCAGCAGGCATATGGTGGTGCAAGGGGCAGGAAACTGAAGGAGTATAAAGTTTGTATAATTAAGGCTGGATTAGTTGCAAGAATGCCCAGCAATCCAAAGGCTGAGCAGCATTTCTGATGCTTAAAAGAAGTGTGTAATATTGGATTAGGCTATAAGCAACCCACCACTTTTTTCTGCAATGAAGCTTTGATGTCCAGTGTCGAGGGGATGCCTGGCCCCCCTGCAGTTGCCTCCTAGTGTTTCTGATAGGGTACTCCGGGCTCTTATCCATTGTATCAAAGGCCTTGAACCAAGGAAAATGGACACTCGTTCTCATCACTGGGTTTCCTTCCACTGCTTTCCTGTTATTTCTCACTGCTCTGATTTTCTCTCACTTTAACATTTTCTAGTGACTTTGATTGATGTAATGTAATCTCTTTTTTCCACTTTTTTTGAAGCATGAAAATTTTCCTGCCAGGTGGATATTCCCCAATTCTCACAACTTACATGATTTTTTTTTAATGAGGGTGATTCTGAACAGTAAAAACTCATAACTCATTTGAATGGAAAACAGTCAGGGGGTTGCCACACTTCATTGTACTTGATTGTTGACACTGGTGGCAGCTGTTACTGCCCATCTATCTTCAACCAACTGTAAGCATATCAAAATCACACACACATACATTCACACACATATTCCTCTTCCATTATATTAATGGAATTTTAAGTTACTAGAGTATCTTTTTTAAACTCTTTCTCCAACAGTTCTTATTAAAATCCAGGTTGATTTTATTTACACATTTGAGTTACCATAAGCAAGACAACACTAGTCATTTAAATACAAATTCATTGTCAAAATCAGTACAGCCCTTAGTATATAACATTAATCCAAGTTAACAGCAAAAAATTTAATAGGGCACACATAGACAAAGGCTTTTAAATGAGGAGTAAGACAAAGTCATAAATTCCAGGCTAATCATTTTGCCCTACTGATATAGTTAGGAAATGTAGAAGTTTCCTTTTTTCTTATACTCTGTTGATTTGCTATAGTTTCAATTTTAAATGATGATATATGGATCAAATTATGCTCTTGGTTTCCATTTGACCCAAAGACTTCATACATATACTCTGCTATTCCCTATTAAAATTGTGAACTATAGCATATGAATCAAACTAATTCTAATAACCCAGATTTCAAGTTACAATTGGCCTCAGTAATAGTGTACACCAGTTTGATAAGTTTTACTACCTAACAAAGTTAGTAATTTCCTCCTTCCCTGACCTACTGACATAGCTGTCATGAATTTCTTATATAGTTCTATTAATTAAATAGTGAGTCCATTACACACCCTACCCAACTAATTTCAGAAATCATCTAAATAAAGACGGTAAAGGATCACCATTAATTCAGAAACCACTTCTGTGTGACCTCTCCCTGAACTCTTTCTATCTCTAAAAAAGGTCAATCCCTTCCTTGAAATAATAAATGCCAAATAATGTGTTTAGATGTAAAATGTGCATTCTCAGGAGCAGTATCTAAGAGGTCCAGATGCTGAGAATACTGTCGATACTTGAGTACTGTTGCCATGTTGTTGAGCAAAAGCAAGAGCGTTCCATTCTTCCATTAGCAGAGGGAACTGATTTCCATTGTATTTTAACTACTCTATAGGTACAACAATGATAATATGCATACTAAGTACCCTATGAACTGAGATGAAATTTTTACAAATTTAAAACCTTTGGGAATTGCCTTTTATCTACTATCATCATGGCTTTAGAACAGTGAAAAGGCCACAGAGCATAGAAAAAAACTTTCATATTGTTTTCTTGCCTTTTTTTTTGCTATCATTTTCTAAGAGAACTATGAAAATGAAATGGACAACAACAATAATAACAACAGCTGTAACAAATGATGCTTCCCCACTACATAGAATTTTCCTTATCTAACCAATAGGGAAATGTTCAGACAAAATAGAAATTTTGACGTTTGCTGAATGCAGCCATGTCACATGATAAACTTCATTTGTGAGCCAAATCACAAGTGATTTCATTCCTTTCTCTTATTTCTAAATATTTTAAATTATAACTAAACCACATAAGCCTGATTATGTGTGTGCTTATGTACCCTCCGTAACTGCTCGAGTATCATAAAAGACCGTCTGAAACACATAAGTTACAAAACTACTAGGGAAAGTGTACGTGAAAGGGATTGAAAACAGGCAGGAAACATTCCTGCCATCTTGTTGAGCAAGGATTCTTTCTCCTTTTTCTCTCTTCTCATTATCTTATCTGTTTCACAGCACATTAGAGATGCTAGTAATGACAAAAAATTAAAAGTGATTTGGCATCTGGCTTGCATATAAAATCTTTTTTAAAAGACAAATAATTAACTGTCTTTGAACTTCTGAGGCTTAACAATGGGAACTTAAATTGAGAATTAATCTATTCCAAAAACACAGTTAAAGAACATTTGAAAAATGTTTAGCTCTTGGAATTTCAAGTCCTCGTTTTTTGTGACATTCCCGTAGTCTTGTGAATTCAATATTAATATGCAAATAAGTGACCATGATATCAAGTAAAATACAATAAAACATTGACTTCCATACACATAATCTCATCCTTGTAAACAATAAATTTAATCTTTATTCACTTTTTCCATACATTAAGAACCTCAGCTTTATATACAGTGAACCAAAATAATTAACAGCAGAGGTAAACAAAAAGTATAATTTGATTTCCCTCTATCATGTCCAGGTCTATTCATCAACTATGCAGGGAAACCTACTAAATGCAATTTTTTAAAATGACTAAGGGAAAGGCATTATGAGTAAGCAAAGCTTTTGTCCCCATCGATTTTGCTATCTAATAGCATAATCTAAGACTAATTTTCCCCCTTTGATGTCCTAAATGCAGGAGCTTTAGGTAATTTTGGACAAGGCAATCAAACTCAATGCATTTACAGTCTCTGAGCTCAAAACAGAGAAAAAATACTTTCTCTAAGCAACTTACACTGTCATACCTTCTACAAGTAAAAGCACCATATCAGGGTTTCAGAACCTGTGAAATGAGCTCAGAAAAAAATTTAAATACATTAAAAAAATAAAATAAAATAAATGCACCATCACGCTAACATTCACAAAGAAATGTCCAGCATTGTCCAAAATCAGTAGGCCCTGGACAGGTCTGCTATGACTCCATGGGAGGCCAAGTAGTCACCTCTGCACACAAGTAGAAGTCTCTCTGGCATCATGTCTTACCTGGGGAAAGGAAGGAATGTTACAAAATTATTTTTGGTGTGAGAAACAAAACAGTGAAAAGATAATACAGTGATTCACTGGGTGAACAATAAAAGGATAAAGATATAAAGAAACTCTGAGTAAGTTTTTCTTGCCAAAACTTTAAAGATGTCCAGTTATTTGCGTTAAAGTACCGTAGCTTAGTCCCAGGCCTTCATTTAATGACTCTTGGATTTCAGGCCATTATCTAGTATTATAAAAATAACTTCTTTCTTTTCTCAATGCCAAAGATCTTCTGGCTTTCTTTAAAGAAAATTCAGTTGAAGACAATCAAGGGATTCTTTTAGTTTCCACTGCCCTCATTCTGAGTAGTTCCATTAGTAAAATCACCACATAAATCTATTTGTGTATTTTGCTTGTCTTTTTTTTTTTCTGTTCACTTCTTATGTTTAATTAATTAATTGTTAATTGTGTGATTTAGCCCTCCAAAATTATTTAAAATTATGGCTCATTGTCCTTGTTTAATTTCATTATTTTGATAATAAAAATGATTCTACTTCTCACACATTTCTGCACTGCTACTTTTGACTTCTCATGGCCACCTAAAGAAGCTCATATGCACATAATATGTGGAGAATTATTTTAACACGACGTAGATTATATAGACTGTACTTATGCTTATTTTGAACCACTTTTATGTTTGGTTGTCTCAAAGAGTGGTAAGGAGCAATTAATATGATACTTAGGGTTCTATCAAAAACACCTAGGAAGATACATGCTTCGAGTGAAAGTCCAGAAAATCTAAATTACAGTATATCTTAAGATACCCTAAATAATTTTATGTTGTTACTAATGCCTTTATTATTCACAATGGTGAGTAAAAGTCATATTGATGAGGCTCCAACAAAATCAAAGCACTTTCTATATCATCCAAAAGAAAAGTTCAATACAGATTCATTTTTAAGGTTTATTATATTTCAATACTTCAAAAATTAGTAGTTTTCCGTGGAATGTGTGCTAATTTGCTCTAGGCCAGAAGAATTCATTAATTAGAAGAAGCAATTTCCTAATCGAATGTAGCTCTATGTTTGTTGAAACAAAGGTAAAAGCAATCTTATTTTCGAAAGTACTTATTTGTAAGATGTCATTTATGAGAATTCTAAAGTCCTTTCAACACCTAGGAACTATTCTCTGTTATAGTAGTAAGTGTATGGGTCAGGAATTTTGGTGTTCAAAATTCCGAATATTTAGATTTATATATACACTTGAAGTTTTTCAAGGGAATTTAAGTTTGTAGATGTGTCATTCTAAGGGGAATTTTATAATATATTTTAAGGGGAATTTAGTGCTTTCAACTTGAGGTAATCAAATTTTAATCAAAAAGCCTCCTGAAAGAAAACTGCTTTACTTTTACACAAAAAATAGCTATTAAAAAAAAATTAAATAGGATTTGTAAAATTGTACCTGAAGGGGTAAGTAAAGCTGAATAATTTTAATATGTAATATTACACACATAGTTATAAATAATTTTTTCTCCTACTCACAAAAGGCACTTTGGGCCTTTGAGAAAAACAGCCTTTAAAGTTAAATAATATTGAGTAGAATCTTTTCTCTTCATACCCACTTAGTAATTTTAAAATTCATTTCCTTTGTAAAGCCTCACTTGAACCATTCAGCAAAATGAGTCATTTCCACTACTGTATTTCCATATTAATTATCAAACATCTATGAAAAGTCATATATGTTAAAAGCACAAGTTTTGAAGCTAAGCAACCTAGGAGCAAATCCCGGATGTGCCACATACTGGCAAGTTATTTGACTTCTTTAAGCCACTATTTCTTTTGATATGCGATAGGTATAATTAATGCCCCCCTCTTAAATAAAACAATGTAGGCAAAATGCTAGTTCGATGATTGATATTTTTTTGCCCTTTTGGTATTGTGTTCTTGTTTGTTTATCCAAAGATAAAGTCTGATTTTAAACATGTCTGTTTTGTTATACTAAAATTAAAGGTAACACTTTTACGGTACTTACTAGTGCCAGACATATTCTAAGTGTTTGGCATATTAATTAATTCATTTAATCCTCACAAAAATCTCAAGAAATAAGTTCATAATTCCCAGTTTACAGAAAGAAACAAAGGCCCAGAAATATTAAGTATTTTATTCAAGATTACTCAACTGGCAGGTGGTAGAACAGAAATTTAAGCCCAGGAAGTCTGATTCCAGACTCTGTACTCTTAACCACTGCAATTATATCTTCCAGGAACCCAAAGTTGACCAAGATGGATTCATTCTCAAGTAGTTCACAGTATAGTAAGGTTGACAAGCATCAATTCACAGTTACAATAGCACACAGAGGAAGGCAAGTTTTAGAACAATTTCTCATTCCCTCTCCTTCAACTGCTCTCTTCAAATGTCAGCTTCAACCTGTTATACATTGTAGGGACATCCTTTTGCCATCACTCTCAGCAATACCTACATGCAAAAGCAAATTAAACACTTGAACAAGAAACTAATGAGAAAGTAGAAGATAAAAAGAAACGAAAACACCCAACTTTGTGAAAGTTCATGTGCTGGTTTGAAGGGAAGTATGCCCCCTAAGAAAAGCCATGTTTTAATATGGATCCCATTTCTTAAAGGTAGAATAGTCTCTATTCAATGCTGTGTATTTGGGACTGTGATGGGATCATCTCCCTGGTTGATGAGATTTAGTTAAGAACGGTTGTTAAACTGGATTAGGGGATGATATGTCTCCACCCATCTGAGTGGGTCTTGATTAGTTTCTGAAGTCCTATAAAAGAGGAAACATTTTGGAGAATGAGAGATTCAGAGAGAGCAGAGAATGCTGCAGCACCACGAAGCAGAGAGTCCACCAGCCAGCGACCTTTGGAGATGAAGAAAGGAAATGCCTCCCGGGGAGCTTTTTGAAACCAGAAGCCAGGAGAGTAAGCTAGCAGATGACGCCGTGTCTGCCATGTGCCCTTCCAGCCGAGAGAGAAGCCCTGACTGCATTCGCCATGTGCCTTTCCAGATGAGAGAGAAACCCTGAACTTCATCGGCTTTCTTGAACCAAGGTATCTTTCCCTGGATGCCTTTGATTGGACTTTTCTATAGACTTGTTTTAATTCTCGGCCTTAGAACTGTAAACTAGCAACTCATTAAATTCCCCTTGCTAAAAGCCATTCCGTTTCTGGTATATTGCATTCCAGCAGCTAGCAAACTAGAACAGTTCACTTTGGACAAATACAAAGAATGAAGATAATGGAAATGGTGTGAGGAGAAAAAGCATACTGAGTAGCAGAAGAAAATTCATATGAGAGTTTCTTGCATCTGGACAGGCTGATGTCTTCTAAGGCAGAGATGGCATTGCCAAAGGAAACAGGCAGAGACCCAGTGGTAAGAGGTACATTCGGGCACAGTGGACTGGTCCTCCAGGATTTGCTAAATACAAATTGTTTGCTGCAAGAAAGGGCATCTTTCTGAGAGAAGAGTCAGTGAATAAAATTCCAAAGTACAAAACCATCACCACCACCTCCATATACATATACGATAAAAAGATACAGGACTTTCTAAATTGATCTGGAGATATGCTCACCTGAGGAAATAACTGGCAGTGTGGATTTCTAGCATGCCAAGCATAAAATAAAGATTTCCACTATCTTAGAAAGCTGGCTGGCTCTGACAACCCAGAAGAAGATGCCACTAGTACTGAGAGTCTTGTGCTTCTAGTTGTGTTCTAATGCAAAGGGGAAAATTTTGGACTCGGTCTATGAGAGGTAGGATCCATTTTACTACTGGGCTTCTAGGAGACAAAAGTATCAGATATTAAAGAAATTATGTGGTTGATATGCCTCTCCCTTTTTTGCTTTGGTACTGTTCTATATTACTTAATGCAATTGCCATTCCTAGCCTCATTGTTAACTTTGGGAGACGTTTTTTACTTATGTCAATGGGAGACTTCCTTCAGTTCAGTAGTAATAGCACCCCTAATTGGTTCTGAAGGAAGCGAGTGAGGAAGACAGATGTGGTTATATAAGATGCAGTTACTGAGACATCTGCTGCTCTTTATCTGCTTCAAGTTCTCTGGCCCAGATGGCGATGTGCATGAAATTATTATCCCTTTGCATCTTTGCCTTCTATTTTCATTTTCCACACAGGTAGACCATCATTTTTCCAGAATCAGTAGCTTCATTCATCTTATCTATATAGCTGTTCTCATTTTGCCTATTTGGACATAGAAGATTTTCCAATTGTTTCGATTTTCTGTGACTCCATAACAATCTACCCCAAAACTTAGTGGCTTAAAACAAAAATTATTTTATAATCTCTCATGGTTCTGTGGATTGATTAGGCGCACCTGGACAATTTTTCTGTTGTTCTCACTTGGAATCTGTCATGCAGTTGCAGTCAGATACCAGCTGAGTTAGTGTTATCTGGCAACATTCAACTGAGGTTTTTGGATAGTGGGATGGCTGAGCCATTCTCCCTTTCTAAAGCCTCTCTTCACCATGTTGTCTGTCATGTTAAATGAAAGTTCTTGCTCCCCAGCAGTGCAAAAGCAGATGTCGTCAGGCTTTCTTAAGTCTTAGAATTGGAACTGGGATAGCATCTCTTCTGCTACTTTCTCTTCTGCCATATTTCTATTGGTTAAGTAGTCCAAGGTCAACTCAGATTCAATGGGTAAGAAGAATGACTCTTGGCAAGGGATGTGACAAAGAATTTGTGGCCATCTTTAACTCTCTGGCCACAGATCATTTATTTTCTTCCCACTTGCAAAATATATACACCTCTTCACAAGGTCTTCCCAAAAGTTCATCACATTGCAGAATCAAGCTTAAAGTCCAATTACTTAATCTAAATTGCATTTATATGTCCATGACACTTCTCCTGGCTACTTCTCTTCATCTGAAGACCTGCAAACTGAAGATACATATTATCTTCCATAAAATCCAGGAAAGTTTCAATCCACAAACTCATTCAAAAAGGCAGGGGCGGGTGGTGCAATGGTGGCTCAGTGGCATAATTCTCACCTACCATGCCGGAGACCCGGGTTCGATTCTCAGAGCCGGCCCATACCAAATAATAATAATAATAATAATAATAAGGCAAGGGTGAGAGAGAGAAGCAAAATGGCAAACACATGGTAGTCACTGATCTACAGAAATTCTGAAATCTAATTAAGCAAATGTTGTTAGTTCTTAGTTCAGTCCCACTCATTACTCCCTCTGGTGGCTCTCCCACTAAAATGTGCCCCTCCCTGGGCTTTTGGTACTCCCTTCTGAATCCTTCTTCCTTTTCCATAAGCAATGTCCCATATTTGCAACTAAGTAGCTTTCTCTGTCTCCAGCCTGTATGAATTTAGGAACCCAAAGTCCTATTTTTGTTTTGAACCACATCCATTCCTTTTAGTGTAAGCTATTAAAAGTCCTTTAAAAACATTGTGCACTTCCTGTGTATCAAATTAGACTCTAATTCATCAGACAGATGACAAAACCATAAATTTCTTCAAGAGGTTCCTCTCTTCCTTCAGCTGACAGTTGGGGTGGAGACAATTTACTTAAGATTCTTAAAAGCTTAATTGTCTAGCATTAAAAAGCTTAAGAGGTATGTCCTTAATATTCTTAGAAGTCTCTTTGTTTAGCTCAGAGTTTGGCAAGCTATGCCATATAGACCAAATCCAGCCCACAGCTTGTTTTTGTTAGGTCTGTAGGCTAGAACAGATACTTAGAGAATTGTGAAAAACAAGCAAACAAAAGCAGAACCCAAAAAACAGGATATGGGGCAGTGCTCTTATGTAGCATGCAAAACTTAAAGTACTTACTGTCTGCCCCTTCTAGAAAAGCTTTGCCAACCCTTGGTCTATCTGGGAGGATATACCAGGCACCATTATAAATGTTTTTGAGGTCTTAAAGAATCATGAAATCTTGACTCTCAGACAGTCGGTTAACTGCTGGCCTCTTAGATTTGATCCTTACTTTGAGGATATTACCAATTTTTTTTTTAAGCTATTACCTATTTTGAGTCTTTTTGCTTTTGGAGAGGCTGGCAACAGAAAAAAAAAATGTACTTTTGAATCTGACAAGTCCTGTTTCAGAAATGCTTCCTCAAGATTTTGCTTTTTCTTTTGTTCTTTCTAGTACTGAATCTTCAACTTTACATCTAAAAGAATTCAGTTGACTGAATTCTAACAATCTCTTCAAGGTCCTTTCAGGTTCTACTCCCAACTGGTTCCAAAGCCAATGTGTGTGTGTGTGTGTGTGTGTGTGTGTGTGTGTGCACGTGCGTGTGCATGCATATTTGTGTAAA
The DNA here is from genome assembly GCF_023851605.1 of Tamandua tetradactyla. Taxonomy (NCBI): domain Eukaryota; kingdom Metazoa; phylum Chordata; class Mammalia; order Pilosa; family Myrmecophagidae; genus Tamandua; species Tamandua tetradactyla. The sequence goes on from NC_135350.1 coordinate 11,680,497, forward strand.
CCTCATTCTACTTTCAAGTTGACTGGACTTGGATGCATAGTGGACAGTTGGGTTTGCAATTGCATACAGATCTTGGTTGAGCTGGATATGCAAAAGACCTTCTCTCAAATGCATGGTGCCTTATCTGGAATGTCTGGAATATCTTGGGCTGGGAACCTCTCTTTGTTTCCATATAACAAGTCAGGGCTCCTCATGGTGGTCATAGAGTAATTAACCTTCTTACATGTTGACTAGCTTCACCCAGAATGAACATTTAATTAGATCCACATGGTAAATACAAGGTTTCATATGACCTAGGCTTGCAAGTCATGCAGCATCTTTTCCATAAATTCTAGTAATCAAAAGCAAGAAACAGGGCCTGCCCAAATTAAAGGGAAAAGTTCCAAAGTCGTGAAACTTGAAAAGTGTGGTTTATTGAGGAGGAATAGATAGCATATTCACTTGTAAATTTAATTCAAAGTCTAAGCTATGAACATGATTTCATTATGAGAAAAATAACAACTTCAGTGACAAATTGAATAATTGAAGTTTCACAAAGTTTACAATGGTAGTGCAAACGAAGGAAAAGTTCTAAGATGAAACTATCCATACGAATGGAGAAATTTGAACTGGTTCTTGAAGAATAACTATGAATTTTATATGCAGAAAAGGAGAAAAATATATTCATAGGCAGAAAGAACAACATAAATCTAGACTGAAATGAGAAAGAACATGATATGGCTCCAATATAGCAAGTATCCCACCTTAACTACAGCATTTACTTGGGCCAATATGAGGCTAAGAAAGTAGAATGGGATGAGGTTGTAAAGGATATTGTCTATCAGAAGAGATTAGGAGGAATTCTCTTTGCAGGTCACTTTCCTAAAGAGTGATTTTCCTTGCACTAGTTCCTAAAAATCTCCACAAAAAAAGTATTCTGTAGATATATAATTCTGGGAATTTATACATACTTTTCAATGGCTCTTTTTATAGTTCCCAATGAACCTTAGAAGACCAAAGGCTCTGAATAGTCTCACAGTAAAGAAATCTATTTAACTCCAAGAAACTTCCAAATATATGTGATTTAAAAATAATTTTTGATATAACAGTTATAAAATATCTCCCAACTCTACATTTTATGGAACATCTTTGTGAAACCATTTATGGCTCAAAGCAAGTGAGAGACATACTAAGATTCTGGTTATAAAGTATGGTCATATTTTGGATAGTTTTATAGGGAACAAGACTGGAATCAAGGAGGCTAACTAGGATGTAAGAAAAAATGGAAACCTGGATTAAAAGCAATCCTGGGAGTTAGGATGAAAACAATCAACATATCACCTTTAATAATTCTGAGGGAACTCTTAGAAATATGAGTATTGCAGTTCCCATGATAGAAGCTGTTATCTGATTTCCTGATAGATGATTTATCCAATTAGGTAGCTGTATCATTCTGAATTGATTTGAACTGAAAGATTAAAATGAAATTAAAAAAAAAATACATCATCAATGTCCAGACAAGAAGACTGGGAAAAATTAAGTGTAATTCTCCACAGCCAAAGATATGAAGCATAGACGTTAATTTAAAGAAAAAAAAGGCAAACTGAAAATCTGTGGCTGCTAAACTCTTGAAGAAATTTATCATGAATAGACTTGAGGATTTTTTGTAGAAGATACAAGGAATTCCTTTTCAGGTTCTCTTCTATATGGTAAGCTTACAACATACACTAAAATGGTAATGTATCAAGGTTTTTTTGGTGTTGTTTGTATTTTTCAAGGGCTGAATTACCTGATACATTTTTTAGGGAAAAGGAGATCCGATTATTGTTTGTACTTTTAGAAAGCGTGAATGCAACTTAAAAGTTAAATCTGGAACAAGTTAACAGCGGTATATACACAGGGGGTAAAAATTAGCTGGCTCAATTTCAGTAGCCAGTGGCAGTTATTTGCATGTATGTATAGTTTGTTAAGCTTCTGTGCTGTTCACTGCATGCCTGATATTATGCTATATGCTAACACCTGTGGACATTTGCACACACATCTTTTCCTGACAAATTTTCTGCGTGGAAAGAGAAAACGTCCATGGGAAAGAAAAACCCGTTTAAAAGAGCAAGAAGAAGATGGTTTGATCACTCCACTGCTCAGATAAAAAGGCATCTATTTAGGGTTTGGTCAAACTTGCTTCTAAAGCCAAATGTATTGTATTACTTGCATTATGCTGACCACTTATATTTACAAATCAGTCATACGTTTCAAACCTCATTGTTAAAGGTAAAAACAGTGGTCATATCATAACGACAGGAGTGATAACACAAGTCCATAGTAAACTTCTAAATGACATTATGATGGCATTCCTTTGAGTTCAGTAGAATTTAATTTATATCCAAACTACAAAGAGGTTAAATAGCCACATGGGAATATCCACATCAAAATAAGTCTTCAAGACTATCTTTACCATAATTCTTAATTTTCATACTCACGTGCTGATAGGAATGGTAACGCCTTCCTCAAAGAAAAATTCCGTGGCATTAAGTGTAAATGAGTTAATGTCCCATAAAATATTTTCCACCTGTTTGGTGCATAATAAATACCGAATAACATTCATTTTTATATTATAAAATAAGGGAAAGAAAACCTTGGCCAGAAAATGAGGCATACTTGTCAAATTGTGGATATCAGTACAGAGAAGGAAAGAAAATGCTTTCTTATTGTGAGAGAAGAATCTGGGCTCTACAGCTGTTAGGCTACCAAAAGAGCATGGAAAAGCTTGAATAGGGAATGACTCTGCTTATGAACATAATATACAAAACAAGGGCATGGAAATCAGAGAAAATGAATTATTTTGGAACTTCACTAATATCACAATTTTTTCTTCAAATCTGTTGTTTTCAAGCTTCATTTTTCCTTCGCTCAGCTCCTGTTTCAGTTTTTGTGGCTCTGTAAGCAAATACCACACAATGGATTGGCTTAAACAAAGGGAATTTATTAGCTTACAGATTTGAAGCTTGAACAGTCCAAATCAAAGCAGCACACAGACAAGGCTTTCTCCCCAAATGCTGGAATTCTGGGAGCTGTCTTCCAATGATGCTTATCATGGCTATTCTGTCACATGACAATGCACATGCTTCTTAATCATATCACACATCTGCTAAGAAAGGATTTAATTGGCTTGCATCAGGTATAAGCCCCTTAGCCTGCATTTCGTCCCAAAATACCTGCCTAGCTCATTTCTTAGTGTTCCCTAAAACCAATATTTGCCATTCTTAGACCATGAATTGGACAGCATGAGTTCTGCTCATAAAATTCCTCTTCTTTGAAATGAACCCCTCTCCCTATTCTTTAAAGCTCAGCACAAACATTACCCCCTCTAACTTAGTACAAAACTTCTCCCTACTCTATGCTTGTATGTATTTATACATACACACACACACATACATATACGTTATCTTGTACAACTTCCCATTTTATATCTAGCAGTGCAAATTGTACATAGCAGGAATTCAATTCATCTATTAAAAAGCTAAATCGTTGGTATGTTTATATTTAAGCCCAGAATGTCAAAAATAATTGCTATTCCACTTATAATATAAACAATTACTTGTATGTACACAAAGAATTAATGCAAGGGTATTTATTTAATCGCTTAATCATTTTTATCATGGAAAAGCTTGTGATCAATCTAATATCCAATAGAAGGAGACTAGGGAAATAAAGATGGTCCAATCCTACCATTATATATAATATAACCATTTAAACTGTTATTATGGAAGTCCATTTAAAGTGATGGAAAATGTGTTCATTATATACTCAAGTGAAAATAAGGAGATTACGAAAAAGATGTATGCCATAATGCTATTTTCAAAAAGTAAAATAGTGAGTATAGAAGTAACTGAAAAACAATATGCCACAATATCAATAGTGATAAATGCATAAAGTGTTGGAATTTTATATGAATTTAATTTTCTTCTTGTTGTTGATTATGTATTTTTAAACTGTTCTATGTACGTTTGTCATTACTATGACATCAATATAAAACTTTGAAAAGAAAAATACTAATGGAGTTTCAGAATATTCTTAGAAAACATTTCAAGGGGAAAAAGGTCTGGAAGAGTAAAATATAACAAATTATAGTTCTTTAAAATGAGTATTCAACACTATGACTAAAGCTCATATATAAATTGAAAATTAATACCATTCATTTTCTCTCAGCTTACTTTACCCCAGGCTTACTTAAGCTCTCCTGTTCACTGGCACTAGATATTCCCTTACCCAAATTATTCTGCAAATTTTAAGAATTTCATGTCTGTGTCCAAAAGCCACCAATGGTCCCCTAGTACCCACCACATGGAATCAAAATTCTGCTCCTAGATTTCAATCTTTCTAGTTATCCAAAGCTTTTCCTTAAAACTCTCTCTATTTCTTCTGAACACACACTATAAATTACCCGCTACTTCACCTCTCCCTCTCTTCTCCATCTAATATCAGATATTTCTTTTAGACTAAGTTCAAGCTTTACGTCTTCCAAACGATTTTGTCTCCTCCTCTAGCCTATTAAAGAAATAGAAATTCTACTTTACTCGTCAGCTGTACAGATTAGCCTAGCACACATTTATGTGCTTGTCTGTATCATCCAATTATGGCTTCTTTATCATCTGTACCTCACATCATTATAACTCCCTTGAAAGAATTTATAATATTCTATTTTTCTGTATGCATACTGTATCTACTAAATCTATCACCGTATTAGGTATATTGTAGTAAATCAGTTAACCCTTCTTGAAGGATTAATAGAGATAAAATTTCTATTTTCCCATACTACCAGGAAACGAATTACCTTTTAAAATTATTGGTTTCCTTTTGCCCACTTCTATTAGTGCTTAAAAAAAAAAAAACTAATGCTGACTAAGAAGAAATGCTGATAATAATACTCAGACTATTATTATCATAGTCTGAAATAGTCAGACTATTTCATTAATAGTCAGAAAACATTATTCTAGGATAAAAAATTAGAAACAAATTGAGAGATCTGTTTTATTCTCATCCTACCTTTATACCAACCTTTTTAAGAGCTATAATATGCTTTATAACAGAGATTTTGCAATAGAAATTAATATATTATGCTTCACTAAGGATTTTAATGATGAATTATAAAGATATAAGAGTCAAATAATAAGGCATGTGAGAGGCTTTCTCCCGACCACAGGAAGTTTGAAATATATGCATTCAAACTGCTGAAATTATAACAGATCAGCATCAGTTTTCAAATTTTACATTTCAACCAAAATGTGATCCTCAGCAAAGCCTAATTTAATAAATAAAAAGTCAGGGATTGTATTTCTTTTGGTGGAGAATAAGATGGTGGTAATTCTGTTGAAGGGAGAAAAGTAATGGTTCTGACAAGATTAAATAGCTACTAGGTATTATCGCTCATTATGGTTTAAGTGTAATGCCACAGAGTTTATGCGTTGCCATTATTGAATACACTTTTTTCATAGATCTAAAACAGAAATCACAACATCAATGGCTGTCAGACCTCAAAAGGTTGGAATCATTGGGTTACATATCGAAAAGTTATGTTTCTTATTCAGAGCTAGGGGTAGGAAACTGGGTTAGAAATCACAAGGAAATTGACTTTCTCATGAGACCTCACTTATGACTAAGTGCCAATGGCTGCAGTGGAACTTGTATTTGCTTATAAGTCTTAAAAATAAAAAGCCCATGAAAGCAAAATAAAGATAAATGTCATCAAAATACAGAATACATTTGACTTTTTTTGGAAAAATTAACTATTAAAGAAAATGTTAATAATTTACCTTGTCCATGTTCAAAATGAAATAGCTTGTGTTTAATTGCTGTTCCATCAAAACATCTCAATATTAAAAAAAAAACACAATAAATCTCAGATAAAATATTCTGGATTCCTTTAGAGTATGCTGTAGATTTCTTATTTAGTCTTTCAGCAACCAGATACTTCTACAAAAATACACAGGACATTGGGGAATTTGACTTCTGCAGCTTTCACCAGGGTCATAGAGGACTTGGGAAGAATTCTAAATAAACAAACTCTTTCACCTCAACCCAGCCACAAAAAGCTTACAAGGCCCTCCCCTACCTTTAAGTGGGCTCTACGAGTTCACCACCAGCCCACACTCATCAATACACAGAAGTCCTGAATTATCAGAAACCAGATCCTGCTGGGATGAGTAAACACCAATCAACAGTCCCATTAGCCTCCAGAGGTCTCCTTACTTTGTTTATAGTAAACATGAGAGGGCCAGCACCCTGTGCCTGGCCGTTCTGATTTTTTTAATTTCATGTAGACATTGTAGATCAGCCTTCTAATAAGGTTTTTTCTGAGCTGCATCGTCTCTGCTTTATTTTTTATTAATAGTGGTCATTTATTTTTCTCTTTATTGCCACAAGAAAAAAATTGAAGGTCAGTATCTGTAGCCTTTCTTAAGAGAACTGCTTTCTTAATGGTATTTAACCATCTGCAGGTAACCATCAAAGGATAGAGGTAGAAAGCAAAGATGACTTAGATTTTTTTAAACTCAAATACCAGTGCTCTAATAGACATGATTAGCCATGGACCTCTTTTCTGATTTAAGACAGTGATCTCAATTTATTATTCATCTAGAGCTCTACTTGAAATGCAGATGTTTCAGACCACAGGCTACTCTAGTGGGTGCAGCTGGCCTCATTCTTTATTGCTGCCCGCAGATGATGACACATAGAAGAGCTGGGCCAAGTTTTGGATGATGCTCCTTCACTATTCGTTACAGCGCTACCCCTAGAGAAAAAGAAGTAATATTTCCTTGTAGGGGCTAGTCCATGAAGGACGGCACACTGACAAGAGGGCAAATTTCTTTCACAAAACAGAGGTGGTCACATTTTGGACTCTATTGTCATATATTACACTTAGCGAATCAATTCCTTACATCTTACCTTGTATTATGAATGGGCACATGGCCCTCATTTTTCAGTCTTTTTAAAAGCATTTTCATACATCTACAGAAATATTTACAAATTGAACAATTTTATTTTTATTTTGGAAGTGCTATGTGCCATCATATTCTCTCAGTACAAACAAAAAATTTTAAGCCAATTTAGAAGTCTAAATGATCCCATATGGTATGCTTGTAAGATTTGTTAAAAAAAAGGGGGAAAAAAAGAGTAAAAAAGCTGTCATCATGTGAAAAGTCTACCTAACTCTTCAGGAAAAAGTTTGTTTCTATAGTCTACCCAGAAAACAAATTACATGTAGAGGTATCCAACTGCTGAGAAATGAAATATCAGAAAAAAAGCACTTCAATCTTAACTTAAAATTTCAATATTGTGACATGAATTTAACAGCGTAACCCTTTCCCAATAATTGTTGCTAATACAGTCCAAAACCTAACTCTTAGGGAGCCAGTAAGGAAGCGGGTATATGTCACATAAACAATAAGAAATTCAGGTCACTCCATCCACCACATGGCTTCTCAGAGGACCCTCCCCCTCTTCCCCGCCTATGATTAAATTTGCCTATGGATTTAAGATTGAAGTGCTTTTCCAGCAGTTAAAATGAAATGAGAAAAAATAAAGTCTTAGACAACTAGGCAGCGGTTAGAATGTTTCTCAGCTGAAGCATTTTTACTTTACACATTTACTTAAAGCAACCCAACCTTTCATTCCTCGACTGAGGGTCTCAGATCAATATGATAGATAAAGCTGAAGGTAAACGATTACCCTATAAGATGATGGGAATTGTAATTTCAGTGTATAGCAAACACTACAGGGTACAGTAAGCTTACAGACATAATAAATTCATCACTTATTTCTGATGATTGATTTGTATTCTGGTTTAATTAGCCATGAAAGAGTCCTTTTTTTTTTTAAGCCTTCCTCTACTTTTCCTTTTTATTTCTTTTTTACCACTGCCTCCTGTGGAAGCTAATCCCCAGCTGTCAAGTTAAGGAAATTTAAAGGTAGACACTAAATAAAAGCAATAACAATCGCGAATGCATTGTCATAAATGGCTACTACAGATCTCAAAGGTTGTATAGGCAAACTGTGATTTTTAATTCTATTTCTGCTAGATTGTGATTATTATAATTAATTATTTTTTATTACAACTGGTCATTTATGCACATAAATTAATGCGTGAAAACGTTCATACAAGCCTGCTAAAAAGCTGATGCTTTATGATAGCCACTAAACCTACAGTCTTCACGTTACTCAATTCTTAGCCACCGTTATATATGACTTTAAGAGGAATATGCATTTCTAGAAGTCATGAAAGCCTGTGCCATAGAGTGGTCGGGGGTCAGGGAGGAAGAAGGGATTGGGGATGAGGGACTGACAGAGGAGATGATTTGGTTACTAAAATAACAAACTCACAAATGCATTTGGAAAATTCACCAAGAGTGTCCATGTTTATTTTAACTAGCTACCACAGAAAGGGAAAAGTCAGGACAATCGTGAAGGCCAGCTGTTGTTTTTCTTGAAAAGGTCCCAGCTTCGTACACTGGAGAACTCGACTTGAGATGGCCTGGCTGAGACAAATGTTCTGTCCACACTTTAAATGGCAGCTGGTTATTAAATGACTCCCAATAGGGTGAGCACTTGCTATGACAATAGGGTAATATAAGGACCATGCAGTGCAAAATCAGGTGGGAATGTGAATGAAAAATCTTTAATCCGAAATTACAGCTGTCAGAGTTATATTATAAAACATGAGAGTTGCATCTGCAGTTAGAATTAATGTGTCCCAAAAGCCAAGTTTCTCATAAACTGCATCTTGCAGATACATATTTTATAAATAGACTACCAGTCTTCCATAAATCAAAGAGAACTGTGGCCTATATTAAGGAATTAAAAAGGGTCCTCTATCCCAGCATTGGTATTTGCTGCGCAGTATTGGGTGCGTATTGGGGAGGGAGGTGGGGGAAGACAGTGTGAAATGAACATTGATTTCCAAAGTCTGGCGGAGAGGTTAGACGTATTAGCCTTGTACAGTAACATCCACCGATTCCAGCACCACATACAAATGACTCTAAGGTGCATTTTGTAACAAACTGCGAATGAGTAGGAACTGGGATTACGACATCATAGAAACAGCGGAATTGCCTTCCTGGCAGATTTACCAACAACATGTAAATTTCGTTTGCTTGGTGGTTTATTTTAAAATCTGATCCGATGTCTTTGGGGATCATAGACTTCTGAAAGAAGTGGAGGTGATCGCGTTTCAGTCGCCTTACCGAGACAATTTTACATCTGAAATACACAAAAGTATTAGTAATACTATTTAGAAACATAAAATAAAGGACCTGGAAGGATTTTTAGAGATCCTCTAGCCCAGCAACTCATTTTTAAAAACCTGGCCAATTTTTTTAACTAAACATGCCAATTACTTAAAAGAATTTGCATTTTAAATCTCTGGAATTATTAAATGTTCAGTCTCAACATGACTCATGTCTCATCTTCTCGGTATTTGATAATGCATCTCACTTAGAAGATTGAGATGGCTCTAAAGAATTAGGCACTATCTTTATTACTACTACTTAAATCAGATTGTTGCCTCTGTTGGCACCTCAGTTGCTTTAAAAAGATAATTCTACACTTTTTTCATCTGCTACTTAATATAACAAGTTTTCTTAGTGAAAGAGAGAGAAATAGTAGATAAACAGATAATAGCATCACATATGCAAACTTCATACCTGCCCCATTTGACATTTATTTATCCTGGGAAATCCTCAGCAATTTATCACTACTAAGACAATTTTCTTAAAGGCCAGAAGATAAGTCATCTCTTGAGACCCAACCACTTACTTAATCTGTGTAGTAATTGTCACCAACTTCCACAACAGAAATTCTATTTTTATTCATGCATTATGTGATTAGCATGAAATAGAAAGATCAAACTGATAAACGATGGATATGAGTTGATAATATCCTTTGTACTTATTTCACAGAAGACTAGCTTAATTCATCAACTACATGAAGTGCTTCCTCAGTTTCCCAGGTGAGGAACTGCCAAAGGTAACTAACCGGGCAAGCAACAGTGGGGCCAGGGCATTCAGGCACCATAATTGAGTAAATGAGTTTTCTCTTTATACTGTGGATTACAGCCTGGATTCATGTTTCAAGCACCACCATATGCTATTAGATTTTCAAGAGACATCAATATGGATAAAAATATTTTTTAATGTCTACATTTCAGAAAATATCATGACCTTATCTCTTTTCTATGGCCCTTAGTCTCAGTTTTCCAAGCCTTTGCCACCTCCAGACTAGAATTTTGCTGGGAGCTTTACCTAGGGATTCTTTGGCAGACCACCCAGAAGCTCCAGCTGGTGCAAAATGCAGCATCCCCAACTACAGAGGGATTTGGGCAGTTGAGAAAGCAGAGGACACAATCAAAGACCAGAATCTTACCTGCAAAAACCTCAAGAGTTGGTCTGTTAGCACAAACCTTTCCAAATCAGATAGATTTTGTGCTGCACCTCAAAGCCCTCCATAACGACCTGACAATGGGTCTAACAGCTTGTCAAATGAACGTGAAGATGAGTACATTTTGCAAGCCTTATGCTGTTACTATTTTGAATGTGGAAAAACGCCTTTTCTGCTATTAGAACTGTTCAAAATGATAATAAAAATTTGAGTTGCACAGATTTTATACTTACGGTAATAAATCTCAACTCCTGGAAGTCCAATAACGCCTCAGCTAGAAAAGAAGTGAAAGCTGGAGGAGGAATCCAGCACTATGAAAGACTGAGAATTTCTTCTTGATATTCCGGAGCCCTTAAAGAGGAAGAGAAAGAAAAGGATAAGAAGACAATCTAGGAAAAACAGAGCAAACAATTGTGGAACGGAGGGATTATGCAAACACCTGTGAGCCAACCCTACAGTACAAAATCCTTCCTAGATGCCCTAGCTACCTGAAATTAGAGTCACAAAATATCCTTGGGTGTAGTGCATAAACCTAGGTCCCCAAACAGGTAACTGGAAATACAGAGCAGAACTTCATATCTGGATTATTGCAGAAGAATGAAGGGAAGAAAGAAACGCTCAGAACTCTAGCACAAGTCGTTTGGAGTTTGACTACTAGAATACCCACACTTCACCATTTTTGCAAATGACAAATTAAATGAAAAAAAAAAAAAGCCAATACAAAGTTGCTATTTTTAATGTTGTCAAGAACTAGCAAATAAAATGAACAAAAAATAAAAACAACTGCCATTTACCCTCACCATCCTTTCATAGACAAACTGCCTTTTGGTGATTTAACTCCCAATATTGAGAATACAAAATTAGAATGGACGTCTGCCCTTCCCAAAGAAAAAGGGTAGCCATATAGCCTCTCTTCTTCCAAAAAGGATGTACCAAGAAATATAAGTGCAGGAAAATTACAACAGAAAAAGATTTACCTATATTGCAATATTTCATTAGGTGTAAATGTTTTCTTATAAAAGTTTGTTAATATGCACTTATTTAACCATGAATGCAATTCAAAACAAAGATTAAATGCTCACCTCATTCCTGAATTTCTTTTATTCTTCAATACAGAACAATATAGATCACTAGGATTGGACAAAACAATAGAAATTTTTTAGTTAAATCTAATCCAGACCTTTGTGTACCAGTAGTTTTGCTATATCTCTTATCTTCACGCCCTCACCTTTACATAATCAGATATATATACATATAAGACTATGTTGTAGAGAACACAAACAAGAGTCCTAAAACCATTTCACTTAATTGATAACATTGTGGAGAACAAAGGGGTTACAGCTTCCAGACAACCCATTCACTCCCAGCGGTGTGAGGTAGAAAGCAGCCCAGGTTTAGTACTTGTTTGGTTCATAAGCCTTCTGGGAGAATCAGGAAACTGACCACCCAGCAAAGAGCACTCAGAGGTTTATTTGAGAGAAGTACCTCAGTCTGGAAACAAAATTCATCACCACTAGGACAGGTTTGGAGGTGGATCTGGGGATGGGACCCTACAAACCATGAGTCTTATTTGCCTACTAAGATCTACTCACAGGATGTTCTAGAAGGAAGCTGGAGGCTAGAGGAGGAAAAAAAGACACCCTCTTTCCTGTTTGCTTTCTCTTTTTTTTCCTGATTCTGACTACTTCTCTCCCAACACTTCATGTCAACAGTAGGCATTTTTCCACCAGAGACACTTGGCTTCATTTTGCAATTTTTCCAATACCCACAAAATCCATAGCTTTGTACATGCTTAGAGACACCAGGACTGGCCAAGTAGTACCCCTTCTCAGAAGTCCGAATTTCATCTCCTCCAAACTACTAATTTCATTAATTCCAGCTTCCTCCCCTTGTTCCCCCAGCCCTAGGGATGACACTTGCTCTTTTTGTAATTACCACTTCTGTGATACCTTGGAGTCTTTTTTGGGGGTGGGGCAGAGGTTGTGGTGGGCTTCTCAATTCTTCGATACTTAATAAATCGTCTCTGTTAGAGTAACTGATGAAGTGACACATGATTACTTTTCTAAGCATCTTTATTGAGTTATAATTCACATACCATAAAACTGACCCATTTGATGCATACAGTCCAATGGTCTTCAACAGATTCACAGAGTTGTGCAACCATCACCACTATCCAATTCTAGGATATTTTCACCATCTCCCGAAAGAAACCCCCTATCCATTATCAATGACTGCCAATCCCACTCTCTGCCCAGTCACTGGCAACCCACTAATGCACCTTTTATATCTTTGGATTTGTTGATTCTGACCGTTTCATATAAATGGAATTAAACAATATGTGGTATTTTGTGACTGACGTCTTTCACTTCACATAATACATTCAAGATTCATTCATGTTGTAGCATGTATCAGTACTTGAGCTTATTTATTGTGAAATAATATTCCATTATATGGCTATACCACACTGTTTCTTCATTCATCAAGTGATAGATATTGGTTGTTTTCACTTGTTGGCTGTTATGAATAATACTTCTATGAAATTGGTGGATGTTTTTGTGTAGATATGTGCTTTCATTTCTTTTGGGTTTATTTATAGGAGTGTGATTACATTTTAATTGGAAGAACAGGCCATAAGAAATAAGAAATATACAATTATATTTTATATGGGTATGTAGTAGCCCTTGAAATGAACCCTTTAACCCAAGCATATAGCTGATTATGGAATGCACAATCAATATACCTCAAGATCACCATTCATTGCACACCCTATTTACTCAAGTAACATTATTCCTTATTCTGTTCCCATCTTAGTATATATCTGGAGCCTGGCAAAGTCATTCAGATTGACAATCCGTTATTCAGAATTAATACATAGCCATATATGGGTCTTTATATCTCTTCATACCTTGACTCTGACTCTTTCTTATCCAGCTCTCAATCTGGTTCAGTCACTTTGAACACTGTCTATGCTCTATACTTTCCCTTTAACAAAAGAGTTTCGCATAACTACTTACACATTTCTCTACGGACTGCTTGAACTTTTCCAAGTATACGTCTGCTTCGACTCTACTGAGAATAGATTTTAGTTCTTTTATGTCTCTCTTTTTTACATCTTAACCCTATTCTACTCACTATGGTTGATTAGGGAAATTCTTCTGTTGGTTAAAAGTTCAAGCCAATATAACTCTATCATTGTCATGGTCAGTTCATGTGTCAACTTGGCCAAGTGGTGGTACCTGTTTGGTTGAACAAGTGCTGGACTGTCTTTTGCAATGAGGACATTTCATAGAATTAAATCATGAGCACGTCAGCTGCATCCACAGCTGATTCCATTTGTAATCAGCCAAGGGGGGGTGTCTGCTGCAATGAGTGATGCTCAGTCTAATCACTGGAAGCCTCTTAAGGAGGATTCAGAAGAGACAGGCTCTCTTCCTGCTTTGGCTGGCAAGCCTCTCCTGTGGAGTTCGTCCAGACCCTTCATCAGAATCGTTGGCTTCACAGCCTGCCCTGCGGATTTTGGACTCTGTGTTCCTGTAGTCACGTGAAACACTTTTATAAACTTTATATTTGCGATGTTCCCTGTTAATTCTGTTTCTCTGGAGAAACCTAACTAATACAATCATGGAAGATGATTTTAGGGTCTGGGATCTAGCACTGCCATCCCTCCTAAAAGTGGGGAATATAGGTAGAAGATGCAGCATTTAGAGCATTTTTCAGATAGGTTCCAGTCATAATTTCACCAATCAAGAGAAGATGGCTCACTCATTTCAGAATAGAAAGAACGGAATTACATAGTCTTAGTCCTCTCTGGAACTCTGTGACCTGGGCAAGGGCACTTCACCTCTCTGGGCCTTAGTTCCCTCAAATGAAAAATGAAGAGGTTGGGTGAGATGATCTCTAAAGTTCTTTTCAGTTTAGAAAAACGCTATGATTCCATAAATACTTAAGTAACATCCATTTTGAAAGTATAAACTGTGACCACTTAATCTGCCTGTAACTTCAAGAGAATAATAAAATAAGAAAATAATTCTGGTTGTAAATTATAATTGTCTGCCACTCCAACCCAAAAACTGTTATTTAGGGAGACTCCACCCCAAGTATTTCTATTATGTTCTAATGCCTATTGAATTAGTAGATCTTCTTTTTTCAAGCTTGTAACTTCATGTAAAAATGTCTGCCTACATACTCAGTCCTAAGCTTCTGCAGAAAGAAGTTAGAAGAAATCCTTTCACCTCAAAAATCCTCCATCCTCAGAGTTGTCATGTAAATTGTGGTACTATAATGCGTCATTTATTTAATAGACTTTTTTTTTTTTTGCATGGTTCTGGGAATACGAATTTGGGTCTCTGGTATGGCAAGCGTGACCTCTGCTTGCTGAGCCACCGTGGCCTGCCCCATTTCTTTAATAGACTTGTATTCAAATGCTACCATGAAATGGAAATATATTAGGTCAATGCTATTCATGAATTAGAAGAATTAGCTTATTTGATTTTCAACCACATGGCTATACCTAAAATAACGGCTAGGCAGTTATCTCCAAAACAGGGTATATGCACCTCGTTGGAAGTACTAGACTTCCTATTGGAGTGTGGGAATAAAATTTCACTGATACCTTTTCTCGTAGTCTATTAATTTCTATTTTTGAGATGTTCTATAATGCACATATATTAAGACATAAAGGCATGCATGCAATTTACAAGTAACCAAATATAATGTTTGAAGGTTTCATGCTCAAAGCTTTATTGATGAGGTACATGAACAGAATCTGGAGAACTTAGACTATTAGATAGATATGTTGTGGGGAGAGGAAAGAGGGCACAAAAGTGGTTTCCAGCAGGGGTTCTTGAGAAATTCACACCTAGGTTACGGATCTCATGGAGTACAGGAAGGAAGGATAAGAGAAGAGTGTGAAAGGTCTGAAAAGACGGTAGGGGGCTGAGATGAAGCTGAGGCAAGTGCCTACAACAGAGGAGAAGTTAAGAAATAGTAAATTTTATAAAAAGAGGAGAAAAAAGCAACTTCACCTCCTCAAACTGTGGCTTATGTTTCTGTGCTTAAAATATTATTTTAGGACACAGCTTTTGCGGATTCCTCTTACCTCAAATGGCATTCCAATTGCTCTTGTTGAATATGGCCTGCTCAAAGTGTTTTAAATTATAGATTCCAAATCTACCTGGGTCTAATTTAATACTCCTTCACCCACACCCAAAAATTGCTTTATGAATGGGAAATTTATTACATATTTCTACCAACTTACCTATGATATAAGTAATTAAAATTGGAAAAGATTTTTACACTATGAAAATAACTATACTAAATGACATTAATCATATTTTGAATTAATATAAATCAAAATGTTTTAGTCATCTAAATAATATTGAAAGAGTGGAAAATAATATTTACATTATATCCAAAACATGCAGGTTCATTGGTGCTTATCCATCTTTCTAGGTGCTGAAAACATGTTGATCATTAATATTTAGATTAGAAAAGTAATTTATAATTAGTGTAAACACATAAATTTAAACTGGTAGAGAAATAATTAAATATAATTTTCCAGAGAAAAAATTTAAAATACGCTACTAATTTTAAAGTTACAAAATAGAAAAAGTACTAAAATGAAGATTTCCCTCAGTGACCCAGAAAACTTTCAATGAAAAACTGAATTTTGGATATATTCTTCAAAAGCATTTATGAGTAATTTCTGCTCTATTATGATAAAAGTACCCTTCCTCCTTTTAAAAAAAAATACATATTTGATTGACAAATGCAAATGTTGAGAGGATATCCCAGTAGAAAACATCATGGTTTGAAGATTTTCTCATCATCTTGAATTAGAGAAAATGATGTTGCGTCATATAAATTTAACAAATCCAAAAGCAACAAATGTGTAAATAATGAAAACGCTCCATGGTCAGTAATCATTGTGAGGTCACTAAAGGAAAGCCTTTTATTTTCTTACCGTATTTTGCCATCTTCCATAGAGGATGAAAGTTTTTGCCAAATACCATTGGACTGAAATCCTGTCCACCCCATTTTATCTTCATGCAAGTTTAATACTGACTGTAGTAAATACTATTTCCTCCCTTCCAGAGATTGGAAGAAAATCCAAGGAGACCAAATCATGTTTGACAAGGTGATCCCCCACCTTCCAACATGTGATGGTCTCAGTAGTGGGAATAGTGACAAACTCTGCAACACTTCAATAGCTAGAGCTGCTTCTTCCATATTCCAAACCTAGTCATTGCATTGTAGGTTGTAGAACTATTTAAAAAAAAAAAAAAACTTTCATAACCAGAGAGAGAGTGAGTGGAGAAATGGAGTCTCCAGCAGATGAGAGATTTCAATTATTTTCAGAAAGTCAAAGAATTATAAAAGCTAAAGGATGGCTGAAAATATTTAAGTTTGAGCCCAAGATATAATATGAGGGATTACAGATGAAGTGGGAACCAACTTCCACCTTTGGAAACTCCAGAAGTTGTGTCAAGAACAAAGAAGAAGAAAATGAAAACAGGAGTGCTAACTGAAGTTATGTATATAGAACAATTCACCGATCTGTACTCTATTTGGGATACAAACCAAATTTGGCAGTATTTGAAAATTCAGAGTTTATCTTATCTACACAAAATCTGTAAGAGTTCGAATGAACTACCTTGGATTAAGTCAAATTTTCCAGTGAGAATGTTATTGACAGAATAAAACCCTCTTTGTTCCAGCTTTTGGGGGGCCTGAAACCTGATAACAGCTCTTTGCTCACTCAACCTAAAGCTCAGTCTGACAGTCAATAATCTATGCCCAGCCACACACAGAGTTCTAAGTCTACCATTGTCTACACACCTAACTATTTACCAATTAGCAGAGGGAATGCACACTAGTTAAACACTCCTTCTTTCTCACATATGAAGAGTCAACCAAGGACTTTCAAATACAAGGAGAAAGAACAGCTTAGAAGAGAAAGATCTAGTCAAATTAAAAGTAGAAAAATGATCCTGGAATGGACAGGGAATTCAAGAAATAGAGAAGGACTTTCAAAGAATTATGATTAACTCATTCATGAAGGTTCAAGAAAACATATATCCACAAAACAAGAGTAGGATATTATTTAAAAAGAAACTATATGCACCTGCCATGCTGGCAACCCATGTTCAATTTCCAGTGCCTGCCCATGCAAAAGAAAAAAAAAAGAAACTATATGACAATAAGAGAAAGCTCATGGACAATGATAATGTAATCACTGAAATTCAAGTTTTCAATAAAAGGAAAGAAATGTAAAATTCAGGAAATTCCAAAATTATAGTAAAATAAGACACCAAAAATTAGAGAAAACAAAAACATCTATATGAAGGGTCATTCCACAATTCTAAAATCTTACTATTAAAGGTAAAGTGAACAGGAAATTGTAAGAAATAAAAAGGAATATGAAAATATTATTGTTTTGAGCAGAGGAGTCACAGCATCTGATTTCCATTTAAATAGGATATTTCTGGCTTCAGTAGCAAATAGACTATAGAGAACCAAGTGTGGAAGAGGAGAAAATATGTAGGCTTCCAGAAACATCCAGGCAAGAGATGATGATAATTTGGACTAAGGTAGTAAGCTGGAACTAGTGAGAAATGGTCAGATTTTAAACAATGTTTGAAGATAAAATCAACAGAATCTGCTAATGTGTTAAATGTGTGATATGAGAAAAAGAAAGGAGTCTAGAAAAGTCATAAAAATGTTTAGCAAATGGACGAATGATGTTCTGGTGTACTGAAATGGAAAATATTGCAGTTGGAGCAGGTTTTGGGGGTAAGAGAGGAGGGAGGGAGGAGTGTGGAATTTGGCTGTGGATATATGTCAAATGTGAGGTTCATATCAGACTTCCATCTGGATTTTATGAGTAAGTAGATAAAAGTCTCTAATTTGAGGGTGACAATTCTTGCAATAGTGTATTGATGCCATTTAAAGTTAAGGTACTGGATGAGTTTTCCAAAGACTGAGTAGAGAGACTAGAGATGGTCCAGGTATACCTGAGATGACTCAGGTATAAAGAAGTTGAGGAAAACCAAACCGAGAAAGTGGTTCTACTCAGGCAAAAAGATAATCAAAACAGGATGGTATACTACAGGTCAAATGTGTTTCAAGAAGGAGGGAGTCATTATCTGTGTCAAAATCTACTTCTAAATGAATGGCATAAGGGCTTAAAAGTGATCATTGGAGTTTACAACACTGAGGTCTTTGGTGACATGACAAAAACTGCCCATGGAATGGCAAGGACAAAAACCAGAACAAATTATGTTCAAGAAAAAAATGCAAGTCCCAGGGGTGAAGGTCTCCCTGGCAGCATGGGAGATGACTCCCAGGGATGAACCTGGCCCTGGCACCATGGGATCAACAATGCCATCCCGACCAAAAGGAGGAAAATAAGTGTAGCTAATAAGGTATCAGTGGCTGAGAGACATCAAATAGAGTCGAGAAGCTACTCTGGAGGTCACTTTTACGCAAGCTTCAATTAGACATTGCTAATTACCATTACTTGCCAACCCCAACCGAAACTATTCCTGCCAATCTTAAGGAACATCTAGGGCAATTTATAAGATTATGCAAAAGAGGTTCCATGTATTAGAGTAATTTTCCAGAAACCTACACCCTCCGGATGGGTCCCTGGGCCTGATAAGTCCTGAAACTTAGAGGGCCCAGCCTCTCCAGATCATCAACTGGTTTCATCGCCCTATCCCATATTATTAACAGCCCCTTTCAACAGGAAAAGTTAGAATGGGCATATCCCCCCACCTCTAAAGAGTGGAATACAAAGATCAAGGGTGATGGTAGAGTTATACAAAGAAGGTAGGATTTAACAAATGAGCATGATTGCTGAATTATTATATTGATATTTCTTTTACTCTCCAGTGTCTTGGAACAGCTAGTAGTAAAAACCTAAAAATATAGAATTGCAATCCATACCAAACTCTGAAATCTATTCTGCAACTAATTATTGTAATGTGCTTTGAAATTTATTGTTTTTTTGTATATGTTATTTTTCACAAAAAAAAGAAAAAAAACTCGAACGTGATGATAAATGCACTGCTATTCGATGATACTGTGAACCACTGATTGTACAATTTGGATGATTACATGGCATGTGAATATACAGTATATATCAATAAAAAATAAATTTCAAAAAAAGAGAATGGGAGGAGAGGCAGTGGAAAGAGAATATAAGTAAACCTTCTGAGGAGATTTTCTATAAAAGTTATCATATATATTGTGGAAGTGTCTGGCAGTATAGTTAGGCCAAACAAATAATTTTTATGATGTGTGATATTATAGCATATTTATAAAATATCCATGGACGGGGATAATTTGATGCAGGAGAGACTTATGCAAAAAATGCCAACACAATGCCTCTAAGACAGGAAGGGGAAAACAGTGCACAAAATAGGGGCTGGCTTTAGATGAAGCAAAGGCAATTCATTTCTTGTAATGGGAGGGAAGATTGAATTTATGGCTGCAGATATGTGTAGGTCAGTAGATTTGTTGCAAAAGCACCCAGAAAAAGCCTTTTGATTGTTTCCATTTTTTCTTTCAGTGAAATAAGAAGAAAGGGCATGCTTAGAAAGGGAGCATAGGAAGTGTGGGAGGAGAACACATGAAAAGGTGTGAAGTACCCCTCTAGGAGAGGAAATGAAGGAGGATTGCAGGGCAGCACCAAGAGCCCACTTGAGATTAGTGGTCATGAACTTAAAGAGAGACAAAGGAGCCTGATTGTGTGCTTTTCTTCAGCTCTGGTCAGCTGCTCAGGACAGCTGCACAGGGGGTGAAGTGTTGAATTTAATAGGCATGGTGTTGTGTAAGGCCAGGATAATGGAGAAATAAGCAAAGGAACGGAGGTGACAAGCAAAGCACTCATTCTAACAATGGGCTACAGGATCTAATGCCAGTAAGGATGGAAGTGAGGCCATGAAGGGTGCAATGGACAGTGAAAAAGTGATAAGGATCTGGGAATTGGAAGGGAAAGATTTTGGAGTCAGGACAATAGAAAGAGAGCAAGAATGAAAAAAAAAATAAAGCAGGGGATAGTCTGAAATTGGGGCACATGAAATTGAGATTAGGGAGGGATGAAGTAATTCATAATGTCAAGATCTAGGATGTGACTAGCTGGGCTAAAGTGGGTGGAAGAGAAGCTCATGGAACATGAGGTCAAGGACCCGAGCATTCAGGAAATTGAGAGGAGTTGTTCCACATAGAAATTAAAATCACCAAAATTTATAATGAGTTGTGTTGGTGAAAGATAATTGGTGAATTAGTTGATGAGATTTTCAAGTAATGAAGGAACAGTGTCTCAGGACTCTGTTGATGATCACAGCAAGGACGAGTATAAGGAAGCATAATCTAGGGGCATAAATTCCTGAGAAGGGATATTTTAAGTGGGAGAGGGGATTTGTAATGGCCTGGCGGAAGACACTGAGAACAAAGATGACTAACACCCCTCCAGGCCCCATAGTATGAGGGAGAGATAAATCCACAACTTGAGAGGGCAGCTGAAAAATAGTGTCCTCAACAGGAAGTGCAAAGGAGAGAACCAGATTCTCAGTTAAACAAAAAGAGTGAAGAGAGGCTTTTGTGAGGAGGCTGAAGAAATAGAGTAGGTGTCCGCAAACTGTTGGCAAATCCCACCTGGCTCCTGGTTTTTAATCCTGGGAGCTAAAAATAATTTCTACATCTTTAAATGGCTACATTTAAAATGTCTATACAAGTAATCCATGATATACTCGATTCTCCTCTTGGCCCAGAAGTCCTAAAATATTTATTATCTGGCCCTCTAAGAAAATTTTTGTTGACCAGTGATACAGAAGATTTTGCTGATGACTGACAGGAAAGTGCTTAGATGAGTCAAACTCAGGGAGATACAGAATCATATCAGAATGGCAGTTGGGTTTTTATGTTGATCTATTACAGAGGGATATAGTCATGACTAAATTTCTCCTAAGGATCTCATGTGTGAGTGGGTGTATAGGTCTGATTTCGGATTATTTCAGTGGTCTCTTTCTCTACACATGCATCAGTACTCCTTGCCTGTTTCGAACTGTTGTGTACACCAGAAAAGCCATGTTCTTTAATCCTCATTCAATGGTATTGGGTGGGATCTTTTTGACTAAGTGGTTTTCATGGAGATGCAACCCACCTAATTGTGGGTAGGATCTTGGATTAGGTGGTTTCCATGGAAATGTGTGTTCACCCATTCAAGTTGGGGTCACTTACTGGAGCCCTTGAAGAGTGAATGATTTTGGAAAAAGCTCATAGCTTCTCCAGAGACCTTTGGAGATGCAGAAAGAAAATGCATCCCGGGGAAGCCACTTGAAGAAGCCAGGATAGAAAGCAAGCAGATATTGCCTTGTGACTTTCCAGTTGACAGAGAAACCCCGAACATCATCGGCCCTTTCTTGAGTGAATGTATCTTTCCTTGGATGCCTTAGTTTAGACATTTTCATAGCCTTAGAACTGTAAACTTGCAACTTTAAAAATTCCCTTTTTAAAAGCCATTCTATTCTGGTATATTGGATTCTGGCAGCTTTCACAAACTAAAACAATTCCATTACTTTTAACTTCTCCAACTTTATAATGCCACCTTTTTCTTTTTCAAGTGCAATTTCACTAAGATATATTCATACACCATACAATCTATGCAAAGTATACAATCAACGATTCACAGTATCATCCCATGTTTGTGAATTCATCACCATAATCAATCTTAAAACATTCAGATTACTCCAGAAAAAGAAATAAAAAAGAAAGCCCTGAACACCCCATACCCGAAATCCCCCTGCCCCTTATTGACCCCGAGTATTGTATTCTATCCATTTTAAAGGCATGCAGTAAAGGTAAGTTAACTGAGACAGTGTAGTATTGTCAGAGATAGATAAATAGATCAGTGGAGCAGAATAAAACATCCAGAAGTAGGTCCATGCAAATACAGCAGCCAACTTTTTTTTTGCTACATAGTTATACAATCATTATCAGAGATCAAGGCTACTAGATTATAGTTCAACAATTTCTGGTATTTCCTTTTAGCTATTCTAATATACTAGAAGTTAAAAAAGAAATATCTCTATAATGACTCAGTGGTCATAATCATTTGTTAAGTCCTAATTTCTCAGTTACACCTCCTCCCTCTCATCTGATCATTCTCTCAGTCTTTGGGGATATCTGTGCAATGGCCATTTTAATGTCTTTATGCTGAAAAAGGTGTTGACCTTATGGGGTAGAGGAATGAAACTGGTTGATGCTCTTGAAGAGACTATTACCTCTGGATTTCAGGGCTTATCTGACATAGGAAAAATCTGGAGACCTTAAGTTTCTGAAAAAAATAAATTTACTAGCTAAGATGCTTACAAATACTTAGATAGATCCCAGAGTATTCTTTAGAGTTTCCAGAAATACTGTTGGTTGGGGTTTGAAATATATGGCTGAAGCTTGTATAAGAGTAACCTCCATAATGACCTCTCAACTGTATTTGAAATCTCTCAGCCATTGAAACTTTATTTTGCTCCATTTCTTTTCCCCCTTTAGGTCAAGAAGGCTTTCTAAGTCCCACAAAGCCAGGGCCAAGCTCATCCCTGGGTCCTAAGGGTTTTTTGATCAAGCTATGGTAGGAAGACTATTAATCCAGTGAGAAAGGGAAGAAAACAGGTATCTTTTCAGGGGAAAGAAGAACTACTTGGGGCCCTGGTTCTGTCACTACTATCTCAGTGTCTAGGCTGCTAGGGGAGCCATGAGGGAACATGTGAGGCTCTCGGTGTGCTCCTAGGTGGCTCCTCCCAGTATGTGTTCCCCAAGTCTGTGTTCCTACTGCCTTGTGTCAGTATATTACTTAATGATCATTAAAACTATGATGGGATAAGGAAGGGATCTTACCCTACATCTTACGAATGAGCAAACCAAGGTTCGGAAAAATTAAATGATTTAATCAAGATCACACTGATAAGAAAATTGAAAGCCAGCCTTGCCTGGAACCAGATCTTCTGACTATTAAGTCAAGTGCTTTTTCCTCAAAAGCTGCTTGCATGTTGTTCCAATATTATGTACTCATGAACATATGACAGCATATGGGAAGTGCTTCCTGCAAAACAAGATATCAGAAAAAGGAGGATGCCCTTTAAGAGTTGTATTCATTAAACGAACACATGTGGTTTCTTAGACAACCCAACCTTTGATTAGTAGAAACAAATTTTCTAACTAATCAGAGACAGGAGTGCATTGAAAGAAAAGAAAAACTATTCAGACATACATATAAACAGATGAACCCATTTTGAACATGAATTTCAGATAAGAATGTTAGTAGAAAAGAAAAGAACAGTACTGAATCCAAGAATCACATTCTATACTGGAGATCAATTCTCTGAAACAAGGCAAAGACATTTCCTCATTTCTACCCAGCACAATGCAGCAAATGCTCATGGGACTATGTATTTTTTATCAAGCAAACTTCAAGTAACCTGTTCAATTTGAAATTCCTGGCTTGTCCTGAATAAGTTAACTAGCAGTTAGAACACTACAAGGAGCTACCCTCTTTGTAAAATAAGTGAAATAGCCCTCTCAAGCATATTTCCATTGGCTACAAATATAAGTACTTTCACTCTATCATCTGGTATGTGATGAACTCAAATGTCTAAGCTCAAGGATGAGGGTCAGACTCAGAATTGTAGTAAGCATCCTTAGATTATTTGCAAGGAGGAATATCAGTGTCAAATAAACTTTTTCTTCCTTTCAGTCTTCAGTAGTGCAAGTTAAATATGATAGTTTATTTTTTAATATTTTTATTGTAAAATATATATACAAAGAGAAGAAAAAAAAAAGCAATAAATTTGAAAGCACACTTCAACAAGTAGTTGCAGGACAGATCCCAGAGTTTGTCATGGCCTACTATTCTACAGTCTCAGAATTTTCCTTCTAGCTACTCCTAAACACTGGAGGCTAGATGAAATATTAGTGATTCAGTGCTCAAACTTGTCTGTTAAATCCTATCCTCTCTGTTATACCTCCTCCTTCTCCGTTGATCCCACTCCCAATCTATATAGTACCCTAGGCAATTCCTGTTCTGACTTTTTCCATGTTGAGAAGTAGTGTCAACATTAAAGAATAGGGAGATATAATTAATTGATAATCGTGGAGAGCTGGTCTCTCTGGATTTCAGGATTTATCTGACCTAGGAACACTCTGGGAATTGTAGGTTCCAGGAAAGCAAACTCAGTGCATGAAACCTTTTTTTTTTTTACATGGGCAGGCACCAGGAAATGAACCCGGGTCCTCGGGCATGGCAGGCAAGCACTATTACCTGCTGAGACACCATGGCCCACCCGCATGAAACCTTTTTAGAGGTACATTTAGAGCCCTAAGTATTCTCAAGAGTTAACAAGAGTGATGCTGGTTGGGGGTTAGCAAACCATGGCAATCAGCACTATGTAATTGAAGCTTGCATAAGAGTTGCCTCCATAACAGATTCTCAAATCCACTTTATCTCTCTTGGTCACTGATGCCTCATTTTATTGAGCATCTTTGAATGCCTCTTTCC
This sequence comes from Tamandua tetradactyla, assembly GCF_023851605.1. Lineage (NCBI taxonomy): Eukaryota > Metazoa > Chordata > Mammalia > Pilosa > Myrmecophagidae > Tamandua > Tamandua tetradactyla. The sequence continues at coordinate 11,705,461 of NC_135350.1, forward strand.
TCCCCTTAGTCTGAAAGGCATTGTCTGTCCCACGGTTTCTGGACCAGACTCATCCTTGGAAACCCCATGTTGCCAGGGAGACATTCACCACTAACTATCATGTCCTATGTAGTGGGGGAGGGCAATGACTTTCCTTGCAGATTCTGGCCAGGAGAAAGAGAGACCACATCTGGACAATAAAGAACTCCCATGCCTCCCCATGGACTGATTAGCTTCTCCCCCACAAAAACAAGCTCCGTAAGGGCAAGCCTCGAAATCAAGGGCCTGGCCTATTTTCTAGGGAGTCCCCAATGGTTGAGAGGGTACCTGAGGCTTCCCAGATGAAAAAGTTCAATTGTTCCATAGATATATATTTAAATACCTTTTTCCCTTTGGAACCTCAAGGGACTCCACCAACACCTCCCAGTTATCAGCCCACCACAGTCTGAGATGTGTGCCAGCATTATACCAAACTATACAGAATCACAAGCCCTCATTTCCACTCAGGACCCCAGGAGTCTGAGTTGTTCAAATGAGCTACCTAGGCAGGTTGACTTAGATTGTGTATTATAGAAAATTTAGGTTCTAGAAGTAATAAATATTTCTGCCTTTGGTCCCATACAGTAGGTGAAGGTCTGGAGTACATACCTATCTGTATTTTGATTCACCTTAGACCCAGCCAGATTGGCTTCATCTAATTGAGACTTCATCTTCCCTTTGGCTACTTTAATGGTTATTATCATAGCTGCGCTAACCTTCAGAGCTTTAGCACGCCATCTCTGGGTCCCAGGTGTCAGAGTTACTCAAAGTCCCAGGGAAATACCAGCTAGTATACATATAGCTCAGCATCTCAGCATCCAGAAATACATCTACAACTTCACACTGAGTGAGGCTGCTCTGAGGCTTTACAATTTAGGCTCTAATTTTTTAAATATAATATTGAAACTATACTCATAATGATTTTTTTGTTGCTCACTGCAATTTCAGGTGCTCACTAAAGAAGTGAATTTGATTTACTATCAGAAACAGTTAACTCGATTGATAATTATCATAGAATTCTCAATGTGGAATTATTTATCTTAATCTCGCTTTCTGTGACATGTTTGAACCACTCATTGTTAATGTAATGGTCCATATGTTAAGATGTTAAGTATTTATTCATTGATTCATCTTGAAATGTTGAAAAATATTTTATTTTAGAGGTTTGCCATTTATATAATGGATTTAAAAATATGACATTGAGATTATTCTCAATGGAGAGTATCATCTAAGTCATAAAATGAAAAACAGTGATATGAGAGGTATCAAAGGGGAAACAAACATTTGCTGAGCTTATGGTACAAATTATCATGTCAATGATAATATGTATCAACCAGTTTAGGCTAAATAATGTTATGATAACAAACCATCTCAAAAATATTAGTGACTTACAAAATAAGGGTTTCTTTTTCATGCTCATTATTTGTCAGAAATAGCTTCTGTTCCATGTTTTTTCATTCCATACCTGCAATTTTGCTGGTTTTACAGCAAACAGAAAAGATAGCATGCTGGAACCACACAGGAGCTCTACCAACATTTTCTCAGAAACAGTATGTGGCATTTCCACTCAAAGTATCCCCAAACAAGGGAAATTGGGACAAGGAAGTGTAGTCCTCCTAGAGTGTAGTGATTCTTTACAAAATGTTTAATATTTTTAATGTTTCCCAGAGAAAAGCTAACATGCACTTACCAGAGGTGATATTACACAGCACTTTGCCAGAATTATTCCAGAGGCTTTATAATATCCCTTAAGTACTGTTACGAGTTGAATGACGTCCCCTCAAAAGATAAGTTCAGGTTTTACTCCTGGTCCTGTGAATGTGGCCTTACTTGGAAATAACATCTTTGAAAATATGATCAGTTAAGATAATGCCAAAAAGGGTTAGGGTGGGCCTTAATGTCTTCATAAAAAGGTGGTTTTATAAGAAGAGGAAATCTCGATACAGATGCAGAAGATAAGGCGGCAGGGGAATGCATCTGCAAATTAAGAAACACCAAGGATTGCTGGTAAGCATCAGAAGCTAGAAGAGGAAAGAAAGGATTCTTCTCTGCAGATGTCAGATGGAGAAAGGCCCTACTGACACTGGCACTTTGCTTTCTGACTTCTAGCCTTCAGAACCATGATACAATACATTTCTGTTATTTTAAGCTATCCAGTTTGTGATAGTCTGTTATGGCATCCCTAGGAAACTAATCCAAGGACAAGTAGGAATGCCACCTGAGAGGACAACTGTGCCTCTCTTTCTGAATGGATTCCTACTTGGGGTATATAGAATGTAGAACATGTGATCACTCTTAGTTTTCTCTATTTGTTGGGTGATCCCCCTCTCGCTTGCAGTCAGATCCTAGGCTTGCATTAGGCCACCCAGTTCCTGACCCAGTTCTGGCTCAGTGAGACATACGCCACGTCTCTGGCAATCTCACATTCCCAGTCATCCGCTCGCTCTCTCACCAACGCTGCTCAGTCCTTTATCCCTACTGCTCTGCTCTGCTTCAGGAGTCCCTGGACTCAACCAGTCTCCCCTCCAATCACCTGAACCCCATCTGCCCACATTTACTCAGACAAATCCCAGACCCGGCTCTTCTCCTCAAATGTGGCTGATGAATGCCACTGTTGCACATTGCTGGTTAAAAGTACATAGAAAATCGATGTGAACAAACAAATAAAAGTCATATAAATGTGTTTAGGGTAACTGAACTCTGTAAGCATAGGGTCCATAAAAGGTGATAATTAACTTCATTGGTAGTAGTAAGATAAGAAACTATTCTTTGACTTTATTACAAAGCGGTCCCTATGGACTTTGGTGGCCAGTGGGATTTGAACTAAGTAGACTTTGGAAAAATGAGACAGAAACTCAAATTCTCATATGCATTTAGCAACTTTTTTTTTATTAATTAAAAAAAATTAACAACAAACAAAACATTAAGATATATTCCATTCTACATATACAATCAGTAATTCTTAATATAATCACATAGTTGCATATTCATCATTTCTTAGAACATTTGCATCAATTTAGAAAAAGAAATAAAAAGACAACAGAAAAAGAAATAAAACGATAACAGAGAGAAAAAAAAGATTATACATACCATACCCCTTACCCCTCGCTTTCATTTACCACTAGCATTTCAAACTAAATCTATTTTAACATTTGTTCCCCCTATTATTTATTTTTATTCTATATGTTTTACTTCTTTGTTGACAAGGTAGGTAAAAGGAGCATCAGATGCAAGGTTTTCACAATCACACAGTCACATTGAGACAGCTGTATCATTATTCAATCATCATCAAGAAACATGGCTACCGGAACACAGCTCTACATTTTTAGGCAGTTCCCTCCAGCCTCTCCACTACATCTTGAACAACAAGGTGATATCTACTTAATGCATAAGAATAACCTCCAGGATAACCTCTTGACTCTGTTTGGAATCTCTCAGCCATTGACACTTAGTCTCATTTCACTCTTCCCCCTTTTGGTGGAGAAGTTTCTCTCAATCCCTTGATATTAATTCTCAGCTCATTCTAGGGTTTTTCTCAGTCCCTTTATGCTGAGTCTCAGCTCATTCCAGGATCTCTGTCCCACGTTGCCAGGAAGGTCCACACCCCTGGGAGTCATGTCCCACACGTGGGGGGGGTGGTGGTGAGACTGCTCGTCGCGTTGGCTGGAGAGAGAGGCCACATCTGAGCAACAAAAGAGGCTCTCTTGGGGGTGACTCTTAGGCCTAAATTTTAAGTAGGCTTGACCTATCCTTTGTGGGGTTAAGTTTCATATGAACAAACCCCAAGACTGGGGACTGAGCCCACAGCCCTGGTTGTCCACACTGCTTGTGAGAATATCAAGAATTCAACTTGGGGAAGTTGAACTTCTCCCCGTTCTCACCATTTCCTGAAGGGGGCTTGCAAATACTTTTCCACTCACTGATCAAATCACTCTGGGATTCATCGGGGCATCACTCTGGACAAACCAACAAAATCTCATGTCCTACCTGAGATTCCAAGTACTTATGACGTTCAATCAAACTATCTACATAAGCTATATTAGGAAATGCTCTAGTCAAAATATAAATTTTGTAACAAATAAACATTTGTTGCTTTAGTCTCACACATAAGGTGACATTTTAAAGTATTAGTTCTCATCTATTTTCAGCACCCTGCAATAATGACATTCCTTTGTTCTTCTTCATGCAAAAACATTTTAAAAATCTGTACATTGTACATTTCACTATTATTATACACTCTAGGCATTCCTAGATTATACCATCTCAGTCTTTAACATCTATCTTTCTTTCTGATTTCATTTATGTCCCCAGCCCTCCTCCCTCTATCATTCTCACATGCAGCTTCATTCAGTGTTTTAACATAATTATATTACAGTTAGGTAGTATTGTGCTGTCCATTTCTGAGTTTTTGAATCCAGTCCTGTTGCACAGTCTGTATCCCTTCAGCTCCAATTACCCAAAATCTTACCCTATTTCTATCTCCTAGTGGTCTCTGTTACCAATGACATATTCCAAGTTTATTCACTAATGTCAGTCCATATCAGTGAGACCATACAGTATTTGTCCTTTAGTTTTTGGCTAGTCTCACTCAGCATAATGTTCTCAAGCTCCATTCATGTTGTTACATACTTCATAAGTTTATTCTGTCTTAGAGCTGCATAATATTCCATCGTATGTATATACCACAGTTTGTTTAGCCACTCGTCTGTTGATGGACATTTTGGCTGTTTCCATCTCTTTGCAATTGTAAATAATGCTGCTATAAACACTGGTGTGCAAGTGTCCGTTTGTGTCTTTGCCCTTAAGTCCTCTGAGTAGATACCTAGCAATGGTATTGCTGGGTCATATGGCAATTCTATATTCCGCTTTAGCTGAATAGCAACTTTTAAAAATGTAATAAAAATATACATAAATAGCACATAAAGTTCACAGAATCAATTCCAAGAAATAGAGAAAACTAAGAACAATCACATATTCTATAGTCTATATACCCCAAGTAGGAATCTATTCAGAAAGAAAGCCACAGTTGTCCTCTTAGATGGCTTTCCTGCTTGTCTTTGGATTAGCTTCCTAGGGATACCATAACAAAGTGTCACAAATTGGATAGCTTAAAAATGTAATAAGAATATGCATAATTCGCACATAAAGTTTACAGAGTCAATATCTATAGCATCTCTATTTAGAAAGCATCGAATTATAGCATACTTAAAATCAATAACAGCACTAACATAACTATAAACCACACTAGTTTATTCCTAGGTGTTCTAGTTTGCTAGCTGCAAGAATGCAATATACCATAAACGGAATGGCTTTTAAAAAGGGGAATTTAATAAGTTGCTAGTTTACAGTTCTAAGGCCGAGAAAATGTCCCAATTAGAACAAGTCAATAGAAATGTTCCATCAAAGGCATCCAGGGAAAGATACCTTGGTTCAAGAAGGCCGATGAACTTCGGGGTTTCTCTCTCAGCTGGAAGGGCACATGGCAAACATAACTATAAACCACACTAGTTTATTCCTAGGTGATCTAGTTTGCTAGCTGCCGGAATGCAATATACCATAAATAATACTTCCCTTTTAAAAAGGGGAATTTAATAAGTTGCTAGTTTACAATTCTAAGGCCAAGAAAATGTCCCAATTAGAACAAGTCAATAGAAATGTTCCATCAACGGTATCCAAGGAAAGATACCTTGGTTCAGGAAGGCCGATGAACTTCGGGGTTTCTCTCTCAAGTGAGGAGGCACATGGCGAACACAGTCACAGTTTCTCTCTTGGCTGGAAGGGCACATGGAGGGTACAGAGTCATCTGCTAGCTTTCTCTCTTGGTTTCGTGTTTCATGAAGCTCCCCGGGAGGCATTTTCCTTCTTCATCTCCAAAGGTCAGTGACTGTGGACTTTCTGCTTCGTGGTGCTACAGCATTCTCTGCTCTCTCCGAATCTCCTTCATTTTCCAGAATGTTTCCTCTTTTATAGGACTCCAGAAACTTCTCAAGACCCACCAAAACGGCTGGAGTCATGTCGTCACCTAATCCAGTTTAACAACCACTTTTGATTAAATCACATTTCCAGGGAAATGATCTGATTACAGTTTCAAATATACAGTATTGAATAGGGATTATTCTACCTTTATGAAATGGGATTTTGATTAAAGCATGGCTTTTCTAGGGTATATACATCCTTTCAAACCAGCACACTAGGTTTAAAAAAAAAGTCATGAGAACTACACAAATTGAACTTAAGTATATAATATATATTCTTAACAATAAGGGGAGACAGACAGTAAATAAGTACTGATTTATTCACATCCTCAGAGTTAAGTCTGTACAAAAACTATCACTGTTTTCCACTATTGTGCTACTAGGTTGTTTTGTTTCACATTTAGGATGAAAAGACCAAGTGTTGGTTTTAGATAGAGGTTCCTACTTATTTAGGCTTCCAGCTCTATCCAACAGAAGGGAGCTCACAAATAAGAAAGAGAAATCTCTCCCATTTCTGCCCTTGTATCTTACACATAAGTGGATGAATCTAAACCCGATAACACTTTATGAAAGCTGTGTTTGACAGCAACATCTTGCGCAACCAATCTTTCCTTTTTACAAAATGAGAGACCTCGTTTACAGTCTTTCTATTTAGAGGCAATAAGTAATTTTTCTTGCCTAACATCTGAGAACTATTTTACATAATATTTTCCAACTTTCCTTAGATTACCCTGCAGGGATAAGCCATTCAGGTTAGCTGGAGTTGTCTTTCGTCATTTTCTTTTCAAATGTGCTGGTCTTGACAGGTCAGCTACCAGCTAGTTGCAGCACGTACTGGGATAACACTGGTTGTGTGTGTTGAGGCTCTTTGGTGGAAAGATAATGTCAGAAGACACACAAAGCTGATGTGTGATAAATGTACTTAGCTTTTAGTAACATTGCTTCAATTTTCCATGTGGGAATCTCTGCAGGAATTAAGTTCACGCACTGGAATTATTCTCTACATCCTTGCTTTAAGATCCAAGATGGAGAGGAAAAGGGATTAATTGTTCACATTAACTAAACATGACTCTAACAGTATTTAAACTCTTTTTCTTTTGAAGGTTAATAAACAGGAAAAAGCAAGTGATCAAGATGTAACCATAATTATTACAAGATTTACTTCAGACTGGTACTTAAAGCTACAAGGCATTGTCATTGCAAGCAATCTTCTTTAACGACAATTTCAATTTAAGATTATTCAGGATTTTTCATAAGTGGTCTAAACTTATTCAATTTTAAAATGACGTAATAAAGGTGGTGACATTTTTGCCATTCAATAGTAGTAAAAATAGAAAGATTACGGTAGTCTATTAGTCTCAAGCTATTGCTTTGCACAGCTGGTAAAGTAAAAATAAATGCATGATAGACTGACAATTATAAGTACAACTTGAGATTAAAATTTAGAATCAAATTATGAAGGAAGTCTGTGATGCTCTACTAGGTACTGATTGAAATGAGGAGTTAAAAATTTGTGAGATTGGCATAATATTCATATGGCCCACCAATAGTAAAGTTATTTGAATTTATTCAGTGCTGTATGCTTTGAAATAGTTTTTCTTTGAAATAACTTATTTGTTAAAAAATTTGAACACAAAAAGATGTCATCAGTGTATTTTCTATTGTTCATTTAATTTGCTATTCTACAAACAAATTCAAAGGAGTTCAAGGTTCAAAATTATAGAGAGAAACATCTCAAATTGTTTCTTTGCTAAAATCTTTGTGTTCTTATTTTCCATTCTTTAATCACAATTCCTGCTGTTGAAAAGATGTCTATTAAATCAATGGGATACACTCAACAACTAAATTATATACAAAAACTATACAAAGTTAAAACTCCACAATGTATTTCTGTCAATAGCTATGTTTCAAGGGTAACACTTAGGTTTTGTTTTAGTTTCTCAGGCTTTAGTTTCAAAGGCTGGAAGGTTTGCTTCCTCCCGGGGTGGGACTCTTCTGACTGGCCGGCAGTGATTTTCCATCAGTTTACAATGCACGTGGGGACGTCTTCTCCTTTGTATTCCAGCTTCCGTTGACTTCCAGCTTCTTCCTTCTCATACAGTTTTTCTCTCTGATATTCTCCATAAGAATTCCAGTAATAATATTAAAACCCACCCTTATTCAGTTGGGCCACACCTTAACAGAAGGGACTTCATCAAAATGTCCTATTTACAATGGGCTCCCCCTCGCAGGAATGGATTAAAATTAAGAACATGTTGGGGTTTTTTTTTTTTTTTTTTCCTCTCTGAGGAACATAACTCCAAGTTACCACAAGTACTAATGATTGCATTTTGGAGGCAAGGATTCAAACCTTGGTTCTATAATGCGTTAGCGTAGCTTGGTATTAAAGAACACACATTCTGAGACCAGACACCTGTTTTGGAAGCCTGTTTTGCCATTTACTGGGTGTGTGACTGGGAAAGTTACTTAATCTTTCTGGGCCTCAATTTATTTATCTACAAAAATTAGAATCATCATAGTACCACTTCATAGGTGCTATTGTGGATTAAAATTTGTTTATATATATAATATACATATATATTATATATATAGCACTTAGCAATGCCAGGATCACAGTAAATGCTATGTATTTGCTTTATTATCATTAGTATTATTAACATTATTAAATATTATTATTACCATTATCATTATTAGCCAAATGAATTTTATCAAAGTTATTTAACCCCACCAAACCTGGGTGCTTGTCCTTCAAATGGGTTAATAACATTCTCCACCTTATGGAGTTGTAGTGAAGATGGAAAAGCTATGGTATGGTAAGCTCTTAGAAAAGTCCATGGCATATAGGAAGTACTGAAAGTTCACTGGTAATCTTTAGCAGCTGCTCTTGGGACTTTTTACTTCTCTAGTGGTAGAGCCATAACGAATTCTCTTGAAGCAAGACTCTAACTTAATTTTCTAGTTCTGTTTTTCCCCATTCCCTATTACACACCTCCGTAGTGGTAGCCTGCTTTCTGCCTACTAGGTCCATATGCCAACTTGTTTGACTAATTTCCGATACCCGGGGGGCTCTGCTTCCTTGTCAAACACAGTGTTTGAAATTATGGTTGGAAAAAGTTAAAGTAGTAATATTCAAATTCATGATACTCTTAAGAGTAAATGTCAGTCTTGTCAAGAGCCAGTGCTCCCTTACTTACTCCATCTCTCTCAGAAGTCTCTTGCATGAGCCTTTTTGTCAACATTCCCCTAATGGGGCATGGCTTGGCATGTGACAAACAGGCCCCACACTCTACCCTGGATGTCTTTGCTCTAAAAGCGAAGGATGGCAGAGCACATTTTTAAATAAAATTACTGCTAGACTCCAGATTCATATAGTAAATAGCCTTCATTATGGGGTTTTAATTCTGTCTACCAATTGATACAGTCTTAGATGCAGCAGGGGGAGAAGATGAGGTGTGCTTTTCACTCTTGAAATCCTCCAGCCCTTTCTCTCCTGATCATGTGAGAAAGGTCCTTTAAATTAGGAAACTGATGTTCTCATCTGTTAGCATGTTTAATCCCTTGCTTTTCTCCCCCAGATTTCCATAAATTCTTCTCCTCAGTCTTCTAAGTTTCTATCCTGTGCGCCGTTATGCTAAAAGTGTCTCCACTCTAGGGTGCATTACCAAAACAAACAAAAAAAATCATCATCCTGCCACATTTTTGAAAAGATAAACACAATTGTCCTTCGTGCATAAAGGCACTATGTAAGCCAATGAATCGTATGAAATCAAGTCTTTCTGCTCAACTACAGGAAAATGGTCTCAATTTTTTTTTCAGGTAAAAATTCTGCTATTTGCTCTTTCACTTTCCACTAGTTTTATTTACATGATCAAATATCTTCTCTAAAGTTTCACGTTCTCTCATTTTACTTGATTAGAAGCAGGATGTTTCATTGTAATGGGTGTCGATAAATCTGGTTTGCCAACTTGAACTTGAAGTATCTTATCAACATACTTATGGTACATGATTGATTTTCACCCAGGCCTATTCCCTCCAAGGCCTGTTTTCAAAGTGAACCTACTTTATGGTGACACTGTGGGCTGACTAGAACCCAATAGTGACTATGCACACTGAACCCAGTAGTGATAGCTTAGAAGGCTTGAATGAAAGCAATAAGGGTGATGAGGCTACTAACAGAACTGGGAAAACCAGGAATATGATTATGTGTTCAGAGAAAAGCATTACTATTGTTTTTAGAAAAGCTGAATTTGAGTTGATGGAAGTATTTAAGGATAAAGGGCTAGCTGAAACTATTGTGTAAGAAAATGATCAAGGTCGAAAACAAACATTGAAGAGTCTTTAAATAGTAATTGTTCTAATTTTGGAAAGATAATTTTATGACAGACTTTAAGCTACAATGTAACCTATACCATGTCAAGTTATGTTTACCATTCCAGGGTAAGCATGAAAAATATTTCCTTATCTGATTTTATTTTGGAATACCACATGTACGAAGAGATAGTACAAAATAATTGTGCCTTTATCTCTGGGCCTGTGGCCAGCTCTCGACTTGTCCGTGTCTAGAATTGTGTACATTTATTACAAAACCATTTGCTAATGGTCAGGGTGGGAATCAGTCACCTATCAGAAGCCTCTGAAAGTCCGTCTCGTTCACATGGGTTCTGAATGGCTCTTTCACTTGACTTTCAGTGTTTCACTTTCTCTTTAGTGCTGCTGCATGAGACAGTTCACCATTAACCAAATGACATTTTACACCTAAGAGCTAATCATTCTTCATAGCAGGCCAAACTGACTTTGCTAGTTAGTTTATATGAAATTCATGTCTCAAATCGCTGAGAATTGCAAGATCATTATTTGTCACTGAGAATTATGCAGGAGGCAACCAAATGGAACTCTGATGTAGAGTCGGTGCCCAGTGCAGACAATTCACATTTTAATATTATATATTCACCAAAACAAATTCAGGGATTTTCAGATTTAAGAGAATTTTAAAAATAATATTCCCTTATATGAAAATAAAAAGTCTTCTTTTCCATATAATCATAAAAGATATCAAGGGGATTTCAAGTTAATAGTCTCACTTTAAAGATCTCGGCAAAATAGAACACAATGAAAAATTGCAAAATTGTAGTTGTTTGAAAAATATTCCAGTCCTATGTTTCAGGTATTTTTTAGTAAAATCTCAGATTTCCTAAATATTTTACACACAAAACATGGAATAATTTGCCAAAACTAATGCTTATCATGAAAATTATGCTCTATCTTAATTCCCGTTCATTATTTTAAATCACTGGTTCTCAAAATTTAATGTGTCAAAGAATCACCTGGATATATTTCTAACTCCTTAGAGAGTCTTATGCAATAAATCTGGGCATGAGACCAGGAATCTGCACTTTTCACAAATATACCAAGTAATTTTTAGTCATAGAGTCTGCAAACCAGCCTTTGAGAAACTGTTCTATACAGTTCTAGAGATGTTTTAAAACCACAGTGAATGTGGTTTTAAATGGTAATAATCATTTTAAATAATAATGATTTAAATTTAATTATATTAAATAATAATCATATTAAAACAGGCTTCCTTAAAGGCTGTTCTTTAGAATCCAGCCATATCTTCATTACTATGAATAAAGAAGGAAAATCTTTTACAGAGTCTTATGCCAAATAATATATAGATATATAGCCAACTTTTATCCAACTAAAAGAGTTTTAATTTTGGGACCCCTTGCATTCTTGTATAAATTTTATGTCAATGATATTCAGCAAGAAATAGTCTTTTGTGGTAGAGTTTTCAAGCTCTCCTAGTATATGTTGCAATTTAAACTTGTCTGTTATGAACAATGAAAGCATCATATTATCAAAATCAAAACAAAACAAAACAGAATGTTCACTGCAGCTCATGAGCAAATTCTGAGCACTCCTTATCACCAGACAAAGGTAGTGGATTCTGTTGCTGGATGCACACAAATGACCAATTCCAGAGACACCAAGTTTTCAAAGAGATAAAAAGTTTATTGGTAGCAGGAGAACTGCCCAAATTCTGTCTCCCGGAACTGCAGCTATTCTGTTCGTTTTATAGCTTCAAAAGATGAGCAGGGGGTGCATGGATAGTTCGATGGTAGAATGCTTGCCTTCCATGCAGGAGACCCGGGTTTGATTCCCAGACATGTATCCAGAAGAAAAAGAAAAAAGGAAAAAAAAAAAGATGGGCTGATTTTAGGATAATGAGTTAACAGCCCTGGATGATATAATTAGAGGTGATCTAATTATTGAGCATGCACAGATTGATTACAACCTCAGTCACTGAATGTAAGTAAGAAAATGGCAGCCTTAATATGATAATGGAGGTGACTTTTAGTATTTTAGTCAGTATAAGTGACTTGTGGGTTAAGGTCTAAGCTACTGTGCAGGTCTGTCGGGCCCATTTTGGTTAGATCCAGGTTCGGTTATCAAGATAACTTTGGACTTGATGTGAGTCAGTTCTGGACTGACCCAAGACCCTTCATTAATAAACATTAGGAGCTGTCTTAAGTGATTACAAGACTTTAAAGTCGAGAAACTGGACAAATGGTAAGTGAATGTCAGTCACAAGGTTTTTACAATCACAGGGGCACAAGATAAAGGTTATACCACCAGTATCAGAGATCAAGGCAGCTAGATACAACGAAAAGATTTCAGGTATTTCCCTGTCTACTCCAATATACCAGAAAGCAAAAAGCAGTATCTATATAATGATTCAGCAATTAAAATTGTCCTTTAAATCCTAATTTCTCAGTTACTTATTTAGAGCTGAAATTCTTTGGGGAAAACTAGGGAGAAATGGAGGAAATTGAATACAAGAGGATAGGAAAAAGCTAGGTTTTAATAACTCTCTTTTTTTTCCCATTTTCTTTTGCACAACTCTTCTCTCTGTAAAAAAATGCAATTCTTTATAGAAAGTCTTATAACTTACTGATTAAAGAGTGGCCTGGCCCTGCTTTGGGACTGAAAACTGATCTATAGAGGATAAGCCAACTGTCTTGGATGAATATTTAGGAAACAAGTTTAAGCATCCTTGTGGACAAACAATCACTTTTATGTTGGGATAGGTTTACTTTGGAAGACAATTGTTCTGGACATTTTCTCCAAGCAAGTATGCCAAAAGTCTTAAATAGTTTCTATGTAACTTTATTGTGAACAAAATTAATCCTATAGAATTATTACAGTTTCAATTAAATACAATAAAATACTGCATAAAACTGAATTACCAAGAAAATCAATTATCAATAAACGGACAGCATATTTGCATTATAATTCATCCTTTAAATAATCAAATGTTCTTCCATCAGCTTTAGCCTATTTCCCCAAAAGGTTGACATGGCATTTTGTCTTGTATTTGAAAGCTATCTTTTGCTGTTAATTTGCATTAAACAAACAACCAAAAGACAAGAAAATCAAAGGAAGTACCCCTATATAGTTCTCCCACACATCTTCAGCTGCATGAGCAAGCAGTTAAAACATGCAAATCCAGTTTGGAGGAAATTCGACATCTCTATTATAGATGAAAAGTAAACAAAGCAGATGAAGGATTAGTGCAATTCCAAATTTAAGATATTGCGCTCAGTGACTTATAATAAAGTGGTGTTGCATACGGTGGCATGTTTTAGATGACATTTCAATTGTACGAGCAATTTGCATTCTATCTGACATTAAATAACGTTCTTACTATTATGAATTCCAGCAGCATCCTCATCTCCACAGCATAAAGATATGAACTATGAGGCACATCTTAATGAAGGGAGTAAGTTTTCCTGTCAATCTGAAATGTGAGACAAGGCAGTACCTGGGCTAAACCGCCAGCAACATTATTGTGAGTTGCCCACTCCTGGCATAGTACAAATCTTCAGCTAAGGCATTCTTCTTATTAAATAAAGATCTATAACTGAACACATGTATCTGTAATATCACTACAATCCAAAGAAAATTAAAAGACAGATTATGTCCAGGATATTACATGCACTACCACAGAGCACTGCTAGAATCTGGTATGGTCCTGTTGCTAAGATACCTGGCTAATACCACGGAAACGAGCCCCTCTTACTAATCTAGTACAATCCATGCATGCTTCCACATATTTTGGCAGGAGAAAGTAGGAGTCCACTGACAATGGTTTGGGATATTACTAGCCAGTGCTCCTGAATTTATACATTTTTTATCTCTTTCTGGTAAGCTTCAACAATCTTAGTGAAATAAGAAATGTAACACTCTGTTAATGGCATGTGGTTGCTTTATGCCATTTAAAACAAGTAAGATTACTTTTTATCCTTCTGCATAGTCAATAAAAGTTGCTTAAAAAAGGTAATTATTTAAGTGCTTTTGGTTGCAAGATTGTGGTGCTCCCCAAAATGATTCCCCTTAATCTTTGTGATTTATATTGTTATATGCACATAAATGACTAACTGCATTTCCTCCATCAATTGCTGTCTTCAAAGAGAATGCAATACACCAGTGTCCCTGGGTGCATACTGAATAAGAAATCAGGACACTAAAATGAAATACTTTTAGGAGAAATCACTTGCAAACCCATGGTACACAAAGATGTTCTGCATCTGCATTAACATTTCCAAAGATTTTTGCTTTATTCACTTAATAAAAATATAGAGAAGGAGGATTAAAAGCTATTTCTTGTATGACAATAATGTATAAAATTCCAAAATGAAAAATATATGCTTTGGGGCTTCCCCTGTACAGAATGCAAAGGTGCTTTCCATGACCAGGTGTCATTTTTATTTTGAAACAGTCTGCCTCTGTTAAAGAAAACTCAGCAAAGATTCCTGCTGAAAACACAAATCTTTTTTTTTTTTTTATTTAATGTAAGTGTGTTCCTACTCTGAAGTGCAATGTGATCTTCTGTACATCGCTAACGGTAGTTCCATTGAGCTCAAGTTATGATAACAATAACTTTTGCAGATGTTCATAGCTGTCAAGAATTATTCACTAAAATATCAGAAGGCGTGATAAAAAGTTAAACCAGAAAAATTATTCCAAAGTAATTGGTTCAAATCGAGAAGGCAAGGGGAGGTCAAACATTAATCCTTATCCATAAACAGTGAGTGAACTATAGAGAAATCACAGCCTTACTGATTTTTGAGGAGGAAGCAATTGTGCATTGTGTAGATGGACACTGAGTAAAGTGCATGCTTACACGTGTACGGATGGGCAAATGTATAGTTATGTATCTCAAAGGTACTCATTTGTTTAAACAAAAAGTTTTCTTCAGGCTTACTAGATTTGTACTCAAATTTGCTTTTTTTGGTGACAGATTCTTAGCCCATCTTTGGTGGTGATAAATTATACTGCTAATACGTTGTTTGTGTTATTCACCTTGTTTTCTGTTTTCCGGTCCATGGATACCCAAGGTTATATGGGAAGGTTATTTGGCCAGAAACCATGGGGACTTCATGGATTTAGAATGCCATTTGCAATGTTATGACAATAGTTCATCATGACATCAAACCTCCACTAGTGCTGAACACACTATCTCTGCACACCAGAGAACACCTAAGAAACAGTATATACTCGCTGATTCTTTTATTCCTATGCTCCTTATATTTGGAGACCCTTGGGACTTTGTTGCAATTAAAATTATTTCTCAATCACTGCCTGAGCGCAGTATACAAGGGTAACTGTACTATAAAACAGGAGATTGTTGATGACAAAGAAGAAATAAATCAATAACAGGTGCAAGTATCTCAGAAACGGTTACTTCAACATAAATTGTCCCTGTAAGAAGGACAGAAAAATGTTTTTACAAACCTTTCACTTTTTTCAATTCTCACTGGAATCCCATGTCAGAAGAGAAAATGGCTGTTTGCTTAGAATAAAGTGTCTTAGCCATCTACGTGGACCTGACTGTAATGGCAAAGGATGCTGCCGATCAATATCCATCTTCTCCATTCCTGAAGTAATAACTTTCAATAGGAAAATCTATTTACTTTTACTTACCTTTATTTTATTTCATTTTGCTTTAAAGAAGTTCATTCCAGAGGGAGGGTTTACCTTGCAAACAGCAGTTAACAAACTGATGATTTAACTAAGGACCTGAGCCAGCAGGGGGGTTACCGCTCGCTCTACCTGTGTGTTAAGCTAAGAAGAAACATATTTCTTCAGATTCTAAATTTGCTATTCAAATAACGGTCTCGAAAGGTCTTTCAAAGCCCACAGCTGCTTTATATGAAATACATGTCAACAAGGTCACTCAGAAATTAGGGTCAACATACGTGTTCCCATATGTAACACGTTTCTGGAAATTTTTTACCCTCTGTTTGTTAAAGACACTATACGAGACTGATAAATAAAATATCCCTGGATATGTACTTAAAAAAGAAAACCCAAATTATTTTGGGAAAGACTTATAATTTCACAGAATGTATCCAACTATAGTTAAGAAAGACCATCAATTCTCACAGTACAGGGGAATATTTCACTCCAAGTTATGTCACAACAGGCATTATTTTAAATTGGAGCATACAATGTATATGATCACAAACCCTGAAATGAAGCATTTTCCAACGTTTAAAACATTTTCTCTCCTCCTTATCTCTTCTATCTCTCTGTCCTCCCTGCAATTGTTACATAATGATGGTAGATTTTTATTTCCATTGAGCTAGAATTGGTTTAAAAGTGATAGGTTCTTTTGTTTCCTAAACATATTTGTTTCACAGATACCCTTTTTCAAAAGAATGAAACTTGGCATTTGAAAGATCAGACACTTAATGGAATTAATGACAATTCTTATCAGTGAATCTGTTGAGTGATTTTTATCCCAGTTATTTGTACTTTGTAAATATAATTAAAAAACAGTGAATTTTCAGAATATATGAAAAATGATTGTAATTGTGCTGATGGCATTCTGGAATTGACATCTTGGAAAACAGAAATATTTTTATGACATTTAGACTATATTTGCCCCTTAAATGTCCCTACATCAAAAATAAATAAAAAGATAATTCACACACAAACACAGGCATATACACAGTAATTTCAGACTAACTGAATACTAGTGAACCTTTTTAAACTAGAAATGGTTGCTCAAAAACATTGGTATTAATATCAACAGTAGCTTAAAGTTGTTTAAAAAACAACAGGAATGAGCTAAATAGTAACCTGAGACCACTAATTATCATTGTGAATTTTTACGTTAATAATAGGTAATTAATTTTAAATCAAAAGTAATAAAACCCATTTCTGAATTCTAGGTTCATCCATAAATCTCAGAACACTCACTCTGTATATTTGTTACTAAGAAAGGAGCTCACTAGCATTAAACCCCTGCTTAAATCAACTGCAAGATGGGAAATAAATTGGAGTCAGTATTCTCTTTAGAATTTTGTAAGAAAATATATATTAACATAGATATAATATACCAAGAGAATTAATTGCAAATAAAGTAAAATATACAGAACACTGTGGATAATTTAGATTTCACTTAAACTAATATCTAAGCATTCATTAGTGAGAGGATATCAGCAGGAGAACAATGCGTGTAAGCTTTATTCATTTTATACTTGCATCAGACATAGAGGATCATATTTTTCATGAAGATGATCAGGCTTTATTTTGGCTAACTTCTCTGCATACATTTTCGTGTGTCAGCATGTATACCAGGAAAAAAAAAACACAAGAAAGCTTTGTATATTGTTGAAGCACAGAAGAGAGGTGCTCTAGTTAAGTAGGGCCCCAATAAATCTAAAGAAGATATATGTCCGTTTTATGTATATATATATATATATATAATAGTTCCACTTGTTAAAAGGTACCAAGGGATTAGAAAAAAATATTCAAGGTCTTAAAGGTTTTAGAAAGCTTGTTGTTGTTGGACTCAACGATAGTAATTGTTATGCATTGTTTTGTACCTACAGCACATTTTGTTATAGAATTTTGCCCACTGTTTCATGTTTTATATATTGACCTGAGACTAGATGTACTAAACATCTAAAAAAAAAAGCATTCATTTTAGGAAAATTATAATTTGTAATCAATATTGTTCTTCAGTATATGCATTTTAAAGAAGTCTTTTTATAGGGTAATTCTATAAAGTATAATCATTAACACTGGAAATATAAACGCATATTAAAGTAAACCATATAGAAGCGGCTTTAGAGATAATTGTTATATACCATTTAAATCTAAAATTTAAGTCAAACACTATTAATTATCCTTCAAAGTATACTTATTTTAATATTCCAATTAAAATCGAGTATCTGCAAATGTAGTTGGGTTAACAAGCATTCAGTAGGACACTTAACAAGGCTCTTTTCAGTTTTGAGGCCTAAAAGAAGAAAATATTTTTTTTCTATCTTCTCACTTGGTTGTACAGAAACAGAATTCTTAAACCCATGAATATGTTGATGATTAAGTGATTAAGAGAAAGTTACTACCAATGTGTCAAATGCTTTGCTTTTATCAATTAATTTTCCAATTTTGCTATGAAGAACTATAGACTACCAAACCCAAACAATGTACTAGACAAGAGGAGTTAAGACAAAGAAATTCACACAGGCCATTAGTTCCACCCACTAGAAAATGTAAATTCATAAGTCACTTTCATATGGATAAATTACATTAAAAATGTTCTTAGTAAGGATTTGTTGTGATGAAAACTTCAGATCATTTTTTTCTAAATGACCTCAGATAAAAAATTCTTTATAAATAATCATTGAAAATGTTCAGGAGGGTCTAGCAAGCTGTACCTATTACAAAGTCCTGGAGTTTGTAATATTTTATTTCTGATTACCTTAATTCATAATTACATTGTCCTAAAAATTGTGCATATCTGTGTATACATATGTTCTGGGTATATATATATATATATTATGTGTGTGCATGTAGAGGCATATATATGTATTTTCATGCATATGTGTCTTTGTGTGTATCACAATGATGAAAATAACCAGAAACATGTATAATTCCAAACCATTATCTATTACACTCCATTTACTCCATTGGTTCACTCTACTGGTTTTCTTCCCAATTCTTTATTTCCTGCACTTTTAAAGAAGTGATATTTCCATGGTTTATAGCCATCTTTTAGATCCCTGTGAAGAAAATAGCTATAATTAACATTCTAGACCCCTGTCATATGACAAAAATCACACACAGTTGGAATCAATGGAATACATGGGCAAGACCGTAACTTTGCTTGCTCTGATTTCTCCAGGCACCTTCACAGTTGCATGCGCTGCTTTTATTTTAAACTGGATAAATTCACCACCTTTCTATGTTATGAGATTTATATAAATCTGGACCTCAAATGGAAAAAAAATGTTTTATATTCAGGCGCTCTTAAAATTGGTCAATGGGTGATTAAAGCTTTGGCACTGCAAGAGTAACAGAGTTGCAACAATAGAGTTGCTAATCTGCATGAAGTAGTTGCACACATATGCCTCCTACTTTACATAATTTAGCAGTACTAAAGACCTAAATATCATGGCCACTGATGTTCATTTAAATCACAACTTTCTATCACTCAGCATGTTAGTTTGATTTAGATATAATTTATTAAAAGGCTGTGTCTGTATGTTTATGAGTACACCACTGAGTTTCTAAATCCATTTGTATCAACCTTTTTTTTTGTACAGCAAATACCTAGTTCAAAGCCGTACATACAGCCGATTTCAGAAATGTAAAACAATCAGCACATGATGGAATATATAGTACCAGAGTGGCTACATTAGTCTTCTCTTCTCACATGCAGTAGCTAGAAAAATGCTGTTGGACACAGCGCTTTATTCGAAGAGGTTTCACACATGCATTTTTAATCAGGATTATATTTCAGAGATCTGTCACCGCTCACAAGTGCAGCCGGCCGGTCCTCCTTGAAATGTATCAGCAACCAGTCTCAGCCCTGAACTAGTTTTCTTTGTACAAATCTGGACTTGGGGATCCACAAGGCAGTGTTTTTCTTAAAAGGAAAAAATAATCCCTTAGAATTGCTTGAGAACCCCATGCACATTGCTTTTAATTCAAAAAGAACTGCTCTAACCTGGAACTGTCTTCTAAGTCGTTCTCTTTGCCACGTTAACAGTCTAAAATTTGGCTTTAAGGTATTTACTAAACCTAGAGAAGCTAATAAGGGTTGTTTAAAATTCAGTCATTTACATACATTTTTGTATGTAATCACTACATTTTTCCTTTAATATTGGTCTACTGTATTATTTATTCTCCCCTACAATAATTATTAAGAACACATAGTAAGGAAAATAGAGTGAAAAATGCTTATGTGAGTAACTTTCTCCAATGTGTTCCAAATGTTAAGCATACAGTGTGACCCTACTGTGAAAATACATTCTTATCTATGTATGTAAAATATCCTATAGACATGGATAAATGCAAAGGAACAACACAAATGTAAACATATGTATGTTTCCCATGCTACTTAAATTAACAAAATGGAGATAAGAGCTAAGAGATGAGATTAAAGCTCATAGTCACTAATTATTCAAACATACATATGTTTTGAAGATATATATATATATTTTTTTAAAGATATATGTACTTTTCGAAATGAAAAGAAATAATTTATTATAGAATATAATATATATATTGAATGCAATGTATGTATTGAAAACTTCTTCTTATTTATAGCAGCAAAAAAAAACCTGCAAATGTTCTGATTAATACGGCAGCATAGAAGATTTTTAAGAGCAAGTTTCATATAGCACATCTAATGTCTCATGAGCACCAGATCTCTGCTAACGCACACCTAACTCATTAATGATCTAGGAACAAAACTTGCCTCAAAATAGAGTTCACAATGAGTGCATAGCAGAAGGTTGTTCACTTACAAAGACCTCTAAAATCTAAAAGAATGCAAAGCAGTGAAGCCAGCTTAAAATCTCTAGGTTGGGAACTACTGAATATCAGCATATGTCCAGAAAAATATACCAACACCAATAGCTAGGAGCAGTCACATGAAGTAACTATAGCTATATTTTGTCAAGCAACTGGTCATAAAAGCACTGCATAAAAGAGCATTTGAAATTGGATAGTTCTGAAAATATCACAGCTGATTTTTTATATTCTCTGACAGGAAGAAATGGTCTTTCAGACAAAGATTTTAGCCTTTGTTATGTTTTATTAGATTTTATCGGAAAGTTTGGAAAATAAATTTCAGCATTCTACTGCTTCTAATTATCAGCATAGATCACTAATAACAACGACTCAAAATTTTCAAGAGCTGAAAAGATAAACTTGTCTTTCTGATTCAAAGTGCTGCCTGTTTAAGTAGAAGGAAAAAAAGGGCATGAAAGAAATCACATTTTTTTAATCCATTGCCTGAGCATTTAGATAACAAGGAGTCTATGGCCTTAGAATTGCTTCGCCAACAGCACTGTACAGCACATTTATAGTCCCCAAATGGTTTCATGTTTCTAAAGTACAATTTTACAGGGTATTAACTTAAACTATTTATCTATTTAATAAAGTCTCTCTTTGTGGTATCTTAAAAAACTCACTCCATAAATGATTTTTCATCAGAAAATAAATTATTAACATTTAATATGCAAAATACAAAATGACAGAAAGTAAAATGAAATCATTTTTAAAATGTCATTAAAACCCATCAACTTCTTACATTCTAAAGAGGATACTGATACTGGAGACTGATCAATAATACAAAATCTTTACATTATTCTTAAAAAGTACAAATCTACTCTTCCTAGATCCTATTGTAATCTAGGAGATATTAAAGCTTGTATGCCCATGATTATATATTGCTCTTAACATATAGGACAATTTTTGAAATGGATAATAAACACATTCAATTTATAATACACACGTTTTCTTGGTGTCATAAAGAGAGCAATAGGCTTGGAGTCAAAACACCTGCATTTGAATTGTCCTTTTACAACTTGCTAATTAATCTTAGAAACATGCCCAAACTCTTTGAATCTCCCTTTCCTCATCTGAAAAGTGGGAATCATCATTTCCGTCTTTCTTTGCCTGTCATCCAAATGTTTCGGGTTTCTGGAGCACCCAGGCTCCATATGTAATAAATTTCAATTTCAAAGGAATGGGGTCAGAGTCTCTTACCATATTTCCCTTGTTTTTAAGACAAGTATCACCAGAAAATGTCTTATTTATTCATTCATCTTTCTACCCATTTTCTCCCTTTACTAGAATGGAAGATCCTTCTAAGCAGCACCTTTGCCTTTTTCATCACGGTATTCGCAGCACCTGAGTAAGTGTCTAGCTGATCAAAGATGCTTCACTATTTGTTGCTGGCCTAGTGAAGCTATGGGTACAAATAAATATGTAGGTATATGGGCCTTGGCTCCATATGCCAATGGTGACATGACCATCTCATTTAACAAAAATGATTCAACTACTTGCATGCCTTTTCGGAAATAAGCCCTTTTCCATATAAAGGGCTTTTCCGTGGTCTACTTTAGTCAGTATTATGCTATTTATTTAAGAGAAAACATATCATAGCCCATACCAAATGCCAAAATATACAATGTATCTCATCCTTTTTTCCCTCTTTTACCTACCCTCTTCCCTTCTCTCCCACATCATGAATTTTCCCATTCTACTGATTCATTCCCATCAGGTTTTACAAAAACAAAACCTCTTTGGATTCTTCATTCAGCTGCAGCTACCACCTATTTCTGTACTCCTCTTTACAGCATACCACTAAAGGATTGTCTTTTCACTTTCTCTACTTCCTATTTTCAGGTCCTTCCCTGAAACTAGTTCAATTAAGCTTTTGACTCCACCACTCCACAAAAACCTCTTTCATAACCTCTACCTTACCAAGTCCAATGGCATCCAATTCTCATCAGGATCTAATTTAATCTCTTGGCAGCATTTGACACTTGATTGCATTCGCATTTTTCCAACACTTTCCTTTTGTGGCTTGCAGGACATCACTGGACACATCTTCTTTGTCTCTATCTCTAGATACATCTCCTTTGCCCATGCTCCAACTTCTGGAGTAACCCAGGACCTCTTCTCTTTCTTCTCACTCCCTAAGTGGTCAACTCCAAACACATGTCTTTCAATTCCAACTATAAACTAATGACCCCAATATTGATATTCCCTACCTTACCTCTCCTCTGAACTCCAGATTCACACACCTCAAGTAGCATGTTTTATAGGGATCTCAAACGTAATTCTTAATCCCCACCCTTTGCCCAAATCTGCTCTTTTTATGGTGCGCTTCACAGTAAATGGCACCAGGGTTCTCTCAATTACTCTGGCAAAGGAACAAACAAACCTGGGAGTCACATTTGACTTCATTCGTTTTGCATATCGCTCATCCAGTTCCTCAGCAAAATCTGTAGGTTCTGTCTTCAAATTACAAACAGAATCCAAACATATCTCTTCATATCTGCCTCTCCCTCCCTAGCAAAAGCATCTATCAACTCTTGTCTGGACTACTACTACAGCCTTCTAATTGGTCTCCTGGTTTCCACTCTTGTCTCCCCCATGGTCTGTCTCCTTATAGTAGTCTTTTAAAACTTAAACCAGATTATGTCACTTATCTGATCAGAATCATCTAACAACTTCCTGATCACACTTAGAATAAAATCTAAAGACCCAAGGTCCTATGTCATCTCCACCCCCCACCCCACCCCCAACCCCCAACCCCACTTCTCTAATTTTATCTCCTCCCACTTTCCCCACCTCTCCTTGGACTTTTGCTCTTCTGCAAGCATCCCAATCATACTCTTGCTCCAGATTCTTTGCATTTACTCTTTCTTTACATGGAAAACTCTTGATCAATTATTCTTTTGGCATATCCCCTCATTGCATTCAGTATCAGCTCAAAGCCATTAACGGTTTATTTCCTGGCATCAATACTCCCAGAGGAAAAGGATTATGTCTGTCTTCTTCACTGATGTATCCTTGACACCTAGAACAGAGCCTGGCATAGAGTATGGTTTCAATGATTAGGGTAAGAAGGGACAAAGGAAAGAAGGAAAGAAGAAAGGGAAAAAAGGAGAGGGGGGAGAGAGGGAAGAATGAGGGAAGAAAGAAACTGGGGATGCATGGAGGAGGAAAGAATGAATGATTTGGAGGCTGACTGATTACTTTAGCTCCAAACAGGATTCTGATATGTCAGACAAAAGTATTACTGTCAGACGATTAAATGAATTGAACTGGATGGAGTGCAAACAGTAAGTGGCTTTATTTTTCTGCCACCACTGACTACAAGATGCTCTTTAGATTTTCTCTTACCGTGACTAAATTTCCAGACTATCCAGGAGTATTCCTTGTGTATTCAGCTAAAGCAGCAGTCATTTTGAAAACTGAGACTCACTTTAGGATTTTTAAAGCTTAAAAATTAAATTAATTCAGTTTAAGACTTTAACATCGAATCCAAACCATCTCCCTTCCCCCCAGCTCAAGCCTGAAAGCTGACTCTGGGAAACGGAGATGTTAGCTATTCTTTTACTTTTCCTTACACAGGGGAAAGGAGATTTTTAGAAAGGTGGAGAAGATGTATTTTCACTTAACTGGTGCAATTTGAAGTTCTTTCCTGGCTAATACTGTTGGCATGGTTATGGCAAGCATCCAAAACCTGGTCTTTGAAGAAGCACATTTGTGGGTTTTGTCAGGAGGCCCTCTGCCCAGGGTTCGCACTGACTTTCTCAGTAATGCAAAATCACATCTTTTTAGAGTACAGAGAAGTGATTGTGGGATTGAAAGCCTGAAGACTATGGAGATATCTTAAGTCAACTACTCTTGGAATCAACCATAACTAACATAAAAGGAATAAAAGTACTCAAACTGCACTTGAGGCCTGCCTCATTTATAGGATAATATGATCACCACAGAAGTATATAACCACAAAGCACAAAGTAACCAAGCTGTGTTTTCAAATCACATTTAGAACATATACTTAATGTTGAAGGATGTATCTAAATTTAGCCAATCAGTCATTGACATATAAATAATGTTAAAAAGTGAATTCAAATAGGCTTGAATATATAGTAGAATCCTGGGAAAGAACTGCAAAATTGATTTAGTATGAGGCACCAAAAGAGAATGTTTATAGTGCATTATAGACTTGGAATTAGATCTATAATCATTCAACAATTCCTTAGTCATCTGAAATAATATATTTCATGTTAATGCAATTCTCTAATAATACCAACTAACTGTAAGTTAAAGAAACTGTTGCAAAGAAGCCTGCAGTAGTTAGACATCATGGTAAAATTGAGAAATAGAATTGAATTTTTTAAATAGCAAAACAATAAATCATCCAGGACCATCATTTTAAATACAGAAGCAATGTGTAAGCTGTTACATTGAAAGAGAGCTCTGAGAAATGTGATCTCTGTTAAGAGTTGGTGCTAGCATATTATCTGAATGCATTAATGACTACCTATTAAAAGGAAAAGGTGAATATGATTAACACTTTTATGCTTTGTGTCAGCAAGTGGGGGAAATATGAAATTCAATATTTTAGTGGTTTCTACATACTAGAGAATAAAGCTCAAACTCTTAGTTTTTTATTTAAAGAACTTCCACCATATACCTACCTTCCCAGTCCTTTCTTCTACTCTTCCTACATGAGTGTTTTTGCTACAGCTGGACAACTGGTTTGTCACTCTTTTTCAGTCATGCCCTGGGTTTTGTTACTCCACTATTGCCTTCTCCGGAATGACTTTCTTCCTACATCCCCCTATCAAAACTTGTAACATCCTTCAAGACTAAATTTAAAAGGAACTTTCTTCCTCTAGAAACTACTCACCTCACCTACATGTTCTAGCACTCTTTTCTTAACATGTACACTGTTTGTGCTACCCATTTTGCATCAGGCATTTATTGCCCTTTATTGCAGACTTCTGTGAATAATATATCTTCCCAGTAAAAAATTCAACTCAAGTTAATTCAAATTATTACTTAGAGATGAGATATTATCACTTCGTAAGTACATTTCAAAGGGCCACAGTAGTGTGTGTATAATATGCACGTGCATGTGCACACATGCATTTCTGATCATTTGCCCAACAGGTTGATTATGCTCCTAACCTTGCCAGTTACCCTACTAGGCTATGAAGCACTAGAGATGAGTCATAAAAACAATTGATACAGGGCGGTACAAGGATAGCTCCGTGGTAGAATTCTCATCTGCCATGCCCGAAACCCGGGTTCGATTCTGGGAGCCTGCCCATGCCAAAAATAATAATGATAATAAATTGATACAATCCTTAGCCTCATGGAGCTTATACTCTCATAGAGAATACAGACAAATAGATGGATAATTAAAGTGCAATAGAGAGTGTCATGTGAAGAATCCTGTGGGAATAACTAGGAGGAGCATCTTACATACACATGAGGGAGAAGAGAAAGTGATGGCGGGAGAGGAAAATTAGAGGACAGGTAGGAGTCATCAAAGGGAAGAGGATGGAAACAACTCTGGATGGACGTAAGTGTGCAAGGAAGGCCTAAGTGAAAGAATGAGCCTGTTCTCCTGAAAGAGCTGAAAGTATGTGCATTGTGGCCAGAATGAGATGAGTGGCAGCCTGGGGAGGGCAAAGCATAAGCAAGATGTGCTTAATGCTCAGTGATGTCACATGCTGCTGTGATAAAATTTAAGATAAGATTAAAAAATCTAAGATAAAAATTAAGATGTGTCTGTTGGATTTAGCATAATGAATCATTTTGTGACTAGCTAAAGCAATTTTTGGTGGTTGTTGCTTTTTTGTATGCTGTATAATAGGGGTGACATTTCATTCTGCAAAAGCAGTTTTAATAGTGTGGTGGACCCGAAATAAAGTTTTAGAAAAATTCACTATATTTACTAGTAGTAGAGGAAATGAGATGAGAAAACTTTCATTAAGCTGTGCTGATGAGGAGAAAAAGAAAAACAGAGGTAAGGTTAGTGGAAGAAATGGGATTCAGAAAAGAAGAGAACTTGAGCATGTTAAATATATGAGGAAAAGGAGTGAATAATGCAGATTGTGCAACAGGACTGATTGTAAAAATTCAGAAATGGATAGCACCAGACTACTTGATGGTAGCACAATTATATAAGTGCATTGAATGAAGCTGAATGTAAGCATGGCTGAGGGAGAAGGGCTGGGGGCATGTATGAAACCAGAGGGAAAGATTAGAAGATAAAGACTAAAATGGTATAACTTAGGAATGCCTAGAGTGGGCAAGCATGGTGGCTAAATGTACAAATATAAAAAATACTTTTTGTGTGAGGGAGAACAAATGAATGTCAACATTGTATGAGGTTAAAAATAGATGCTATACAGGAAAAGGTACAATCAATGCAAGCTAAGGTTTACGGTGAACAGTAACATTGTAATATGCTTCCACTGACTATAACAAAGGCAATAAGCTAAAACTAAATGTCAACAAATGGGGGCAGGCGGCATGGGGAAGGGATATGGATTCTGTGGGGGAGAAAAAGAAATGTCTTGCGGGGTGCGAAGGTAGTTCAGTGGTAGAATTCTCACCTGCCATGCAGGAGACCCGGGTTCTATTACCAGCCTGTACACTTCCCAAAAACAAACAAACAAACAAACAAAAATTCAACAAATGGTGCCGCAGTAACGGGATACTCACATGGAATAAAGGATGAAATGTGACACCGCCATATAGCATACAAAAAAAAAAGGAAATGTCTTCACATAGATTATCATGGTGAAGACATGTCTATTTTACTTAAGTTGGATTGCATTATGTGTGAATAAAAGTGATTATTTTCCCAGGACGAGCTGGGACCCAGCATCCTCGGCATGAGAAAGATATCTTGACCAAAACGGGAAAGAGAGAAATGAGATAAAAGTAAGTCTCAGGGACTTCCGGAGAAGATGGCGGCTTAGTAAGATGCGCGGGTCTTAGTTCCTCCTCCAGAAAAGCAACTAAAGAAACAAAAACAATACGAAACAGCTCCCGGAGTCAAGACAGAGACCAAAAAGACAGCGTACCCCATTCTGGAACAGCTGAACGGGCAGGGAGAATCTGCTGCGGTGAGATACCCGAGGGGCGCGCGTTTTCCCGGCCGGCGCGGCTGGCGACTGGGGTCCCCTCCACGCACGTGGCTCCCCGGTCTGACTGGGAACGTTGGATAGTGGGGCCCTCCTGTCACGCTTGGTGTTTCGGGCCAGCTGGGCAATTAGGACCGGCACTCTCCCAAGCCGCGGCGGCCAGCGACCCCCGCCTCCACGCGCGGTTTCCCGGGCCGACTGCCGTGCAGACAGACGAGCGCCACGAGCGCCACCTACTGGGCAGGAAAAGAAAAACAGAGCCCAGAGATTTCACAGAAAAACCTTTCAACCAGCCGGGTCCCACACCCAGGGAAATCTGATCAAATGCCCAGACACCAGCAGATAATGGATGACGCTCGGAAAATTGAAGATATGGCCCAGTCAAAGGAACAAACCAATAGTTCAAATGAGATACAAGAGCTGAGACAACTAATGCTGAATATACGAACAGAAATGGAAAAACTCTTCAAAAACCAAATCAATAAATTGAGGGAGGACATGAAGAAGACATGGGCTGAACAAAAAGAAGAAATAGAAAATCTGAAAAAACAAATCACAGAACTTATGGGAGTGAAGGACAAAGAAGAAAAAATGGAAAAAACAATGGATACCTACAATGGTAGATCTAAAGAGGCAGAAGCTACAATTAGTGAACTGGAGGATGAAACATCTGAATTCCAAAAAGAAACAGAAACTATAGGGAAAAGAATGGAAAAACTTGAGCAGGGGATCAGGGAACTGAATGACAATATGAAGCGCACAAATATACGTGTTGTGGGTGTCCCAGAAGGAGAAGAGAAGGGAAAAGGAGGAGAAAAACTAATGGAAGAAATTATCACTGAAAATTTCCCAACTCTTATGAAAGACCTAAATTTGCAGATCCAAGAAGTGCAGCGCACCCCAAAGAGAATAGACCCAAATAGGCGTTCTCCAAGACACTTACTAGTTAGAATGTCAGAGGTCAAAGAGAAAGAGAGGATCTTGAAAGCAGCAAGAGAAAAACAATCTGTCACATACAAGGGAAACCCAATAAGACTATGTGTAGATTTCTCAGCAGAAACCATGGAAGCTAGAAGACAGTGGGATGATATATTTAAATTACTAAAAGAGAAAAACTGCCAACCAAGACTCCTATATCCAGCAAAATTGTCCTTCAAAAATGAAGGAGAAATTAAAACATTTATAGACAAAAAGTCACTGAGAGAATTTGTGACCAAGAGACCAGCTCTGCAAGAAATACTAAAGGGAGCACTAGAGTCAGATACAAAAAGACAGAAGAGAGAGGTATGGAGTAAAGTGTAGAAAGAAGGAAAATCAGATATGATATATATAATACAAAAGCCAAAATGGTAGAGGAAAATATTATCCAAACAGTAATAATACTAAAAGTTAATGGACTGAATTTCTCAATCAAAAG
This sequence comes from Tamandua tetradactyla, assembly GCF_023851605.1. Lineage (NCBI taxonomy): Eukaryota > Metazoa > Chordata > Mammalia > Pilosa > Myrmecophagidae > Tamandua > Tamandua tetradactyla. The sequence continues at coordinate 11,734,860 of NC_135350.1, forward strand.
ACAGAATGGCAGAATGGATTACGACCCAGCAATACCACTGCTAGGTATCTACTCAAAGGACTTAAGGGCAAAGACACAGACGGACATTTGCACACCAGTGTTTATAGCAGCATTATCTACAATTGCAAAGAGATGGAAACAGCCAAAATGTTCATCAACAGACGAGTGGCTAAACAAACTGTGGCGTATACCTACGATGGAATATTATGCAGCTTTAAGACAGACTAAACTTATGAAGCATGTAATAACATGGATGGACCTAGAGAACATTATGCTGAGTGAGTCTAGCCCAAAACTAAAGGACAAATACTGTAAGGTCCCACTGATGTGAACCGACATTCGAGAATCAGCTTGGAATATATCATTGGTAACAGAGACCAGCAGGAGTTAGAAACAGGGTAAGATAATGGGTAATTGGAGCTGAAGGGATACAGACTGTGCAACAGGACTAGATACAAAAACTCAAAAATGGACAGCACAATAATACCTAAGTGTAATGTAACTAGGTTGGAACACTGAATGAAGCTGCACCTGAAATATGGTTTTTTGTTTGTTTGTTTGTGTGTTTGTAACTTTTGTTTTTGTTTTTTCTTTTTCCTTTATATATATATATATATTATTAGTATTATTATTTTAATTCTCTTCTCTATATTAACATTCTGTATCTTTTTCTGCTGTTTTGCTAGTTCTTTTCCTAAATCGATGCAAATGTACTAAGAAATGATGATCATACATCTATGTGATGATACTAAGAATTACTGAGTGCATTTGTAGAATGGAATGATTTCTAAATGTTGTGTTAATTTCTTTTCTTTTTTTTGATTAATAAAAAAAATTAAAAAAAAAAAAGTAAGTCTCAGTAGCTGAGAGATTTCAAACAGAGTTGGGAGGTTATTCTGGAGGTTATTCTTACACATTATATAGATAACCCTTTTTAGTTTATGGTGGATTGGAGTGCCTGAGGAAAGCACCTGAAACTGTTGAACTGTGTTTCAGTAGCCTTGATTCTTGAAGAAGACTGCATAACAGCTTTCACAGTCTGACTGTGTGATTGTGAAAACCTTGTGTCTGATGTTCCTTTTATCCAGGGTAGGGAGAGATGAGTGAAAAACAAATAAATAATGGGGGATATAAAGGATAAAAATTGGTTAAATTGAAATATTATTGATCAATGAGAAGGAAGCATAAGGAGTATAGGATGTATGAGTTCTCTTTTTTTCTTTTTATTCTTTTTCTGGTGTGACACGAATGTTCTAAAAATGATCATGATGGAAAATATCAAAGTATGTGATAACATTGTGAGTCATTGATTGTATAAAAATGGTTAGACTGCATATATGTGGATATTCCTCAATAAAAATATTTTTTAAAAAAAGGACCCAAGAAGAAGAAATTGATGATTGAAGAGATGGGGATGATCAACAAAGGAATGTCACTTTGATGGTGAGAAGCAAAGGAGTTGAGGGTAAAGATGGAGGGAAAAGCTGTAGCTGGGGGTTGGGAGACACTGTCATCTCTTTCATTTTAAGGAGAGAGATAGAGGAAACAATGAATGTGAATACACAGAAATTTCTAGGTTGACTGGTGAGAAGCAGAGGCCTAATATATTCTCTACATTGTCACATCTTAGTTATCTTTACTCTCACACCTCAGAGAAAGACTCCATATTCTTTCCAAAGCTTGCGTAGACCCAGGGCTCTCCAGCTGAGCTAGAAAGAACAAGTAAGGAAGAAGTCAAAAAATGTCTAGTTGAAGGCTGGGAGAATTCAATTTAATAGAAAGGTTGCCTCAATAGCTACAACTCTCCATCTTCCCAAAGAAGCCAGATGATTTTTAATACAAAGCTCAAGACAACATGGCAAACCAAGCTATTTTCTTATTGATTTCAAGATTGGGAAGGAGTGAGCAGGCAGGTAATGGTGATCAATAGTGGTGTGAGGCTAGAAATAGCAGAGACTGACAAATCCAGCAGTTGTTTGATTCTGCCCCCTATGTATTGCTATCTGAGTGCTGATAACCTTTCCATTACTCTAAGGAACCAAGAAAGAGGTTCATGCCTTGTTCATCCTAACAGCTGTGAAATCATCTATTGTTCTATATTGGAGAGCAGAGATGCCAAATGCTCACTGTGCTCTCAGGAAGCATTGCAATAGCTATCGTCTCTCACAAAGAGAGCACACGCCTATTGGCTATAAGCAAATGAGTCCAAAGTGCCAGGTTTTCTCTCAAAACGGGAGAAGTTCCTCTCGAATCGTTCCCCCGGATAGTCAAACCCCATGCCATTTTCTTCCCCATTAAATCTGGCTCATGCTGCTACCTACTTTGATCAATAAAATGCGGCAGAAATCACACAGATTCTTCCAACATTAGACATTAAGAGATCTTCAGATTCTAATTTTGCTGCTTTGAACATTCCTTCTTAACCCAGGTGCCGTGATATGAGGAAGCCTAAGAAACCACACGGAGAAGCTCACACGGAGATCTGTGATCACAGCCAACATCCTCAGCTGAACTCCCAGCTACCAGCTCACACGAACTTGCCCACCATGTGACAGGACATTCTGAATTTCCCAGCTAGCCCACAACCCCAAAAAGTACTACAGTAGGTAGAAGGACCAACAAATCAACCTATAGAATTGTGAGGAATAAAACAAATTGTTGCTGTTTTAAATCATTGAGTTTTAGGGAAACTTGATATAAAACAATATCTTAAACACTTTCTCATGGGGTTGTTATAAGGGCTATATCCATTATTATATATAAAGTATTTAGAACAATTCCAGCACTGTCTCAGCTTTTACTAATCAAGTCCTTGGCGTAATCTCTTCTGTCTAACACTTATTTTACTGTTAACACAATTTCCTCATTTACTTTTATCTTTACTTGCATGATTTTTGTTTAGTATGGCTCTACCTTTTTGTTGGGCTTGGTGTTGGTTAGCCATCTTATAACTGTTTGGGTGCAAAGCATGGTATAGATATATAATAATTGTGCATGCTACATAAAATAATGCAAAGACCAAAGCTGTGGCATCATATTCCACCTTCTCCAGTGACTCCCTATATGATACAGGCCATGCTAAGTAATCTCTCTGAGTTCAGCTTCTCATTATAAAGAAAGGGATATTAATAATTCTCTCAGCAAATTGTTCTGAAGAAAATGACCAGCTAAGTGGTTGGCATATTAGGTGCTCGATAAATGTAAATTCCTTTCCCCAGTAGATGCACTTAACATTTTTCATACCAAAAAGAATCTCTTTCATGTTACATGGGATAAATCTCTGTCAGCTCAATCAATTGCGTGAACAGGAAAATTCAGCCTTACCAGAAGGATCCTGAGTACTGGCCTCTGCTGGCAACCACTTGAGCCAGGCTCTCAGAATGTTACACACTTTTTTTACTCTCTGGAATCTAAAATATACAGATCCATCTTTAATTACCAAAGTGAAATAGTCAGCTCTTCAAATATCTATCAGCGAATTCAACCAAGAATTGATTGCAATCCATCAACTGCAAAATTCTTACTTGAGAACCAGGATATTTAAGTGATAAACAACTCCTTTTTATTCACTCATTCCAAACATAAAAAACACATAATGTTCAGAAATTCACTTACGCCCTGCAGATCAAAAGGATCAAAGCATGTTCCCTGACCTGGGGTAACTAATTGTTTTGTAGAAGTCAACAGGAATAAAAATTACAATACGTTGCTATAGCTGCGATTGAGAAACACCACAAAGAAGATCTCATAAATGCTATCTGGGATAGGAATACGGGCGGGAATTAAAGAAGTCTTTATATAGTAGATAATACCTTTGCAAGGTTTCAAAGGGAAAGACTAAAAAAAGAAAATTCCAGGTAGCAGGAAAAGAATTTACAAAGTCATATCAGAGACATATGGTAAGAAACAAGACTAGAAAAGCAAGTAGGAGTCATCAAAGGCATGGTGAATCATTCTCTAGAATCTGGGATTCAGCATGGGCTAGTGATTTTTATGTCAAATAAACTTGGAATCAATTCTTCACTCTGTCCCTTACAAGTTTGCAACATTAGGTAAGTTATATAAACTGCCTGACTCATGGCTTTCCCATGTATTTTAAAAAGATGATCATTTATTCCACTCTTTATTAATTCATGGCACCCACTTGTGAATGACAGACATTGTTCCTGCCTTCAGAGAGCTTAAAGCTAATATTGCTCTGAGAATTAGAAAAAAATAAAATTGTTCATGGTATTGTACCCAGCAGAGTAGAAAACTCAACAACTGTAGCTGCTACTCATAATTAAAAGAGATTAGATTTGATGAGTCAGCATCAAATGATAGCTAACTCATCATTGAGTGATAAAATCAAGTTAGTAAATTTTAGCCGACTAGATTCATCTTAATGTTTCACTATCAATATTCAATATCACAGCTATAAGACTCTTTGGGAGGATTAACAAATCTGTGACTACTAAACCTGCTCATATTTGTTTCACATACTTATTTGACTGATACAGTCTTGATTCAAGTAACCGCTAAAATTTGCTATGAAACTAGTGTTCCACAAAGGCAAAGAATTGTGATTAAGACCTTTCATTGGTTACCCCACACTGATCTGGAGAAAGTTATTTAACCTCTCTGTGGCTTAATTTCTTCATCTATAAAAGAGAGATGAAATACCTATTTCACAGGTTGCTGTAAGAATTTAATGCAAATTTTAAAAGCTTAGAGCTGTCACTAGTTCAGGGTAAGTATTAAATAAATACAATAGCAATAACATTAAAAGTTTTAATTTCCCACTTTGGGAAAAAGCAGCAATAGAATAATACTTCAATAAATTTTAGAGACAAAGAACCACGCAAATATTGCATGACAAATTCTATATCAGTGCCCAAAACAGTACAATCAAGGACATTTTTTGGTACCATTTATATACTGAAATGGCTGAAAGTAACCATCATGTTTCTTCATCTTCTGTTTGGAATAGTTTAGGTCCTTCTAAAGACACAATGAAATAATCTCTAATTGTCCTTTATAAACTATGAATTACAAGAAGAAATTATTACATTTTAAAATTACCAAATGATACAGAACAATGTCTTGGAAGAATAAATAGCTTTAATGAGCATCTAGGCTCGAACCTCTGCCTGTTTTAAGTTAATAAGCATGTAGCCATGATTATATTTACAGCTCTAAATGTCATAGGCATATTTTATCTGTGTAAAAGCATGAGATATATTTTCCTGTAAAGTACTCTGTATAAGGCTGAAAATATTCTTTTGCTCTGTACCTAAATCTCACTATACTGAATTTATTCTCATTTCCTTTTCATCACCATCAATATCAACCTCATCAGCTCATCAGAAAACACTATTAATACCTGAGCTGGGAACTGTGCTGTGCAGCATACAAAGTGCATTGAGCCTCCAGATTAAACAAGTAATTATACAAATGCCCTTTAGTGCACATTTACCAGCATAAAATCTGCATGAGGGAAAAATAGCCAAGTAAGCCAAAGTTATACATTTCTAAACACAAATACATCACCTGAACTGAAAAAGAAGAGGCTTAATGAAAATAAACAGAGCCTTAAAAGAGAGATTCAAAGACTAAATACAGCTTAGGATTTTTCGATATCACATAGGCATTATATAAAAAATGACTATACTCTACCAAATGGGTGGGAAGGGAGTTTCATTGGTGCCACATTGAAATAATCTGTTCTTCTTAAGGACCATATTTTAAGAGGGGAAGTTGGCATCATTTCCACAAATCCTAAACATTTGGTGTTTTGTGTTCCCTTTATTATATTTTGTTTCACTTTTCTAGAAAAATCCATGAAACTTGGTTGAAAAGGAGAAGAAGAGAATAAACAAACCTTGAGAGGCTTTCACCTTTATCCTTAGGACTTCAGACCATGCCAAATATAAACCCCTTGAAAACAAAATAAAAATAATATGCAACCTCAGAGGCCAATGCAGTTCATCCTCAACCTTTACACAGGTGTCCCTTGGACAGCCTCTCACTATGACTGCAAGTAGATGAGAACTTATAAGAGAGAGGTAGGGCAACTTTACCAATGAATTGCAGGTTGCTTCAGCTAGGCAGGAGCCTGGTGAACTTTTAGGCTGGTGGCCCAGAGCCTTTTCCACTTAATGCAACTTTTTGGTCCATTTTCTCATCACCACCAAATGCTTATATTATCCCCCTACAGCTAGTCAGACCTGATTAGAGAAGATGGTAAAAGAGTATATAAAGATTGGCCCAAAAAAAGTACCTTACAGTGGTATACAATGTCAATTATTTGCCAGTAAAAATTGTTAATGTTTACATTTCAGTTAGCTTGCAACAATTTTATCATCCGCAAATTTACAATTTTCACAATGCTTTTGGAAATGCTGAAAATACTCAGTGCGGTAAACCATTCTCCTTTGCATATTGCATTTTAGATTCTTGTAAGGGAATAGCCTGTGATTGCAGGGTCAATTTCAAGAGGTCTGGGATGCTGTTCAGTTCTTAAGTGCCAAAATGCTGATATTTCTGTAGATGCAGTATTACAATTTATGGTACTTAAAACTCACCTCAAATCAGAATAATTTATATTTAAGATACACCTAGAGAATTACAGCTGCTTGAGGTTCAACAAAGCTACAATCATTCTGAAAGTATTCTGACAGCTCCCCCTTACTTTTATTTATTTATTTATTCATTTATTTATTTATTTATTTATTTATTTATTTATTTATTTGGCCTGGGCAGGCACCGAGAATCGAACCTGGGTCTCCAGCATGGCAGGCGAGAACTCTGCCACCATCATCCCCCCTCCCCCTTACTTTTAAAGCCCCTCCAAAAAATTTTATTGTTGTTTTTATTATCTTTTCTTGGCTTACCAGTAAGTTGGAACATCTTTTCTTGCATTTATTAGTCATTTGTATTTTCTTCAGAATCATCTTAGGCACCTATAACTTCCAAAAGATCCTAGTGGACTTTAGAATTATAGGGAGGAAGGAAGAATTTTCTCCTTTTTGTTTTAACTTTTTTATTGTATAATATAACATATATATATATATATATATATACACAAAGCAAAGAAAGAAAAAAGCAATAATTTTCAAAGTACTCTTCAACAAGTAGTTACAAGACAGATCCTAGAGTTTGTCATGGGCTACCATACCATCATCTCAGATTTTTCCTTCTAGCTGCTCCAGAACATTGAAGGTTAGAAGGAATATATATTTTTTATCATCATAATCGACTTTTTTTTTCTTTTTTTGTGAAAAATAACAGATACACAAAAAAAGCAATAAATTTCAAAGCACAGCACAACAATTAGTTGTAGAACCAATTTCGGAGTTTGGTATGCATTACAATTCCACAATTTTAGGTTTTTACTTCTAGCCGCCCTAAGATACTGGGAGACTAAAAGAAATATCAATATAATAATTCAGCAATCATACTCATTGTTCAACCATACCTTCTCTGTATAATTCCACCATCAATTTTGATCTTTCTCCCACTCTTTAGGGGTATTTGGGCTGTGACCATTCCAACCTCTTCATGTTGAAAGGGGCTATTGATAATATGGGATGGGGATAGAACTAGTTTCTATTCTGGAAAGCTGTCTCCTCTGCATTTCAGGACTTGTCTGGTCTAGTGACACAGCTGGAGATTTTATGTTTCTGGAAAGTTACCCTGGTGCATGGAACCTTTGTAGAAGCTTATATATTGCCCTAGGTATTCTCTAGGACTGGCAGAAATGGTTTTGCTTGGGGTTTGGAAAATAATGATAGGTAGTAATGTATAACTAAAGTTTGCATAAGAGTGCTCTTCAGAGTAGCCTCTCACCTCTATTTGAACTCTTTCTGCCACTGATATTTTATTAGTTACATTTCTTTTCCCCCTTTTAGTCAGGATGCAATTGTTGATCCCAGGGTGCCAGGGCCAGGCTCATCTCTAGGAGTCATCTCCCATGCCACTGAGGAGACTTTCACCCCTGGATGTCATACGTAGAGGAGAGGGCAAACGATTTCACTTGCAGAGTTGGGCTTAGAGAGAGTGAGGTCACATTTGAGCAACAGCAGAGGTCCTCCAGAGTAACTCTTAGGCATACCTATAGGCTGGCTGGCTAACAGAAAGGAAGAATTTAAGGAAAATGGGAGACTAGTCAGGAAGGTAGATTAGAGGATGAGAATAGAGAGAAGAGAAGGGTTTACCAGGCCCAGTTCCCTGACCTTCCAGTGATCTAGATTCCTTCCTGTCCCTTCATCCTTTTCCCTCCCAGGGCCAGCTCCATTCTCTTATGATCTTGCTTCATTCTCTTAGATCCTTGCCACTTTTCCCCTCAGACAAAATTTTTTATATTATTATTTCCCCCTGCCCCAGACAATATTTTCTAATCAAAACTTTTTCCCCTTGGCTCAGTGGGCCCTAAGACCTAGCATTTTATTCTCTCCGTCTCTTAGCTGGAGCAGCATCTGAAGACAAGGTATAGTAAAAGATGGTGATCACACCATCTTTTAAAAAAAATTGTACCATTGGCATTTACTACAGGCACATCATTTCTGTCATTTTGCTCCAATACTGCAGTCACTAAATACAAATGTGAATTCTCCCACATCCAAGTCTCATCCTGGAGCTTTACCAGAGCAAGACGTTGCTCACTCATTTGTAAAGGTATAAAATCTAAATTCTTTCCTTGGATTAGGCCAAACCATCTGACATATGAGTTCTTCCCTCACATAGACTCTCTCCTTTGTATTAATGGTTCTTACTGAATTATGTTTTGATGCACTGTTCTGGGTTTGACTTGAGGAACTTCACAAGAAACAGCTACTAAAATAATGATATTTTATGGATCCATACATAAGTTGTAAGAAAGATTTTTACATGGGAATGATGTCCTCCAACTTCACAGTAGTGATTACCTCAGAGAAGGCAGGCAGGGGAAGGGAAAAAGTATAACACCATCCACATTTTATTTCTACATTAAAAGACAGAGAAATTTGAACTGCATTTAGCAAAATATTAAAAATAGGTCAAATAATGGAACTGTATTATATTTTCTATGATACTTTTTTTACATTTTCTACAATATTTAGAATTTTAGTATAATCCCAAATTTAAAATATAAAGAAAACTTCATACAAAACTCATTAATTTATTCATTGAGGGAAGTTATTGTAAATATTATCTTCTACAGCAGAGATTTTCAAATTTTAAGTCCATACAAATCACCTGATGTCTTCTTACAATGCAGATCTAACTTGAGTAGGTTTGATGGGACCCGGGTTTGGGTCAGACCCCAAAGATACTTGCACAACTTGCTAAGGAGGTATATTCATTCTGTAGGATGGAGAAGCTCCGAAAGATGATAAGAAAGAGTGTGAGATTATAATTTATTTTTTTAATACCACTTTCATGGCGGTGTGTAGATGGATTAGAGGAGGACAAAGAGGGGGAAAGGGAGATGACTTGCCATGTTCTGATTCGAGATGGCAAGTGTCCAAACTGAAGCAAGGACAAATGGCTTTAGAGAAGAAGTCTTATTTGACAGGTTTCAGGAAGTAGAATCTTATGACATAGTATCATTTAAATAGGCAGGATAAAGGAAGGAAAAGGCTGGAATTTAATCTACTTCCCATATTTCTGGCTTGATAAACTGAGTGGACAAGCATAAGAGACTGTGTGGGATAGATTGGAGTGGGGATGGGGAAGACAAGTGCTTTAAGGCATCCAGCAGGAATGTGGATGTGCAGGGTTGGAGCCAGAAGAGATAGATGAGGCATGACTTGTCTGTTGATAGTCACGGAAAATACAGGAATGAAAGGCATCACTCAGAGGCCAAGTATGATACAGATTGAAAACTATTCACTGATGCTAAAATTACAATGTCATCTTGAACCTCAAATCAGAGCAGATTCAGCAAAGTAATGGAAAAATTGCAGTGGCTAGAGATGACAATGTGGCAATAGCAAGGGCAGACTATACTTTCAAGAATCTTGGCTTAAAACGAGAATTTGGAGTGGCAACAGTGGTATTCTTGGTATAGGAGTAAAGAAACTAGATTCCTGTATTAATCCAGGATTCTTAGTTTCCAAGGTGGCTACAATGAGAGGATAAAGGGAGAAAGAAGTAAATGATAACTTTAAGTATAATAATATTGTTAAAGTGTTGTCCGTAGGGTCTAAGTCAAATAAAGAGCAAACCTAGTAGGAACTGATATACATGGACAAAAGTGAAGAGTTAGAGAAGACAGTAGGGATTTCATGAAGTCTGAAAATAAGTATAATGGCAGGCAGAGCCTGGGAAAGAGAAATGGTTATGTGGCTATTCTAAGGCAGAGAACTGAAGATGAAAACTTGGCAATAGAAGCATGTTCAGGGAATCACAAAATCAAGAAAATTTCTATTGAGCTGGGTTGCTTTTGTGAGTAAAGATGGAGGCATTGAGGTCCATGTGTTGAAAGAACCGTGAGGTGTAAGTCTCTCATGGGTTTTTCATAGACCTTATCCTTCAAGGTCATGGCAGGAGTTGAGGTGTGGGGGAAGGCTGAGTCACTTGCCAAAGTTTCTGTGTGTGGAAATGAAATCTGTGGAGACAGAAACAAGGAGGAACATAGGGCGGAAGTGAGACTGACTGGAAGGAAGCAGGGGGAATCTAAAGCAATGCTGACTTTCCCCATGGGCCGTGAAAGAAGGTAAGACGGGAATGGAAGAATAAGCAACCTGTACCCTTTACTATTATACATGAGGTGTTATTCTGGAGTTTGGGATGAGGACAGGAGGTCGGTGTCCAGTGACATTTTTGAGAACTGTGCTTGTTATCAAGGTACTGTCCCTCAGCCTAAAAACCATCCTTCTCTATTCTGTTTTGTGACGCTGGGGCTGAAAACACTGCAAACTCCATTTCTGCTTTGCCAGCTGCTCCCCATTACACTCTGACACTAGGGGGCATTCGTGGGAAACTGGAAGGCTGGAAGGAAAAGGGACTTGCTCCTTCCTATTTCTCTAGAAGGACCTTAGCTATACTTCTTCAACCTGGCAGTGGCTGTTTATTCCGGTTAGCAGCTTTTCCATACTTCCACTCTGCGTCGTCATCATTCCCCCTCAGAGACACCACCTTCCGTCTGATTCAGTCAGCCAGCCCACCTTATGGAATCTGACTTCGCCACTGCAGGGCTCCGCCTCTGAGCTTCTACATTGCAATAATTCCGACTTCTTTCCTGTTTTCACCCAGCCCTAGAGACATACTTTGTTTCTCAGTTCTCCAATATCTAAATTCTTTTTCATATTACATTATGTCTGTTAAAATTGTTGGTGTGCTTTCTGACTCCTGAGTGGACTCGGACTGACGGAACATAGCAGCTGCTCATATCAAAAATGGAGTGGTGGGTGGGCGATGGTGGCTCAGTGGCAGAGTTCTTGCCCGTCAAGCTGGAGACCCAGGTTCGATTCCCGGGGCCTGCCCAAAAAGAAAAAAAAAGGGAGTGGAGTGGAGACCAGAATGGAAAGATTCTGGAAGATAGTTGCCAGTAAGACGAATAGAACAATATGAGGATCCGATTATAATATTAGAAGTGCTTATTCTTTAAGCCTTTGTTAAGGAAAACAGGTATGTGAAGCATTTAATCAATTATCTGACCTCAAGGAAATGTTGATACGGGATTATTTTTACCCGGGAATTTACTCCAAAGATGGGCAAATATGAGTCACCAGAGTCAGGACATACTAGAATCTTCTATAGTTCATTTAACCATGGTTCTCTACCAAGTGGTAGGCACTATCCTGAGTTCAGTGGTTTAGAGATAAATGTTTCCAAACCGCTCTCTTGAAAATAAATTTACATATATGTGTACATAGTTTATTATACATTTTGCTAATATCAAGAATATATAGCACACATCACCTGCCATGCCAGAGATCCAGGTTCAATTTCCGGAGCCTACCCATGCGAAAAAAATATATATATACATATATATATATATACATACATACACACACACACACACACAATTTACAAATAATAACAAAATATACATTGCACTTTATCATGAACTCCCTATAGCCAATTAATTGATTTTTTTTTCCCACAGCTCCTTTATTCATAGCGTCCTTGGTTGTAGTTGATGAAAGGATGAATGATGGTTGATATCTTTATTTATGTTAATGAAAAGCCATACTTGAAACAAGGAAGATGCATGCTAAAATTTCGCTGATTTATTAATGATTTATTTGCCAACTCAGACATAGGTTTCATACACTGGGAAATTTTCTAAAATTCTTTAAGCTATTTATAATCCAACAATTACAAGCAGACAATTTTTTAAAAACTTAATTGGGACTGTTAAAATTTTCTCCTTCACTTTCTTGAGGTTAGCTTTTGACACTCAACCAAACAGTATATAAACCCCTAACGTTATTTGCCAATTTCTATGGCATTAATACTTCTACCATAGCCAATTTCAAACTATGAACATTTTGTCACTGAACACCGAGCTGGTAAGACCTGTGTGATAGCACATCTTTTTATAGTATTTCCAACATAACAGATACAATAAAATCGATATAAGTAGCCTCAAGAATATAAATAATAGTAAAAGGTAGTAAAGTATTATAAAAGTGATGAATTTTGAGAATTACTACCTTTGTTTTTAATATAATTTATTGCTTGCAAGTTGACTTTAATTTTAATAATTATTTTAATAAGCATTAATAACTAGCAATTGTCAAAAATTCTTGAAATTTTAAAAATTTTAGTACTGCATAAAAATACATAGAATAATATGATGAGCTCCCTAAGCCCAGCGTTTAGATTTAAGAATTCTTATCATGTTACCGTATTTGCACTTTTTTTAATATTACAGTTAGAGTTGAAGTTCTTTTGAATCTACCCCAAATCACACTTCCCTCCTTTACTCCCTCTGAAAAATTAACCAATATCCTGAAGTTAATGTATTTCACATCCATGCTTTTAATACGCTTATATTTATCTAGAATTAATATAATGTTTTTATTTTTAACTTTATAAACGAATACCATGCAATTTGCAGAATATTATGACTCTGCAACCTACATTTCCATTCACCATTAGGTTTCCTAGTTTTATCCCTGCTGATACGTGTTTCTCCAATTCATTTATTTTAATCAATTTATACTAATCTATTTTATGGTTATATCATATTTGATTTAGCCAATGGCCACTGATGGATATTTAGGATGCTCCCTTTTTTCCTACAGCAAAGACTGTTGAAATAAAAATCACCCTAGGTTGCCATATATGCAAGTGCTGAAGTAGCGTGTTCCTTTTATTTCTCTAGGGATTTCATCTCCATTTTCTAAGCTCTCTAGAAATGTGTTTTAGGCTATGTGTATCTTCCAATTTCTTAGGAAGCCAAAATATCATCCATGGTTATTGCTCCAAATTACACACAAGCAGTGAGCAAATGCTATTAGTGCTGCAAGTCCTCGTCGACACTTGATATTTTCCAGAATTTTAAATTTCTCCCAACCCAGTGGATGGGAAATATCTTATCACTATTCAAGTCTACTTTTCCCTGGTTCCGAGCATCTGTTCATCTGTTTTGTTTTGGTACATTTCCTCTTCTGTGAATTTCCTGTTCATGTCCTTACCCCATTTTATAAATTGTTTTATTTTTATTGATTTGTAGGAATTATCATTTATGTACATCATAAATATTTTCTCTCAGTTTTACCTTGTCTTTTTCTGTCTTTTATGGAAGTTGTAGATATACAGCAACATTTTCATTTTAATAAAATCAAATATCTCAGCCTTTTTCTTTATGATTTGCATTTCGGGGATCCTAAGACCTCTGCCCTGTTATTAGAGTTTTGCGTATGTTTTCTGCTAAAATATATAAACTTTTGCTTTTCACATTATTATATTCATGTAGAATTTTGTCAGTTTTTCCATATTGCCAAACTACTGTCTTAGTGCCATTTTTTGAACGATATATCCTTTCCCGGATGTAGCAGCCTCTGTTCCATTTATGAAGGGGTCTGTCCTGGACTCTATTCAGGTCTATGTGTCCATCACTATCTCACGACATTTCACCTTGATTATTGCAGCTTAATGATAGCATTGATACCTTAGTCTTCTTCAGGAAGTAGTTGGCTGTTCTTTATCCTCTTCTCTTCCATATGAATTTCAGGGTAGATTTTTAAGCTTCCCAGAAACCCCTGTTGAATTTGGAGTGCAGTTGAATCTTCAAACTTCCTTAACGGACATCTAATCTTCAAAAAAACCCAAAGGCAATCCAGAATTACTAATCCACTTTAGAGGTTAAAAAAATATTTAGAAATGCTTAGTAACTTGCTGAAATATGATAGAGCCGTGCTGATAAAAGAACCTGGATTTCTAAACGGTGCTGCCTTTTTTTGGCGTGCTTGGTTTTTTAAGAGTGTGAATATTCCTTGTGTCCATCAACAGCATTTCATAGTATGTCCAGGTATGCCCAGGTATGGTGACCTGCACATAAGGCATGTTCAGTGCTTTGGTGATTTCGATCATGAAGAGGAGAAAAACAAGAAGAAAGACATGAGGGGAAAAAAAAAAAGGAAAACTCTAATTTGTCCTTTACCTGAACTTGCAGCCTTTTCTTTAGTCATGGTGTCCCTTCCCTTCAACTCATCAGCCTTATATTTACGTAAAATGAGGCTTTATTACACAGGTCAGAGCAATCATGAAACTGGCTTCTTTGCTCTTGCCCTGTGTTTTTCGTTAACTTCTATAGGGTTCCGTGATGACAACATAAAATTCTTTACATGGACTCTGCTACTGTTTTTGGAAAACATGCATAGAAATATTTAGACTCTCTGTTTCAGATACAGTTTAATGGAATGAGTCAAAAAAAACATAATATCCAATTTTGGACAGTGGAAAAGGACTAAGACAGGAGAGATTCTCAAAAGACACATTGTTTTAAAATAGCTCCTAACCGCAATCTGAATTTTTCCATGTGTATTTCACAAAGATTCCTAAGAAACTATGCTTAGATTTTAATTAGTTGTAATTGAATATGCTTTACCTAAAATCCATCTCTTAACCAAAAAAATCATTTTAAAGAAAATGAATTTGAAATAAATATATATTAATATAACAAAGTCACTAACAAAACTATCAAGCTATAAAATGTAAAAAAAATTAAAATTCCACCAACTTAACCCACTCAAAATCCTAATAGTATCTAATATAAAAGCTTGTGCCATTAAAAGGTGTTAATTAATTTGATCATCTAAAATTTTTATTTTACTTTCATCTGCACATCAGTACTGCTCTTTAAAATTGTATGATCTTTTGTTGAAACAGAAAAACAAATCTTGCAAAGATATTGTTGCTATTACTGATAGCTAAAATAATTTGAAACTTTAAAAATTGGGTAGGAATTATTATGAAATACATTTAGACCACAAAAAGACAAATGACTAAAATATTACGTGCTCCTTCCCCCTCCCTGCACCCCTTCTCATGGCTTCCCCCAAACAAAACCCTAGATGCTCTGTGTGGGAGCATTTCCAAGATGCAATATTCATTCTCCTATACATCCCCCAATAGTATATAGCTATTGGTACCTCAGAACAGACTGAGGAAAGAGAAAAGGAAACAGGAAAAGGGGCAGACAGTTGGATTAGACTGTGCTATGTATATTAGTGATGGGTAGACTTCAAAAGATTTAGAGGTTCGTTTTGGAGAGTTGCCCAGAGATTCTCAGGCTTACCCAAACCCTTCCATAACTTCTGATTTTAAAATTGAGCTAGAATTCTTTTAAAAACAGACTGTTGGTCTTCAGTCATACTACATATTTATGACCCCTAGAATAAATGATTGCTAAGAAATTCTAAATTTCTGGAAGCTGAAAATTGAAGTATTTATTTTAAATAGATAACCAACAGAAGTAGTACATTTTAAAGTTTTCATTCGGTGTGCCATGTTTTGTTTTGTTTTGTTTTTCCTGAGAGGCAGAATTTCTGAGTAGCACTTACCTGTTATTGGAATCTCGTTTTTAAATAATGTTAACAATAGAGCATTTGAAGGTGTTTGGAGGGACAGGTGAAATCTTCATCGGCATTCTATTCATCTATGAAGACTGGTAACGTAAGGTCCTTGACTAGTGTGAAACCTCGTCCACAGATTCACGGTAAGTGGCAGCCTGAAAGACAGGCTGTAGTTTGGTCTTTTGACCAGAGAGTCAGTCAGAAGAACTGACAAGGAATGTGTCTGTCGCTCATATTGCAGGAACACTTAAACTGTGCACAGTGCGAGTGAGCCTTCGAAGAATATGATCGTTCTTTGGTCTAATTATCAATTTTAAATGTGTCTCACCAATGGCTCATGTAAGATTTATTGTTACTGACTATCTACTATAGAAAAAATTACCTTTACACGAGGTCAAAGAAACATTTTTTTGTGCAAAGACTATATTTCTGATTTAAGGTTTGAACCGAAATAAACTGCTTCTATGTTTGTGAACATAATTCTTAGCAGGGCATAACTTTACTCTACTCTAGAAAAGACGTGAGATATGGAAGGTACAAGTAGTAATGAAACACACCTAAATAGTTTTTAGAGTGGCTGCCACAAGAAGCTCTCTTAAGAATAATTATACAGTGATCACGTGGGAAAGACTGTTTTCATGACTTGATTTATGAATATGTAGCTTCAAATATTCTACATCTCACAACAGGTGCTCCAACATTCAATCGTAATCAATGTGATATTGCAATGGGCTCTCTACTATTAGAATGAATAGCAATGATTCACCAACAGAATTAAATGTATTGCCAAGGAGAGTTGTATCTTGGGTCTTATAAAGGAAATTTAACATTTATTATATGTACAACTTTACTTCCAGCAGGCCTGTAAGTCGGTAACTGCTAGAGAACTAGCTATATTTAAGTAGCCCAAAGTTTCTCAATCTCTGGAAAGCCATTATCTTAATAATATTTTATGTCAGTGAACATTTTGCTTGAAAAAGTTTCTGCCAAAATAGCAGTAGCTTACTTAGATCTGCATGCACTACTCTAATAAAAGTATAAAAATTAGTAACAGTTGTCTCACGTCAATCACATGCTGAAAGCAGATCCTCAAGAGATATGAAATCTGAAATAAGACCTACTTCTCTTTATAGCTCTCTTCTAGGATTTTTCTAAATCAGCCCTCACGTGATATTTCAAACCATTTCTAACTAAGACGGCACTTGTCATTTGAACTGTTTGTATCATTTTCCTTACTTCAAAAAATAAGTATTTTTGAGAAAACAAACACTGCACTTAAAAATTTTTAAAGCCTCTTCAGTCACTCTTCTTATCACTTATTTGATTTTTTGCATTTTCTTACTAATACAATAAACATTCTAAGAAGAACAAAATCCAAGGACTTCTACTAATTCTATTGGTGAAATTAACAAATGAGGAACAGGAAAAGGAAGCAGAAACTAATTTCATTGTTAATTCGATTCAAGATTTAAGTTACACATTTTCCTTCCCTAGATATTTTCCCAGATTTATTCATATAGAGCAATAAAATGGACAAGTTTGAGCTGCATGATCTGTCTTCACTCTAACTTTGGGGACTATGGCTGATTGAGAGTAAATGTATAAGGGGAAAAAAGACACAAATCTACACATTGTTCTCTGAACTATTAAGGAAATTGACACTTTGCATCCTAGATATTCATTTGTCTGCTGGATAATCATTTCTGGAGCACCACCTATTTCAGTGTTTGCCTTAGGAGACTCTCATGAGAAAATATAAATTGTACTATCCATGCATGTAAAAATAATTAAGAAAAACAAAATAGGCATCCTTTAAAATATTAGATTACCAGTTCTACCAATTTTACACCTTGAAGTAAGCAGACTTTTAAGTAATATATCAATGAACATCACACTTTAAAAAAATTTTTTTGAACGATGTTAACACATGTCCACTCAAGTAAATTATGTTTCTAACACTGCTATCTCATTTGTCATAAACAAGCCCATACACTCTCTCAAATGGAGAAGAGGTTTGAAGAGGCATTTGACAAATGATAAAGAAATAAACAAAAGTCCTCAAACAAGGAAAATCATACTATATGTCTGCTTTGATTTGCATGATGCATAACATATTCAATAATATGTATCTTTGAAAAATTGTTCTAAAAGAGCCACTATACTGAAATAATCAGTTGGAAATTATTGTCAGAAGCTACGTCTCTCACATCAGTATTTGATTTGCTGAACAACTTTTAAACATCACATCCTCAATGTATTTATTAAAGAACATCACCATATAAACTGCTTTGGAAATTGTGTGTTGACAAGTTTATAATTTCTTGCCTCTCTATATTTAAATTAAGACTTCAATAAATAAAGCAGTTAATGCATTTATTATTACAAGGAAATTTCTTGAAAAATTCAAGCCTTAACTTATTAAAAAATATAATAAAAGACTTTTTTGTACTTTAGTATGCAAAAATTAGATTGCTTGACCTCTCTTTTAATGACTTAATTAGCTGTACTAAAGCCCAGCTGGGCCTCTGCTGACAACATAGCTAGATATTTCAATCAAGCAGTGTTATGGAGAATAAGTAATAAATGCTACCTTGTCGCCATACAGTCCCAAACCATAGTGCACGCTGGTAATGCTAAATTTGATCAGTATGCCTCATATTTCAATTAGTCGTGGTCTGAATCACTAAAACTGTGTAATGTGTATGAATTTCTGATATCAGATACAGAGCTACAGGCTCCCACAGTTAGAAGCCATTGAGTTTGCTTTTATTAGCAGCCAATTAATGGCAAAAATCTGCATCGCTTTTAAAATTTATAACCTCTATTCCAGCTGCATCCACGGCTCCCGGTACACTGTATACAATCAGATCCGTATCACTGTCGCAAGTCAAACAGCTGCAAACTGTATTCTGTCTTCAGAAGTAAAAAAAAAAAAAAAAACCTTTTCATACAGAAGCTTTTTTTAACCTCTTAGAAGTTCTTTTCAAAGCCCAGCAGCACTAGTCACTTTGCGACAATGAGCGATTTAATACAGAGAGAAAGAAATCTACACCAAGGTACCCTCTTGGGATGTGCTAGGTTTTCAAACGGAGTGAAACCCTACCACTCCGGCACTGCACAAGGGCAAGCAAAGCCACTTCTCCTGACCAAGGCTAAGAAAATATAAACATATAAAACCTGACCCTCCTACAGAGTTAACCCATTAAAGTCTACACAGTCATTAAAACATAGTGATATCACACAAGTTGAACCCTAAGCAACTTACAAAAATTTTGATATTCAAATGTGTATGCCTGAACTTCCCCTCTATTAAAACAAGTGTGGAGATCACATTCCACCATCGAGAAACAGTTTATTGCATATCTCAGGGTTTCTAGACATTACCAGACTCCTTCAGACATATAAGACAGCAAATTTTGTCGTGGTCAGATTTAGTAGCAAGCCGCAATTGCCTTATGTATGGGTAATGCTGTACTTTCAAGATTATTAAGGGAAGAGTCCAGCTTTGTGGTACTACATATTTTCAGTTACCTTATACATGTTGTTCTGGGAAGCCTAGCATATTTTGATTTCTGATCATTAAAACATTATTTGGGGAGCGGTGTGATGGTGGCTCAGTGGTAGAATTCTCACCTGCCATGCCGGAGACCCAGGTTCGATGCCCAGCGCCTGCCTATGCAAAAAAATACATTTTATATATATTATTTGGGAGAAATAAAGTAGAGAATTTCTTCCCTAAGTCTTATATAAAATAGTTTTAAATGAATATATATTGGATACACAGTATGTCTTATATGCTCATATTTATATTTAAATATCTATATCTTTATGTAACATAAAATCTTGTAGATAAAAGAATTTACCTATAAAAAGGAGTAGCGTGAAAAAGTACTAACTGTAATTCATGGCGATAAAAATGTTGTATTAGGATAATACAAACTGCTGTCATGGCTATTTAGAAACAATAAAATCCTATTTCACAAAATTCAAGTGCTAATAACCAGCATTCTTTCTAACTGCTTAAATACTGCAGTAAGACTTATAATGCCACTGTGAAATCATAAGCTAGTACTTCAAAGGTGTTGTATCTGTTACAAATTTAATCTTCACTGCTTTGTCACAACTGATTTCATCCCAGCAGCTTGGAGATGCAGCATAACATTCTTGTTGTCCGAGACAACCTGAACCAAACTGCTAAATACCTGCTTGATGCCCAAGAAAGATTATAATATGTTACTATGGAATTCCCAAGCACCACCCTGAACTTGTGAAATTACTCTGTTCAAGTTAATCGAAGAGGAAAAGTATGCTTTACAGTGTTGACAAATTGTAGGCATTTTAATGATAGAGGCAGAAACTCTAAGCTGTATCTCACATAAGGCACAGGATTGTGCTCATTCTACTCAAAATAGCATTCTTCCTGTAATACTTTATATTTGTACGTTTTGCAATTATGAAATGTAAGTTAATACACATACGGACCTGAAGTAGTTTTTCCCTAAACGATGAAATATGTTATTTCATTAAATATCATGGATCTTAGAAAACCAATATCCCATGGTTTCTTTCTAAATACTATTTTTGTCTTTGAGACAATAGGCTCTGAAACATAGCTATAAAGCAAATGCTTTTGCTTACTCCCAGATATGCAGAGACAAACCACATGCAGTAAGAGTATGGGACACTGATGCGAACCACTAAACAGAATTTGTCTTTATGAAAATTTCCAGACAAGGAGGTAAGGCATTGACACAGGGCATTGAAATCTCCTTGTATACTGGAATTTAACGATAAAGCAGAAGGTTAAATTCAACTCTCCTGAGCCATTACAAAAATTGATAACTCTTCAGGGAGGATTTTAGGTCTGTCAACCGGCACATGGATTTAGTATTCTTATACTGTGTGTAGAAGTGTGCAAATAAACAAACACCCATTCCCCTAATAATACTGTGTGGTTTATTATCAGACAAGAAGAGCACTTTGTATTTAATATCTTTAAAAATTACAAATCCATTGCTCTTCTCATAGAAAAATATAGCTAGCTACTTCGTTTATCTGTGCTATTTAAAGAATGCTGGAAACTCTTCAATGAATATTCAATTATCGAATACTATGGTTTAAATCTACAGCCAAGAAAAATGAAAGTGTAGGAAATTATTATATTCATGATATTTCTCAAGAAAGAATTGGGAAGCCTGAAGTTCTAAAGATCACTATTCTTGATGGAATATACATCATCATTACAATGTCTCCATTAAATATGATATAAATATGATCTGTATGTCCTCAGCAAATTTAGCAGCTTAAGCAATGGCACAAGGTAACACCAAACAAATGAGAAAGCAACATAATTTTGTTTATACTGATATGTTTCATAGAATAAAATATGAATGAATCATAGTTAATGCAAAAATATGAAAACCCTGTGGCAAATCAAGCAAAAACAGAATGTATTGATTATAAACATTCTAGCCTTATTAGGAAAGAATTACATTACTTTGGCAGATTTTTTTATTCCTATCAATATTCCACTTAAAATGGTTTAATTCCAAACTACAATTGATGTAAATTTAAGCACATCCTTTTAACTAGCATGGTTGGGACACCATTAAACATATATTAAGTTGCCCATATGCAATTCACACTTGTGACTTTACTCTGCCATTCATGAATTATGCAATTATCCCTAACTCAATGGGAATGAAAGTGCATTAACTGCCCACTGTCATGTATTGTCTCTTTCTATGTCCTTGTGCACACATTTCCCCAGATCATTATTCATGGGTGCATCTATGCAAGTATAAATATACACATATAATATGGAAATAGTCACTCATGGATAAATAGGCACTAAACAGTTTTTGTGAAGATATATATACTCTATTCCACCAAACAAAAATGTTGCAATATACACCTCTCCCCTTGATGTGGATGCCACAAGATAAAGAAAATAGATACTCTCATTATGAAGTAAATAGAGGGATTTTTTTCACATACAAAGGGGAAAAGATGAAGATGTTGGTCTATAAACCTGAAACAGAGCCCTTTCATCTTTGAGAACTCTTTTTCTAGCTTTTTCCCACATTAAAAAATATTCCTTTCAGCATTGATTGAAATCTCACTGGAAAACTATTCTAAAACTATTGCACCTTGTATTTCTAATCCTCACCTTTTCTCCATGCATGTTAAGATATAATTATAATGACAGCAATTCATTTCCAGAGAGCACAATTATTTGAAATAAATAGTCCTGGGGAAGTAAAAATGTTGTGTTCTCTGCTGAATGTTATGATCATGTGGGTTATTCCAATTCTTATTGAACATCAGAACAATTTGACCCTCTCAGTATATATTCCTCAGGAAGGTTCACTGGGTTTTAGTCTGGTAAGCACTAGGAGCACTCATGTAACATAGTTTGTGATAGAGGATCTGGTAAGATTCTGATTTACATTATTTCTAGCAGAAGCAGAATATCCCCATTGAATTCATTCGTTCTAATAAAATACAAAGAATTGTATCAGATATCCAGATTTTTAATTGGTGCATGATAAAGCTTCTTTAAAATGTTGCTTCAGGCGATAAAAACAGGATTTGATGACTTAAAAAACTAAAGTAAAATGTTATTCCACAATGTAAATTTTAAATTAATTTCATTGCATAATTAAGTACCCATGTTCATAGTGCCTTAAAAAGATTATTTCAGCAACATAGTCAATTTACTGTAAATTGTAAGTATATAAAATCTAATTGGAGCATTTTTGTAAGAAAAATAATTATTCTATAGTCACCTTTGTACATTCTCTATTAATATTATTTAAAACTAAACCTGAAATAGTAAGCATTATAGAGGGATTTTATTGGCATCCTTACTAATTGCTAAGGATGAATTAAATACTTTATGTCACAGTAGGTACAACATTTTGCTGAAAACTTCAACTCTTCATGATTTTACATGCTTCTGTTTTTTTTGGTTTTTTTGTTTGTTTCAAAACAGATTCTAAAACCAATCACCTTTACTATGGCTTCATGTTTAAAAGAACCTTACATAAATCTCACTAAATATTGTCAAATATTTTATAATCAATTCAGTTGTTATATTTTGAATTCTGTTTTTTTCTCTATTTACAAATGAATTTCAGGATTCACAAATTTTATAGATATTTTGACAATATGTAGGGTGCTACTAGCTTTAATTAGTGTGACTAAAAGCTAAAATGAAAAATGTCAGTATCAGGTTACATTCAAAATCAGGAAGACAATTAAAATGAAGAGGTAGAAATATTCCACATTTCAAGTTGCATTGTTCAGAAAATACTTTCCTCTCTAGGAGAAACTTAAAAAGGTCCAAACACTGCTAAAGTATAATGTAAACATAGCACATTAATCTCTAACACACTACTTTTCTATGCACATAATTTTTGATTCACAGAAATACTTTTACCAAGGCAATAACATGCCCCAAAATAATTTTTGCATAAATGCAAGCTTTCATTTGGATAAATGCAAGTTTTCATTACTATACAATATATTCACTTACATCATAAATAAGGTGTGACCAGCAGAAGGCACTGTTACAATAAATATATACATATGGCTGTTCATTTACAAACTGGTTGGAAATTCTGATAAGAGTTTGCTAACTTTTCACAAGGCAAATATTCTTTTCATGTAAACATTAAGTTATAAAATTGTTTCATAAATGTGAAAAAAAAACCTCATTGTATTTTCTGTATAATTTTCATCTGGATACAGATTCAAATTCAAAATTTTATCACCCTGATTTTTAACTTCTCTAATTCAAAAACATAATTCTGTGGTCACACTTACCATTTTTAGCACTTCATTTATGGAATGTTGCTCTCCTGAGAAAGGACTCAGTTCCCGTTGAAGAGCCAGACATAGACTCAAGCTTCTAGTTTCATTCTTATTAACCTTTAGAGGTTTGATCATAATTTGCTAGAAGCATACAGGCATGGTCTTTTAATGGAATTGGTTGGATATTTGAAAATACCTCTAATTAAATCTCTGTCAAACATACCGCTAACAATGTTGTTTAGTTTGTGTTCGTATACAAAATCTCTTGAATGCCTCTCCAAGTTTACAAAATCCATGTTAAAGGAGCCGGCATTGCAAAAAAATGTTACGGCATATGTTTGGATTTTTGTATTTCAGAGTCCTGACTACTTTATCTGAATTACAGATTTAGAGCTTTGTTATGTGTGATAGTTATGATAATATGATCACTAAAGGCACAGAGACAGGGAGACTCAAATCCCCTTGAAAATCCCTTTCTCTATTTCCTACAGCTGCTGCAAGAGTTTAATATCTGATAGAATGATGAAAAAGAACAGGCCGAACTCCGGTTTTAATAAAAATTTTAACAGGTCTACATATAGTTATGAAAAATATTATTTGCAATGCCAATTTTTAATAAAATTTTCTTAAACCAAAGAAAAAATCCCCCAAGGGAATCTGAGATGAATGTGTTTTTCATATGTACTATTTAAGGCTCTTTAAAGGTTATGCAAGTGACTGATAAAATAAGTTCTGTTCTATACAACACAATCCTAAATGCACTTGGACTTTTGCATTTTAATCAAATAAATAAGCCAAGCTTTCGTTTTGTATATTGGATCAGAAACAAATATTATCACATTGCATAGTCAATTTTTTATTGTTAGCAATAAAAATGCATATTATTCAATGACAACTGCCTTTTAAGCAAGTCAAAGCACTGCTAACACTGACATCAAAGTATTTTTATCCATGAATGTGTGATGCTAAGAAAGAAGACATTTTTGTGAAATTGAAATTTTGCTAGTTGTGCCTTTTGTATTTGAGAAATTTCCTAAAATTTGAAAACCTATTTCTTTGTGAGATAAAATAGAGACATTAGGTATGACGAAAGAAAATTTAATTCAATCCAGGATTTAACTTCAAAACTTATCAAGATTCTCTCCATAACCTAAAAACACTTTAAATAGAGGATCTCACATTCAATTACATGCACGAATATCCTGCTTTTTACATACCTGTTCATCATAATAAAACCGCCTAGAAAACAAAGTTATGAGAAAATTCGCTTATACCCTCAGAAGACTCTCTATGTTCACAAAGAACAAAAACAAAGTGTTTATAGCAAACACCAGAGACATGTTAACCTACTGATCTAATCTGTACCAACTGTAAAATGGGATGGCTCTGCAATTGCCGAAATGCTGGACACAAACAACAGGTTCAGTTTTAACCTTAAAACGTACGGATTGCTTTTATCGCCATTACCAACCAACGCATTCTAATCAAGCACTGAGTTTTCTTGCAACACTACCTTTGTTTCTGAAACTTTTTTGAGTATGAAAGGAAGACTACTACCACACACCATGTATATCAACATTAAAAAAAAAACCTTGATAAGATGACTTTTGAATTAAAACTGGTTAGACTGATACTGGTTAACCATTCTATTCTTCATAAAGAGGTCTGCAAACTGTAACTGTAAAGAACACTCTTTATTTTATTTCTAAATAAGTATTCACTTTTGAAAACACTACATCTATTATGCACAGAAAAGAGGAAAGTAAAACATTACCGATCTTATTACTAAAGATTGCGAGGTGGAATATTGTGCCCAATTCTAAAGCTTTTGGCTCTCTTGTACAGTTTATGACAGGAAATTGACAGCTATTGGTCCGTGCCAATTATAATCCTACCATTTAATGACTTTTAGAAAACCAACTTTTGCAATTTTGAAATCAAATAAAAATTGTTGGTCTAACTTTTTCACTTGATATTTTCCACTGTACTTTTAGTCAAAAGACATTTTTTGAATGGAGGTGGGGAGCAGTGACCTTAATCAGGGGATTTGAGAAAATTTAGTGGAATCAAGGTAACAAGAATGAATGAAAGAATAATTTATTGCTGTGACCATTCCCCACCCCCTAGATTTCTATATTGGGATTATGGAGGATTATCTCCAACCAAATCCTACTTTTCAGATCCCTGTAGACATCCTTGATAAATTCTATGAATAGGAAAGCAAATTTCTGAGATTATACCTGAAATGCAAACACTTGCTCATAAAATCTATGGATGAAAGAAAGCGTTTGGAGGAAAAAAAATAAAAAGGAAAAAAAAACACTCCACTAAGAAGAGCTTTGCCACTAAATTAAGTATCTAAAATTTTCTACTAATAGTATTTTGTGCCATTTTAAGAAATACAGTGGGATGTTTAGTAAGACATTGCTTTGAAATTATATGGTAATTTCCAAGGTACCAGTTTAAACATGCTTTGACTAAATTCACATTCACGAATATTATAAGATTTTATAAAGTAAAAACTGAAAATCTTAGTTTTTCCAGAAAAGTTCCAAAGGCCATCCATATGAGAACAAACATCCTTAAAATAAGAAACAATCTTATTTTTCAGTATATGTTCAAGTCTTTAACGGAAGTTCTAGTAAAAAACTTAACAGTTCCATGTGGCCTTCAAACCAGGTATCCTCGGTGCATCGAAATATCTATCTAAATAGGCCTATTTTTTACCAAATGAAATAAGGTATTTACTAAGATATTAGCTTAAAACTTATTTTTACCTTTCCAGAACAAGAAACTATTTTCTACTAGTACCTTCTCCTCACTCCCTCACCAAAATACTTTGTTCAAATACAGATAAATGAAGTTAGTTACTTTAATTACATGCTTAAACTTGATAGAAAATTAGATTATAAAAGTATATTTCCCACTGAGGACAGATACCACAATCAAAAACTACTAATATTCTCTATACAATTTATGAATAATTACTTTAAAATATAATTTAAATACTGTTTAACAGGTGTAGCTCACATAACTCAGATTACCTGAAACTCATCAAGAATCAGTACATTGCTGTTAGTTTCTTGAATTAGAAGCTTATCTCTTCCCATTTAGAATATATTTCATCTAATAAAGTGTAAATTCTGAGATTAGTTTGACAAAATAAACTCAAAAATAAAAGCTAAGAATGTTCATCAAAGTATTTCTAAAATTCGAAACAAAAATCACCTCCAAAAGCAACAACTTTAAATAACACAATTATTTTGGCTTTATACATATAGTGAAATACTTAAAATTATTTGTCTTAATGATTAAAAGAACATAAATCATACCCATACTATTTATGCAATACCTTCATTCAAAGATCAGTACATAACTCTGTATTTTCCTCCAAATTCTACTACAATGTTTAGCTTGTATACTCTGAGTTCAAGATCCACACAGCCCTTTAATAACAATAACTTTAAAACACGGGTGAAGAAATATGAGGTCCTTTTTCCTCATATGTGTTGTAATTTGTCATTTAATGTGCGTTTATGTGTGTGTAGAATTCAACATATTGAAAAACGCAGCATTTAGTAAAAATGTTGATAATTACCTGAACAGCTAAAATTGTTCATTTTATTATGGAGGAAGTAGATCCAAATATCAATCTCTAAAGTTATTCCATTACTTACCTTTCATGAACTTTTAAATAGTTTCCATAGAAACTACTTGAGGTATTTCTATGCCATGATGACTCTACTCATTGGTCAAATAGGAGCTTTTTAAGCCTGACCCATGATTTTTTCCCCTAAAACTCAATGATCGAACTAATCACATTGAATAGAATATTTATGGTATACCTACACAATATTTTAAATAGAAGCATATTTATATTTTTAAAGTGTAGGAGAAGGGGAGAAAAAAAGCATCAAATAACACCAGTTTTTCTTTTACTTGGAATTTATCGAGTATTACCCATTTGTCTATATTCTCATAACAAATTATTGTGAATTATAAGATTTGCTATAAATTATTGCATTAATCAGTAGTTCTTAGCTTTGAATAATTTCACTGGCCTTGCTATAACTGAGGATCACATTTTGTCATTAGTTATATCTTTCTTACTTCATCAAATGTGTCTTTAAATCTTGGAAAATTGTCTTTAAGATTTTCAAACACCAGGAGTACCTGAATGAACAATTTTCCTCATCTTTTATCTGCTAAAATAAGACCACCAGACAGCCTTTCTTTAAGAAAGCCAGATGACTTGAAAAACAGATAAATTAGAATGTGATTTTTCACATCACAAAAGAATCCACAGATATCTTGTAAATAGGGAGCTCCCTATTTAAGTGTTTGTTTACAGATCATTAACTACTTGACGAAGAGGCTACAGGGGTAGGAAAACTTAGAGCTCAAGTACTGGGAGATACTACTAATCGGAGTTCAATCATAAATGAAGAAAATAAAGCATCCATTGGGCATATAATATGTGTGTGTGTGTGTGTGTGTGTATATATATATATATACACATATATATGCAGTGCAATATGTATAGGTATATGTCTAGAATGTGTGATTATGTGTATATGCATTCATATTATATATATATATATATATATATGTTTTGTGGGTGTTTATATATACACATATATATTTGAAGAGACAACTTTAACAAAGAGTAAGATCACGTATAAGCCGACTTGGTTTCCTTAGTTTGTTTTAGAGACTTACAAATGATTCACTGATTTTAAAATGTATGTGGTTGTAAAATACCTCCAGTGATAGATTATAGGAAAGCTTTCAGGCTTTATAGGTGTGCCGTTGTCACATTCCTAATTTTCTTCTACAAAGTAACTGCATTCTTTTTACCACAACAAACTTACTAAATTCTTACTGTGAAAAAGATGATTTCTTGAACATTTAAAAAAAATAGCATTATTCATATAGAGACAAAATATGGTTTTAAGTGATATCTTTTATAACATCATCATTGATATGTTACTGATACAGATTTGCTACTAGAAAATATTAAATTATTGTTTTGTTTTTGAGGATGGTGGATCTCAAGCCAGTAAAAGATGTTGCTATCAAGGCTTTTAAAGGTAAAAAAGTTTTGTAAAAAGCTCTGTCTTTGGTAGATGTTCCATCTCATATTAAATTGTAGAAGAAAAGAAAACTCCAGATGGGCGGAGACAAAGTTTAAAGCACACAAATTCATACTAAATATCCTCATGGTTTACTGTTGCCAAATGCAAGCATTGCTTTTTATTATTAACTGTTAATGATAATCAATCTCTTGTGGATTAATAGATAAAAATCGAAATTGTCCTAGAAAATGAATAGCAAATAAGGTTCGAAATTTAGGTTCTCTCGGGTTTCCTTAACATAAGGAAAACAAGTCTTGAGATTTTACAATTTCTCCTTTTAGTTATCGAGACGTATTCACATTCCTTGGCTTGCTTTTCTCAATCTCCAGTTTACTGCAGCTGCAGAAGCACATATTGACAGCTTCCTGCATGCCTAGCCCTGCGCTAGGCAGTTGGGCAATAAACTGTACACACGGCTGTTGTCACCTTCAGCAGTTTACCACAATTGTTCAATATTTTAGCCTATATAATCATCATTCACTTTTTAATGGTATCCTAATAACAACTTAAACCTTGTTAGATTCCTGAAGTAAATACAAAAACTTCATGGCTTGCTTTTAAACTTTGATCTTCGCACCCAAGTTTTATTTAGGGATCTTAAACCAGTGTAGGCAAACTAGAATAAAGAGAAGTTTTAATGCACCATTAATTTTAAGTATTCCTTAAAATCAATTTTCCACCCACATTTTAGAAATACATTTAAATTGCCAAAGTTTCTTATTTTGAAGACAAAATAAAATACAGTACAGAAGGGAGTTGCCTTTTCTTTCAAGTAAGTAAATGAACATATTTTTTCACTTGCTTTGAAGTTTAAGTCATGATATGTCGTTTAGATTTGGGGATGGGGGTTAAGGAAAAAAGCAGAGTTGTTCAGAAAGGGAAGAAAGTGTAGTACGGAGAAAAGAAAAACAAGTTTCTTATTACAGCTAAATCATTTCAGAAAAAAAAGAGAGGTGGATTTGGCAGTAACCACTAAGTCAAGGTATAATACACCCAAAAGACAATATAAGACAAACACACGTATTAAAGGTGACACACTTCAAAGCCAGAAAACAATTCATAACATTCTAAATCTTTCTTACTGCTCTTTTGGAATAGTTTCCTTTATTTCACCATCATTCCATCTTGACATTCCATCACAGTCCAAGCATTCCATGCAAATAACAGTATGTGTCACTAAATTAAAAATAGGCAGTATATATTCAACTACTAACTACTAATATATTCAACTAGACAGTATATATTCAACAACTCTATCAATCATGCAAAGCATGAAAAATTTGGATTTTTGAATAAAATTTTATTCTAGGTGCTTGTTTCATACTAATAAAATAAATGCAATATGTTTGGGCACATAGATCAACTGTTTGAGAGCCTCTGAATACTTTTCTCCTCCTAATACCTAGACATATGCATAAAGAGTATTGATATATTTTGGATATTTAGGAAGTCCCTTATGGGGATGACAAATGTAATTTTAAAAATGACTTATGCATTGATGACCACATAAGAATTTAAAAAAAAAAAAAAAAGATAGGCTAACTAGTCTGGTTTGAGCATGTGTGAGGTAAAATAAAGTTAAATGTTCCTTTAAAAATATATACCAGGAAGAAACATTTTGATGTGTTTTGCTTTTGCCATTGGTTTTGGTACAGTTTTGCAACGCCTACTTTTCACAGTAGTTGTGCTCACTGTAGTAAAAGTCCTGGATTCTCCTGAGGACTGTATTTTTGGGGATGCTCTGAATTCTGAGACGTGGGTGTAAGCCTATGAGAAGAGAAAGAAATCCCCAGAACCTGCAACTGCAGATCTGCAGTCCCTCCATCCAGGTATTCTAGGTGGTAGCTCAAAGTTACTGGAATAAATGGGTAGAGAAATGAATCATTCTTTAGCAAACTGGCAAAGACATTTTTCAAGCCTAGGAGCTCTGAGATGTAAAGAATCTCTAATCTGATGATTTTAAAAGAAAATTTCTAGTCTCAAACACAGTGTTCTAGTAAGCAAGTTTATTTAAAATTGATATTGAAAAGATACGGTCATTGTTTACAAAACAATTTCACATGCTGCGTGATTACCTGTGTTTGAAATAGGACTCACTAAAGGTATAAAACTAAATTATTTTCAAATGAATTTTAAAGCTTTTAAAAATAAACATGACATACAAGAGCTCACATTTATTTCTCAAAAAATGCATTATTTCAAACAGCCTTACTTGAATTACCTCCTCATTACATTGCACAAAATAAATGTTATTAAAAATACTTTTAAAATGTGTTGCCAGCTGAAGATGAACTTCAAAAAGTAATAAGGCATCTTTTATTAAAAAAAGAAAGTAGATTTCATTTTATAGTATCAGCCTTGTTCTATGTCATAACAGATCTGTTGGGTTTTATTATAAACCATTCTCTAAAAGCAATATATGTGACAATGTTAAAATATGTGTGTGTCTCTGAAGTGGTGGCATAGGCAGTGAGAAACTGAGGCACCAGAAAAAGCCAAATAGTGATTTTGATATGTTTTTCTAGAGACTGTTGTATATTTTTTTCTTCTTAAAAATATGCCTTATAACTCTGCACAACCAGAGGGAGGAAAAATGCATTTTCATTCAGAAAAAAAAATATGGTGGTATTATTTGTTTTTATATCATGCATCAGATGAATGCTAATGTTTATTTTGAAGGAAACAGAATTCAGGAAAACTTTCAAGGAGATGTTATTCTTGATTTAAAGATAAAATTCCATTATATCAAAAATATTAACAATACATATTCTTGACTTCTAGCTAGTAAATCGTTAGTTTCTAAGAAGTAAACGAAGCTAGTTGTTCAACTGAAGAATATATTTAACTTCATTACAATTTAATTATTTCCTTAAAAAGTTCCTTGTTTTTATTTCCAAATTGCCAATATATTAAGGAAAACACATTCATGAGTTTTTTGAGACATCAACTTTGAATCTTTCTTAGGAAAACATCTACTCTGAAATTTAAATGGCTATTCAGTGTCTGCGAAAACTTGCCTCAGTGAATACTAAGGGCACAGTGATGTCAGCTGGTTCGATGATTTTAAAAATGTTACCAAAATAAGATCTAGATAAGTCAGTGCTTCAAAATTACTGCAATTCCACATGGAAACTTAAAAATGTCCTATTTTGGAAACTATTTCAAAAATGGGGCAGAGGGAGAGAGATGGTTGCTGAGCCAAATGAGGATCAACTAGGCGAAACCACAATATTCAGTGCAACTGAGCTTGTTATAAAACATCATGTCTTTTCTTTTGCTGTGTATAGTGATGTGGAAAGCGGTAACTACAACAAATCCTGTAACACTATCTTTCAACAGGAGACAGAATCTTTCCAACAGAAGCAGAATTAAAAGATGAACTTTTGAAGTGTGATTGACAGATTGGTACATGGATTTAGAGAGATTGTAGATAGATAGAGGGATGCATAGAGAACTGGATATGAAAATATGCTTAAAGTTTTCTTATATGTTGAGCCAGTGAGTTCTTATCTTCAATTGCTTTTATTTTCTTTCTCTTCCCATCTAACAATCCCCTCCTCATCATGTCGCTTTTCCAAGAACTTTGGTGATAACTTGAACACGGAGAAACTGAGTTGGACAAAGAAAGATATCTGAAACTATTGGCTACTATCTAATTGTTCAAAATCCAGGGCAGCTATGTGTATTTTTGTAAGAACTCTCAATGAGATTTGAGCCATCACTAAGGATGTGGCTGTGCCTGTCACAAATAGTTGGCTCGCAGAATTTTCACATATTAACTCGTTATTATAGGATCCTCCCACTATGCCCATTTGTTCCCACATTTGTCTCAACACTAAAGAATAATATTACTATATTTACATTATAAATGTTTCATGGAAATCAATCTTGACCAAATATTCATAAAATTTCTTCAAAGATTTCAGAAACTACTTTTATTTTACCCAACTCTCCTCTTATAAAGGAAAAAAAACTTGAAATATATATGTACACGTACAATGATAATATATGCCTAGTTTGTCTATCCTTATTTATTTATTTTTTTAACATGGGCAGGCACCGGGAATCGAACCCGGGTCCTCTGGAATGGCAGGCAAGCATTCTTGCCTGCTGAGCCACTGTGACCGGCCCTATCCTTATTTTTATTGACTTTTCTCACAGACCCACAAAAGCTTTGAGAAAACTAATTTGATCATCACAGAATGACCTGTTAATTGACCTGTAAAAATTCACTTTATACAGTCGAAGTTTTTTCATCAAAATCATCACCATGATTTGAAACCAAATATTGCCTTGGGGAAATATCTTCAGAGACATGCTTACAACAAATATTCTTGAGCATTATATTCTAAGGTTTAAGAAGGAGCAGTGATGTGGAAGGCAAAACGTCAGCAAGGTACACCATTTTTGTTTTTTTTTCTCTTTAAATAGATGAGCCATTTGGGACTAAAAGGCAACAGGCAAATCATGATTTGCCAAGAGATTCACCTAAAAAGTTGATGAGGCACAAAATCTCTCAGCTTTACTTTGTTAAATACACAAACAATGGATTACTGTGAAAGAAAAATATGTGGTGGGAGAAATTATGGTTAGCCAGGCAAAATGCTGAAGGAGTTACACACATCATAACCTCATTTTGGGTGTGTTTTTCTTGTAAGATGATGGTAACTCTTTTGCCAATATATTTTTCTAAACATTTAAGATTTTAAAACACCTGCATTAACCTATGGATATTTTTCTATATAGAGCCATGAATGTTGATCAGAATTAGTACAAAATGTATCAGAAAATGTCTATCATCTATAATATGAAACTGCATTTCTTTTCTTTTGAAGTACCAGTATGGGAGATTATATGCATGAACATGCCACCGATTATCTGTTATTTTTCAAAAGGTTCAATATGCGATATGCTTAGATATAACAATGTTAATTGAACTGTATTCTGGATTTATATATATGTCTAAATATTTAAATCATGGTACCCTAAAATGAATATCAGGAATTCTTCTGAAGATGGTGGTCATCTAACATACACAGAAATGGATGTTCTCTCCCCCTCTCTTCATCTCAGACTCCCTTGCAAAGGAGTAGCATGGGGTTACTTAGTAGTGGATGATGAGTTCTCAATGGATATTCTTTTTCCTTGCCTTTTCTGTCCTCCCAAGAAAACATTCTAGAACTTTGGAATAATGAAAATGTTCTAAAACTGATTGTGGCAATAAATACACAACTCTGTGACTACACGGTGAGCCATGGCTGCTCACTCTTGACAGAGTGGATGGTGTGTGACTATATCTCATTAAAACCACTTTAAAAATTATTATGATTGAATTTTATCTTCAAATTCTAGCTGTATATTACGGTAGTGTTGAACTTGTGCTCCTCATGGTTGATGATAATAATCACCACTTACATATCGCTTTTTATCTTCAAAGCTCTTTATAAAAATTAATTGAGGGAAGTCAATTCAATTTTTAGGAAAAGAAAATGGTACTTGAATGGCACCTATATGAAGAACGGTCGATACATTTACATAACAAGTGTTATACTCTTTAAAACCAAGCGTCAGGATCCTGGATGTCATTTGCTTTGGTACACTGTAAAATAGGATTAATAATTATTATAGCTTAAACAGACACAGAGATCAACGAGTTCAAATCTACCACATATTTTCCAGATGAAGAAACAAGGGCCTGAAAGTTCAATGAGTGGCCCAAGATAACACAATGAATCAGGGTCAAGGCAAAATTTTTTACTAATAATAAATTATTGCTAACATTTATTGAACTCTTACAATGTGCCAGGCACTGAACCAAGTACTTTGTCTGGATTAGCATGTTTAATCCTCTCAACACGCTATGAGAATAGTACAAGTTATCCAAGTTCTAGAGGGAGGGAAAAGCGAAATTTCAAGCCCTTAAGTAACTTACCCAAAGCCTCACAGCTGGTCAGTAATAAAGGCGAGATCTGAACAGAGGAGGTCTGATTCTGCAGTAACTGCTCTCAACCTCTATGCTATTCAAATACACAACAAAAATGATTGATGTTCATTCTTAAATAATAAAAATAATTTTCTGCCCATTTTTCATTGTATTATTTATATATAAGCACATGCAGCTGTGCAATCTCTGACATGAAGTATTAGTAAATATCCATATTTACTAATTTGAATAATGGCTCAAATGAAACGTAATACATTGAAAAACAATAAAATAAAGGCAATTTGGCATGATTTTAACATCATCTCCTAATGCTTTAAAATAATGATTACCAAGAATAAGAATATGAAATGCAATATTGGAGAGCTTATTTTCTTCTCACAAGTGGTAGTCTAATAATAGGGAGACACTTAGCCATGATTTCATTTCATGTATACTTTATTTACGGCTATACCCCTAAGCAATTACTTACCCAAAATCTGGAATATCCAGCTTCACAATAAAGACCCCAAGTGAAGATGCTGTTGTATTTAAAAATATGGAAATGAATCTTTAATTATAATTCTCCATGGCCCTGGAATTACAAATGTATGTTTAAACAATAATCACAGAAACTATAGTAACATTAAGTTCACCTCTTAACTTTAACACTTAACCAAAGGAATTTATGAGGCAGTAATCCCCAAGTAGTTTCAAACTTTTTGCAGAGGCTTGTCAGTCTTCAAGTAATGTTTTGCTTCCTGTTAATGACCATTTAGTTCTTGCTGGCAATAAATCGATCTTCTTAATAATTTTAACTTTTTCTCAGTGAAAATAAGTCTTGTGTGTATAAACGTTTAATGTCTTTTTCCTAATTCGGGACTGCAAATGTTTCTTGTCATCAAAGTAGTCCTTGCTGAGGAAAACTGGAAGCTTTCAGTTTTGATCTGGTGCTAAAGTTTCCCAAAGCCAGTGGATACTCTCATAGACAGTTCCTGAGCTTTTCCTGCTTTCCAAATAAACTTGTAATGGATGCAACAGAACTAGTCATGGAAAAGGTTATGTAGCTTTATACTTTTATAAAGCTACATATAAGTAGCTTTATTACCAAGAAGATAGGCTACAATAAAAAAAAAGCTACAAGAAAATGTCTGCAGCCCATATAATGGCCATAATATTAACATTCATCATCATTTCCAGAAATGCAAAATCCTCCTAAATAAAACCAATGATAAGTTAAAACAAAGTGAAAAGAAGTAATTACCTATAGGATGGCAAATTACTGCTTTAGCAGTCCTCATATAGTCTCTCTTATAGAATCAATCTCAAAGCGGCGAAACAAATATTCGAATTTCTCTTACAAAGTCCATATTATTTATGGAGAAATGAATATTTTGCTTAGTTTTCAAGTAGGATTATTTCCTCTATTGAACTCTTTCCAATAGTAAGTGATGGAAAATAATCTTTTCATATTAAGCATAATGCATATATTTAGACCTAAACCTTGATTATACATCAACTTTGATGTACTTTTTTCTACTCAACAGTATGATCAAATTATTGACCTTGAGAACCAGCTAAGTTTGTATTGATTTGAACTACATTACTATGGACTATGTACAATGAGAGCTAGAGTCCCTGTCTTTGAAGTACCAGCAACAAAACCTAATTTAAAGCAACTATTGCAGAGGACATTTTTAAACAAACCCTTTTATAGGCTATAAAACTCATCTTACTAGCCAATTTTATTTTTTATTTCACAACATCATACTCTTTATATAAATACATCTGTTATCTACCTAGGAATAATAACCAACCAATCCTAACTCTTTCTTTCTTTACTTATTTCAGTAAGAGGAAAAAAAAAAAAGAGAAACTGTTCTTAATTATCCTCCTGGTTAACCAGATGATGTTTCCCCTTTACGTGGATATCTGACCTATTTAACTCTTGGTTACCATCTATTTACCATCTATAACTTTCCATGAGCAAAACTTCTTAACTAGATAACACAGGGCCAGCGAAAACAACCACAAAAACAATCTGAAAATTTTTTCCTCTGCTTCCTCATATAAATCCAATTATTTCTTATACTGGGTTAATGATGCAAGGTGATAACTAAACTTTCTCTGGAACAAAAGCAAAGAATAACTATCAGTGGTCTCCTATTTCATAATCAGCACCGTATTTCAAAGCTCTAAGATACGCCTTAAGGCATTAGAGGGAAGGAAAAAGGAAGTCATAATTGCAACTAAGTTACTACATGTCAAGCACTGAGTTACGTATTTCTATATTATGGCAGTTAGTCCATATCAAGGTAGATTGTAATGCTCGCCTCAAGTATAGCTCTTTTCTCCTCTGTTTGAGAATTCTACGTCCTGGTCTACTGCCATGGGATTTGAAAGGCATTTCTGCCAAAGGAGTACACTTATCTGTCCCACTGACATCAAGATTGGCCATACAACTTGCTCTGGCAAGTAGATGAACGGTGCTAATGTGCCATTCCCAAGTAGAAGCTTTAGGAAGCCTTGTGTGCTTCTGCTAGCTTTTTCTCTTTCCATCTGCTATAAGAACCTATTCCAGATAGCAGTGGCTCCTTTACTTAGTTTCCAGATGAGAAGATGTAAGAGCCAAAGCCACTAGTTAAAGGGAACAAGAAATAAACCTCTGTTGTAAGTCATTGCAATTTGGGGATTTGTTTGTTACTGCAATATGACCTAATCAAAGCTAGAACTGTTTTAGTTTGCTAAAGCTGCCAGAAAGCAATATACCACAAATGGAATGGCTTTTATAAAGGGAACTTATTACATTACAAGTTAACGGTTCTAAGGCCATAACAATAAACTAAGGCATCCAGAAAAAGATACCTTGACTCAAAAAGGTCCAATGACATTCAGGGTCTCCCTGTCAGCTGGGAAGGCACATGGTGCCATCTGCTATTTTTCTCTCTTGGCTTCTTCAAATAGCTTCCCAGGGGGTGTTTTCTTTCAGCATCTCCAAAGTTCTCAGAGCTTTGTGGGCTCTGAAGCTTTTTCCAAAATGTTTCCCTCTTAAAGGGCTCCAGTAAGCAGATTAAGACCCTCCTTGAATGGGTGGAGATACATCTCCATGGAAATAATCTAATTAAAAGGTCCCACCCATAAATGGGTGCATCACATCTCCCATCTCCATTAAGTTGGAAACAACTTAATCAAAAAGATCCCACCCAAAAATATCGAATGAGGAATAAAGAATATGGCCTTTTGGGGTACAGCACAGTTTCAATCAGCCCACAAGCTGATATGAATGTTTATGAGGTTGGTGATATACACATTTTACAGAGAAGGAAACTGAGGCTCAGAGAAGTTAAACAATTTTTCCAACACAATTTGAAGTCTGGAGTTTGCAAATAAAGATCCCTTTAAGAGAGCATTTCTGTGCCTTGGTTTTCTCACTGGAAAAATAGTATGGAAATTTAAAGTTTAGTTATCACCTTGCATCATTAACCCAGCCTCAAAAATAAAATGGAAGTTTTTCTTATCTCTTAGATAAGTTATTTGGGGTATTAGATGCTTTAATATATGTAAAATTCTCAGAATATTATTAGTTATTTCTAGCTCTAGGGATTTAACTATTGTTAGTTCAAAGTTTCTATAAAATCACATAACTTCTCTCAGCATCAGCTGTCTCTTCTTCCTGGGATGCAATTTTCACCCTCTTGCTCTATTGACTTGGTTAACCAATAATTGTTCTTCAAATCTCAGCCTAAAAGTCATGTCATAGAGCACTCTTCCTTGACCACTTTCTTGTTTCCATTTCTTTCAACACCTTGTACCTTTCCTTCATATCAGCTAATTCCACTGCAATATTTTGTGTTCATTTTCATGACTTCTGTCTCTTTAGATTGTATGTTCAAGGAAGGTAAGTTCTATATCTGTTTTACATCTCAGTGTTAACAATAGCATACTGATCAGTTAGCATAGCATCAAACAGGTGTTGGATGAATGAATGAACACTCTCCTGTCTGGACTGCCTCTTGCTTCTGTAAAGTACCTAGCATTTACCCACCCCAACATTCTCAAATTTTCTATCTACCCTGGCCTTTTCCTTTCAACTTCCAAGCATGAAGTCTCCCCTATTTGTTAAGCCCTTTACTATAATCTGCCTCCTGCCTTTACTGAAGCATCCCTCCTGTTGGAATTCCATTTTTTTCCTTTCATAGTCAAATTTCTACAATAAATGGCATCTTCCCAAAGTTTCTAATTCTCCATCCATTCACAACTTGCCTGTCACACTTTGCTTCTTGCCCCATAATGTATTAAAATTAAAGTCTCAAGTTATAGCAATTTCCTCTAATTGCCAAATCCTATAGCCTTTTCTATAATGGAAATCACTCAGAATCTCACCGTACTAAGAATCAACTGATTTTATTTCCCGTGATCACTTTCAGTTCTTAACTACCTGCATACATATTTTAAATAACTGTAATTATTAGTGATTTTTTACACCCTAGTACCAAAAGCTGCTATAATATGCTATAAATTTTACATAGAAGGATGCCAATTTTTATGTTGACTGTGCTACAATTTAATGAACTATTCCCGTATAAATAAATTCAAAAGGGTTTCTCTTTCTCATCATTAAGAAAAATAACTAAAAAGAGTATCTTCTGAACTTATCTTTTCCTTTTTTACGGTTCTATCCTTAAAATAAGTTTCCAGGTGTAAGAATATTGAGTCAAAGGGTATGAATATGTTTATTCTCTTGAAATGCGCTGTCAGGTTGCCTTATAATTTTCCTTGTAAACTATTAAAACCTGGATGTACTAGCTTCACTATACCTTTGCCATTGAAATTTTCCCATTCTCAGTTCTCTTCATCCCCCTGTTAATTCCTTTTATCTTCCCACCTTGCAAGCCCCTCTTCCTTTCACACTGTGCTAACTTGCTTCTCTCTCAGTTCTTCTTTATTTATTTTACCACAGTCTCTCTTCTTCCATGTCTTGTATTTATTCTTATCCTTTCCCTGTAGAGTTCCTCCTTCTAATTCCATCAGCTTTTAAGGTCTCAAATACTTATTACTGAGATGGACCTTGAGACGTTTGCAAAATGTTTTGCTTTGTTGCTGTTATTGCCTTTATATGCTTGAAGGGAAGTTTAACTAAAGAAATTTAATGTAAAATTAATGAGTAGTGAATATAACTTGGAAGTGAAACTAAGGATATTAGACCAAGAAAAGTTTAGGTTAATGAAAGAATGTGATGCTAATTGGTGAATAAGAATCATAAGACTAGGACGAAACAAGCCCAGGAATTACTAATAGCAAGAATTTATTTTTTTTCTTGGACACTAAGCAGGAACATCATTAAAGAGCATATGACAATGAACTCTGAGATTAAAATATCTCATTTGAACTAGGTTCACCAAAGCGATAGATAATGAAAAAAATTTTAAAAGACTCTTTCTCTTCACTATAGAGAAACATCAGCCTGTCCCGGAAAACATTTAGAGTAGTTTAATAAGCAGAGAAAGGTAGCTACTGAAAGGGACAGAGGGACAGAAAAGCAGTTATGGACACGGTTCAAAGATTATGATTTCAGAAAAGGGAGAGAGTCCTGGGGATATGAAGTGGTTAAGTCAGTCCATTTTCTTACCTTGCCCTTGACTTACTCTCAGAGAATCTATTTGTCAGAGGCCAAGCCAAGTAAGGAGTGGCCTACACGCCCCAGACCCCCACTCTCGACTACTCCACCGTGAATTAGACTAGACAGGAAACGACATTAAAACAGCCAAGTCTTGGCTCCTAATCTCCAAGCAGATTCATTCTGCAGAATATGAGGTAAAACATACTCACAAGCACAGAGACACGTGCACAGACACACACACAGAATGTAACTAGTAAGTTCCATAGCTGTAAAATTGCCACCGAGAGTTGGGTCCAATGCAATCTGAAAGACGAAAAAAGGCAGTTTTGGAGGATGGGAGAAAACATTAAAGACCTTGCAGATGGCCCTGATCTGCCTCCAACTTTCACATGGATACATGAGGGAGATGTGCAATCAGAAACAAAAACCAGATACTCTATAAAAAGAGAGAGTGCAAAAGATGGAAACAACTTTCCACTTCTGTTGTACATCCCGAATGGGGTTCTACAAGATTTCTCTGCATCTCTGCCAAAAATCTCCCTTTCTCAAGCTGGTTGGAGTCCATTCTGCTTAAACTCAATCCATCCCTAAGAAGAGTACGAAAGATACATTCACACATTCAAATATTACACAGCAAAGAGCATCATGCTTTCAAAGAATATTTATGAATGGAAAAATGTTCACAATTCAGAAAAGTAGGAAAAATTTACAGAATGATCTCAACTGTGTTTAAAATATACAGATATATATTTAACCACCTAGAGACTACAGCCTAATTGCACAAGTGGTGATTCAACAACCCACAGTGGTTGCAAGCATATTTCACAGGGTTCACACAATTTCAGGCAGTAATGGCATCTATTTTGTTTTCTATTCTAACTTAATAAGGTTAAGTGACCATTTAAATATTTATGCCTTCAAAATGGGAAGTATTGAGAGACTATGCACATGCAGACACTAGGGATCAGATGTGTGTCCTTAGGATTAGTTTTCAGCTTATCACTGAGTTGAACACTGTCAGTCACTGTGCTATTTTTGAACAATATACATTTTAAATTATACTTATTCTTTGTCACCTATATATCCGTACTGAACCATTGGTTAAATGCAGGCAACACAGGAAATGCTGATTTTGAAATGTAAGTAAATGAGAAACAAACAGACCAAAAAGAGAGACAGAGAGAGAGGATATTTCAAACTTGCACCAAGATGATTTCCACCAGATCCAAATGTTAAATTCATCTGATCAAGATGTTCCCCATCTGGTCTTCCAGAAACAGAGAAAACATTGTGATGATTATATAAAGCTGTCTTTTCTTTATTGGGAATTAAGTCTACACATCTCCATATATATATTTTTTTCCTATAGTAGTGCTTGGAAATATCCTGAAACTGTCTCACTTATTTCCTCATTTAGAAATCAGGCATAATTTTTTTTAATGGACTCATTTTTCAAGTACCAAGGCTGAAGAATTTTAAAAATTAGATAATAAAAGCATGTTTCAATATATATTGACAGCATACATACAGATTATTTTATTGGATATTTAGCCTCAAAACTAATACATTATTTAAATATTTATTTGTTATCACAACATATTTGTTTTCATGCAATTGGAGCAAATTAAAGGGTCTATTTCACTTGGCTATATTGCTAAAACCAAGCCTCACTCTTTCTCTGTTGAAAGTAGGAACCTACTATTGTTTAAACCCCAAACTCTCTGTAATTGTCAAGGTGTTCAAATGCACTCTATACATATCTTCTTAAAGACATCTCTCCTTGGAGCCCAATCTGGACCAGTTTTTCTCCACTACACACAGTAAACAGCTGTTGCCCTTCATCTTTCTCTCAGATTGCATCTCCTGTTTCCTGTATCATATGTTAAAGAAAGTTAGATGATAATGTCAGAGTTGAGAGACAGAGAGAGAGATGATGATGATAGATAGATAGATAGATAATCAATAGATAGATAGATAAATACATACATACATACATACATACATACATAAATGATAGATAGATAGATAGACAGAGTTTTATTTGCAAATGCTGCCAAAATACAATATACCCTAAATGGGCAGGCTTTTGACAATGGAAATTTATTCATTTACAAGCCTATAGCTCTTAGGCTGTGAAAATGTCCCAATCAAAGCATCATCAGATGATTCCTTCTTCCTGAGGACAGTTTGCTGGAGATCCTGGACCCTTTTGTCAGATGGCAAGGCGTGTGACAGCATCTGCTGGTGTCTCCCTTCTCTTCTGGGTTTCATTGCTTCCAGCTTCTGGTCAGTGGCTTCCCTTCTGTTTCTGTGGCTTTCTCTCTCAGATTCTGTGGCTTTCTCTATATATATATTTCATCCTCTTTAATAAGGACTCCAGTAAGAGGATTAAAACCCACCCTGAATGAGGTGGTCACTGCTTAAGATCCCACTCACCAAAGCTCCTACTTACAATGGTCCGCACCCACAGGAATGAATTAGCTTTTCCTAAGGACATGATTTTCTAGTATATATAATATCTTCAAACCATGATAGATACATACATACCTAGATACATAGTTAGATACATAGAAAGACAGATGATAGATAGATATACATGTATAAATACCATGTTGTGCTGGTTTGAAAGGAGGTATGTACCCTAGAAAAGCCATGTTTTACTTCTAATTCCACTTTGTAAAGGCAGCCATTTCTTCTAATCCCTATTTAGTACCATGTGTTTGAAACTTTGATTAGATCATCTCCCTGGAGATGTGACTCAATCAAGAGTGGCTGTTAAACTGGATTAGGTGGAGACCTGTCTCCACCCATTCTAGGTGGGTCTTGATTACTTTACTGGAATCCTATCAAAGGGCTATTCAGAGACAGCACTGAAGAATGACAGAGCCATGAGAGAGCCACAGCAGAGAGCACCACAGAACCACGAAGCAGAGAGTCCACCAGCCAGTGACTTTTGGAGATGAAGAAGGAAAACGTCTCCCGGGGAGCTGGAGAGGAAGCTAGCAGATGACACCATGTTTGCTGTGTGCCTTTCCACAGGACAGAGAAACCCTGACCATGTTCGCCATTTGCTTTCCACTTGAAAGAGAAACCCTGAACTTCATCAGCCTTCTTGAATCAAGGTATCATTCAATGAATGCCTTAGATTGGACATTTCAATAGACTTGCTTTAATTGGGACATTTCCATGGCCTAAAAACTGTTGACTTGCAACTTATCAAATTCCCCTTTTTAAAAACCATTGAGTTTCTGGTATATTGCATTCTGGCAGCTAGCAAATTAGAACACGTGTTACAATTTCTGAGGATAAATGTAACAAAAAATGTTGAACTTCTCTGTAAAATGACCCATCATGTTGACATTCAGTTTTGAAATGAAGTGAAAACTAGGGGAAAAAATGGTAACCATCATATCTAAATGCAAGATCTATTTTTTCCATTCAATTCCTGATGTTCAATGCCAAAAATGGAATATATATGTATTCAGTGTGGTAAATATGCACGCACAATACTTTAGGTTTTTCAAAAAATGATGACATATCATTTGGTCACCATAACAACTCTGCAAAATAGTAAGACATACATGATTATCTCCACTTCATAGGTCAGAAAAGTAAGCCATAGAAGGAGTAACTTATCTTCTGTGACACTTTCATTATCAAAACTGGCATCAGGAATCGTGACTCCTGTTACCGAGGC
Organism: Tamandua tetradactyla; assembly: GCF_023851605.1. NCBI lineage: Eukaryota > Metazoa > Chordata > Mammalia > Pilosa > Myrmecophagidae > Tamandua > Tamandua tetradactyla. The sequence continues at coordinate 11,779,039 of NC_135350.1, forward strand.
CACTGCTCCTGGTTATTATTATGATGACCATTATATTACTCCTATTATTATTATTATTATTGCATCTATCTATTTTCACATGCTCTTTTCCTTTTTATTATTATTTTTTTACTTTTCTCTAACTCTCCCATTTTGTCCACGACACCCTCCACTTCCTCCACTCCCACACATACATATCACAGCTTTATACCCCAATCATATGTGAGAAGATTTAACATTGTTAGATTTGCAAAATGAGATCACATTATAAATGCTTCTATGAACTTTGCTTTCACATACTATACAGTATGGGACTTCCTCCAAATCAATTCATTTTGATGGTTGCATAATATTTCATAGCATTGATGCGCTATTGTTTTAGCAACAATTCCTCCATTTATGAGCATTCTCTCGGGTTTTAATTTTTTGTCACCTCAAACCCTGTTGCACCAAAGAGTCAGGGACATATATCCTTTAGCAGCCAGAGTTGTTTCTATTGCTTCAAGGATTCTAGAAGAGTGTAAACTCTACGGTACCACCATTTATGGGTTACTTCTGTTCTCACTCATTAGTATGTTAATGATATTGATCCAAAATCCAAATTAGTCTTGATAAATTATAATATTTTCATAGAATAGCGGAGAAACTGAAGAATCATTACTTTTTACAAATGTAGTATTTACTATTTTTTCAGAATTTTTAAACTTTAGGAAATAAGAGAACGAATCATTTGAAATGAAATGCACAACTACATTTTGCCCTTTTACTTAAGTTTAGGAATCCGAAACCAGAATGCCTGGATACAACCTCTGTGTCAACCACGTTCTAGTTACGTGTCCTGAGACCAACTTCTCGAACTCTCTGCACTTCAAAATGGGGATGAGAATATCTTCCTCAGAGTGTTGTGGAGAGAATTAAATAATTTTTGAATAACTTTGATTTACATCATGTGCATAGAATGATAGGCAGTACATGGGAAGCATTCAATAAGTCCTTTATTTGTTATCATTGTTTTGTTGATGTCATTATTACATTGACAAGTAACTTGGTTTTTGTGCTTTTTCAGCTAAATAAAGCTCCAGTAAAATTGCTTACCACTGTTTAAAGGTACTAATGACATTTTTCAGTCTCCTTTAATCATAGTATAACAAAAGATCTTTTAACATTCAAAATAACTGCTAATTGGGCGGGCCATGGTGGCTCAGCAAGCAGAGTTCTCGCCTGCCATGCCACAGACTTCGATTCCTGGTGCCTGCCCAAGAAAAAAAAAAAAACTGTTAATTAAAAGTCCCTAAAATGACTTCCTTTTTTTTCCTATTTTCATGAAAAAAAACGAAAGTCCCAAAGAGGTTGTAACTTTTCAGCATTCACACTAGAAAACGAGATATAGATAGCTACTTCCTTGGCAGGTTGACTGTGGCTGCCAGCAGCCCAGGAGCAGACATGTTGTTTACATCAGACGCCATTCAGCAATGGAAATGCAGCTGGATGGCTCTTCTTTCCTGACCTCAAAATTTAAGTTTAAGGATAATAGTTTTATTGCATATATAAGTCGCCACCAGAACAGGCAGAATTTCAGTAAAACAGTTCAAACATTTGCATGAGAAGAGGAGTAAAATCATTTCAATAAAAAGAGAAAAAAATCTTTTTGAGGTTGATGTCTAGAAATTTGGCAACTTTTAAAAAATATGTGGTGCCCAAAAGACATATCATATTCTCTACCACTAATAAGAAGAAACTCGTGATTAAGCAACTGTGAGTTGTATAAAATATTTCATCCCTATGTAAAGTAATGATAAAGTCCCTTATATCATTGCTTTATAGACGCTATACATCTTTTAAGTGCCACACCAAGAACACACAAAAATTTGGATAACTCATGTTCTTTTATTTTTTCTCAATGCTTGAGTGTCTTTGTGTCTCTCTGTGTGCTCAAGAAGTATTACTCAAACTTCATAATGTGTTTCTTAGTTGGCAGCTTTTCAGACACGTAGAAGAGCAGGCACTGATCACCCAATCAACACTCTCAGGTTCCAGCTCACTGGCTTTCACTTAGAACTCCGTCTGCCAAAGGGAAAATAATTTGCTTGAGCCACTAAGGCTTATACTTATTTATTCTTTATCCTTGATTTTTCAGGGAGACCCCTCCGCCACCAGTGACCCTTCCTAAAAGCAGATAGCATTGGAGAAGGACAAAATTCTGATGCTGTGCTTACTTTTAGCAACTGTCATAAAGCTTTTCCAGTGCTGGCCGTTGATCCGGCAGCTCATGTAAGCTCAGCATCCGGCAGTGCAAGGCAGCTTTAATCTAATTCTCACTTCATTTTTTTCTCGGCTTTCTCCTTAGGACAAGTCTCGGAGTAAAAAAGAACGAGCGATAGAAAGAAAGGCAATCACAGGCCCAGCATGTCGCAATAGCAAAATGCACTGCTAATTACCATGGCTGTAATTCTCCATCCACCGAAAGGCAGGTAGACAATTACTTTCCTTGGGGGCAGTCTCTGCTTAACCCCTGCTTCTCTTCACCACCTCTTCAGCACGTTCCCTCTTCTTCAACAGCAAGTTATCTCTCGCTGGTAATAACTGACTTGTTGTCCAAGAAAAAAGAATCCCTAGGGAAGCATCCAGGTGAGGCGTGCAGGAGCCAATGCCCCAAACAGGGCTGGGGTAGATCGTGACTTATCGGGGATGAGAAAAAGACACCCCACATATTTCATTTCTGCTTTTTCAAAGCATTAATGATGTTTACATGCACAACAGTGGACATAGGATGGGGGCGATCTGGCCCATGTCCAGCCACATACTCAGCTTTTCTAAAACCGATAAATGCTTTAGATCTTCTTTAAGATGGTGCTAATTATTTTTAAAATGGACATTTAACATACGATTCACAAGAGCTTTGCATTGTATTTGGAAGAGTTATTCACATGTGTGGTCAACATATTTATGTATTTTATATGAATTTACCATCCGTTAGAAAGAGATACTCATCACTACCAACCACAACAAAGCATGATTTAAGTCATTTTTCAGAAAAAGGAGCATCTATTAACTGTACTTTCTACTATGATTTAGCAGGAAAATATTTCAATGAGTATTTTTACATTTACATTGGTTATGGGTAGTTCATCTAAAACCTTTTTAAATGTTCTCTTTGAGTTAAGAATTATCTGAATCACCATCCATGGTGACACACAACCATGCACAGAGAGAGAGAAAAGAGATGTTTTATATATGATTTGTGCTTATGAATATATAATTCAAAATACATCCATAAATAAATCCTTCTCATCAATTTCACCTCTGCCACCTTGGTCCAAGCCACCAACATCTTGTGCCTGGCTTAATGCAGTTGACTAATAATGCTCTCACAGCTTCTACCCTCACCACGCTAAGGTCAACACAAGGCAAACTATTTAATGTGCAGGATTTAGTGTAAAATGAAAATGTGTGCCCTCCATGGAAAAAAAAAAAGCAGGAAAAGAGTGGCATTAAAGATACTAAAATATAAAACTTTTTTGCTTCTTCAATGGCCTCTCTCTTAATTTTTCATGGTATTTTTAAATTTGCTGTTTAATGCTATGCTTCTTCAATAGAGGGCAGGACCTTACAGGGTGTGTTGGTTTGAAACTGTTATGTACCCCCAAAAAGCAATGTGCTTTTAATTCAATCTTTTAATCCTCTCTGGGGGCAGACCTATTGTTGGATGGGAATTTTTTATTAGGTTGTTCCCATGGAGATGTGACCCCACCCATTCAAGGTGGGTCTTAATTTGACTACCAGAGTCCTTTAAGAGAGAGACAGTTTGGAGAAAACACAGATGTTTGGAGACAGAAAAGAAGATGCCCAGGAGATGTTAAGAGATAAAATCCAGAGTTTGCCCTGGAGGAGCTAAGACAAGACCCTGGAATCAGAAGCTGTAAGCAACGAACTTGGAGCAAGGACCAGCAGATGTCAGCCATGTGCCTTCCCAGCTGACAGAGGCGTTCCAGATGCCGGTGGCCTTTCTTCAGAGTCAAGTTATCTTTCTCTGGATGCCTTAATTCAGACATTTTCATGGTCTTAGAACTGTAAGTTTGTAACCTAATACATCCCCTTTGTAAAAGCCAATCCATTTCTAGTATATTGCATTCCAGTGGCTTTAGCAAACCAAAACACAGGGGATGCAGAACTTGCCTGCCCCACATTTCAGTGTGCTGCTGGCATCATTCTCCGAAGAGCTGCTGGAAAAACACTCAGTGCCTGGGGATAAGGACATCAATCTCCCTTCCCAGGGCCTGCAACCCCAACCCACAGACCAGAGATCCCCAAAGGTACAATGAAAGCATCCCAAAATTTCCCATGCTGACAAGACAAGAATAAACCAGAGTCTCAAGGAGCCAACAGAAATTTGATTGAACTTGATTTTGACTTTGAAAAGGCATTTATTCGGGTACATGGGTAGTTTAGTGGCAGAATGTTCATCTTTTATGTGGCAGACCCGGGTTAGATTCCCAGACCATTCACCCCCCCCCCCCAAAAAGGCATTTATCCATCTAATACATTCTTCAATCAATAAATGATTTCCATAGAAAATGTCAGAAAAGTCAGAAAAGAAAAAATTATAATAATGAAATATAATATTCTCAAATAAATACATACGTATTTTAGAACAGCCTTTTGAATGATACTTATGATGACTGTAAATTACTAAAGAAATTCACATTTTTCTTAAATGACCAAATAAATCTCAACTATCTCTCTACAGGAAACTGGAACAAAGGTTTTATTTATTGGAACAAAGGAGAATTTTGAATTCACAAGTATACATTTCAAGCATATGTTGAGTCAAGTATTGAATGCACAATTTTTAAACTTCTCAACCCACACCGAGCACATAAAAAGGAGGAGAGAGTAATTTGTGAGAAAACTAGCTTTAGTGAGAACCATTAAAGGCATTGAACCCCTATTTTCTGCCTCCCAAGAGCAAGGGTAAAGAACCTCCTGCACTAAACTTCCACAAGACCCCTCTGAGAACCTAAACTTTTCCTGCACTTGGGAGTACACAACTGACACGTGCCTGACACAACTGACACGTGCCTGACACAACTGACACGTGCCTGGGAAACACACAGGGTAAGACCGACAGCGAAGCCAAACACATTTGTGGTTGTTTGTCCAGCATTCTGTGCAGTCTGCACGGATGACATGGATGCTAAGGGAACGCAAGTCAGCCCCCACACCTTTAGATCCCGACATGAAAGGGCTTCATGGAAGGGGGTTGGAACTCCAAAAGAAGGATCTTCTTTGGAGTGAACTTCCAGTAAAACAAGGATTATCAGGGAGTGACAAATAGCGAACAGTTAGAAGGGCCTAGAAGAGGAAACTTCAAAAAACACACAAAAGCACCCACAAGAAAAAGAATCAACTTTAAATATCAGTCTCACCCAAAGGATAGAAAGCCATCTTATGTTGGTATCGGTCAAGTCAAAGCTTTCTGCATCCCTTGTTTTTCTCTCACTCTCTCCATACCCCAGCAGGTAGCTGTCTGACAACCTGCTCTACCTGGGATGGGGATGGTGAGAATGTTGATCCGGAACTCTGCTTTCTGAATTGAGATTTTATTTGTGACTAAATGTGACCATTGTACTTTATTTTACTGGAGAATGACCAGAAAACTCCTAGAATTTGCCAGAGTTTATATCCAGGAACTGGACAGTGAGACAAGTCAATCATAACATTTCAATTATTTCTCATAAGTCAGTCTTATGTATGATGGATTAAATGTGATTGCTTGATGCTTAAAAAGGGCTGCAGCCTAATGAGAAAAGCAAGGGATTCCAAATCCAATAGAGGAAGGTTCAAATCCTAGTTCTAACATTATTAGCTATATCCTTAGATGAATTATTTAATTACAGATTTTCAGCTTCCTTTTCCGCAAAATGTTGATTCTTAAAATCCAAAATTATGATTTGTTTACTCCATTAGTGCCTAACACAGTGTTTGATATGAAATAGAGTCTCTGTAAATAAATACTTGTAAAGTGATAACTGAAAGAATGAACCTGATAATTAAACTAATGAATCTGACTTCCCCAGCTACTAATTTAATGATCTCAATTGTAGGTTATGCCATTTCTAGGTAAATCTGTAGGTAGATGGATGGATGGATGGATGGATGGATGGATGGGTGAAATAAAGAAGGAGATAGATTATTAAATAAATAGGTGATCAATAGATTTGATAGAAAGGCAAGTAATAGATAATAGCTACTTTAAAGATAATTTTAAAGTCACTGTGAATTTCAGTGTAATATAAAATTGTCTGAACACTTATATAAAGACTTAACACTCCTCAGAGACTTCTTAGAGCCATTGGATACTAAAAGGAGTCCTTAACAAGTACTCTTCTCTGATTCCATTTCTTAACAAAAACTGAGAAAAGTCCATATTCATGTAGTTAAAAAAAAAAAACTACAGATTTGGCAATCTGTGGATTTTGAAGGTGGTCTAAAAACAGTGAAAATGTTTAAATTCTGGAAAATAATTATTAAAGAGAAATAATCTTATTTTGCCTTGAAAAGAAATGGCTATGTGGTGACACAATGTCATCAAGAAAGTGAAAGTTTATACTAAGCTTCTAATGATTTTTATTGTCCTTTATGACTGAAGAACTATCACTTCAATTCAACAAAAATGTGTGGTCAGACTCTACCTGGAAATATTTTAAAATATTGCTTGCATACTCAAATGTCTACAGTGGCCAGCCAAGTAAACTGAGTGAATGAAATGTTAGACTATCAGCACCAAGGATGGAAAGGACTGTTGCAGACCAGAAGATGCATTCCTTCTCTACAAGGTCAGTTGTTCTTCAAATCCAAATAATTGCACCCTCTAGGAATTTAGACCCACATTTGTTAAACCTGCCTATCTTTTAAGAGTATTCTGGAATTCTGAGTTTTAAATGTTGGTAATTTTTTAAGTACTAAAAATAAAAACCCATTCTATGGAGCAAACTAAATAAGCCTTCACCTGAGAATGCCATAGCTCTTCAAGTTTGCTTTGGGGTTAAACGTTTGTAATGTTCAAAGGGGTAAAATACTAATGAACCACAAGTCATTGATCTGTTTTCAACCTTCATGTTAGGTTCTCTAAGAACTTTATACAGGAAACACTATAGATAAATGTACAATCTCTCTTTTTGTCTTCCTTCTTCCCTCCCTCCCTTCCCTCCTGCTCCGCCTCCCCTTTCTCCTCCCTCTCCTTCTTCCTCTCTCTCTCCCTCTCCCTCTCTCTCTCCTGTTTCTCTCTTTCCTTCATTTCTCTTTACTTTTTCAACTGGTTGTGTTTTATTCCAATTTTGTGTCTAGTCTTAACACTAGTGAAGTGGGCTCTGTTACAAGTGTGTCTGGGGTATCGTTAGCCCTTTGAGCTTGTAGCCTACATGGTCTGCTGGTTTGTTTCCTTTCTTCTAAGAGGATCACACCTTGATCTTGGCCATGTAGAAAAGCAAGTGGGAAATAAATAGAACAAATACAACAAAATCAGCAGCCCCTGGCTAAGTTTCACATTATATGTTTGCCAGAGTTGCTATGATAAATACCATACAGTGGGTTGGCTTAACCAAAAATGTATTATCCGATGGTGTTGAAGGCTAGAAGTTCAAAATCAAGACGTCAACAAGGGCATGCTTCCTTACTGAAGTCTGATGCATTCTATTGCTGGTATGCCATAAACCTTAGGAGTCCTTGGCTTACTCTATGCCCCATCACATGGTGATGTCTTTGACCTCCTCCTGTGGCTTTTACAGAATTCTGGATTCACCATGTAATGACTTCGCTGACTGCATCGGAATTTCCTCTCTTTGTAAGTCCTCCAGTATTACCCAGTAATACCAATTAAGATGCACCCTGATTAGGACTCACCCTGATTCAATTTGGTCATGCCTTAACTAACAACATCTTCAAAAATTTCTATTTACAATGGGTTCATGCCCACAGTAATGCTGATTAAATTAAGGGCATGTCTTTTGTGGGGACATGATGCCATTCCCAACAATATTCTTTTTATTTAAACTCTACCTCATTACGGGTGTGTGTTTGTGTATGTTTTACTGTATGTGTATTATATGGAGTGGGGAGGGATGGTTGATGGAAACATAGCTAGAAGACAGTCATGTCCAGGACTCATTCAACTTGCTAACTCCATAGAGAAAAGAAATGGAATCCCAGATATGAGCCATCAGGAAGAGAACAAAAAGTGAAGAGGGGCAGGCCCTTGTCTCAGTTTAGTTAACTCTGTTTAAATATCTTTGTCCTATAGAAACCCTCTGCCATAAGGTCATTCTTTGAGTTTTGATATTAGAGTTTCTCTTGAGGGAAGTCTATAGAAGAAGGGAGGAGAGAGAAAGACTTTGAATACTCTTTAATAAGGCCAACATTAGATATAATAACTTCCAGTGTGAAAAGTCCCCAGAATGATATTATATCTTACCAGAGAGTGGCTATCCTCCACACCTCTCATCCAGCCATGTATCAGAGGGCATCTACTGTCTGTTTAAATGTGTCCCTCTCTGTGGTGCCACATGTACTAGGCAATTTATTGAGGGCACTTCAGGCCTGTGATTGCATTTCTTATATTTCCATCCAAGCAGTGTTCCCCACATGTAACCCTTTCCCATTTAAAGTATTTGCTTTTCCTAGTACTTTGGAAAGAAATGTGATTTAGGCAAAGCATTGCATGTTTGCAATTACTTTGGATTTGGAAAAGATTTATGCAGAGGAAAGTGTGAAATTACACTGCACATTGAATGTAGTATCATTGTATATCCACTCAACTTCTGGAATTGTCCACCCCTCCAAAAAAGGGAAATAAAAATGCTTTGTAGGAATGAAAACTAAGATTCTTTACTAGCATAATATTGTAGATAAAGTAGCCTTAACTTTTGGAGAAAAGGAGTGAAATGTAAGAAAACAAAACCAAAGGGATACCAATTAATATTTTACTTAAACTGAAATGTCTCTACTTCTGTATTAGGTACAATGAATTTTCAAATTAGAGGAAAATTCAGTTGCTTTATTTCTGATAATCATTTATCAGTGTGTTTGCTAGCTAATTTTTGGAAGCTACCATTATGTTAGATAACCTGGAACATATAGAGAACTGGTAATATGTGGCTCTTTCCCACAAAGAACTTAAAAATCTAGCTAGGGCAATAGGACATGAAGAATCATCAAGTTTTTAGAACACATGAAATCTCAGACCCCTTAATTTATGGTGGAGAAAATTTAACCCCAGGTAGACAGAGTCTCAGAGTTACACCGCTAGCAGAGAACAGGGCTAGAACCTAGCCTCTTAATCCTATCTGAGGCCCTCTTTGTCAAGTGCTATATGAAATAGTCCAGACTATGTATTGCAATACTTTCATGGAAAAATAAGGCTTTTGATAGGTCTTGAAGGATTTATCAGTGGCTCTCATCCTGAGGGCTGGAGATGTTAACAAAAAAATGACTTCAGCAGATCTTTGAATGTCTTATGATTTCATGCACAATTTTAAATGTAATTATGTCTTCTGGAAAACGATCACAGCTTTTATCAGAGTTTCAAAAGGGCTCTTTAAGTCAAAAGGGAAAGCTTAAGAACTGCTAATGCAGAGAACCATAGACAACCAGATGTAAGAGAAAAAGGCAAGTCCTATGAAATTGATAACACAAACAAAAGTTAAAGAGCCAGAAAGAGTAGAGTACAACTTTAAGTGCTATGGAGGAGCAAAGATAAGTACATAGGCAGGCCAGATTATAGACTTTCAAAATGCAAAGGGGGAGGTTAGAATTGGTGGCGTAGGAAAACCCCATACCCAGATGGTTCCACTATTAGTGTAATTCAGTTTATATGGCTTGATGTTCTTAATGCATTAGTTGTAAAAGGAATTATTCTGAAGCACACTGTTTTGCACTCTGCAAAAACAAGATTACCTACAGACTGAAAAGAGTCATTTCTACATGACACATTTTAACGTTTTGAATTTCTGCATGGCCCTTAAAGTGCACCCAACATTGAAATATGTCTGGTCCTATGACTCAAATTAACACAAAGATTAAAGGCATTCTGGAGAGTTGCTTTATAAAGCACGGGCCTGTCTCTGAACACAGGTGTGAACTATTCCTAATTAAAGAGAATATTGATGATCTATGGACTGAAAACAGTTCAAGGACAAGAGCTTCTGGTGGACATTTTAGGACCATTTACTAGCCATCCATTTAAACACTTAGAAAATGAGTCATACTTTTTTTTTTTCCCACTAAAGGCTAATTATTCACTTAGAAATGTACTTTCTCTGTTTTACTTCCTTGAAGGGTTTTCCTCCCCGTGACCCCCACAGTGCCTTTGGCCAAGTTCTGGTTAATACGGGGCTATCCTATAGCTCTTCAAAAAGGGCATGTCCTGACGACCACGTTTGCTGACAAATGTCAATCAAAATGTCTCCCCGCTGCCCCACCATGTCAGCCATCATCTGATCCACACTTTCCCAGGAATGCCTTAGCGTGGCATCTTTGTTCTGTTTTCAGATAAACAGATCCAATTCCTCAACAAACAGACTGCTACAGTCCTTTTGATAACAGAGTAATAATTCAAAACAAATGATTCTCGGCTTTGATGATAGCACTTTTATGGGTCATGAAGAAATCCTCCTACCAACATCTGTTTGATTTTATCTACTTGAACTTTATCCTCCAGTTGAAGATTTATAAGCTGAAATCATCCCAGCCTATTAAAGTCAAACTAATGTTCGAACACTAACTGGAGAATGAAAGTGCATTTCATAGTTAGTCATCTACCTTTTGAAAAACTGTTGTAAGGAAAAGGATATCAAAAATTTGGAGGATTTTATATTTAGCTGAGCCTGAACCATAGCTCCTATGACAGGGATATTCAGGAATCCAGTTTGTGCATTTTTAAGTAAGTTGTTTACAGAATCATTATTTTAAAAGACAACATGAAAAAATCAGATGTTGTTTACATTTAAAGCCTGTTTTCTTAGCAAAATCCATTAAGGGTCAGGAAAATGCAATCCAGATTCGTCTCTCTCTTTCTCTTTTTTTTTTTTTCTCCCCCTTAATTCTTTATACACCACAGATTTTTAAATGATGGCACAATAATACTCAAGAATATTTTCAGCTTACTACCCTCAAACACAAAGGATATGCAGAGATTTTAATTTGATAAAAGGTAAGGCGATGGTGCAATGGACTGAGAGCCAGGAATCCTGAGTTCAGACCAGGAATTCTCTTTTAGCTCACTAAGTCAGTCGAGCAAATAGCCAGAAGACACTCATTAGCTCTTTGTGTGTGTGTGTGTGTGTGTGTGTGTGTGTGTGTGTGTGTGTGTGTAGGGGCAGGGGTGGGGGTGGGAGTGGGGGTGGGGGCGGGAGACAGGCAGGCCTGCAAGCACTTAGTTATATGGGAGCTAACACTTTTCTTTTTCTGGTGTTTACTCCTTACCCTGCAGAATAAAAAAAAAAAATCACACTTCCATGCCTGGCTTTACCATTTTTTTAAATTTACCCATCCCCCATTTCTCTGCTTTCCTTCCAGATTTTTGCATTCATTTATTTTCTCACCTGTCTTTTCTCCTCCCCCCACCTCATTTTCTCTCTCTCTCTCTTTCCCTTTCTTTGCCGTCTTCCTTCACCCCTCTCTTCACTCAGTAGATATGGATTGTTACCATGAGTAAGTATATAACAGGTTTTCCAAATTTAGTCATAGTCTTAATTTCAAATTATATATTTTGGATGATTTTTTTTCTTTTAAAGAAACTGGAAAGGACCTTTAAAAACTAAATCTCACTCCATTTTACAGCTGTAACTACAATGTCACAATTAATTTGTGACTTATCCAAAGACATAGTTAGATCATTTATTCACTCATAGGGTCATTCAATAAAGATTTAATAAGCAACTATTACGTGCCTAACACATCACTCAGTTCTACAACGGTGCAGATAAGGACACATAGACCCTGTTGCTGACATTCTGAAACTTATTGTCTATAGTGGGGGCAGGATTGGGGAGAGTTACTGCTATTACTGTGGTAATCAGCCACACCAACATTTGTAAGTGCCATGAGGAGTGCAGTCAAGAGGGCAACAAAAGTCACCTTTGATTGACTTAGTGATGTCAGAGACTATTCCCCTGGGGTGGGGTGGGGGTGTGCAAAGTCCCTGTGGCAGAGAAATATGATGACTAAAAGAAAGGTGATTTCATTTGGCTATTACAGAGAGAGGAGAATGAAGGAATATGAGGCTGGAGGGATAAACAGCATATCATCTAAGGCCTTATAGTTCAGGCTAAAGTCTCCTCCTGGCCTCTCTTATCTGAAGATAAGTCCCTGAAGGGCTTTAAGCAAGGAGGTGATATGACCCTATTTACATTTCGAATCGGTCATTCTGCTGTGGCGTGCACACTGAAGGAGGCCAGAAGGATTGCTCACACACCCACTGGATGAGTCCAGGCAAGAAACAACAGCATCCTGCACCAGGAAGACATGGAGAGAAAGGAGCAGATCTGATGTATTGCAGGAGTGAAATCCACAGCATCAAGTGATGGATTGAATATGAGGGTTAAGAAGATGGAGGTGTAAAGAAAATGTCTTATAGATTTCTGGGCTGCAGAAATGGATGGATGCTGTGCCACTGACTAAGATAGGAAACCCTGAAAGATGACCAGGTCTGAGGGAAGATCATGAGTTCAGTTTTACACATGCCGATTTTGAGGTGTCTTTGAGACGTCCAAGAGAGGATGTCAAGTTAGTACAAGAACCAGATCTGGACTCTGAGACTTCCAGTTCTTTCCAATAAGCTATTTACAGCTATTACCCTATGGTCATTTGCAGAATAAAGGTACTTCTTCTTTGCTTTTTGTCTGTTTATTGGCTACTACACTCAGCATAAATGATGGGTAATTTAGGACAATCAATCATGAACTTTACAATTTAAATATGTTCTTTTGAGTGTACCAATAATTATAATAGGAAACATAATATGTAGGTAGGCTTCACTTTTTGGAGATCATTTAGAAATTGTGTACAGAATTTGGAATTAGCTCTGAGCAAATGTTAACTTTTTAAATTATCTGATTTTTATCTTTCACTAATTAAATTGTCCATTAAACTGGTTCAGTGGTAGAGTTCTAGCCTTCCATGCAGGAGACCCAGGTTTGGTTACTGGGCCATGCACCCAAAAAAATAAAATAAAGTGCCCATTAATTACTCCTAGACATGGGTCATTTTAGAAATACATTGAACAGGCAATTTCTACATATACAGGTGATATATAGAAGAAAATATAGGCTTCTCTATTTTTACATGAATAACCCACCTGTCAGAATAACTAGTGTTCAAATATTAAAATCACAATTAAAAAATTAAGGCACTCCTGTTATAGTTAGTGGAAGATCCCACATCTGATTCTAAACTGCCACCTACCTCTAAATGTAATTTAACTTATTTTAATCCTACTTTCCCCATGTATCAAAAAAGAGACGGCTTTTCACCTCTCTTGTGTAGACATAATTATTAAAGACATGAAAATGGTATAATTGAAGTGTTTTGAGCTATTCTCAGCTTCTAATATCAGTGTCTGGCGCTAATTGCCAGATGCTTCTCCCATCATCTCTGCCATCTCCATCAAGTGCTGCTATATATTTGTAAAATATGAAAAGGCATCATATTTAAAATTAAAATTTTTCTTGCTTTGGTGAAGAGATGCCAATATACTCTGCCATAGATACAATTTTCAGGAGGCTCAAATTGAATATATACGACTATCAGATTTTAGGTTGTTGTAAATGGCAATTGCGAATTTTTACACATGCTAAAACTATTTTACCACCAGGAGAAGGAGATGACCCCGAAGATTAGTGTCTGCTCTTATCACTGTCAGGGCATCTAGCCTCCCTTTGAGGAGATGCTTGTAAAGAAACTCTGTCTTTCTAAATTACGAACATGTTCATATAAATTTTCAGTTTACAATAAATAAAACCTCGGGGTCAAACATTATAAAACAAAATTTACGATGACAGAAAAAATATAAAAGGTTGACTAATCCTACAGAAAGGAATAAATTATGCAAGAATAGTGTAGATCAGCGCTCCTAAGCCTATAACTAAAGGCAAAATTTTGAGAGTTTCTATGCTGATTTATTATCTTTCCTTATTGTCACCTGAAAGCAATATATATATAACCTCAGTGTGCTTCAGTTTTCCATATTATGAAGTGTAAGTAATGTGGTAATCAACTCAACCAACAGTGATATTACTTTTTTTTGTTTTCAATTTTCCTTCTTTATGGCCTTTTATGTAAAGCTTTCTCATGGATAAGCAGTGAATAAGAACGAAAAAGCAATCCCCTTCTTAATTCAATGTCCTTGCAAATTTAATGTTCTTGAGAGGCTTGAGAGGAAGGTTTCTAGATATCGGTTTTTTTTTTTAACTTTTAAAACAAGTTTTAGCCTCAATTTTTGAAGATTTCACTAGTTCAGAGTGCAAACCCACTTCAATTGGACACTTCAGGGTTAGTTGGGCCAGTTCTCAATCAGTACTGCTTTTATAAGCTGCAAATGATTATTTTTTTCTTTTTCTTGGTATGCTGTATGATAAGGGGTCACATTTCATTCTTTTTTTTTTTCCATTTCTTTTTCATGTGAGCATCCCTTTATTGCAGCACCATTTGCTGAATTTTTGTTTGGTTGATTTGTTTCTTCTTGGTAAGTGCATGGACCAGGAGTCGAACTCAGTCTCCCACATGGCAGGCAAGAATTCTCCCACTGAACCACCCTCGCACCCTCTATTGGCTTTATTTCTATGAGATACATAGGGCTACTAAGCACTTTGGGTGCCAAGGACAATCCCAAACTTTGAACATGATATTCAGTTCAAATTTGATATCAAAGATATAATTTTCAAGTTGAAGTCAACTTGAAAAAGATAAAATTTGTCAAATATTCAAAATGGCAAAAAATTAAGTGGCATTTTTCACCCCTTTGAAAATTGGCTTGTATAATAATTGCAAGTCTGTATTAAGCTGAGAAAAAAAAGGACATTATAGAAAATGAATTCAGTAATATGTGTGGATCTGTAGAAATAGGTCTAAAAGTATTCTGTGCTCTTAAAAAGAGGTTTAACATCCCTTTCCTCTGTACCTTTCCTGGTGTAGCATTTAACAGATGAATAGACTTAAAGAAATCACTAATTAAGTGCATCTAATCTTAACAGCTTTGAGGGAACTTTAAAAACGACTAAGTTTAGAAGCCAGAATATTTTTATTTAATTTTGGTTTTATTTAAAACTTCAGTTTTGTTTAGTATTTGTATCCCTGAGCTCCTAAGAAATGAACTAAGCTATTTCTCACCCACTTCATTTCACCTAAAAAAGGCTTTGCACCAGTTTTGAAACTTCAAGTTCAAATGAATTTTTACAAAACTCTCCATTATGCATTGCATATCGAATACAATTTTCTTGAGAAGATGGGACAGATGAAATAAAAATGTAAGGAAGAGAAGAAGGATTGTTCAGAATGAAAATAGATGATATAGATGAAAATATTAAAGTTTTGTGGGGTTTTTTTTAAGGTTCCCTCTGTCCTCTTTTATTATAGATGTTTCGATTTGAGGTCTTCCTCTCAGAATAAATTCCACAAACCCACACCTTCCCTGTAAAAGTAGACCTCAGTTTTGTGCTTCTGTATTACTTCAGCAAAATTAGTAATGGAAATCATCTGAAATACATAGGGCCCTTTGCATGAAAAGAGAGCACTCCTGCCCTACCCTTCTAAGCTTTTTGCTGAGTGATCAGTGCAATCTTGGTGATAGGTTTGCATGAAAATATCAACCCACTGGACTCAACACATGAAATTTAAGGTAAGCGCTGGATGATGAACTGGTAGTAAGAAGGCAACCCATGGGTTGGGAGCCAAGTCCTTTTCCTGCAAGACTATCTTGCCCACCTGGAATCTGAACTCATGACCTTGGTCACAAGATCAATATTTTCTAACCAAGTCAGCAGTTCAGATCAAACAATTTAAATACTCACCCAGTGCCAAGCAAGTGTGTGTGTGTGTGAGGGTGTCTGTGCGTGTGTGTATACAGGTCTTTAAAATTCTTATATTGAGTAGGATTATTTAGACACATTCTTTTATTTGGAAGATTTTCAGTACAGAAATCATAACAATAATCACAGAAGAGAAGAGCAGAATTGCTGTGCTGATATAATTACCATTGCCTTCATGTTCTCTCATGTCCTGTGGATTTGCTTTAAATCTGCTAGACTTGTGAGGCCTAATGTCTAAATGAGATACATAGAAAAACAAAGACACACAGTCACACGCTACTTAGTCCATCGCTGCCTTTAAACCTTTGGGTCAGAAAGAAAAGGTTCATTTTTTTTCATTTTTTATTCTTAAAGGTATAATTCAATTGAAAACCAAAGTCTAAAAGTGAAGTATCCATCCTTTAATATATAGCATTACTATGAGCATGTCTTCGGTTAAGAGAACATGTAAGAATATTATTAATAGCAACTTTAATGAGTATAGAAATAGAAAAACATGGTCTGAAACAACATGAGGTCCAACATACAATAAAAATGCCAGTAAAATGCTTTAAACCAAAATCTGAAACAGCACCTTTCATCATCTGTACTAAAAATATAATTTCTGAAAGGTTTCCCTGGATGAAAAAAATGCATGATGACAGCAATAAATAACACAAATGTCTGCAGCTAATATCAAAATAGAGCAGCATGAAACACTGACATCATTTAGGGGTTTACCAACCTTATTAAATATTATACTCTATCATGTTTCATATTGTCAACTCTGAGTAACTAAGTCCTGACATATTTTTCTTATCTACATGCATACCCTCATATATAGTACTAACAGTATATATACAAGTATACATATGATTAAATGTATTTTCATTTTGTTCAAACATTTTGCTCATGAAGAAGCAACTTTATCCGTTATTTGAATTATTTAAATTTTCCATTACTATTTTCCAGGAGAATCTCTAAATTTCACAGAGCATTAGATTCAAATCAGAGAGTATTAGATTTGTGCATATGTCTAGATTATTATTTTATCCAAGTAATGCAGTAGAAAAACCACTGGGTTTCCAGTCAAGAGCCCTGAGCCCTAGGACCTACTTGGTCATTTCCTGCTTGCGTAACCTTTGTTGCATTTAGGTAAGGCCCAAAACATGATGTCCTCCTATCCTTCATGAGTTCTGAATCAATTTAAAAAATTGCTCTAGATTCCAGGCAAAAAGAGGGCAAACTGTTACCTTTATTCCTGAGAAGGCTGATATTACAGAATACGGTATCTATCTGCAGACAAGTAGGCTTCATAAGCCCAAACCCCTAAATAAGATAATACCATTATAATCTTATCTTATAATAATACCATTCTTTGACAGACAGCACTGGGCAACTATAGGCTTCTCCAAGCAGAGACTGCTCTTATAAAATCAATGATATTGAGAAGAAGAGCAAAATATGTGCTTTCTGTGGGCAAGGAGATTCCAAAAGGGGCCAAAGGGGCTTTCTATCTCCCCATTCACTGAAACTGTGTTGACCTTGTGCCTTCCTTTTGCCAACAGAATGCAGTAGAAATGGTATTGTGCAAATTTTGAACCTACACATCAAGCCATAGTGCATTTCCACCCTCACCTTTTGGAATGTTGCTCCCATTTGAAGGATCCAGGCTGGCCTTCCTTGAGGATGAGAGTGCATGTGGAGAGAGAGAGAGAGAGAGGCCCAGCAGACAATGCCAACCACGAGGCCATCTAGGACCATCCAATTCCAGTATACCCACCACCTGACTGTGGCAACATGAGCTACTCCAGGCAAGACCAAGAGAAGAACTGCCCAGTTGAGCTCAAGCTAATTGGCTGACCTTGAGAATGTTAAGCAAATGAAATGGTCATTGTTTTAAGTCAGTAAAGTTTAGAGTGATTTATACAATAAAACTGACAAAGACATCGGCACTGGAAATGGGATGTTGCCATAACAAATGCCAAAAACTTGGGGCACTGGCTTTGGAACTGGGTAAAAGGCAGAAGTTAAAAAAAGCAGAGGCGGGCGGGCCATGGTGGCGCAACAGGCAAGAATGCTTGCCTGCCATGCCAGAGGACCTGGGTTTGATTCCTGGTGCCTGCCCATGTTAAAAAAAAAAAAAAAAGCAGGGGAAACAGCCATTAGGAGACTGGACAGATGGCTGCCTTTATTATATAATGACAGAACAGTGGGCAAATATGTTAGCTGCAGTAAGTTTGAGGACAGAAAACTTGGGCATAGGGGACTGAATAATGGCCCCTAAAAGCATAGTCACATCCTAACCCCAGAACCTATGCGTGGGACCTTATTTGGAAAAAGGGTCTGTGACCAACTAAATTAATGATCTTGAGATGGGATTATCCCCGATTATCTGGGTGAGCCTTCATTCCAAAGATGAGTCCTTAAAGGAAAAGGCAAAGGGAGATTTAAGATAGAGGAGAAGGCTGTATGAAGACAAGGCAGATATTGGAGTTATGCAGCCTCAAACGAAGAAACGCCAGGAGCCACCGGAAGCTGAAAGAGACAAGAAATGATTCTTCCTTTGAGCCTTCACAGGGAGTGCAGCCCTGTTGACGCCATAATTTTGGACTTCTGCATTCCCTGACTACTGGGGAATAGATTTTTGTTATTTTGAGCCACCAAGTTTGCTACAGCAGCCTTTGGAAACTGATTTAGTACCTAACCACCTCGAGTGGTGGGGTAGAGTGAGACCAGAAGTGAGGCATAAAAGAAGTTACCTCCAAGTGGGAGGAAACTCCAGGAGAGGGAAGTGTATCCTAACAACATGAACGTCCCTTGACGCTTTGGAGCATTAGCGCCCACATCTTTAAAATTATGGTTTTGAATTCCCTGATTCCCTAGCTCCATGTTATTGGTTTTAAAATTCTGTGTTCCTGGAGTTTAAATTGCTTACCAAGTTGTTCCTATTGACTCCTTTACATAAGCACACTTTTTTTTATAGCAATTCTTTCAAATACATATATTCAGTAAATTTAAATTTTTTTTTTTTTTTTGCCTTTCTATTTCCATTCCTTCTAGCCAAACTCTTTGCTTTTAGATAAGAACACGAAAACATACTGGAATGTGGGGAGCTTTTTAAGTGATCAATGTAATTACTGTTTAAGCCCCCATATTCCAAACTTTCCTTTTTGTGTATTTTAAAATAACATTAGAAAGAAATGACTTTTCATGATGGTTAATTCATTACCAATGAGCATTAGCATTATACTTAAGGCATAATTTATACATTGGTTTGTCATCCTAGAATAAATGGCAGATGATTATATTTGAAGCACATAAAGCTAGAACATTGTGAATAAATATTTACTATGTGTAGACTTCCGGAGAAGATGGCGGCTTAGTAAGACGCACGGATCTTAGTTCCTCCTCCAGAAAAGCAACTAAAGAAACAGAAACAATACGAAACAGCTCCTGGAGTCACGACAGAGACCAAAAAGACAGCGTACCCCATTCTGGAACGGCTGAACGGGCAGGGAGAATCCGCTGCGCTGCGGTGAGATACCCGAGGGGTGCGCGTTTTCCCAGCCGAGGCGGCTGGCGACTGGGGTCCCCTCCACGCACGTGGCTCCCCGGTCTGACTGGGAACGCTGGATAGCGGGGCCCTCCCGTCACGCTTGGCGTTTTGGGCCAGCTGGGCAATTAGGACCGGCACTCTCCCAAGCCGCGGCGGCCAGCGAACCCCGCCTCCACGCGCGGTTTCCCGGGCGACTGCGGTGCAGACAGACGAGCGCCACGAGCGCCACCTACTGGGCAGGAAAAGAAAAACAGAGCCCAGAGATTTCACAGAAAAACCTTTCAACCAGCTGGGTCCCACACCCAGGGAAATCTGATCAAATGCCCAGACACCAGCAGAAAATAATGGATGACGCTCGGAAAATTGAAGATATGGCCCAGTCAAAGGAACAAACCAATAGTTCAAATGAGATACAGGAGCTGAGACAACTAATGCTGAATATACGAACAGAAATGGAAAAACTCTTCAAAAACCAAATCAATAAATTGAGGGAGGACATGAAGAAGACATGGGCTGAACAAAAAGAAGAAATAGAAAATCTGAAAAAACAAATCACAGAACTTATGGGACTGAAGGACAAAGAAGAAAAAATGGAAAAAACAATGGATACCTAAAATGGTAGATCTAAAGAGACAGAAGCTACAATTAGTGAACTGGAGGATGGAACATCTGAATTCCAAAAAGAAACAGAAACTATAGGGAAAAGAATGGAAAAACTTGAGCAGGGGATCAGGGAACTGAATGACAATATGAAGCGCACAAATATACGTGTTGTGGGTGTCCCAGAAGGAGAAGAGAAGGGAAAAGGAGGAGAAAAACTAATGGAAGAAATTATCACTGAAAATTTCCCAACTCTTATGAAAGACCTAAATTTACAGATCCAAGAAGTGCAGCGCACCCCAAAGAGAATAGACCCAAATAGGCGTTCTCCAAGACATTTACTAGTTAGAATGTCAGAGGTCAAAGAGAAAGAGAAGATCTTGAAAGCAGCAAGAGAAAAACAATCCATTACATACAAGGGAAACCCAATAAGACTATGTGTAGATTTCTCAGCAGAAACCATGGAAGCAAGAAGACAGTGGGATGATATATTAAAATTACTAAAAGAGAAAAACTGCCAACCAAGACTCCTATATCCAGCAAAATTGTCCTTCAAAAATGAAGGCGAAATTAAAACATTTATAGACAAAAAGTCACTGAGAGAATTTGTGACCAAGAGACCAGCTCTGCAAGAAATACTAAAGGGATCACTAGAGTCAGATACGAAAAGACAGAAGAGAGAGGTATGGAGTAAAGTGTAGAAAGAAGGAAAATCAGATATGATATATATAATACAAAAGCCAAAATGGTAGAGGAAAATATTATCCAAATAGTAGTAACACTAAAAGTTAATGGACTGAATTTCCCAATCAAAAGACATAGAATGGCAGAATGGATTACGACCCAGCAATACCACTGCTAGGTATCTACTCAAAGAACTTAAGGGCAAAGACACAGACGGACATTTGCACACCAGTGTTTATAGCAGCATTATCTACAATTGCAAAGAGATGGAAACAGCCAAATTGTCCATCAACAGACGAGTGGCTAAACAAACTGTGGCGTATACCTACGATGGAATATTATGCAGCTTTAAGACAGACTAAACTTATGAAGCATGTAATAACATGGATGGACCTAGAGAACATTATGCTGAGTGAGTCTAGCTGGGAACTAAAGGACAAATACTGTAAGGTCCCACTGATGTGAACCGACATTCGAGAATCAGCTTGGAATATATCATTGGTAACAGAGACCAGCAGGAATTAGAAACAGGGTAAGATAATGGGTAATTGGAGCTGAAGGGATACAGACTGTGCAACAGGACTAGATACAAAAACTCAAAAATGGACAGCACAATAATACCTAAGTGTAATGTAACTAGGTTGGAACACTGAATGAAGCTGCACCTGAAATATAGTTTTTTGTTTGTTTGTTTGTGTGTTTGTATCTTTTGTTTTTGTTTTTTCTTTTTCCTTTTTATATATATATATTTTTTATTAGTATTATTATTTTAATTCTCTTCTCTATATTAACATTCTATATCTTTTTCTGCTGTTTTGCTAGTTCTTTTCCTAAATCGATGCAAATGTACTAAGAAATGATGATCATACATCTATGTGATGAAACTAAGAATTACTGAGTGCATGTGTAGAATGGAATGATTTCTAAATGTTGTGTTAATTTCTTTTCTTTTTTTTGATTAATAAAAAAAATAAAAATTAAAAAAAAAAATATTTACTATGTGTAGACATTTTACCACAGCCTTCTGAGATAGGTTCTTTTATCATACCCATTTTTACAAAAAGGTTAAATAAGTTCATGTGGCCCCACAAAGAGGAAGCACTAGAGTTAGAATCCAAATCTAAGTCTCAACCTCAATAGTTTTATGTCTTAACTGCTGTGTCATACTGCCTCTCTCCATATAAATACATAGGAGTTTATAGAGCATAAAAACACTGAGAGGGGTGAGAGTGATTTTGAGAAATATTAGACTTTCCCATTTTCTTCTTCTTTGACTGCCCTGTTTCTCAAGTGATTTATTTTTTTCTATTTTTTTGGGGGGGGGTGTTGCATGGTCTGTGAAATGAACTCAAGTGCCTTATTTTATCACAGATATTTTAGAGTAGGGAGAAATCTTTAGGAGAATAAATAAATAGACCTACATATAAATGCATATCCTAAAGCTTTGGTATACATGGCCGCACCCAATAAAAGTTTGCATATTTCTCTTTATCTAATTGTTGCAGATAACTATGAGGTTTGAGCAAATAACTCAGAACAAATTATTTTAATTTTTTAAATCATGAAGAAAAGTCTAGTCCGAGTTGTATAAACATATAAATATTTTAGAGTGTTGGAATTGGGCTCATGTGTTGGAAGAATACTCTGTCTATTAAACTGGATTAATTTACATTCAACTCATGCGTATATATATCAGTGTCTCTGTACTGGGCAGAGGGAATACAAAGACATGTCCTATGCCTTCAATTTGCTCCCAGTTCTGCTTGTAATGTATGTGATTGCCAGTCTTTATAAACCAATAGAAAACCATTTTTACTTTCTGGCATGAGTTACACATTAATGAGGCTTAAAAATTACATCAAATTTTCTTACTAACTAAAATTCTAATTTCAAAGATTCTTCTTCATTTCGAATCCATCTATAACTTGCAATAGCTTGATAGATCTCTTGAAAACCAGTGATTTCTCTACCGCACAGTTTATAGCTTGTAAATATTTAAAATCACTAGGGGAACAGATTGTTCAAAGGGGAACAGTTTTACAGAGCCCATAATCACCTCCCCCCAATTGACTTAGCTGGGCACTGCAGGGCAGCAATCCTCAGGAGTTAGGAAATCTATTTCCTCTCTTGTAAAGTGAAAGGGTTTCACAACCTGACCTCTAACGTGCTTCTTTTTGTCAAATTAAAAATTCTGCCTTGAAGACTGAAATTTCTGCATAGTACATTGTCTTAAGGCAAGGCACATCTGTACTCATTTTTACTTTCAGATTTTTACATCCTTTATTTCCAGATCTTCATTATGACAGCGTTTATGTTTCTATTATTCCATCCCCATCTCCCAATTCACTTTAACGCCTTCCTTTATCCTATTCAGACTGTTAGAAGTTGCCCAGTAAATGATCACTCTTCCCTTGGAATTCTGAGGCACCAATGTAAAATGAATTATGTTATAGGAACCAGTTATCTGTGGAATCTAGGTGTATAATTTGAAATGAAATATGCACTGTAGATCATGATTTGTAAATAAGGAAGGGGAAAACGAATAATAAGCTCATTATGGTAACCATCAGCAACCTTTTACACAGTACCTAAAAAATAAAATCAGACAAATAGAATGGCATTTTATACACTCTCTAAAGCCTAAATTTAAAGAAGTCACCATTTTGGTAGACAGTAAAATTCATGGAGCATGATTGTTACAACATCCTGTTTTACCTGGAAGGAACACCACAGTAATTTCCAAAGTTCTTCCCACTTCAACCTTTAACACTCTACCTTCAATTCTCAATAAAGAAACCACGGTTTCTTTTAAAAACGTACATCAGGTCATGTCACTTCCTCAGCAGGGCTCCCCATTTCAATCAGAATAAAAGTCAAAGTCCTTGCAAAGGTCCACAAGACTCTTCAGGACATAGCCCCAGCTCACTCCTCTTTCCTCATCTCTTATTTTGTTCCTCCCTTGCTCTGCTCCCAATGCATCAGCTTGCTTTTGCCCCTCAAAAACCCGGTCACATACCCTACCTTCTAGACCATTCTCCCACCCACCCCCAGATACCCACATGCCTCTCTTACCTCCTTCAGTCATTTCCAAAGTCAAATTTCATCTTACCAGCAAGGCTTGCCCTGACGATCAATATTTCATCCTTACTCTCACTTTCCTGCCCCATCTCCCTCATCCTGCTCTATCCTTTCATCGCTCCGTAAAGCTTCTCATCCTCTAACATATTACACAATGCATGCATCATGTCTCTTGTCTATTTCTGCCAACCCCTTCCATCATCCCCAAGAGTGTAGACCCCATAAGATCGGGAATTTTTGCGCGTCTTTTGCTTCCCCTGTTGGATTATCCCAAGTGCTAAAATAAGGCTGAGAACACACGTGCTCAATAAATAATAGTTTAATATATGAATGTCCCCTATCGCTTTCTCCATCCATCAGCTACATCTCCAGGGCACATACTCTGGTTTGCTTTTACAACCTGCATCAACCACCACTCAAACCCCATTGGAAATGCTGGACTATAACCTCCCCTGAGAAGATGTCAATCATTCCAATAAGCCAAGTTTGGACAGGTGAGCTGCTCCATTACTTCTCCTTGTTCTTATTCACATCACCTTCATGCAAGGTTGTATAAGTGCATGACAATTTACCAAAGTGTTGAAGCTAACTGAAGGGAATCTCAAATCAGTAGTGGGGGAGGGGGAGGGGGAGGTTTAACTAGTGCATTTTATGGATCTATCTCTATAGTCCAAAGGATTTTTAAATCACCCAACAGGGGGCTTTCTGTAGACATGCCCTCGACCCTATCCTTGCATTCTCGTCCTCAGGGTCCCCTTCCGGGAGAGTGAGAGCCTCTACAAACTCCTAAGCTTCTGCAACCTCCTTGCAGTCAATGCTCACCCCTTCTCCCAGGATGTGATCTTTCCCTAGCAGCACTCTCCCTCCTCCTATGGCACAACATGTGTGACAAAATAATCCCTGAAAGTACATTTTCCAAAGACTAAATTTAACTAGTCCCAAACAAGGGCTGGAGGTGGGATTTATCATGGAGAGTCAGGACAGGATCCTGCACTCCAGCTGGTTTCCTCTGACATTTCCTCACCACATAGGAGGCATGCAGTCGGGGTTCTTCTCACTCAGTCAGCAGGTGATATGGTTCTTGAGGTGAGTGTGCATGCACAGACACAACCCCTCATAGACACACATTACCCAAGGAAATACTAATGCTCACAGTGATCCATATTAAGGAAGGAAAGCAATCCCTCCATGCAAAATAATCTGTGGAAGTTCTGCCCACAAAGGTAACAGACTATGTTCCCCATTTATTTGCCTCCATTTCCAGGCTGTATTTACCATATATGTGAACAAGCAAATGGGGGGGTGAAATGGTTACATTGAGGGCTATGCAGAGACCCAACCAACCTCCACAATTTTCTGTAAGCACAAAGGGAAGCAATACGAACATTTATAATTCTTTGAAAAAAATCAAGAAGGTCTCTAGAGTCAGAATTCAATACGAGTAGAGAAGAACTACTTTAGCAGAATATACACAAGATTTTGTACATCACATTGGGAACGCTTGACAAATCTAACTTTACTAATTCGAGAGAAAAGTTAATAGAGTAAGGAGGTATGCTAGAAGTTAGAGAACGCTTTAGTGGAGCAAACCATCAAATATAAAAGTGCCTGGCAGGCTGGAAGTCAGAAAGAAAGCAACCTTTGAAGACCCTGACAGTCAAGCGAGTTTCAAATTTAAAAATCAAGCAACATGAATGACTTTTAAAACCAAACATTATAGAACCATCTGAGGTTGTCAACACAAATGCTGATGGTTGTACTCCAATTTGGAAGACTAAAACCAGACATAGAATATAGGACAATTTTCCATGATCAGAATGCACATGTTTAAATAATTAAGAAATAAAATTAAATGGTACCTAAGCATGGAGAAAGACCTGTCACTAATTCGGATGACTGACTACATTAGTTGCAAAGACCTAAGGAGAAAATACAAAGCAGAAAAGCAATTGGTTCCTATTAGCAACACTTATAAAATTACAAATGGTAACAACACACATAAATAATCCCAAACAAATCTAAATTCCATTTTTGGCCTGCTATATTGAAATGCAACAAAAAATTCACAATTGGGTATCATCTCCTTCACCAGCTTGTGTTGCATTTAAAGACCAAAGTCCAGTCAATTCTATAAAGGTAAGGTTGCTACTGTTCACACATCCTTAAGATTCTGGGTCCATGGATTATGTTTTGTAAATCAGTTAACTTACTAGTCAGAGATTAAGGTAAATTCTACTAAGGACTAAAAGTTGACTTAGAGCATTAAGAAGGATTAATGTTTAGCTGTGGAGAAGCTGAAGCACTAGGATAGTATGTTTGCGCAGTGCTGTAGATCACAATTAATCCAAAATTAGTATAAAAGATCAACAGCAACCCCTTTTGCATGCCAGCTTGGCTTAGCCCTAAAACTCATGACTTACTTTGGGGCAATCTGTGTGCAAAGTTACTCTATGCCTGTCTTAATAGGTTTAATGCTTTCAGAGCAAACCATGCATTTGAAATGTTTAGCTCACGTGCCCTTTGCTTTGAGAAAATAAATGCAGAAGCCAGCCCTCTAGATGCCTTTCTACCTTTTATCAATGTGGCAAATTCATTAGACTGAGCTGCTATCGCTGAACAACCCCGAATTTAATTTTCTAACTAATATAAAAGTGATATTATTTGTTTTAAAAGAACACTATTGTTCTACTTTGTATCAGCAAAGTATATAAAAGATATGATTTCTTAGATATATTACATGCCTGTTAAAAATTATGAATCCATGTGAGATTTATTTATATAATTTGTATATTAAATAAATATGACTTGAGAACACTCTACGCAATTCATATTTGTCAACTTACAATGGTGGTGTTCGAACTTTGGTGTAGTTTCATTTCATACATGTGCTAAAAATATTTCAAGAGCTTATCTCCCCCATAGGAATGTGTTTTCATGAAATAAGTGAAAACAGGATTTTCTTTCAAAAGTGTTTCAGAATAAAAAATAGGAGTAAAAAATTTAAAAATTTAAAAAGTGTATCAGAATAGGACTAAAAATACTTGTCTATCTTCACTCTCACTCACTCCCAGCATTTTTAAAATTTTATTTTCTGAAACTATTACTCAAATCTAATGAAAATTTAAATTATTTTCCACAGAAAGGAAAGCAAGCAAATCATTAACATGTAAGAAAAATATATAATATTTAATCAAGAACACCTAAAACTTGTTAGCTACTCGTATCTTTTCTATTTTTTTCAAAGAAAATATCAAATCTATTGTATACAAAGATTTTATTATATTGTACACATGGGCTTTAGTCAATTTTTTTAGATAATTCTTCATGAAAATTTTCCAACTTAGGAAAAAGTTCTCTTTTCCAGATGTCCATTTGTGAGCCATAACTCCCAAAGGATTTTCCTATAGGTTCATTGTTACAAATGGTAGATAGTTTCAGTAGCAATGATTGAGCACCTGGGACAAACCATATAAACTACATTTTATCTCATTTAAACTTTTCAGCATACCTGTGGAGTAGGTAATGATCAGACCTGGATTTACATGGTAAGGGGAGAAACTGACTTTCAGAGAAGCTAAAAACAAACAAACAAAACAAGCAAACAAACAAACACAATACCTAAGGACTTTCAGCTTGTAAGTGGCACAGTTATAGCATGCTGAGAGTAGCTGGATTCCAAATTGTTATCTTTCTATTGATACACCATTCCCATTTCTATGCTACACTATTAAAGTTTGAAAATCTGCTCTTCTCTTGCCAAAATGTTGCATATTTTCAACGAAATTTTAATAGAACAGCATCATGAGATTCAAATCGGTAATAAAATTGGAATGACCAAAACTATGTTGTGACTTGAACATTGGTACTGAAGGAAAGAATCAAGAAGACTTAAATTTTTTTTTTCTTTTTGCTTTGAAATTTCAACTGTTGAAATTTCAAATAGAACCTTCAATGTCCTAGAGATTGAAAATATTTTGTTCTACAATATGCCTAAATTAAATTCCAAATTTATGGCTCTTTAAATTATATTTCACAATGTAAAATAAGATAAAGTTTTCTGAGACTTGATGGAGGAAAGACTTGTTAGCAATTTTGAAGAAATATTAGATCATCCCTGATCCAAGAAAGCAAAAGAAGCTCTAAGTGGATAGAAAATTCAGCGTATTAAAAGTACATAACACCATTTAGAGAAAGGTATAATACTTATCGGGTATGACAATAGATTAAAGTCTTCTGCACATCAAAGTAAAATTGAAAAGTACAGCAGAAAAGATGATCAGCTGTGGATATTTAAAATGGGAAAATTTTCTCTGTGCTTCTCAGTTACTCATTCAAAATAATTTTTTATATGCATGCAAGAACCCAGGTTTAATAAAACTAATCATTCGTACTGTTTTATCAAGAACATCCTTTCATGATGATGAATATGCAACTATGTGATGACATTGTGAATTACTGATTATATATGTAGAATGGAATGATCAAAAATTACAAATGTTTTCGTTTGGTGTTTTTTGGTATTTTTAAAAAAAATTTTAAATTAATAAAACAAAAAAAGAACATCCTTGAGTAAACTGGCATTTTTTTCTTTGTTAGAGAGTGGGGTGAAGAACTCAGTGGCTTCAGAGAAAGTTTGATGCTCCTGACTTGATTCATGCTAAATTGCCAGTTTTTCCCAGCATTGACTAAAACAGCAAATAGCATCTTAGTATTGTGAAGAAAATGTCTTGGGGCCAAAAGCAAGATAATAAGGAGTGGTCTCAAGGAAAGGTAGATAGAAGATTATTTACCTTATGAGCTGAAATAGCAACATTTTCACGGTATATTTACTTGAAAGAAAAATTGACAAGCTATGGTTATCATATTTGGGAATCTGGTAGTCATTTTCTCAAAAAAAAAAAAAATTGAATGAACTGACTCTGTTACTTCCAGAAAAACATTTAGCAATTTTTGTCGCCAATGACAAAAATCAAAGCTTTCAACTGACAACTCGAATTTTTAAAAACTTGTATTCACCAATGTGAGCTTGATAGCTTCCCAACGGTTAAAGACTTTTCTAATGAGATGGGTAGTGATACCAATGGAATGTGATTGTGTGTGTGTGTGCGCTTGCACATGCCATTGTCTGAAAAAAAGGTGTCAGTGTGTAGAGTCCCAGCCTTCCCTGAAAGAGAGTTGCCAAGCAAGAGAGATTTCCTTGCTGGCCTTGAAGAGGCAACCAACCCAGCAAGTGACATAATGTCTGAGAAGAGGAGCACATGGCAAGACCCAGGGGCAACCTCAAGGAGCCAAAAGTAGTCCCAGGCCAACAGCCAGTCAGAAAATGGGGACATCAGCTGACAACTACAAAAACTTAATTCTGCCAACAACCAGGGAAATCCTTAACTCAAGGGTGAGGCAACAAATCTGTGTTGTTTTAAGAAGCTAAATGTGTGGTAATTTGTTACAAAACACTAGATACCTAATACAAGAGTCTAGGGAGAGTCCCCATGGTGCTAATTGACTTGTTATGAATGGCATATAATAGACACTCAATAAATGATTGCTGAGAGATTGCAGAAAAGCAGAAAAATATTGTATTGTTAGATATGGCATATACATAGCACAAATATTGGCTCAATTAACTGTTTACTTCCCAGAAACCAAATTATAATTTTTATTGAATAAATTGCATTATCTATTACAAATTACTTAATACTTTTACTGCTCAGCAAAGTAATGTATTATTCTTTATATTTACATGGCAACTGGAAGGCTAGACATTAACCTATATTAGAGGTTATTTATTCACTTCAAGAATGTTAGAGCACATGAATATCTCTATTTTATTCAAACATACCACAATGATATAAAAATACATTTTTTCAAACAGAAACAATTTATACTAAGCAAACTAATGGTACATAGTATTAAGCAAGTAGATGAAAGGCTTAGGGAAAAATTCAAATAAGGCAAGAAACATTACTGTGACCAATTTACTATTATAGAAAATTGAAGAAAAAAAACATATGGAGGAAAAGAAAGGGGGAAGAGAAGGAGGGAGGGAGGGAGGGAAGGAAGGAAAGAAAAAAAGTATGTCTAACAACTTTCAAGTCCATTAATGGTCAGTGAAAAAGACAGCTGAAAATCATCTCACAGGCCAGCTGTCATGATCCCTGTGTGTTTGCTCATGAGCATAGGGCTTCTGCTCTCTGAATAAGAGTTTTAAGTTGCCACACTTTAAAGGCAGTTGACTTCCAAGTACACCAGCTCAGAAGTTCTGACTAAGTCTATTTTTAGGGAAGATTTGGAGGAAAGAGAGTTGAGGAGATGGTTCTGTTCTTGTTTCAGATAGATTATTTTATTATCCCAGATATCTGATGTTTCTAGCAAGAATCAAATAGTCAAGGGACTACCTCTTAAGTGGGAAATGACCTCCAGGGGTGTAAGTCTCCCTGTCAACATGGAAAATAACTCTCAGGAATGAGCCTGGCCCTGGCATCATGGGACTGAGAATGCCTTCTTAACCAAAAGGGGGACTAGAACAAGACAAAATAGAGTTGCAGTGGCTAAGAGATTTCAAATAGAGCTGAGAGGTCATTCTGGAGGTTACCTTTATGCAAATTTCAGCCAGATATTGCAAAGTGTCATTGTATGCCAAGCTCCAGCCAACAATATTCCTGAAAACCCTAAAGGATACCTTGGGCTCTATCTAAGACTCCACAACAGCTTTTCTTAATAAGTTTATTTTTTCAGAAATGTAATGCCTCCAGACTGTTCCTAAGCCAGATAAGCCTTGAAACCCAGAGGTTGCAGCCTCTCTAAGAACATCAACCAGGCTCATTCCTCCCCACATAAGCATGAAGAAGTTAAAACGATCATTGCCCGGATATCCCTGAAGATCGAGAGAATGATCAAATGAGAGGGAGTAGGTGTAATTGACAAATTAGGATTTAACAAACGGCTCTGACTACTGCCTCATTATATAGGTACTTCTTTTTAGTTTCTAGTGTATTAGAATAGCCAGAAATACCTGAAATTGTTGAACTATAATCCAACAGACTTGATCTTTGATAATCATTGCATCACCTTTTATGTTGTGACCATATGATTGTAAAAACTTTGTGACTGACACTCTCTTTATCCAGAATATGGGTAGATGACTAAGGAAATAAAGACATGCATGGAAAAAATAATAACAATAGGTAGGGAATATGGGGGGAAAATATCGCTATGTAAACTGGATAATAGTTATAGTACCACTTTAATAATATTTCAAGTATAACAAAAGTAACTAATGTTAAAAAAATAGCATTACAAAGAAAAAAAAGTGTTATAAATTTTAACAAATTTTCCGCACCAGTGCAAGTGTTCATGGTCAGATGGTGTATGGGAATCCTGTATTTTAGGCATATATGGTTCTGTCAACCCACAACTTCTCCAAGAAAAAAATTTTAATTAAAAAAAATAGGTCGATGCAATGTTGGCTCTGGGCAGTGCAATGGTGGCTCAGCGGCAGAATTCTTGCCTACCATGCCAGGAGACCTAGGTTCAATTCCTGGTGCCTGCCCATGCAAAAAAAACAGGCAAGGGAAAATTAAGCTGGGTCCCCCCAAATTATTTTAAATTGTTATGATAGTATAAGTATAATTATTATAAAATACTTATTATTATAGCTAGCTTACAGAAAGAATATCCATCAATATTAGCTAAATCACATGTGCCTCTATGATTAAATAATGTGGTTTCCAATTTCAATTTAAAAAAAAAATTCAAAGCTCTGCAAGATTTCCTTAATTGACCAAGTTAATAAAGTAACATTATTACTCCTACCATTATTACAATTGCTTTTAATAAAGCATGTTATTTGAATTACAATGTAAAATACTTTCATAGTATGTGAAGTGTTGTAAGGCATGGACCATGGCTTAAGGCAAACAGAGACCATTTCATTCTTCCAAGGGCTAATCACCTTGTATTCACTTGAGATGTCTTCATAACCTATATGCATCTGAAGAGCAATTTCAAAATCTATCAGAAGGTATGAATTCCTTGATTAATCTTCAGAATTCTCTGTGATCTGGAAAATCCAAAGTTCCATAAAAGCAAATCTCTGAGTAACTTATACCTAACTCGTTTCCTACTTTATCAATTTCCCCAAGGAAAATTCCATATATTGGGTTGCCCACAGACCATGCACGTGCTAATGGAAAAAAGTAAACACCACCACACTCACATGCATGTGCAAAAAACAGAAAAATATCTATGATTTTACAACTGTGGTAATCATCCTAAGCCATCTGATAACTCATGAGGCTTCTGTTTTCAGGAAATGGAAATGTATCTAATGTTCTATAAATGAAATAGTTATCTTCTGGTCATGAATCTTAAAACTGCCTCTTTCCTGCCTACCACCCCATAACCTCTTGTTCACAAGAGTTTCTGTCACAACTTAAAAAAAAAAAAAAAAAAAAAAAAAACTATTTCCTACCACTACTCATTTTCTTTCAGCTCAGTGTACCTTTATATGCTTTTTCTAAGTGACATTCATGCATGAATATATGCTAACTTTTAAAATCAGGTCTTTCCAAAATATTTCATTGTTCTTATGACCCCAGTTATTCTGGAAGCATACAGTTTTTCACCTTTTCTTCCTCCAAGATCTTAAGCACATAGGCAAACATCTTTATGAGATTGTAAATGTTTTATTTTTTGAAAAAAACATGATTAAGAAACTTGAGCTCTAGAGAGAGACTGCTTGGGTTCAGATCCTGGCACCACAATTTACTCACTCTATGAACTCAGTCACCCTCCTCAGCTACCCTATGCCCCTATGTCTTTCTTTGTACAATGGGTATAAATAATATTACCAACCTTATATAGCCGTTATGAGGATGAAATAAAAGAATGTACATACATCACTTAAGACAATGAGACTGCACATCAAAAGGCTATTAGACCTCATATTAGAGGTAATATTCAGCAGTAATTGCCATATGAAGAGAGGAGTAGAGAGAAGGTGACTTCTGGGTCCTGGACTCTGCCACTTAACTAGCTTTATGACCTTTGGCAAGTTACTTACTCTGAGTCTGGTTTCATTATCTATAAAACTGAGATAATAGCACCATACATTATAAGGTTATTGGTTAGATGAAATAATTTAAGGATATATAATGCTGAACACAGTGCCTGGCATGCTATAAATGTTCTATAAATAATAATAATTATTATTACAGAGTATTCCCAAGTAAAAATTAAGATAACACACATTAAAAATTAATTCAACTGAAAAATATTTGATCAAGTAGACTAGAGTGGTCCACCTCCAGAGGACTAGCTCCATTAGCTGTGCAATGCTCTTCTTTCTGCTCATGCCCTCTCGGTACCAGCACTTTCACCCTCTTGGAAGGTGCTCCCCTTCCCGTTTTCCACCCCCTACCAACTAGCCATTCCCCTGGGTCACGCCTAGTCATTCTTCAAGTATTTGTCTAAAGTCACTTCTTCAGGTAAGCTGGAAGCTTGGAAGAGGCCCCCAAACTCCAGAAAGGAGCACA
This sequence comes from Tamandua tetradactyla, assembly GCF_023851605.1. Taxonomy (NCBI): domain Eukaryota; kingdom Metazoa; phylum Chordata; class Mammalia; order Pilosa; family Myrmecophagidae; genus Tamandua; species Tamandua tetradactyla. Next base: position 11,812,530 of record NC_135350.1, read on the forward strand.
GCCTGGCTGACACCTTGACACCCAGGCTAGATTAGGCACCCCAGCTATATGGCCCCCATAGCACCCTGTACTTCCATATACTCCTCATCTCATTTGTTGTTACCTTTCAGTCTGTGCCGTCTCAGTGAAGCTGACAAGTCAAAAGAGGAAGAGTCAAATCTAGCTTGCTCACTACTATAAACCCAGGTATAAAGACAATACACATAGGATGTGTGCATACTTACCAAGTCAATAAATAAGTCGAAGACAAGCACTGAGAAAATACTTTTTTGAAGACTTAACAATAGACTATAGAGGTTTGAATGAGAGAACCTATTCACTTATCATAAAGGGAAGCTTTATAGAAGAGAAGGCATTTCAGAAGGTCTGGATTGCTAAATGGGACTGTGGTGGGTGGATCTACGAGGTAATCTCAATAAAAGGAGCAACATTTTCTGAATCTCAGAGAGTCTCCAACTCTAGTCCAGTTCTTGGAATCCCCAGAGAGAGATCACTCAGGTTCTGAATAAGTGGAGAAATCAAAGAATAAATATGGAAGCCAAAATACGATCTTTACTACTGATACGTGCCAAGTTGAAGGCTGCAGCTTAGTTCCAGTCAAATGTGCCTGCTAATGGCATCTCAGAATCAGATAGGTTCACCCACCCAAAGGCAGCAGCTCCACACATAAGCCCTGGTCAGGCTAGACTGGCCAAGTCCCAAATTAAGAAGGTCGGAGGTATGAAAATCATGCTGTCATTCTTCCTAAATTCATCAATCAGAAAAGCTGCTCCATCTTCCCAGAAATTAAGAAGCGTGGGACTGAAAGTGTGTAATAATATGCTTTGGGAAAAATCTCTCCTCCCGAAAACTAGGAAGAGGGAAGATATTTCTCATTAAGAATGATCCAAAAGTGTGTTGGGTACCAGGATGATGCCCAAGGTGTTGGAATACTGAACATTGGAAAGAACACAGTAAGGGATGAGGGCATAGTAAAAACATAGTAAGGAGGGCCAGAACCTTAAGGAGTGCTGCAGCTGCTTAAGTGTGCATAACTTGTTAGTGAAGAGGTAGCCCTAGAAAAATTTCTGAGACAAGTATTACGTGATCCAGGCTTATCAAAGTGACTACATACTACTGTGATGGTTGAAAGCATGGGCTTTGAAGTTAGACTCCCTGAGTTTCTGACTTTTTTTTAATTATTATTACCTGCCAAGGAAAAGCACAGGGTAGTAGGAAAAGCACTAGTTTTGAGTTAGACAGATTTTTTGATTCCCTATCCTGGCACTTCTTAATTCTGAAATCTTGGATAGCTATTTAAGCATTCTGAGACTCAGTGTTTAATCATGATTATACCTGCATGGCTAGTTGAGATTAAATAAGATAATGTAGGCAAAGTACCTAGCAGATAGTAGACACCCAGTTAGTAGTAGTTATTTTTTTTATCATTATTACATAATCTTGTAGACTATCTATCTATCTATCTATCTATCTATCTATCTATCTATCTATCTATCTATATATATATATATATATATATATATATATATGTACAGAATGGCAAAATCTTTGTCATTCTGATCATGGGTGCATTAGGGCATAGATAGTGTCACACCACACACACATCATACCATAGGTGACATAATGAAAGCCAATTTGAAATTACCAGCAAGAAGATGAGTCAAAGTCATCTAGTCCTTTAAAAGACTGCTGGCTGCATGGTAGTGTTAATAGCTATATAATCTTGTATATGTTTCCTATTTTACATAATCACTTTTAAGTAATTGTTTAACAATTTTCTAAATATAATACAGGTAGTAAATCTGAGAACTGAGAGCTCTATTACATTTCTGTCTTAAATAGATCAGATAATCCTACATATCTTCCCATGGATAGGTCATTGTTTGCTAAATATGGTGGTTTTTCTGTCTTTTTAAAAAATACATGAGGATGAGCCTGCTTTTAGCTAATGCTATTAAATGGCACATCAGGATGCTTTACATTGAGTCTATACCACTTTATAATTTCATATTAAAACAAAGAGACCTTGTGCAAGGAAAGAACGTTAGTAAATTGATTCCTCTTTAGACAAAGCTGAAAAACATCTTTTTAGTGGCAGTGAGCAGCACAACAGAACCTGCTATAATCATATACAGATGATGGGAATTTGTCTAATGTTTTATGGTGAATCATTGATGAGGCCAGCAGAAGGAAAATTTGTAGAAATAAAATCACCTTGACAGTAGAGTACCAGGGTCAAAAAGCAAAGTAAAGTCAATGTTCTTAGCTTTAATAAAAACAGTATGATCTGTCATCAACACAGCATTTTTACACTCTTGGACAATGCACTCTGAGAACTCCTGCTGGGTTTCATTTGATTTTTTCCAAAACCAACAAAGGACAACTTATAGCTGATGATTCATTGTGACAGGAGAAACTCATAAAGATATGTATGTTTAGGCCCTTGTAAATAAACAGTCTTCAGTATGATTTTTCAATACAAAGTACATTTTCCAGGCTGCAGAGGAAAAACTACTAGGTTTTCCCTAAATTACAGATCCATCTCTAAAGATTAATAAAAAGCAATTACTTTGCATTTCATTGCCACGCATCTCATGTTCTTCTCCAACTGGGCTGAATGAAGTCTTTAGGTAAGAAATAAAAATGCAAGCTCTCTGATGAAACGGAATAATGCCATGTAGTCTCCATAACAATACCGCCAGATAGCAAAGCCAAACAAACAGAATAATTAATAATTAAACACAAAGATTAAAAGAGATTGTCACTGGGTTTCTACCCTAGGAAATGGTGCAAACTCAGTAACAAAAGCTTACATTCTTCATCTCCAAGCAGTTTTCTTTCCTACTAGATAGAGGTAAGACACAAAACCAAAGAGAGAGAGATTTTTTAAATAGTTTTTGAGAATCACCTTTGTCGAAATTTTTCAAAAAGGATTTCCAATTAAACCAAATCAGTAAAAACTGGTAGCACATTATCTCTTATTAACTTTCACCTTATCATATCCCAAAATTCTAAATATGATTGATGTATATGGAAAATGTGCAGTTTATAAGATGATATTTAAATCTAGAATCCTGGATATCCTATAAATTAAAATAAATGAACACAAATATATTCATTTGGGAAATCACATCAATAAAACACTCACATACTATACCTGTGCTTTTGGAATAAAATGAAAATAATAGAAATCACCTCCATTTCAGAATCATTACACCTTTACTCTGAAGTTTACATATTTAACACAGCACTTAGTAAAATAATGAAAAGGCGAAACCTGATATGAAAAAACAGAATCAATAGCTGTCAGCTGTTTAGGTTTTATAGCCAAATCTAAATTATTTTATTTTCATGACATTCATTCCATTAATTCTCATTAGTAAATGAACACAGAGTCATTATTGCTGCAACTATGTCTGCTTTTGACATAACAGCATCATGTGCTATAAAAGAACCTCATCCTAATGTCGCTGGCATTAGCAAGAGGCTTACCACTTCTAAAAAATTAAACTATATGATCCCAAATATGAAAAATGTTTTACCTCTTGAGGAACAAGGGATAAAATTTCTGGTCAAGTTTCAAGTGAATCAATTTGAGTAACTGAGCACAATTCTCGTCCTCTCATTTGTAAAAAATAGCCCAATGATCTACTTTGAATTATCTTAGTTCTACCATTGAAATGATTAAAGATATAATTATATTGTCTTAAGATTTTTTTTTTTTTGGTTTCACTTTTCAGAAAGAAAGAATGATGAGATAATAGAGTAGACAATTTAGGAGCAAGCTGTTGTTACTTCATCTGGCTAACGTGAAAGGAATTTTCCCCTGGCACATCAGTAAGTGATTTACTTAAAGGAGAGATATTTATGATAAAATCCAATTTAAAACAATGAGGTTCATGGTTTGATAAGATTTAGAAGGCCCAGTTATTTATACTAAACCCTAACTTCTCAGTTCAGTTAACCTTTTATATCATCACGATTTTTTTTCTTTTTTTTTTTTTTTTTCTGCATAGGCAGGCACGGAGAATCGAACCCAGGTCTCCAGTGTGGCAGGCGAGAACTCTGCCTGCTGTGCCACCCTGACCCACCCTATCATGATATCTTAACAAGAGCTATAGGACTAGGTCATTTTAGAGTAGTTGCTAAATATTTCAGAATGGTAATTTTTAAACATTACAATGCCAAAAGACTAAAACAAAACAGAAAAGAAATGAAGCTAGATTCTTTACTTTTTCACTTTTTGACACCTCTTCTCTATTTCAAGTCATCTTTTCTTTCCTTGCAGTTTCTCTCAGATTCCTGAGCTCCTCATCCACCATCCCTAATGCTTCCACACTCATCTGGCGAGACTGTCACCAAATCATCCATAAATTATTACACAAAAGCCTCCCAGTTGGCTTTCCTACCAGCAGCCCTCTCTTCTTCCCATCTACCTGTACCCCAACAAGAACATATCCCTTTGTTTCTCCCTTCTGCTCTTAAGGAGCCATTAATTGGCCACTCCCTTATACTCAGAAAAGCACTGCCCAGACATCTCGATGGAGGCTCCATCCATAATGGTTGGCTGCATGCCTTGCCACTATCAGACAATTTCTCCCATATCTCACCAAGCTGGCCAACTTATTACAAGACTTCATAAAAGACAGGTTTATTCCTTTCTCTATGACTTTGGCCGTGCTCTTTCTCGCGCTGAACTGCTTCACCCTCCTTCCTTCCTAACTTAATCCTTAAGGTGCACTTTCTCAATGAAAGCTTCTTGAAAACTCCAATCAGCATTAATAGTTGGATGAATCCTTTTTATTTCTTCCACACTTAAAGAGAATAGTAACAATGACTGCCCTGGCCATGATCACCATTTATTTCATCCTTTCCATACACAAGACACCATCTAAGCATTTATATATTAAATAAAATATATCATTTTCTGTAAGTCTCATGAAAATCCTATGAAGGATAAGGAACCAAAGGCTCAAAGAATTTGCTTTCCCCATTGAGCGAGAAGACAAGGGTTTGGAACTATAGACACTTAACTGAAGCCATTATCCTTACCATATATGAGATATTGTTTCTACCTATTCCTTTTATATGTATCACAAGGCTGTAAGTTTCTTGAGGGCAAATATTTTGGAGATCTTCAACAAAATCCTACTGAAGGCTGCAATATTACATGCAGTGCTATTCAAACATATTAAATAGCATATTTGAAACTTCTTTGTTGTTTTGTTACCTTTTATGTTGTTTGTGAACTCTATTGCTAGCAGTTAACCAGGTTAGAATGATCAAACATTTAAAAGAGTCAAAATTTGAAATAAAATTTGCTACTATGACTCTGACCTAGATGCAGATAAAACAGGAAGAAGAGAACAAATGAAAATTTACAGGCTTGGGCACGTAAATATTAACTAATTCATCATAATTATTAGAATTATACTGAGCAGAGAGAAAAGCGAACGAAGTAGCTGCAGTCATGCAGATTTTAAAAAACAATTTTGCTAAAAGAGAGAAGTTTGGGCAGAGTATATGTATGTACATTTAAGCTTTATGAAGACTTTTTAAAGCTCTCTGTCCAGTAAGCACAGGGCCAGCTGCAATTATTGAAATGTTCTGCCACATTTAAGGTCATGCAGATCCTACCATGCCTAGCCCTCTGGATCCATCCAGATCACATGAATCGTCGCGTCCCTTGTGTGTACCAGGTTTAGTGAACAAATGGGGCAGAGACAGACCCCTTGCATACAGCTAGAATCCCACTATTTAGCTCCCCAAATCATGGAAGCACCAACTTTTTCCATAGTACCTTCCTAAATAACACTAGTTGAAAATGATTTCATGGCCCTCTAAAATCCTTAAAAAGGCACTTTTGTCTTATAGCACATAGCATTCTGTTTCAAAGCACAGGTTTTGGAGCCAGATTACTGGGTGGGAACCTGCTTATTTGCTTATTAGCTCTGTGACTTTGTGCAAGTTAGTTAATCTCTCTGTGACTCAGTTTCCACCGCCGTTGACGAGGACAGAAATAACACCTACCTCATACTTGCTGCGATGATTAAAAGTTAATAAGTGCTCAGAGCATCCCAGGTACCAGGTAAGTGCTCAATACCTCTTAGCTGTTACTATATAGTTCTCACCACTACCACATCACCATATTCCTCTGGCACCACTCTTATAAAACCTTCCATGTTATTTATTTTTACCCATTTGGAAAAGCTCCTCAATAGGTGATACATAGTTGGTCTGTACTCCTTTCTATCTTCATACAGAGAATGACACTCAGCCTTTAACAATTAATCCTGTTATTCATTCACAGCCATTGTATGCAGACACTTCACCACTATTGTCAAATACATGTAAGAACATTCCCCTCTTTTCTCTCCTTTTCTTTAGAAGATAGCAAAAGAATCTGATTTTCTTTACCGGGAGAACCCTGATTGACATCTCAAGAGACTATTTTTTCCCTATCAAAATCCTGGTGTGGTGCCCATTTATTCTACAGGCAGTCCTGTCAATGAACTCTAAAAGATCATATACTAAGATGGACTCAATTTTTGAAAAAGGGCAAAGAGCTTGATAAATACAATGCTACCAGTAAAAACGCAAAGAATATTCTCTATAAACATTAAGGCAAGATGTGAGAGAAAGGATCTTAGATAAATCATTTCAAATATAGAGTCAATTGCTTTGCTTTCAATCCCCTGAAAGGAAAAACGATTATGCTTTTTAGCTGTCAGAACAAAACTCCAGGGTAATTCATAAGGCATTATATTAACACATATAAAACAAAATGAAAAACAGCTTCTCAGTATGACCTTACACTTGAGTAAAATCTGGAGCAAGTGTATTGTAGGCCAGATTAATACCCAGTTTACCAGGCAAATAAATTCCACAATGAGTCATACTCCAGCTTCTTTATTCTGCCTATGAGGAAATCACAGCTCTAGTTTTAAATAGAGCTTCGATATTTCAAAACCGAATAGAGGCAATGACTTAAAGCAGAGTCACAACTTTTGTCTCTCGTTCCCTTTTAAGTTTCGTGGTTTTGTTTCTAAGGATTTAGAAAGTGAATAAGACAGATTCACAAACTAGTTGGGACTTCACTTAGTCAAAAGGTTATAAAATAGCATGGTGCCGTTTATGTCACCTGCGTGCACTTTAAGTACAGTATATGGAACAATATCGTACACAAAAAGGAAGTGTATTTACTACAGAGGAGACAGTCTGCTGGGGCTCTTCAAAAGCAGATATTTCAAAGTTTACTTTCACATGGGTTTTCACTTTTTGACCTGCTCTTGACCTGGGTAATTCTTGCAGACCAGTGAATTTAACAAGGCCTGGGATCTATTAAAAGAGTGGTAGCCTGCCTTTTACTGAGTAGCACGCTGATGGTTTAAAGTAAATGTTATGGTTTGTCACAGGAACCAATTTGGTTACCGTTTGTTCTTCCTGCCCTTGCCTGCTGATATTTTTGCAAGTGTTTTTCATTCTTTAAATTCTAAAAAGAAATCTGCATGCTGTTATTTTAAACTTCGGCATCTCACTTTCTTTAGCAATTCATATTTTAGAACTGGGCAGTGCATCCAAAGTTTCCTTTGTATATTCTTTGGTAGAATTTGAACTCATGGTGGACTAATATGAAATCCATTATCTTTCGAGCACTAAATAATTATTAAGTCTCTTTGGGATTTGACAAGGTTTTGCGATGCTATCACTACAACCACTGCCTATGTTTAACAGAAAAAAAAATAGTATTTAAAAAAAGATAGCATTTAAAAGTATTTCCATTTATGCATATATTATTAATGAATAAGTGGAGGGGTCCATAAGTTATTTGCTGGATAGCACTCTAAAGCAAATTAAACATAAAACAGATTTTTTTTAATAGATCTTCTAATATCAGTCAGCTTAGGATCAATTTGAGAGATGGAATTGATAAAATACCAAGCTTGGGGTTGGAAGGAAATATAAGCAAAAATTAGTTGGCTCAAGTTTGCCAAAGAACCTAAGCTGGATTTGACATGAATGTAGAGGGAGATAAACCCAAGCACTGGAGTGAATCTTCTTTCTCCTGTATCGCATTAGGTATAAAGATTCTATATATTGTGCAAATCCTCTGACTACTTCACTTTGTGTGCTTTATTATTTGCCTCAGAACAAAGTCCGAACACCAGCTTCTAACTATTACCAATAAATATTACCAATCATTCTAAGTCTTACCACTAATCCTTCAAGCTTTTAATTGAAAAATAGTCCCATTTTTGCGGTGACTAAACAAAAAAAAGGAAGAATTGAGTATTATCACATTACACTATTGATATCAGAAAACAGAAAAATTGTCAACCCGTATGTACATATAGTTAACAAAAACCATATATTGTATTCAAAATAAAATAGTTAATTGGCACTGAGACTCTTCTATTGCAAATGTGTTTGCACCTCTACTAGACATTTAATTGATAGCTAATATTTAGTGTTCTGTAAGCGCTCCATATTTATTAATTCATCTATCCCTCACATCAAACCTTTTCAATAGATTTTACTATTTTCAATTGACAGAGGAAGACCCTAAGGGTCAGAGAAATTAAGAAACAACAAAGATCAGACAGACAGTTAAGTGGCAGACCAAGATTCTGACTCTTGTCTGATGAGAATAACGGCCTTTTGCACTCCCCCCACACACTTTGCAAAAACAAGAATGACAAAGAAGAGTGAAACAAAAAACATACATCAGAAGTGCAACCTAAAACCAGTGTAGACACATTTTTTTGCCACTTCATGTAAATTTTGCTTCTTAGAGATCATGAAAATAATCCTCTACTAAGGACTGAGAAGAAAACTTTATTACTGTTTTACAAAGGATAAAATTTTATATTCATTCAAGGACATAATATAATTAGCACTAATTAACGAGAAACATGGCTCTTCTAATGTTATTTATAACAGGATAATGAAAAGCATAATGTTTTGCAAGAAATGCGACTGGTCGGGAAATCTCTCAGCGAGCATGCAATAATGTCATTACAGGTGTCAGGCTCCAGGCTACCTCCTGGTAATGCAAAACTGAATTACAGGGTCTCTGCATAAAAAAATATTGTAACATTAACAAATAAGTACAAAATGATGTGAGAAGGGATTTAAGGGAGGTTTGAAGAAAATACTCTTGGAAAGGAATGTTCTCTCCTTAAAAAGTCAGGGAAGGGGCAGGCCATGGTGGCTCCATAGGCAGAGTTCTCGCCTGCCATGCTGGAGACCCGGGTTCACGTCCAGGTGCCTGCCCATACAAAAAAAAAAAAAGAAAAGTCAGGGACGTCTACTAAAAAGAGATGTAACGAAGTGGTCGTGATGGGTTAGTGGGTGGTTTAGAGGCAGAAAATGATCCATGAGCAGACAGAGAAATTAGCACATGGAAAAAAAATAGAAGCAAGAAATAGCAAGAGAGGCCAGACTCTAGTGTGATTCTCAAAAATCCTTGTACATCAGAAACACTTGGGAGATTTTAAAATTCTGAAGTCCAGGTCCTGATCAGACAAAATAATCTGAATCCTTGAGGGTGGGAAATGAAGAAGAGAGACATTGAGAGAGATGCAAAGATCCTCTGGGGAACAAGAGTATAGCTAAAAAATGACTCGAAGAAATGCATCAGGTGTCCCCACACTATAAACAGAAAAGAAACAAAAAATATTAACAAGGCCATATTAAGAATAATAGGAAAATTCGCAAAGCATTCTACATTTAATTTTTAAATGTAGATATATATTCTCTACATATATATGTATATGATTTATTTTAAAAGAAGAAATAGGTCACCTTTTTATTGGCTGTCACTTAAAAATCTGATTAAGTATCAGTTCTTTCTCATTGTTTTCATTCATACTTCATGGAACTTTCACCATGCCAATCACTTCTAGCCACATAAAATGTTATTTCTATTTAAAAAATTAGAAAAATTATTTCTTGTAGTATCCTTCCAAACAATAACAGGGACTAATGGAAGGATGTACCCCTAAATCCATCCATGGCTCTGGACAGTAAACCAATACTATTTTTGCAACAATGAGATGAGTATATGCTAACTAGAGCCAGAGCAGCTACCTAAGACCAAAACCCAAGGACATGTTCACCTGAATTAAGTTATACTGAAACAAAACTTCTAGAAAGAAACAAGTTGAAAAGATACTAAGCATTTTCTTTTATGTATTGTGAACCGAAATAGAAGCAGGAAATAGCAAGAGGCATGAGACTTTACTGTGATTCTTAAAATTCGCATTAAAGGAAATTGTGATCACAGAACAAAAAATAAAGTCATAACAAAGAAATTCAAACCAGGGATTAGAAACCTTGGAACTAACAATTCTATGCTTTTAGCAGCACTGTAATGATAAGATAAATAATTCTTCAATAAACATTGCATAGAAAGATCAGAACATCTATAGTAAACAGGAGTGCAAATGATGTATGACACATTTCATGCAGACATAGCCAGGGTCGTGAGACTAAAACACATACGAAGAAAGCAACACGTGAAGCATATTTACATATTTTTTAAAAACTGAAGAAAAAAATTAATTGTGCCTGTCATTTAACACCAAGTAGAATAGTTTAGGAATGCAAAAGAAATTCTACTGTCCTCTATCTATAGTCAAATTAGATTTTGCAAAATTGTAAGTATTTTGTAAAAGGGCTGGGGAGAATGCCAAGTCTGTCATTTTTATGTGATATCAAATTTTGCGATGATACAAAAGAAAATTTCTATGTGATGATTTTCCAAATTCCCATAAGGATGAGCATGAGGTTGGTGTGCATATCTGTCAGCCAAGTCCAGCTTGCAGTGAGGTTTATGTAGTTGGAAAGGACCGAACTACCTCTGTTTTCATAGGTAATGCTATAATGATGAACCATAATACAAAGCAAGAATTTCTAAACCTATTTTGAAAATGTAATATTATTCATTGTAACATGTTAAATGGATCTCATACAGGATAACCAGGTCTTTTAGAGGGGCCTGAAATAATAGGAAAAACTTGATGAAAGAAGACAATACCTCCACCATTAGCTCATGAAATTCATATAAGAACTGAATAAATAATCAAATTATACAGTATTAGCCCTACTTGGCTGTACCTCCATGAATTCTTGTGTTTCTTATGATTTATCTACTTGTCCAGGAAAAACAATATAAAAAATCAAACTGATAGCAACTACGAATAATCAATTAAATTTGGTATCTATATTTTTATTAATAAATGTAATGCCTCATATTTGCATGATCTATTTTTTTCAAGGAGCACAAACACATATTAGAAGTGATAATTCTTGTACATTCTTCTGACATGGGTGAGTTAGAATGAATCATGCCCATTTCATAGGTAGATAAAAAAAAGACCCACTTAGATTAAATGATCAGTCCCAAATCACATAATAAGAGAAAACTTTTGTCCAGACTGTCTATATGAAAATATAAAACGGTGAACCGCTCACAGTGCAATATTAACATGGGTTCAGGTACAAATCTAAGAAGAGGCTGGAATGAGTAAATACCATCAAGATGAGAATAAATGAGAATAAGGAAAAAGACAGCATGTAAAAAAGAATTGAAAACGGGGTTACAGATATTTTATGCTTCAGCTTTATCATGTACAAACTTTAAAAAAAAAATGAAAGCAAGAACCACTAAAATCTATTTAAGAGAGGAAAAACTCTGAGTTTATACAGGACAGCAACATTTTTCTCAATATATTTCAGAATAAGCTGGGCTTTAGCAAAAATACCGTGAAAGCACATCAACTAAACCATCCAAGTTCAAACAGACCAGAATATGAACCGTTCAATGTCCTCACAAGTCATATGTTAAATCAAATACAAACAAAAGTCACAAGTTCTACTTGGTATCCATTAGAATCATCAGAGTAGACCGGCACACCCACGCAAACTTGTTTTGCTCTCTCCTCACCCAAATCACATTTGTGTTCATGCATGTACATGCATCTACCCACATACACAATCTTGCCATCTTTCTTGTTAGACAAGTGAAAAGAAGCAGTACCTTAGTGTTTCATTTCCCAATCATCAATAGAAAAACCTTACGAGTACCTCGCATCTTATTCAATGACCTAATGTGAAAGCTGAAGATTCCAAGGGGTAAATTCTAAGAATCACTCGTACTTTCCTGGACACAGGATTCATCAACTTTTTGAGAATATAGGAATTCTGCCAAACAACTTTCTCCAATATGTTCCAGCCTTTCCTGTCCTTCTTATAAATTGTTGTAGACCACAATTTTTGTTTTGTCGACTCAGATTAATTCAAATACTGTGAAAATTTTTATAATGCTGTTATTAGAAGACAATGTTTTTTGCTATATATATAAAGCATTATTTTATTATATATGTCTGTTATATATTTGTTTTATATATATATATATATATATACTTGTTAAGTTTGGGGAAAATTCATTCAACTCACAGCGTATTTATGAAAATAAACTGTAATTAAGGAGAGGGTGTGAACGGCTGATGTTTTAATTTAAGGAGTTAAGTTCTAATTAGAATTAAATAGGACATATTCATTCATTTAATCACAACATCCCAATTATAAATCCAGATGGAAGGTGTTATTCTTATGTGTTGAATATTTAGGAAATTACTTAGTTGAGTTATAATTGTGAGTATATTTTTAAATGTTATTTTTATTATTCTCCCTGAAACACTTTGAAGTGGATTCATATTATAAACCTATTTTTCTGTTGAGAAAATTGACATACAAAGATGCTGGATAATTCACCAAAGATCAAACATCTGAGAACTAATTTAAACTACTAAAAATAATTTTAAAAGATTAAAGGTCATACAAACATAATAGTGTTAACAGATCTAAAGAACAAGAGATAGGAGCATAAACAGAATACTACTTCATATCCCCCAATATTTTCATTAAAAATAAAGGCTCAAAAAACTTTTTAAAGAAGACCATGCTAAAGTGTGTGTGTGTGTGTGTGTGTGTATATAAAAGTTCATATGCTTTTTAAAAATTATAAATATAAAATGTTAGGATGCTTCTAGGAAATGTAGGAAGATGGATGAAGCACAAGCAAACTTTATACACAAAGCTATTACTAAAATGTGTTTGTTCAAGATTCTCTTGAACTACCTTACCTTTAGGGGGAAAAAAATGTAATCACAATTAGGCTTAATGTTACCCTGGTTAGTTAAGTTTCAATCCTGAAAGATACTTTCGTATTTTCTAGATGGATGGTGTCCAGGATGATGGTTTTCTCAGAAAATGTTACTACAATGCAAATTCATCAATTGGCCATATTGAGATATTCTCCTTGGCTGTTCTTCCTTGCATATGATTCTTATTCTGGAGACTTTAGTATCTGCATAGTGCTCACACATTATCATGAATTTGGAAATCATTCATGGAAAACTAATATATTACAAATGTGAATTATATCCACATCTGAAAATTTGCAAATATAGATCACAAAAAGAGTGAATGAAACAGGAGCTTGGTTAGACTAGTGCTTTAGACCCTCCTTTCCCTTCTCTTCTGACGTCTTCCCTTCTGTTAACTTACATGCTCAATCTTTCCCATATCAGCAGAGGAAAGAATATCCCTTGTCAATATGCTCCCACTTTGTTACTTTATTATTACAAGCAATTATTTATATTAATACTTTCAATTCTTTCACTCACCACTCATTCCTAAGTTTCATAAAATTGTGTGCCCAGATAAAAGAAGTTAATGACTCTGTTCCTTTCCATGATTCTAACAAGCAACCATTCTTTTGACTTTTTGGTCAACTGGGCATTCTTCTTTGTTCTTTCCCTTCTTGAAACTCACTCATCTTTGCTTTTCATAATTCCACTTGTAATTTTCATTCCACCCTCTGGCTACTCTTCTTTGGTCTCCCTTGTTGATTCTACTTATCTGATCTGCTTCCAAAATATGAGCATACCCTAAGGTAGTAGTTCTCAAACTTGAATGTTCACCAGAATGACCTGGAAGACTCATTTGAACCTAACTCAGGGTCCTAATCCCTGAGTTTCTGATTCAGTAAGTCTGGGTGGCCTGAAAACGTACATGTGATGGTGATGCGCTGATCCGAGGACCTTACTTAAACCATACTTGGACGATCCTTTGAAAATCACTGCCCTGAGGCTTAGTACTATGTTTTTTACCCCCTCTCGCATCCTTTTAGCCAGAAACTTTATCTTTGATGATTTTAACCACTGCCTTTCTGTAGAGAACTCAAACTCTTCTCTCCAAACCTGACCCCTCTGTAAAACATTATTCTTACATCTCTAACTTCCATTTCCACTGGGCTGTCCCTCCATTGCTTTGAACCTAACATGTATAACCTGGCTTAGCATCTCTCTTCAGAGAAAACACTTAGTCGTCTGGATTTTCTCTTCTTTATCCCATGAGTGGAACCATCATTTACCCAGATTCAATACTAGAATATCATTTTTCTTGCCCCATCGCCTATCAAGTTTTGTGCCTCCTGACTCCCTTTCTTTTTTATCATTACTCTACCATGTGACTGGAGGTATGCTGAACTTTGTAATTACTTATTTCATCTTCCTGCCCCAAACACTCTCCTCACATACATACTACTGTAAGATTAATCTTCCACAAATACCACATTGGAAACTTTAACAGTTTTCCTTTGCTTATGGCAGAGCCTTTCAATTGACATGTTGTGAGCCATGAATGGATTACAGGTGTGGTACTATATCAATTTCCTGAAATATGAGGGTGTCCAGCATGACCTGGGACAGCTGAGTCTCAAACAGCCAAAGCCTAAGCCACCCTCTTGATCCTCATACCCATTTCATGCCAATCGTTTCAGGCCCTCTCTTCTTTTACTTTAATGTGCCTTATAAATATTTTCATATTCTACGTGCCCCATGATGTGAAAATTGTTGGTAGCTACTGATAATGTCAAAATTCTTTGATCTAGTTTTATAAGCACCAGTCCCTATAATAAGCCACATGCTTTCAACCAAAACCAATAATGCCACGTGCAGTCCCTTCCTATAAAATTCTGCTCACTCTATTTCTCAGTTTGGATTTAACTCCTTCTCTTCTCTGAATATAAAAATGTACCCATTGCCTCAAGTTGCTACTCAAGGTACTCCCCTTCTACTATGGTTCATTCAATATTTATTGATCATATAGTATTTTCCAGGCACTGTGATGGATGCTGGTGCAGGATCAAGAAAAAAGATAATAGGGTCCTAGTCCCACAATTCCTAACCAACTAGCCTTCCTCTGTATTCCTGTGGCAATTATTGAGTACTAGTTTAGCAATGCTGCAATGTTTGGTTTCTTTTCATCATAAACACGTATTGAGCATCTACCCACAAAAAAAATATTTTCAATGAGCAAGTATATATAGAATTTCTATTATATGTCAGGAATTATGTACATGCTAAGAAGAGAAAGAATTAAAAAGGGAGCTTAGGATTTGGTGATTAAAAATAAAATAGAAAATTTCAAAGCAATGTGAAAAGTTCAGTTATAGGGTACTCCAGGAAAAAAAGCAACTATCCTTGCTTTCTTCTCAAAGGAAGCAACAACTAAGCGACTGAAACAGCATTTGCATAGGCTTGCAGAGTAGAGAAACAGCATAACGCTTACGTGGAACCATGAGCAATTGTGAATATGTTGAGAAGAAAATGATAGAGAGAAAGAGCAGTAGGGGTGGGGGCATTTGTGGGGTAGGGAAGTACTGGCAGGAAGGGAAACCAGATATTGAACGGATGGATGATTTACTAAAAATTCTGAGCTTTTTCTACAGGCCATCAGAGCTACTAAAGCTTACTTTAAAAAGAGAAGAATGACAGATATGACTTTCAGGGGGGAAAAATATTTGATATGCAGCCTGAAAAGAGAGATTGAATGGAGCAAAGCTAGTGGTATTAATACCAGTTAGGAAGCAATTGTTGGAATCCTGGTGAGGGATAGCGGTGGTGTTAGCAGTGATGGCAGTGAAGATGGAGAAAAGATAGCTATTTGGAAAATATTAAGTAAAAACAAGACTTGGTGCTTTATTATCTCTGTATTTGGGATGATGTGCAGGAAAAAGTAAAGGCAAATACACAAAGCACAGGTACAGAATTGGACTTATTGAGGAAGAGGGTGGGGGCTGAGAAAGAAAAGAAAAGGGAAGACCCAGGTAGCAGCACCAGGTAATTGTTAGACTAATGTCAAAAGAGAAAACTGTAAAACATGGCAAGAGAGCCAGGCAAATGCATTGTTAGAAAAGTGGAACAAGGAAAGTTTAAATCATGTTGTATAAATGGGAAAGGCAACTTAAAAACAAAAGCAAAAAAAAAAAAAAAAAAACTGCCTGGGTTTGGTGAATGTGAACTTGGTGGTGGCTTTGTGGGGTGATATGATGGATGACAGATTGCAAGTAGGTGAAATAGCCTCTGAGAGTCACGTTTTTGTGAGAGACACAGTAACGTATTGATAAAAGCACAAACTCTGGAGCCAAATTGTCTGGGTTCAAATTTTGCCTCGACTCTTCATAGGTATTTGAGCCTGAGCAAGTTGCTTACTGTTTCTATGCCTAAATTTCCTCTTTATAAAATAATAGTACTTACTTTGTGGTTATTGTGAGAATTAAGTAAATTAATCTATATAAAGCACCATAAAACTATGATGCTCAATAAGCACTATCTCCTATCTATTCACATTGCCAGCACTCACTACAGAGCCAATAAACACTTTATGTGGCTGAAATATTAAATCATTTTACTTGAGTCCAGGAAAAGGAAAGAACAAATATAGCAGTCAAATATCATTATTGTTGAGCTGTATTTCCTTTTAGTTAGAACAATATTTTCATATTATGTTCACAAAACTTCAATGTGGAATACTTCTCTTAGTAATTTACAAATAAGGCAATTAAATTAACTTATATACCACAGAAACCAGAGGCTTAGAATCCACTTCTGGAATCCTGATGCCATTTTGTAACTATTAAAACAGGAAAACAATTATCCTGGTAATTTTTTAAAATCGCAATTACCATAACCACCCTCCCCCCAAAACAAACCCCAATAAAAGTAGCTTCAATAATAGAGGGATTTTCCCCTCAAAATAAGCAACTTTACAGTGTAGAAGCTTTGGGTCACAGTTGTGGATTAAGTCATATATCCCACCAAATACATGTTCAAGTCTTACTCCAAGTTCCTGTGGGTGTGAACCCACTTGTAAGAGGACCTTTTGAAGGCGTCATTGCCAGGTAAAGTGTGGCCAGATGGATCAGGGTGACTCATAATCTGTATGACTAGAGGCCTTATAAGGAGAGGAAATTCAGACGCAGTCAGAAAGAGAAAGCCATAGGAAGAAGTCAGAAGAAGCCAGAGAGGAGCAAGAAAAGGACTACAATCTCCAGAATTATGCTGCTGACTGTGGCAGAAAGCATGGTCTTGCCAACAACTTGATTTTGGACTTCTCACCTTCCAAACCATGAGACCATAAATTCCTGTTGTTCAAGCCAATCTATCGAGTGGTATTTGTCATAAAAGCTCTGGCAAACTAAGACAGTCGCTTTCTTTGAAATCCTCTGGGCTGTCCCTTCCTGATTTATAGCTTCCCCAATTCTTCAAACACAAACTCACACAACAGTGTTCAGGAGGGAATAAAGAAGGACTTCTTCTCCCATGTGACCTCTAACTGACTGCATTTATCCAGATGCACCAGCACACTTTCCCTTCTGTCTCCTTGTTCAGAAGGGACAGCATGCTCACCGCTAGAGAAGACACTAGGAAAACGCAGTAGGATCGTCACGACAGTTTGGAATGACCTTGCTCTACCTACCTCGCAGGACTAGGCACACTTTTCCTGGGTGGACTGTGGTCCCAGGCCTCAGTCAGGTTCTTTTAGCAAAGACGAAGGCAGGCAAACAATAGTGCACACCACATTGTTAATGAGTCTTTACAAACTATGTCCAGACTCCAAGGTAAAGACAAGAGATCAACAGGACATAAAACACAATCCTTGGCCTTAATTTCCAAGATTAGGATAATCTAGATTTTCTATTCTAACAGGGATGCCTGCAATACCAAATAATCATGGAAGTTAATATCTTTCACCAATTAAACATTATTTTAAAATTTTAAATCACGCATATTATTCACATAATTGTTTTTGCACTTGCTACTCATTAACTTGCTAATCAAAATTAGGATGTTGCTATATAGCCTTTCAGTATAAAATTAAACCATAAAAAGGAAAACAAAATTCTAAACTATCTGAAATTGGATTACTATATACTAATCAACACATTGAAAACAAGTAATTTTCTTTATAATCAAAAAAATGTAACAGGTAGCTTTATACTATTTTATTGTTACCTTATCATGATTTATCTTTCTCTTCAAAAGTCTAAGAGATACTCAAGGCCAAGGCTTTTCTTTTCCCTGGTGAATCATCAGCTCATAGCATGGGGTTCACTCTATAAATGTTTGTTGGATGAAAAAAATGAATGAATGAATGTCCTTCAAAGCTTTCTATTTGCCTCCTTTTCTCTCTTTTTTTTCTCTGATTTATTTTGCAGTGGTTTTTTTCCTGGTGGCATGATTTAGTCATTTGCATTTGATCTTAGTATTAGTCCCTGGTTTTGGATCATAAACTATTTTCTTTCATTCTGGAGTGACAGAGGTAAAATCAAAATATGTAGTGTGTGTGTATATATATATATGCATAAACTGATGAAATGATGATGGTGCAGAATTGAGCAAGGGGTAATTAGTTGTTCATTCAACCTCTTTAACTAATTACCATCACTATCATTCCTTCATTCTTTTGGTCCTCACTATCCCATAATGCTTGTTTTTCCAGTAGCTAGCATAGAGGAAAATTGTGGAATTTTTGAAATGAACAAAGAGATTACAGGTTATCTTATCAATGGAATGCTGGAGCCTCTGGATTATCTGATCTACAGAGATGTGTACCTTTGTCTGAGGGGGCTATTTTACAACCCTGATGAGAGGTTAACTTTTAGAAAACTGATAGTAATCCACATTACTCCAGCCCATAGAAATGCAAATTGAGCCTGTGGAATATAATTGATTATTTTCTTGTCGATATTGATAGTTTTGTCAGTTTTGGGCCCATCTGTAAATTAATGCCTGCGTTCCTTATCTAACAATGGATATGTGGTACTTTAAGTTCTCTTTTGATTCAGTTGTGTATCTCACTGATTTTCTCTTTAATTGAGTGAAGTAAAACTCTTTGATGCATGCTCATTTTATACCATGACAATCATGATTTTACTTTAAAAAAATTGTCCTTTAGTACTAGACATTAGTATGCACATTTATTCGTAACATAAATAGAGCTTGCTCAAAAAAAAAAATACATTACTATTAGGACAAGCTTGTTTGCCTGATCTGGCTGAGATAGCAAAGAATTGGCTACTTCTCCAGTAAAATATTCTCCTTGTAATTAGAAAAACTGGGCATCATCAAATTCTCAACACAAAAAAATATTCATGGAGAAATGCAAGAAAAGAATAATACTATTTAACATAAGCACTGAACACAGAGCTAAAACTAGCAAAGCAGAAAATCGTTCTCTACAGTGTCTGCTATTTAGACATTGGGAATATAATAGTCACTAAGCACAGTTGCCCCTCTTCCTATGTAATTATTTAATTAAATAACTATAAAATGTTTAGTTGAATTAAATCTGCATCACAAGTGGGACTCCATCAAGATAAAGATACACTATTTCTATTTGACTGCTGGAGTGAAATTCTCTTTTTATATTTAAAGAAGACATGGATTGCCCATTTTAGAAGACTGCAGGGCTAGCTTTGGTTGGTTTTGTTTTAAGTCAAGGAGCAGTTTTTATATTTTGATAAAATGCAAAATGCCTCTCCTGCCCTTCTCCTTTCCTTTGCTTCCACTACAGTGGCTATTACATTTAAAACTTGAATGCACCTATGTGACAACCATTTCACCTCCCTAAATGTGTTCTTTCAATAGAAAGCACACATCTACTCCAACTGATGTTTCCATCTCAGTTAACTCGTTTGGCCGGAGTAACAGCTATAATTTACCAACAGGTTGACATACCAGGCTGGGCAGACAGCACAAGACTTTTCAGCAGTTATAATCTACAACACGTGCATATTACAGAGTGCCAGGAGTAGATCAGTGGGTGTCATAGTGAAAAACAAGGAAAGGAAATCTACACTGCTTCTTGGTGCTCGCTGGCATAAAAAACATGATGATATACCACATCTCCTTCCCCGTGGAAAGGTTATGAAGATCAGCCCAGACTTGAGAATTAATTTCTTGCTCCCACCAAGTGATTCACTGAAAATAGGAACATTTATTTATTCAAGGAGATATTGCACAACCTCACCTATCCAAAATCTCTAAGATTTTCAAAGCTCATTTCGAAACCTACTTGTGCATAAATCCTTTCTAAATTAGTATCAGTTTTTGTTGCAAAACAAATTCAAAGTATCTTCATTGCTTCCAGTTGTTTTAATTTTTAAATTAAAATATTGCCTTAGCCGAGATACACATCTAGAGTCTAGATTATGAGGGTGTCAACAAAATCAGGTCCTGGAATATTGGGAAGAGTCACGATGGACTATGAAAAACTCCACCAATTAGGTTAAAATCATTCTGATTTGGGGGTTAACGTGGGTCCCTGAAGCAACCCTCAGCCCTGACCCACAATCAGCCAAGTGGAATTACCTATCACATACACGCTGAATATGTTCACAGTTTTGCCCTCTCTGTTGGTTAATGACACAAGCAGGGGTGTGGCTATTGGTATGGCAATCGTACCTCCTTTTAGAGAGTTAAACAATATTTGCTGAGTATTTAAGATGTGTGAGGCACTGCGCAAGGTTTCACACATCTAGTCACTGTTTTGCAACAGGAAGAGATCTTCTCAGAAGTTGAGAGATGCCTGAGCCAGGTCATTTGTCAATTTATGCAACACATGAAAGTATAGAAATCCCAAACTTAGTTACAGAAATTATGACATATTTTAAATATTTGAATGGAACAAATTTCCACTTTGAACTTTTAAAAGTGGAACAACAAATTTTAAATGCAACAAAATATAACTATTCTATGTATAAGATAATTCATAGAATTTTTAGCATGTATTCATTGTGCACCATAGATGAGATGGTGCAAAATGGGGCACGTTTGCTACTGTAAGATGAGCACTGTATTCTGTGGTAGAGTTTGTCAGCTGTCCCAGAACTCGGTTCTTCCCCGATAGGTAGACTTGGACAAATTATAGCTAAACAAGCCTTCCACATTTCCATTTCGCATCCTCCTCCTCAGTTAATGTGACCTCGTGACTAAGTTACCTCCAAAGGAATGGGAAAGGCAGTGGCGTACAGCAGCTCTGGGGGAAAGCCTCAAGACCGTGACTGTGCCTCGCAGCCCTCCTTCCTTTCCACAGCTTGGAACCCATCATAACCCAGCCACAATCACAGAGCTCACACGGTACCAGGAAAATGACAGAGAAGCACAATGAAAAGGACCTGGCTCTCAGAATTCCTTATGGGACAAGGCAGCACACTGCCCCCCGAAAACACGAAGCCAAAAGAAAACAAAGAACATCTCTCTTCTGTTAATTATCATTGGGCCTTTGTACTACAGTCTAGCCTTATCAAACTAATACATGTGCTTTTCCATTCTGTCACTAGATCTCCGTGACAGCATGCAAATGAATTATTTCAGACAGGATAGCAAAAAGGCTACCTGGGAGAAAGTGAAGAGAAAATGAGAACATGAATTTGAGGCTAAATAATCTTGTTGCCTTACCCTACCACCTACTTCCAATCCTAAAGCCCACGTGTCAGACCTTACATGGCCATCATAAAAGCCAGTGATTTTGTCTTTTTTCACATACAAGGAAGCTGATGATAAGGTTGTAACTTAACCAAGGTAATCCAACCAGGATTTCAACTCAGGCGCTTGGCTCAAAATTCACAACCAAGTTCTCCTCTTTGTTCCAACCCAAATCAATCATATTGTCTAAAGATCCTTGATGGTACATCCTATTTCCCAGTGAAAACTACCAGAAGCAAATAGTTGGCTATTAAAGGGAGACTTCATCTGCCATTTTTTAGGGGTACATCATAGTTATATGTTTCATAGACATTTAAAAATGGAAAAGAAAAAAATGAGGCCAAAGACAGTTAATAATTTGAAATTTTAAAGTCCATCTTAGAATAGGCATTTGAACCATACTTTTTGTGACTGGGTGTACCTTGTTCCTAAATTCCACACCACTATCCTAAGCAGAAAAATAGTATAAAAATGACAGTTATCTGAAGTAAAATAGTAGACAATTATAAGGGAAATTAATGTTACCACAGGACAAAAAAGAAGAAATACCTTCCTCAATCTTACAGTTCCTCCTCGAACATCAGGTCGATACAGTGTGGGAAAAAAGGCTTTGGTGCCTCTATATGACCAACCAAAGAGCTGACCAGGAGCTGAGCAGGTACCACCCACAGACCTCAGGGCAGGGGACAGATCCTCTTACCTCTCCATCCAGGAGCAGGGTCAGAGCCACTGATCCTTTGCCAAAGTTTATCCTTCTCTCCCCTCAAAACTTAAATGTTGTTAGAATCTCTTAACATTTTTCAAAATTTTAAAAGAAATACAAAAAACAGCAATGGTATTCAGACATTATGCCATCCACTTACCAAAGCCATTTTATACTTCAGATATTTCCTTTACCTTTTCTTCCCATCAACATATACCTGTCTGATGTCCTGCCTTCTCTTAGAACTTTGCCTTTACTAAAGGAATTATAATATAATTCCTGATAATGTGTGCTATTACCCCTAGCTAATGACGTACTTGAATTTAACAGTGGTTTTCAATAGATAATACCTAAACCCCAATAAATACAGAGAATTTCAAACATTTGGCAATCTCTTAGAGATATTTTAGCTGATTGGTCTTCCCAGGTCTTTCTTATTCCATGTCGCCAATATACAGCCTTTTAAATATAGTAGTAATGCTCGCAATAATATTTCTAAGCATTAATTTAATGTTAAAAAAATTAATGACATTTTTTATTCTGTCTTGCATTTAGATTGATTGACATTTTAATGATTTCCAGTTGTTTCTTTTTTACCTTGTCTTACTGTTTTTCAAGCTCAAAATCATTGAAAATATAGGAAAACCAGTATCTCTGGACTTAAATTTGACTAATAAGAAAAAAAAATAATTGGGAGTAGGAAAGAGGACATGAATTAACATTTATCAAAGATCTATTTTTGTGCCAGGCTCTATGCTATTCACAAGGAAGACATGCATTACCTCAGGTTTTTTTAGCCAACAAAAAGAGAAGTTTTATCTCTTCACCCATTTTATAATTAGAAGTCAGATTCAACAGATGCCTTACTCATGGGTTCTCCGATGAGAACCAAATGGTAATGCCGGAATTAAAATTTAGATCTTGCTGATTCCAAAGTTTGTGGGTTTTGATAAATTTAGGGAAAATTGATTGTGATTTATTAACTCATTAAAAGTAAAGAAATGTTGGCATAAAAAGCTATCTTCCCTAAAATTTGAAAGCAGATTTTCTTTTCTAGTTTTTGGTTTTTTCGTTTTGTTTTGTTTTTTAAGTTCAGATAAAAAGTTGGCAGGACTCAAGAAACAAAGATTCTGGAAGAGAATGTGGCCCCAAGAATGGCCTAAATGTGGAAGAAATGGAAAGACATTTAAACAAATCAATCAAGTCCCAAGAGAGTTCATAGATGAGCTCAGATTTCAAAAGGACATATGTAAAAGCTTGAAGAAAGGGCACCAAAGCAAAGATAAATGGAGAAAAAAGGAGTAGCTTACATCTGTTGGAAGAGTGTAACGAGGTCTTAAACCTAAATGCACTGAGGCTTATAAGAAATTCCAGTCTTCAATAGGATTTTTAAAACTCTGATAAAAGGAAAACCCTCCAAAAGGTAGCAGAGTAGCAATTGTGTATGAAAGACATTTAATACTTACAGAAAACAGGAAGACAAAAGCTTAGCCAATGCCTATTTTCCTCCATCTTCTCCACTAAAGGGGAGATAGTCTCACCAATGTTTTTTAGTCATTCCTTTTACTTTAAATGTTGTTATTCTATTCTTGAAAATTTTTAGCATCTATATAGATATTTTACACACAATAAACCTTCCAGTTCCATGACTTGCATCATTAATGAGCTTCACCTGTGCCTCATTCTGTAAAATTGACTCTGCAACCAAATGTAGAACTGGTTCAACTCAGAAAGCATACTCTCCAACAGCCTACTCCAACGATGGACTTCCCTTTTCCATATTTCCAATTCCCTTTGCCCCACAGCAGTCACACTTTGAATTTAGCAGAACCAACACATTCTTATATTCACACGTAATTTATTTATGTCCTCCCTCTCCCCCATTTTATTCCATACCTCTTCAGTCAACAATCTGCCTCACCACAACTCTCAACTATCTCACAACATTCTAACCTCAATTGCATACAACCTTATTTTTTTTCCATTTCTATACTTAAATTATTAAGCACAGATTGGGAAAAGTCACACAAGACTTTAGGCTGATATCACTACCCATTTATGGTTTTAAAAATCTCAAAAGACCCTTCAACATTTCATGGCAAGCATTTTCATTTATACATGTCTCTGATCAGCTCCCTCTCTTTTTCTAGTATTTCAATGTTTCATGATCACCTTAAATCTCCTTTCACACCTCACTCCCATTGTATCTATGAGTTGGCATAGACAACAAAGAGCTATGAACCATGAACTCTCTCAACTTAATGGCCTCCTAATAAAAAACTAACTACATCAAGAGCAATCTTTGTATTACGCCTTTCCTTCTCTCTAAGTTTCCCTTCCCATAAGGGCAACATCTCATCTCCACTGTGGTAAACAGCTGCAGTAATGGTCTCTAATGATTCATATTTTCCATTACCACACCCTTTCACAATGATTCTGGGCTTGGCCATGTGGCATGCTGTGGCCAATGAGATATCAGAAACATGATGCAAGAAGAGCTTTGAAAAGAACTTGTGCATTGATGTTTGGCTTCTCTTGGGAACTTAGGACCATCGTCATGTGAATAAGTCCAGGCTAGCTGCTGGATGATGAAACACACATGCCTCAGCTGATATTGAGCTGACTGCCAAAGGGGCCATTCTGCACCATTCAACCAAGGCAAGTTCCCAATTAACCTTGGAATTCAACTGAGCCAGTCCAGACCTAAGGGACTATTCAGCCAACTCATAGATTTGTGAGAAATAATATACATTTATTGATTTTAAACCACAAAGTTTTGGGATAGTTAGCTAAGCACCAAAAGCTAGCTGATACTTGCTCCATTGGGTGTATCTTCTGACTCTTTTATGCTTCTTCTTTACTTCTCCATCAGCTCCCTTTCATTAGCATATAGACACACTCACAGTTCTCCTATCTTAAATTACCATCTTCCCTCCCATGTGTAAAATGCTTCATAACCAAACTTTTTCAAAAGCTGTCTATTTTCCTTGGCTCTACTTCCTTACTGTTCAAATCATAACATTGAAATCTGACTTTCGCAACCATGCCTCCAAGAAAATTACTCTTAAAGTTACCAATGAACTTGGTAATTCCCGAGCATATTTTTAAGTCTTTATTTTTAAATTGATCCTTCTCCTTCATATTGGTACATTTACATGTAGTTGAGCATTTGTTTCTAACAGTCTCACTCTCTTGTTCTGAAAAAAATCATACTCATGCTTGAAGACTCAATTCAAATATCATTATTAAATATATGGGCTCCTCTCTCTGGGTTACCAGAAAACACAAGTGTCTTCTACCTGTCCCATGGTTTATCATACCTCTTTGCTTGTCAGTGTGATCCTTAAAAGTGCATTATCTAGCATATAGAAGGAAGTCAACAAATGGTGGATTTACCGTTTCATTTGTTTGACGATCAAAATGTAAAACATCTACTATGAAATTGAGAAAAATGAAATTTAATAATTATAAACATGAAGACCTCAATTTAATTCCAAAATAAATATCCATTTGCAAGCATACCCTGCCATATCTTTATTTTGGGGCTAGTCACGTAAAAGAAAACTATGATGATTATGCAGCTTTACACTCAACTTGAGCCAAAAATATGACAAACTAGAGGTGAAAAATAAAATAAAATAATGAAACCTTAGGCTGCCAAAATAAAAAGCATACCACCCCATTCAGGAAGGGTTAGCATGCATTGTAAAACGTGTGCTCACTTTTGGAAAGCTACCTTTTAAAAGGGATATAAACAGATGGGGTAAGAATGCCATGTTATATAAGGAAGGATGAAAGGAATTGAGATATTTATCTTGGTAAAGAGAAGACTAAGGGGAGACATGGTGGCAGATTTTTTTAGTGTGAAGGGTTTAAAGTCCATGGAGGCAGGAGTATCTGTAGCTCAAAAAGAAACATAATTAGGACCCATAAAAAGATGCAGAAAGGGAACGTTTCTTCAAGAGAAAGAAAAAGTATTTACCAATTAAAAATAGTTGTCCCATGGTTTATCATACCTCATTATCAAACTATGTTAAATCCATGGTTTACCATTGTGAGGCAGCTAATCATACCATATTAGCTGCCTCACAATGAAGAGAGCCCTCCCTCATCAGATATGTGTCCAGCAGAGGCTAAATAGCCATCTGCTAGCTTCTCTGATCCCTTCCAGAGATAGTTTTCTCTTATACTTGGAGGATTTTGCTGGCTTACAATTCTGCAGTTTAGCTGTGTCATGCAATAGTTTATTTACAAGAGGTTTCTGTTGTTGGTATTGTTGTTTTCGTTCATTTTCTATTCCTCCAGCTTATTTTACCTTCTGTACAGCAGTGCTAAATCTATTTGTATAGCATTTACTGGAGCTACACTGCAATATCTCCTTGGAACACTATCCTCTGAAATGTTTTGAAGTTGTGCCAGCTGAGGCTGTAGGCATCACTGTCACTTCCTTTTAATGCTTTCATTCTATCTCTGCTCTTGGAAGAGTCCCAGCAGAGGCAAAGATGATTTCTTTTTACAAACAAAATCAACATCACGCCCTGTCAGGATCTAACACAACAAAAGAAGAGGTAGCTATAATTCCAGAGCTACTGTTTCCAATATTAGTGTGCTTGTCAGCAAGTTTCCCTTTCAGTGACTCTGAAAAAACTTTGTTGTATCATAACTTTACAAGGTGGACAGTTATGTTCTTTGAACAACAGTATCCTCACCGTTTTTTGCTGCGTCTGTCACTGGAGAATAGTTTTAATCCACGTGGGATCAAGGTTTTATTGTAATCTCCATGGCTCCTTTCCTCAGATGGAAAAGAATGATGATGAAATTAGGGAAAGGGTAAAAGCATTCATTAGACACAGGATAAACAAGCAAGCAAATGGATTGATTTTAGCTTCACTTCCTTTCTGTGGCCTACCTGGGAAAAGGCTAATATTCCATGAAATGAAAAACCATATAATCACCCTTGTAGATGCATGAAATAAAGATTGCGTGTGTGTGTGTGTGTGTGTGTGTATGAGAAAGAGAGAGAGAGAGAGAGACTGAAGCATGATAAACAGGAAGATATATGAGGGTCACTCAGACACAATGAATTGCAGAGATGAAATGTAAGTCAAGGTGTCTTTTGTTCTCTGTTATGGATTGCATGTGTCCCCTAAAAAGACACGTCCGAGTCCTAATTTCTGGTCCTGTGAATGTGAACTTATTTGTAGAAAGGACCTTTGAAGATGGTAAAAGTTAAGATGATGTCAAACTGGATTAGAACGGGTCCTCATCCAATATGACTGAATCTTTAGAAGGAGAGGAAATTTAGACACTGAGACACAGACAGAGAGACAGCCATGTGATGGAGGCAAAGATTGAGTCATGCTGCTGCAAGCCAGAAACCACTGAGGACTGCAGCCCCCTCCTACCCCCGGCCCCGCCTCCACCAACAGTCAGAGGAGAGGAAGTACAGTCTTGCTAACACCTTGATTTTAGACTCTTAGCCTCTAGAATCATGTAACAATAAATTTCTGTTTTTTAAGCCGACTGGTCTGAGGTATTTTTATGGCACCTCCAGCAAACTAAGACATTCTCCTTGTAGATTCCTTTTGACTTTTTAAGAAGCCTTCAACAAATTAGTTCTTGCGGTTCTGTTCTATAATAATATTACGCCAAGTATGCTAAGTGTTCTGTGGCTTCTTAAAGTCAGAATTGGTCCCAGGACAGCATATGATTACCAAAGAACATGAGAAAACATAGCAGAACATAAAAATTAAAAAAAAGACAGTAGACGGCATATTACATTTCGGGCCAAAATGTACAGATTGTAATAACTTCAAGGTTAAACGACTCGTCTTTGCTCATCTTTAAACAGCCCAGCCAGAGAGTAGACTCACAATATTACATGCTAGAATGTGCATTATAATTCAAATAAAAAATATTCAAACCACAAAAAGAACAGGTAATTTCAAATTCGTTTAAGTGAATTGCATAGCTCCTAAGGATTTTTAAGTGTTCTGCTTTTAAAAACTACAGTGCTGCAAATCGAGACTACTGGTGATTCAGAGCAGAGACGCAATCCTCAAATATGCCAGAAATAGCATTTAAACCATATGCAGTCATAAAGGATGTTCACATTTTGCAGCTGTAAGGTCTGGACTGCGCTCTTTAAGAACTGCGAGAGTCGGAGTATTAGAAAACGATTTGAATAAATCGCTAAGGCTACGGTGCCAGCCTTTCTGCAGATCACTCACAAGCAAGCAATTGGGTTAGAACGTGTTGAAATGGTCTTTAGAAATAATTAAGCAAAGAAGCACTTTAATGTAAGCTACCTTCCGACTAGAAGATGTTCTCTGTCCTGCTGCTGCCATTGATCCAAGGAAACTAGGAAATACAGGAACATTGATGCCAGCTTCATTTCAGGTTCGATATCCCGGTAAAAATGCCCAATGGGTTATGGGACAGTCTAACATGACAGAGAATCACACCATGATGCAGACCGTATATCTCGGTTTATAATACTCTTCTTTGGGAATGGTAACTAGAGATTACGTCATTCCTATTCATCAAGCGCCGACAACACAGTGCGGCCGGATCCTGCGCCCATCAGCTCGTGTGAGCGTCAGCCCTCCTTATATGCAACAAGTGTTACTGCGCGGCTGCTAGGAGTAAGGCCCTGTATTCCGGACCACTGCCGCGGGACGTCCGGGACGGAAAACGTTCCTCACCTTAGAAAGCTGCCATGTCATCGAAAGAGATAAACACACTGAAGCAGACAGTGAGTTCATTTTATCTAGATGAGTTCTATACAGGTACGATGAGAGCTAGAACCCAGAGACATGGCCTGGTGACCTAGTTTTGAGGGATCTATAACATCTTTTCTGAGGAAATGAGATTATGTTTGAGATCTGAAGTATGACTGGAATTTGGAATTTATATCTGGCGGTGGCTCTGAGATAAAACAAATGATAAATTGTTCTCATTCCCTTTTTCCAAGACTTGAATTTCCAAGTCAATGAAAAATGTTCTATAGCCTTATGCCCCTCCCTTTATGCTTCTAACTGGGAATGTTCCTCTCTCTCTCTCTCTCTCTCTCTCTCTCTCTCTCTCTCTCTCTCTCAGACACACCTTACCATGACTGTGGGAAGATGGTAACGCAGGGGAAAGAAGTAGGGAAGACAATTATTTCAACTCTATTTTCTTTTATTTTCCTAAATAGAGGAAATAATAACTCCATCTTAATATAGTTGAACGTATAAAATGGGAAAGTTTCACTGGGCAGGCCAGAACAGCCAAGCAAAAGCTGATTAGGTCCCCAGGGAATTGGTATATAATAGCACGGTGACGACTCTAGATGGAGCCTGAACCGGGTTACAGAGAGTCTGGGCCCATCTGTGAGCTGCGGATCCGACTTCCAGAGCAGAACATGAGAAGATGGTTCCGGGTCTCACATGAGACACTCTCTGGGTATCACCAGAAATAAATAGGCAAAAGAGATTTGGGGGAGGGACCCAAGATCCTAATGCAGAAGACAGGGTAAAAAACAATAAGGCTGGGGATTTTGGTGCTCCCTGGCCCGTGTGTACCCCCACAGATGAGGCACTGGAATCTTGGGTTGCAGTAGTCATAGGAGGAGCTGGCTGTAGCCCCATGGTCGAGAGCTCAGGCTCTGTGGTGCCTGGACTCATGCCTTTAAGAACTGTGTGATGAAGGGCAAATTCATCACCCTCTGCAGACCTAAGTTTGTTCATCTGTGAAATGGGGATAATAATAAAAAATAATGTGAGTCACAGGGTTGATACAGGGATTTGGGAAATTATACATATTAAAGGTGTCAAGTATATTATATGGCACTTGAAAGTCTATTTTCTATTACTATTCACATTATTGTTAGTATTGGCTACTTAGCCAGTATTTTGCTGGATTTCTTAAAAAATAAAAGAAGTAAAAAACCCAAGTTTAGTGCCCAGCCTCTCCCCCAGCCTTACCATTCTGCACAAAACCACCAGTTCTAAATGGCAAATTCTCTGTTTCAAACATTATTATTTCACTTTCTTGCTCAATAATCATCAAAGTTCTCCATCTCTTATTTTGCACGGTACAAATGGCCCTGTTAAAGGCCAATTTCAATTTTCTGCCTAACATTCTCCTTCATGCAATCTATATTCCAGCCATGTCAACAAATTTACAATTTCCCAAATGAACTCTATAATTTCAGGCTTCCACGCCTTGGCATCTGCTATTACTCCTTCTTCTATGGCTCCTTTTACCCTATTCCCCCAAACCCTGCAGTCCAGTTTGGCAAATTTCTACTTCTTTGTCAATGCCTTGTTCAACCACCACATCCCCTGTGCAGTTTTCCCTGGCAGTTCTAAGCGTAATGACTCCTCTCTTAGCACTTTGAAACTAGTAGCACATACTCTTAAATGTGTTAGTCTTTCCTACACAGACCTATCCCCCCTACTAGACTGAAATATAGAAGATCTAATATTGGTGTTCAATTTTTTTAACACATACTTAAATAAGTACTCAGTGATCATTTGATGTCATTTTCTTTGAAACTGCCATGCAGGATCTACAACCACAGTTACCTTCAAAGTGTGAAACTGTCTTGTTTGAACTAGTTCTGGGCTATAGAATGTCATTTTCCCAGAGTCAGTAAGTCTGGGCCTTTTCTCTCATTTTAAGGGGTTATGAATTCTGACAATATCCAAAACCAGGGCAGGCAAAGGAAAACAGATGCCTCACTTTCAAGGATTAGATTCTAGTACAAATAAAGATATAGTTTGTGCTTTATAGGCTGCAAAGAATTACATAAATGGGTGTCATTTACTATTCTTTCATAGCGGCAGGTCAGAATTCCCAGCAAGTAAGGGAACCAATGCAGTTGAGGAATTATCCCCTTTGGATCAAAAGCCAGAGGAAGACACTTGGACTTCTTTATGCTGGGTCACCAGTACCAGAAATTCCCGAATGAAGTGCGGGCCTTCATACCTCTAGTTCGAAGCAGTCAGCCCTCCGTTTCTTCATTCATTCAACAAATCTTTCCTGAGCACCATCCCTATTCCAGGCCCTCGTTTAGGCACTGCAGATTTAACAGTAAACAAAACAGACGAAGTCACTGTCATCATGAAGCTTACAGTTGGGTAATTTAATATAAGACTTAGAGCATAGTTTTCATTTAAGCCACTTTCTTCACTCACTGTCAAAATTAGGCCATTCTATTGAAACAAATGAGCCTTCTTACCTCAAACATTTAGTTACAGCACAAAAGACCCTAGAAAGCCAGCTCTTAAGAAATTTCCACCTGATAAGATGAAAAGTGAAGTGTGCTAAAAGGTTCGTATAGAACCTGGTTTCCAGATCACCCGGATCATCCCATTTGCTGATGAGACCCATCTCCTCCAATGAATATAAAGAAACTATTCTCCTGAAGACTGGCCTTTCCCAGATAAATAGTTACCCATCAACTGTGGACCTGATCTTGGATGAATGGGTCCAAGTGTTGACCATCCATTTGTAATAACAGTAATTCTGTCTTATATTTGGATATCACTAAAGTTTAACAAGAACATCTGCTTTGCACACCACACACGCCTACTTAAGAAAGGCCAAGATAAAGATAAAAGGGATTCTGCCTGAGGACTGCAAAAACATAGGAAAAAGCTAGTCATAATCAAAGCAATGGCTGTGGAGGAGACTTCTTGAAAATTGGAAGTGCATCATGCCTCTTATGAGAGCAAAATATTGCCATCACTTGCAAAAATTAGTGCAAACTGGTTCCTAGATGTCAACTACATAAATTACTCTGCAAGTTGGCTATATGCATCTAGTCAATATTTCCAGAGTATTTTTATTTCTACTTAATTTTTTAACAGAAATGTATTTACATAAATCTTGAAAGAAGAAATGCATCTGCTTATTTTAAAAAGGGGTTTGCTAGTCTAAAGAGTTAAGATTTTAGGATTTTTAGTAATTGCCATAATAGTGATTCTTTTCATGAACTTATTTTGACAGTGAGTGTTTTCTATTCTTCATACTGTATATGTTATAAGTAATAACTTAAAATTTTATTTGTTGCTTTTTATTATAGCTGCTTCAGACTTCCTGATTTTTAAATGATACTTTTAACACTGAAGTTGTTTTTTTTTAAGCTACACTTAATTTTGAACTTTGACATTTTCCTTCAGTTTGTTATAAAAATTCACATGACATGAAGACATGAACTTCATAGAAACCATTTACAATGGAGATTAAAGGGGAATTGATGGGGAATTGAATTATGATAGTATGGAAACATTAAAAATACTTAACTATTTCCTGTTACAAAAATAAGGTATATAATATTACTGGGATATAAAAACAGTGCAGAAATTTGTTTTGAGTACTACTCATTATCTTGTCCAGTGGAGTTCAACACTGGAATATATAAGAATTCCAAATGATGCTATCCCGGTTTGAAGTTTCATGATAATGACAATCACAAAATGCTCCCATAAAATGCTTTTAGTTCAAGTAAGTTTTCACATCCAGTAAAGCCAACAGAGCAATTTATCAGGCATGTGAAAGAAGCACTTTACTTTTTCCTTATATGAGAGTTATTTGGTTTTATCCTAATCTAATTAGTATGTTACCTAAGGGCACTAGAGAAGTTCTGAAAAAGTAAAAGGAAATTAAAAGGGCAATAGAGCAATCGGGTGGCCCAGTCTTCTGAAAAGAACTTTTATCCTCCGAAGATAAACAAAGCTGGTTAAATATTTCAGAGGAGTCATTCAGATTTTAAAATAAAGAAAAAGGCAAAAATCCAAATGAAATGGAGTATCGAAATACTAACATTTGTAAAAGACATAGTAATACTTTTAGCATTGTTTTAGGCCATGAACATCAATAGATTCAAATCTTACAAAGAATTTATGTGATTTGTTTCCCTCAGTTATACAGAACTCTCCCATCTATATTCTATCTGCTACACAACTATCTAAAATAATTATGATGAATAGCTTTAACATTAGTAATTGCATTTCTATAGCAAATCATAATTTTTTTTACATCTAACTGCTCACCTATTTTCAACGTTTCTGTAAACTTAAAATTTGTTTCAGATAAGCTTAAGATTTAATCATCTAGAAAAATGCTTTTTATTAATCTGTATTAATAAATCAATTACTGTTGCTTTTAACTGTGAAATCATAAAAGAGATTCACTTTACAAATAAAAATGAAGACATTGGCTTACCTATGTGTGTGTGTGTGCCTGTGGAGATATATATATATATCCTACCATGGAGTCTTGTATGTATTGGTTTCAAAATAACAATGTTTCTAGAAGCTATCAATTAATGACTGTTTCTTTATTTTTTTGCCTTGAGAGCTACTGTTGTTCAACATGAATTTCAGGTAATATTGGAATAACAAAAATAATAATAGGGAATTTTAAAATATAGGAATGTAAACTTTTATATCATAAATATGTCCAGAAAAATAAATATGTGAATAACAGCAGAAAAATAGTACAAATGTGAAACTTAGAAAAATTAATATTTTCTTGGGTTTGTACTCTTAATATGTCAATACTTGCATGTGGGATGACAATCCATGTTTCCCTAGACTCTTGTTTATTCCTCAGTACATTCATTAATGACTGCTTGTACTAATATAATTATATTAGCATCAAGTTTATCTAAAATGAAAAGATTATTATTGCTAATTACATAATTGGACCTTGGATTTATTTAATGCTTCTTTTCATTTGTATCTCATAAATATTTCTCAACTCATGAAGTTCTAAATTATGTTACTATTTTATACATAGCTTAACTTCATTGAGACAAAAAAAGATTACAAATTACCAGTCAATAACACATGAGAAAAAAATATCTGGGAGGAAAAGTACAATATTAAATACCAGATCAGAAAAGAGTAATATGATTTCCAGGTTTCCTAATTTTTACCTTAAGTATATCCCAGGCAACATTTGGGATACACTAAAAAATTATTCACCATTTACCTAAAATTCAAATTTAATTGGGTGTACTGTATTTTATCTGACAACCTTAATAAAGGTGAATTTGTAACTATTAGTGTATCATTTATCATAGTTTTACCTGTAACTTGTCAAAAGATTTCAATATAACAAAGTCAACTCTCATGCATTCAAGAGCTGTGGCTTCCACCAGTCTCAAAGAATATTGCCTAGTCTAAATTTACTCAGTGTGGTTTATCCGCTTATTTAGGGACGAATCTCTTAGAAGGGACCAGTTGGCAGCTTCTGTACTTTCAGCACAGCAGCAAGAAGAAAAGGGACTATTTACTAACCCACGTGTAAGGGGCTTATCGTGTATGTATATGAGCCAGGCAGCGTACTAAGTGCTACACCTTCATTAATTCCTTAATCCTCAAAAGAACCCTCTGAGGTGCATGCTGTTATTATCACTATTTCACACATGAGAAAACTGAAAAATAAAAGTCAAGTAATCGGAAACTGGACCTCAAACCCAGACCTGTGTAATCACATCTGTGGACACTGTGCTATGATGACCCTTTCTCTCCCAGTTAAGAGAAAGCTATATTTTCCTCTGCCCTACTTTGAAGGGACTCCTTGCTCCACCCCACCACCCCTGCTTCCTTTTGGAGGTGTGACATATCAGGATTTCCAAGTGCAGCATGAACCTGGCTGGGTGCTCTATGACTCTACAACCCGAGGCAGTATGAACACAGCCCAGGTATTCTTGAGCACCCCTGAGATTGTGAACATCATGTGCGGATCAGAGGTTTTCCCACTTGGTTCATGGTCCATAAAATTACGGAGTTAAATGTTAAGCATTTTATGGTTTCCAACTAAATTATCAATATATCTATCATGACAAAATTTGCAAAGCTTTGAAAAGTTATTTCTTTTGTAATACTTTTTTTTCCAATTTTCAGCAGACTATCCAGTCTACATTCTTTACAAAATAATTATCATAGTCCTGAATTCGACTAGTTCAGCAATGAGGGGAAAATAATTTTAACATTTTTAATTTTTTAAAAAAGGCAATTTCCACAGTATTTTTTATTCCTTTGTTTGGAATGTTTTGTTGGCTAATATTTATGCAATACTCACTAAGTAGCAGGCTTTGTCGAAGTCCTTGACCGATATTAATTTAGGTCAATCCTCACAACAACTCTATGTGGTAGGTTAATGTTTTCCAGGAGACAAAAGTTAGGCACAGAACAGTTAAGTAACTAGTCCAAGAACACACAGCTAGTAATTGGCTGAGTCAGGATTCAATCTTGGCCCTTTGTTTCTAGCATTGCACTCTGAATCAGTAGGTTTTTGTTTGAAAATATTATATTCTTAATGATAGTATTGACTCATTTTTGCAGTTGATATAATCGAGTACTTCAGGTTGAAGGGCTTCATAGACCATATCGTTTTGAGTCTGAGGACAGTTTTTCTGAGGGTGTAAAGACCAGGCCTTGAAGGAAAGTCCACAAGATTATATTGTGTCTTTTGCTCAGTAATCTCCACAATTCATTTTGTGCCGGAAGTTCACCACCGTACAATAAAGGGCCAATAGCCAGAGCCTGGAGTTGGCTCAACTGCTGTAAGGTTGGTGCAAGGACACACCAGGCTTCCTAAGTACTTCACACAAGGCTGCCAAAGGATTAGCTAGATGTTCCTGTGCCAGGTTCACTTAACAGGAACATGGCAAGTTGTGGACACTAATTGGTTCTCACAAGTATTTTTGGGTGATACAAAAATACAACTGCAGGAAAGGGAATTTCCTCTCAGAATATGACCTATTCCTGTAAATACAGTACACTCTACAGACTTAATGCATGAAAATATTTCTTTATCATTGGCAGGAGATTTTAAAACTGTGTAGCTCTCCTGCTCCCCTAAAAGGCTTCTATATGTACCACAAGTAAAATGAAATACAGAAAAATAGAAAAGCTTTATGCCCCCTACTCTCTTTTTTCCCATCTTAAAAATTAGTGGCTTTGTTAATGGTCAGTTCTGGCTTGTTTTCATCTCAACGTCTCTTTCCCCACTTTTTATGTATGCAGTTATGTATGTGCATATATATTTATGTCAATGCATGAATATGCATATATATACATACATATACACATATGTAAGTATATATGTCAAAGAGATGCTGTTTCAGACTATGGTTTAACTCCTGGATTGAATATACATCTGTTCAAAATGTAAGTTTTCTCACATACATCATGGAGTGCTGCACAGCAGTTCTCAAATGCACACTGGCACACACAGAACCTTGCATGACCTCATTGGTCTGTGAGGATCTAATCACAGATAAATCCCTATGACAGTTAGAGAATAAAAAGGAAAAGGGGTACAAAAAGCAAAGAGAGTCTAAAAAGAGTGAGGGAGTATATTTACTCATTCCACTCTACCTCCAATTGCCTTTTCTGATCTACTGTTAATAAAAGTAGCTCAAAGAACATGTTAGCTATTTAACAAACACTTATATAGTACTGACTCTCTCCCAGGCACTATTATAAGTCCTTTCCAAATATGAATTCATTGTCATCTCATATCAATCTTATGAGAAATTGTAATTCACCTGATTTTACCTAAACTAAACTTTCTTTAAGATATCTCAGGATTCCAAGCAAATAAAAAAAAAAAAATACCACATTTTCCTTGAATTCTTTCCAAAGCAAATATTTCAGAAATATCCCTTTCCTCCCCACATCTATTTGGCCACTAAAAAGGTAGCTAACCTGTGCCCCTTTAAATCCTTCCATCAAAGAGGCCTTAGGGAGGCAAATAAAGTCAAAGGCTCTTCCTGTGGGCAGTGAACTGTAGTCTCGGGAAAAGCCTCCAGACTGTCACCTCCCAAGTGGATGTCAGCTCCTGCCTTGGGGTCAGGGATCTCCACCGAGGCTGACAAATAACCTACTTACATGTGCACAGCAGCATTTAAGGACTCAAGAGAGGCAAGTATTCAAGAGATGAAAATACAAAATATTTCCCCACAAAAGAAAGACATTTGATACCAAATAGGAGTTCAACAGTCTCTGTAAATTGGGATAGAACTTTCCTGAGCACTAGTCTTATTTGCGCTAATATTTTGACAATGTGATTAATAATGATAATATCAGAGCCATGTGGAGAATAAGAGTTTATGTTACAAATTACATTTATTTTGATTTGGTTAGTAGTGCAGCAAATACCAAGAATGGAGACTGAGCAATATCTGGCCTGCTGATATCATTTTTTTGCCAGAAGTAATCATTGTAACTGTCAGTACACCTTTTAGATTACCTACTCATGACCATTAACACTATGTCTCAGTTTTCAAGCTTTCTTTGTTTACTGATAATTGGACTTTGAGACCTTTTAACACATGTAATTGTTATGATTTGCAAGTGGTGATAGAACAGGTCACTGATGTCCTCCATTGCCCCAAGCAGCCTCACTACAGACTGAAGGTGCATTTTTGCAAACTACCGCTTTTCACAGTACATAAATAAGACACTAGTAAGAGCTTCTGCATATAATATCATATCATATTGTCGATAGCTACAGGGTTTTTTACCTAGACATATGATCGAGATGTTTTTATTTAAGTCCTACATATTACTTTAAATTATATATTTTCCCATTTTTCTGAGATTATACTTCAAAGACTTGCATTTTTAATGTCACTGGCTGCAGATGGCATTGAATTAAATGCTATGATAAAGGAAGTCTAATGGCATAGTTCTCAACCTGTAAGAGTTTTCTAGGGTAGACAGTACTCATGGAGACCCATGAACCGAAATGCACGTGGTCAAATAAAACATTAAGATAAAGGTTAAAAAGTATATTCTAGGCACTCTTTGATGTAAATTACATACAGTGACATATTAAACCCTCACAACAACACAATGAGGTTGGTTGTTACTATGACTATACTCATATAAAAAATGAAAAAGCTAGGAGAACTAGATATTAAGTGTCCAGGAGAGGAGTCTAACCCTGATGTCCATGCCTTGAACCTCTACACTTTACTGCCTCTTCTCTGAGCATACATGCAATGCCACTGCCTAGGAGCATGAGGTTGCTGAGAAATATTAGATTAGCCAAGAGTGAATTCTACTTTCAGATTAGTGCTTAATCTAGGAAGACTTTAAGTAAGATACAATATAGGAACTTTATAAATGCTTAAGTACTTGGACAACAGAAACATTTTTAGCTTATGGAGTTCTCCTAATGGGACGCTAATAAAAGGTAAATAGAAGAGAAGGGGTAATCTGTTACCTGAGAGCATCACTTGAAATTGAGACACAAGGACACAGGTCTTCTAAGTGTCGGATGAGGATCTTGGATTTTCTCCAGAAATAATGAGAAGTTATCTGTTAAGAAGGGTCATGACAGATTGAAAATAATGGGGAGGAAGATGGAAATAATAGTAGCAAGAGTTAACAGCAACTATGAGATTAAATAGTGTGCTTGCAAATTACTGATACCAGTTCTTTACCAGACTGGTTATGTTCCCCTGACTGCAGTAACTAAGAGCAAATGGGAGCCTACATTGAGTTAGAAGGAAGAAGTAGAGTGGACAAATCTTATTTGGCAAGACATTGATATATGTACAGATTAAAAGGTCAAAATAAATGTGTACAATTCTTATTTATAAGTGAATTTTGAAAAAGACATGAGTGACTTCCAAACTATAACTTTCATCAGAATCACCTGGATAGTTTGTTAAGACACAGATTGCGAGGCTCCATGCCCAGAGATTCTGATTCAGTAGGCCTGGAGGGGGACGTGAAAATTTGCTGACATTTGCCTTATGCTCCTGATCTAGGGATCATACTGTAAGAACCACAGGTCTAATTACAATGGACTAAACACTTTAAAGCATCTTAAATGATCCACTTAAGAAACTAAATCGAGGCACTGTGTTTATAAATCAGAATATAATATGAGTTGTTTAGTAATCCTGCCAGAAAAGAAGAAGAAGGTGAATCAAACTCAACTATGTTTAAAGAAAAAAAAAAACACTTGGAGAGAAGAACAGAAGAGCATGTTAAAGACACTACAGGGATGTCCTTAGCAAAGTTCTGGTTGTGTACAGTTTTACAGGAGCAATACACAGTTCCTTCAATAAATAAACCATGGGATGGGGATGCTGATTTGAAAATCAAAGCATATATATATATTTTTTATTTTCTGAGATATTTGGAAATTTAAGCAACACCTGGGTATTTTGTGATAGTAAGGATGCTAATATTTTTTTAATTTTTTGTTAATTAAAAAATTACAAGAAAGAAACACAAACATTCTTAATATATGCTCATTCCATTCTACATATATAATCAGTAATTCACAGTATCATCACATAGTTGCGTATTCATCATCATGACCATTTCTTAGAACATTTGAGGATGCTAATATTTTAAGTTTGATAATGCTAATGTGGCTATGTAAAAAAAGAATATTTATCTTTTGGGGAGTATTGGTAAAATATTTACAAATAAAATAAAATGATGTCTGGGACTTGCTTCAAAATAATATGTGGGCTCGAAGCAGGATAATAACTGACACAAGATTAGCTGTGAGTTGAAAATCTGTTAGAGCTCAGAGATAGCTCCATGGCAGTTCATTATACTATTCTGTCTATGACTATATGTTTCAAATTTTTCATAATAAAACTTAAGCCAAAAAAGACATGTATGGATTAATTCTTTTCTTAAATGTTTACTTTTGAATTTCTTAATATTCTTCTCTATTCACTCTATGTCACTACATTTTCCAGAGTTCAGTGTGCTTCCCAAACTTCACCAGACAAAACGATGGGCAATGTAAGGACGATCTAGTTTATGATAGTTCCCTAATGAGACATGTAATAAATACAAAATGCTCAGACTTTTCTAAGCCACTAAAAAGTTGGGAGGACTCAAATACAAACAGGAACATTTTAAATGAAGAGGGATCTGCAGAATGCTTCTTTGGAATGTACAGCTAAATTAGGAAAGCAGGAAGTTAACCTCTGTCCCTTGATCTTCTTCCTCTCCCATATTGTTATCAGAGTTGAGTTGTCACATGGTATTAAGACATTCTATGGAATTAAACTTCTTTGTCTACATTATAACCATGCCAGAGAACACAAA
Organism: Tamandua tetradactyla; assembly: GCF_023851605.1. NCBI lineage: Eukaryota > Metazoa > Chordata > Mammalia > Pilosa > Myrmecophagidae > Tamandua > Tamandua tetradactyla. The sequence goes on from NC_135350.1 coordinate 11,853,158, forward strand.
GAGAATTACAAGTTATCAGATCCATCCACAAATAACACCATTCCAAAATACCATGCACAGAGAACCTTTGGGAAATCTTTCATTCTTCCAAATCCCGTATTTAACAGACTGTCTTGCTAATTAAATGAGACAGATGCTGCATCTGGCCACAGAAGGGGACACAGTACATGAACAGCAGGCAGAACTACTACAAAGTGCCCAGTGTAAACAAACTACTTCCTTCTTCCTAAATATATCTTTCCCACATGCATATACCTTGGGGGCTATTTTAGTCCAGAAGAAAGTATGTTTTAATAAAAGCACACACCTGTATGTAGGTGTGTGCATACATTTGTACATACTACCAACCACTTCTTGTATATGTTGCTTTGATGTAGGAGAATGGGGGAAATAAATCAATCATATTTATGAACCATGAACCGAATATAAAAGGACTTTATTACATCCAGATCCTAAATACCTTTGCTAGGGTAAAATTAGTAATACCGCCTTTCGCAATATTATTACTGCAGAGTTTATAGCCCTTTAAAGAAAATCAAGAGTTGATTTTTTGTAAGGACCCAGGGCCTAGGTGGCACCCCCTCCTCCATTTTGAGAGCAAGTCACTGCACACAGCTGCTTACATGTGTGGGGACAGACATTAAAGGTCAAATAATATAAATCCCCTTCCTCTAATAACCAAATATCATGAAAATCTGCTGAAACTCCATTGTAACCAAATCTAGCAAGACTGCTAAAATTTATAAGCCTTTCCCTGGGCATGCTCTCTCTTTTTTATTTTTCTCTCTTGATGTTGGGTGGAGTGCAGATTTTCATCTCCCAGCTGGCCACCATGAGAAAGATCTCCCTTCTGTCCATAAGCCCCCAATTCCACTCAAGTGTAATCTACTGTCTAGTATGTTCTTTTCTCTCAGGGTTGTGCTGGGTTGGAACATTTGGTGAGCCAGCCAGGAGACCAAATTGCCACCAGCCTTGAAGAGCATGAATCTGGGGAAGAGGGACTCTGCAGGAATAATCCCAGGGCACTTTGCTTCCCTAGTGCACAGACACTAGTCTGACTGAGCTCCAGTTGGTTGACCACTGTGTGTGGTGTCCCAGCTACGGTAAGCTGTCTCAAGGAAGACAGAGAAGTCTGTGTGGGTTTTTGCAGCAGACTGTTTCAGAAAGAGAAATTAGAAGATTTGGAGAATGTATTGAATAAGAGGCTATGTCTTGTAGATAAGAGTTTAGAAATATTAGCATGCTGGTACGCTAGAGTGAGAGGACATATCCTGATTTTTCCTGACTGTGATTCAAAGGCTTGGGGTCCTGTAGATTTTTTTAATCTGATAATGAAAAGAAAAAAAAAAGAAGAAATTTGGGAGGTAAAGGGTGGAGTGATGCCACCTTTGTATGCTACGGTTCCAAAGTTTGTCTCTTTTCTACAAGGAATTAACACTCAATTCTTTAGTATCCCCTTAAATAGGGCCTGTCAATCATTCTCACCTTCAACTGGGAAGAAGAACAAAGGATTTTCATTGCGCTCCCATGAAGCTTTTCACATAGCCTGACCATCTGCCATGGGCTTGTAACAAAGGGTTTGGCCAAATGGAAAAAAAAATGTGACTATTTCATTACATTGATGATATCATGCTAACCAGTAACTCTCTTCCAGAATTAAGAAGAAAAAAAAAAGCCTTAGTTTTCCAGAACTAAAAAAATCCAAGAAGTCAGGGTTTTCTTTCAGTGATTTCCTCATTTTTAGAGAATTTCCCCAACAACCATGTATCCCAAACATCAGCATCCTACATTTAAGGTGATAATTTTCTGGTGGTTTACTACATGCTAAAGGATAATTTCTGCTCGTTATCTAAATTTCCTTACTCTTTTTTATTTATTTTATTGACTTTGTATTCAACTATGTCTTTCAATATTAAAAACCTCAGAATCTTGAAAGCTGGGGATGGACCATTGACTGTAGTGGACTACAATGCCTTGGCTGCTCTGTCAAATTCTTGGGTGTCGTATGGTTGGGAAAGGCAAAATTTATTCCCTTTGTAGTAATTAATTATTCCTTTTGTAGTAGCATTGATACAGTGTTCCTTTCATGTAACATTGATACGTTTTCCTATGTTGCATACACCAAAACAACGAAAAGGCTTTCTTGGGATCCTTGGGATATTGGAAAACTTTCATTCCTCAGTCAACCCAAATGTTAAAACCTGTGCATGATTAGGAAAAGCTGTCCCTGGGAATGGGATACTTCCCAGGTATTATTGAAAAAGCCAGATGGGCCACTGTACTGGCTCAGGCTTTAATAGGGGGTGGACACAGATGTGACTTGTGAATTAAATATGGCCAGTTCTGATATTGGCTTTGGTTGAGGCTTGTGACAAAGGCAACAGTCTCCCATCAGCTTTTGGTTTCGGTTCTGGAAAGGAGCTAAACTCCAGTATAGTCCTTTAGAAAAACAACTGTGTATTCTACCTCTAACGCCTCATTGCAAGTTGAAGGACTAACTCAGAAATGCCCTATGAGATTAAGAACAGCCACCCCTATACAGGGATGGGTACGTACTTATCTGCTACAGTACAACATTTTCAACAACAGCCCCATAAGTGCAGAAATGTGCGATATCTTGAGACCAGTTTCCTATGTGGAAGAACAACACTTCCCCCTCCCTGGTGATCATCCCCAGGTGGCTGTCTCTGTGTGCACTGTTGATGGATGTGGCAGTATACCTGCCTGGTATACTGATGTCCAATCACATGGACAGCTGATTACCTGGACAGCAGTAGCCATGCAACCTAGTGCAGACACTATATGGTGGGAAACTGGAACTATGCAAAGCAGCCAGTAGGCTGAATTAAGGGCTGTTATGGATGGTCACTGTTCACAAACCAGAAGATGCATCAACTATTGTGTTGACAATTGGGCAAGGCACCTGGCAGTGTGGATGGCCCTGTGGAAGCAAGAGCAATGGATTGGTGTCTGCTGCTCCTTATGGAGAAAAGCAATGTGGGAAGATATCTGGACTGCCTGTCACAAGCAAAAGGTAACCATATTTCATATTTCTGCCCACAACAGTGATTCTTTGCCTGGCAATCTTAAAGCAAATGCTTTAGTAAAAATTCACAGTCTAAAGCCAACATCTCATAAGGCTACCAAATAGTTGCATAGAAGAAACAGGACTCCACGAGCACTGTGGAGACTGGCACAGAGCTCCAGCTGCCCATCACCAGACAGTAATGAAAGAAGTCGTGGACGCCTGGGCCTCTTGTTTGCTGCGATGCCCAAGGATGCCGCCCCTTGGTCACATTAATTTGGTCACATCACCCATGAGTATGGGGAAAAGGTGTGGTGTCTGTCTACTAATGGAAATTTAGCTTGTATTCTTTTTGCCCTAGCATCATAGCAGATACCTCCCTGCAATAGGCTTCTACAGCAATCTGTGTGCACCATAGATTTCAATGCTGAGTGTGCACTGAACTGCCATTGACAGTGCCACTGGTCTGCCTTGGACTGTGACCCCCCTGTGACTCAGACTGCATGGAATACCCTGCTGGCCTGGCAGAACTCAGCACAGAAAAAAAAATGGAAGAGAAACTTCTCATTTAGGACTGAAATCACTGAAATCAATTATCAGTAGAATAGCTTAATTCCCTTCTTTGGCCATAATGGCATCACTTTGTAGAGATATTCCCTCTGTGTAGGGAATGCCTTCTGTTCTATTGTCTTTTTTTTTTTTAATAAATTAACGGAAAAAAAGAAATTAACCCAACATTTAGAAATCATACCATTCTACATATGCAATCAGTAATTCTTAACATAATCACATAGATGCATGATCATCGTTTCTTAGTACATTTGCATCGGATTAGAAGAAATAGCGACACAACAGAAAAAGATATAGAATGTTAATATAGAGAAAAGAAATAAAAGTAATAATAATAGTAAAAAAACAAACAAACAAACAAACAAACAAAACCTATAGCTCAGAGGCAGCTTCATTCAGTGTTTTAACATGATTACTTTACAATTAGGTATTATTGTGCTGTCCATTTTTGAGTTTTTGTATCTAGTCCTGTTGCACAGTCTGTATCCCTTCAGCTCCAATTACCCATTATCTTACCCTGTTTCTAACTCCTGCTGGACTCTGTTACCAATGACATATTGCAAGTTTATTCTCGAATGTCCGTTCACGTCAGTGGGACCATACAGTATTTGTCCTTTAGTTTTTGGCTGGACTCACTCAGCATAATGTTCTCTAGGTCCATCCATGTTATTACATGCTTTATAAGTTTATCCTGTCTTAAAGCTGCATAATATTCCATCGTATGTATATGCCACAGTTTGTTTAGCCATTCTTCTGTTGATGGACATTTTGGCTGTTTCCATCTCTTTGCAATTGTAAATAACGCTGCTATAAACATTGGTGTACAAATGTCCATTTATGTCTTTGCCCTTAAGTCCTTTGAGTAGATACCCAGCAATGGTATTCCTGGGTCGTATGGCAATTCTATATTCAGCTTTTTGAGGAACCGCCAAACTGCCTTCCACAGTGGTTGCACCATTTGACATTCCCACCAACAGTGGATAAGTGTGCCTCTTTCTCCGCATCCTCTCCAGCACTTGTCATTTTCTGTTTTGTTGATAATGGCCATTTTGGTGGGTGTGAGATGATATCTCATTGTGGTTTTGATTTGCATTTCTCTAATGGCCAGGGACATTGAGCATCTCTTCATGTGCCTTTTGGCCATTTGTATTTCTTCTTCTGAGAGGTGTCTGTTCAAGTCTTTTTCCCATTTTGTAATTGGGTTAGCTGTCTTTTTGTTGTTGAGTTGAACAATCTCTTTATAAATTCTGATACTAGACCTTTATCTGATATGTCAATTCCAAATATTATCTCCCATTGTGTAGGCTGTCTTTCTACTTTCTTGATGAAGTTCTTTGATGCACAAAAGTGTTTAATTTTGAGGAGCTCCCATTTATTTATTTCCTTTTTCAGTGCTCTTGCTTTAGGTTTAAGGTCCATAAAACCGCTTCCAATTGTAAGTTTCATAAGATATCTCCCTACATTTTCCTCTAACAGTTTTATGGTCTTAGACCTAATGTTTAGATCTTTGATCCATTTTGAGTTAACTTTTGTATAGGGTGTGAGAGATGGGTCTTCTTTCATTCTTTTGCATATGGATATGCGTTCTCTAGGCACCATTTATTGAAGACACTGTTCTGTCCCAGGTGAGTTGGCTTGACTGCCTTATCAAAGATCAAATGTCCATAGATGAGAGGGTCTATATCTGAGCACTCTATTCAATTCCATTGGTCAATATATCTATCTTTATGCCAATACCATGCTGTTTTGTCCACTGTGGCTTCATAATATGCCTTAAAGTCAGGCAGCATGAGACCTCCAGCTTCGTTTTTTTTTCCTAAAGATACTTTTAGCAATTCGGGGCACCCTGCCCTTCCAGATAAATTTGCTTATTGGTTTTTCTATTTCTGAAAAATAAGTTGTTGGGATTTTGATTGGTATTGCATTGAATCTGTAGATCAATTTAGGTAGGATTGACATCTTGACTATATTTAGTCTTCCAATCCATGAACACGGTATGCCCGTCCATCTATTTAGGTCTTCTGTGATTTCTTTTAACAGTTTTTTGTAGTTTTCTTTATATAGGTTTTTTGTCTCTTTAGTTAAATTTATTCCTAGGTATTTTATTCTTTTAGTTGCAATTGTAAATGGGATTTGTTTCTTGATTTCCCCCTTAGCTTGTTCATTACTAGTGTATAGAAATGCTACAGCTTTTTGAATGTTGATCTTGTAACCTGCTACTTTGCTGTACTCATTTATTAGCTCTAGTAGTTTTGTTGTGGATTTTTCCGGGTTTTCGACGTATAGTATCATATCATCTGCAAACAGTGATAGTTTTACTTCTTCCTTTCCAATTTTGATGCCTTGTATTTCTTTTTCTTGTCTAATTGCTCTGGCTAGAACCTCCAACACAATGTTGAATAATAGTGGTGATAGTGGACATCCTTGTCTTGTTCCTGATCTTAGGGGGAAAGTTTTCAATTTTTCCCCATTGAGGATGATATTAGCTGTGGGTTTTTCATATATTCCCTCTATCATTTTAAGGAAGTTCCCTTGTATTCCTATCTTTTGAAGTGTTTTCAACAGGAAAGGATATTGAATCTTGTCAAATGCCTTCTCTGCATCAATTGAGATGATCATGTTGATTTTTCTGCTTGGATTTGTTGATATGGTGTATTACATTAATTGATTTTCTTATGTTGAACCATCCTTGCATACCTGGGATGAATCCTACTTGGTTATGATGTATAATTCTTTTAATGAGTTGTTGGATATGATTTGCTAGAATTTTATTGAGGATTTTTGCATCTGTATTCATTAGAGAGATTGGTCTGTGGTTTTCTTTTTTTGTCATATCTTTGCCTGGTTTTGGTATGAGGATGATGTTGGCTTCATAGAATGAATTAGGTAGCTTTCCCTCCACTTCGATTTTTTTGAAGAGTTTGAGGAGAGTTGGTACTAATTCTTTCTGGAATGTTTGATAGAATTCACATGTGAAGCCGTCTGGTCCTGGACTTTTCCTTTTAGGAAGCTTTTGAATGACTAATTCAATTTCTTTACTTGTGATTGGTTTGTTGAGGTCATCTATTTCTTCTTGAGTCAAAGTTGGTTGTTCATGTCTTTCCAGGAACCCGTCCATTTCCTCTAAATTGTTGTATTTATTAGCATAAAGTTGTTCATAGTATCCTGTTATTACCTCCTTTATTTCTGTGAGGTCAGTAGTTATGTCTCCTCTTCCATTTCTGATCTTATTTATTTGCATCCTCTCTCTTCTTTTTGTCAATCTTGCTAAGGGCCCATCAATCTTATTGATTTTCTCATAGAACCAACTTCTGGTCTTATTGATTTTCTCTGTTGTTTTCATGTTTTCAATTTCATTTATTTCTGCTCTAATCTTTGTTATTTCTTTCCTTTTGCTTGCTTTGGGATTAGTTTGCTGTTCTTTCTCCAGTTCTTCCAAGTGGATAGTTAATTCCTGCATTTTTGCCTTTTCTTCTTTTCTGATATAGGCATTTAGGGCAATAAATTTCCCTGTTAGCACTGCCTTTGCTGCGTCCCATAAGTTTTGATATGTTGTGTTTTCATTTTCATTCGCCTTGAGGTATTTACTAATTTCTCTTGCAATTTCTTCTTTGACCCACTCGTTGTTTAGGAGTGTGTTGTTGAGCCTCCACATATTTGTGAATTTTCTGGCACTCTGCCTATTATTGATTTCCAACTTCATTCCTTTATGATCCGAGAAAGTGTTGTGTATGATTTCAATCTTTTTAAATTTGTTAAGACTTGCTTTGTGACCCAGCATATGGTCTATCTTTGAGAATGATCCATGAGCACTTGAGAAAAAGGTGTATCCTGCTCTTGTGGGATGTAATGTCCTATAAATGTCTGTTAAGTCTAGCTCATTTATAGTAATATTCAGATTCTCTATTTCTTTATTGATCTTCCGTCTAGATGTTCTGTCCATTGATGAGAGTGGTGAATTGAAGTCTCCAACTATTATGGTATATGTGTCTATTTCCCTTTTCAGTGTTTGCAGTGTATTCCTCATGTATTTGGGGGCATTCTGGTTCAGTGCGTAAATATTTATGATTGTTATGTCTTTTTGTTTAATTGATCCTTTTATTAGTATATAGTGTCCTTCTTTGTCTCTTTTAACTGTTTTACATTTGAAGTCTAATTTGTTGGATATTAGTATAGCCACTCCTGCTCTTTTCTGGTTGTTATTTGCATGAAATATCTTTTCCCAACCTTTCACTTTCAACCTATATTTATCTTTGGGTCTAAGATGTGTTTCCTGTAGACAGCATATAGAAGGATCCTGTTTTTTAATCCATTCTGCCAGTCTATGTCTTTTGATTGGGGAAGTCAGTCCATTAACATTTAGTGTTATTACTGTTTGGATAATATTTTCCTCTAACATTTTGCTTTTTGTATTATATATATCATATCTGACTTTCCTTCTTTCTACACTCTTCTCCATACCTCTCTCTTCTGTCTTTTTGTATCTGACTCTAGTGCTCCCTTTAGTATTTCTTGCAGAGCTGGTCTCTTGGTCACAAATTCTCTCAGTGACTTTTTGTCTGAGAATGTTTTAATTTCTCCCTCATTTTTGAAGGACAGTTTTGCTGGATATAAGAGTCTTGGTTGGCAGTTTTTCTCTTTTAGTAATTTAAATATATCATCCCACTGTCTTCTAGCTTCCATGGTTTCTGCTGAGAAATCTACACATAGTCTTATTGGGTTTCCCTTGTATGTGATCGATTGTTTTTCTCTTGCTGCTTTCAAGATCCTCTCTTTCTCTTTGACCTCTGACATTCTAACTAGTAAGTGTCTTGGAGAATGCCTATTTGGGTCTAATCTCTTTGGGGTGCATTGCACTTCTTGGATCTGTAATTTTAGGTCTTTCATAAGAGTTGGGAAGTTTTCAGTGATAATTTCTTCCATTAGTTTTTCTCCTCCTTTTCCCTTCTCTTCTCCTTCTGGGACACCCACAACACGTATATTTGTGCGGTTCATATTGTCCTTGAGTTCCCTGATACCCTGTTCAAATTTTTCCATTCTTTTCCTGATAGTTTCTGTTTCTTTTTGGAATTCAGATGTTCCATCCTCCAAATCACTAATTCTATCTTCTGTCTCTTTAAATCTATCCTTGTAGGTATCCATTGTTTTTTCCATCTTTTCTACTTTATCCTTCACTTCCATAAGCTCTGTGATTTGTTTTTTCAGTTTTTCTATTTCTTCTTTTTGTTCAGCCCATGTCTTCTTCATGTCCTCCCTCAATTAATCGATTTCGTTTTTGAAGAGGTTTTCCATTTCTGTTCATATATTCAGCATTAGTTGTTTCAGCTCCTGTATCTCATTTGAACTATTGGTTTGTTCCTTTGACTGGGCCATATTTTCAATTTTCTGAGCATGATCCGTTATCTTCTGCTGGTGTCTGGGCATTTAGTCAGATTTCCCTGGGTGTTGGACCCAACAGTTTGAAAGATTTTTCTGTGAAATCTCTGGGTTCTGTTTTTCTTATCCTGCCCAGTAGGTGGTGCTCCTGACCCACGTTTGTCTGCGGGTTCCACCAGTAAAAGATGCTGTGGGTCCTTTAACTTTGGAAATCTCTCGCCGTGGGGAAGATTCGCCAGCCGAAGCAGCTTGGAAGAGTGCCAGCCGGCCCAGGGGTCTGAACGTGGGGAGGGTCGCCGGCCGCCGCAGCCCGGGAGAACACCCGACCAAATTTCCTAGTCGGCCCAGGGCACCAAGCGTGGTGGGAGGGCGCCAGCCACCGCAGCCCGGGAGAGTGCACCATTCCCAGCCGGACCGGGGAGTCACGTGTTTGGAAGGGACCCCCCGGTCACCGTTCTCCGCAGTCTGGGGATTTCCAATCCAATTCTCTCATTTGGTCCGGGGGGCCGCGCGTGGTGGGGGCGCCAGCCGCCATGGCTTGAGGGGACCGCCTGCCCAATTCTGCCAGCCGGCCTGGGAATGAGGAAGGGAGGGACTCCGGCCACTTGCCGCCCCACCCGGGAAAGCCCACGCCCCTCGGCGATCTCACCAGAGCCGGTTCTCCCAGACAGTCAGCCATTCCAGGATGGGGTACGCTGTCTTTTTTATCTCTGTCGTGGCTCTGGGAGCTGTTCTGTATCGTTTCTACTCCCCTAGTAGCTGTTCTGGAGGAGGAAAGGTGAGGGTGGCAAGGCTGTCGAGGACGGTGGCGGAGGAGCCAGTGAAGGCGGAAGTGGGCACGGTGGTGGTTGAAGAGCCGCCGGAGCAGGAGGAGAAAGGGAAGGATAAGATGGCAGATGGAGTGCCACCAGAGCAGGAGGGGAAAGGGAAGGGCAAGATGGCGGCGGGAGCACCACCCACCCGTGGAGAAAAAGAGAGCTGTTCTATTGTCTCTTATACTGTCGATGCATGCAATGTCTGTCCTGTGGTCCACAGAGTCCAGGGCTGGGCTGTGAGGACCCAGCCCCCAGGACACGCTCCTGCTTCCATTTAGACATGAGCAGCCACCTCCATGGCCTGGACAGACGTTAAAGACAAAGAATGTAAAACCCCCTCTTCTAATAACCAAATCTCAGGAAAGTCTGCTGAAACTCCATTGTCCCCAAATGTTGCAAGACTGTTAAACTTTATAAGCCTTTCCCTGGGCATGCTCTGCCTTCTTTCTTTTTCTCTCTTGACATTGAGTGGAGTGCAGACTTTCACCTTCCAAACTTATCATCACTGGGGAAAACCTCCCTCCTGTCTGTAAGGCCCTAATTAAACTCATGGGCCATCTCTGTCTAGGGTGTTCTTTGGTCTCTAGGTTGTGCTGAGCTGGAACGTATTTTTGTTATTTTAACAGACAGGAAACTGAGGCAGTAGTAAAGAAAGTGAGTTTCCTATCATTTTACAGCAAGTCAGCAGTTAAGCTACAAAACTGCCTTTTTTGGATTGTGGAAGAACATATTAATGTTTCTATGGTTCAGACTTGTTTAATTTCTTTTAAATATGTAAAACAGATACCAGGCATGCACCCATTTGGTATCAGGCACTGTGCTGGGAGATTTTGAAGATATTAATACCATGACAAATAAAAACTGATATTTACTGAGTGCTTACTATGTATGAGGCACTAAATTAAGTACTCTAGTCTTTATAAAAACTATGCTAGTTAACTATTAAATAGCATTCCTATTTACCAGTAAGGTACCTGTGGTGCAGAGAGGGTAAGTAATTTGTCTAAGGTCACACAGGTGGTAAGTAGCAGAGCCAGGACAAAAATATAAAATAGACATGGAATATAAAATTTAATAAGATGCGATCCGGGCTTTTTGCCATATCAAAGAAAAGATTTTAATCTAGAAGCAGAGACACATGTGAACAATTACCAATAATACTAACAAAAAAAATTCTAAAGCAAAAAATGTTTATTTGGTACAAAATTTATATTTTGGCTGGTGTGTTTCCTAATATAACTTATGTGGACAGCTTAACTGAACACCATAGTACATGGAACCTTGAGTAGGGCATGAAATTTTGTAAGTTTTGTCCAGAGTGATGCCCCGATAAATCCCAGAGTGATTTGAACAGTGAATAAAAATGTATTTGTAAAGTCCCCTTGGGGAAATGGTGAGAAGGGGAAAATTCAACTTCCTCAAGTGGAGAATTCTTGATATTCTCACAAGCAGTGGGGACAACCAAAGCAACGGGCTGAGCCCTCAGTCTTGGGGTTTGTTCAAATGAAACTTAACCCCACAAAGGTTAGGCTAAGCTTACTTAAAATTAGGCCTAAGAGTCACCCCCAAGAGAACCTCTTTTGCTGCTCAGATGTGGCCTCTCTCTATCAGCCAACATGACATGCAAACTCACAGCCTACCCCCTCTCTATGTGGGACATAACTCCCAGGGGTGTGGACCTTCCTGGCAACGTGGGACAGAAATCCTAGAATGAGCTGGGACTCAGCACTAAGAGATTGAGAAAACTTCTCAACCAAAAGAGGGAACAGAGAAATGAGACAAAATAAAGTGTCAATGACTGAGAGATTCCAAACACAGTTGGGAGATTATCCCGGAGGTTATTCTTACACATTAAATACATATCACCTTTTTAGTTAAGGTGTAATTGAAGAGCCTGGAGGGAACTGCCTGAAAATGTAGAGCTGTGTTCCAGTAGCCATGTTTCTTGAAGATGATTGTATAATGATATAGCTTTGGCACTGTGACTGTGATTGTGAAAACCTTGTGTCTGATGCTCCTTGTATCTACCTATTGGCAGACAAGTAAAACATATGGATTAAAAATAAATAAATCATAGAGGGACAAATGTTAAAATAAATTTAGTAGATTGAAATGCTGGTGATCAATGAAAGGGAGGGATAAGTGGCATGGTATGTATGAATTTTTTTCTATTTTCTTTTTATTTCTTTTTCTGAATTGATGCAAATGTTCTAAGAAATGATCATGATGATGAATATACAGCTATGTGATGATATTGTGAATTATTGGTTATATATCAAGAATGGAACAATCATATGGTAAGAATGTTTGTTTTTGTTTTGTGATTATGTTTAATAAATAAATAATTTTTTAAAATACTAACAAAAAAATTAACTGAATTGTGAAAAAAGTTTGGCAATATTTGACAGTGTGTATTCAACCATTTAAACAAAAAGTTTCCTTTCACACCAAGCAAGCTTCTCCACAGCAACTACCTCTTTAGCACCTACTATGTGACAGCTATTTCAGGCTGGATGGGGGTGGAATGCAAAGATGAGGAGATATGTTCTCTGCCACTGGTAGAGAATCACAAAGCAAAACTAGCCATCACTTGCTAAAGGCTTACAGTTTAGAAACAAAAAGGGTACGTATGGAACAAACTTTTCTAAATTAATTTTTGGGATTAATATATTTTGTCTTCTCACTCTCCCTGCCATAGACTTAATAAATGTTGCTTGAAGTAACCACTTTTTGTTTTCCTTCAGAGTATCGTGGCTGCATATAGTCCCTGATTATAGAGATCTCTCTATGATCTCACAAGGGCAACTTCTTTTTCTTTTATAGCTATAAAGTAAGGGTCATATCTTAGTCACATAAAACAAGATTTGGCGTATGAAAAGTGTTTTCTAAAAATATCATACATTCTGGAGCAGCTAGAAGGAAAAATCTGAGAGGATCATATAGTAGCCCATGACAAACTCTGGGATCTGTCCTGTAACTATTTGTTGAAGAGTGCTTTGAAAAGTATTGCTTTTCTCTTTCTTTGCTTTGTGTATAGGTTATAATATACAATAAATAAAAAAATTAAAAAGTATCCTATACAGTATAAAAAGAAATGATGAGTATTTTCATTCTATGATATCTAGAATAGATATAGGGCTCCATATACAAAAGTATCCATATCGACTAAACGTTAGCAGGATATGCAAGTGATCCAGAGATGGAATCAATAATGAATACCGCCCACTGGAGTTTCTCTCTTTGATCTGAGTCCAGATTAAAGGCCACAAATTTGTCTCCCTCACTCAAGCATACCAACCACTTGTACTTTCCCAAAGAAAACACCTGCATCTCACAGAGATAATCACAGTTATAACCTGAGACTCAAGATTGATTGATTCAGAGCCTGTGTAGTTCCAAGGTCAAGAGTAGGACGTGTTGGCATGGAAAGCAACCCCAATGCTGTGAGAAGATGTCTATGCATTGGTCTAATTGTAAGATATCTAAACTGAGGTAAATCCCAGTTTTCCTACCCACCAAAACCACTGTTCACATCATAAATTGATCATCATCTGAGTCAAGTAGATTTAGGAAATTCTGAATCCAATACAAATCATATGAAAACATTTCTTGAATACTTACAATGAGGAAAGCTGTCCCTGTATGAATGTACCTGTGGATGTCTCAGAGATAATATATATATATATATATACACATATACAGGGGGACATGGATGGGTATAGCCCAATGTGTTTATCTCCCAGCACATTCTGCTCTGGTAATCCCGGGAACAGCCTGTGGAAAGGCAGTCTTTAGACACTCTGCAGTGATGAACGCTCTATTTCTGCGAATACCTTAAATGCAAGCCATTATTGTTTGATTATATTGGAAGAAAACAAAATTGTTTGACCATTATAAGAGACTATAAAATGGCCTTGGCTACTACTATAGAAAAAAAAAAAAGCCAGTATGTTCTTCTTCCTCATTTAAAGGCATAGTTTCTATTGGTAGTCATGTTTGTGTCAGATTTATTTCAATGCATATTGTGAGCATTATCCAGTATTCCATCAAAAGAAGTGGCTAGTGTCATATTAACTCCACCTTTTTAGTAGTTTTCCTCCCTTTGGCAATGCTGTCCTCATTTTAAATATATCTCATTTTAGCATAGAGAGTCAAATCTCATAAAAGTAAGAATATCAGACTTGATAAATCTGTTCCAAGCCTTTTACTGAAGTGGGAATTCTCTGGTTCTGAGAAATTGAAAGATTTAATGAATATATTCCTGTTATATTATGACATCTCATTTTTCCCTCTCATAAATACTTGTCGGGTTTATGATCTCCCACCCATTGGCCGGGAATGGCGCTGCGCTCGCGCCAATGGTGGGTGCTCATACCAAGTTTAATTTCTCTCACAAGGAGAGTTGACAAAAGATCACAGCCACTAAGCCCTGGAATTACCCTAGATATTGCCCTCTGTGCTCTGCAAATGAAATCCTCCAGAAGACCCTTTGGAGAAGAACACGATGGTTAACACTCAGAAATCCATTTTGCACAGGGCAGCATTCGTACATACAGAAGTGCGGCACGACAGGCAGAACTGCCAGTTCCTCGATGAGAAAAGTCAGATGCTTAGCACTACACACACGCGCGCGCGCACACACACACGTGCTCACACGCACACCATCCCTCGCAGACGCAGGCACCCCAACGCTTGCAGCCAAACTCCCCAGCGCTCTTCTCTCACCCATCCATCTCTCCCTCCTTCCCCCTCTCTCTCTCTCATGCCCTTGATTGACTACCAGGTCAGATAAGAAATTAAGACCAGTGAAATCAGAACCAGACGGCACCTGTCCCTGCTGCAGCCAGAAGAGAACTGAAATAAAGCACTTATGAAACTGCTGTGATCATAACCTTCAAAACACTGAACTCCCCCCAGCTGTCGGCTTTCCCAACCAAAGGTTCCACAATAGAGACACTGGCACCGAGGCCCTGATAGTCTATTTGTAACAGAATGCTGTCATTTTGGGACAGGGCAAAGCATTGCAAACTGTAAAGATCCCTTTATAGCTACAAAGATTCTGAAAATAGATGCTGCTCTACTGATTTAGACTTGCTAATAGGAGGATCAGTTTGCTTCTATTTAAAATGATTCATTTGCTCTGAGAGAAAATGATAGTAAGCAGTGATAAATACTTAGAAATGTGAACAATGCCTACTATCTGTCTTCATTCGGCAGACGTGGACTTTTTTTTTTTTTTTCTATTTCTTACAACCTAACTATTGACATTTATAAACAGCCACTGGATCATTTGCAATAAAGTTGAGCTCTTAGCTAGGACTGTCAATTACTCATTACTAGCAGCAAACGAATAAGGAAGGGAAAAATTTATGTGTTCAATGACCCATCTTATATGCCTGAGTATATATTGCTAGCAATGTATTTTTCAGGACTTCATTAGAATACGAGCTATTTCTACTTACTCCAAATTATAACAAGTAGTAACAAACTACTGACTTCATATAGAGAAATATTTCCACTCTGGGAACTTCAAACGAAGGATTTTAATGATTTTTAAACGGAATCATTTCATGAATAGAAATTTTATTGTCATTCTCCATTAAACATTTCCTTCCCAAGCAATAGTATTTAATAGAATACAACTGAGATGCAGCATAATTAAATTTAAGGAGCATTACAGATCACACATCTTCCTGTATTCATTGTTCCCACCTTTGTCTATCTCAGAAAAAAATTATTGGATGATATCACATTGCCATAACAAAATTGCATACAGAAATTAGTCATTTGCTAAAAATCACACCAGACTGAAGGTAAAACCATTCAAAAGTTATTTTAGCCAGATGTTAAGTCCTCTCACATTTGCATGTGATGTTACAAATATACATATACAGAAGAGTGGAGCCAAGAAATAGTGAAAGTTTGTAAATGTTTATATACAGAGAACCTATACTTTGTTCAATGCTCACAGTTCATACTACCTCTAATCTCCTTTTTCTTATGATTTCTTTTATACTGTCTCAATAGACAATTTTTCAACTGTGCCATTTTTCTTTTGAAATAGTAGATTGTTTACATGATGGCTTCAAAGATATTTATATAATTAGGGTTCTATTTCTACATTGGCTTGTTTTGGAATGTCATGTGTCCACAAACAAGCATCACAGTGCCACCCTGCTAGGGGACTCTTCCATGAGAGGCAGTGTAGGGTGGTGGCTAAGCACGTGGGCCCTGGGACCAAACTACCTGTTTCTTTTTTGTGTTTGTTCATTTTTTTTTTTTTTTCATAGGCAGGCACCAGGAATCGAACCTGGGTCTCTGGCATGGCAGGTGAGAACTCTGCCTGCTGAGTCACCACGGCCTGCCCCCAAACTGCCTGGTTTTGAATTCTGGCTCCTTCACCAACCAGCTGAGAGGCCTTACCCACAGCTTCTCCATTCCTCAGTTTACCCATCTTGAAATGAAGATAATAATGGAATGAACTTCATAGAGCTATTGTAAAAACAAACAAGTTAATATTTATAAAGTAGGCAGACTAGTTCCTGGCCCACGAAAAATGCTATATCATAGTTTGTTTTGATTAACAATATTAAGTATAAGCATTCTCAATATCACTATGTAGCTTTTATCATGGAAATTGTGACATATATCTAAAAAGATGGATTTCAAGTAAATGTCTGTATGGGTCATTTATTTGCTGTTTCAGTATAACATTAACAGTAATTTAAAATACATCAGCAATAGCAATATATATTGCAGGCTTACCATTGTCAGTTACAATTCTAAGCACTGCTTCAAACAATCATTCCCACGATTCTTATGGGTAGATGATGTCGTTATTCCTATTTTGCAGATGAAGAAACTGAAATTCAACAGAAATGACATAATTTGCTCAGGTTACAAAATTTCAAGCAAACCAGGACTTGAAATGAAATTTATCTGACTCCAAAGTAGAGCTCTGAACAGCTGAATGGTTCTGCCCTCCTAATGATGAGTTTATTTGACACTTTCATCTTTCTTGGGCTATCATTTCTTTGTGCTTTGCTGCCTGAACTAGTTATCTCAAGCCCTTCTTGGTACCTTCATTAGCTTATATTTGTTCAATCCCATCACTGAATAGTAAAAATAAGGTAGTTGGCGCCAGGTTCCCCAGGGTGGCATCTAGATTTCAGCCATAACAGCTTATCTCAGGCTGGGCTGGAAAGAATGTAGAATTGAGGATCACAAAGCTGGGATCCCAGCCGTGACTTTCCCATAAGTATCTGTGTGACCTCAGACAAGAGACTGAATGGATCTGGCGATGCAGGCTGATTCTGAAACAGTTAGCTCTGCTTTAGCACTAGCTATTGCTTATTAAATAAATTTAAATGAAGTTTTCCTTATGAAAAATATTTTCTTGAACCTAAAAACATAAAATTAAATTACTGTTCACTTTCCCCATAGATTAAGACATCAAAAAGGTTAATTTTTTAACATGAGCCTAAAGTGGAAACCTTTTATAGCACAGTGAAATTCGTAGCACTTCAATTCTAATAATGTAAGGGCCCACTGATTAGCATCCAAAATATATTATTAAAAGAGTTATATTGGGGGGGGGTTGTTTTTCAAAGAAGAGGAAAAGGTTGATATCTCTTACTTAATATCAGCAGAAATTGAGTACACTTAACTAGGTTAAATTGGCCAAAGGAAAATCTATTTGTATGTTTGTATGTGTGTGTACATGTGTACTATTGCTTTATCTCCATTCCAATTTTTCCCAAGGACTTCTCTGATACTGAGAAAAAGAAATTGAATGCGATTGGAAAAACAGAGGCTGGAGTACTAGTTGGTGACCGGGATTCCTCTGTTTTTGCTTCTGTTGACTCAGTCACAGAATCATCAGCTGTACATTCCATTAAAAGTCCAAATGGGAGCCACAGGAGAGAAAGCAACAGAGTGGCTGTGGACAGAAAAGATTCCAGAGCTCCTCTGCTTTATCACTTCAAATGGGAGCTCAAGCAAATTTCTAGAGCCAGGAAAGAAATGAAATAATGGGATCTTAGACCACTGTGGTGTGTGTCCACGAGTGGTTGTGGGTACTTATCTCTCTGCAGATTGCCACTGCTGATTATGCCCTCAGTTACAATCATCTTTTGCAAATACTTAAGTCATTTTTTGTATTAAAGGAGCAGATGACAGAGGGAATGCACAGTTTCGCAAGAATAAACGCTGACTTGGGAGGGATAAAGTCAGCTGATGGGACTGTGACGTTCAAACAAATTATCTGAACATATCTATTAATAAAAGTCACACACAGTCCCTGAAGACTTCAGTGGGTACAAGGAAAAGAGGGCTGGATGATCATACTTGACTTTACACATTAAACCTTTTTATATTCAAGAAACAAAGGTTCTTTTTTTCATTGTTATATGCTACATAAAGTCATTTTTACTAATGTATGAAGTACCTCATCAACATAAAAATAAAAAATAAGTGTTATCTAAATGTTTACTGCCTAGGAGATGAGGTTTTCAGTCTCCAAAGATATTGGAAATGTTTCTATACTAGAAGACACAAATTCTTATGAAATGTGAAAGCACTTTTTCACACCATTAAAGTTTCTGTTTGTCTTGGTGAAGTCATGAATTAGTAAATCATAGTTTTAACTCACAAACCATGAGTTAGGGATTGGCAGCTTGAGTTTTGGGTCTTCAAGATTTATAGGAAATATTTGGTTCACAGTCAAATACAAAACAGCATTCAATGATATTCGACACATTTGACAATCACTTTGCGCATTGTGACATTTCTGAAAAACATACTTGTTGCTCTGAAGACCCGAGAGCTGCCTAACTCCTCCATCTCTTTATAAAACAGTGGCTCTCTAAAATAGTTGCTCTTTCCTCCTGGAACAAATGTTGTAACAGAATTTTACTATAAAATACAGTAATGTGGAGTTTTTGAAATATTTCACTACAGGACAGATTATTTTAAGTAGAGTGGGTTCTATATCAACTCCATTTTTCCCATTGGTAATTTTTATCATAAATAATACAGTTTAAATGAAAAATTAAAATTGCAAGGTTTACTGAATGAAACCCACATCTTAGTTTTTCAGGAAATTCCAGAAATGTTGAAGTGAAAAAAGAATTTTATAAAATCTCTTATCTCACATTAAATGCTTGCTAATGTGACTACTATGTTATAAAGCACATACTGATCTTACCCTATTTTTTTCATTTGTATTAATGAAAACACATAAATCTGCAGCCTTTACATTAGAGGGGTACACTCATTCATCCTTGCTAAAATGCCTTTTGCCTAAAGGTTTTATAACCAAATAAATGTGTATTTAAACATTTAATAGGTTGTATCCTGATAAATATATTCTTTATAACAATCAATATTGGAGCCCTAAAATTGATTATATGGAAAAATGACCATCGCTCTCCTTGCAGCCTAAAGTATCTCACATCCCCTGTGAGCTGCCTCACAGGTAAGTCAATAGGAGCTTCACTTGGGACCTAAGAGAAGAATTTTGCCCTGTAAGTGTAATCCATTTATTGGTTTATGGACCAAAAAACCTCTCGGGAGTTTTACAAACTCATATGCTTTCCTTGAGTGATGGGTTTTGCACTTGGATTTCTTATTTAATTGAAAGATTGTAAAAACTTATGTATAAATAGAGTTCCCTGTTGGTTACGCATTTCAAGAGTATCTCAAGAGTATAAATTATTCCATCAAGGGGTTGGAATAAATTATACTCAATAATTGGAATCAATTTTCCCCAGAGTAAGCACAAAAAAAAATTCCCATTAACATGGATAGAGGTTGCATATAAAGCATGAGATGAAAATATAATATCACCTACAAATTAGCTTGTATTTCTGTGTAGCCAGAGAAGTAGCACAGTGAGATAAGCCCACTCATATTGAACTATATCCTTTCTGGGTAAAGTCCCCATTGCATTTTGGATATGGCACAATGTCAGTGGATCAATAGCAGAAAAGAGAACGTGCAAGCATAAGTGTATAATCACTGTGGTTCTTAGCTAGCTCCTATTAAATGACAGTAGCATCACCTGGCTCATACCTCCCATACAGTAATTCTGTGAGCACTGAAGAATCATTATATGAAAAATACATCCCACTCCTTTGGAAAAAAAGAAAGGTTAAGCTAGCCAATTTGAGCATCTGTAGCAGCGGCAATCACGTATTGGGAACTTAATATATCCCAGGCACTGCTAAGCATTTTACTTATAACAGCCAGTTTGGAAGGCAATGTAGCAAAATGGCTAAGTACACACACCCTGGACACATACTCCACAGTATACAAATATCAGTACTGTTGCCTTCTAGCAAAGCAACCATGAACAACTTGCTTAACCGCTCTATGACTCAGTTTCCCTATATGTAAAATGGTCATAATAATAGCACCTAACTCACAGAATTGTTGCGAATATTAAATATGTCAGTTTATGTAAAGCACTTTAAAAAGTGTTTCCTATTAGCGAAACAGGACAAAGTGGTACATATCCCATGTAATCAAAAGTCTGTTTATTGTAAAAGTCCAAAACGAGCCTATTCCACCCAATGATCACAGGAGCTAGGATATATCAGGTTGAAAGCCAAAGATTAGCAACTGAGGACTCTCTATGTATGTAGGACTTAATGGATACCTCAAAAAGAATGTAGATGGCAGCTGATGACTAGCTTGGACTGGGATTCTTTAACAAATAAGGGGAGAGAATACAAAGGAAAAACAATGGTCATCTGTTAGCCTTTGTCATAGAAAGAATTACTCCTCACCAATCCCTGGCTACTCTCCCTGCAGGAAGCATTTTCTTTCCCCACACATTGAGGTCAGGCTTGGTCATCTGACCTGTTTTGGTCAGTGAAATGTGGACAGAAATAATATAGTGTCATTTCTGAGCAAGAGCTTTAAGAACCCGTGTGTGTTGAACCTAGTTATGTTTTCCCTCTTCCATGGTCATGGGCACTGTTCTCAGCTGGGGTCACGGTGAGAGCAAAGTAGCACCATGGGACAGAGCCCCTGGGGAACCCATGATGTAAAGATATGAGCAGGAAATGTACTTGTCTTGTAAGCTCCTGATGTTTGAGGACTGTTTGTTACTGCAAAGCACCCTGGACTATCATAACGGATACAAACTCAAAGGCAGTGTCCTACATGAATGAGGAAATTGACTCTGAAATGATTAGAGTCAATATGCTTTAGTGAGAAGGAATATCAGCTGCTTCGGGGTGATTTGGGCAGGGCTAGCAGACTTGGGAGTGGACAGGCCAATATCACCAATAAGAAGAAGAAAGTCAAAAGGCAGCTCAAACCCCAATAAATTAAAGAACAATTAGGCAATAATTAGGACCTCATGCTTACCAGAGGCGTCAGAGAAGGCAGGAGAACAGAAATTCTGGGGCAGAGAGACTGAAGTGTCCATTCAGAGGAAATAATGGACCTCCTGTTGCTTCTTCCAGTTGAAAGGGGAAATTTAAGAGAAGTTCCACAGACTCCTCCAATGGAAGTAGTACCTATTTTTATTTTACTTTTAATGTAACTCAGGCTTTTTTCTTTCCAGGATCTTCCTGATCCCTGGCTCTGACCAAGCTGAATGCTTGAGAACTGAAGTTACATATAGAAACAAATATCTGAAAAGATAGCAACAAATATTTAGCCAAGATTGAGCACCTCCTTGGTGTATGGCGCTGTAGGAGGTACTTCAGATATAAAGATAGGCTAAGATTTATCCCCTCCTTCAAAGAATACTAATAATTATTGACTGTTTCTTGTACACTAAGCATTTTACCAGGCGGTGTTTACATGTTTTATCACCTGTCCTCAGAATAGCAGAGTTGGGTTCTACTATCACCCTCATTTAAGAGATGAGAAAGTTAGGCTTGGAGCACGGGGTTGGGTGGGAATTACTTGCCTGAGATCCTTTAACAACAAGACAGTCAAGCCAGGATTGGAATCAAGGAATTTTGACTGCTGAGGCTGAAGTCCTAACCACTGCCCGATAATCCTACAAAGAAGCTTCAGTGTTTTGGGGGTACAAAACCTGTGCTGGCTTGAAATTATGTATGTACTCTAGAAAAGCCATGTTTTAATCCTAATCCCGTTTTATAAAGGCAGCCACTTCTTCTAATCCCTATTCAGCACTGTATGTTTGAAACTGTAATTAGGTCATCTCCCTGGAGATGTGATTTAATCAAGAGTGGTTGTTAAACTGGATTAGGTGGAGGCATGTCTCTGCCCATTTGGGTGGATCTTGATTGGTTTACTGGAGTCCTATAAAAGAGGAAACATTTTGGAGAATAAGAGATTCAGAGACAGCAGAGAAGAATGACATAGTCACCAGAAGCAGAGAGCCCATAAACCAGAGACCTTTGGAGACGAAGAAGGAAAATGCCTCCCGGGGAGCTTCATGAAACCGGAAGCCAGGAGAGAAAGCCAGCAGATGATGCCGTCTTCGCTAGGTGCCCTTCCAGCTGAGAGAGAAACCCTGACTGTGTTCACCGTGTGCCTTCTCACTTGAGAGAGAAACTCTGAACTTCATTGCCTTCTTGAATCAAGGTATCTTTCCCTGGATGCCTGTGATTGGACATTTTTATAGACGTGTTTAATTGGGACATTTTCTCGGCCTTAGAATTGTACACTAGCAACTTATTAAATTCCCCTTTTTAAAAGCCATTCCTTTCTGATATATTGCATGCCGGCAGCTAGCAAACCAGAACAAAAAACTAATTCCACTGCAACAACAATCACAAGGTCATGATAAATTGCCAAATAATTGGCAGAAGACAATGAAGAAGTGGGTTCACAAAAAGAAAATAACCCCAAGGATTTTTTGTGGCCTGATGAAGCTGATTTGGAAAGACGGTTATTGGCAAGGCCTTAGGGCTGGCAAGAGTTGCACAGGTGGCAAGGAGGGTACTTTCTCAATGCCATTCTCTAAAACAAAACAAAACAGAAACCAACAACAAAAAATTCATATCCCTAATAAATAGGTACCAGTGAGGAAAGACCACCAAAAATAACTACTAATAAAAAGCAGAGGAAATCTTTCAGCCTGACTTCAAATACCATTTCACTGCTCGCACCCTTTACGTATTTCCTGATTGTAAAGCTGCAAAAAAAAAAGAGAGCAGAAACTTCAAAAAAGACCTTTTTGACATCCATTTCCTTGCTGTAAACACAGCTCTAACATTATCAAGATTTCATTCCAAAGAGACTAATCTCTCGGGCCTCAGAGGCGCTAGCTGGTAGCCACGTCTGCTCTTATGTTTATCTTCCTGCTTTGGGAATCTTCTTTCTTTGAAATGTTTGCAATTGCTCTGACTTGCCACTCTGATGAGGAAACTGGGGCTAGAAAGTTAAAGGAATCCTCTGAGGTCATACAGCAAAAACACTCTTTTATCTCCAGAATCTTAACAAGAAAAGTGGCTGGTGCCACAGGGTGAGTTGAGTCAGAAAACCAGAAAACCAGGACAGCTGATGGTTCTGAAAGAAACAGAAAGCAATAAAACGACTGAAATAGTCTGGGAAGGAAAATAAAAAATACACTAAAGCCCAAATTGTTGTTGGCACAAAATATACTATGCATTGAACTTCTGGAATTTCTAGAAACTTTCAGAATTCCATTTTATAGATTACATGAAATTTCATTGCCTGCATAGTTTATAGGTTTTTACTCTGTAACAGAAGAGAACACTAGGTTCTCCCCATGTCTAATGAGGTTGAGTAGCCCTGTAAGATCACAGTAAGCTTTTTACATTAACACAGTCATTTTGTTTGCACACGCACATATGCCTCTTGATGCTGTATGAATTGCAAATTCATATTATTCCCCTTAAGTTGAATTGAAAGGCATATTTTAAAAGATGTTCCAGTGAAAGCAAAATTTCTGTAAAATGTACTTTATTGTGTACCAGTCAACAGTGAATTTCAGCCTTTGTTCTAGAACAAGTAGTTGCCAAAACAAAGACACACCTAGAAACATGCTCACTTGATGGTCCTGCCCACAGAGTTATTTGAAAACTGTCTGAAATTATGACTGTATCAAGCACCTTTCAGGACCTACTTGGTCTATAAAAATCTGCCCAGCAAAATAAAAGCTGGCTAGAATAATGCAGGAAGCAAAGATTATTCCCAAAGAAAGCACAAGAAAACTTTGGAGTCGGATGACACTTCCAAAGAAACTTGAGAATTCTGTTTTTTAAAATGTAATGTTTTTATCTCTCTACCTTTAGCATGCAAAAGGACGGAGGGGAGAAAAGATATTTACCTCTGTTTAAAAGATGAATATATTTGGTAAAACAAAATAATTATTCAAGCAGCTGCAGAAATGTAAAGTTCCTTTGAATTTAGGTCATTTACATATGGAATTGTTCTACTAGCTCTTAGTTAATAACCGCTGAATAAAAAATTTAAAGTTCTACTAACCAGCATCTAAGTTCTTTTTTCTGCATTCTTTGAACATATAGTCTCAAGCAAAAAAAAAAAAAAGATAAGGAATAAGGAAAGGTTTATAAAAAATCATTATAATAAATGATTTTTTATACAAAAAAAATTTTTATACAAAAATCAGGGTACCAACAACTGAATTCAGACTCAATGAAATAATTAAAGCTAAAACTAAGTCATCATATAGAAGAAAATCTTTGAATCATAAAAAGCATTTCCTATTTATGATCATGAAGCCCTTCTAGACTATTCTAATCATCATGAACCATCTAAATGTAATAACTATTGAGGTATTAAAGCATAAAATTTCTCCATTAAAAACATGCTAGGATTACACAATATGAAACTCCATATTTCTACCCCGGTTGTAATGTGGTGGTACTTCTTTAGAACTATAACATGATTCAAAACATTTCAAAATCTTTTCCATGGCACTGTTAGCCATATAATCCATTTCAAATTTGAAGTTTATAAAAAAGATTTAGATCCTATGCTTTTTCTTTGTATTTTGCAAATTTTATTGCGTCAGTCAAATAATGTGTCTTGGGTAGTAAAATGTTACTGTTGCTCAGTGCAATGGTATGTGTTTGAAATATGACCCATTTGTTCTTCATTCATTTTGCCTTAGTGTAGTTGGCAACATCACAGAATTTTTTTCTATAAAATACCCTTTGTTGTGCTGTTATCATATTCATATAATTTCTTCATTTTATCTTTCTTGATAAAATATTTTCCAGCCATGTCTGCTTTTTATCACTTTACAACTTACTGCTGCATGCCCTTTTCTCTTGGCAAGGTTTATGAAGTGTCTTGGCTAAGGAAATGCTAGAACAGGCTTATCAACGGGCAATTGTCACCTAGGACTTGAGTGACCACAAGACACTATCTGAGGATCATTACCGGACCATCCTCTTTCTCTGTCTAGCGTCATATGATCACTGCCAAAAAACAAATCCTAGATTTTTTTCATAATTTACAACATGACAACTGACAGAATATCTCACTGCCCCCCACATCTAGATTTGCCATGAATCACAAACACGTAGGCCATTCCTTAGCATACTTTGAGCCAGTGTATAGAGAGAACACTGTGGCAGCTGAGCAAGTTAAACATTTAAATATCCCACTCATCCCTGGGTTTGGCGTCCTTGCATTCATCTAGCTGTTTATGGACACCTAAAAGCTCCAAAAGCTGTTTTCCTTGGCTGTGAATTAGACTCTATAAAGTGTGTCTTAGTAAGAGTATTGTATTCCTGTCCTTTAAAACCTAGCCAGGTACTTTTCAGCTTTGGCAGCTTTTCTGTTGCCTGCATTGGCAGGACTTTATTCCTTTACAATTACTGACAACACACAGCTCCTACCACTCTGCTTGATAAAATCATCTTTGCACTTTATAGCATGAATTTAAAGAATGATTTCTATCCTTCCAATCACTTACGGTTGTTCAGCATGGGCAGGCAGCTACTAATTATGCTTCTATTAATAAGGGAAATACTGAGACATGAATCAGTTCATTAATTTAGAAAAAAAGGTCTTTACAAAAAAAAAAGATCTTCTATTATGGCTATTAATTTAGAAAAAAAAGGTCTTCATAAGAAAAAACAGCTCATGGAAGATACTTACCTAGGCAGTTTATAGAACCCAAAAAAAGAAATTGGATGGGCCCTATCAAGACCACTGATAGAAAACTCTAAACATGTACCTCTAAAATAATGGCAGAATCTTTACAAGGCACCTACTGAGAATGAGCAACACACTATCGACTGAAGATACAACTGTGAAAGAAAACTTCCTTTCAGTTTAGAAGAAGGGTATATATGTCTTTCAAACTGAAAGAATATTTGACAGTGGAAAATTTTAGTAATTACAATGAAAGGAACACAACATATTAGAAGAGATACATAGAAATTTAGGTCTTATATTTGTTTCCAAATGGATTTCTCAGGCCAAGTGTAGTTCTCTAATAGTAATATTCAATATGTGGTTGGGCTTAAATTTAGAGTCTTAAAACAAGGGAGCAAGAAGTAGGACAGCATATTAGGATTATATTTACCAACCGCAGCCTGGAATATTCCTTCATATTGATGAGTCAATGTACAAGGGGACATATGTCGGTTTGCACTTAGTAGTTAATTAAGAAGTCTACCAATGTAGACTTCTTAATTAACATTAGTGACCAGAATTATTCATGGTTTTGTACTTTGGTAGCCCATGCATAAATGCACATTATCACTCTGATGTAGAAAGTTATTTGGGGGGGCCATTTCACTTGAGACACTTCAAAAAAAATATTAATTTACTGGCTTGGAGTCTTTGGAGGATTATGACATTGGTGAATATGGTTTCTGACTTGATTTGACTAAAAATAGCAGAAATCAATTATAAGTCAGCACTTCTAAGGTGCTGCAAAAAGTTTCCTATTGAGCATAAAACTTACCTAGGATTATGTGGCATTAGATAAGTATATCCTTTGTTATCTGAGATTTTATTTTTCTCTTGACAGTGACCTTAGAGTTTGTAAAATGAGAGTTATCTGGTTAAACAAAGTTCTACCTGCACCTGTTTTAGTTGACCTTGATGATCACTAATATATTAGTCTTAGCCCATAGAAAGTGAACAAACATTGAGCATTATTTTGTTCAGTCATTGAATCATGCACCTTACGTCTGTCTTTGCCTGCTTTCAGAAGAAAAGCCTAAGGAAAAGTTGTGAGCTGTTTTTATTGAGGACCACGATCCTGAGAAGCAACAGTGAGGGAAGAGAGACTATGAGGCAGGAAGGAGGAAGAGCCGATAAGAAGGTGCATTACCAGGCTGGTCAACACTACACAATCACAAAATCAAAATGCATCATGCTCCCAGAAGGTTTGTAACTGCATCTCAGGGAAGTCTCTCCAGAAAGACAAAAGAAAAAGATTTTATCTTAGCCCCCATCTCTCAGTTGCCAAAGGTTTGCCTCAGAGTTGATTAAATTGTCGCAATTTCTGGATTGTGCAGTGTGAGCTCTAAGCAGTGCCTCACAGCACTCCCCTTCCTTAGCATCAAAAGGAAAGACCCAGAGCAGGCAGCAAGAGGCATTCAGCACAGACACAGGGTGAGGTACTGTCAAGTTGTGCCTGTGTGAAGTTGATTCTACTCCAGCTGCTATACCTGCACAGAACAATTGAGCTGGAACAAAAAAGAAGGTGAGTCAGAGAGGATCTTTACTGGTATGTAGAGGTGTCTGATCATATGTATTATTTCATTTAATATTCCCAGGAACAATTTGAGATTGGTACAATGATATCCCAGCTTTACATATGAAAAAAAAAAAAAAAAAACCAGAATTTAAGTCAAAGAAACTTGCCAGCAATCATCTAGCTATTAGCAACATCTACTTTGGAAATTTTGAGCCCATTCTATTATCATCAATTGGTCAGTTCAGCCAGAACAATAAGTTGGGTTTTCCGTAAAAGAGCAGCATAAAAATATATAAACATGATGTCATTTAGCAAAGACAGAAATTCCTAACTTGGCCTTCCCAAATATCACATACTTAAGAGAAATATGACATTGAGCAGACACCATCCTTACTATCCCCACCCTGTTCCCTGCTAGCAATTTAGAACAGTCATAAATCCTAAAGAGATATGTGTTTCCTTAAGAATGATGAAACACAAAAACATTGCTATGCATGATACTCTGTGTTCTGGGTGTCCTAAGTCCCATAGAAGTGATTAAGTGAGGGCATGTGGGGCAGCTATAAGACAGAAGCATTGGAGCTAAATGCCCAATGCTAAAGGAACTAGAATTAATTTCCCTTTTTTCTACTTGTCAAGATATAAAAGGAAGGTGGTACAAACAGCAGAGAAAAGCTCTAGCCCAAAGAAGAGCTGCAATAGAAGAGGCTGAGTGTATTACAGGGGCAAAATCTACCAGGCCAGGGACCAAGCAACTGAAAACAAAACAGAATAAAACACACTTCTACCCAAATAAGGACCTTGGTTGCAAGGATGACTTGATGTGACAAGGCAATAGGAGGTATGGAGGGCAGGGAGAAGAGAAGAATTATAATCTGAAGGAATAACAGAAGAGACATAAAGCAGCTACAAAAACCCAATAAAGAGAGAATTGAGTACTAAGGATTCACAATTTAATAAGCCAAGTCTTCAATATTGAAACTTGACCTTATGAAACTTATTTCTATAATGGAGAAGCTTGGCTGCATGTAATTATGCCTAGGAGTCACCCCAGAGAGCCTCTTTTGTTGCTCAGAAGTAGACTCTAAGTCAACCTTGCACATAAACTCACTACACTTCCCCTATGTGGGACATGACGCTCAGGGGTATAAGTCTCCCTGGCAACATGGAAAGTGACTCCCACAGGTGAACCTGGCCTTGGCATCATGAAATTGAGAATGACCAAAAGAGGAAAAGAAACAGAACAAAATAAAGTTTCAGGTGGCTAAGAGAGTTCAAATGGAATTGAGAGGTCATTCTGCAGGTTACTCCTATGCCAGTTTCAGCTGGATATTGCAAAATTGCAACTGTATGCCAAGCCCCAACCAACAAGTTCCTGAAAACACTAAAGAATACCCTGGGCTCTATAAAATACTGCATAAAAGTTTTTCTCAGTAAGTTTATTTTTTCAAAAAATTAATACCTCCAGATTGTGTCTATGTCAGATAAGTTCTAGTACCAGAGGTACTAGTCTGTCCAAGAACATTAACAAGTTTCATTCCTCTATCTCAGAAGGTCAACACCACTCTCAGCCTGAAAAAGTTAAAATGGTCATTGCCAAGTTAGGGGTATGGGGTGTTTTGGGTTTTATTTTTTATTTTTCTTTCTTTTGTTTGGAGCAATGAAAATGCTCTAAAACTCTTTGTGGTGATGAATGCATAACTATATGATGATACCCTGAGCTACTGATTGTATATTTTGGATGGATTATATGGTGCGTGAATATATCTCAATAAAATTGCATTGAAAGATAAAAAAAAAATCAATGTATTTTTATCCATCTTCTACTCTTAAAATACCAATCCATTACTTTTTAGATTTGCCAGAACTGCTATGGCATACATACAAATACACATACAACTTTTTCAGAGGAATATTACTTCACTTCACAAATTAATATCTCTGGCATCATTGATTCACTTGCATTATATTATTTGCAAATATTTCTGCAAATGAATATAACCGTCAACCCAAACAAAGCTTTATTTTTTAAGAAAATGATTTCAATGTGTTTTCTATTAGCATCAGACCACCCTACTCAACATGCTGATTTTTTTGTGTGTGGCCAATAATGAATTAAGGTTTTTTTAATATTTTGCTTACAGTAACTTTTTTCTATTTTTATTGAGATATTGTCACACACCATAAAATCCACTATTTCATCGCATAGTTATGTATTCATCACCATGACCATTTTTAGAACACCTTTATTACCCCACAAACAAATCTAAAAGAAAAAAAGAAAACCCCAAACATCCCACACCCGTTTTCCCTCCCTCTTATTAATCACTAGATTACAGTTTTCGCAATTCTAAGACTTACAATAGAGTATTTTAATTAAGACAGTGTAGTTTTGACCTTAGAATTATATACATATATATACATATTGTATATATATTTTGTTATAATAAGACAAAATATCTAGAAGTAGATCCATGCAAATATGGGCAAAAATTTTTTTGCAGTATAGTTATACAATCATTATCAAAGATCAGAGCTACCAGATTATAGTTCAACAACTTTATGTATTCCCTTCTGACTCTTTTAAAATACTAGACTCTAAAAGGAAATAGCTATATAACTAGTGAGCAGGCATAGTCTTTTGTTAAATCCTAATTTCTCAGTTACACCTCCTTCCTCTCATTTGATCTTTTGCTCAATCTTCAGGGATATTTGGGCAAGGACCATCTAAATTTCTTCATGCTGGAAAAGAGTGTCAACCTTCTGTGGTAGAGCAACGAACCTGGTTGTTGTTTTTGGAGAGACTGGTACCTCTGGGTTTCAGGACTTATCTGGTCCATGATCAGTCTGGAGGCCTTAAGTTTCTGAGAAAATAAACTTAACTAAGAAAAATCTTTATAGAAGCATAGAAACCAGGGCACTCACTAGGGTTTTCAGGAACACTATCGGTTGGGACATGGCATACCGTGGTAGTTTGAAATATCTGGCTAAAGCTTGCATACGAGTATCCTCCAGAAGGACCCCTAGACTCCATTTGAAATCTCTTAGCTGTTGAAACTTTATTTTGTTGCATTTCTTTCCCCTCGTTTGGTCATTCTCAATTCCAACAATGCCAGGGCCAGGTTCATCCCTGGGAGCCATGTCCCATGTTGCCAGGGAGCCTTACACCCCAGGAGCCATGTACCTTGTGGGGGTGGGGAGTTAGTGAGTTTATCTGCAGAGTTGGCTTAAAGAGAGAGGCCACATCTGAGTAACCTAAGAGGCTCTCTGGGGATGACTCTTCGGCATAAAAAATGCATGTAGGCCTAGCTTCACCATTACAGAAATAAGTTTCACAAGATCAAACCTCAAGATTGAGGGCTGGGCTTATTAAATTGGGATTCCTTAGTGCCTGAGAGACTATCAGGATTTCCCCCAGGTGGGGAAGTTCAGTAGAGCCACATTTTCCCCCAGTCCCTCACAGAGACTTTGCAAATACTTTTTTTTCCTGCCCCAAATGCTCTGGAATGTATCTGGGTGTTGTAATAACCTGTACAGAATAATAAGAATCCATTTCCTATTCTAGGTTCCATGTAATTAGGTTATATTAGATAGTGCACTACAGAAAATTTAAATTTTGAACCAAATAAATATCTCTTCCTTTGGTCTCCCACAGAAATTGAAAATTTTAAATATGAACAATAGCATCCTTTCCCCTGTATTCTGATTTACCTTAGCCCTAAGGTAAATATATACATACTTTTGGAGTATATATATATATATATATGTATATATATAATTGGAGTCTGATCTCGTTTTCATCTTCTTTAACCATTGCTGTATGGAGTAATGCTGACTTTCAGAGCTGTAGAATTCTAATTCTGAGTCTCAGGTGTCCCACAGATACCCAATGTTCCAGGGAACTATCAGGTTATACACAAAAAGCACAGCATCTAAGAATTTAGAAATATCAGTGAAAACGCAGGAATTAATGTGACTGCTATACAAGCTTACAATCTCAGAACCTTTACAATGAGCCTTATTTGAACATTCTTTACTCCTTAACCATAAATTGCCCAATCACTGCCTACTTCTTATCCCTGGATAACCTATGTGCTCTAATTCAATTATTGGAGTTTTCTCATTATGGTTACTTTATATTAGTGAGACTATACATTTTTTGTCCCTTTTTTCTGCCTTAGTTCACTCAACATAATGTCCTCAAGGCTCAGTCCCTTAGTTGTTTGCCACACAACTTCATTTCTTCCTGCAGCCACTCATTATTCTGTCATATGCATGCACTGTGTTTTTCCCTTCTGCTCCTCAGTCAATGTACCCTTAGGCCACCTCTGTCAATTGCAAATCACGAAAAATGTTGCCATAAACACCAGTGTGCAAATGCCTATTTGTGTCCCTGCTTTCAAGTTCTTCCAAGTCTTTGCCTACTAATGGCATTGCAGTATCATGTGTCAACCCTATATTTGGTCTCCTATGGCACCACCACACTGCCCTCCGGAGAGTCTGCACCGTTCTGGTTCCCTACAGTATAATCACGTAGTTCTCTAAGGTATAATCACAAAGTTATGCATTCACCACCACAATCTGTATGAGAACATTTCCATTTCTTCCACAAAGACAGGAGAAGAAGGAAAAAAAAAAAGAGAGAAAGAACAACAAGAAGAATCCCATACCCCTCCATTATATCCCCTTCATTATTGACATTTAGCTTTGTTATATGGCCTTTGTTACAATTAATGAAAGAACACTACAATGTTACTGTTAGCTATAGACCCTAGTTTGCAGTAATTGTATTTTTCCATATACCATCCCCTTTTGAACACCTTACAGTGGTGACCTCCAATTTTTCTTCCTCAAGTAAAAACTTTCTTATATTTGTACATTTAATCACCATCATTATCCATGTAGGTATTGCTATGCCCTACAGTCCTTGTATTTTTATCCTTTTTATTTCCTTCTCTTTTCATACTTATCCCTAGCCTTCCTCTTTCAACCATAGTCAACATGATGATTATTTGAAAGATGACACAAGGCCTTTTGAGAGGCTAAAACTGGGTGAAAATGTTCAATTTTTTTTTAGTTCTAATTATCTGTGGTTTTATGTGGCTTTATAAAACAAAGAAATACATAGCACTTTTAGATGATGAATATTTTTATTTTTTACTATTTGTTACAAGTGTATACATTTTCAAAGAGAGAAGGAATTCACTAGAAGCCAACGTATGTAGGTTTCACATATATTTAATAGCATCTGTGTAGAAAGGAAGAGGAAAAAGTGGGCCAAAATTTGGAATTCCCAAAAGAAATGCTTTACTGTATTTGACTATTAATATGTAAATCACTACATTAAAATTAAAAATTCAACAACCTCTGCTGTCAGCATAACTTTTCCTCTTTTATAGCTGAAGTGTTTTGGAAGAAGAGGAATAAATTCTAGGTGTTATTAAGCAGTGTAAAAACTTACAAATCTTGGGCCTCTCTAAATCTGAGGTCCTCAATCCTACTTAAAATAAAAGTATTTTTATTATGAGAAGTGATTTGAGTACAGAACACTCATTACATTCCCAGCATAGTTATTATTTGAATATAAGTCTCTAAAACTGAAATTTATATATTGAAGGATGACTACAGCATGCTCACCCACATTTACAACTTGAAATGCCATACATATTTGCTATGGTACACACTTAATAATTCAACAAATTATTGCCCTCTCCTTTATGTTCCAGACCAGCTAAAACATGGAAAGGAAATTCGACCTGCATTTGATGACCAAATCTGCTACTGAAGGTACCTGTATCCTAGTTTGAATAATCCACCAGCCCTGGGTGCCACATCCTCAGCGTCATTAGAATGAAAAAGGCATGTATGGTGGTTGATCACAGAGGCTGTTTAAATGACGGTATTGTGTAGTTTTTTTTTTAATTCTCTATCTTATTCCACAAAATATTTGATTCATAGATAGTATAAATCACAGCAATCAAAAAATTCAACCCATGTGAAAAGGACCCCATCCTCTAATACAGTGAGCATAGGATGATTTATGATTGTCAACAGTTACTAAAAAAAGAATACAATTAGTTGTCATTATTAGATTCTTTTTTACTTGCTTCTTTTGTGATTTTCCCATTTGATCTCAGGAGGGCTTCAGCACTTAACTTCACATTCAGTTACATTTAGGGAAGTCCTGTAGATATGTGTCAGATCTGTCTATGGATAACAGAAACAAACTAACAAAGAGGATCACCACCATCACCATTACCACCACACCACCCCAAGAATTTTGGAACAAGTTTGCATCCTGGAAAAGAGAATTCATAATAAGTATAAAATGGATCTGAACAAAGATGAATTATGTTAAAGTAGAAGGTCAAAAAATCTTGATGGTAACTTAGTTGAAGTGTTATTATATCTAAAGGGAAAAAATAGTCAGTACAGTCACAGGGCAGTCACTGATGTCTAGGATGAGAAGAGGCACAGATAGACAGACATCTATTGTGGAATCATAAAACAGAGTCCACATGCTTTGACTCCAGGTTGTCAATAGGCTTTCATTATAAACTAGTTCACTTGACCTGTATTCACGGTGAAATAACACATTGGTGTCCTGTTTCTGCAACACCAGTCTTTTGTGACTTTTGTTAGCATGGATTAGGATTACTTAACTTGGTCTGCTCTAAACCACTGAAGTTTCTGAGCCAATTAGGAAGGGGACAGACCAAGACTGCCCTCTTGTATTTTCTGGTTGACTCTTGGCGACAATCAGTTGTTATTACTTGGTAACACTCAGACTTCACCTTTCAAATTTTCATTCAAATTTCTAAAGTGCCTTACTTTTTACGAAGAAGAAAAAGACTCAAAAAAGGCAATGTCTTACACTTCCTGTTTACTAATCCAAGATCATTTTCAATAAAATTGGCTGATCCAAACACTGAGGTCCCTGAAGTTTTAGAAGAGGTAACCTGGCAGTGAGAGGTTGCTAAAATAACTCTTGGAGTCTAGTCATCAGGCCCAGTGTTCTCCAGTATGGCGTTGTGAATCTGGAGCAATAGAGAAAGGACACTCCGAATTTCTCTAAAATCAATCCATGACTGCTGCCCCCGCAAAGTCTGCTATTCCTACACTTTTGCAGCTTTAAAGCAACAAAATTGATAAGAACTGGTATCTGTGGGTCCTTGATTTATGCCAAGCACCTTGGAGCTTCATGTATATTTAATATACACTTACATGCATAGTTATATTCATTTAATCCTTATAATAATCCTACGGTATAGATATTAGTATCTTTCCCATTTTACAAGTAAGGAAATGAAAGTTTGAGTACTTTAATAATTTACCCAATATTACACATCCAATAAATGATGAGGCTGGAATTATTAACCTAAATCTTTCCAAATTTTACACCATGCATTTATTTTCTTAATTTTTTATTTTTATTTTCGCAGGCAGGAAATTTACTGGGAGGCTCCGCAGAGGGAGTCTGAAGTCTAGACTCCAGCCCATTTGGGGAGCACAAGGGAAGTTCTTTTATAGCGGAGGGACTGAGGGTTTTGGCAGGCATGGGGAATTGGCAGGTTCTCACTGGACGTTTTGAAAACAGGGGACAATCAGAGTTAGAGCTCCAAAGCTATGAAAGTCAGCACTACCTCATACAGGAACTGTTTAAAAAGTTGAAAAAGTGATCAGACATCAAGTGGAGACATGAATGAAGCTGATCTGGATAGGACTAAGGTGTATCAGTAAACTGGGTAAAAGATGATATTGTCCATACTTTAAAATTTCAACTTTCTGTATGAGACTAAAAAGAGAGATGTTTATTTGGTACAAAATTTATATTTTGGGTAGTGCATTTCCTAATTTAACTTGTATGGTCGGTTTAGTTAGCACCATAAGTACATGGAATCCTGAATAGGGCATGGTATTTTGTTGGTTCATCTAGGTTAATGTAATGCCCCAATAAATCCCAGAGAGATTTGGACAGTGAATAAAGAAGTATCTGCAAAGTCCCCTGGGGGAAATGGGGAGAAAGGGGAAATAGTCAACTTCCCCTTTTGGAGAATTTCTGATATTCAAGCAAGCAGTAGGAACAACCTAATCAATAGGCCAAGCCCTCAATCTTGGGGGTCAGCTCTGTGAAACTTATTCCTAAAACAGATGGGCTAAACCTACTTAAAATTAGGTCTACAAGTTGTCCCCATAGAACCTCTTTTGTTGCTCAGATGTGGCCTCTCTCTAAGCCAGCGCGGCAAGTGAACTCACTGCCCTCCCCTCTATGTGGGACATGACTCCCAGGGGCGTAAACCTCCCTGGCAATGTGGGACAGAAATCTTGGGATGAGATGGGACCTGGCATCAAGGGATTGAGAAAACCATCTCGACCAAAAGGGGGAAGAGCAAAATGATATAACATAAAGGGTCAGTCCTTTCAATGTGAGAAATTTAGACTTGCCATAGCCCAAACACCCCTAAAGAGAGGGATGGAAAAATTAAAGGTGATGGTGCAGTTATACAGAGAAGATAGGATTTAACAAATGAATATGAATTCTGAATCAGTAAATTGATATCTTTTAGTCTCCAGTATTTTAGAGCAGCTAGAAATAAAAACCTAAAATTGTGAAATTGTAACCCATGGCAAACTCTGAAATATGTTCTTCACTAATTGTGGTGCTGTCCTTTGAAATTAATAGCTTTTTTGTATATATGTTATTTTTCACACAAAAAAGAAGGAACAAAGTCTATTGTGGTGATTAAAAAAATATTTACACCCTCTAGCCTCCTCTATTCTGGATCAGCTAAGAAGAAAAATAAAAAAGGATCGTATGGTAACTCATGACAAACTCTGGGATCTGTCCTGAAACTACTTGTTGAAGAGTGCTTTGGAAACTATTGCTTTTTTATTTCTTTGCTTTGTGTATATATGTTATACTATATAATACAAAAAAGTTAAAAAAAAAAAAAGGTGACCAAGGAGTTATGCAGAGAAGCTCAAGCTTAATAAATGAGTATGAGTACTGAATCAGTATATTGATACATCTTTTAGTCTCCAGTACCTTAGAGCAACTAGAAATAAAAACCTGAAATTGTGGAATTGTAACCCATAATAGATTCTGAAATCTGTTCTACAACTAATTGTTGCAATGTACTCTGAAATTTATTGCTTTTTTTGCATATATGTTATTTTCACAAAAAAAAAGAGAAGGAAGAGTATAATAGAGAAGGTAGGATTCAACAAATGAATATGACTGCTGAATCAATATATTGTTATTTCTGTGGGCCTCCAGTGTCTTGGAGCAGCTAGAAGAAAAAATGAAAAATGGTGGAAATGTAACCCATACCAAACTTTAAAATCTGTTGTATAACTACTTGTTAAAATGTACTTGGAAATAGATTGCTTTTTTGCATATATATATATTTTTTTCACAATAAAAAAAGTTAAAAAAAAAAAAAGTAAAGGGTCAGTGGCTGAGAGATTTCAAACAGAGTTGAGAGATTATCCTGGGGGTTATTCCTACGCATTATATAGATATCCCCTTTTTAGTTATGGTGTGTTGGAGTGGCTGGAGGGAAGTACCTGAATGTAGAACTGTAGTTCCAATAGCCTTGTTTCTTGAAGATGATTGTGTAATGATACACCTCTACAATGTGACTGTGTGACTGTGAAGACTTTGTGTCTGATGCTTCTTTAAACTAGGGTATGGACAGATGAGTTAAAAAAATGGATAAAAAATAAATAAATAATAGGAGGAACAAAGGTTAAAATAAATTGGGTAGATGGAAATACTAGTGGTCAATGAAAGGGAGGGGTGAGGGGTATGGTATGTATGAGCTTTTTCTTTTTTTTCATTTCTTCTTCTGGAGTGATGCAAATGTTCAAAAAAATGATCATGGCAATGAAGGCACAACTATGTGACGATATTGTGAGCCATTGATTGTATACCATGTATGGAATGTTTGTTAAGAATGTTTGTGTGTTTGCTTCTTGTTTTATTAATAAAAATATGAAAAAAGGAAATAGAAATATTAGATTGAGAATTTATGAATGAATGGATGGATAGATGGATGGAGAGAATG
Source organism: Tamandua tetradactyla (assembly GCF_023851605.1). Taxonomy (NCBI): domain Eukaryota; kingdom Metazoa; phylum Chordata; class Mammalia; order Pilosa; family Myrmecophagidae; genus Tamandua; species Tamandua tetradactyla. The sequence goes on from NC_135350.1 coordinate 11,890,646, forward strand.
ATACAGCAAATGTGTTAAAATGTTAAAATTTAGTAGCTCTGAATATTTGGTGGGTGGTATGGTGGAGTTATCTGTATTTGGTATGTATTATTTTTGCAACTTTGCTATATGTTTGAAATTATTTCAAAGTAAAAAGTATAAAAAAAAAAACAGGGGTCAAGTGGGAAGTTGGCAGCTCTTCATTGGTAGGTTTAAATTAAGCTTGGAATAAACCATGCATTTAACCACTAATTTATATACTGCCACAAACAAATGCACCTATGTCATTCTTGAACCTATTTAGAATTCTTCCTAGATAACATGTACTACAATTACATAGTATTTATACAATTCCTATATATTTATCTTGACATTTCCTAAATTCTTTCTAAAAATTCCATATTTTCAAAGTTTTAAAATTATTATCCTCTACATACCTGTACATAATAATGTTTACACATCCCTTTTCTTTTCAGACCAAAAGAATTCCGTAGCGCTACTGGCAGCCTCCTTTAAACTATTCATGGATGTTTCCTAGCTTCCTTCCTCTTTTCTCACAGGTCCAGCAACAGCAACAGCAAATAGCACTGTACGTGCCGTCAACTCTGCTATTGAACAATGTGTTGTCTCTAATATGGAAAAATGTGAGAACGAGAAAACTTGCAGACATACGGACATTTCATTTAAACATTTGTCAGGTCATCAATGTAGAGAAGGAACTAGGCTTGCTTTGTAGATGACCACTGAGCAGAACAAAAATGGTCAAATAGCATTAGGTGCTGCAGGTCTTCAAGCAGTTTGGAGAACTTTCTACCAACGTTAAAGTCATGAGGCTGCTTTGTCTTCTTAGCCTGTTCAATTCCAACATTCCATAAGTCCTTTTGATGAGATACAGCATTTTTATCAGAAGTTAAACAATTCAATGGGTTGATGCCTTTAAACACTTCTGTAATGACTGCTATGGCTTACTGGATAAATTTGGTCTGGGGAAAAAAAAAAAAAGAATGTCCTTAAACTATTAACTGCCCACAACTTAAATAATAATAGAGCTAATAGAACAATTGTACTTCTGGTTGAGTCTTTGTTGAATAGCCTTGTGGGTAGAACCTTGTTATTTGTCACCCAGTCTCTGAGTTACTTCTTGGAGGACAGTGCTATTGCTTTATATTAGCTAATGATGATATCGTGGAATAAAATATTTTTTAAAAAGACATAGTCCTTGTCTCAAAAAGTATCAGAAACTTGATAAGGAAGATAGATCAGGAACTCTATCCAATATGATAGATGCAAGGTTATAGGCCTGAAAAAAGTACCACAAGAGCCTAGAAAATGAACAATGTCTTATATCTACTTAGTATGGTGCTCTTTTGTATATGAGATTGCTCGATTGACAGAAAAAGTATGGAAATTGCTGTTAATGTTTTCCTTTTTCTCTCTGAATACCTGCCTCCTCTTCTTTATTCTAAACACATTTATTTTATTAGAGGTCCTGACTTCATTATGTAATATTGCATTGTTCCTTTGTAATATAAAATCAGATAATGAAGACAACTTCAACATTATTTTAATTTTTTCTTTTTTTCCTTTCTAAACAATTAAACGTGACTTATTTTTCACTTTGAATTCAGAAATATTGCCAATCTCATTTTATGGTAAAGATACATAAACTCTCTGCTCCTGTAAATTGAAGTTCTATTTTTAAATGCATGACGTCATGCATGACAATAACGCTGACCCTCTGACAAGGCAGCATAAGCTGTGAGTTGGGATTACTTTGGGCGTCTAGGCTTTCGTACGGTTTTTACCTCACATTTTTGCTGATTTATTTATGCTGATTCAACCTTTCCTTCCCACCTCCTTACCTCTTCACATGGTTAGAAGATGACAAATCAGGTTAGGGGTATAATTCACAACCATAGAACAGGAGCCATCAGGCACTCCACTACCTAAGCAATATGCTCTAAGCAACAAAGCTGACCTGATTCAAGAGTGGCTCAGAATAGAATTGATCACGATGAGAAATTTCTGTTTTCAGACCAAAGAGCAAAGTTATCTGAGAGTCTCAGGTTAATGTCATGTTTACCATTCCTTCCGGAAAAGAACCACCTGATGACTTTTAACTGTTAGGCCTCTCCTCTGAGTCAGAGCCAGTAAATCTGAGGTGGGATCTGGGAAATTTGTCTCTCAACAAAAGCCAAAATGATTCTAACAACCAGGCAAATTCAAGATAATTTTAACATAGGACTATAAGTCATTGTCATCTACTATATATTTCATTAACTCAATGATTTAATCCAATCCTTGACTCTTCCTGACAGCAAATAAATACGCAGTACATTAGACATTCCAAAATAAATGATGTATACTTTCCTATATGTTTCCTTTTAAGAAAAATCATTATTGGGTAATATAAACAAGGAAAATTATTTACATCAGTGTATGCAAATATGAAGAAAGGAATAGAAACATTATACAAAAATGGAGAAGAAATAACAATCATGCATTAACCACAAACTTTAAACCCAACACTAATTATATGCACTCAAAGAGAAATGCCCTTTCCCTGGTCAATAGTCACAGTTTGTCATTTGCAGCTAGAGTAATTCATATCCCTGTGGCTGCTGAGGACATAAACATTCAAATGAACTTCTCTAATACATTTCCATGTATACAGAAACCTCACTCTCAATTTAGGATTCTCAAGTTCTTTCCGAATCAAGACATTCCCAGGCTGTCAGTCTTGTTATTTCTGGAGACCCCACCATACATTATATCAAATATATTAAGATGATACCTCAATCATATTAAATATAATTTTTGGCAATCCCTATTTCTAACATTGTTGCAATTCGTCTATTGATAGTATTTGGCCACACACAAAAATAATACAATTCAAATTACAACTAGGTATGGTATAGCAGCAATCATGTATATTTGGAAATTTCCCCAAAGGGGAACATCTCACCTACAAATTATTTTCAAATGTAAAAATTTTTATAATAACATTAACAACAAATGAAGCTAACTCTGCTATTTTGGCAGATAAGCTGCCCCTAAAGAATCTAATGGCTCTGCCCTACTGACATTTTGAAATACGTCTGTCACTGCTCCTTGCCCGTTCTAGAAATTCTCCTCCTTCTGAGGAGACAAAGCAAACACCCCTAGGGTGATCGGGTTTGATAATCAAGGAAGAGCAGGTCTGAGAGAAGATTTGGGGGCATTATTCATGCCCAGAAATGATTAACAAATGTTTATGGTTTTATTTGGGGGTCCATTGCTCTTATCCAAACCTTACAAAATCATTTTAGAGGGTTAGACCTTCTTACTGTTGCCATTTGTTAAGCAATGGCAATCAAATTGTAAAGAAATTACCTTTAGAGGGTGACAAGAGTAAGCTAGCATGAATATAATCAGTCACCTTAACTTACCTTCACAAATGATAGATATACATGACTGTTATGCTAGAAGGACTCTGTTCCTTTGTGCTTATATACACAATTAATATACTAAAACAAAACCCTAAATATTTCTCAAACACATTTCTAAGGGCAATATTTCATTGTAAATATGGACTAATTAATTCAACTACCATCTCAGAAGACTGGGAATGAATTGACTCTCAAATCCTGACTTGGATAAAGAACTTTATTGTTCTCCTTTTTAAGTTTGACAATGGCAATTAGATGTAGAAATAGCATAGCATGCCAGCAAGTCTCCTTTCTCAATATTTGTGTGTGAGTTGGCTGCATAAATGCTGACAATCTCACAGTCAATCCTGCTCTGCTAAGATCTACAGACTTAACTTGTTTAGGTAGCTAAGATAAGCTTTAAATAAGCATCTGAATTTATGGGTGCTTATGGAAAATCAACCGAAATTCCTCTTCTTTTGAGATTCACTTTTGTCTGATTCTGATGCATACATGTAGGAATAATAGAAGCTCTTGCTTTATACACTTAAGCTTACCATTCATATTAAACAATAAATTTAATCTTATCAGCTACGTGGTACTTCATTCATTCCAATGAGCATGAATCTTTTGTGTTCATTTTACTTCCAGCCAATGAAGTGTTACGCTATTTGCTTTTTCCTAAAACAACTGCTATCTTTCTCTGGGAAGTTGAGGCATTTCATGGAAAAGTGCAATCATGATTCCAAAAGACTGCATGATATAAAAACCATAAAATTCTTATTAATGTCGTGATGCAGCACTGTAACAGCAGAGGAGATTGGTGGTGACAGGCTTTGTTTTCCTGGTCCCTAAAAACAGTGACTGTCTCTGTTTGTATATTGGATACCTGTTAACTGTGATTCTATGTTGTTACCATTCTTTACCACATTAAATTGGCAAGTTCAACACTCCTAAGAATGATTAGCTCCTTGCAATTGGTTTGCTCGCAATCAGGATCAACCAACATCTACCTAGTAAGCATGGTACATTCATGGACCCCAAAAAACAAGGTTTCCTAAAGATGTTTTCTGAGTCCCTGGAAAAATTTACTAATAGTTGGTCTCCTTTCTAAAACTGAAAAGGTAAAATAAAGTGAGGCTGCTGATACACTTAAACTTAATCATAATTTAAAATAAATTTTAGAACCAATTTCTTTTACCCAAGTACAAGTTTAGCACTAAAAACAAATAAAGGAAAACAATAAATAAGATGCTTTAGGGTGCACGGGTAGTTCAGTGGTTAGAATGCCTGCCTTTCATGCGGGAGACCTGGGTTCAATTCTCAGACCATGTAAAAAAAAAAAATAGATGCTTTAAACTTCAATCTCCCAGGCATTGACATAAATGTTTCTATCCATACTGCTTCATTCAATTCTCAGGACAGTTCTTCGAAGGAGATGTTCTGCCCCTCCTTTTCTATAGGTGAGGAAACTCAGGAATAGAAGAGTTAGGTAACCTGCCCAAAATATGGATTTTAAGTAACTGAACCAGGATTTGAATATGATCTCTATAATTTCAAACCCAGTGCTCATTTACTAGTTATGATCTCAACATAGTAGGAGCCATAAGCTTGTTTATCATGAACACAATTTCTGCCTTCTGCAGCTCCGCCTGGTGTCAAAATTCTCAGTTTTTTCATCTATAGTCAGTGAAGACTGTCGAAGAATAGTTTTTCTTTTCTTTTTAATGTTCAATGTCCTTATCTGAGGGACAAGTGTATCCATTTCAGGGGAGTTGTTAAAAGAATGGCATGAGATGATGTATGTTAAATCCTAGAACAATGTCTGACATATATTCAGTACAGTTTGCCCATTGTTCCAGTACAATTCTATCTGCTGCCTACTCTTCTAAGTTCCCTTTCTTTAGTGCCTGCTTCCTCACATCCTCTTGAGGTGAAACTGGGAAAGAGGAATTTTATCCACCTGCAAAGGCATATCACAGAAATGTATTAAACATCTTAATCTCCTTTTGTCAAATTGAACATTTCCAGCCACTTTACTAATTTACGAAGTTTCATACCTCCTTCTGCTTGATGGCTTAATTGCAGCTCACATAAAGAGAAATTTTACCTAACACATGAGTAACCTATTAATAGTACAGTTATTTTTTTATTAATTTAAAAAATTAATTAACACAACATTTAGAAATCATTCCATTCTACATATACAATCAATAATTCTTAATATCATCACATGGATGCATATTCATCATTTCTTAGTACATTTGCATTGATTCAGAAAAAGAAATAGAAAGACAACAGAAAAAGAAATAAAATGATAATAGAGAGAAAAAAATAAAAAATAAAATAAAAACTATACCTCAGATGCAGCTTCATCCAGTGTTTTAACATAAATACATTACAATTAGGTATTATTGTGTTGTCCATTTCTGAGTTTTTGTATCCAGTCCTGTTGCACAGTCTGTATCCCTTCAGCTCCAATTACCCATTATCTTACCTTATTTCTATCTCCTGATGTTCTCTGTTACCAATGACATATTCCAAGTTTATTCTCTAATGTCGGTTCACATCAGTGGGACCATACAATATTTGTCCTTTAGTTTTTGGCTAGTCTCACTCAGCATAATGTTCTCTAGGTCCATCCATGTTATTACATGCTTCATAAGTTTATTCTGTCTTCAAGCTGCATAATATTCCATCATATGAATATACCACAGTTTGTTTAGCCACTCATCTGTTGATGGACATTTTGGCTGTTTCCATCTCTTTGCAATTGTAAATAACGCTGCTATAAACATTGGTGTGCAAATGTCCGTTTGTGTCTTTGCCCTTAAGTCCTCTGAGTAGATACCTAGCAATGGTATTGCTGGGTCGTATGGCAATTCTATATTCAGCTTTTTGAGGAACCGCCAAACTGCCTTCCACAGTGGTTGCACCATTTGACATTCCCACCAACAGTGGATAAGTGTGCCTCTTTCTCCACATCCTCTCCAGCACTTGTCATTTTCTGTTTTGTTGATAATGGCCATTCTGGTGGGTGTGAGATGATATCTCATTGTGGTTTTGATTTGCATTTCTCAAATGGCCAGGGACATTGAGCATCTCTTCATGTGCCTTTTGGCCATTTGTATTTCTTCTTCTGAGAGGTGTCTGTTCAAGTCTTTTTCCCATTTTGTAATTGGGTTGGCTGTCTTTTTGTTGTTGAGTTGAACAATCTCTTTATAAATTCTGATACTAGACCTTTATCTGATATGTCATTTCCAAATATTATCTCCCATTGTGTAGGCCGTCTTTCTACTTTCTTGATGAAGTTCTTTGATGCACAAAAGTGTTTTATTTTGAGGAGCTCCCATTTATTTATTTATTTCTTCAGTGCTCTTGCTTTAGGTTTAAGGTCCATAAAACCGCCTCCAATTGTAAGATTCATAAGATATCTCCCTACATTTTCCTCTAACTGTTTTATGGCCTTAGGCCTAAGGTTTAGATCTTTGATCCATTTTGAGTTAACTTTTGTATAGGGTGTGAGATGCAGGTCCTCTTTCATTCTTTTGCATATGGATATCCGTTCTCTAGGCACCATTTATTGAAGACACTGTTCTGTCCCAGGTGAGTTGGCTTGACTGCCTTATCAAAGATCAAATGTCCATAGATGAGAGGGTCTATATCTGAGCACTCTATTCAATTCCATTGGTCAATATATCTATCTTTATGCCAATACCATGCTGTTTTGTCCACTGTGGCTTCATAATATGCCTTAAAGTCAGGCAGCATGAGACCTCCAGCTTCGTTTTTTTTCCTAAAGATACTTTTAGCAATTCGGGGCACCCTGCCCTTCCAGATAAATTTGCTTATTGGTTTTTCTATTTCTGAAAAATAAGTTGTTGGGATTTTGATTGGTATTGCGTTGAATCTGTAAATCAATTTAGGTAGAATTGACATCTTAACTATATTTGGTCTTCCAATCTATGAACACGGTATGCCCTTCCATCTATTTAGGTCTTCTGTGATTTCTTTTAACAGTTTTTTGTAGTTTTCTTTATATAGGTTTTTTGTCTCTTTAGTTAAATTTATTCCTAGGTATTTTATTCTTTTAGTTGCAATTGTAAATGGAATTCGTTTCTTGATTTCCCCCTCATCTTGTTCATTGCTAGTGTATAGAAACACTACAGATTTTTGAATGTTGATCTTGTAACCTGCCACTTTGCTGTACTCATTTATTAGCTCTAGTAGTTTTGCTGTGGATTTTTCAGGGTTTTTGACGTATAGTATCATATCATCTGCAAACAGTGATAGTTTTACTTCTTCCTTTCCAATTCTGATGCCTTGTATTTCTTTTTCTCATCTAATTGCTCTGGCTAGAACCTCCAACACGATGTTGAATAACAGTGATGATAATGGACATCCTTGTCTTGTTCCTGATCTTAGGGGGAAAGTTTTCAATTTTTCCCCATTGAGGATGATATTAGCTGTGGGTTTTTCATATATTCCCTCTTTCTTTTTAAGAAGGTTCCCTTGTATTCCTATCCTTTGAAGTGTTTTCAACAGGAAAGAATGTTGAATCTTGTCAAATGCCTTCTCTGCATCAATTGAGATAATCATGTGATTTTTCTGCTTTGATTTGTTGATATGGTGTATTACATTAATTGATTTTCTTATGTTGAACCATCCTTGCATACCTGGGATGAATCCTACTTGGTCATGATGCATAATTCTTTTAATGTGTTGCTGGATTCGATTTGCTAGAATACAGTTTTTTTTTTTTTAATATCAGTTTATCTCTAAAACAATGTCTTCAAAAATCACTGGTTTTAAAAGATATCAGCTGTAAATGTAACAAGAATTTTTAAGATGTGTTTTAATCACAGAATCTAGTAGCCATAATTTTATGTTTACACACACAAGAAATTAATAGTTTAATAATTTTATTTTAGTTTTAAAAGATTTTTATTTTTATATATTTTTCCCCTACCATCAATGAACTATGCCCTGTTAGCCTCCTTAATTGCTATAAAATGGGAACGTGACACTGACTTCAAGGAATCACTACAAGGATTACATGAGATGAAGTACCTAGCAGAGTGGATACATGTTGCATATCTGAATTTAAGTTTGCTGCTTAATCAACAAGCGAAATAAATGCTACAAAATATGTAAGAACTCCGGTTTGGAGAGGTCACTGAAGCTTTGCTATTTCCAACATCTTTAAGTAGAAATGAAACAACCGCATCAGCTAAGTCTTGTCTAGCACCTGGTGATCTCTAAAGCACTGGCACATTTGTGTGGTCATCGCCAACCACCCTAAGAATAGATACCGCACTCATATATTACAAAACCTAGACCCATAGTGTAGGTGACTGGCTCAAGTTCATAAAACTAACAGATCATAGAATGGGAATTAAACTAGGTCTTCTGATTTTAAACCCATCCTATCTCCAACACATATGCTAAAAAAAAACAAGCCTAAGACACTCAAAGTAAAACATCAATACTATCATTGACATCCAATAATAGCAAATTGATACAATAAAGATGTAACGTAAAATACAAAGGAAATTAATGAAACCCTACCCTTTTCTTAATTCTTTCTTTCTCACCATTTTGCCTTAGGAAACCATAAGTTGCAGTTCCTGTTTGAAGTTTCTAGACCCTGTCAAATCAAATCACTTCACCTTCCGAACTTCAGTCACATCCTTCCAACGCTTCAGTATGTTCTCAACCCTGTTATCCCACATTGTTACCCATCTGCAGTCTTTAAGTCTAATATACCCCTTTCTCTAGCCACAATTTTCTACCTTTCCAGCTCTGATCCTTTCTGTTCTTTCTTCATCTTTGTCAATTTCATCAAATCCTTGACTCCTTCTTGTTTCTTTGAGACTACATATCTTCTCCTGCTTTCATTCTCTTCCCAGCTCAACTTCAATCCCCATGGTTCATGACTGATTATCTCACTATATTCTTACCTCCACGATGCCCCATATCTTGCATTTATATTCTCCTGTTGTGCTTCACAAAAGAATGCCAAATTCACATCAGTGTTACTGTCTGTGCAGAGACATGAGCGCCTCTGCGGAAATCACACTGAGCAATCTGGTGTCACTCACTCCACTCATGATATCCCATCTTAGAAAGTCTGAAGCACCACTGACCAACACTTTTGCTTGACTTTGCTCTCCCATCCTCAACTCCTTTCCTTCAGGTGCAGCAAATAACTGTGCTAAGTCCCGCTAAGAGTCTTGAATCATCCCACCTCTCCCAGTTTCCCTGAGTATTTACTCCATCAACCATCATGAGCACATTCAAGCACCCTGAGTCTAAAGATGATAGATTGATGATGATGATAATGGTAATAGATAAATAGATATACACAGATGATAGATCAATAGATAGATATAGATGTAATTTGCTTGATTCCAAATTTCCTTCACAGTACAGTACAATCTTTCTCCTCTTTCAGCTTAACTTTCAAGAGTATTCTAATTGTATGGTGCCCATTCCTCATTTCCATGTCCCTCCTCATCTCACTGCATTGTGTTTTCTGGCATTACGGAAACCCTACTCCAGAAAAATCTCCAGTAACCTTGCGACTGCAAAATCAGTGAATATTTTTAATACCATGTTTAATTGACACTGCCGATTATTCCCTCCCTGAAAATCTCCCCTGTGATTCACAAGATTCTCATTATCCGTTTAATTTTCTCCCTCTTGTTTGTCATCCTTGTCCTTTGTGCACTATGTTTTCGTGCACTGTGTTTCTCAGGGTTCTGTCATCAACTAACTGTTGTGGTCATTTTAAATGCTTTCCCTGATTGAACTCTTTCATTCTGGTCATTTCACCTGTAAGCTGACAACCCTCAAACATGTGCTCACAAATATATGTATGTATATATAACTGTGCAGGCAAATTTACATAGGTATATAAAGAGGCATATAGTATGTGTGCAACATTTATACCCTTAGATATTCCCAACCAGTCAGCTGTCTCCCCCAAGCTCTAGAATCACATATTTAACTGGCTGCTGGATATGTCTGCCTACATATACTATGTAGATATAAACTCAGTAGATTTCAGACTGAACCTAGCTTTTTCCTCTCCAGTTCAGTGTGACATGTATTAAGACACCTAAGTTAGAAACCTCAAACTCATGAGTCTTCCCACTACACATTTCTAATCAAACTCTAAGTCTTGCTAATTTTACTCTATAAATATTTTCCACTACTAATATGGTCTATCAAGGACCACATCCTTACATGGTGGGATTGCTGCATATGTCTCTGATCCAACACTCATATTGTCTCCAAATAGTCCATCTAAAATGCAGAAACATCCAAGTCACTTCCTTGCCTAAACCCATCATGGATCCCATGGCCTTCGAAAAATCAGAGCTTATGCTCTTCGACTTCTGTTGATTCCTCTCTCCAAGATATAGATTGCACCCAAGGCAGACCCAGGTTTGGTGGGGTCCAGAAACTTGTAATTCTGAAAGAGAACTTGCTTTAAGAAAAAGGATACACTTTTATTACATACAAAACTAAATACCTATTTAGAGCAAGTTTAAAAATCATAACAAATATTCAAACCTTAGAAACATGGGTCCTTATCTTTTGAGGTCTCATTAGACAATTAACCAGGAGTGTTTAAACAATAATTGCAACTTGGGCTCCCCCTTCCACCTAAAATCTCCACAACTCCCATCAACCTCCAACAGTCAAGGGTCACTATCCAAGCAAGGGAACCTAAAGGCTGAGCTTCCCTAGCTTTCTATTCTCTTTGCCCTTTAGATCCCAACAAATCTAAATAATCTTCCAAACACACTCTCTGCACTTTATCTCTTTACCTTTGCTCATGCATTAAATGGACTTCCATGTCCGCCCTCCCTTCCTCTCCCCTTCCATCCCTCCAACTTGCCTAAATAATTCCTAATTAGCTTTCAACATTTAAGGTGTTACCTGATTCATGCAGTCTTAGTTATCCTCCTCTTTAGTAGGCCTTAATTCCAAGGGAATATCTTCTTTAGGATTTGCAGGGCCTGGAGCAAGGGTACAAATGAAGGTCCACTTGCTATTTGCCCAAACACTTAAAAGTTATAAATCCAATTGACAAACTGTTAAATAAAATGTATTCTCTTCTCCTATCCTGAGGAATCTTTTAGATGATTGGTTTCAAAGTTAGAAATTTTGAGCTCCTTGTATTTCTGCAATAGAACTTGCCACCCTGGGAGAGCTGGCTCCAGCTCCAGGAACAACATTGCCTCCTCTTCTTAACCACGACCTCCCCCAAACTCCTTCCACATTGTGATAGCTGTTCATGTAAACATCCCAGCTCTGACCAGCTGCCACCCATCATCCATGCAAACAGCTACTACCCTGGACCATCCCCTGGGCCTCAGTGTGTGCACACCAGTGCCACGGTTCAGAGAATGGACTCAGGAAAGAGGACTGTGCAGAGGATTCTGGAAACAGAGAGGCAAGCTCCAGGTGGTTACATAGCTTGGCTCTCCAAACTCCCAATCCTATTTGATGGACACAGATGAATGAAAGAACAGAGAGAGGTTTTTTTAAAGTACACAGGTCAAGGCAAGAGCCCCTTTTGCTTAGCTCTAAGGGGGATATTGGTTATATGAATGATATCTGTCTCCCCAGTAGACTATGAGCTCTTTATGGGCAAAGACTGCTGCTGATCAGTCATTGTCAGAAGGGCAGAAATATCTGAAGAATGAATGAAAATAAATGACTCAATAGATGAAGGAAGGAAAGAAGAAACATATATATCTGGGGGAGGGAAAGCATATAAATGAATGACTCTTGGGATTCTTCTGTTCCAAATAACTCCCCCCACAAGGAGAACTTGCCTGTGAACACTGTTTGCTGAGAAGTCTCTCCCTTCATGAGGTAAATGCAGTCAATGGGGATTTTAACTAAAAATGTTGGTTTGAGGGACCTAGACCTACTGACTTAAAATACCTGGAGCAGAACCCAGGAATATGCATTTTCACAAGCAATGATTCAGATGTTACTGCCCAGAGGTTTCAAGATGCAAATTCCAGTTGAAGTAATGCAATGAGTCATCTTTAAAATGAAGTGCAATTGTCTCTCAGTCAATGCAGTGGGCTGAATGGTGGCCTCCAAAAAGATGAGCCCACATCCTAAACCCTAGAACCTGTGAGTGTGACCTTACTTGCAAAAAAGAGTCTTTGTAGGTGTAATTAATTAAGGATCTTGAGATGAGGCGATCACCCTAAATTCAACGGCAAATGTCCTTACATACACAAAAAAGGAAGTTAAGTGAAGGCCAAGAAAGAGATTGGAGTGATGTAGCTATAAGCCAAGCAACGAAAAGGATTACTGGCAGCCACCAGAAGCTAGAAGAGAGGCTTGGAACAGATCCCCAGAGCCTCTGAAAGGGGGCTCAGCTCCACTGACACCTTGATTTCTTACTACTTGTCTCTAGAATAGTGAAAGAATAAATAGCTGTTCTTTCAGACTACCTAATTGCGATAATTTGTTACAGTGCAACAATTGTAGGGTACAATTGTTTGGTAGGAGATTTTTCCCTGAAACAGTAGAGAGAAAATAGGCTTGAAGTAGAATTAAAATCTATAGTAAAAACAAGGACAGGGGAAGACTTTTAAAAACATATAATAAAAGTTACAATATTTTAAAAATGATGCCTAATATCTAACCCACTCACTGGCACAAAGTAGCACTCAATAAATGGTAGATTAACTGAGGATAAAGACCTTAAAAGGCTCCAAGCTATGTCTGCAGTTGTCCCTGTTTCTCTTCGGCTGGGCAAGGACAAATAGAAACTGTGCAGCAAGGTATTTTTGTCATACACAGCTGCAATCTGTGCGATCATACTCCAAAAAATACAAGGGTTTTTTACAAACATGCTACTATTATGAAAGAATTTTGTACCTAGAGGATTCATCAATCAAAATATCACCAAAAGGATCTTACTACAAAACGGTTTATAGAGGGAATGTGTTCTGTGCGTGATTTGCAATGCTTCCTTTTCATTTTCACAGAAAAGCAAGTTGCAACAACTGTATAATATAGTACAAAGGACAAGGACTTTGAACTAAAATTTCAGCTTTGAATGCAAACTTGGAAACATTAATTACCCTGTCTTTGCTTTAATTTCCTCACCTTTAAAACAGAGCTTATAATAAAACTGCCCATTTCACATGACTGCTCCCTGAGGTTTCAATATTATAGTTTATGTGGGTTACCTTTACAGTTCCTTACAATGTGGATGCTTGGTAAATGTAAGTTACTTCACTAGGTTTACACAAAATGAAATGGTCATATGTAGAACTCATCACACAGGACGAATAGACATTGCCAACTTGACTTTCTACTCAATAATCAACTAAAGTTTCCTATATCGATGTAAAAGTTCCTCACACAACGTATATTGTTTAATCATAACATTTTTCTTACAAAGTCTTACTTTGATAACTTGTAAAACCCTTGGTTTCTCACATAAAATTGAGCACATCTAACAAGGGCTCAAAATAACAATTTGAATAAAAAAATGGGAATTTCTGTCCATGCATCAGACTGCTTCAAATAATTGTCATAAATTATTATGCTTAATTGTACTTACTAAAAGCAATAAATAAATGTTTGAACATAATTCATGCTCTAACTTTGATTTGCCTTAGTTCACTAATTTCAGTTATTGTTTATAAGATTCCTATTAGATATCAGAATGAATCTTTTCTTTTGGATTTAGATTTGCATGAAGAATATTGAATAAGTCTGGTTTGAATAAAAATCCTATCATTATATTGTCCTGTGTTCTTCTTAAATAACTCTCAAACCAAAAAATAATATGTCAGATATGGGAAACTTCATACAACTAATCTACATTTTCAAGTATTTACTAAAAAGATACAAAAGTGGGCGGGCCACGGTGGCTCAGCAGGTAAGAATGCTTGCCTGCCAAGCCTGAGGACCCGGCTTCTATTCCCGGTGCCTGCCCATGTAAAAAAAAAAAAAGAAAAAAAGATACGAAAGTTCTCCTCACACATAAAAACCATTTTCATAATTCTACCGTGGCCATGCCTAAGGAGGGGTGTCAGGGGCCTCAAGTAATTTAACATCAAAGCTCTTTAAAATTCATATGCATATCTTCATTAACCATCCACAAAACATCTTCTAATTTTCACCAAACTCCAGACCCATAAGCATCTCCTAATTTCCATGCATGCCATAAAATGCACATAATCCTGGAATTTAGTAAAGAGGATAATAACCTAGCAATCTAGAGGACTGGCCCTGCTCCCAATTTACCAATACCCACAAATGAATTATTTAGCTGACATTATTTTTAAGATGTTATAACAAAAATTGCAATTGTTTATGCTTATGTAACAATATTTTGCATGTAATAAGTAATTGTTGAAAGCAATTTAACAATCAACACAGTCCAATTCAAGCAAAAACAAGGTAATAGCATGAACTAAGCAACGAGAATTCTGCCCGTGTATTTGAGATGCACTATCAGTAAGAGGTATTAACCACAGATCCTTTCTAATGGGGCACATAGGCTTTGATTTATGTCTCATACAGTTTGTCTTGTGCTCCATTTCTTAGCTTCCTGGGTGCTTAAACCTTTACCTCAAAATGAAAAGCCCATTCTGTAGGCTTGCACATCAGATTGGTTTGGCTGCTGCTATTATATCTCAGAAGAATTGGGCCAAACTGTTGGAAAACACTAAATTAAATCCTACTTAAGTACCTTCAAATTATTTAGACAATAACTCTATGTAAATATGAGGCATCATCAATTCTTATCTATTTAAAGGCATTCTCCATGGGCAAAAGCAAGAGAAGATATACTTTTGCTATAACCTCCTCAAAGATTCAACAGTGAATGAAGCTGGAAATGCCCCCACAACTCCCTTCACTCTATACCATCAATGGGTCAAGAGCAGATAGAGTCTGACGTGGCTCCTTTGGTATTTAAAAAAATAATAATAATAAACCAGGAAATCTCGAGTACAGAGTTCCAGGAATGCTGGGTTAAAATCGTCCTGGTCGACTAGTAATTCTGCCTAGGTAAAACAGGGTCTCCAGTCCCATTCCACCACTATCAGTAACGTGACTTTCAGTGAATTATTTCATTACCTCATACCTCCATTACTTCATTCATAAAATGAGTAGAGCAGACTACAAGACATTTAAAACTCTAAAATTCAATGACTGATTTTTTTCTGGAAAACCACATAATAAATTGTGATCTTAGTTTGACTAAGATATTTACTAGCTTATACTAGTTTTCTTTCAGTCATTTGAAATCCTAGCATAGAGCAAAGAACCTCTAGTTTCAAGTTTTTAAAAAATGCATAGCATTTTTTTTTTTAATGCATAATGTCAGACATCCAACTTAACCTTGTAAATTAATCTAGCATTTCTTTGAACAGGTGAGAAACCAAACTGATATTCAAGCAATGCAGCAATTAACTATTCCTGTCTGAATTATGATGCATATGGAACAAGAATGTAAGAGAGCTTTTTGTAGTATCCAAAAATAATTTATAAAGAAAGAACAAAATAATTTTAACTGTTTTATTTTACCAATTATATACTACTGATATATAGTTCTAATTTGTGTAGTGCTGATGTGTAGCATACAGTGTATTTTAAAGCATTCAATTATCATCTATATATAAAATTTAAGCCCAACTCTCCCAATATTCTGGTAACACATGTAGTCTGATGCAGGCAGTTTTTAGTAGCAAAAGTATCATAATCGGGTCAAGAAAAATAGTATCTTTGCTTCTACACAGTTCTTTAAAGCAAACCACGGGCTATGAGAATGAAGATCATTGAATAAGAAGAATTGAGTACATGAGTTCCCTTCCATTTAATGTAAATGGTTTTCAATTACAGACATCAAAAGCATAGCCAGCTCAAAAAGAAGCTGATTATCCATTATTAAATGGTAGTATCGTGGCATGAAGCCATAGAACAGAACACTAACAATTACACTTCCATGTACTTTAACGTAATACTGTATTTAAATAACATAATAACATAGATGGAAATAAATACACTTCATATGTTGCATTTGTTTAGACCAGTAATGTTTTTTTAAAGCTCTAAAATAAAATGTTAGGACTATTGTTTCTATTTTGTTCCCATCCTTTTACGTCTGAAGATTTGTTTAAAGATTGTGTAATGTGAGCCTCACCCATAGCCTTTCATTTAAAGATTTTGTAAAACTCTGGATTCTTTCTTTATCAGCAAATAAAGATAAGGGTAGCATGCTTAAAATGCCAATTTTGCTTCTTGTCTTGAAGGGTGATAATATGCTTTCCAAAGCAAATTTTCTTTTCTAAATCCAAAGACTCAGTAATATCACCTTAATAATCTTTTCATCTTGAATAGCACGATTCTTTGAAAATATTAATTACTGAACCATTCATGATATCATTTTGAAATTATGTTATGCCACTTGTAACACTTTAGCAAATTCAAAATGTTGTACAAAGAGAAATCAATATTATTAGAGGGCTATTGACCAAGAAAGATTTTTTCAGAAACACTACTATTCTAAGGACAAGTGTGCACAACAAGCTTAAACACTAATTAGGTACTGAAAACAACAAGTTGTATTTGGGTGGAGAAACATGTCATTAGTCATAGGTCCCATGAGTGGAAAAATTTTAAGATACTTCAATCATAATATTTAAAAATAAATGCAGCTATCTATAATAAGTCTTTCGTTCTAATAAGTTTTTTGGTACATCTAATTGATGCATTCTTGTAGCAAATAACTATGTAATGGAAAGAAAGGATTAAAAATGAGTAATACACTTGCTTTGAAACCCACCCATTTCTATTGCTATAATCGAGGTAAAAATTTTTAAATCATATTCCTTGTACTGCAAATAATATAAGGTTTTGGATTTTTTGTTTATGCTCCAAATATTAACCACATTGTCTCACTTATTTGTAATCCATCAAGCCAGGTGACAAATAGTCTTCTATATTTACCCACTCAGAATATACAAGAAGCATACTGTATTAGCAGCTGAAACTACAAACGCTACTGTCAATCAAACAGTCTGGCAGAGTACCATATTTCTTGTCACCAAGAGGCTTAAAGCAAAGAATCTGTGCCTAATTCTTTTAAACCTTATAGGTCAAAAGGTTTTAAAATTATTTTTGACACCATTTCTTTGCTTTGTCAACAGGCCTGAGTACTTTTTAGCTTGTAAAGGATATCAAAAACGACTCATTCTAACATTGCAAATTTATGGGTTTTAAGACATCACTTTTCACAGTAACATAATTCTACAGGCAGATTAGATGATTGTTATGCCCCAGAAAGATGTTGATCTGAGTTTGAAAACTGTGTCCGAAAAGCTTTGTTATGAAACTCAAGTACCCCGTGGTACCTTGTGCTGGGCCAAATGGCCAGTGGACACTCAGATGTGCTTTTTGGTTATTACAATGGCTATGGGAAGTAAATGGTCCTTAACCAGTTAAGTTAAGGACAACTTCTAGGGACCTTAGCAATCCCCTGTGGCCCATACTGATCCACAAGGGGAAATGTTTTAGCAGTTCTTTTAAATTAACTCCTCAAAGCCCAAATCGTGAGTCCAAGTACCTTTGGATGAAGAGTTATACCATGCTCTCCATGTGTAAGAAGGATTCTGAGAACGCCTGTTTTCCCTCGAGACTTTGTTCCTACCTTGCTTGATTGGTGCTCTTGGGTACTTCACCACATCTTTCGGTCCCCTCTAAATCCTTTCACATTTTTCTTCACATCTCAAATATCTCCTTCCTTTCAATCTTACAAGATGGACTCCCACCCAGGTACATATCTCTCCAATTTTTGAAAGCCCTGCTAAGGCTATTTTTCTATTCAATGATCTCTTTTGCCCTGAGCAGCTCATGGAGAAGTTTTATCATTGTTAGCATACCACTCCTAGGAAGCAAATCCATTCCTTGTCTTTCTAGTTTAATCTTCTTACTCTCATATCACTAAGTCATCTTCAGGACCACATACCTGACTCCTGATACATTCTTTCTGCAAACTTAGTGACTCCATTCAGTTCTGAAAAATCTCCCTCTACATGAAGCTTTTCTTGACACACTGAAATACAATGACAAGTTTGTCCTGGCCTCACCCTGACCAAACAAGAAACACCTTTTGGGGTTTCTCAGTTGCCACCCAACTGTGGCACAAGTGATGCACAATGTTATGGTGAGTATTATTTCACGTGTTTTACATTCTCTGTATGCCCTTATGCCATGCTATCTATACTTTATGTCAGTTTGCATGCATTTCATTGGTGAGGGACGGTGGAATCCTAGACTGTCTACACATTACAGCAATGCATGTAATGCACAATTAGGCTTTTTTTTTTTTTTTTTTTTTGCATGGGCAGGCACCAGGAATTGAACCCAGGTCTCGGGCGTGGCAGGCAAGAATTCTACCGCTGAGCCACCGGGCGCCCATGAACAATTAACATTTTAATGGTGATGTTGGTGAATGTTTTCAACTCCACACTAACCTAAGAAGTACTGTTCTTCCTTCTTTTCATGTCTTTGGAGGTGCAGAGATACTATTTAGTCAACGAAGAAGAAGAGAGTCAGAAAGAGTGATTGTGATATTCACTAATATACATACACATGAGAAAAAGAAAAATATACATATATATATAATTACACAATAAAAATAAACAAAGAATAATTTATACAACTGAGCACCATTCCCAGAGGGGAACAAACATCTTACAGATGTCTTCAAACCCTCCCTCTCTTGGCCGAGCCCCTCAACACTTAGAAAAGCAATCATTATTATTGTAATAGTTGCTTTACTGTGAATGTCTTTCAAAAATGCCACTGTCAATAAAAATTGAGTTTACTGAATCCACGGCATAAAGATTCCCCAGAGCTCACAGTTTTTTACGCATAGGTGAGGGTGTTATACACTAAGCCATAGCTTAGGTTTGTAGTTATTGTGAATGTGTGATAAAGCTAAGGATTTTGTGGTTTTTAAAATTCACCATATTATATCCTAGTGGCAATTTGCAAACTACAAGTTTACAAATTCGAACTGTAATTGCAATTGTAAATGAATAATAAGTAACAAACATATTTCCCTGCAAATGTTTTTCAATTAAACTAACTCCCCGGTGTGCTAGATTGTTTTCTACTGTTTTATTTCTAGACCCTAAAATATTAAGTGATTTTTTTTCCTAGGCATTTGTCTCCTTATTGTCTTTCCTAGATATATTTTAAAAGGGGGAAAAAAACACTCTATGCCTGAAAAATTTAAAGTAAGCTCCCTTCCTAAATCCATGGTAAAATCCATGACTTTCACATTTGCAAATAATTTTACAATAGACCCTTCTATCACATTACTTGGAACTAAACAAAGCAGGGACTGTAACAGAAAAGGTCTGTAGATATATTACATATAGAAACAAAAGGTCATCGCCTTATAAAAATTAATCTGCTCCTAAGAAATTTCTTGAGTAAGAATGTTTCACACTTACTGTATAGACAGGTTAATGGTACAAATGTATGTACTGAGAAATAGCAGGAAGAAATCCTGCTGCCATGTGTACAATTTCTAGGATTCAGTAGCTTCTCACCAAACAGCTCTCAACTGTCCTGTTTCAAAAGAGGCAAACAGTTTATAGAGATATGGTTAGCTTTAAAGACATTATTTATGCTAAACATTCAGAATTTCCTTTTTAAAGCTTTTAATATAGCACTAATATATTTCACAATAATGTAATTGAGAGTATTGCCTATTTGAAAAAAAAATCCCCACTATTTCTTGAGCATAGAAGGAACTCAATAAATATGGAGTTTGTCAAGTGGAAATCCGCATGCAACTGTGAAATAGTAACTTAACAAAGAGTAAGTTAATAGTGTTAATAAATAAAATACAATGATAATTTTACCATGATAAAATCAGTCAGAAATAAAGGTGAACTATGATTACAGGTAAATTCTCATGAAATGGCATTTGCTATTTTTCTGACTTAGCAACTTTGTTACTTAATGCAAAAATTTTTTCTATAAATATTCATTTTATTCTTCCTGTACATTTATGTGATGAATTCTCATTAAAAAGCCTGAAAGATGTGGCTGTCTACTTATAAACATACAGAAGAGGAACTCGTTAGATTAAAGTATTTCTTTAACCATTGCTTTTCCTCTAATTTTATTTTGTTACTTTGCCTTCCAGTTATAGGCTGATCCAAGGCCAAACAAAAAAAAAATGTCTTGAGAACCAGAAATGGCAACTTTGACTATCATGGAGTATATAGTTACATTTGGCCACAAAACATACTTTGCTGAATAGGCTATACAGTCAGCCTAAAGCTGACGAAATGCTATTGTACAGTTATATTCACTTCCCTTTCCATAGATTACACTGTGTTGATTCTGTTTTGCTTTTGGCCAAATGCCAACGTAATACATCTAAAAACAAGAAAACAATGTCACTAATTAAAACAATATATTCATTCCCAACATAGGCAAAAAGAAATAAATATTTAAATAAACATGGATTTGACAAAGACTGTCATGATTAAAATTATGCAAAACAAAAAAAAAACCTAAGAAATGGTGAGTCCCCTTTCCCAAATTTACCATATTAACTCTGTTGAGAAAGTATCTGAATCATAGATTTTAAAATAGAGATGGAATAGTAAATCTAAAATAATAAGTAGATAAATAAAATAATTAATATTATTAGATCATTTTGCCTTAAAGTACAGCCCAGGGAAGTACTTTTAAATAGCTTTCTTGTAACATTTAAAGTATATGTTTAGAAATCATTCCATTCTACATATACAATCAGTAATTCTTAATATCATCACATAGATGTATGATCATCATTTCTTAGTACATTTGCATCGATTTAGAAAAAGAAATAGCAAGACAACAGAAAAAGAAATAAAATGATAATAGAGAGAAAAAAATAAAAATTAAAAATTAAAAAAAAATAAAAAGTGTTCCTGCCAACCCAAAGAACATCTAGGACTGTATCAGATTCTACAAGGTTCTGTGAACTTGGATAACTTTCCAGGAACCTACAATCTTCAGATGGTTTCCTAGGTCAGATAAGTCCTGAAACCCAGAGGGACCAGCTTCTCTAAGAACATCAACTAGTTTCATCTCATCTCATATTATTGACACCCTTTCTAACATGAAAAAGCTAGAATGGGCATAGCCCAAATACTCCTAAAGAGTGGAAGAAAAATCAAAGCTGATGATGGAGCCATACAGAGAAGGTAGGATTTGACAAATGAGTATGAGTGCTGAATCATTATATTAATATTTCTTTTAGTCTCCAGTAGCTTAGACTAGCTAGAAGTAAAACCTAAAATTGTGGAACTGTAACCGATACCAAGCTCTGAAATCTGTTCTATGACTACTTGTTTCAGTGTGCTTTGAAATTTATTGCTTCTTAATATATGTTATTTTTATTTTTTGGCATGGGCAGGCTCTGGGAATCAAACCCGGGTCTTTGGCATGGCAGACAAGAATTCTGCCACAGAGCAACCACTGCCTGCCCAATATATATTATTTTATACAATAAAAGTTTAAAAAAAAAAAAGTATATATTTATTTTTTACTTTTCATTATGTTAAATTATGTTCTAATTAACTAATTATTAGATCAGATGTGTAAAGTCCATAATAAAGTGTCGATTTATTCAACAAATATCTATTGAGCATGTATTAGATGCAGGGCACTATTCTAAGGGTTATTGAATTGTCCTTCCCTTAATAGGGCTAATAGTTCAATGAAAGCTAACAGTACAATGAGGGAGACAGAAAGAAAGCAAATAAACAAATGAATAAAGAAGATAATTACAAAATGGGCACAGAGGTCTTGGGAAAGAAGAGCTTAGAATGTTTTAGGGACTGAAAGGATGTCAGCGGGGGTCAACATGAGAACAACCTGGGTGGGCCAAGATGGGAGCAGGGTGGCAGCAGTAGAAGAAGAATAGACAGTTTTAAGATATATTTTAGCGGTGGAATAAACTGGATAGGACCACACTGCTGTAATGTTACAGAACTTGGAGAGTAAGTCCCAGAAAGGCTAAATGCGTTGAACGACATCATGTAGATAATGGCAGAGCTGCCACGAAATCACAGGCCAAAAAGCCTTGTATTACAACAATTGCTATAATTCCTCACATCATGACTCTATACCTATAATAATGGTTATTGCAATATCATCCTTGCTGATTTAATCAAGACACTTTTTTGGCATGTGGGTATATAACTGAATAAATTGAATATAAATTCCTAGTCCCAATAATTCATAATTTTTCTTATCTAAAAACTCAATGATAGCTTAATTTTTTTCTTTTTCTTGCATGGGCCAGCATCAGGAATCAAACCCAGGTCTCCAGCATGACAGGCAAGAGCCACCATGGTTCACCATGCTGAGCCATCGTGGCCTGCCTTATAGTTTAATTTTATAAGTCTTTTGATCACAATTAATATTTGGCACTATAGTTGTATACCTCATGATTCTCAACAAGGACTCTGTGGCAAGGCTACAAGTTATCCACCAAAAGTCCTTTCTCCCCCTCCATTCTTGGATGCATGGCAGCCACATTTCCCAGTCTTCCTTGCAGTAAAGAGTAGCCATGTACTAAGTTCCCACCAATGGAATTGAAAGGAAGGGATCAATGCCACTTCTGGATCTGGGTCTTCAGGCATTGGACATGCCTCCTGCATGCTCTCATCCCCCTTGCCGCCTGAGCAGAAATGTGGTAGTGACCCAGCTTAGACCCTGAAGACAATGGCAGTGCCTCAGGAGATGCGAGAAGAATAGCTTTGAGAGAACACAAGGACCACAGCTTCCTTGCCATTTTGGAACCCTTATGTGAAAAAGAAATTTCTTCCTTCTAAGCTACTGTACTATAGGATCTCTATTTTAAAAGCAGCCTAGCTTTACCCTAAATGATACAAGCTCATAAATCTCTACATGACTGTATAATCAGATCTCCCATATTAGTATGAATCCTGAACCTTAATAAGGGGGAATATAAAGAATCTTAGCTGAGTAGCTTACTGGTTTTCTGCCTGAGTATATTGTCAAGATCCCATGTTGGGAGTGGAAGTAATCTTGATAAATTCATTCCCAACTCCAGCCCACACATGTACAAAAATGGAAATCCATTGCTATCCATGGCTGACCAGGTAAAGTGGTAGTTCTCAAATGGTAGTCCAAAACTCCCCCCAGGTGCTTCAAATTACTCACAAATCTGCAGCCACAGCTAAGAAACATATTATGAAGGTAAGTCTTGTGAGACAGATCATTTAATTGTGCTGGTAGGATATGGGATACCCTGAGGCATGTTACAGTGAGGAAGCGACCAGACCATCTCAGCTCATTGCTAGAACTGAGACTTTAAACATATAAGTGGGATCAGTGTAGCAAATAATTACAAAGCCACTCAGTGCTTATGGCAATCAAGTCAAAAGTGCCCAAATTGTGGTTGGACTTCAGTCTTTTCAAGGTTGATCTAACTTCTACAATCCAACAGTATGTCATGAATATAGCAATTCAGAACCACTGGTTGAGGGTTCTACCAATTCCTAGTCCAATGAGTTGTGGTCAGAAGTGTGATGTCACACGGCAACTCTTACAGCAGGTGACAGCTCACCGCATTCCTCATAAAGGTGATGTGAAGGTTAGCAGACAGTAATTCATGCACCATCCAATAGCAGTAGCAGTAGCAGCAGTAGTAATAGCAGTAGTAGGTCATAGTAAAGATAATAATAGCAAACATTTATGGAGCCTTCACCCTGTCATCCTCATATTTGTGTCCCCTGCACTTCTAGCCTCAGCTACCTGTGCACAATAAGTAATAAGTAAACAGCCACTCAGGTTTTTAATTATTTAAATTACTGCAGTCAGGATTTCCACAACTCTGTCTCACTATTGGGACAAGTAAAACCAACTTGCAAGGTAGAAGAGTCAATCTGCTAAAGTTTAGTAGAGCATTCTAGAGATATTTGTAGATTAGCATCTTGCTTGCTAGTTGTGTTAATGCTCAACTTAAACTGTAAAATATAACAGTAAAGAGAATGACAGCCCTTGCAGATGAAACTGTTAGAGGGAATATTACTATTTTTCTCCATAAGTTTCAACTTCAGCTCATGGAAATAAGGCTTCCACCCTCTTTCCCCGTGCAGGTAATCACTGGAAAAAGAGTTCCCGGTCTCTCTCTTTGACCTACTGCTCAATCCTATGCTCAGAAGGATGAGTTGCTAATTCAATTGACAAGAGCCTTCCATTCACTGGGTTGGTTTACTGATGGACAGGACTGCTGTGCCTCCAAAACAGAAACCAGATTAGCACTGCTGCTTCTGTAACTTCCTTCAATTAAGAGCAAAACTTTCTTGTTCTTTCACTTCCTGAGCTCAGGCACAAGAGGCCACCTTCTCTTCCCTGTCTCTATGTGGTAAAATAGCCTGATTTTGTGGACATACCTTCAACTTTCTGTTCTGCCTTGATGGAGCCCATGATAATTTCTGCCTTTATTGCTCTTATTGGTGAATATGTTTATCCAGAGTCTATCTTACAGGCTTTAACAGTTGTACAGGCCTGAACATGTGGACCCCATGGTCAAGATTAGGGCTGGGACAGAGGTAGTTCCAACCCAGCATGCAACACTGAGCCCTGAATTTAAAGGTATAGAATATCTAACATATACTTAAAAGTGGTGGATATTCTACATTTGATTCTTTATGTATAGGCTCCATCTGTCAGAACCCTGCACAGAGACAAGTGCGTGCCACCCCAAACTCATAACAATATTTATAATCATCAAATAGTAAGACTGATGAAGTTTTCTTCTTAATCCATTGCCATATTAATTTAGGCCATTGCAGCATCTTCAAAATAAATCTTCATCATACCATTAACTATAGTCGAAATTTCAATTACAAATAAAATACCTAGGTTAGGTAAACTAAATATTGAAAATTCTACCCACTGCCTAAAAAGTAGAATTAAATAAAGACTGTTCTTTTCAAAAGGTCAAATGTGTAAAAATGGAAGATGGAAAAAGAGGGGGATAGATACTTAATTTTCATTCTCTGTAATCCCTAGCAAACTACTCTGAATTCCAACATTGTGAAATGCAATAATGCAGCAGGGAAGGTAATGTTATGGTATGTTTTCTGTTATCTTCAGAAAATACATATAAATTTAAAACAAAAATTCCAAAAGAACTTTTGCTTCCCCATTACATGATAGTTACTACAGATTTTAGAAACATATTATTACTCTAGTTCAAGTTTTTCAATGTACTTTATGTACAGAAAGTATTTGGTAAATATCCATTGAATATTGAAGAAATTAGTGTTTTGTGGTTCTTATTCTTACACCTGAGGCTGAATGAGCATTGCTGTATTCATATATGTGTATTTCCTTTTGTTAAATTTTATTGTTACTTACATGTATGATTGCTTACCTGTCCATCAATAATGTATGAGTTCCCCTCCAAGCTTATTAAGACAAAGAGAATTATATAAGCAAGATGCGAAATTTAATTGAATAACAGTTTTAAACTCCTACATGCCAAAAGATGAGACAGTTAAAAGACAACCAAGGAATTAGAAGAAGATATCCACAAATAAAGCAAGAGTTAATATTTTACCTTTCAGTATCTAAAAAACAATCCAAACAATAAAACAAGCATAACATAGGAATATGCAATTTCCAGAATAGTTATACATATACCAAGAAACATATTAAAATATATTCAACCTCACTAATAGTTAAAAAGTACAAATTGTGCAACAGTGGCTCAGTGGCAGAGTTCTCTCCTACCATGTCAGAGACCCGGGTTCATTTTCCAGAGCCTGTCCGTGCCAAGAAAATAATAGTAATTATAAAAAGTACAAATTAAAACTATAATAAAATTTCCCTTTTCAGAATAGAAAGAAATTTAATAAGATTGATACAACCCACTGATGAAGAGTATAGGGAAATTTGCTTTTATATAGTATTCCTGGAAGAACAAACGAACTTTGTAATACAGAATAATTTGCAGTGTTTGTGAAAGGCTGAAACATGAAATACTCTACAATTCAACAATCCCACTCTCAAAGGTCCATGCTGAAGAAATTCGTAGACTAGGCACTTAAACATGGCCAGAAGAGCATTGCTTTAGTGCAAATATGGGGGATAATTTAAAGCTCCATTATGAAGATGGGTTAAATAAATTAGAGTGCAATGATAAAATGGAATATTATTCAGGAGTCACACAGGTAAATGATTCAGATCACCAAGCGAATATGATAATGAAGAGTTGCATACAATTGATAGGGAGTAAGCAGGTCTGTCACCAAAAGGAATTCAAATGCAATTTTGTTCAAACGCATTATGCAAGCCAAACCAAACAAAATTCATCTGCAGCTTATTGTCCCAGCAGGTATCCAGATGGCAACATCTGAGTTAGAATTTAATGCACTGACCTAAAAAGAGAGTCATTGATGTAGATTGCTTGTGTTCATTTTAAAGTTGCAGGACCAGGGAATACCACAATCACCTGTTTGTTTTTTATGTGTACATAGGAATGTCTATAAACACATAGGAAGAGGTTGGAAAACATAAATTAGCATTGGGTTTCCTCTGTGTTGTAGAATTAGTGGAGCAGGGCAAAGGGGAAGGGATGGCTCTCACTTCTTAATTTATGTTGTTTCATAAATTGGGTAATTCCGGATGGTTTTTACTTTTCGTATTTTTTAGAATTTTTCAAATACAAATTTTAAACAAAATAAAATTAATCTATTGAAATTTACAAGTATAAATTCAGGAAAAAGAAAAGAATCATGTTAAGCGTGAAAAAATAAAGTATAACTTCCTTAAATATCATAAACTTGGCTTATTTCCGATTTTGGACATACTTCTTAAATGATTAGTAAGTTATTCACTAGAGAATTCTTTTTCGAAAGAAAAAATGTTATACCTAAATCTCAGAATTGACTTTTATATTAAATTAGAATAGCTATTCAAACAATGAATTTAATAAAGATTTCAGATTAAGAAGGAAAGGAAGGATTAAAGGAGGAAAAGAAAGAAGGAGAGGGGGGAAAGTTAATAATTGGAAAATATTTAACAAGATTAATTTTTTGACAATATTTAATAAAGCTTAACTCACATTATCTACCAAAGCTAGACCATTTTAAATTATGTTCTTATTCACAGAAAGTTATTTGAATATAGCAATGAAAGACACAAACATTTGGAAAAATCCTCCTTTCTGATTCTGTTTACTTGTGTTTAGAATTTGTAGTTTATAATTCTTACTGAGCAGGCTTGGATATATTTGGTGATGGTGGTGGCAGACTTTGGTACATTATACTAGTCCATCTTTTCTCAGACAGGTTGAGTTTGAGTAAAGCATTACTAAAAATATAGAAAGTTTGTTCAAGGAGATGAAAGGAAGATTAATTTCATTCTTCCAAGAACTCTAATCTTCTGGTCCATGGCATTTCACCATATTTTCATTGACTGAAATTTCAGGTCCATCAAAATGAGTAGGGGAATGAGTAGTCTAAATTGATTACTAGGTTTAGAAATAGAACCAGCTTCTCTCATGTGACAATGCAGGGCACACATATAGTGTGATAGTCTTCTTAATGGGACCAAGATTATTAAGTAGCAAGGAATAAGTGTTTTAATATCAGTTATTAAATTAATTATATCAATACATGTTAAGATACAAAATGTTATAGCCAGTAATTTTATCTCAAGCAATCCTCTTCCTATTCTGATGAATTTCAAGGTGCTTTATACGTTTATAAGAAAAACTTTTGGGGCATAGGACTCCCCAGACATCTTGAGATTTGAAGGCAGTGATGGCAAACTCTTAAGTACTAAAAATAGTCTGGGCTCACACAGGACTCAGTAAATAAAGGTTAGTTTACTGACATCAACAAACAAGATAATAGTACAGAGTAATACCCACAGAGAATCTCTTGTTTTCATCTTGCTATTTAGAGAATTTCTCAAGTATGCTCAGGTTTGAAAAGGAATATATTATTATTTCCTCTGTGGCTATGCCTGTTATTTTTGTTGGATGATTCCCCTAACTAAAAGTAATAGCACCCACCTTTGAAATGCCATTTCTGAAGCTCCATTTCTACATTTTAAAACATAAATTAGGTCATGATCCTCCTCTGCTCAAAACCATGCAATGGTTCTCCCATCTTGGGCAAAGAAAGAGCCAAAGTCCATAGTCGTCTATCCGACATCATCTTAAATCCTACCCTCCCCCCTCCTTCATTTCCTTTCTCCCACCATTGCCTCTGGTTGGTTCTCAAACACTCTAGACCTTTCCTCTAACTCTCAATGACTCGGAAAAATTTACTAAGGGAGTTACAGAAAAAAAAAAATTGTGTGTTTTAAGAAAAAGCACCTTCATATGAAAAGAACTTGGGCCTTTATTGCCACCTCTGTTTGTTCCAAAAGAGGCAGCCAAATCTATTTGATATTTTCTCTATGGATATTAAGGAAGTATCTAATAATTCTCAACAAATCATTTGGAATCAGTAATATCATCCTAAGGATAGCAGACGTGGCTTTAATTACCAAAGCCAGACATCAATTTTCTAGCATATAAATATTTGCAAATTGATAGTTTAAGTACCCAAGCTGCTGAGGTCTCAGCAGATATCAGAACAGAATTTGTATCTTACAAAAATTAGAAATTTTTAAGTACTTAGCTTTATGTTCTATTCCCTTATACATGAAGCAGCATATCCAACTCTTTGGAAATTATTAGAAATGTCTAGAGGAAAATGCTAAGTAAAAGAAAAATGGAAAGGATGATGAAAAAATAAGCTTGGGACCCATTAGGTGGTTTGAGACTGCGAAAAGTTTAGTTAAGATTCTAAAGCTCGGACAGGCAACGGTGGCTCAGTGGCAGAGTTCTCGCCTGCCATGCCCGAGACTTGTGTTTGTTTCCCGGGACAAAAAAAAAAAAAGAATCTAAAGCTCCAAACATTTTGTCCTTTTGATGAGAAGAATGAAAATGTGATAACTTTACTGTTAGGTGTTTTGAGAGGTTTGTTGTTTGTTTTTCTGTTACATTTTTATTTTATAACAACTACAGTGCTTTTACTCGGTTGTAACTATTTTGAATGTTACCGCCATTTGGGGGATTATCGTTAATATTTTTGTGGATGGTTACTTTCCTCTAAAACTGTATTGTCAAAAGTGTTGCATCCTTGAAAGTGATCTTATTACATTCTAGGACCAGATTTTTTTCCCCAAGAGTAATAGTCAATAATTGTATAACGCTTGTCAACAGAAAAACAGGATTCACTTAAGAGAATTTGTTTTTCAGTTAGCTTTGCAGAGACACAGTTATTCCACTGAGAGTAGGATACCTATGCTGACATCCACTCAGAGAAGTAATAACTTGCCAAATCCTACTTATCAACGTGTATCCTTTTCTCAATTAACTCAAGATTTCCAGTTTGTTTACTTTCATTCCCAAAATAGCAACAACTTCCTTTAATATTTCAGACATTCTGGCATTTAAGAAACTCATTGATGAATGTTCAATTGCACTCAGCAGAGGACAGCAGTTCTCATCATCCGTAATTCATTAGCATATAAGGGAAATGTCATGCCAATCAAATTAAAGTTGCATGTGATAAGAGCCCTTTGTTACTGATTGCAATTTTTCTCTCAACAACTATTGTAACTGCATTTGATCACAATGGATTCTCTGCCTGCATCCGACTTGTTTTTATTCTCCTTTTCCCTCCTCTAGGGGGTCACATTCTTAGCCTTATTCTTATTTCTCTTCCAATCTTGCTTTCAATGGCATGTTTTGGTCTCCCCCACCCCACCCCACCCCCCACCCCCGGCCCCTGTCTCTTTGCATTACTCATTGCAGGGCTATAGCAAAATAATGGAATGTGTAGCATGTGGCAACAGAAAGAGAAAGATAGCCCCTAACAGAATTTACGTTGTAGGTAAATGTTTTGAGCTTTAAGGAGCTGCCATATCAAAATGAAAACTCTTTGCATATACAACTAATCATAACTCACCATGCGGCGTAATGTCACTACATGGAGAAGAATCACCAAAAATCCATGTCCGTGTTTTCAGAATGACATAAAAATATGATTTATATACATTTTTTGTTGTGCTGTTTAAACAAGGGTTAAGTAACAAAATAAAACATGTCACATTTTGTTTATCCTTTTAGGTCTCGCAGCCCAGTTTGCCTTTAGTCTGCAAACATTTAAAATTTTTAACTTCAGCATTTCACCACAGAAGACATCTGAAGGTTATCCTCTTCCCTTTACTCTAATAAATCCTATAACTCAGAGCTTGATCAAAGCACCACTCTCTTTACTCTAACAATGTAAAGAAAGAAAATTTTAAATTGAAGTCATTTAGAATTCCTCAGTAGTTAAAATGTTTTTCATAGACACAATCAAACCTTCTTTAAAGTTGCAATTAATTCTTAGTTAGGGGAAAAATTCCATATGGAATAAAATTCTCTTTGGAAATCATGTGTTTGCATTCCTGCTGTATGATTATTCTTACCACACCAGAAACTTCCTAATTAATTGCACTCTGCATGGCTACACTAAAACAGATGTAAATAAGTGCTTTTTATAACCATTTACTTTCACAACAGGGCTTCTTCACCAGAACTGTGGGGTTGAATTGTTGCGAGGCAGTGTAGGGTGTGGGCAGCTGAAAGCAACCTCTTCACCGTGAGCACCTCCTCATTTGCATAGGCAGTTTGTCCGCAATCCAACAAATGGACAGAGAGACATTTCCAAAAGCACAGGCTCAAGAGTCACCCCTGTTTAAAAACAAATTGGATTTAACTCTGCAGCGGTTTGAGCCGATTATAGATAGAATGAGTACTGTGAAACCCACTTCCGAGCTAACTTGATTTTATTCTTATTTTTGTAAAGTTGGCAAAGAAGCGAGACTACTGAGAATTTAAACCAATGAAAAATCTAACAGTGAGAGAAAGGAGAGTGGTAAGAACGAATAAAAACAAAATACAGGACAAGATCCTGTAAGGAGTCCAAGAGAAGTCGACCTGGCCCGATGCCAATCAGTGTTGATTTGCAGGAAGGAATTCACTGAGGAGTGAGCATGTCGTGTCTTCTAGGAGCGTCAACCCCCAGCACGGTGAGAGGGAAGGGAGTGACCCATCTGCGGGCACTAAAACAGCAGAGTATTAATTTCAAGTAGTCTTCTTAACATGCTTTTGATGTTGCTTGGGGGAAAAAAAAACAGCAAAAAACATTATAGCTACATAAACGTGACTCCGCCATGCCTAATATTCTCTAGAAAAATATGGGGGTCTCTTCGAATTGGATTTTTCATCGAGAGTTTGCTTTTAAATTAGCAGGTTACCGTGTGATCTGAGTGATTTGCAGTGACTCTTATAGTGCGATCTCCTCCTTCTAAGCCAGGGAGATTCTCCCAAAGCAAAAAGGAAATTTGCACTTCAGGGTAACCAGTGACCAGAGGCTTATCAAACATGAAGCATGTTCTTTTTAAATGCATCCGGCTAAGTTTTATTACAGGAATAAGGTCCTCTCGTGGGTAAAGAAAGAACATCAAGGTGGAAACAAGCACATACCAATGAGAGCTACCAGTGAGGTTTAATCAGTGAGATGTTAGGTCCTGGGCCATTAAAAATCTCCATCCATTCTTCTCACAGGTGCTAAGCACCATAGGCCTGTTAGAAGAAGAGAGAGGCCCATCACAAGCTCATGGGCGCCTTCTGATTGTGGTTTCTCAGGCCTTCTCAGCTTTGCAACCTAACAATAATACTAATAACAACAGCTACCAACTACTAAATGCCAAAACAGTATGTACTTTACATAATCATCCCTAATTCCCCCAAACTGTTTTGTGATCTGGGTATTATCTCCATTTCTACAAATGAAAAACTGAGACTCAGACTGCTTGAGTAACATGCCCAAAGTCCAAAGCTAGTTTGTGTAGAGTCAGAATTCAAACCCAGATCTGCCTGACCTGAAAGCCTAAGCTTTTTTCATTATCCCCACCTGCTTCAGCGAGACACCCTAATTCTGCTGTCTGCTTCCTACATCACTGGAACAAACCCGGCAATGTCTCTGGGACACTATATACTCTGAACATCCTTTGTGCAGAGGTCTTTTGCTTTTCCTTAAGTAAAATCGAAGGATGGCCCTTCTCTTTACCACTATCCATAAAATAAGATTCTCCCAGTTTCATAGGATTTATACCTCTGGTCTAGAGAATGGGACCAAAGTCCAAATATGAATGTGAAAATCATTATTCTTACACCTGTTATGTATGAGGAGATCTATCAATGCAAAGCAAAATTTCTGTTTGTCTCTGTGACTTAAGCCTTCCCATTTTCTGTGTTGACAAACGTAATTCCCAGTTTGAAGGCATATTGCCACATATATACACACAAACACATACACACTTCCTAAATTCATCTGTTGGTCCCTTTTCCTTCCAAATACGTGATGCTGGGGGACTTAGAATGTTAGTGGTGCTCAATAACTATGTGTTATCATTAATTAGCTAGATGTCTCAAGAGAGCCTAATGAAAAGGGAAAAAGAAGTCTGGTTTAAGGAAACTTGTGATTTAAGTTCCCTGCTGACATCCTCTTTTTGATTAAAGAACTTGGCATTTGGACTCACTGAGATATTCCATTCTCATAGCTGCTTTTCCTTTACCCAAGTTGATCTCTATGTAAAAGAGAAAGGCTGTTAGAGGGAATTAATATAAAATTTAGAATTGAACTGGAATTCCCCACATTCTCTTCAGTTCAAACCACGTGACTCCATCTTTAAAGTGTCTTCCTTAGGATTTTTTTCCTCTTCATTGTTTAGACAGTAATTTCTCATCAGACCTTTTACTTAGCCATCTTCTCCTTACTCAGGAAAGTGAGGGCTATTAAGAGCTGTGCTGGTATCCTGGGATTTGTGTTTAGAAGATTCCCTTTCACTATTTGATAGCGTCATAACTGAAACGGCTGTTACACACCACTCATCACCAACAGTGTCAGAAGTTGTATCAGCATCTTCAAAGAGAATGTCAGTACATTTTCAGTTAAAAATAGCCATATTCTAAGCTTACCTATGCTCCCTGCACAGCTTTTCAAGGCTGAAGTGAAAATGTCTTTTGAATCTGTGTTTGACATGCTCAACAATACCTATCAGGTATGAAACACCTTCGTTTTATTTCAAGAAGCCAGCATCTTCATAGCAGTGCTTGCAGCCAGAAAAGTCTTGAAATTTGCCTTGGCTAGCATTCCAAAGTGATATCCAATCCCGAATGGATTGTTCATTAGGAGAACATGCAACAAGCCACATTTACATTAGTACAGTGGTTATGTGGCTTGCTTAAAATCATAGTGTGACCCACCCAACTGTGGTGTCATTTTTTGATTAGGTGGTTTCCATGGAAATGTTTCTCTACCCATTCACAGTGGGCCTTAATCTGCTTACTGGAGTCCTTTAGGAGGGAATCATTTTTGGAAAAAGCTCTGAGCCGACACAGACAGAGATGTTTGGAGATGCAAAGAGACCCCCAGGGAAGCTATTTGAAACCAAAGGACCAGGAGACACCAGCCACATGCCTTCCCTGCTGACAGAGGTGTTCTGGACACCATCCACCTCTTTTGAATCAAGTTATGTTTCTCTGGATGCCTTAGTTTGGGTATTTTTATAGCCTTAGAACTGTAAATTTGTAATTTACTGAACCCCCTTTATAAAAGCCAACCCATCTCTGGTAATATTGCATTCCGGCAGCCTTAGCAAACTAACACACATAGCATTCCCACTTATGTAATAAAATGCCACAGAAGAAAAACACTAACACTTTGAACAATTACAGTTAATGTAAGAATAATTTTCTAGTACAGATGTTATGTGGTGCTGAGATCTCTTCTAAATGTAATAGCGTCAAGAGGGATAAGGAGTGCAGAGGCACTTCTGGTTTGCTTTTTAGGTTATAAAAATTATATATAGGGTCTCTCTAATGTTTTAATAAACATTGAGAATTATTTTGAAACTGTTTATAAATTCTCCTTATACTTACCCAAATGAAGTGTACTAATAGACCTCAGCAAACAAGTCATGCTATCATCATCACCAATGACTTCAAGAGCGAGCATCTTGAGTGGGTTTGGATCAAGTTGTTAATGAGAGCCAGGGCAGAGGCTTAGGTCCCTGGATTTTCACTTCTTGAGACATGGAATCATGTACTGAATAAATCAAGTGTAAATGGCTTCATCCTAGCCTCCAATGATCAACACCAGAAAGTGACTGTGTATTTAACACAATCAGCAGGTTCCAACATCATGGCCTAGAAGCCCAGAATAGAAGGAAGGCAACAGTCCAGCTTTGAAGGGCATCCATATGTCAAGAATTCAGGGCACAAAGTAGGCATCAAAGACAAAATATCTAGTTACAGTTCTGGGCCTGACTTCATAGGCCAGTTACTAGCCCCCTCAACCTTGTCTCTCCCAGGAGAAGTAGTCTCTAGTATGTTCTGCTATTCCTACAGGGCTTTATTAAGGATTGCAGATTGTAGGAAGGGCACAAATGTTACAGACAGGTAGTTTTTTCCCTCCTGACATTTATACATCAAGAGGCCTAAAACACAACCTCAGAAGTCTCCATAAACTACCAAAGAAAGGATTGAGGCAACTCACTAACAACCCCCACATAGAGAGATACAGTCAGTCAGTGTAGTCTACTCAATTTCTTTCTCAAAGAGTGCCAGTTCAGAAAAACATGATTACTGTTCAAGAAGAATAAATACGTGAAGGAGAAAAGAGAAACCCTTGCTCCTGACTCACTTTTCATACATTTGATATAACTACTATATTGAAGCATGCTTGATAAAGATTAACGAAATAAAATGATAACACCATTAAAAGGGCCTAGTGCCAGGCACATAATAAGCACTCAATAAATATTGGATTTCATGTCTTATCAGTAAGAAAATCCAATTGAGCATAGTAAGAGAAAGCATGGATTTTAAACAAAGGGAGGGCATGTACATTTTTTGACACATGTAAAATTAAATGATAGCACAACTGGCCCAAATTGAGAACCTCCTAGAAAAACAGAGTCCTAGAAATACCTTTACAGAGTAACAGGGACTTGCCTTGACTTTATAAGAAAGGATTAGGAACATTTGTTTATTTTTTAGAAGACTGCCCTTTGGGGACCTAGAATGAGATATGAAGCTACCAGTCATGGGCTGATTGTCCCCAAATTTGGGGTTGTTTAGGGTAAGCCATCTTGGGTTTTAAACTGGCTATTCCGGATTATTCCCTTAACTAAAACAAGACGGCCCCCTACCTTTGCTGAGAGGTCTCAGAATCCCCGAAGTCTGGCAGCCTCCACTAAGCCAGCTGCTGTTTGCAGGATTCTGAGGATCTGGGACTTCCCAGGTGTCAGAAGCAAACAATAGATCACAGCTGGCATTAATTGGCAGCACCCTGGCTGGCAGTCTCAGCAGAGAGAGGCCAAACACTGAACAGGCCACAGAGAGAGGGCTCCCCTCACTCAGCTAATATTAATTGAAATGTCTTCGTGGAATGCTGTTTTGCACATTGCAATGAAAACAGTTTGTTTTTAGGATTTAAACATCCCTCCACTGTGTTTGCAATCTGAACACTACAGCATGTGTTAAAACATGAGATCCAGGGAGGCAAACTGACTATAAACAGAGTATGTTGGGAGCTAGAGGGTGGGGTGGGGATGGGGGGAAGCCAGGTCTTTTGCAATTTTCAAGCTCAATGAAGTGCATAGGTGTGATAATGCAGCGTAAGCAAGGGAAAAGAAAGAAATTTAAACTTCAGAGGAATTATTTTTCACTGTTTTTTGTTGTTGGTAAGAAACCCTTGAAAAGGAAAAATGATTTAAATCCATGGCTTTTCCCTGGTTACTGCCCTCTTAAAATCCTAGGCCATCATGCTAAATATTATCCTGGTTATCTAGGCCAATAGTCCCAATCCATCTAGTTAAAAGATAGCAAGGAATGTGGTTCAGGGCCAGTAATGCAGATTAGTATGCTAATGTTGTTCTAAGGGTAGCATTGTTAAATAAACCTGAGATATCCCTGGAATCAAACTGAGCGCACTATGCTAACCCATGTGTATCATTTAGGATTATACACGGACTGTTAAGAATACAGAACAATTGCTTCACATTTCTCTATGCTGGTGTCAACTCCCTATCGTATCTGAGAACAACACCCATATCTCGTCCTCAGCTACTGGCATTTGTCATGAATTCCTATTGACCTTTTGTCAGAAAAGCCTGAGGATGATTTTATTTTTATCTTTTCACAGTCTTCAGCATGTGATGATTAATTCCGAAGTATACGGGGCCCAACACCATGCTAGATATTATGGGAAGTTGAACAAAAAGCAGAAAACTCAGTTCCTACTTGGAAAATCAAAACGCATTGCCACGACACAATTAGAAAACCTAGAGGACAATCACAACTCGCTGGTATGACCTGAATGCATCAGGGCCACAGAGATAGAAAATAAGGCAAATGCATCTGTGCATTTACTTAAGTCAGCAAAGACTTCACATAAAACATAAATTTGGGTTTTGAAGAAAATGTAGGATTTAGATGAGAAGAAAAATTTCAAATCAGTTAAAGCAGGGGAAAAACTTTGATAAACAAGCTCAAAAGAGGGTAAGCAGAGGGGGAAAAACGTGCTGGCTAGAAAAGAGGATATTCCCAGCTCATTATAACAACAGAGAAGGCTTGAAGCTGTGGTTATGCTAAAATATCTAAGATTTTACAGATAGAAACACTGAACATTAGGAAACAGTTAAGTAAATCCAACACAAAGTTTGAATCCAGCCAGTGTTGACATGTCACAACAAAAGAACTAAACAGGGTAATAAGAGCTAATTTCGGAGTAGTATTCACGTAAGTCCCAGGCCACCTTGAAGAGTTGGCTGTTCAGGACTCCTTCTCCAGTTCTTCTTTTGGCACCATTAATCACAATTTCTAAGCAGGTGCAAACATCTCCTTAGTGTTCTTCAGCCACCCACGACCCATTCCTCATTTCCTCTCTCTTATTTTTCTCCCACTTTTCCCTTCCTTCTCATATTCAAAGTACAGAGGAGAAAACAAATTCAGAACATTTTTTTCTGTCTCTCAAACCAATCCTATTCCTAATTTGGCACATAAAATATCTTGATCTGGCGGGCCGCGGTGGCTCAGCGGGCAAAGTGCTTGCCTGCTATGCCGGAGGACCTCGGTTCGATTCCCGGCCCCAGCCCATGTAACAAAAACGGAGAAACAGAATACAATAAAACAAGAAAATGTTTAAAGATGTTTCCCTTTCTTCCTTCCTTCCTTCCTTCTATCCTTCCTTCCTTCTCTCTGTCTTTCCTTTAAAAAAAAAAAAAAAAAAAAAATATCTTGATCTAAGTTTCCACAACCACAATACCTACAGCCAGTGTGCTGTGAGGAGCAAATTTCCTATAACTAAAAACATTTTGCCAGATTTCAATGAACAGACTGCCATGCAAAGAATGAAAACCATTACCTTAAAAATATAAGCAAGTGCCTTCATGGACATACTCTTAAGTTGATGTGGGAACACAATGTATCTTAGGTTGGAAAAAAAGCCCTATTTAAATTAAAATTTCAGGTCAGACATGAAACTTGGTCTACTCTTTATCCCCCAAAAAATTATATTATTTTGGGTGAGCCATTGTCTAGCCAATCATCTCCTGTGATAATCCTTCCCACCTACTGAATATCAGCCACACGGGTGAGGGGACTTAAGATGAGTTTATTGCTATAGTTTCTAACACTCAAAACTATGAGCTAAACAAACACAACAGCAGGTGTTTTAGAAATGGGAGCATTAACAACACACTATACTAATACATTGAAACGCGCTCTCTGGGGAACAGACTTAACTCATAAATTGTTGATTCTTTTTTATCATAGTGAATATACCTAGTGGTAGAAATGAACTCACACATCATTCTCGATCGATGTGCTTAAAACCCTGTCAATCTGGCTATTAACAAATAGGAAAGGAATCATTGCTTTGAAATAGATCTCTTGAAGAAAGGACAGGCATGTGAAGATTCTACCTTTTCATAGTAGGTGGCAAGCTCTCCTGGATTTAAGCACTGCAATGGGCAAATGGCAAAATCTCATTTATTTATTTATTTATTTTTAAATTTCACTCTGCTTGTACTCCTGATAAGCTACCTACATGAACTCAGGCAAGTTCTTAAGCGTTCAGAGCTCATTACTTATGACCTAATAAACAAAAAGGTGCGAGAATCAGAGTGGAAATTGGAGCTTCAAGTCAATCTGAGAGATTTTACTCAGGAATGCATCAGATTAAGGCAAGCTCTTACCAAACAAAGATAATGCAGAAAGGAAATCATACAATTATAGAATTTTAAAGCCAGAAACAACCTCAGAGCTTATCGAGTCCCACCTGCTCGTCGTGCAAATGATGGACTTGATATCTGGAAAGAATAAATAAGATGCCCAAAGCCACACAGCCAAGTTATGCAGCCTTGACAGAAGCCAAGAACTGAAGCAACACAACACATGCACACAAGCACACAAATTCAGGTACACACACACATATATGTACACGCCCAAATTAAAATGTTCAAAAGAATTATTTTTTCTTTCATAGATAATATTTGTGCTACAGGAACATTACTGGCAACATAATATATCCCATCCTTTTCCTCCTTTGATATCCATCATTAAATTGGAGGTGTTTGACTGCAAAAGTGGGTCTGCTCCCAAAGCAAACCAAATAACGCTTACTCCTAGTGCTCTAAGATTCTCCTGGTTCCTTGCTGACTTGCTGACTATGGAGATGCAAAAATAAAAAAGTGAAAGAAAAAGTCATCACTACTATTTAGCTCCCAGTCCAGAGAAAAAATTGTACAAACATAAAATCACTGTGAGGTAAATGAAATATTTTCTGTAATTTGTTAATTTTGTTTTATAACAGTTATAAATTCTATACAAGTTGCTATAACAAAAGGAACTTTTTTTTTTAGAATAAAATGTCTGCTTGTATTATACTTAATTCCAATAATTCAAAACATGTAGGGTCTTTTAAATCAAACTAACAATATTAAACTAATCTCGTCTGCTGCAGATTTGCATAAATTAAGTGACCTTGAATTTTTATAACATCTGCATTTTTTTATTTTAATGCAATTTTATTGATATATATTATACATTCATGTACCATGGAATCATCCAAAGTATATAATCAATGGTTCACAGTTTCATCATATACCTATGCATTTGTCATCACAATACATTTTTTTTCTTTCTTTGTGAAAAATAACATATACAAAAAAAGCAATAAATTCCAAAGCACACCGCAACAATTAGTTGTAGAACAAATTTCAGAGTTTGGTATGGGTTACAATTCCACAAGTTTAGGTTTTTACTGCTAGCTGCTCCAAGACACTGGAGACTAAAAGAAATATCAATATAATGATGCAGAAATCACAATCATTTGTTAAATCCTATCTTCTCTATTATAACTCCTCCTCCTCCTTTGATCGTTCTCCCAATCTTTAGGGGTATTTGAGCTCTGCTTATTCTAACTTTTTCATGTTGGAAAGGGCTGCTGATCATACGGGATAAGGGATGGAACAGTTGATGCTCTGGAAAAGTTGGCCCTTTTGCATTTCAGGACTTATCAGGAACCCATTTGGGGGTTGTAGGTTTCTAGAGCATGGGATCTTTATAGAATCTGATATAAAGCCCTAGGTTTTCTTTAGGGTCAGCAAGAATACTTTTGGTTGGGTTTTGGCAAACTATAAAAGGTAGCAATGTCTAACTGAAGCTTGCGGAAGAGTAGCCTCCAGAGTAGCTTCTCGACTCTACTTGAAGGGGGACACTTGTATTTGTTGCAATTATTTACTAGGCAATGTAACCTATTTTCACATTCTCCTTAATAAAAAAAGTATTAGTTTTCATATTTTGAACTATTAGTAAAAAAGAGATTGAGTTTGTCTGAAACTCTTTATTTATTTGGTTCTCTCTCTCTTCTACCATGTTTGCAAGTTTCTCCTGTCCTAAAGTAAGTCATCTTCCTATCCTTTTTTGCTCTCTTACTCCTGCTGTATCTTTCTCTAACCACTCCCTTAAAGAAGGAATCTATGTCTGCAATACCACTTTTTACCATTTACTTCTCCAAACTAGTGTCTTTCAGGCCACTCTTCAACATCTCTCTATCGAATCTGTTTCACAGTAACGTCCAGATTGCCAATCAAAAGACCTCTTCTCAATTCTCGTTCTCCTGGATATTCTATGCTCGGTGCTGACCACCTTCTTCTGGGAACTTCCTGGTTTCATGGCTCCCCTGATGTCATGAACATCTTTGCAACCTCTTGCTGGTTCTGCTGGTTCGTCCCCCACCACCTGCCCATCCACTCAGCCTCACTAACGATCTTATCCCCCACACCCACCCTGGTTTCATCTGCACCAGCAGTTCTCAAAAGGGACAATTTAATCTCTAGGAGATTAGACAATGATTGAAAACAGTTTTAGTTCTCACAGCCTGGCAGCAGGGTGGGGTGGAAAATGGCCTCTGGCATCTAGAGGGTAGAGGGCAGAGATGCTGCTAAACAAAAGGTACAGGACAGCCTCCCACAATGAAGAATTACTCAGCTCAAAATGTCAATAATCTCCAATAATCCAATAATCTCCTGACTGACATGATTGGCCCAGCCTCTCCCCAGTCCACTCCATTCTTTTACAGCAGCCATACAACAACCACAGTTCTTGCCCTTCCTCTTCTACTTAAGAATTGCCATTGGCTCTTACTGCCCTAGAGGAAGAACTCGTAACCTGCAGTTCATGGACAGGTTGCAGGGAGGGAATGGAATGGGACTAGAGAGATTTCCATGCATCACTTAAGTTTTATATAAGATAAGCGCATGGTGCCTTTATCTGAAAAGCACATTAACAACTCTCATTAGGTTCTCTAGAACAGTGAATCTCAAATTTTAACATAGGTTTTAATCTCCTGGGGAACTTGATAAAGCACAGGTTGTTGGGTTCCATCATAGTTTCTAATTCAGTAGGTCTCAAAATGGGCCTGTGGGTTTATATCTCTACCAAATACTCAGCTAACACCAATGCTGCTAATCCTGGGACCATGCTTTAAGAACCACTGCTTTGTATTGAAATCATGGGTCATTTGATAAAAAGACTTAACGTCTGGGTTCCATTACCAGAGATTCTTATTTAATTGGTATGAAGTGAGGCCTGGGCTTCAGGATTATTTTAATTTGCCTAGACGATTTAATGTGCAACAAAATGCTCTAAAGCATCCATGGCCCAATAGAGTTATAGTTGCTTAACAGAGAACTTCCCAGTCTGGCTTTCACCTGCCTTTCAGATTCCTCCCCCACTCCCTCCATCACCTGACATCTTGACCCTCTAATTGTCCACATCAATTAGAAATCCCAAATCACACTGCGAACTCTCTTCCCATTGTGCATTTGTTCATATGCTTCCTTCTTCCAGGAATGCCTTTCCCCAAACTTTCTGCCTTTTCCTTCAGAGGAGGAGCAGGTAAATGTTACCTGCATTGAATCTCTGAGACCCAAACCCAAACACCACCAGGGCAAAATAATCACTTTCTACTTCATGCTCCGATAGCACTTAATTAATACTTCTATTTTTTTTAACATTGCACATTGAAATTAGTTGCTTACAAGCCAGTGTCTCATTAGATTGTGAGTTCCTGGAGGACTCGTAATGTCTGGTGCCTCACACAGCACCTGACACAGAGCAGGCAATCAATATGTCATACTAGTTCACTCGTCCATTCATTTAATTAGGCAAAGGGAAGTCTCTAGTTGCTGTCCTGGTTTTTTCTGTTTTAAGACTTTTCTGTATTTTTAATAGCAAACAAATTTCTGGAGAGTGAAAGTTCTTTGAATGAGTGAGAACCATTTCTAAATGGTTACGAAAGTAAGAAAGGGAGTTGTGCATGCAAGACTGACCTCAGTGTTTAATTTAACATATTCAAATGCTTAAAATTCTCAGTGGTAAACCTGCAAACAACTACTTAAAAGAGTGAGTGTGGCGGGAGAAGTGACTATAAAAATGTCATGTTAGGAAAGCATTGATCTGTTTCCCTGGATCTAATTGTTGCCCTGTGTAACTCAAGGGGAATTCTCACAGTGAATTACATGGGATGCGAATCGGGCCCAGATGTGTTCCCTGGTCTTCTCAGCTTGGTTGCCAATAAACTTTTTTTATGGTTTCTCTCCCTTGCCCTCCTAGAATAGCCAGAGATAAATAAATTACATTCTACCCCTCAAAAAATTTACCATACAATACAAATC
The DNA here is from genome assembly GCF_023851605.1 of Tamandua tetradactyla. Lineage (NCBI taxonomy): Eukaryota > Metazoa > Chordata > Mammalia > Pilosa > Myrmecophagidae > Tamandua > Tamandua tetradactyla. The sequence goes on from NC_135350.1 coordinate 11,933,431, forward strand.
AATTTTCTACTATGTCGTAGTTTAAAAGAGGATGAATTAGGGGGGAAAAATTGATAATTTCAAATTTTTATGGAATGCTAGCAAAGCTGTGTTTATGGATGTGAAGCAGCCAAAGCAGCATTTTGAAAGAGGAACAAAACACTTAGTGACTGACTGATGAATGTGAGAAAAGAAATAAAATGCAGTGGAGTTATTATGACTAAGGTCCTTTTAATGGAGTCAGGAGGCCAATCAGGCCACGCGTTTGCATTTCTCAGCCAGATATCACAAAATGCTGAGGTGTGCAGGCCGAAAGCATCAATGTAGCTAAAACATCTGGACACCAGGAACAAACTACAAGATAAAGAAATCAGTAAGCTGTCTAACTTGAAGGATATTTGAAAAGCTCCAAATATCCACCAATCATAATTCTTTGCAGAAAACATTTAATCTTCTCTTCTTTTAAAACCCCTTGTTTGAAAGTCTCCAGACAGTATACTACACTAGGTTGCATGACCAGAATTGCAATTCTAAGTCCCCAAATAAATGCTTCTGTTGCCTTGCAGTGTGTAATTTCGCGATCGACAAATGTGACACTTTCTACAGTCATTTTTCTTTGTCATATTCCCAGCTGACGGTAGCAAACTTACAGAGAATTTTAAGAGTTGGACCACCATCACTTTTCACATTAAAATTGTTATTGATCTCATTCAACAGAGTCCTGCTACTTTTTGCCCCCAAGTTTAAATATCTAGAAATTCATTTATCATTTCCCTTTGATGCTTCTTTGCCTCCTTAAATAACTTTTTTGTGCTTTTTAACTCTATTTGCTAAGGATAGATAGAACACAAAAGGGAAAAGAATCTAATTTTCAGTTTTCATGGAAACTCTTCTATAGTGTGTGAAGGTGTGTGTGTCTGTGTGTATCCTCTACCATCTGAGAAAACTTAGTGAACTCTGAAGCATTATCGATTTGGATCCAAAAGAAACCATTGTTTTATAAGAATACCGCGATCCAATTATAGGTTACAGGTAGCCTAATTTTGATACTGGTGACTCCAAACCAACACTTTATACAATGTCCGTTTCTTATTGACTATAAATGAATCCCCAATGAAAATGAATCTTCTCTGACAGTTTTTCTGAATTGTAAAAGTTCTTTTGGCTAAATCTAAGGCCCATGGTTATAGCATCTTGCATCAGACTTTAAAATAAGCATGAGAATTCAAGATGCTCTTTTTTCTCTATGTCCCCACCTCCTCCTCACCACCCCAAGGCACATGAAGAATAAATTTAATTATTTAATTTAACAAATTTAATTACCACACTGGAAACTCCCTATGACATTGTCCTCAGGCGCCCATTTACCAAGACACCACATATAGGTGAAAAGTTTTCAAATGAGATTCTTTGGTAGTTACACTAAATTTCCTTGGACAATACCCCAAATAGACTCAGCATACCCTGAATTCCAAGCAAGAACAATTTAGTTAATTTTGTAACAAGGATGTCATCTACTAGCCTAACTCACAGTGGATGAATGTGTAGTTAGTAGAATATGTTCTCTCAAGGTAAAATTAAATTTAGTCAGGGTGAGTGTTTTGATTATGCTGCTCTATAGATAAAAACATTCCTCCTTTGGGAAATGGATTGAATACTAAATGAGTTCACGCGGGAATATTTCAGTAGTTATAATTGCGACTACTGAACTATATTTAAATACAAAAATATATGGACTTTCTCCCAAAAATTGTAGGTAGAATGTCTTGCTAACACTTTCTTAACCTTGGGAAACCTAAAACTAACCTTACTTTAGTGACTAAGATATTTTCAAACAGTCAAAAATTACCAACTTCATAGTGCAGAGTAATTCTGAAAGAAAATCCTTGATGCACTAGAAAACATTTTTAAAGGATTTTTTATTCAAACTATAAATCCTTGCAAATTACTTTGATAACCAGTGAAATGTCGCTTCATTTGAAATTCATTACTGCTAAAATCTAGAATCTTCCAAATACCCACAAGAAAAATAAATCTGAATAATTAAGGCAGAATTTCCATTGCTTTCTCCTGATATAAAATTTAGAATGTGAGAGACCAATATTATAAATGTTGTGAGAATCCTGAGGTCTTTCAAATTTGCATTTTTTTTCTGTTTCTCTGTTAAAAAAAAAAAACTGGCTATAATTCGATCAAAAATTTTAGACCCAGATGTTAAAACTTCCTGTATTGGTAACTATGAATTGTTTAGGAGTTCCTAAATTTCTTTCATTGAGGCTGGAAAAGCAGTAAATTTTGTTTGGTTACTCTTTCATTTCTAAGAATAACTTGATAGTTATTAAACAGAGACATTGTTTTTTGCTGTTTACTAATGCGCTGACTCCTCAGAAATTCTTTCTTAAGCTGTGCCCCCTATGCATTCAGAGACTTAAAGACATCGATTGCCTTAGGGAAGGGCTGATACTTTGAAGAAGGGAACAAAAGAGCCAAATCCTTGGCTTTGGAGTTTCAAAGGCTAAGATACAGGCACAGGACAAAAAGATCAAGAATGATAAGTCCGCTCAGTCAGAACCAGTTTTTCCTACCCACCCACCCCCAGATAGATGAAGTTTGACACTATAAAGGAGAAAGGTGCAGCATGCAACAGGAAACATTTGAGTTGGAGTTGCTTTGGGTTTCTGAGTAAGTAGAGGGTTGAAAACGGTAGAACTTCTACGTAGATTTTATTTGTGAAGAAAAAGACATTGTGGTGGAAGTCAGGAAGCCAAGTAGCCGAGGATCCCCAGCCCCAAGCTTGGTACAGGGGTACTAGAATAGAAATGGCTGAATGGAAAGAATGGGCAAAAGATGTCTGATAGCTCCATGGACGTCCAGAGAAGTTCAAAAGAACAGAGAAATGTGTCTTATTCCTGAAGTAGCTCAGAGAGTGAAAGCTGAGAGCAACTGAGAGAATGAAGATCATTAGGGTTTAGAAAGGGATCTACTCTACCCCATGAGGTCAGCACACCTTCCCAGCACGAGAAAGCTAAAGTGGTCATTGCCCAGATGTCCCTAAAGATTGAGAGAATGATCATATGAGAGGAGGATATGTAACTAAAAAATTAGGATTTAACAAATGATTATGACTACTGACTCATTATAGATATTTCTTCTTTGCTCCTACTATATCAAAACAGCCAGAATGAAATACCTGAAATTGTTGAGCTTTAATCCAATAGACTTGATTTTGATAATGATCATTGTATAACTGCATGCAACTATGTGATTGTTAAAACTTTGTGACTAACACTCCTTATATCCAATGTTTGGACAGATGTGTAATAAAAAAGACATGCATGAAAATAATAACAATAATAATAATAATGTCAGGAATATGGGGGAGAATACCCTTACGTAATCTATGGACAATAGTAACGGTACTACTATAACACTCTTTCATCAATTGTAACAAATGCAACCACTGTTTAAAAAATGGTACAATTACCAAAAAAAGTGTTATTGTCAATTGTAACAAATTTTCCACACCAATCAGAGTGTTGGTGTGGGCTTATATATGGGAGTATTTTATGCATGATCACCTATAAACCCACAACTTCTCTAATAATTAGTTTTTTTAGGAAAGGGATCTAAGTAGATCTATAGCCAGAAATGCAATGAAATGTAGGTGTCTCAGAAGATGCCAGTAGGAAGAGAGGACAACCCCCAAGTCTTGTACTTTGTAACCTCCCAATAAGTAGTTTGAAACCTGGAAATTCAAGTGGAGGTCTTGAATAGGCTGGATTCCTAGTGAAACACACAATCGTGGATCACAGGTAAGACATGTGGACCTACAGTGTTAACCCAATACCAAGTGCAAGGGTGGTTCAGTAGTGGAATGCTTGCCTTCCATGTGGGAGACCCGGGTTCGATTCCTGGACCATGCACCCCAACCCCCAAAAAATAGTGATGAAAGAACACTCATACCCAAATTGGATTTAAGAGTTTCTGATTCAAAACACTGAACCACTGTACTTTACCAGAGTAAGAGTGAGTCATTTATATATCATTCAATAAATAGTCATTTACATCATCATTTTGTAAAAAACATGACTCTATGCCAAAATAAATTCCAGATGAATCAATGTTGTTAAATTACAAAATAAAATCATAAAAGTATTAACAGAAAACACTGAGAAATATTTCTTTAATTTTGTAATGTGAAAGGCCTTCCTAAGCATGACACAAAATCCAGGAACTTAAGGAAACACCAAAAAATATAAACAAATTATAAGACCAATGGCAAAAAGAAAGAAAAAATTCTGTTTCATATTTCAGTCATTAAAGGGCTAACTTTCTAATTGTACAACTTAGTAAGAAAAAAGATGAGGGGTCAAAGAATAATAGAAAAATAAGTAACAAATGTAAATAAGCAATTCACAGAAATAGAAATAAAATGACCACAAATTTCCAAAAGGATTCCCAATCTGACCAGTAATTACAGAAATATAAATTAGACGTAATTTTTGACCTACCAAACTGGCAAAGTTTCTAAAGTTTAGTAATACCAGTATTGATGAATCTCTGGAGAAAGAGGTTATGAGGAAGTCAGACTTGTTAGTAGGAGTTTAATAACTGGTATAAACTTGCTGAGTGCAATTTAGTAATCATAATCAAATTCAACAACGAATATATATCCTTTGACTCAGCAATTCCTCTACCAGAAATTGACTCTACTGAAAAAATAATGTTCCCACTCATTATAATGCTTTTTACAGAATTATTTATAATAAGTGTAAGTGGGAAAAGAATAAAAGAATCCAAAGGCTTTTTAATAAGGATGTGGTGCAAATATATTTTGATGTAGTCATAAAACAATACACCACGCAGCAATTAAAAAGATAAAGTATGTCTCTATGGACACATATGGAAGGGCTCTAAGCCATTTGAGTAAGTGAAAAAGCAATGCAGAAAACAGTGATTATAACACAATCCCATTTGTAAAGACTTTCACACACACACACACACCCCACACACACAGTATCTGTGCTGATAAATGCAATTATATTTTTCTACCAAAACAATGTTGAGTGATAATCTTTGAAGAGATTACTGAGCACAGGAGAGGTGGCCTGAAATGGAAAGAGTTTAGCTCTCATAGTTTTCTGCACTCTCTCTGCAAACACATTTTTATTTTCATTTAAAAAAAAACAGATATTGGAGTTGTTTTGTTATTTTCGGTTTAAAATTAAAAACCACATTTCAGTAGGTAAGATGCACCCCTAGAGACCAGACAGCTGCAGCTGCCAGCAGGGAGAGAATTTTGTCAGGCTTAACATATTTCCAAATTGCTGATTTTGTTATTACAAATACCTGATTTCATTTTTTTTTTTCCGGGGGTGATTTCATTTTAATATCCCAAGTGACTTCTGTGAACCCTAACTCAAAAACCTAAGTAAAGATCAGTGTTCTGTAGGGGTTCACCACTTGTGGTCAGTCTCTAATTCTGTCCATTGGTAAAAAAAAAGTACACATATTTCTAAGCCCCGTTTTCTTGTGTGTTAGCATAGGAATGTGGAGCATAACAAAAGCAGTGAAGACACATCACCTGTTTTGGGGCAGGCAAATAAATCATGCATGCGTCACTCCTCCTGGGGCCCAGGCCTAAATTCCACCAGCCCTCCAATCTCAACACAGATGCCACTTTCTCACAGAGGCATTCCCTGTCCCCCTGTCTTAGGTGCCTCTCACCTACACACTCCTTCTTGTTGACTCTCTTGGCTGCCTATTGGATTGCTTCTTGGCTCATATCATGAATTGCAGTTATTTTTATTCATTTGTCTGTGACATTGTTTTTTGCCTGTCTTCCTCACTGGAATGCAAAGCTGCAGGTGAGCAGTACCAAGGCCAACTTGTCTATCACTCTATTTTAATGGCTACTTAGTAAAGTCTGGGCACACGAACACAGATGCTTGTTATAGAAAGCAAAAATATGATAGTTATGTTTATGCGTGTGTGTGTGGATATGTGGATGTATATATGGAGAAAGATTATATAATATTAACAATAGTTAGGTTTATTGAGTGTGTACTATGTGTACTATTGTAAATATCTGTATGTTATATTCAAAACAACTGTATTAAGGAGATTCTATTATACCTAATTTATAGTTGAGGAAACTGAAGGGTAAAAAGTTTCAGTAACTTGACCAAAGCCACACCCAGCTATGAAGATAGATAAACCTATAATATAATATAATATAATATATATGAATATTATATAGGTGTATATATGTATATATCAGCTATAGTGTACATATATATCAGCTATGTATAGCATATATAGCAGCTATATATATATATATATATATATATGACTATATGTGTAAAATATGTAGTCGAAATTTGTTTTTCTCATTTTAGCTTCAATCTTGAAATAGAATCAAAAGGAAATGAGCACTCTACCCCTAGCAAAGCACCAAAAGAATCACTAAATTAAAACTCTGAATCCTATTTCTCTTTTGAGATAGGATGAGAAAGCACATTTCTCATGAATACTGAGGGAGAACTTCCTTATACCTCCATCCTATGTTTTTCCACATTGGGAAAAGTACATCAATTCTTTGCAGAAACCCCACAAGCAGCTTCCATGGTCCATCATGTGCACACTTTGGTATATCTACAAAGGACTCCAGGGAAGGCAAGAGCAATCAGTGATCCATTCTATTGTATGCAGAACATAATTGTCACTTCACTATTTATATCTGGCCATGTGGTTATGTAGTGTCATCATTATCATCAGCAGGAGCAACAGAAATAATTCTGAAGCATACCACTTGCTATTTTGAAAAGATAACATGAAAGCTGACCCCTTTTTTTTTATGGATTTTGCAGTAAAAGAAGATAGTGGGGATGATAAAACAAAAACAAGGGACTTTTTCTATGAAAGTACAATGAGAATGGATTGAAATAAATGGATGAAAGCAAAAGAAAAATTAATTTACCATAACGAAAGTATCCTAAAATTCATCATTGAATATTTGTTTCTTTTCTTTTGTCTTCCATACACATATCTCAAGGCTCTGTAAACTGATATTGTGGCCTATAAAAGGCACACTAATTATAACTACGGCTATGTATTTATTTCTCTTACCCAGTGGCTTCATTCACACCAGCTAAGGAAATCAGGATAGCAACCCCCACTAAAAAAAAAAAAGAAATTGTTACTAATAGCACTCTCTGAATTTATTTCTCCAGTGAAGTTTAATTATGGATTTGAAACAATGAAAGAATCAAATTGTAAACATACCAAGTAAACTACTTAAAACTTTCTAATATTCATGAGTAGATTAACAATCAATCCATATCATTTTAGACTAGTGGTTCTTAACTGGGGGCAATTTTGCAATTTGGGACATTTGGCAATATCTGGAGACATATTTGATTGTCACCACTTGGGGTGCTGGCAGAAAGGGGAAAGAGAGGAGTGCAGCTGTCATTTAGTATGTCTTACAATGCAGCCCTCACAACAAAGAGTTACCCAATCCTAACCAAGCCCATGTATTCAGCAAATATTTTTTGAGTTCTTTCTATGTTCCTGTACTGTTCTGGGAACTGGGGATACGGTAGTGAACAAAACTGCCCTCACTGAGATTATATTCTCCTGGAAGATGTGGACAATAATCAAGTAAAAAAATAAAACTGTGTTGTCACAGTTCAGAGTCCTCAGGTAGAAGACTTTGAGATGGAGTTTGCAAGTCAGAAGTTTATTGAGGAGTGCTCTTACAATCAACACCTATGGAATATTGATGAGTGAAGTGAATGAAGCAGAATTGGGCCAAGACAGAAGATGAACTGTGAAGAAGTCTAACAAAAACCACAGTAGAGTCTTTAAGAACCTCTAGAGCTGAGATGTCTCTTCAGAGTTGTCCTCCATTCAGGTAAAGGTTCCAGACCAGTCGTTAGATGTGGGCTGCCTTCAGAAAGGGAAATGTAGTTGGATGCAGCAATTTCCTGAGCCAATGGTGATGTTCACAGAGGAATTCAGCTGAAAGCTGCCAACCATCAACAATCCCATCAATTAGGGAATGAATGCTTCAGTTCTGTGGGGGAATTTATTACTTTACAAGCTTATGGTCCTGAGGCTGTGAAAGTGTTCAAATCAAGGCATCATCAAGATGATACCTTCTTCTTGACTACTAGCTGCTAGCAATCCTGGACTCTTCTATCGCATGGCAAGGCAAATGGCAGCGTCTGCTGGTATCTCCCTTCTTTTCTGGGTTTGGTTGTTTCAGCTTGTTCCTTCCATGGGTTTGTCTCTCTCTTTTTGTGTCAATTTAATTCTCTTTATGAAGGTCTCCTGTAAGAAGATTAAGGACCACCCTGAATGAGATGGGTCACATCTTAACATAAATTATGATCTTACTTACCAAAAGATCCTACTTACAATGACTCTACACTGACCAGAATGGATTAACTTTAAGAAGATACATTCCTTGGGAACATACAGCTTCAAACCAGCACAGTAAATCTAAGGAAAATGGATGAAAAATATATTCATATATAAATGAGAAGACATTCAATATGGTACAAAACAAAAAAGCAAATAAATACAAAAACAGGCATCAATGGAAGTAAGGGGCCAAACAATTGTGACTTACAAAGGCTAAATAGTAAAATGGCATAAGAAAGTCCTTTTCCTCTTTTTAATGTAAGTATTTAGAGCTATAAAAAGACTTCTTTTTTAGGTCAAATCTGAGACCTAACCTCAAAGCTGGAAGAACTAGAAAAAGAAGAGTAAACTAAACCCAAAATGTGTAGAAGGAAGCAAATAACAAAGATCAGAATGGAGAAAAATGAAATAGAAGGCAAAAAAACAACAACTATAGAATCAATAAAACCAAAAGTTCATTATTTGAAAAGATCAATAAACATTCAACCAGACTGACAAAGAAAAGAGAGAGAGAATATAAATAATGAAAATCGAAATAAAAGGGGGGCATTAGTACAGCCCCTGCTGAAATAAAAAGGACTATAAAAGAATACTATGAACAATTGCATAACAACAAATTAGATAATCTCGATGGAACAGACAAATTCTTTAAAACACACAACTACCTACATTGACTCAAAAAAAGATAGAATATGTGAACAAACCCCAGTAAAGAGATTGAATCAGTCATCAAAAACCTCCCAACAAAGAAAGCCCAGGATCAGACAGCTTTACAGGGGAATTCTACCAAACGTTCCAAGAAGATTTAACACATTCTATTCAAATACTTCTAAAAAATCGAAGAGCAGGAAACATCATTATTCATTCTACCAGGTCAACATCACCCTCATACCAAACCAGATAAGATACTACAGACCAATATCTCTCATGAATATAGGTGCAAAAAATCCTCAACAAAATACTTACAAATTGAATCCAACAGCTCATTAAAAGAATTATACATCATGGTCAAGTGGGATTTATCCTTCATGGGGATAGTTCAACCTCAAGGGTGGTTCAACATAAGAAAATTAATCAGCATAATACATTGCATTAACAAAATGGAGGGAAAAACTCATGATTACTTTGATTAATAAAGAAAACGCATTTGACAAAATTCAGTACCCTTTTTTGATAAAACCGCTTAGAACACTGGGAATAGAAGGAAACTTCCTCAGCATGATAAAAGGAATCTATGAAAAAGCCACAGGTAGCATCCTACTTAATGGTGAAAAACTGAAATTTCCATTCTAAGATCAGGAACAACTCAAGGGTGCCCAGTGTTACCAATATTATTCAACGTTGTACTGGAAGTTCACATCACAGCAATTAAGCAAGAAAAAGAAATGAAAGGCATTCAAAAAGAAGTAAAACTTTTACTATTTGCAGATGATATCCTATATAACAGAAAATCCTAAAAAAATCTACAAAGCTTCTAAAGCTAATAAATGAGTTCAGCAAAGTTGCAGGATATAAGAGCAACTCCCCAAATCAGTAGTGTTTTTACACACAAGCAATGAACCCTCAGAAGAAAAAATCAAGAAAAAAATTCCATTCGTAAAGCAACTGAAACAATAAAATATCTAAGGATAGATTTAACCAAGGATATAAAGCACTTGTGCACAGAAAGCTATAAAACATTGCTAAAATTAATCAAAGAGGACCTAAATAAATTGAAGGACATTCCATGTTCATGGTAATTTCTATTATGATGTCAAACCTTCTCAAAGTAATTTATAGATTCAATGAAATGCCAAATGAAATTACAACAAACTTTGCAGAAATGGAAAAGCCAATCATCAAATTTATATGAAAAAAAATTAATATGGACGAGCAAGGGGCTCTGAATAGCTAACACCATCCTGAAAAAGAAGAATGAAGTTGGAGGCTCATGCTTCTCAATCTTAAAACTCATTGCAAAGTCACAGTTCTCAAAAAAGTGTGGTGGGATATAGAATGGGGAAATACTTGATTTCCACAGTTCAGAATTCAGCTCTCACATTTATGGCCAACTTACTTTTACTAGGGGGCAAAGATCAGTCAATTGGGAAAGAATAGTCTCCTCAACAAATGGTTCTGAGAGAACTGGATCTCCATTTACAAAAATCCATATACAAAAATCAACTTAAAATTAATCAAAGATCTTAATGTAACAGAAGAAAACATGGGGAAGAATCTTCAGGACCTTGTGTTAGACAATGGTTTCTTAGACTTTATACCAAAGCACAGGCAAAAGAAAAAACAGATAAATGAGACCTCATCAAAATTAAAAACTTTTGTTCCTCAGAGGACTTTATCATGAAAGTAAAACAACAACCTACACAATGGGGAAAATATTTGGAAACCGCATATCTAATAAGGGATTAATATCCAGAATATATAAAGAAATCCTTCACTATTGATATTGGACACTATACATGGGGCCCAGTGAATGGAGATGGCTGAAAGATGCACTGACCGAGAGGTAGATTAGCAAATCATCGTGTAAATATATGATTGAGTATGGTGCTGCTACAAAAAGTAACAAAGTTGTGAGTTGTGCAATGATGTGAATGAACCTGTGGGATATTCGGTGAAGCAAAATAAGCCAGAAACACAATATTGTATGATCTCATTTAGAAAATACTTACAGGAAAACTGGGGCCTACATTGTAAGCTCTTATAACAGTCCCATTTAGCCCAGAGTGGTAATTGTTATTTCTGGATTTTGAGGAGCTGTTTTATACATGTATAACCTTCTATTTAGAGATAAAAAATGAAGCCGATCAGGTCAGGATTAAGGCATTCCAAAATACAGGGGTAAGGAAGACATTGCCTATATTTTAGAATGTCACCTTCTCTTTGAAACCAAAGGAAGAAAGTTTTATTATGTCCAGAACCTAAATTTTCTGTAACACATAATCTAACCCAACCTACTGGATAGATCATTTAAACAATCCAAACACAGGGAGCCCAGAATAAGAATAATTCTGTATAACAATCCTGTATATTAAGCAGATAATCCAAAAGCATTGGCAAAGTCCCTTGAGGGATGGGAAAAAAATTATGGAACAATTAAACTTTATCACCAGGGAAACCCCAGATACTGTGCCAAACTTTAAGGACTCTCAAGTCAAAAGGCCAAGCCCTTGATCTTGAGCTTGCTTTTGTGAAGCTTATGTATGAAGCAAGAAAGTTTAGCCTACCTACAGGTAAGAGTCACATCTGGAGGACCTCTTTTGCTGCTCAGATATGGCCTCTCTCTCTCTCTGTAAGCCCAACTCTGCAAGTGAAACCATTGCCCTCCCTGCTGGGTGGGACATGACATCCAGGGATGAAAGTCTCCCTGGCAGCGTGGGAGATGACTCCCAAGGATGAGCCTGACCCTGAAACTGTGGGATCAATAATGCCACCCTGATCAAAAGGGGAAAGAAATATAACAAATAAGGTTTCAGTGTCTGAGAGAGTTCAAATAGAGTCAAGAGGCTACACTGGAGGTCACGTTTACACATGCTTCAGTTAGACATTGCTACCTATCATAACTTGTCAGACCCCAACCAAAACCATTCCTGTCTGTGCTGGTTTGAATCTGTGGCGGACCCCAGAAAAGCCATGTCCTTTGCTCCTCATTCAGTATTGCTGGGTGGGAGCATTTTGATTGTTCCCATGAAGATGTGGCCCACCCAGTTGTGGGTGGTAACTTTTGATTAGATGATTTCCATGGACGTGTGTCTCCACCCATTGAAGGAGGAGTTGCTTACTGGAATACTTTAAAAGAGGAAACATTTTGGAGAGAGTCCCTTTTGTAGAGCCACAAGAAAGCCAGTGATGCTGCCATGTTCACCATGTGAACTTCAACGGCCTTCTTGAACCAAGGTGTCTTTCCTTGGATGCCTTAAATTGGACATTTTTATAGGCTTGTTTTAATTGGGACGTTTTCTCAACCTTAGAACTGTAAACTAGCAACTTATTAAATTCCCTCTTTTAAAAGCCATTCTGTTTCTGGTATATTGCATTCTGGCAGCTAGCAGACTAGAACACCGTCAATCATAAAGAATACCTAGGGCATTATATAAGATTCTACAAAAGTTCCATACACTAAGGTAACTTTCCAGAAACTTACCACCTCCATATGGGCCCTTGGACCAGATAAGTCCTGAAATGAAGATGAGCCAGCCTTTCTAGAACATAAGCTAGTTCCATCCCCCTATATCAACAGCCCATTCCAATATGAAAGCAATTTATTGCTTTTATGTAGATAAATATTTTTATAAATATTTTATGCATTTGTATTTTAAAGAAATGGAGGAGTATAATAGAAGAATGTAGAATTTAACAAATGAGTATGATTGCTGAATCATTATATTGATACTTTTTTATTGGTCTCCAGTGCCTTGAGAAGCTAGAAGAAAAATGAAAAATCGTGGAACCGTAACCCAAACTAAACTGCAAAATCTGTTTTATAACTACTTGTTAAAATGTACTTGGAAATGTATTGCTTTTTTATATATACGGTATATTTCACAATTTTAAAAAGTTAAAAAAATAAAGAAAGCCTTCAACTTAACTACAAAAAGATAAACAATCCTATTTTTAAAATGGATAAAAAATTAAAACACACATCTCTCCGAAGAAGATATACAAATGGCCAGAAAGCACTGGAAAAGAGGCTCAACATCTTAGGATCAGGGAAATACAAATTTACAGTGATATTTGCCACCAGTGTTCATAGCAGCATTATTCACAATTGCCAGAAGATGGAAGAAACCCAAGTACCCATCACAAATGAATGGATAAATAAAGTGTGGTGTATACATACAATAGACTATCATTCAGCCATAAAAAGGAATTAAGTCATGACACATGAGTCAACATGGATGGACCTTGAAGACATTATGCTGAGTGAAATAAGCCACACAGAAAAGTAAAAATATTGTATGATGTCACTGATTTGAGCAATTAGAATAAGCAAACTCCAAGAGTGAAAATCTAGAATACAGGTTATCAGGGAATTGGGATGGCAATAGGAAATGGGAATTTAAGGCTTAAAATGCGCAGGGAAATGTTTTGCTAATGGATGGTGTTGAGGGTAGCATAATATTATATTACCAGAATAAAAATAAAATATAGGAATGTGTAACACAGTAAACCCTAAGAATGTTCTTTCATAAATTATAACAAGTATATGGAACTAATTCAAGGTTCCTAAAAATAGGGTGTATCAGTTAAGGTTCTCTAGAGAAACAGAATCAACAGGAAACACTCGCAAATACAAAATTTATAAAAGTGTCTCACGTGACCATGGGAATGCAGAGTCCAAAATCTGCAGGGCAGGCTGTGAAGCCGATGACTCCGATGGAGGGTCTGGACGAACTCCACAGGAGAGGTTCACTGGCCAAAGCAGGAAGAGAGCCTGTCTCTTCTGAATCCTCCTTAAAGGCTTCCAGTGATTAGATTAAGCATCACTCATTGTAGAAGACACTCCCCTTGGCTAATTACAAATGGGATCAGCTGTGGATGCAGCGGACATGATCACGATTTAATTCTATGAAATGTTCTCATAGCAACAAACAGGCCAGCACTTGCCCAACCAGACAAACAGGTACCACCAGTTGGCCAAGTTTTCACATGAACCTGACCATGACATAGGGGGTACCTGGGGAAAAAAATACACTTAATGTAAACTATGGATGATAGTGGATAATAGTATTTTAATAATCTTTCATCAATTGTAACAAGGATAGCTACTGTTTAAAAATTATAATTAATAGTACAATTAATTAATGGTACAAAAAAGTGGTATCATCTCTTGTAACAAATTACCCACACCAATGCAGGGTGTTAACGATTGGGTGGTATGTGGGAATCCTATATTTTATACATGCTGATTCTGTAAACCCACAACTTCTCTAATAAACAAGTTGCATGTATTATATCTCATTTAATAGTTGAAAAGACCCTTCTCCTTACATAAAATAGGTGTTGTTATTTTTACTTTTCAAATGTTGGAACTGAGACAGAGGTAAAGGATCTTGTCTAAAATCATGGAACTAAAGAACCCAGGTATACCGGCAACCAGTCAGTGTCCTTGTCATTGGTTGATGATGGTTGTCGCCATGCTGAGCCGGAGCGCAAAGGCTAATTTTTCAATTTAATCATTTTAGTGCTTTATCTGCCATGTTTTAATAAGTGCTATTACTTTAAATTACTCAAAATTGAATCTGAGAGCTTTAAAAGAAACTCATAACTAGAGAACAGTTTATAACATCACTAGTGAGCATATGAGTGCTACTGCATTCTGCACAACATAGCTAGGAAAAGAAAATGTACTTGTGAAATTTATTTTTGCAGGGTCTTCGAGTTCCATTTTACAGATCTTTGTGCACAATAAAATTTTATTTAACATCTGGATTAACTATATTGAACCTCTTTTTTCACATTTTTCAAAGGAAGGAGATTTTTGAACGCCAAAGGAAAGCAATGGATACCATCTCTCATGACTTTAGCCAGGCTTTGGATTTAGCTCTGCATGATAGAGTCATCAACGAACTGGAAACACGTTCGGGACCACACAAATGATAGAGAGCTGCACAGTTAATGAGTGGTTATCACTGGCTCAGTGTCAACCGGGTGGGAGATGAATAGAAAATCCCAAATGTAAATTTGTTTAACATTTGCCATCAGTGACCCAGAGAAATAGGGGGCTTATTTAAGTTTGCAGCTGGATAAGAGAAATGTCTTTTCTGGCACTAAAAAATCTCAAAAATGAAGCAGACAGAATCAGAATTCCACCTATCTTTTATTAATTGTAAGAAAAGTAGTCAGGGTAAAAATCAAGATCAATGAACTGAAAGCAGTATGATATCTTTGAGAACTGTGATTATTGAAACAGAATAAAAATTACTGGCAATTATTTTACTGGCAATTATTTGGCCTTACAATGTCTACTTCTATAAGCCAAGTTCACAGTGCATGCACACATGCACACACAACGCATCTGTGCAGACACACACATAAATATATGAAGTACACCAAAAAGAAGTAGAGTTCAGAATGAAAGATTTCAGAATGAAAATATTGGAGAGGGTATTTAGCATTTTATATAGACATTTCCCTTTCCTTTGGTGAGTCTCAGAAACTTCTAGATTAAAAAATGCTTTTCCTTAAGTGTTGCTTTTTTGTTGTTACGTATGTGTTTTCCAGTATAACACAGGCTAAATGCCCAGCTCCCCTCCCCACTAGGTAAAACAAAAGTATGTAGATGGGGAAGATACTGTTATTTTATAAAAAAAGATCAACGATACTAAGTGATTAGGCCAAGATTATGCAGAAAACAAGGTACACAGCCATGTGTCAAAAATAGTATTAAAAGTAGTTTATCCTGGCCCATGCACACCATGACCCCCTCCCAAAAATGTAGTTTAATGCTATATCTAAGCTTCTGAACTAGGCAATTCTGCCTTCTTTATTAAGCTTTATTATAAGACAGATCTTTGAATCGTACACAAAATGTTGGAATAACAAACCTCATACAATGAAATAGGACTAGATTATAGAGAAAACTAATTACAACATGCTGAAAACTTTGTTCATTTAATTTCCAGGTGGTAAACTGAAGAGTATTTCATTGGCTATCGGTCTAATTTTATACCCAAAAATTCCCACCAAAGTTTTAGATGAAATATTCCTATAAACTGTATCTTTTATAAATTGAGATCATGGCAGCATTGTTCAGTTCAGATAGAAAGGGCAAACAATTACATTTTTATTTTTAAAAAATCAATTTTTGCTTATGAGTGGGATTTCGCTATTTGAAGAGGGAGGGCGAAAGGACAATAATTTTTTTTATCTCTATCTATACCTGTCATGTTTTAGAAGAAATATATCTTTTCTGTAAAACAGTGTTCTCTTAGCTCCCTCATCCAGTTCCAAAACAGATACTATAAAATCAACTGAGATTCTAAAATAACAGTACAGATTTAAGTCATTTTATTTAAAAACTTAGAAGCAGAAGTTTATATTTGTATATAGTTTCCATGGATTAGCCTACTTTAAAAGTTAGCCTCTTAATTTAGATATGTCATATATAATGTATGATGAAACACTTCTTTGTATTTGACCTTTCAAATATATTCCTTTTTAAACAGACCTTATATAATGCTCTGTGAATGTGAGTGTGTCTTTTTGTGCATACACGTGTGTGCATAGATCAGGCAAAACCAAACGTACGTGAAAGAAGGGAATATCTCTTCAATAGAGTTCTGTTTCCTCTTATATATTAGCCAAACCTTTGATTGAGAGTCCAGAATTTAAAATAAATTTAAAACCTGAAAGATGTTTGAATTTAATTTGAGTGGAATATTTTCCACAGAAGAAATTAACTGGTGTAGCATAACTGAAATTCATGAAAATTTTATTAATTTTCACTGATTATTTCATGACAGATTTTTTAAGAGAGCAACAATGAAAATGCATCAAATTGGAATTATCCTAAAATTCCTTGGATTTTTTTGTTAAAGGATCTACAAAAGAGATATGTTATGGAATAGTTTTAAGAAAGCATGAAATGCCATTATCACATCATATTAATTTTCAAAATACCTCATCAGAAAGTACAGACACATAGAAATTTGCTATCCGTGCTAAAAGCATGATCCATTCATTTTCTTGCAAAAAGCAGTTCTTCCTGAAATCAGCCTTGAATGTTAAATATAAAGCATCTCTTCCTTTATTTAGTTTGTAACTCTGCCATATGTGATTTTTCCTAAATTCTTTTTTAATCCATTCTTAGCTCTAGAAATTGAAAAATTCAGTGATAAAAAGCTCTCTCAAATTAAACCAAATAAAATTGTACACCTCCCTTTATGTATCTCACTCAGGTTTCAAAATGAGTTCTCTTTACCATTATAAAGCTTTTCTTAGGGAAAGTATTTTTTATGAAAAAGTGTTATGTGAGTAAGAAGAAAAAGTCCCACCATGTCTCTACAAGTATAGCCAACTTGGGTAAGATGGAAACATTTGGTCTATGCATAGCAAGCCCATCCAAACAGATTTGTTAATTTTGTCCTAGAGTGTAAAAAGGTCTACTTTAATTATGATTCTTTCGGTTGCAAGTGACGAGAAGTCCAACTTAAATTTAGCTTAAACAAAAAAAGAAATGTATTGGTCCCCATAAGTGAAGAGTCTAAGGGTAGGACTGGTTTGGGGCATGGCTAGATTCGGTGTTTAAGCAATCAGTCACCCATAATCAATGGTGTCAAGATGAAGTTGTTCCATATTACTCAGCTCTGCCTTCCTATTACTGGCTTCACCCTCTCAGATTGAAGTCCAACAGGGAAAAATTTTCCCACAATCACCTGTGAAACTTCCCTTGTGTCTTACTGTCTTTAATTGGGCCATGTGCTCATACAAATCATTGTGCCAGGAAGAAGTTCTGAGTCAAGTCTGAACTCACACATCTAAAATCAGTGGTGGTGTCCATTTTAACTGGACAGATTAAAAACGGGGTGGAGTGGGGCTTGATTCCTAAATAAGCATTGAAAGTTGTTGCCAGTGGGGGGATAAATGAATATGGGATGCCAAAAATGACAAATATTCTCTTACAGAAGCCCCAGCAGCACCTCCAGTAGTCAATGGCTCAACCTGGGTGTAGTATTTCCGTCCTTATACAAGACTTCTGGCAATTCAATAAATATTAACAAAGGGTTCTAAGGACCCATCAGAATTCTCTTATAATGCTGCATTTATCTATAAAATGACTATCAACTAGACTTTCTATTTTTTCCTGCAAAACCCATGTCATCTCAACCTCTGCAGAAGACATCCAATAATTCAAAGAAATGGCTTTGGTTTATTGAATTTGAGCAACCAATGGGGCTCAAGAATACAGGGGAGTATAAGTAATAGCCAAAAAGAGAATATATTGAAGTTAAAATTAGAAAGATATTTCTTTCCAAGCGTCTTTTTACCTGTGCCTAGAGCTGTAGCAACTCTTCAGCTACTATATTCACTGAGGAGAAATCAAAATTTTATTTTCCATCAGACAGAGAAAGGAAACTTTAAAGAACTTTATTTGAAGGCTTAACTTACAGAATTCCTCCTTCTCCCTCATTTCATTAAGAGAGTTTCACAGATTGGTGGGAAATGATCTTTCTGGGTGCACATTCTACAAGATCATATAAACCAGCTATGGCAAATGATTTGCATGTCTCCAGGTCAATTCTTCTTGTTCATACTTGTTCATAAATGTACATATATTTGGAATTATCTTTAAGGCCTAGGCTCTAGAGCATAATCAAGGGAATATATGTGTGTGAAGAGGCTCTGATTAGAGATGAACAATTTTTTTCTAGCAGATTTTCTAACCTTGCTTCTTAGCCTTCTCTAGTTTCTCACTTTGCTTGAGATCAATCTACTAGATCCTCTAACCTGAATTTCAACCTTTGGATTTGTTCATCTTGCCTTTGTTTTTTGGTTTTTTTTTTCTAGCGAGGAAAGTAAGACATGAGCCTAAAAAGCATTATGTTTTCATAAGCAAGAAGTTTGGTCTGTATTACAGGTGAAAATTAAATGTCTTGTCTTTTCTCTTTTCTGTTTTGGGGAAGGGTCTCCCTTTGCACACCTCTCTCCCCTCACTTCTTCCCTGTACCTATCAGAGAGTGTGAAGAAAGGGAGAGAGGCAAAACAAGTTACAATGATCAAGTTCCCTTAAATGCACACCAAGAACCAGCTGAAAGTGGTTAGGAAGTGTCAGCAATTTTAAATGTGTTACTAATTATTTCTGTACCTCATCAACAACTCAGCACTTTTATTCTTGGTAACCATGACTCACGCTCTTCATCCATTCATCTCCTCGATTCACTTTTTCTTTTGGCTTCATGAGAAAAGTGACAAAGAATAAGCACCAGGTCCTGGATGACTTTCAGAGACTCACTTTCCAGCCACTTCTCGCCATAGCCATACCCTGCCAGTTTGTGCCGTCTTTGATTTCAGAGGGAGGACTGGAGACTGAGCACAGTGTTGCTAGAAATCCAAGTTTGGCTCTGACAAAGCTTTTTTATCATGTATGATATAAGAACTGTAGTCTGAATACTATGTTCTGAACTTTAAAACACTAAACACATATCAGTGGTAGATATGCATCGTCATATATCTGTACATACTTTAATCCCATAGTTTTGAAAAGCCCTATGAGGGCAAAAAGCCTAGTGTGAAAACTGTAGTTTGCATTCAATAAATATTTATCAAACAGGCTAATAAATAAAGAAATGGATATTCCCAAACATGCAAATCAAATATAAGGAAATATTTTGCTCTCCATAACACTGATTCCTCCCTATAAAGGATGAATCGTGTTACTGAGAGGCCACTTCTCAGTTGAGCCCTTTTATGAACATCTAAACATAAGTTTGAGAGTGTAAGCAAGAAAGTATTCAAATATCCCCCAAAACACTGGGGATCCTTACAGTGGTGTCCCAGAGGGAGGCACCTAAGAGGGAGAGGGACCCTGAATGGCAACAGAGCCATGAAGAGACTGAGGAGAACAAGAAACACTAATGGGTTTATCATTTTTTGCTTTAGGATGTGCCACAAAAATCCTTACTCTGCTTCCCTGTGAAGTCTTCGGTAAATTCTACATTGTTTACTAAAGTGAGAGTAACCTTCTGAGGAACTTGAAGAGGGCTTCAGCTTCTTGCTTTGCTAAACATGTCACTGGGCAAGCACAGCTCACAAGAAAACAGAATGCTGAAAGTGTAAATTCTTGGGAGTTTTTCAGAGACCTTGGAGAACCTGATGGCATACCCTGGTCATGAGTTGGGGGTGCAAATCAATTCTATCTGCATCTGCCAGTGCAAGGAGACCAAGTTGTCATCTGGGTTCCTGGCTGCTCACCCAGAATGGAAGAATGAAATACCAAAAAGAGACAGACCTAGAAAACTTCTTGAATATGTTTTCCACATTGCAGCTTTCAGGTCCCCAGCAAGCTATTACTTCTGGCTACCATCAGACATCTCTGACCATGAGGCTTTTCTTCTAACTAAACTCCTAATAATTACTAGAATTCATTTTTATTTAATATGGTAACAAATACTAAGGTCTTGCAATGTGATGGTCATGCATTATCTCATATATATGTGTTTATCTGAACCATTACTCATGAAGTAGGAAACATTGTTCCTAGAATAGTATAATGTTATATAAACATTTTCAATGAATTACTATGAATATCTAGTATTTATTGACCCTTAAATGCCAGAGACTGTACTAAGCCTTTTCTATGTGGTAACTCACTCAATCCTCTCTATAATACTATGAGGTAGATAATACTATTATTCCCATTTTACAGAAAAAGAAACTGAGGTGCAGGGAAGTTAAAGGCCTGTCTACAGCCACACACCTAGTTTAAACCCAAGCAGTATGGCTCCAGATTCCACACTCTTCACCACATACATTTTTTTTTTTCTGCATGGGCAGGCATCAGGAATCGAACCCAGGTCTCTGACATGGCAGGCTAGAGCTCTACCTGCTAAGCCACCATGGCCCACCCAACCACATACATTTTTAAATGAATGATCTAAGGTAAATAAGACTTACTGAAGTTAAATAACTTGGCCACAGTCAGCCATTGACTGACAGCAGACACAAGACTCAAACTCACATCTACCATGTTGAAAGCCAAACTCTTATTGCTATATGAAAAAAAAAAAAAAAGCACAAATTAACTCATGAACAGATCGATTCTGGAGATTAGAATCCAAGTCTTCTTCATGTCCTTCACAAATCCAGGTAAAGCTTGTAGCCTAGCAGAGGTACAAATTGGTCAGCAGAAAAGAGTACGGAGGGATATCAGTGAGAGAGGCAAAAGACAACCATTAAATGAGGCCTTATTTTTTTATTAAATAGCATCATGGCACAAAATCAGAGCTGGCATCATGGCCATGCACAACACAATCATACAGGTTCTACCACTCATTCCAACTTGGAATGTGTTCCAGCATTCTGCTCTAGGACCCTGTTCTGCCTCTTCCTTTCCTCTCCCAAGATGCAAGTATGACAACCTAGCTCCTTGTGGGGCAGCTAAGTCCCTTGAGTGGAGGAAGGTCCTGCACTCTGCCACCCCCTCCAGTCCCAATGGGATCTATAGGTGGGTGGAGGGTATCTTATTTTAGGGTGGGTCTAGGTAGTGACCATGTCTACACTGGGCTGGAAGCCCCACAGCACATTCATTAGGCAACTTGGCAGGAAAATCTCATCTATTCCCTATCCAAGTGCCAACCGTGTCCCAGAATGGAAGTTGCAATCCCTGTTAAGCCATCTGTCCACCACGGACTGAGGTATGAACCACATGGGAAGGAGAGATTGACTTCTCCGCACTGTCCAGGGCCCCGAATTTTTATTTTGCACTATGTAGATGGCCCGGCAATCAGATCAACAGGGAGCCTTAAAGAAATAGTTGGAAACTGAATTTTCAGCACAACTTAGTGCCTAGGTGAGCACTAAAATAGGTAGAAAAGTAGATAGATAATTTTATAATTGAAGTTGCAAATAAAAGAAAGCATCTAGAATTCCATTATTTCATGGAATGTGAGCTTCCACGGTAATCCTTGATTTTGCTACTTTATGTTGTCGATGATCTATTTTTACTCATATTCACTATACTAGCAAACAGGAAAAACTTGTTCTAATCCCAGAGTGCCACAAACTAGCTATGTAAGATTAAGGAGCCTTATTACTGCTCTGGCTTTCAAATTTCCTTGCCTATAAAATGAAATAGGTTGACTATGATCTCTAAGTTACTTTCAACTGCAAGGTTTATAATATTTATTCCTGTTTGTTTATACTTTAGAAAAACCATCAACTTATATGGATTCAAGAAAGGCTCACAGGTATATGACTCAAAAATTATAATTACTCATATTTGTTGGTAGTTATCAGTATAAGTGTTTATATGGATCATATAATTCACCCCTCGAGTTTTTTGTAAGAGAAATTTGGACTTCTGTTCAACCTGTTTCTAGATAAGGGACATTAATATTTTATAACGTTTTCCTTGAGTCAATTTTGGTAAATTAGATTTTTTTAGGAAGTGGTCAATTTTGCTAGATTTCTAGCTATCTGTCATGAAATTGCTTATAATATCATCTTATATTTTTTAATGTTTGCAGCACCTGAAGTCGTGTTCCTTTTTTCTTGTATGTTATTGATCATTTACGCCTTCTTTTTATTTTATTGATCAATCTAGACAGAAAAGTTTGCCAGTTTTATTATAGTAATACACTTTATGATTGTTTTCTATTTCTTTATTTTTTAAATTTAAGAGAATAGATGAAAATAAATGGATAAGGTCAAGACAATATCAGTGACAAGTGAGGACAAAATTTGTAAGGAATTTGTCTTTCACTCTGAGTGAAATGGAAAGCTATTGCATGGTTTTGAGAAGAGAGGAGGTATGGTTTGAAATATGTTTTAAAAGGATAGGGAGGCTAGAATAAAATCAGGAAGATGGGAGTCTATGGTTATAATCCAACCAAAGGATGAGCATATCTTGGACCAGAATAATACTAGTAGGGGTGATGGAAAGGAAATAGATTTGGATATAGTTTAGAAAGAAGACCAGTGGAATTGCATGAAATATTGGCTGTGGGCTGTGAAAGTAATAAAAGAATAAAGGATTATACCAAGCATTGTAACCTGAGCAACTGAAAAATGCAGCTGTCATCAACCAAGGCAGATTTGTTTTGTTTTGCTTTGCTTTGTTTTGTTTTATTTGATAATGGCAAGGGGTAATCCGAATTTCCATTTTGAACATATTGAGTTTGAGATGTCCACTAGATGTCCAAGCAGAAATATTGAGTTGCCAACTGGAGAGAAATTGGACTGAAGATATAAATTTGGCAGTTTTTAACATAGCCATAGGTGGTACTTAAAACCTTAAGATTGGATGATATCGTTTATCAGTGAAGGAATGAGTATAAAGAAAGAAGAGAAGAAAATCAAGGACTGAACTCTAGACTATTCTCCAACTCTAAAGACTAGGACAGAAAAGGAGGGACTAATAAAGGAAACAAAGTAGGGGCAAAAAGCAATTTAGGAGGGAAACCACGAGAGTATACTGTACTGGAAGCCAAAAGATGTGTATTGATGACAAGAAAATAATCTACTGTTTAAATGTTGCTGATGGGTCAAGAAAGATGAGAACTAAGAATTGACCTTTTGGTTTAGCAAAGTGGAGGTCACTGTTAATGTTGGTCAAGTGGAATGAAAGCCTGGTTAAGAGAGAATGAGAGGAGAGAGATTGAAGAAATGACTATATAGACAAATTCAAGTGTTTTATGCAAACGGGAGAAAGAAATGGGGTAAATGACAGGAGAATTGGGGTCAAGAAAAGCTTGGGATGTTTTTGTCATTTTCTTCTAGATGAAAGAAATAACAGCCTATTTGTGTGTTGATGAGAATAGTCCAGTAGAGTGACTATTTAACGTTGAGAGAGACAGAGGGCAATTGCTGAAGCACTGTCTTTGAACAGAAAAGAAGGTGTATATCTACCACACAAGTGAAGGATTGGCTTTAAATAAGAGCATGGATATTTTATCAATTGGGGAAAGAAGAGTATATGAGTATAATGCTTCTAGGGAAGTTCTCTTCTGATTGTTCTAAATGTCTCATTACCAAAGAAAGATTATCAGCTAAGAATGAGCATAGGGAGAACATACTAGAAATTTGAAGAGAGAAAATGATGCAAAATTGTCATCTTGGCAAGTTGGCTAACAAATAGACCAGGGAAACAAGCTATACTTACTTGGAAGAATTAAATTTAAAATAAGATCATTCATGGTTGCATGTTTTACATTTGGCATCATCAATGTTCAGCTGCACAGGCACAAGTGGAAAGAAACAGAAACTTGGATTTAACTAGGGACTTGCCAAGCCAACTCTAGTGAAACCCAGAAGGACAACGGAGTCAAGGAAATATACCAGAGAGTGACTGTAACAATTGCCCATGGAATTTAGAGGACATTATGGAGGTTAGGAACATGAGAAAGTGGTAGGCTCAAAGGGTTGGAGGTCAAAATGGGATAGAAGGACTGTACACTTTGGTGTGATAACGTCTTACCATCTTGCCAACTTCTATTTGTTTTCTTTTTTTTTTTTTAGAACTTATCCAGCATTTTTAGTTAAGCACTTGGTCCAAATGACCCTAAGATTACTCTTATCAGAAACAGAACTTCTTCTTACTTTTTAAGCTTGTGTTTATTTCCTTCCTTCTTTCATAGCATCCATGCCAATGCAATAGCCTGCTGGCTTTTTACCATCCCATTCTTTTGCCACCAGCCAAGTCCTTTTATTCACTATCTCATACCTTGAGTATTGCCACAGCCTCCTGGCCAGTTTCTTTTATGGTCCATTTGTGGCTACTTTATTGCAAATTAATTGAATAATGGTTTTTTCCCCTCAAATGTTATTTTGATTTTTGCTTAGCACAGAAATTCTGAACATTGAAAAATTAAATTCTTTACTACCCTCGATCCCGTAAATTCAGTATGACACATTATTTCAAAATGTTAAAATTCCTTCCGTAGGCAACCATTCTAATGTCTTTAATATTTTGCATTTGTGTGTTTTATAGCAAAAATGTGTGCTGTTTTTGTTTCTCTCTATTTGTACTCAAAATTTTTCATCTTAAAGTTCATCCATGTTGCTGAGTATAGATCTTGTCCATTGTTCAAACCCCTGCTCAGTACACCGTGTGAACAACTACACATGTCTTTTCTATCTGCTTGGCCAGGAACAGAGACCAGCTTGCCTCCTAATCCCTACCACTAAAAATAATATAGCATCATGGGATGATTTATTTTGGGTTTATGTTATACTATATAATTACTGGGTTATAGATGTAGGTATAGTCATATTTGGAGAGAGGCCTCTTCAGAACTGCTGCCTCTCACCAGCAGGTGTGAAGGTCTCAGGTCCCTGACAATACCTGGTATCATTCAGATTTCCAATTTTTGTCAATCTAATGGATATAAAATCATACTGATTTGCTGTTTTAATTTGGACTTTTTTATTACAAATTAACTATCTCTTATATGTTTATTTGGGGGGGTGTTTCTTATTTTGTAAGCAACCTGTTCATATTCTTTATCTGTTTTTCTATAAAGATTGCTATGTTTCTTGTTCATTTACTGGCATTCATTTTATATCCTAGATATTTATCTTTTGTAGGCATTAATATATAAAAGAGATGCTCTCATTCTGTTCACTCTTAATTTTGCCTATGATGTCCTTCATTAATCAGAAATCCTTAATTTTGACATAATCAAATTTATTAATATTTGTCTTAGTTTGCCCTTTTGAAGTTTTGCTTCAGAAAACCTTCTCCATCCTTAGATCACAAGAATGTTTTCCTACACTTTCTTCTATTAACTATATAGTTTTAAGTCTCTCATCTATAGTAAGTCACTTTTGAATGTTGTGTTAGTTAGGGGTCCAATTTATTTTTCTGCTCATGATGAACAAGGTTTCTCGACAATATCTTCCATATAATCTATGCTTTCCCCCTTGATGTGCAATTCCACTGTTACTGTAAATTATATATGCACATACAACATGAGCCTTTCTTTGTTCTCTCTATTTCATTCTGTTGGTCAGTTTGTCTATTCTTGGGCCAATTACTTAATACCCGAGAAAGTAAGCAGGACTTCCTCCTTCCTCCACTCTATTCTTCTTCTATTATTTTTTTATTTTATTTTTGCATGGGCAGGCACCGGGAATCAAACCCAGGTCTCCAGGATGGCAGGCGAGAACTGTCTGCTGAGCTACCATGGCCTGCCCTATTCGTAAATACAACTTGACCGTTTGTGAATCTTCATTCTTCCATGGACATGGAAAATGCAACTGATATTTTTATTGGAATTTATTGAATTTTTAGATTAATTCAGGAGTATGTGATATTTTCACAACATTAATCATTTTAACTAGAAGTATGAAATGTCTATTTATGATCACCATTTATGTCCTTTATTACAGTCTTAAAATAGGAACAGAAGAATCTCAAAAGAAACAGGGGCCTGTTCTGTTTATCATCACAAAAAGTATAAATACCTGCCATAAAGTAATTGGTACCATAAAAACAGGATGCATTTGACTTTTTACATTGCAACTTCAAGGGCCAAATAAGGTCAAGTACCAACAACACAGAAATGTTTGAAGTAAGAGAGTATTGCAAGATGGACCACGTGTTTCAAATCAACTGGGATGCTTCTTAAACACGACCACGCATGTGCAGGTTCTCCCCGACGCCAACTAAATCAGAGTCGCCAGAGGGTGCTGGGACCAGGAAACTACCTTTTTATCAGACTTGTCCGGTGATTACTCTGCACACCAGAATTCAGGAACCTCCAGGGGAATCGGCCTAATCCATACTCTGTTGTGAGTTTCTCTGTCAAGGTCTGGCAGCAGGTTTCATAATTTAAATTTCTTAAA
This sequence comes from Tamandua tetradactyla, assembly GCF_023851605.1. Taxonomy (NCBI): domain Eukaryota; kingdom Metazoa; phylum Chordata; class Mammalia; order Pilosa; family Myrmecophagidae; genus Tamandua; species Tamandua tetradactyla. The sequence continues at coordinate 11,960,338 of NC_135350.1, forward strand.
TGTAATTTGCATTTCATATTTTTAATGGAATCTATAGGCAGAGGTCTTCTTCATCCCAACATATCCTTTTCTTTTTCAAGATTGTATCATTATTCTGTGCCCCTTTGAAACTGCTGCAGAATGAAAAGGAATAAGAAGTTAATTCCTTCATCATTGGCTATAAATGGTTTTATATATGCAAATTATCTTTCTGCTATTCAAGAAAAAAAGTAGCCAATTTTGAAGGATTAAAAAACTTCATTCCAAGAATGAAAACTGACAGACACTACCAACTAGTGTGTTATTAAAGTGTTAGCTATGTACATAGTTTTCAGGTCCTGATTCTCTCTATATTCACATTTTCTCAATATCCACCTTCAAATGAAATCTAGGAAATTGAATTTTATGAAATTTAAGCTATGCTGAAAAGCGACTGACAGGTGAATGTTAAGAGGGTGTGGGAAACATCAAGAAAGAAAAGGTTGACAAGTATTCCCTAAATAAAATCCTATTGAATTTCTCAAACAGTTTCAAATGTCAAACAAGATAGACAAATCCAGTAAGAATCTATAGGGAATATTCTCTTAGAAAACTATTGTTTCCGGGATTAATATCTACCTTTTCCTAAAATAACATTTGTTACCAATGAACAGTCTGACACACACACATATATGTATGTGTGTATGTGTATATATTCCTCTTGCAAAACAAGTTCCAGTACATTTATCTATCTGTTCACATTGAGAGGGAGGATAATTTAAGAGCCTGATAAAATTATTGAATAAAATTTACACAAAACAAATCATTTAATTAAATTTCCCTCCTCAAAACATTTTTTTTCTTAAATGCACTATAAATTTTTATCACAATAAGAAATTATTATTGAATAATAATATAATTATTCAATATATAGGATCTACTACTTATTCCAGGTGTATTGTCACTGTTCAATTCAGAAGTTTCAAAAAGCACATCCAGTAAAAGAAATATTCTTTAACATTTTGTCACTTGGACATATTTCAAAAGTATTATTTCTATAAAGCAGAACAATAGAGAAAAAGTTCTAACATTTTAATTTGAGAACTATAGTATTCACTGTGAATAACTGGCATATATATATTTAAATATTATTTTATTTGTCAAGGAATACATTCTAAAGTAATGGATATAGCTTTTAAATTTGTATGTTTTTTTTTTTAACTTTAGGGAAATGTTTGGCAGGTACAGAAACAGCTTGAAACTGCTGGGGATGTTTTCACCGACAGTTAAGAACAAAATACCTTAAATTTCTATAGATTTGTTTAATATTCTGAAGGTATGCCAGACTATGGCCTCCGTAACCACAATTTAGTTTGGTGTTTTAGATTACTTATAGCCAATTTAAAGCTGAGACTTCTTATGCATCCAAAATAAAAATAATTAATCCTAAAGTTTCTCAAGAGCTAAACCATGGTTCTCCTCTTGGGCTGACTCTCTATAGATGACCACTTCATAATTAGAAGAAGGCCTATATAACAGACTTGATCATTTTTCTGTATTCATTTCAGTAAAATGAGTGACTATTTCACATTTATTGAATCTACTTGCCACTTCATCAATAGGCACAACCAAAATAAAATTCCATATTAATAATAAAAGCAGTAATAACGGCTCACACATATGCACCTTACTTTGTGCCAGGCATTGTTCTAATTAACTCTCTTTTCCCCCCACAGCAGCCAGAGTGACTCTAATACAGCCCCAGTGAGCTCATGCCTCTGCTCTATTCGGGACCTTCCAGTAACTTCCCAACCCATGCAGCCTCCCAGCAGATGCCTCGCTCTGACCCACATGCCCTGTGTCACCAGGCCTCAGTTTTCCCTCCGGCCTCATCTCCCACTACTCTCACCCTGGGCCCGGTGACCTCCCTGTCATGCTTCCCACAGCCAGTAACACCACTCATAAGGTCTTTACAATTGCTGTCCCCTTGGCCTAGAAAAACTCATACTCCAGATACCCACGTGGGCCACTCCCTCATTTCCTTCGGATCTTTATGGCTCAGTCGTTTTTCTCAAGCCCACCTTCTCTGGCCACCTTCCCTAAAATTGCAAAACCCCCCTCAACAATTCCAATCCCCATTTCTTGCTTTATTTTTCTCCTTAGTATTTCTTGTTGGCATGTGTTTTATTTGGTTTTGGTTTATTTTCTATCTCCCCACCGGAATGTAAATTCTATGAGAGATTTTTGTCTGTTTTGTTCACTGCTGTATCCCGAAGGCCTAGAAAAGTGCATGGAATACAGGACCCTTTGTCGCTTGCTTTTGAGGTATGTAGAAGATGGGTATGTATAATCACAGAGATATTTAAAGTATGAGGCAAAAGCATTCATAATAACAGATTTGGCACAAGTCTCCTGCTTTAGCTATTACTCCTTACCCAAGAGAGAAAGGGGAAGATATTAGTCTCTTTCATGTCTGTCAGTCTATGACCAATATTGTGTACTTTAAAAATATTAGTTGTTGAAGTGTACAATCTTTGGTCCAATCTGCTGCATATCTACTCTTTATTAATCTACAATACGTTAGCATCCAATCCTTCTCAGAATTTGATTTGATGCTCTGCTTTGAGCAAAATCTAGACTGGAATATTTCTTGACATAAAGAAATGAAATTAGACTTTATAAGAACTGTCACTGTGAGCATAAGTAACACACAAAGGTCTGTCTCATCCTTGTGGCATCTAAGACAATTCTCCTTAAGAAGCTCATGAATGTAGAATGCTGGCTGCTGGCATTGTGTCCTCCACAAGCAGCGAAGGGGGCATTTCTCAAGTTTTGTTGTCTGGCATCAAACCCCACCTGCCCAGCCTAGTGTCACTCGCCATTCTGTGTGCCCAGGCTGGCTCTCCCCATCTCCATAGCCACCTGTTTGGGCTCAGCTGTTTTCTGTGACTAGTGATTGCCACAACTAGAGAATTCCAGTCACTAGCTTGCCAATGATGATGGAACGTTTGGGGCCATCAAGGCGTGGACTCATAAGAAGTACACATTAAATACTCTTTAAAGAGTGTCCAGACTGGTGTGCTGCCAATGCTGTCATCACACTAGTTGAGCACAGAACAGTGGAAAGTTCACGGGCTCTGGAATCAGACAGACCTGGGTTCAGGTTCCACGCACGAGGTTTTGTGTGTTTAATGGCTCATCTTTACTAAGAATTTACTGCATATCTGTTACCAAATTAAAAACTTTATATTTGTAAACTATTTGACACTCATAATTATATGATGTAAATATTAATATTCCCATTTTTATAGGTAAAAGCACTGAGACTTATTAACATGCCCGAAGCCACACCGCCACACAGCTAAGAAAGGGTAAATCCATATCTTAGCCACTATTTTATACTGTTTGTAAACATGATAAAACAAATCAAGTTTATTAGCTCATGAGGATTTAATTGAAAAAAACACCAATAACCAAAAGCATCATGAGAGCTTGATAAATGTGAAAAACTTATTTCTTAAATTTGATTATGTTAAAGAATGATGGTTGGTTATTACAGGTGTGCTAATGGATTTTGTTTTTGCACAGTTAAGGAACAAACCTTGCTTTTAGAGATATATACAGAATTACTTACAGTTGAAATAATATGATGTGTGAATTTGCTTCAAAATAACCCAGTGGAGTGAGAGATAAAGATGAAACAAGATTGTCATGATATTTATTGAAAAGTAATGAATGCACTGGGTATTATAATACTTTCGTTATAGTCAGAAATAATAAGATTTATAACCTAGCCTTAAAATAATTTAAACAAAAGCATTTCATATGTATATATACGTGTGCAGATACATACATATGTTTATGCATACAGAGAGAGAGACATTATTCTAAAACAATTCTCTTTAAACTGGAAATAAAGCATTCTTATGTTTCCTATGAATGAAACTGATCTTTAGGTATTTAGATATGTGTTTTCTTAAATGAAAAGTTGCACCAATATAAGACAATTTATCTGGAGCAACATTTAAAATGTAAAACTCATTCAGTACCATTAGCTATGTTAAAATTGCCCTCAGACCCACATCTGTACCCCTAGAGTGTTTCCCTGGATTTATATGACTAAACAAAGAAAATTGTTGTTTTCAGCTTCACATGCAAAGTATTAAAATCTAATGAACTGCAATAAACAGAAGATCTGAATTTTCTAGCAAATAATTTATTTTCATGGCATAAAATTTATTTTCATGGATCTTTTCCCCCAAATATGTTTGAGATACTGAATTGAAACAATATCAAGAAAATGCTAAATAAGTAATATCAGAAGAGAGTAAATTCAATAAATACACTTCCTATTTTCTTATAACAACCTAAAAGCACACTAATATGAGTTGTATAATGTTGGGCTTTTTCCTTCAAGGAGTTAACATTAGAGAACTAAATTTGCCTGATGGCTCACTTGATTACTTCTCTAAAGATGTGATCTATGTTTTCAATTCTGTACATAAATAACAACAGTAATTTGGTGACAGCTTGAATAAAACACCTGTTTTGAAGAAAAAAATTTTTTAAAAAGTGGTTGTATTTGGAAAAGTGGACACCGGGAAGAATTTTAAGATCAGTTATCCGCCCAAACTTTTTATGTGTTGGGAAAATATCTCCTGGTCTTTGTTATGTTCACATCTCTTCAGGACCAGGCAACTGGTCAAGTTTTCAATACTCTAAATTTCTCACTTTTCAAAACAGATTTATAGCTTTACCAGAAATGGTCCAACCAAAGAAAATTGAGGTGCACCCAGAACTAAGTAAATATGCAAAACGTTTGCATACATAACCATAGATTTACAATCTAAGTTCCAGGCTTTAAGGTAAGCATAGAAATATTCAGACTCTTCTCAACTTTTTGAGTGAGTAGTGAGTCATAATCAGAGAAAGCAACTTTCGTTCTCTAACGGAGATGAAATGTTCTTAAAAAGAAATTTGGATTTCAAGAAAAAAATTTCATTATGAAGGTACAATTAATATTAATAAGACACAGAAAGAAAAATGTCTGATCTTGAGCAGCCATATTATTTACTCTTCTCTCTGCCACCAAAATAACCATCAACCAAATCAGACAAAAGTAAACTATAGTATAGTAGAAAGCATACTGAACTTTAAGAAATATTAAATATAATTATCCATCAGAAATATAAATAATGTTACTGGAAAATAGTATCAAACTGTGAGTGAGGTAAAAACATAAATATAGAAAAGACCATGTTTTTTCGAGAGGGGATCATTTGCTATATATGCCAAAGCGCATATATGGAATATTCTGTGGGCAAAGATGATCTTACAGATTCTTTATTACATGTGTTAAAGGATACCCCATTATTTGGGCAAAAATCATTTAAATATTTGCTGTATTTAATTGTGGAGACCTGATTCCTCCTTGCATTTCTGTTAAATCAAGCTTTTTTTTTGCAGGTCTTCATACATTGAGCATCTTTTCTTTTATCAATAAGCCAAACAGCAGTCAAATCTCCATGCTTTAAGCATCATACAGATTTGCTTTTAAAATATACATTCAAATAAATTCTATTTTCTAACAATGGTTTTCATTTTAGTAATAATTTTCTTAAAGCTGAAATTAAAATCAGATTTGTGTTTTCCCTCTTCCCTATCATGTTATTTTCCTGCTATCAGTGATTTAATCACAGAAAAAAAATTATAATTAGAAAAGAAAAGGAACCAGAGAAAGATAGAGGAACAACGATAGGTGTGATAGATACAAATATAATTAAAATGATAACTTTGAAATAAAAGTATTATAAGCAAAAATAAGAGATTTTTAGAACATGATTAATCTTGAATATTAAGCAAAACTCCCAACTGTATAAGGTTAGAATTTGGAAACCTGTCTTGTCCATTTCATGAATGTAAAAATCCCCCCAAAACAAAATACAGGTATTTTGCACAAAATAATTTCCCTATAAATGAGAAAGTTGGGACTTTGATAGTATTCTAATACTTATTTTTTTAATTCTACAACATATCTAGGTTAATTTCTCTTAAAACATAACTAAATAAACACAGACATAAAAGAAGATGGATATGCAACAGCTGTTTTGAACGTACAATGTCTCATCTCCACAATGAATTCCAATCACTTTTCTATTTTGTTCTGTATGACAGAATACGAAAATGAATCCTGATGGTCTAGATGAACATTGAAAAGCAGTGTATTATTGATATGTTCATTAAATACACGCCCTCCTCCAAAAAAAAAAAAAAAAAGATGCTTTCAGAAATGGGTTTGGCAAACTTGACATTGTTCTTGTAGATCACAATGTTTCAGGAGCATGACTTCTCTGAGGAAACACTAGATCTTGTAACAGAAATATCTTTAAATCTTTTAGATAGCCAGTCCACAGGGAAAGGTTTAAGAAAGGATCAAAGCTTGTCCTTTCAGCTTGAATTATTCCATTACAGCTGAATGTGACATAATTACAAAAGATGTTGTATGTGGAATCTCATCAGGATTATCTGACACTCATCTTTGTTGAAAACGTCTCCCCAGCTGTTGCTGTGATCGTCCAAATGTGACAGGAGTACAGAGTACAAAAGTACTTGTAAGTGGCCACTGCTTGGGGTGAGCTTAGCTTCCTTAGGCCATTTTGTGACTTTCTCCAAATATCAATAGTATGGAAAAACGGAAAACTATATATTGTTCCAAATACAGTTTGGAAGAAATAAAGCAGCTTAGAAAAATAAAATAAAACAGAAACCACAGCTAGCGTCTTATCTTTTTTTGGCACTTTTGTGTTCCATGCAGCCAAACTCATTTAGCTATAAACATTTCAATCAGAGGCGATCATATGAACTCCCACGCAAGTCTGCGTATGTTCTCATTTGTTTATACAATCGCATCTTAATTTAGCTATCCCCTATCTTGATGCCTGTTACTAGTTTTACTAGTGGAAATTCTTGTCACTGCAGATGACTCAGAAAGAATGTTTATGACCCTGAAAATGAAATAAGCTGAATAAATATTTAATTTCCTACTATGTTTAACAAGTTCTGGCCATCAGTAAATCTCATTTAAAGTTTTTAAAAGGTGTGTCTTTTGCAAGCATTTGCCAAAATTTCTTTTTTAAACATGACTGCAGAAGTTCAATTGTAAAATATAACCTCAAACATAAAATGTTGAATAATTGTCATTCCAAAGGATTTGAGAAGAGAAAAAAAAAGTACTTTTCTTTCCTTCCTTGCTGTGGAATACATTTTCTTCATACATTATTAATGAAGTTAAACTACTAGTAACATGCCAAATGTGCTGCATAGGAGATTTGTGCCTAATCCAGCACAAAACAGGCCCAGTCACATAATGATAGAAAAAAGAACAAATGTCAACAGTTTCACACTGGGACTAGATTAAGCAGACCGTACTTACTGATTTCTTACACAAGGATTAGCTCACTTTTAGTGCTATGAGAAGGAAGGCCACACTTCTTTTATATTAACACAGAATTGCACCTGAGGAAAAAAATGGAGAGAAGACCCTCAGTCCTCACTTCCACCAGTCCCATGCCATGGAACCTTGATTTATTAAATACCACAGACTTAAGCCATTGTTTGAATAAATGGCTGCATAAAAATGTCTAATAGTGATATACAAGTATTAATACCTTAGAGATCAAATATGATATTGCTTCTCATTGAACTCTGATTAGATCGTGCTTAAAATAACTAGTGTTTATTGTTTACCCTCTACTTGCTAGGTTCAAAAATCTCCATGGCTTAGGTCATGGCTGGATTCCTTACAGGCAATATTAATGTTGAAAGAGTTTAAGGATTTTTTCCCCCTTTAATCTCTGGAGACTAAGGCTTGCAGCCCTTGCGTCAGCAAGCTCCCATTGACTTCAATGAGAGTTTAGCAGTTGCATAAATATCACAGAAGCTGGATCCCGTGCCTCATTATTAATCTTGTTCAAAGGCTGTGTATTCACTGAAAGGGCTGTTTTCAGACCTTTGATTATCCATGCAGACAGGATTATGTCTATTATTCACGTCTAGATTATGAACATTTAAATTTGATTATATGAAAATAAAATGATTTATTTATTTATACTTCAGAATACAGAAATTTCTGTGACCCCCCCCCAAAAAAAACTACAATGATTGGCATCCAATCATTACCCTGTTATATCAATGACAACAAATTCTTGTAATGTTTCTGTATTAAATAATTTCTCAAATGCCACTTTTAAAAGCTTGGTCTTAAGAGAATGTTTCAAGGAATTTTATCTCAAGGTGAATTTTCTCATTTTGTTTTCAGTACTTATGACAGTGCTTAGCATACTCTAGTACCACCTACTGTATATACAGTACAGCATACTGGAGCTTCTCAATAAATAGCTGGGTTAAGAAACAAATTAATCTCAAATAGTTTAATTTTAAGTAGATAGTCAGGGGTATTTGAGGGTTGAGAGGGCTGCTTATTGCTCCTCAAATCATGTCAGTGGACACCCTTTACAAAGGTCCAGCCTACACAGTTGCTGTGAATCCCTGGTACTCACAGTACAAACGATGGAAGTCAAGATCAATTGTAGAAAGAGTTTACACACAAAATTATTCATGGAAAGTGAGGTATGAACAAGATATATTTAAGAAGAAAGGGTAAAACAAAAGAGTAGGAGAGGGGGTAAAAAAGAAAATTAGGTTCCCTGTCTTCCATTTAAAGAGAAAAGAGGTTTTCAGATGTGGTCAGAACTATATATGTGGTCAGTGTTGCCCTTTGATGATTCGGTACTCATGCTAATTTCGGTACCTACAAATGTGGACAGGCAGATATATTCCACGGACATCTCTATGCACTCATCCTGATCCTGAGCGAAGACTGCCTCCACAGCCCCTGTCATCTGTTGCCTTGGGAATCCTAACCTTCACCTTCTCATTTAATAGTCTTTTTTGCTCAAGTTAAATATCCATAGAAAACAACAATAGCGACAGTAACTAGTTACTGCACCCAGTAAAGGTCAGCCTGTTATTTGCTTCCATTCTGTGATGACATTAAGGTAATGTTTATAGTTTAAATATACCCCTGCAGGGAACTCTTGCCTTCTACACTTACAACTGGCCTTTAGGCCACTGCACAGCAGGTTTACCGGATCCCTGAATGCCCATCCTGTTGACATGGCTGGCACAAGTACAGTTTGCATAGTTTCAGCGATGCTTATAGATAACTGTGCTCCAGTGGTTTACTTTGTCATTCTAACTACGTACACTAATAATAACATGACTTATTAGCCTCCCTTCCAAAATAGTTTCTTACCACTGACTATCAGTTGAAAACAGTCAAATATGCAGATGTAAAAATACTGCTTTGTGACACTTTTGTCATGTTTCTATACCTCTTCATTTTTCACTATCATCTACCTACTTCTCTGACAACATGCCCAGCTTTGACTACTTACTCACGTATGTTGTCAAATATCTACCTATGTGTTCTCTGATATTTGTACGATTATTTCCTATTTTTCTGTCTACATACCGAATAGTATACTGGCCATACATCAACTTCCCTTTGGAATGAGTTTTCTGTTTTTACAGTTGTTGATGAGTGTTGGATCTGAATACCTTAGCTGCCTATAGCATTGTGCTAATGAGGTCAAAGTCAGTCTTCTAATTCCCATGTAGTCCAATTAACATTGATCTGATCTGTGACCAAATGTCCCAATCTAACTATATTGTCTGAGTAACAAATGTGTGTTATTCATCCAAAGGAGGACCAAAGAATAACATATTGATTATCAGCTATCCATCATTCTATTAAAAAACAACTTTTCATAATTTCTATGGAGATTTATGTACGGAGAAAAGAATATGTGCCATATACATGTGAAATGGGCCTCATTGATACATGTGTGCTTTATTCGACAACTCACCATTTGTACAGACTGAAAATGGACTCAGTCTCCAAATGTAGGCAAAACCTACCATATGTATAGGGTTAATGAGAAGCAAGATTGGCCAGTCCTTTTCACAAATGGGAATCAATGAGGTCAATGCTAAAAGCATAATTATAAACAAAACATGAATATATAGAAAAATAATTTGGTAAACTACATGCCTTTATTATTCATAGGTGGATTTTATATCTTTTCCATTACACAGAGTAATATTTTCATCACAACCTGACTGCGTATTTCCTGTGACACTTTTCATGTCTTCAACTGTTGCATGCTCAGGAAATACAAACTACTTTTAATCTTTGCCTAAATAAAACATAATTTAATGAGGTAAATATGTGTCAAACTATGTAAACTAAGCAAGGGCGATCCTAAGAGTTTAAGGATCATATAGAATGCTTCCCAAAAGATGATACTTACATGCTTATGATTCACAATTGATTTTATATGGTACATAGAAAAACATTTTTATTTTATTCATTATGCATTTGCTCTGTTGGAAATAGAAAAGTATAAGCTAGAACACCAAACCCTTGAATTCTCAGATACTGTTATTAAGATAAAGTCTTAAAAAATATATACCTTAATGCAAACACATACACACACATGCACACAAACATATGCTCAAAAACGATACAGAAATATTGCAAAAATCCCAAAAGTAGCACGTGAATGACTCAACTTTCAGAAATGGGTATATGTTCTCAAATGAAAAGAACATGAAAGAAAAGCAATGATATTGGAAAATATATATTTAAAAATTGCATTTGGGTTCTCTCACCCGCCATCTTTCTTTACTTGCTAGAGTGCCTGTATTCTCCTTTCTCTGCATATGTACTTAGTAAATTTCCTACCTATTTGCTCTATCTGTGCTGTGCCTCTGAATTCTTTCTTATGGCACAGCCAAGAACCTAGGAAGCCAAAATACTTTGGAGAGCCTTAGCCAGGAGCCAGTTCTCTCTGACTAGCTGGACTGGACCTCTTCGGTCAAAACATGAATATGTCTACCTTGTGGCTACTTCTGGGCCTCCTGGCCTTCACTCACTTAGCCGAAAGTAGCACCTGCAGATGTTATGGAAACATCCAAACCTTTGACACCCCTGGGGCATCTTGTGGAATTAAAAGATGACAAGGATAGAACTACTGCGGAGTCAGTGCTTCTGAAAGACTGGCTGAAATAGACATGCCATGCTTGCTGAAATACCAACCCATGATGCTTACCCTTGGCTGAAAATATTGCAGGGATCCTGCAAAGATCACTGGTGTTTTGTCCAGGCAGTCCCACAATAGCAAAGTTCTGGTCAAGGTGGATGGGGGGGCAATAGAATCAGGGTGGTACAGGACCCTGAACTTTGTGCTCCCAAATGCTGCCTCGGCGAATCTGAGCTTGCCAAGATTATCAGACTTTTCTCATTGTTAGAATCAAAGAAATCCAAGGGAGTTTTCCAACTTGGACCCCAGACCAGTACTTCAGAGGTGGCCTCTGCACCTATGATGGAGGAGATGGCTACATCTGGAGCACCAAGACTTGAATTGTGGCTTCTGCAATGATGACCTCACATGAGCTAAATTCTGCAAGAAGAATGGCTTCTAATGCTTCAGATCAAACCAAAGAGCTTATCATATATGAGACCTCAGTTGTTCTATAAATAAAGCCAGTCAATGGGGCAGTTAAATATGAATCTAAATTTAACTTGAAGGTCTTCAAAGTAACATGAATTTCACTAACGGAAGAATTGTAACATGGAAAAAAAATGCTTTGGTCCTTAAAAAGGCAAGGCTGATCCCAAGACCATCAATCAATACAATTAATTTTCACCTATTTTTTGCATGTAAAGCAGCTTCTTATACATTTTTTCATCTGTCCATTATCAAATCAATTCACTCAGACTGGGTACAAAATTCAGGGAGAATCAATGGTTTAAATGCGAATACTGTTGACCACTTCCTCTTTCCAAGGAACAATTATCTGCCTCCAGAATGCCTCATGAGGACTCTAAATGCCAAGGACCCACCCACCAATTGTAGCTCTGGTCCATACACAGGTCTATGAAAGACTGAGTCTTCCTCCTGGTAGGTGCTGCCCCATTGAACCCCAAGTAACTAGGCTAGAAGAGCACCTCCATCTTCTTGCCATGAAAAGAACCTATAACAAATGACCAAACACCAAAGTATGGTTAACTATCTGACTCTCTTCACAACATGTTATAGTTCAACATCTCAAACAGAAGGAAGAAGATCTGAAAATGCCCTGATACATGAAAACTCCTGGCCTGTTGAAGCAGTACAAGAGGACAGTGTGATAGAAAGCATTTCAGTGAGGGTCGGTGCCCTGAATGGTATGATGAGGCAGACAAGAAAATGATTATAAAAGACCTTGAGGGCCACTGTAATGTGTTTGGGTTTTTTTCTAACTGTAATAGAAGTCACTGAAAAGTTTTAATCATCGTATTTCAATATATAAAGATATTTCTGGACACTGTGTGGAGAATTAATGGAAAAGGAAGAAGATGAGAGGGGCACAGAAGAGATTTATCAGAGGTGTCAAATGATCTCATACAGCCCTGGGCTGGAGTGGTAGCAATGGAGATGAAGAGAAATGGGTGGGGAGTTAGGTTAAGAGAGGAAGAAGGCCGATTTCTAGACTTTTGATCAATTTTATTATATGATGAAGAGGTGCAAAAGACCTAGATTTGGTTACATGGGAATCAAAAATTTGATTTGGAGTATGTTAGGTTTAAGATGTACAATGTGATGTGTATATGAAGATGGCAAGTAGGTAGTTAGAGAAATCTGGACCTCAGGGTAAAAGTCTGAGCTGAAAACTTTGGGACTCATCAGCATATATAACTTGTTATAATCCACAGATTCTGTATTTGTGAATTTGCCTATTCACTAAAATATATTTGCAACACCAAAATCAATATTCATGGTTCTTTGGCAGCAGTTAGTGACTTGAGGAGGTCACACTTCCTATTGAGACAAAACAAGATAGCATTCTGCCTTCTTGTTTCAGCTCTCGTCATGCAAATAAGTTTCCTTTTCACAGTATAATTAGTGTTGTATTTTTTTTTCATTATGATGATTTATCTGTTTAAAATGACCCTCTAAGCATAGTGCTGAAGTGCTGTCTAGTGTTCCAAAAGAAGACTGTGATGGGCCTTATAGAGAAACTACATGCCACTAGATAAGCTTCATTCAGACATGAGTTATAGGGCTGTTGGCCATAAGCTCAATGGTAATGAATCAACAATATATATTCAATAAGTTGCCTTTCAAAAAACACAAATAAAACAAGGTTAAGTACCAATCAGTTGGTGAAAATATTGTGACCAGAGGCTCTGAGGAATCTGCTCTGTATTTCCCTGGAAACCATTGTTCAGTATTCGTTAATTCAGTGATTGCTAATTCAGTGTTCACAATGACTTTATAAAGCATATCTTCTATGGATGACAAGATAAGTAGTCACATATAATGCCATGGGATTAAATTTGATAACCTAGGAAGAGAGTAAAGAGGATCAAGGGCAAAACCCCAAGGAACAGCAATGTAGAGCAGATAGAGGAGAAAGAGGCAGCACAGAAGACAGAAGGTGCAATGAGGCAAATATGGTGAACACCAGGAGACCACAGTACCATGGAAGCCAGAAAGGAGATTGTTTCAATAAGAAGAAAATGGATGGCAACACCAGTGCTACTGACAAGAAGAGGAAGATGAAAAGAAAATGTTGTTGGCACAGTCAGTGGACCCTTCACAAGAACCGTTTCAGTGGAGTGGCAGGGATAGAAGCCAAAAGGGAGAAGGTTGAAGAATAAAAGGAAGATAAGGAAGTGAAGACAAAGCGTGTTTGTGGAAAAGAATAGAGAGGTAAATTGTAGGGCTTGGAGATTTGCTTGCTAGCTTTTGTTTGCATTTTAGGATGAGTTGACGGAATGGATTGGGGAAGTTGGCAGCATTCTTCCCAGTGCATTCATTTCAGGTTCTGGATCTGGTCCATATGTGCAGGTATTCAGTTTATCCACAAGCAGAATTATTCCAAGGAAAAAAACATGAAAACTATTTCGTGAATATCTGTTTGATGTCCCCACATACAAATACCTTTCCCAGATACATGATTTGGTTATTTGAAAGGAACAATTTATTGACAAAATATTTTAATTCACTTTGAAAATAATTTCCCTATAATAAGAAACTTACTTTACTCCCCAAAAGAAAGGGTGTTTCCACCATATTTTAGGTTGGAAATAGACCAAGGAGTTAAGAAATGAATGAAAAAAGTATTGTTTTAATCAAATGTACTAAATCAAAAGTAGTCTTTCCTTTCCATAGGAAAGGGGGTAAAATGTTTTTGTGAAAGATACTTTAGATTCATGGTATTTGCTCAGATTGTGATCCCACAGTTCTTATACAGGCAGATGGATATGTCCACAAACTGCAGGATATATACTATACACCCAACCTCACAGGTATTCTAGATTATTTATTGGCTTGGAATAGAGAATAATCATAAGCTTCATTTTATGAATGCCAGTTTGAAATTAATGGCATTCTTAAAATATGCAATTTTCTGATTATACAGGTGGTTTAGTTTAGTAGTATAAATAATTCTATGGAGTGAAAGAGTTTACACACTTTCCACAAGTTAGAAATTCATAGGTACACTCAATTTTAAGACTTATGTAAGAAAATCAGTATTGTTGTGCACTGCGATAGTAAAGAAGAGATCAAATTTTAAATGTCTTTGATATTTTATATATTAACATAGTAACACCTGAACATAAGTCAAATAATAATGAAGCACCTAAAATAATTAACCATGTCATACTGGAAACTTTTTAATATTTCAAAAAAATTAGAGCTATAGGTACACAAAGTAAACTGCAATAATCATAGAAATAATTCTTAAGCTAACCAAGGAGAGGTAAAGTTGCAAAAGAAACAAGATCTCTGCTCCCTGATAAATATAATATCTTAATTTTCATGATTATTTTTAAAAGGGGAAAACTTTTTTAAATGTGCAATTTATTCTTAAAGGCATATTTAAGATGGAAAAAGGAATCACCAAAAACATAAAAAATCCAGAAAGAAAATCTGCTTTAAAAAAGCAAATATCGAATTCAGTATGACATGTGACATGCGTGATTTCATATTATCTTTGTTAACAAAAGTAGAAGACTTGGCCAGATTATGGCAATCAACAAATTTGTCAAAATCTTTGAGGCACTGGTACCAATAGAAAATGAAGTTTATAGAATCGTCTTTCGTATCCTGTCCTGTTCAATATTTCTATAAATTAACTAAATGAAAACATAGAAAACTATGAAATGTGTAGCTTTGACAAGTCTTGTAGTGGCAGCAAAATACTGTTCACAGGAATCAGTTTTCAAAAATTTTAATGGACTAGGATTAGGAGTTGAATTTTTCAGACAAATAACTGTAACAAGGCTAAACTTTTCTCTTACGTTAAAAGCCCAATAAGGCATTCCACGTTAGGTAGAGAAGTTAGTTTTTGTTCAGTCAAATGAATGAAAACTTGACGGTTTCTTTGCACAAAAAAAAAAAAGGCAAAACCCCAAAGAAGGCCCATGTTGCTGTGCCTCATGGAAATGAGAGAGAAGGGAGAATTGAGCCTGGCAATCTGAAAAGAAGGAAAAGGGCCCACTTATAAGGTCTTGTTATAACCCGAAGGTTCTGTTCCAAGAACTGGTCCTGTGAGGAACTTCCAGTAGCAAGAATGACAAAGGAGCATCTGAGGTCTAAAAGCCATGTCAGGTTGTTTTCTAAGCTGCATGTCATTTTCCTTTATAACTTTGGTCCTTTGGTACAAGTGTACAATACACACATTTAGACCAGTGGAATTTACGGGGAGAGTTGAAATTGAGGTGGACAACGTGGGACAGCAGGGTACAGAAAGTGGACAGCAGCAGTGGATTGGGAGACCAGAGCTCAGGGGATGTAGGCAATCAGCCACAGATGATAAACCACAGCATAAACGACCCCAAGAGCCCTTGAACCTATTGGGAGGGAAGTGTGATCCCCTCCATTCTTGGGAAAAGGTCCATGGCAGTTCTATTTAAGTCTAAAAGGTAATCCCAGCTTGCTGGTCAAAATTTGGGGACATCTAGGCAACTGGCAATTGAGTTACCTAATTGTAAAGTCCAAAACAGTATCTAGTACCTAATGGGACCTGAACACATTTTGTAGATTTTTCTTTTAATTTAAAAATCCTGCAGAAATACAGGATGAGAAAAACCTCACTTACAAGTAGTTTATATGAAAAAGATGAAGGGATTTTAGTTGGTGAAAAGATCAATATTAGTCAATAATGTTCCCCCAGAAAATAATGAAATCATGAGCTATATTAATAAAAGTAGAGTATCCAGAAGGAAAGAAATGTTGGCTACATTGAATCTGCCTGTGTCTGAGCCTATACCTCTTCAATTCCAGACATTTAGAAGAGACACTGTTTAAAGAGAGTAAATCCAGATGTTAACAATGAGGGTGGGGATGAATCTGGGAGCTAGGATGAATATAGAAAAAGTGGAGAAATTTCTCATATTGAACCTAAAAAATCAAGCCTTAGAGGAGACATAATGTTTGTTCAAATATTTGTAGAGTTATCATATAGAAAAGTGTAGTAGACAGAACAGTGGCACCCAAAGATTTCCACATCTTAATCCCTGGAACTCTGGACCCATATGTATCAGAAGAAAACCAATAAATTAGAACAAAAAACCAGAGTCAGAGCTTCCAGTTCAAGGACCACTGACTTTCCATCATGGAAAGAAATATGTTTCCCAAGAGTTACTGGGAGTTACTAATTTACCAGCTGCTGAAACAAATATCACACAGTGTGTTGGTTAAAACAATGGGAAATTATTAGTTGTTTTGAGGTTAGGAAAAGTCTAAAATCAAGGCCTTAGCAAGGCAATGCTTTCTCCAAAAGACTGTGGCACTTTGAGTCTGGCTGCCAGGGAGCTTTGGTCCTTGACTTTTCCGTCATATGGCAGTGCTCATGGCAACATCTCCTCCTTTCTCTTCTGAGTTCCATTGACTTCCAGCTTCTAGCTGCTCCCTTTGGCTTGTCTCTGTTTGAATTTCACTCTGTTTATAAAGGACTGCAGTAATCAGATTAAAGCTCATTCTGATTCAGTTGGGCCACACCTCAATTGAGGTAATATCTTGAAGAGATCTTATTTACAATGGGTCCACGCCCAGTAGAATGCAGACAAAGACCAAGAATATATTCATATTGGGGTACACAATTCATTCCACCAAAGTTACCTAACCACAGAGAACTGGGAGTTGGTTTTCTAGGGTCCTCTCTTAAAGAAGCAAGAGAAATTTGGGAGAGCAAAAAACCTTAGTGCATATGTGGCAAATGGTAGCTCTCCATTCAGGAAAGCCCACCCATTTCATCTAGACAGATTTCCCTCCAAGAGAGAAGATATCCATTTGCCTTTCTCCAAGCTGTTAAGCAACCCATTTATAGACTTTTCCTTGGGACATTTACACAGGCAATAGCTGGTCTGTTTCCCACGAAAGAATTGTCAGAAGTTAAAGGAGTCCTACCAGGAGAAGATAGAATACATTATGATATTTTTTCCAAAAGGTGAGGAAAATGAAGGAAAGAAATGAGGGGGCATGGGGGGAAGCAAAGGAGAAGAAAGCTGGGAGGAAAGAAAAAGATATGGCACCATTGAATGAAAAGAGAATCAATGAGAGAGAAATTCGTCAGTTGTCATAGGCTTGCTGTAGAGGATTTTATATTGATGTGTCTTTTGACTCTCCAGCTCTTCTTTGTTTTTATATAAAATTTTCTTGGTTTCCTGTTCACTTTGCATTGAAATAACATAGGAATTGGTTACTGACATAATATGTCAGCTAAAGATTTTTACCAACACAACTCTCTTCTTTTACTTTCATTTAAAATGTGGTTGAGGTTGGCGTGTTTTTTGTTCTCAGATGTCCTCTCTTTATATGCTATAGAATCCTGAAAAAAAATACTACTTTGGAATAAAACAGTAAACTGATTTTTGGAAGATAATGGATTCACAGAGTTTCAGACATATGGGATCAATATGTATCCTTGAATGCTGACTACTTTCTTTGTAACCCAACTTTGAAAAAAAAATGCACCGCTGCTCAAACCAAGAGATTTGAATAACACTCCTAATTTTAACATTATTCTTATTGTCAAAATGCCATAAAATGGAAAGGATCCTTAGGTCAATTAAAAAGAACTCAATTTTCACAGATTCCCAAGTTATAACCAAATCATCTTTGTAATGCGTTTGGGATAAAGGGATCCTTTTGTAATCAAGCCACACCTTTTCTGGAACGGCAGTAACATGTGAAGATGGAAAACTCAGATATAAATTCAGAATAGGGATGGATATTGAAAACAAAGGCACATCTCTATATTGCTTTCTATTATGGTTAAGTCACCCATTTCTTATCTTAAATCCATCATTTAAATCTCTCAGAAAGATTGATATTCTATTTTAGCTTCCTGAAAGCAGTTGAAATTAGGAGATTCAAATTCTAGGACAGAAGCCATGCTTCACATATCTTTGTGCTTCCCAATCTGGAAAATCGTAATCAAATCAACATTTGATTATTGAGCTTATTTGATTATTGAGATATCAAAAGAAAAATAGTAAAATGCCAAAATTGTAAGGTAGTCATTTTGCTCAAACATGACTAATTTTTTGCAAAAAATAATGGGGAAAATTTTCAGCATTGACAAGCACAGTTGTCAAAAGTGAATCTATAACAGATAAAAGTGAGAAGCAAATTCAAGTTCTGCAGCTTTTCATGCTTTGTTTCTATGAGGGAACTTTTTAATTAAAGAAAATGGTGAAAATAAATTCAATTAGTAAAAGCTAAAATTATAGGTGCATTTTATTTTATGAATAAGCAAATTTAATATTCAATAATATTTTCAATTAAAATATAAAAGGAAATTTAAAATTAAAAAAGTGAGAATAGAGTAAATATTCAAACTAGGCTCTAAAATAAGTGGAAGTAGCAGGTGATTTAAAAAGTGGCAAAAGGAGGTACACACTAACTAGAATTGTTTTCCACCAGTGGCGTAAAGACTGATAATTGCTTCACTAAGAAGACTTCATTGCCTCCTATCAAGCCAGGTCATGCTGACCTAAAAGACAATTGTGTCAGATACTAATGAGGCATTTTATTTCTGACTCATAAAAGTTATTAGCCAGAATATGTATCGCCAGTTTTTAAAAACTGCAAATGCAATTAAAACAGCTTCACTATTTTAACTAAATATTCATCATAAATTTGAAAACTGCCACCTCGTTTAGACACATAAGATTTACAACTTTGACACTTCAAATCACAATAGTGTGTTAAGTGTTGTTAAGACGGGAGTTACAGCAGTAGAAAGAGCACAACCACACCAGCGTTGGGAACTGTTATCTTTCTGGTCTGTTTTACAGGTATTTGATGAAAGATGCAATTCAGTTCTTGTTATACTGATTTCATTATTGGATGACATCCCCTTGGGCAGCCTAGTGACTGCTTTTCTCTGGTTATCCATGTACTTTATTGATGGACAGCCCTGAACCTATTTATTTAGACCCTTTTTAAATACATGGATTTCTGGTGGAAAAAAAATAACTTTTGCCGAATACAATGAATGCACTCTTTGGAAGATAAACTATATACTTCACAGCAAGCAAAGTAAACTTATCTACCAAAGACACCCATAGTTAGGCCAGAAGATTGTTTCCCTCTCAAGGATAGTTTAAAAAAAAAAAAAAAAAAAAAAACCAAAAAACTCCAGAATGCAAGTTAGGCTTCAGTATCAAGCATAACTTCTCTTTTATAATTACTTGTAACAACAACAAAATCCCATAATGCTGCACCAAATTCAACCTAACATAACAACACATAGCTTCTTTCTTTCTGCCATTTGTCTCTGTACTCTGGGACATGTTTTAAAATACCTTTGTAATGTTCCCTGCTGAAGAAGCTATCTTTCCCCTCATATCTATTTTCCTCTTCTTCATAGAAAAAGAAACTTCAGGTCTTAGCTGGGCACATGGAAAGACTACATTTTGCAGCCTTTCTTTTTGCTAGGTATATCTCTGTAACTACATATTCTTTTCTCCCAATGGAATGTAGGCAAAAGTGTCACACAGCATATTAGGGTTCCTCCCTTAAATGATAGGTAATAAACACCTATTCTGGTTTGAATCTGTTATGTATCACAGAAAAGACTATATTATTTTAATCCATTCTTGGGAGGGGCAGACTTATTGTTGTTTGGGACCTTTTGATTAGGTGGTTTCCATGGAGATGTGACCTAACCCATTCAAGGTGGGTCTTAATCCCATTTCTGGGGTTCTTTATGAGGGGATAAAGACAGAAACACTGGAAGAGAAGGTTTAGAGAGAAAATGCCCCAGGAGAAACTAAGAGATGAAATCCAGGGAAAGCCTCTGGAGAAGAGAGAGAGCCACTGAAATCAACCCAGGAGAGAAGGACCAGCAGATGTTACCATGTGCTTTCCTATGTGGCAGAGGAACCCCAGATGCCAGTGGCCTTTCTTCCAAGAAGGTATCTTCTTCTTGATGCCTTAATTTGGACATATTTATGGCCTTAGAACTGTAAATTTGTAACCTAATAAATTCCCATTGGAAAAGCCAACCTATTTCTGGTAATTGCATCCCAGTAGCTTTAGCAAACCAAAACAACACTCTTAAACATTTTTGCTGTTGGGATATGGGCCTGATGGGTAGAGCTAGAGCATCTTGAGCTCACCTCTTGAGTCATAAGGTGAACTTGGCAATGGAGCTACACACAAAGAAGCAACAAGATAGAAGTAGCTATGTCCCTGAGGACTTTGTGGAATTTGTCTCCAAACTTTTCCCTTTTGGAAAAATAAATTTGAATTATGTTGAAGACAGTATATTTTGAGTCTCTTTCTTGCTCAGCAATATCTAATCCTAAATAGTTATTATGTCTATTATATATATGTACACTATTCTGTCCAAAGGTAATAGAGAAGCAGGGGAACAAGTGGTTGGTCAACAATGGAGCTTTGAATACCCTTTTTTGAGAGGATGGGTATTCCTGCCAATCTCTGCACTTAGAGAATAATAATGTAAGAGCCGTAATTATAATTGCTCTATTTCTTAGTGGTAGAAAAACTGAGGCATATGAATGCTGAAGTTTAGAGATACTAAGTAACATGTACAAGGTCACATAGCCAATAAGAGGCAGAGCCAGGAAGTAGCAAACTAGCCTCAAAGAAATGGAAGTACCAAGTTATATGGCCCATGGAACCATGTCTGACAAAATTCTCATTTCACCAAGTAAATCACTGGTATCAAGAGAGTAAAAAGTACCATACAGTATTCCTCAGACATATCCTTATTCTGCTATGAATATAGCATCATAAGAAAAATATCACAGCTCTTTCCTCTAAGACCACAATGATGTAGCAATAACCTGACTTACTACTAGTGCTGCAGTCTTTCCATCCCAGGCGAATTTTCTAAAATATTATTGCTTACTTCTCAAAACTGGCAGTTGGGGAAAAGTTATCTTTGCCTCAGAATAAAAATCAAATGAAAATTTTGAAAATGTTTTGCATCTTATAGTTTACAAAGAGATTTCTTATAGAAGTATTTTCACCATACGTTCACCTTACAATGTATATGGAATAGATATTGTCTGAGTTTTCCAGGCTGCTATGACAAATACTACATAATGAGTTGCCTTAGTAACAGAAATTTATTGTCTTATGATTTGAAATGGTAGGGCTCTGAAATCAAAGCATTTGTAAGTCAATGCTTTCTCCTCAAAATCTGTAGAGTTCTGATGCTGGCTTGATGCAATCCTTGGGGTACTTTAGTTTGCATTTCTGTCTCCTGTCACATGGTACACTCTCTTACCTTGTGTCTCTCTTCTGGTTTCAGCTGATTTTGTGCTTCCTGCTGTGGCCTTCCCTGGCACTCCATCTGAATTTATTCCACTTGGTAAAGGAATCCAGTAAAATGATTTAGGCCCAGCCGGATTCAGATGGGTCACAACTTAACTAAAAAAATAAAAAGACTTAGAAATGTCCTGTTGGTGTATGAATTCATACCCACAGGAACCTGGATTTAGATTAAGAACAGTCTTTCATTGGAGTATATAATTCAACCTACCACAGGTAATACTACCGTTTTAAAGAAGCCAAAGTTAAACATTAGAGCAATTAAGTGGCTTAAATAGCGTCACACCAAATTTCAAAATACATCTTGGCAAATTTAGTAGCCCTGAACTATACTAAAGGAGTTCCATGAATTTTGGTCCCATTCTTTATCTCACAAATAATTCCAAAGCTCCGGTCATGCATACTGACACAGAGCCTAAGGCCAGATTCTCCAAGAACAAAAACTAATCTCTGTGGTTAATCAGGAGTTTCCACAAGTTTCAATATGTATTTCAGGTTAATAACATGACAAAAATTTAAATTAAATTAGCATAATTTTATTACACAGTTATCTTGGTTAAAATGTAGGTGCTACAATAAAAACCATCATGCAATGAATGAATAGACAGATTTGGAAAATAGAATATAATATTCTAAAGCTGAAACAATTCTTAGGCATTATCTTATACAACTCCTTCAGAGATGAAAAAAAGTGACTCTGCAATGTTAAGAAGTTTGCCTGATGTCACACAGCCAGTCACTAACAGGAAAAGGACCAGAACCCAGATGTCTTCGGGGCTTAAGTTTGGATTCTATGCATCACAACTCGCTACTTCCTAACACAAATTTTGAAAAGTAGTTGATGGAACAGATATTACTCTTATTTTAAGAGAATCCTTCAATATGTTTAGTTTCAATAAAGAGCTCTATTCATATATGTAGGATGTGGTTCAATTTTTTTTAAAATTGATTAGATATACAACTTTTCCATTTTAGGCTGTTATGACTCATTTTATATGGGATTGTATCTAGAGAATGGGATCTCTCTGTAGTCAACCTTGAATTAGATATACAATTAACCACCAAATTCATGACACATATTATGAAAAAAAGAAAAGAAATACTTACATTTGTCTTGCCTTCACTTTAGCTGTCCATACCTGACTGGCATTTTTTACCTGATATTGATAATTGCCTATCCATGTGTAATTCACAAATTTCACTAGTTCAATACTTTCTCCGCTAACCCTGAGGATGTGCATTCTTGCTGGCCTACTATGGAGTAGACTAGAGAGTGACTCCATAGTTAGATGGTATAGTTGAATGAAGACAAAGGCTTAACATCTATGCCCTGAAACTTCTCAGTCTCCCCACCCAATCCCACCACTACTGCCAGAAAACTATATTTTAGAAACTGATTTGCATATTTAGTTCAAATCTCTTTTTATATTAACATCATCTTGTTCTTCGAGCTCCTGTCTCAACTGTAAATAATTTGAAGTCATAGTCAAATCTATAATGTATATTAAAAGAAGATACAGTTTCTCTCTCAGAGAAGACAATTCTGATGGGCAGTCAACAA
The DNA here is from genome assembly GCF_023851605.1 of Tamandua tetradactyla. Lineage (NCBI taxonomy): Eukaryota > Metazoa > Chordata > Mammalia > Pilosa > Myrmecophagidae > Tamandua > Tamandua tetradactyla. Next base: position 11,983,777 of record NC_135350.1, read on the forward strand.
ATGAGACAAATCAATAAATATTAATCCAAAAATCATTAAGTCAGTTTTCTATCAACATTTAAATAGTACTGCAGTATGTTTTGGGTTTTCTTTTGGAGGCTTTCGTTTTTCTTCTTCTTCTAAATTTAATTTTACTAGTAGCTAGCAATCGAAACAGAATCCATAAAAATTAATATCCTTTTCTTACCAAAGGATTCAATCATATCCTGTTTTGTGAAAATAAATACTTCCCCCTTGGTTTTACCAGGAACTAAACTTCCGTATCCAAGCCTGATACATCACAAAGACAAAAGCCACTTTGTGAATATCTACAACTGCCATTTGAGCTGGTTAGTTTTCTACACACATGCATTTCTCCAAATAACCTAGTTGTGCAAGCTCCTGAACTTGCATAAACAAGGCACAGGCTATACAGGGAGCAGTGGGAGTAGTCACTCGTGTACCTTGACTCAAAATTCCTTGGAAATATAGAGTTATTTACCGAAGCTTCTTAGAATAAATTCACTAAAATGTGATTATAGTAAAAATTGTGAACTGCATTACTTTGGAATTTATTACCATAAATTCCACTACGGAGTTACCATAAATTCCAAAGTAATGCATCTATATTGATCTAGACATCTGTATTGATAACTGGAATCCTTTGATGTGGCTCATCATGTGTCTACTATTATGAGAAACAGAGATGAGTGATTGGATCTTGCCCACATGGAGCTTAAATTTCCAGGAGTGGGTAAATATAATTGACAGATAAATAATAATAAAATGGTTGCAGGTATATGAAGTGTAATATGAAATAAATGGCTTTATTCAGGAGAATGAAATGATTCTATTTATTTTCATAGAAATCACAGTGGCTTCTGGGAGGATGGAATGGAAGCCAATGAAAAATGAAAATGAAGGGATTAGTACAATAGTCCAGGCAAGATATTTAAAAGATCTACTCCAAAGGGGTCTGAGAAGAGAAGATGAGTTGATTAATTGGGGATATAATTTAGAAGTTGAGGAGACAAACCTCCTGATGAATTTGAATATGAGCAATAAAAGGACAACCTATCAAAAACTGTACCCAAGTTTATAACTTATGACTCTATTGAGGACCAGTGCCATTCACTGAGAAAGGATTGGGAAGGAAACATAAATTACTGGGGAATTGTAGGAAATTTCTTCCTGGATGGGATCATTTTGAATTTTCAGTGAGACATCAAAGTGAAGATGTTGACTAGATATTTGAATATAAAGGCCTGGACTTCAGAAGCAAATTCTGAATTAGAGATGAAATTTTGAAAGTTATCAGTATATAACTAATATATATAATGATGCCATAGGAGTGTATCCAATGGATTAAAGAGAGCCATGCAAGTGAAAAAAGAATTGATGCAAAGACTGAACACCCGTGTTTAAAGAATTCACCAAGAAAAGGAAACCTCCAAAAGAAACTCAGAAGCATCTGGGGCATCCAGAAAATCTACTAAATTTCTAGATGGAAGATTTAGTAGAGGGTAATTCTATGACTGAGATTCTTCTACTAAAGAGGATTGTGGGGATTGGAGGGGTTGAGAATCAATAATTGTGTAAACCATGTTAAGTTTGAGATAACTGTGATTCTTCCGATTGTAGCTATCAAGAAGATAGTTTAGCTGTCTAAGATAGCTTAGAGGTGAAATCTGGGGAGTTGATACAAATGGGGAAATTTTTAACATATATGGTATATATTTTTATGTATGCTGTACAGTGGGGTCACATTTCATTATTTTTCAATGTGAGTGTCCCATTATTGCAGCACCATTTGTTGAATTTCTGTTTGATTGTTTATTTATTTTGCTTGGTTGGCTGTTTTTGGGGGAAGTGCATGGACCAGGAATCAAACCAGGACTCCCACATGGCAGACGAGAATTCTACCACTGAACTGCGCTTGCACCCCCAGAATGCATGGTATTTAAAGTCATTAAGTTGGGTGATATAACCTGGAAATAAAAAAAGTATGAAAAGAAATGAAGACCAGACCAAGCCCTGACGAAATTTAAAAATTTTTTTTACTCGTGATGACCATTTTAATTACAAGGGGTTAACAGATTAATACAAACTCCAGATGTCATGGAAATATATTCCATAAAAACAAGGAATTACAAGTACCAACGAAACTGGATACTTCAATGCACTGGATGGAATTCTTCAAGAATTTCATTGTATTCTTACTTTTTCAGGAAAATCCTCTGAATGTGACTTGATATGCAAACATACAAATAGCCTTGACGTTTTAAAAGATAATATCCAACAACAACAAAGAAGTAATATAAGGAGCTAGCGACGTAAACCAGCTGACAGCACCAGTCTCCTTATCAATCAAGCCCGCGTGGTAGCCCTTGAAGCCGTCGTAGAGCAACGGGGGTCTGTCAGCGTCAGCCGGGCAGGTTTAAGGGCTCTTTTTGACCGGGCCTTCTGCTCATCGTGGCCATGCCATTCCCACTGGAGGCCTGTCCTCAGCAGCCAACTACAAGGAAAAGCACCACCGACCGCGGTCAGTGCTTAAGTCTCTCCGTGCGGGTCTGAAGGGCAGGGCGCAGAGCTCCCAAACGCTTCCCCGAGCGCGCTGAGTCAAAGAGCAAGCGTCTGCAAAGACTTGAGACTGATTGCTAAAGGGGCAAGAAGAAAGCTGGAAGAGTGTGATCTCACAGAAGCTAATAGAAAAATGGTTCCAAAAGGAGGAACCGATCAACCGTGCTGAATGCTGCTGAGAAGATGGGTAAGATGAGAACAGAAATAGTGTATATATTGAAATTGGCATAAGCGATTTCAGTGAAGGGGTACAGATTCCGGCCCAATTTGAATGGTTTGAAAACTGAATAGAAGATGAAAAGGGGTGACAGCACACATAAGACCACTTCTTTAATGAATTTGGCCAGGAAGGGTGACAGAAAAGGGTTGCAATAGGGAAAGGAAGAGATTGAGGTCACGGGGGGGGGGGGGGGGGGGGGATTATATTTTATTTAAGAATAGGCATAATAAAGCATATTTTTCCATTGATGATAATAATCCAGGAGAAAGAGAAGTATTCATAATGTAGAATAAAAAATGAAAGATTGACATGTTTAAAAAGACAAGAAGAAATGGGATACCAAGCAAAATTGGAGGGACTGGACTTTAAGAAGAGAATTGATTCTTCTTCCATCTCTTCTGTAAGAAAGAAAAAATATTTATAGATTTAGCACTGAGAGTTCTCCAATGAGGATAATTTTTCTCAGTGATGTATTAGTTGAGATCTGCTGAGAACTGGTAAGAAAGAAGGGGAAGAGTGATGAGAGCTCTGAGGGGAAGGTAAACAGTCAAAATAGTCATCTTGTAGAGTAGAAATGTAAACTTAATATAACAAGGATAACAATTTTTTATATATATTAATGTGCTTTTTTGTTACATTTCCATGGACATAACCTTCTCTCTACTCAAAAGCATCTGTAGGGGAGTTGGAGAACGGGCGTTAGGGTACATGAGAGGGGGTGGAGATTACAACAGAGCAGGTGTAGAAAGAAAGCAATGTTCAGTTGACTCTCTAGTGATACCAAAAGTTTGAAAAGCAGGTTTTGTCAAGGGATAAAGGATTTTCTAAATGCATCAAACTCCAATAATATATCAAAAGCCAGGCTGGCTGACTTGACCATAAGATTATGATTAGTAAAGACAATTCCAAATAGGGCATGAGAAAAGGCCTTGCTACACGAAAAGGGGAAAAATCCACCCCATCCAGCCCTATGAGATGTGGAATGGAGAAGAGGTAGGGCAAGGTCTTTGTTTTCCCTCCTTCTTGGCATTGAATCTCAGCAGTGAGACTAGAGAAACATTCTGATAGTACAAAGGCACGCAAAATGTTAGTGCTAGCAGGCTGCTTTTCCAGGCAGAGCCTAGATGAAACACAACCTCTAACAAAAGTTCATCGTTTCTCTCAGCACCATGTCCAACGTGCATGGGACCAAGAGCACACATATTGCTACTGACTTCTTAAAGTTCCTGTGGTGTATGAAATGATATATAGGTTTTGAGAAGACAGGTTGACCAGAATAAACCTGGTGCCAGAATAAAGAGACCACATGCATGGGATCTGTGCAACAACAGCAAATGACTAAGACTACAGATTTCAGAACCAGGTGTCCATACGAGGCTTGCAAAAGGCCAGAAGGGACCAGACATATTTCAGACGGTACCAGTGCAGGGGCCAAGGGACAGTATAAGACACTCTTTCCCCCAGCGAAGACAGGAGGGGTCCAGTATTTATTAAGTGAATCTGAGATCTCCTTGTCCTCTATCATAAAAATCAAACAAGTTGCCCCCTATGACCCAATATCATCAAGAAGAGGAACTAGAGAGACTTAAGAGTTTAGGATGACAAAGCACGTAAAATTATCCGAAGCAAAGGGATCTTAAAATTGAGATTCTGTTAATGAAAGTTTGTATCCAAGTTTCTCCCACTCTACCGCTCCATCTCCCAATGTTTTTGCCCAGTGACTAAGTAGGTGACACCTAGGAGAGTTACAACAGTTACTGAAAATAAGCCACTTTTTTCCTTCAAATCAGAGCTGCAGTGTATAAAATTTTAACTGAACAACAGAAGCAAAAAGCCATAGCATTTCTAGGTTCTGCTTCAGCCCATTTCAAGTTTGAGATTAAGAATTTAAAATCAGAGAGAGTGCCAAGATGGTGGTTTAGCGAGGTGTGGGATTTAGTTCGTCCTCCAGAACAGCTACTAAATAGCCAGGAACAGGACAGAACAACTGCTGGGACCATGTCAGTGACCGGACACACAGCATACCCCAGTCTGGACCAGCTGGACTGGTTGCGAGCCCCCCCAGAACCATGAGTGCCCCAAGTCGCAGTGGCCGGTGCCCCTTCCCCACAGGCTGCTTCCTGGAGGGGAAAGGAAAGAGAGTTTTCCAGCAGCAGGAACTCAGCACAACTAAGCTTCAAGTGTGGAATTAATTCACAAATTCTGACTACTAAAAACAGGCCCCCAGCTAAGGTGAACCTGGTCAAAGCGGAGGTTGCTGATTTTTGCCCCAGCACCAAGGGGGCAGGGCTGACGGAAAATGAAAAAGAAAAAAAACAGGTTTTTTGGACCAGACAGCACATAATACTTGGAAGGGTCTGGGCCCTGAAGGAAAGGAAGGGGCACATAGAATCTGAAGGTACACAAAGCAACATACCAGCTTATGCTCTTGGTTGGCAAACCTGAGGAATGGGGTCCTGATCTGAGAAGGATTTCTCCCTTTTTTTTTCTTTTTTTTGTGACTGTGTTTCTATGGCTTGACTGCCTTTGGACACAGAGGCAGGGCTTCTCAGGCTTCAAGAGCCCCAGGCATAGGCAGAAACAAGCGTGTTTGAGAGCTTGTCTGGAGCCTGTGCCTTCCCCAAGGGATAGGTGGGGCCCAGCTCAGCTGGATTCCCTCCCTCAAGGAATTTAGACCCTAGGGCTTGGAAATTTGAAGCCATTAAAGCCAGCCTCCAAGCTCTCCTCTGTCTCGACCAAGCCTCCAGCAGGGAAAGTCTGCCAAAGTTAAAGGTACTACATCACCTTATGCTGGTGGGACCCACAGGCAGACAAGCACCACATACTGCACAGGATAGGAAAAACACAGAGTCCAGATGCTTCATAGGAAAGTCTTTCAACCTGCTGGGTCTCACGCTCAGGGAAAACTGACTCAGGTGACTCTTTCCTCCTGACAGGAGGCTAGTTTGGTCTGGGAAAATCTAGCTGGGGTCTATAATACCTAAGTAGACCCTCCTAAGGGTTGGGGGGGAAAGGCACCATGCAGGCAGGGCAACAGACAAAAGAACAAGAACAGAAAAATTCTTCTCTGTTAAACAGAACTTAAGCTAGTGGTCCAAAATAAGCTGAACTGAATGTCAAAGAATAAATAGACAACAAATTCATCCAGCAAGAAAATCCTAGGTGAAAGAAGTGAAAACAAACTCCAGAATAGACTAATTATGGTAAGTAAATGCCTAGACACCAACAAAAAATATCAAATCACACTAGGAAAATTGAAGATATGGCCCCATCAAAGGAATAAACCAACAATTGAAATGAGATACAGGAATTGAAACAATTAATTCAGAATGTTTGAACAGACATGGAAAACCTCATCAAAAATCAAATCAATGAATTGAGGGAGGATATAAAGAAGGCAAGGAATGAAGAAAAAGAAGGAATCAAAAGTCTGAGAAAACAAATCACAGAACTTATGGCATAGTAGAACAGATGAAAAAAAAAAGGAAACCTACAATGTTAGATTTCAAGAGAGGGATGATAGGATTGGTGAACTGGAGGACAGAACATCTGAAATCTGACAAGCAAAGGAAAATATAGGGAAAAGATGGAAAAATATGAGCAGGGATTCAGGGAATTGAATGACAATATAAAGTGCATGAATATACATGCTGTGGGTGTCCCAGAAGGAGAAGAGAAAGGAAAAGGAGGGAAAAACTAATGGAGGAAATTATCACTGAAAATTTTCCAACTGTTATGAAAGACATAAAATGAAAAATCCAAGAAGTGCAGCATATCCCAAACGGAATAGGTCCAAATAGATGTACTCCAGGACACTTACTAATCAGAATGTCAGAGGTCAAAAAGAAAGAGAGAATTTTGAAACCAACAAGAGAAAAGCAATCCATCACATACAAGGCAAGCCCAATAAGACTGTGCATAGATTTCTCAGCAGAAACCATGGAGACAAGAAGACAGTGGAGCAATATATTTAAATCACTAGAAGAGAAAAACTGCCAACCAAGAATTCTATACAGCAAAATTGTCCTTCAAAAAGGAGGGAGAAATTAAAGCATTTTCAGACAAAAAATCACTGAGAGAATTTGTGACCAAGAGACCAGCACTGCAAGAAATACTAAAGGGAGCACAAGAGGCAGATATGAAAAGACAGAAGAGAAAGTTGTGGAGAAAAGTGTAGAAATGAAGACTATCAGTAAAGGTAAAAAGAAGAAAAATTAAATGTGACATATAAAATCCGAAAGGCAAAATGGTGGAAGAAAGTACTACCCATACAGTAATAACAACTAAATGTTAATGGATTAAACTCCCCAATCAAAAGACATAGACTGGCAGAATGGATTAAAAAACAGGACCCATCAAGATGCTGTCTACAGGAAACACATCTTAGACCCAAGGATAAACATAGGTAGAAAGTGAAAGATTGAGAAAAGGTATTTCATGCAAATAATAATCAGAAAAGAGGAGGAGTAGCTATACTAATATCCAACAAATTAGACTTCAAATGTAAAACAGTTAAAAGAGAGAAAGAAGGACACTATGTATCAATAAAAGGAACAATTCAACAAGAAAACAACAGTCATAAATATTTATGCACCAAGCCAGAATGCTTCAGAGGCAAGCATCGAAAACACTGAAAAGAGAAATAGGCATATCTACCATAATAGTCGGAGACTTCAATTCAACACTCTCATTAATGGACAGAACATCTAGACAGAGGATTAATAAAGCAGATAATTTGAATAATATAATAAATGACCTAGACTAGACAGTTGTAGAACATTGTACCCCACAACAGCAAGATACACATTTTTCTCAAATGCTCATGGATCATTCTCAAGAATAGACCATATGCTGGGTCACAAAGCAAGTCTCAAGAAATTTAAAAAGATTGAAATCATGCAAAACATCCATAAAGAAATGAATTTGGAAATCAATAATAGGCAGAGTGCCAGAAAATTCACAAATATGTGAGGCTCAACAACACACTCTTAAACAACCAGTGGGTCAAGGAAGAAATTACAAGTGAAATCAGTAAATATCTCAAGGCAAATGAAAATGAAAACACAACATATCAAAACTTATGGGATGCATCAAAGGCAATGCTAAGAGGGAAATTTATTGCCCTAAATTCCTATGTCAAAAAAGAAGAGAGGGCAAAAAACGAGGTATTAACTGTTTACTTAGAAGAACTAGAGAAAGAATAGCAAACTAACCCCAAAGCAAGCAAAAGGAAAGAAATAATGAAGATCAGAGCAGAAATAAATGAAATTGAGAACATGAAAACAATTGAGAAAATCAACAAAACCAGATGTTGGTTCTATAAGAAAATCAATAAGATTGATGGACCCTTAACAAGATTGACAAAAAGAAGAAGATAGAGGATGCAAATAAATAAGATCAGAAATGGAAGAGGAGACATAACCACTGACCCCACAGAAATAAAAGAAGTAATGACAGGATACTATGAACAACTTTATGCTAATTAATACGACAATGTAGATGAAATGGACAACTTTCTAGAAAGGCATGAACAACCAACATTGACTCGAGAAGAAATGGATGACCTCAACAAACCAATCACAAGTAAAGAAATGGAATCAGTCATTAAGAAGATCCCCTAAAAGAAAAGTTCAGGACCGCTTTCACATGTGAATTCTAGCAAACATTCCAGAAAGAATTAGTAACAATCCTGCTCAAATTCTTCAAAAAAATTGAAGAGGAGGGAAAGCTACCTAACTCACTCTACAAAGCCAACATCACCCTCATACCAAAGCCAGACAAAGATATTACAAAAAAAAAGAAACCTACAGACTAATCGTACCATGTACGATTCATCCCAGGTATGTAAGGATGGTTCAACATAAGAAAATCAATTAATGTAATACACTATATCAATAAATCAAAGCAGAAAAACCACATGATCATCTCGATTGATGCAGAAAAGGCATTTGACAAAATTCAATCCTTTCCTGTTGAAAACATTTCAAAGGATAGGAATAGAAGGGAACATTCTCAGCATTATAAAGGGAATATATGAAAAACCCACAGCTAACATCATCCTCAATGGGGAAAACTGAAAACTTTCCCCCTAAGATCAGGAACAAGTCAAGGATGTCCACTATCACCACTGTTATTCAACATTGTGTTGGAAGTTCTAGCCATTGCAATTAGACAAGAAAAAAAAGTACAAGCATCAAAATTGTAAAGGAAGAAGTAAAATTCTCACTGTTTGCAGATGATATGATACTATATGTTGAAAACCCTGAAAAATGCACAGCAAAACTACAAGAGCTAATAAATGAGTACAGCAAAGTGGAAGGTTACAAGATCAACACTCAAAAATCTGTACTGTTTCTATACACTAATAATGAAAAACCTGGGGGGGAAATTGAGAAAAAATTCCATTTACAATTGCAACCAAAAGAATAAAATATTTAGGGATAAATTTAACTAAAGAGACAAAAGACCTTACAAAGAAAACTACAAGAAATTGTCAAAAGAAATCACAGAAGACCTAAATACCATGTTCATGAATTGGAAGACTAAATATAATTAAGATGTCAATTCTACCTAAATTGATTTACAGATTCAATGCAATACCAATTAAAGTCCCAAAAACTTACTTTTCAGAAATAGAAAAACCAATAACCAAATTTATCTAGAAGGACTAGGTTCCTCAAATAGCTAAAAGTATCCTGAGGGGGGAAAAAATGAAGTCAGAGGTCTCATACTACCTGATTTTATGGTGTATTATGAAGCTACAGTGGTCAAAACAGCATGGTACTGGCATAAAGATATATATACTGACCAATGGGATGGATAGAGTGTTCAGATATAGACCTCTATGGACAATTGATCTTTGATAAAGCAGTCCAAGCCAACTCACCTGAGACAGAATAGTCTCTTCAATAAATGGTGCCTAGAGAACTGGATATCCATATGCAAAAGAATGAAAGAGGATCCATATCTCACATCCTATACAAAAATTAACTCAAAATGGATCAAGGACCTAAACATTAGATCTAAGACCATTAATCTGTTAGAAGAAAATGTAGGGAAATATCTTATAAATCTTATACAAGGAAGCGGTTTCCTAGACCTTACATCCAAAGCAAGAGCATTGAAGAAAGAAAGAAATGGGAACTCCTCAAAATTAAACACTTTTGTGCATCAAAGAACTCATCAAGAAAGTAAAAAGCCAGCCTACACAATGGGAGACAATATTTCGAAATGATATATCAGATAAACGTCTAGTATCCAGAATATATAAAGGGATTGTTCAACTCAAAGACAAAAAGACAGACAACCCAATAACAAAATGGGCAAAAGACTTGAACAGACACTTCTCAGAAGAGGAAATACAAATGGCCAAAAGGCACATGAAAAGATGCTCAACTTCCCTGGTTATTAGAGAAATGCAAATCAAAACCACAATGAGGTATCATCGCACACCCACCAGAATGGCCATTATCAATAAAACAGAAAATAACAAGTGCTGGAGAGGATGTGAAGACACAGGCACACTTACTCACTGTTGGTGGGAATGTCAAATGGTACAACCACTGTGGAAGGCAGTTTGGCTGTTCCTCAGGAAGCTAAATATAGAATTGCCATATGACCCGGCAATGCCATTGTTAGGTATCTACTCAGAGGATATGAGGACAAGGACACAAACAGACAATTGCACACCCATGTTTATAGCAGCATTATTTACAATTGTGAAGAGATGGAAACAGCCAAAATGTCCATCAAAAGATGAGTGGCTAAACAAACTGTGGTATATACATATGACCGAATATTATACAGCTGTAAGACAGAATAAAGTTATGAAGTACGTAACAACATGGATGAACCTTAAGGACATTATGCTGAGTGAAATTAGCCAGAAACAAAAGGTGTATGGTCTCACTAATATGAACTGACATTAGTGAATAAACCTGGAAAATGCCATTAGTAACAGAGACCATCAGGAGATAGAAATAAGGTAAGATATTGGGTAATTGGAAGTGATGGGATACAGATTTTCAACAGCACTGATTGTAAAAACTCAGAAATGGATAGCACAATACTACCTAACTGTAATACAATTATGTTAAAACACTGAATGAAGCTGAATGTGAGAATGATAGAGGGAGGAGGGCTGGGGGCACAAATGAAATCAGAAGGAAAGATAGTCAATAAAGACTGAGATAGTATAATCTAGGAATGCCTAGAGTGTATAATGATAGTGACTAAATGTACAAATTTAAAACATGTTTTTGCACAAGACAAAGGAATGTCATTACTGCAGGGTAATGAATCAAATATCGGGTAGGGAACTTTGGTCCTGGTCTTCCCAGTTTACTTTCCTCCACCCTCTCTCAGTCCTGTGCAGTTTGAGAGTTGCTCAGAAGCAGTGGCCCAGATCTCTCACTCTTTCCACACGTGGACAGACTATAGAGTCACTCACAACAGCACTAAGAACCCCATACATATCGAGGCACAGACACCAAAGTCTGCAGAGACAGAGGGCAGAACACCAATTGCTGAAGACTGCTGCGTATAAAACGGCCCCCAGAGGGAAAAAGTAAAAAAAAGGAGATACCGGAGTAGAAAGGTTGACATGTGTTGCAATCAATCAGTTCTTGTTGGATGGACCATTTAAATACAAAATGGACTTTTCTGGAGTTACCCAACTTCCTGGATTGACCCCGCCCAGCCCTCTTGGGTGGGATAACCTAATTGGGAAGAAACCAGCGGCAGAAAAACCCCATAGAGAAATAGAGGGTTTAAACTGAACTGCTGTAAGATATGAGGGTCCCCAGAACAGAATAGTGTAAAGAAACGGGGCACTGAGTGAGGGAGAGAATTTAAACAAATCACAAGAGATGGAGAAAAAATTCTGTACAAAAACAGAAGAGCTATGCATAAACATACAAAGGATATTAGGAAGAAAATGTGCGCCCATAAAGAAGACTTTGAAATGATAAAAAGAGATATCACAGAAATTATGGAGAGGAAAGGCACAATAGCAGAGATTAAAAATATAGTCATGGCATGCAACAGCAGATTTGAAAACAAGCAGAAGAAACAGGGAACTAGAAGATGGGACAATCAAAATCATAGTCAGAAGAACAGATAGCAAAAGAATAGAACAAAATGAGCAGTACCTTGGGTATACGAGTGACAACACAAAGCAAACAAACATGCATGCTAGGTGTGAAGGGAAAAGGGGAAGAAAGAATAATTGAGGAAATAATGGCCAAAATTTTTCTAACTCTTATGAAATACATAGATGTACATATCCAAGAAGTGCAACATACCTCAGACAGAATAAATCCTAATAGACCTATTCCTAGACATATGCAAACAGAAAGTCAAATGCCAAATATAGAAAGAGAATTTTGAATGTAGCAAGAGAAAAGTGATTCATATGAGGGATCCATAATATGGTTAAGTTCTGATTTCTCATCAGAAACCTTGGAGGTGAGAAGGCAGTGCTATGATATATTTATGGTACTGAAAAAGAAAAAATGCCAGGAAAAATTCTTTATCCAGCAAAGCTGGGTATTAAAACATTCCCAAACGGCCAGAGACCCGGATTCGATTCCCGGTATATGCCTGCACAAAACGAAAACAAACAAACAAAAAAACTCCCAAATGAACAGAAACTGAGAGAGTTCATCAACAAAAGACATACCCTTCAAGAATTCCGAAAGGGAGTCCTGCAGTTTGAAAGGGGAAAAAAAAGGAGAAAGTGGGTTGGAGTAGTGTGAGGAAATAAAGAGTATCAGTGAGGGTAGTTAAAGGGTAAATGCAAAAGTCAGTAATACTGTATCCTCAATATATAGCACTGCTATTTAATTCCTGTAAGGATCAGAATACAATTGAACAAGAAAAAGACATATTTCCTGATAAATGGACATGCAAAATATAAAGAAGTAAAGTGAGACAAAAACAATATACAGAAGGAATCAGAGGGCTATGGAAGCAGAGAACATATATGCTAAGTTGGTATCTTTTCAAATTAGTAGTTGACACCGAGTGACCAAAAACTTCCTAACTCTTTTTGTGTAATAACTCTAGTTTGTGTAATATAAACTCCAGGATAACCAAAAAGTATTTTTAAAATATACAGAAACAAAAATGAGAAAGGATCAATCAGATAAATCACAAAAGAAAAGGAGGTTGCAAAGAAGGAAAAGATAGGTGAAAAAGAAAGACAAAATAGCTGAAGTAAGTACTGATTTTACAGTAATAACTCTGAATGTTAATGGAACAAATTCCCTAATCAAGAGGCATGGATTTGCAAAATGGATAAAAAAGCATGATCCAAATATATGTTGTTTACAAGAGTCTCACCTTAGATCCCAAAACACAAATAACCTGAAAGTGCAAAGTTGTGAAAAGATACTCCATGCAAATACTAACCAAAAAAGAACTGGGGTAGCTATAGCGATTTCAGACAAAAGAAGCTTTAAATCAAAAGCTATTATAAGAGAAAAAGAAGGAAACTATATATTAATAAAAATGGCAATCAACAAAGAAGAAGTAAGAATCATGAGTATTTATGCATCTAACTATGATGCCCCAAAATACATGAGGTAAACACTGGCAAAGCTGAAGGGAGAAATAGACATCTGTACAGTAATAGTTGGAGATTTCAAAACACCACTCTCATCAATGGAGAGAACATCTAAGACAGAAGATCAATAAAGTAATGGAGAACTTGAACCATATGATCAATGAAATAGACCTAGCAGACATATCAGAACATTGCACCCCAAAACAGAAGGATATACATTCTTCTCAAGTACACATGGATCATTCTCCAAGATAGACCATGTGTTGGGTCACAAAACAAATCTCAATAAATTAAAGAGATTGAAATTGTACAAAGCATCCCTCTGAGCATAATAGAATGGACCTGTAAATCAATAACAGGTGGAGAAGTGGAAAATGGCAATTTACAGTATTTTCCACAAGTGTATGGAGGTTAAATAACACACTCTTAAACAATCAGTGGGTGAAAGAATAAATTGCAAGGGAAATCAGTAAAAGTCTTGAGAAAAATGAAAATCAGAACACAATATATCAAACCTTGTGGGATGCAGTGAAGGCAGTGCTGAGAGGAAAATGTGTGGCCGTAAATGCTTACGTTAAAAAAATAAGAAAGCTCTAATATCAAAGTGGCAAGTTTAGCAAAGGTACAAGATCAACATGCAAAAATTACTAGTATTTGTATACACTAATAATGAACAATCTGAGAAGAAAGTCAAGAAAAAATTCCTTTTACAGTAGTAACTAAAAGAATCAAACATACAGGAATAAATTTATCTAAAAAGTATACAAAGCCCTTGTACCCAGAAAGCTACAAAATACTGCTGAAAGAAAACCTAAATAAGTGGAAGGACATTCCATGTTCATGGATTGGAAGATTAAATATCATTAAGATGTCAATCCATCCCAAAGCAGTTTATAAGTTCAGTACAATCCCAATAAAAATTCCAACAGCCTACTTCAGAGAAATGGAAAAGTCAGTTAGCAAATTTATGTGGAAGGATAAAGAGCCCCAAATACCCAGAAACATCATGAAAAGAAGAATGACTTTAGAGGACTCATATGTTAAAGCACATTACAAACCTGCAGTGGTCAAAACAGCATATTATTGGCACAAGGATAGATGTATTGACCAAAGGAAGCAAGTCAATAGTTCAGAAAGACCTTCACATCTATGGCACAGTGTTTTTCAAAAAGGCTGCCAAGTCCACTCAACTGGAAAAGAGTAGTCTTTTCAACAAATGGTGCTGGGAGAATTGAATATCCATATACAAAAGAATCAAAGAGATCCCCTATCTCACACCATATATAAAAATTTAACTCAAAATTGATCAAAGACCTACGTATAAGAGTTAAGTTTATAAAACTCCTAGAAGAAAATGTAGGGAAGCATCTTTAGGATCTAGTGTTAGGCAATGATTTCTTAGACATTATACCCAAAATGCAAACAATGAAAGAAAAACAGATACATGGGACCTTCTCAAAATTAAAAATTTTGTGCTTCAATGGGTGTGTTGTGAAACTGAAAAGACAACATACTCAATGGGAGGCAACATTTGGAAATCCCATATCCAATAAGGGCTTAACATCCAGAAGACAGAAAGAAATCCTACAATTCAACAATAAAAAGATGAACAACCTTGTGGTAGTTAGATTCAGTTGTCAACTTGGCCAGGTGAAAGCACCTAGTTCTGTTGCTGTGGACATGAGCCAATGGTAGGTGAATCTCATCTGTTGCCAATTACATCTGCAGTCAGCTAGGAGGCGTGTCTGCTGCAATGAGTGACGTTTAACTTAATTGGCTTATGCTTAAATGAGAGAACGCAATGTAGCACAGTCTAGCAGTTTGGCATTCCTCATCTCAGCACTTGCAGCTCAGCCCGGGCCCTTGGAGATGGAGAAAGAAATCACCCCGGGGAAAGTTGTTGGAACCCAGGGGCCTGGAGAGAAGACCAGCAGAGACCATCCTGTGCCTTCCACGTAAGAAAGAACCTCAGTGGAAAGTTAGCTGCCTTTCCTCTGAAGAACCAACAAAATAAATCCCCTTTTATTAAAAGCCAATCCGTCTCTGGTGTGTTGCATTCCAGCAGCTAGCAAACTAGAACAAACCTAATTTAAAAATGTACAAAAGACTTGAATAGATATTTCTCCAAAACGATATACAAATGGCTAAAAAACACATGAAAAGAGGATATACAAATCGCTGAAAAGCACACCACTATCTATTAGGGAAATGTAAATCAAAACCAAAACCACGAGATATAATTTCATACCTACTGGGATAGCTACTATTTAAAAATCAGAAAACAAGTGCTGAAAGCAGGGACTCTAACAGATATTTGCACAATTTTCGTAGTGGCATTATTCACAACTGCCCAAAGATGGAAGCAACCTAAGTGTCCCTAGATCAATGAATGCATTAACAAAACTTAGCATGTACATGCAATGATATTATTCAGTGGAGAAAGGAATGAAGCCCGAATGTATGGAACCACACGGACGAACCTTGAGGACATTATGCTGAGTGGAATATGTCAGACACAAAAGAACCAATATTGCATGATTTCACTGATGTGAATTAATAATAATAAACAAACTCATAGAATTAGGGTCTAGGATATATGTTACCAGGGAATATATTGGGGTTAGAGAATGGAGAGTTGATCTTTACTTTGTACAGAGTCCCTATGTAGGTTGATTTAAAGGGTTTGGAAATGGATGATGATGATTGTAGCTCATTATTGTGAGCATAATAACAGTACTGAATTATATGTCAATGTAGTTAAAAGGGGTAACTTTAGTTTGAATATGTTACTAGAATAAAAATTTAAAGATAAAACAGAGCACTGTGTAACATGGTAAACTCTATTATAGACTTTAGACTGATTAATATTACAGCTATTAGAATGTTCTTTCATGGATTATATACAAATGTATGACACTGTTAATAATAGATGACATGTGAAAAATATATACCTAATGTAAACTATGGCTGATGACCATTTCAATAATCTTTCATCAATTGTAGCAAAGGTAACTACTGCTAAAAAAAAAAGTACAATTACAAAAAAAAGTACTATTATCAATTGTAACAAATGTTCCACATCAGTGCAAGATGTTGGTAGTGGGCAGGTGTAAGGGAAATCTGTATTTTATGCATAATAGCTCTGTAAACCCACAACTTCTGTAATAAAAAAATTTTAAAATGAAGGTTTTTTAAATTTTAAAGTAGTCAGTGAATAACACTACTCCATGCTTCGCTAACGCTCATGTTGCTAGTGGTAAAGAAATCAAGAAGCCTGGGTTGTGGAGCAAACATTATTTATCTAGTAAGTAATAATTAAAGCTCTTGTCTAATGGCTCAGTGGTAGAATGCTCGCTTACATGCAGGAGACCTGGGTTTGATTCCCGGACCATGCACCACTCCCCCCAAAAAAGTTCTTGTAATGAGATCTCTAATACATCACTGCTGAGATTAGTTTGTCTAACTTCAAATTAAAGCAGCACAAAAGGGCTTCTTTCACACTAAAAGACCAGCTTTGCATTAAAATCATGTAAGTCAGCCTCACTGAATGATTTTTTTCCAAACATGCTCAAAGAAAGGGGATAGTTAGTTCAATCACGGTTGAGGTTTTGCCAGTCAAGTGTGAAGGAGGAAAAGGGGGGCAAGGGAGTTTAGGGCATTAGCAAGGGAGTGATAATAATGATGGGCCATGACATTAAACTAGACAAGAAAGGAAATGAAGACAGGAGGGAACTGATGGATTGGCAACATAGGGTGGATGGCTTGGAGGTCTCGATGAAAATGAAGAATTGTTGCAGTGAGTGTACTAAGAACAATTGAGCTGGAAGAATACGAGATGGGAGTCAAAGAATGGGATGTTTAAATTAAGTCAAAGGTGGTATTAGTATAGCTCACAATATTTTATACATATACAATTTAAGGAGTAAAGTCACTATATAATAATGTTTATTTAATTGTCCCTGCCTACATGGTAAGAGAAATTTAATAAAGTGACTAAAAATTCAGGATTATTTGTAATATTTAAGAGAAAATCTACATTCAAGTACACTGAGGAAATTTAGAAACAACTATATGTATGCCAATACTTACAATACTAATTACAAATCCACATTTTCTTTTCATTGATACAGGTCTCCTAAAAAAGGTAAACCACAATTTTTATCAAACTGCTTAATTGGTTAATTAATTGATTAGGTAGCAGAAGTTATTCTACATTTAAAAATAAAAATACTTTTGTTGTTCCATCTTTTAAACTCAGGCACCCCCTACAATTTAAACCAAATTTGGAAAATTATAATCCAAATATCTAGACTTAGGGAACATCAAATTTAATCATTACCAAGTTCCTTTCACCTAAGCATGATGATCAAGCATTCTGTTTTTTCCCCATCTTACCAAATGACCTATTCATAACAGAAATAGAACTTAAGGTTCCCCTTTGGTTTGTCTTTCTGTATCGAGGTCAGTTTTGAATGGCTTTTTCCATGTCCCCATGAAATGCAAACATTTCATATTCTTAAAAGGAAGCATTCTTATAATATTTCTAAATTTGGAAGCTGAGGCATTCAGAAGCTGATCAACAGAGTAATCCTCTAGAACCACCACTAAAAATGAAAACATACTGTAGTAGCTAATTAAATCCACCCTTAAAATGAGTAAAATTAATGGCAGAAATGTATTATTATACTTCAAGTTAAAATAATATTTTAGTTTGACGTATGTAGTAAACTGATGAAAACACCATCTTCTCATCTAAATCAAGTTTCCTCCCCTACTTTGAGGGCAAAAGCCTGAGATGACTTTTCCAATTATGCCTAAGCCAGCACAGAACTCAAAAAGGATTTGAATCTGAATACCTTTACGCAGGAAGGCCACACTGAATTCCCACATTATTTCTAACTCCTTTTGTTTTCGACCCAGTAACTTTGTTCCCTACCCATAAATGAGCTTTAATGTGACCTCTATTCTACATCACTGTCCATTTCTCTTCTACAGTCTAAATTATGTTGTTCTTATTTTCATTTTAAAATATTAAGCAATCCTAGATTGTTTTTATTTAGGCTTCCTTTTTTTCATTTTAAAAGTTTCTAAATGCTTCAATATCTTTTAGCAACTGTTTGGCCTGAATTCCTTAAGTAGACACATTATTGCCTAAGATTTGAGAAGATAATTCTTGAGTGTCTTCCAGTTTCAACCACAAGGAAATTAACAGTGTTTGCTAACATTTGGGGGAAAAAAATCATCTCATTTTCTCAGATTTAAATTCCTCGAGGCATCATTCAAACTACACACGAGGTTCAGTGTCGTAATTAGCAGTAGTCTGCTTAAATTTGCCAATATATTTGTACAAACATTGCTTGGCACTCAGTTCCATACCAGCCGCACATCACAGAAGGGCACTGAGAAGGAATTATTCCACCTCAGGGCTGGATTAGTGTCTCTGCCTGAAATAGGCCTCATTTAAGAATATGGTTTGGGGAAATTAAAGAACCTGCTTGGCCTGGGAATTGGAGTGAATCTATTAACAAAAAGCTGGGCTGAATATTTCTGCCATTCTTTTTTTCTGGCCCTGCTACTAGGATCCTGGGGAAAATTGCAAACTCTCTTTTCTTCAGTTTTCCAATCTGGAAAAGGGGTACCATGTAATTCTCTCCTAACCACCTCGTGAGAGGATAGGCATGTCGAGAAGGCTTATGCTGGGAAAGTCTCCCTGCAACCATCACCACCATACCTCCCTAAGCTTGTTTCCCAAGCAAAGCCGGCTTTCTTCTTAATACTGTGAATATTAACACCACTGCCAAGATGAGTCCGTGTATTCTATACAAGAACCGAATAATTTTAATATTAAAGCTGACAATGCACAGCATTCTGTTCATGTTTTCCTTCATTCAATCCTCCACAATAGCCTTTTATTTTTTTTTTATGGGCAGGCACTGGGAATTGAACCTAGGTCTCCGGCATGGCAGGTGAGAATTCTGCCACTGAGCCACTGATACACTGCCCCCCTACAATAGCCTTTTAAGGTAAGTACAATTATCTTCATTTCACATGTGAGGAGAAAGATTTAGGCTTGCAGTCACCTACTTAAGGTCGCAACTCTAGTAAGTCAGAAAGCTAAAGCTTTTTTTTTTAATTTTTCTTAAAATACAAATAAACACCAAACAAACACAAACATTCTTAACTTTTGATCGTTCCGTTCTACATATATAATCAGTAATTCACAATATCATCACATAGTTGCATATTCATCATCATGATCATTTCTTGGAACATTTGCATCTATTCAGAAAAAGAAATAAAAAGACAAAAGAAAAAAATTCATACATACCATACTCCTTACCCCTCCCCTTCATTGATCACTAGCATTTCAATCTAAATTTATTTTAACATTTGCTCCCTCATCATTTATTTTTATTCCTTATGTTTTACTCATCTGTTGATAAGGTAGATAAAAGGAGCATCAGACACAAGGTTTTCATAATCACACAGTCACATTGTGAAAGCTTTATGATTATACAATCGTCTTCAAGAAATATGGCTACTGGAACACAGCTCTACACCTTCAGGCAGTTCCCTCCAGCCTCTCCATTACATCTTGACTAACAAGGTGATATCTATTTAATGCGTAAGAATAACCTCCAGGATAACCTCTCGACTCTGTTTAGAATCTCTCAGCCATTGACACTTTGTCTCATTTCGCTCTTCCCCCTTTTGATCAAGGTTTTCTCAATCCCTTGATGCTGAGTCTCAGCTCATTCTAGGGGTTTTCTCAATCTCTTGATGCTGAGTCTCAGCTCATTCTAGGATTTCAGTCCCATGTTGCCAGGAAGGTCCACACCCCTGGGAGTCATGTCCCACGTAAACAGGGAGAGGGCAGTGAGTTTTCTTGTTGTGTTGGCTGGAGAGAGAGGCCACATCTGAGCAACAAAAGAGGTTCTCTTGGAGGTGACTCTTAGGCCTAATTTTAAGTAGGCTTGACCTATCCTTTGTGGGGGTAAGTTTCGTATGAACAACCCCCAAGATTGGGGGCTCAGCCTATAGATTTGGTTGTCCACACTGCTTGTGAGAATATCAAGAATTCAACTTGGGAAAGTTGAATTTTCCTCCTTTCTCACCATTCCCCAAAGGGGACTTTGCAAATACTATTTTTCCACTGCTCAAATCACTCTGGGATTTATCGGGGCATCACTCTGGACAAACCAACAAAATCCCGTGTCCAACTCAAGGTTCCATGTACTTATGGTGTTCAGTTAAGCTGTCCACATAAGTTATATTAGGAAATGAGCTAGTTAAAATATCAATTTTGTACCAAACAAGCATTTTTTGCTTTAGTCTCACACATAAGTTAAAATTTCAAACTATTAATTACCATCTGTTTTCAACACCCTGCAGTGATGACATTCCTTTGTTCTTCCTCATGCAAAAACATTTTTAAAATTTGTACACTTAGGCATTATCATTATACACTCTAGGCATTCCTAGATTATACCATCTCAGTCTTTATTGTCTATCTTTCAGAAAGCTAAAACTTTTAACTCAACTCCAACTGCAAAGTCAATTAACCTTTCCACAATAGTTAATTTAGGTATTGAAGTCCACTGGATACAAAATTATCAAAAAGGGACCAAGTCAGTGTGTGCAGTAGTTGGCTCATACCACTTCATGAGAGCCAGCTGTTAAATTTGCAGCAATTTTGTGCAAATTTAGTCATTAGTAAAGACTAAATTATAAGTAAATGCAATAACTATTCAAAACTATTTACTATTATCTATTGATAATACTCTTGAGGCATCTATTTTACCTATATGGTAGAAATACCAAATAACAGAGTAGATACTACATATCTCTTCCCAAACCCCTTCCATAAACATTACATTGATAATTTAAAAATCAGCCATGATCAGAGTAACTACACCATTACAAGCAGCAAAGACTTTAAATCAGGCCTTGATTTATTGTTTTGTTGTTAATTATCCAGACTTAAGAAAATGTTGGAATAAATGTTAATCTTAAAATTGTGCTGTTCTACAGCCATTATATTGTGAATAACATGAAAACTCTTCCAGCATTAAAAATTATCTAATTCAACAAAAACATCACTCACATTGATGGCAAATGAGTAGCATTGCAACAAACATCTTCACTGTTTTACTTTCATCTTATTCATTGATGCAAATGAAAATATCAACCAACATTCATGTCATTATTATACCACTTTTCAGTTACAACCATTGGCTGATTATGGATACAATAGTTCAGCAAAAATCAATGAAAACATTCAGTGAGAAACAATTGGCTATATGGAATTTACAATAAAGAATATAGTATTTTTATTATTTGCAAATTGTGTGTTGTTTCTTTTATAACAGTAAAATTTATTGTGTGTATGTATATATAGATACGGATATATATATATACACTATTTATATATACCTGCACATATTTTATATACCTATACACACACCCGCTTTGGGACTATGAGAGGGAGAGGTGTTTGATAAACATTTACCAGCATATAACTCAACCTGGCTGCATAGCTCATTTAAACAACCCAAACACATGGAGCCCAGAATGGGAATGAGGGCTTGTAATTCTGTATAGCTTCATGAAATACCTGGATACATCCAAGAGAATGTTGGGCAGATAATTTAAAAGTATTAGCAAAGTCCCTTGAGGGACAGAAGAAAAATATGGAGCTGTTAAGTTTTAACACCTGTGAAATCCATGATACTGTCTCAAACAAGTCACTAGGGACTCCCAAGTCACTAGGTCAAGCCCTTGATTTTGAGGCTTGCTCTTGTGAAGCCTATTTCTATAGAAGAGAAGCTAAGCCTACCTATAGTTATGCCTAAGAGTTACTTCCAGAAAACTTCTTTTGTTGCTCAAATGTGGCGTCTCACTCTAAGCCCAACTCTGCAAGTGAAATCATTACCCTTCCTCTAAGTGGGACATGATGTCCATTTGGTGACAGTTTTCCTAGAAAAGTAGGATATAACTTCCAGCACTGAGCCTGGCCCCAGCATGTGGGATCTATGTGGGATCACAATGCCTTCCTGACCAAAAGGGAAAAAAGAAATGTAACAAAATAAGGTATCAGTGGCTAAGACAGTACAAATAGAGTTGAGAGGCTATTCTGGAGGCTACTCTTATGCAAATATCAGCCAGATATTGCTAATTACTATAGTTTGCCAAACCTCAACTAAAACCACTCCTGTTAACCCCAAAGAACAATTAGGGTTCAATCTGAGATTCCACAAGAGTTCTGCACACTAAGATTAGTCTCTAGAAGCCTAAAACCTCCAGATGGGTTCTTGGGCCAGGTTCTTGGACCAGAAAGATAAGTCCTGAAACCCAGAGGGCCCAGCCTCTCCAAAACATCAACTGGTTCCATCCTCCTAGTCTATATTATTGACAGCCCTTTCCAACATGAACAAGTTAGAACAGGCATAGACCAAATACCCCTAAAAACTGGAAGAAAGATCAAAGGAGAGGTAAGAGTTATAACAGAGAATACAGGTTTAACAAATGGGTATGACTGCTGAGTCATTATATTGATATTTATTTTAGTCTCCAGTGTTTTTGGAGAAGCTAGAAGGGAACCTAAAATTGTGGAACTGAACCCCATACCAAATGCTGAAATCTGTTCTATAACTACTTGTAATAATGCACTTTGAAACTTATTGGGTTTTTTGTATATGTGTTTCATAATAAAAGAAAGTTTAAAAAAAAATTTACTAGCATACCACTGATGTGAACAATAGCCTGGAACACTGGAAGATGCTAAAGATGGTCCAGATCAGGGGCCTGGCCTGGTCTGTTGCTGTGGAAACACAATGAAAAACTCAAACATGAACAGAACATATCTGAGAGGCAGAGCTATTGACCAAACCTGACAGAAGCTCAGTAGGTGAGAGGGTGGGCAAGAAGTAAGTACAACTAAATTCATTTAAAGACCCACCCCTTGATGGATCCATCTCTGCTCATCTTATAGGAGAGGCTCTCCGAGCCTGTGTCTGACACCAGTAGAAGGGAAAAAATAAGTTGCAAGGAACAGAGTTGAATATACTCAGGAATGAGATGTTACAGAATAGGGGCCATGCTTGATTTCCTTATTCAGTTTTTGATTCATTGATAGATGCTCAGTGAGTTAAGGGGCCCTGCAAGTGACCTACCATGGCTCATTCTTCCACTCTCAAAATTGTAGTAAGCTAGTAGCTAACCCCTTTTTTCTCCAGTTCTCATTCCAATACAAGATAGAGATAGTTCCAGAGGCATGGCAAATGGAGCAACACAATTTAAAAAAAGAGATTGTAAGGAAAGGCTGAGTCACACTCTCAAGAGAGAGGATGCTCATAAAGAAACACTGGAAATGCAAATATTTAAATAACTACTGTTTCAGTTATTTATGACCACTTTAAGAACTATCTCAAAGCTTAGTGGGTTGAACAGTAACCGTGTTTTATTATACCTCATTATTTTGTGAGTTAGAATTTCTGGCAGGACTAGGCTGAATGATTAAATCTGTTCTACATATTGTCAACTAACATAGCAGATGGGCTGGTCTGGAGGGTCTAAGCTGGCTCTATTCACTGGTCGCTTTGGCAGAGAAGGCTGTGCACAGCTGTACTATTGACTGGTTTCCCTACACTACCTATACATGCTTCTTCATCATGGCAATCTCAAGATAGCTGGACTTCTTCTATGGTACTCAGGGCTCCCAGAACAGGTGATCCAAGAGATAGGAAGTGGAAGTTCTAAGGCCGAGGCCCAGAAACTGGATAGTATCACTTTTACCACATTCTAATGGCCAAAGCAGCCACAAAG
This sequence comes from Tamandua tetradactyla, assembly GCF_023851605.1. Lineage (NCBI taxonomy): Eukaryota > Metazoa > Chordata > Mammalia > Pilosa > Myrmecophagidae > Tamandua > Tamandua tetradactyla. The sequence continues at coordinate 12,007,944 of NC_135350.1, forward strand.
CCTGCTCATATTCTAGGGGAGGGGACACAGCCCCCACCTCTTAAGGGTGGGGGTAAATAATTGTTACCTCTTACAATCTATCATGAACCAAATTATTATTAAGGTTTTCTTTTCTGTCATGTTTATATGTTTTCAAGTTATCATTTAGAAATATATAATTAAATATTTATAGATTAAATTATGTGATGTTTGAGATTAGCTTCAACAGAATGCAGCAGATATAACGAGAGTGGATCAGGATATAATAAAATAAAATTGGCCACAAGGTGGTATTGTTGAAGCTGGATAATGGCTGAATGGGGGTTCATCACCCTACTTACGTATGTTTAAACTGCTCTATGATTGAAACAAAAAGTTGTTTCAATACCAGCCAAGCATAAAGCAATAACCTAGTTGAATATGCTAAGCACAAAAAAGACTTAGTGAAACAAAAGTGCAGTTCTTCAACAACTCGTTCTGAACAGGATGGTTTCAAGAAATAGCTGATTCTAGTACTGGAGCAGAAAATGTCCAAGATGATACAGGAGCATCTGATAGTGTCAGAGAGTAAGGACGTGCTCAAAATAAGAAAAACACAATAATGGGAGTTTATCAAAAGGATAGAAGAGCTCCCAATGGCCAAAGCTAAAACAATGGGAGTGAAAAATTAAAGTAGTATTGGATTATAACCTTAAGTATAAAATAAAGGTCCATGATTCTGTACAGATATAAATAAATAATTGGAAAAAATAAATGAAGGAGAAAAAAAGCATTTTTTCCCGGCAGAAGGAGTTCCAGATAATTTATATGGTACTCCACCCTTAAGGAGTAGAGCATAACTCCCCACGCTAAGTGTGGGTCATGTATACTGACTTCCTACCAAAAAGAACAGTATGGAAGGTGGGGAGAATAACTTCACAGTGGGAAACTCTGACAAGCACTGCCTCAACAAGGGGATCAGGTCAACAGCAACAGAATGCCATATTGACAATATTGTGCCCTTGATATGATATGATGACAATGGCACTTTACCTCTGTGGTCTCCACCCAAAAAATCCATAACCCCATCTATGAAAAAAACATCAGACAAATTCCGACTGGATGATATCTTACAAAATACCTGCTCAAACTACTCAACTATTCCTCAAAAATGTCTCTACAAAATACTCCTCAAAGCTGTCAAAGTCATCAAAAACAAGGAAAGTCTGAAAATCTGACATAACCAAGAGGAGACTAAGGAGATAGGATGACTAGGTGTAATATAATATACCAGAGAGGATTCTGAAACAGAAAAAGCTCTGTTAGGTAAAAATCAAGAAAATATTAATATATTATGAATTTTAGTTAATACTAGTATATCAGTATTAGTTCATTAATTATGACAAATGTACCAAACTAATGTCAGATGTTAATAATAGGGAAAACTAGATATGAGCTATATGGGAACTTGCTGTACCATCTTTGTGATTTTTCTGTAAATCTAAAATTATCTTTAAAAAATAAGTTTATTAAAAAAATAACAATAATAAACTGATGCTGCAGCCTTAGTGGAAATCTGGCAGGATCTAGAGCCTTGATGTAGCTTCTTTAGTCAGTGTGGAAGACACTTGGAAGCAGCAATTCAGAGTGCACTTCAGGCCACCCAAGACCACAGCCAAATCTGTTACTAGATAAAAGAAAGCATCAAGAGAGACATATCACTGGTTGAAAGAGCCAGCTTCTTCCTATCCTGATATAATCCTTTAACAGGTTGCATTTCTGCCCTACAACACAAAGTAATGAAGAACCAAGATCTAATGCTGTCTGAAACATATCAAGTCTGCAAAATTAAAAGTAGGTGAAGTTTGCACTAAATAATAACATCATTACAGATTTTTAAAATGTAAGCTTGCATTGACATTTACAAAATTGGAAGCTAACTAGTAAAATATTTAAAATACTTTTACAATAATTGTAAACATTAGGTCCTGCAGAAGAGTAATATAACAGGGACAGATTAAAGAATTTTTCCCTTACTTTTAAGTAGGGATGAATTAGAGCAGAAGCATCTTGGGTTGATTGAAAGCTGATCTCAGATTAAGCACTACATTCACTTTTCACTCTGTGCAGAGAAGTATAGAATTTATATCCTAAATACAATGCCTAAGAATAAAATATCATATATGTGGAAAGGACAAGTGAAAAGGTCTATTAGTTTTAGTACAACTGTAGGATTTAGTTTGATCTCAGTTTCCTCTCAGATATAGGCGTGCACTATAAATGAGAAATCATGCTAATAATAATTCTATCAATTAAAATCTAATCAATTTCTCCATCAATCCAGGCATTTTAGGCTGCAAATTAAAAGAAAAATCCTCAAACTAATTTAAGCTCACAAAACTGAAAAGCCTGAGAGTTTTTAGCTGAGACTAGATTTAGGAGATGCTTGAGCCAGGTCGACAAACAACGTCATCAAGACCTAGTGCCTTTGCACTCTGCTGTCTCCTCTGAAGGCTTTTTTCTCAGCATCCCTGTGATGGGAAAATAGCTGTCAGGCTCACACTCCTTCCATGTCCAAACACCTTTCCAGGGGCTCCTTCACGTGTCCTGAGATTCACTTAGGTCACATGTTTATCCTTTAACCTCTCATCGTGATTGTGGGAATGGAATACACTACTTGGTCAACCTGGACCACATATCTAAACCTGATCAACTGCATTGACGAGGCTTTGATGCTTTGATTAATCAATTTGTCATAAGTCACGGGCTCAGACTCCAGAGCCAGGAACATATCTCCACGGAAACCTGTAGCCTGAGAATGGAGCACAGGTGAGTCCCCAAGGAAGGTCAACACACAGTTGCCAGAAGTGGCAAGAATCAAAACTCACACACAAAAATTTTAAATGCGCACGGAACTCTCCAAACCCCAAGCCCCCTATAATGACACTTCTGCCCTACACCAAAAAGTCCTTATGAACCTTAAGCTTAGAAAGTCAGTTAGCTCAATTAGATGGACAATTTAGGCAACAGTATTTGAAATTCAACATGCTAAAATAATTATTGGACTTTTGAGTTTGAATTATATCACTCTGGTTAAGAATATTTTTATCATTCCAAAGATGGAATTAACTCTCTTCAATCTAAATGAGTCTTTGCAGAAAGACTCAAACCCACAGAGTATGGGTAAGGCATAGTCCAGTTCAGTGCCTCCTCCCATTCTCCAGTTCCCAGTGGAAAGAAATTAGGACGTCTCTAGACAAAGAAAGGTGCTATGACTGTGGCTTCTCACCATTTCAGGCAGAGTTCAGAACACCCTGACATTGGGGAAAAGGGTGCAGAATTATTCAGGCAGCCTCCGTGCCATGTGCCCCAAGGAAACTGGATCTTTCCTCATCTAGCCAGAATAGCATGAATGTTCGGAATGGAACCATATTTCAGGTTAGATCTCAGGAAATGTGAAAGGGCTGAGACTGGTTGATAGACATTTCCTTTGACTATTTCTAAGAGTTGGCCACCAGCCCCTCCTTTGGCAAAACTAGTCAGGTATAATTACGACTAATCAAAATTGTCACGTAATCAGGGGAGGAATAACCAACCATCTTTGAGAAATAAATAGCTAAAAGGAAGCACACGCATAAATTTCAAATGTACTTTTAGCACTTAAACTCAATTTGCTGTAGTTTAATTAAGTTGCACCAGCTAGTTTTATATTTAAGGTCTGTAGGCTTTAATGACTTTAGAAAGCAGTCCAGTGACCAAAGACAGTTTCATTACAAAGTGGTATGGCAGCACGCAAACACTCAAGACTATATCGTCCAGAAACCACTCACCATGGCAGACATGAAATTCAATCAAAGGAAATGGTCTTTCATAGGCATGATGGAACAGGAACCAGAATGGAGACAGGCAACATAGGTATACAAGATGGAATATCTTCTCCTTTTATCATTTTGTTGAAATCCTGATTATGCTTTATTTACTAAAAAGAGGATAGATTGGTTTTAAAATATAGAGATGTATCTAATTAACATTTTAAAGGATTTGTTTTAGAACAACACTCTGAGCTATCTACCAATTAATTGAATCAGTAAAAGAAATGCGATGAATGACTTTTCTGAAGAATGAACTTTTACATGGGTAGTAACTAATTTTTGACTGATCTTCTGGAACTGCTTGTAATATTTAAAGGGATGAAATCTGTTTAGGAAGGTTTCTGCCTTACCAAGAAGCTGTTGTATGAACAGGGCTCATTTTGGACATTTATATTTCCTGTCCATTGCAACAACCTTGAGTTATATGGAATAGGTGGTTTTGTTTGTAGAGGATCCCACCAATTATTTCACTTTTTCTTTTCTTTTGAGCATTTCACACTCTGAAAGCAGGCAAGAAAAGGTAGAGAAGATAGCATCCACATAAATAATTATGGTCTCTTAAAATAGTCATGGCATCTATCCTGAACTCTCTAACTGTCCCAGACTACTTAAAGTAAGGACAGTTTCTGTCATCAGTCCTTGCTATATTACCATTCTGAGGTACCCAATGTTTACAGCTATTCTTAAAGTATTTTAAATAATTTTTAGCTTCTAAACTTTATAAATGTTAACACAAGCTAATGTTTTAAATATGCCTAATGACACTATTTTTCAGTACAAACTTCACCTACTCTGTTAATTTTGCAGACTTGATATGTGTCATCATGATCCTTTTCTCATATTAGAGGTGAAAACTAGAAAAAAAAAAAGAATGATAGTTTCATTTTCAAAAAGTAATCATGTTAAGCAAGGTCTGTCTTACCCATAAGTGCCATCTCTCTTCTCATAAGAAATTAAAACAAGAAAGTTCTCAATACCAGACTTGCACATGACATCACTGGGGATGTGGAAAAGAAGGGAGGACTAGAAAGAATAGGAAGATTGGAATAGGGAAGATCATGGAGCCAAGAATAAACTTTTTCTCATTCGTAATTCTGTATAGGTCCAGGACACTGTCCTTAAATGCACGTTCAGCAAAATAACGCTGAGAAATGTGAGTTCCTATTCTGCCATCTCCACTTCACATTCTTACATCATTTAATTCTTCTGTATTTTGATAGCACACTACTCCATATTTTCCCATCATATAATCCTACGCCACTCAAGTCTCAGATCTGCCTATGAAACGCTGAACAGAAACATAAACGATACTACATTTATGACTATTTTAAAAACCAGTGCTAACAGCGATCATAAGTGAGAGTAAATGATTATGCTAAAAATCTGAATCATGGGAATTGTACATTGTTGCTTTTACAGTTAAAAAATCATCAACCATTTCCAATTAAAAAATTGGATCTGGGGTGGTGAATGCGTGTGCCAAGTTAGATTATTAAACTTGAAAAGCAACTTGGTTAATGGAAACATAGATGGATTTTGAATGAAATGCTCCCACTCGTGAATAAATGCTCACAGGTGGGTTCAAGAAGCTAAACGATGGTAACTTCTTATTCTGTGTGTTGCATCACACAAATACTCTGCACAAGAAGGCCTGTTTTCAAGGCTAGTAGTTGCCCTGAAGCACTTGTAGGCTGAAGCCAGCCAGCTACAGGCTGGAAGGGAAGGAGCAGACAGCACCTTTGAGACTGAAGCACACAAAGGGTCCTGGTGAAAGGTGCCTGAGGGAGAATAGAGGCCAGTGGCCTGGGCTCAGATGACCTGGGTCCCAGGCATGATTTGGCCACTAATTCTGTGTAGGTCCTTGGACAAAGCCTCAGTTGGCTTTGCCTAATGACCTAACTATTCATTTCCCTGTTGGACATTGCATGTTGCAGCCTAATGAAACTGTTTTATGTGCCACACCCATGTTCTGAGCTTATGACAATCCGGTAGGTGCAAAAATGTCTTCCCAGCCTGAACCGATTCATTTTTAAAACTGTAGTTCAAGTAACTGCATGTTTAACATCAGAAGTTTGCATGAATAAAGGCTGTAAAACTTACATGTTTTCCAGCAAATCTAATGTCTTGCAAAGCTTTCATGAAAGGTCACTAATAGATTGTCATCCTTTTTTAAATTGTGAAGAGTGATTAGAATGGCATTTTCAATATAATTCAAACACGATTGTTGAGAAACATCTTTATTTCTTCTTAGCCCTCAGCACTAATTTCCCCATATAATCTGTTCTTTCAGAATCCTGAGAGACAATGTTTAAACAGTTGTTCTGACAATGTTTAAAAGTTGCTTAATTAAGTGAGCAGTATTTTTTTCCTTGGGAAAAATCATCAGCCCACATCTAGATCTTTTTTAAACCTTAGTATTTTAAGGATTCTTTCAAGGTGTTTAAAGTATTCTTAATAGTCACTCGATTGCTATAAAACCCAAATTCTATTCTTCTCATCTCTATAATCAAATCTTTACTTTCACAACTTGCTATAAAGCCCCTATTTTAGGATTATAAAGCCAGACATTCATCTTCCATGACTTTACCATCGAGTTGAAGGTGGCAAGGATTTTGCATATACTTATCCATCCACTGATGGATATGCTTCTTGGGCACACAGTCAGAAATAAAATTTGTGTCATGATTTCTATCCAGTTATTAGGAAAGGTCCTATGGAGAACTAAATACATAGTAGATAAAAGAACTTGATTAAGACAATGGAAATATGTGCACCGTTGCTTGCAGATGCACTGAGCAATAAAGTGCATGATATGTACCATCTAAGAAATATGAATAAATCTGATTACATCCAATAGCAGTAGAATTTGTATTTGGGTAGACTAGGAGGCACAAAGAGAAGCATGAAGAAATAAGTTGCAGGTTCAGAGGATTAAAAAAAATGATAACAGCAAATACATGTATACTTTGTTTGCCAGTTATTTTATGTGCATTATGGTTTAATCTTTGAAGCAACTCTTCTACGAGTTCTAGTAACAGGTACTGGTATTATCCCCCTTTTAAGAATATGGAAACCAAGGACCAAAAACATAAGTAACTTTTCCAAGTAGCTTCTCACAGAGCTAGTAAGTGATAAAGGCTTAATTTAACTCAAGATTTCTGATTTTATTCTGAGATTTCTGCTTGTATATAACCTGGTCATTCCCAGAAACTTCAGTATTTATGTGACACCTAAGACTTAGAGTTAGAGCTCTGAAGCTATGAAAATGAGTGGTACCCCATACAGGAACTGCTGAAAAAGTGATCAGACTTCAAGCAGAGATATGAATGAGGCTGATCTCGATAGGACTAAGATATATTAGAATACAAGGTAAAGGATGATATAGTCCTTATTTTTAAACTTCAAGTTCTATATGAGACAAAAGAGAGAGATGTTTATTTGGTGCGAAATTTATACTTCGGGTAGTGCATTTCCTAATTTAACTTGTATGGTCAGTTTAGTTGAACACCATAAGTGCATGGAATCTTGAATAAGGCGAGATTTTGTTGGTTTGTCCAGGTTAGTGTGATGCACCATTATAGCCCAGAGTAATTTGGTCACTGAATCAAGAAGTATTTGCAAAGTCCCCTTGGGGGTCAGGGGAGAAAGGAAGAAATATTCAACTTCTCCACTTGGAGAATCTCTGATATTCTTGCAAGCAGTGGGGACAATCAAATCAATAGGTCAAACCCTCAATCTTGGGGTTCACCCCTATGAAACTTATTTCTGCAAAGGATAGGCTAAGCCTACTTAAAATTAGGCCTAAGAGTCACCCCCAGAGAACCTCTTTTGTTGCTCAGATGTGGCCTCTCTTTCTAAGCCAACTCAGCAGGTGAACTCACTGCCCTCCCTCCTCCATGGGGCATGAGTTTCAGAGGTGTAAATCTCCCTGGTAATGTGGGACAGAAATGGCAGGATGAGCCAGGACCTGGAATCAAGGGATTGAGAAAGTCTTCTTGATCAGAAGGAGGAAGAGAGAAATGAGACAAAATAAAGTTTCAGTGACTGAGAGATTTCAAACAGAGTTGAGAGGTTATCCTGGAGGTTACTCTTATGCATTACATAGATATTCCTTTCTAATATATGGTATATTGGAGTGGCTGGAGGGAAGTACCTGAAAGTGTTGAGCTGTGTTCCAACATCTTTGATTCTTGAAGATGATTTATAAAAATATAATGCTTACGATGTGTACAGTTAAAAGAGACAAAGAAGGACACTATATACTATTAAAAGGAACAATTAAGCAAGAAGACATAACAATCATAAATATTTACGCACCGAACCAGAATGCCCCAAAATACGTGAGGAATACACTGCAAACACTGAAGAGGGAAATAGACACATATACCATAATAGTTGGAGACTTCAATTCACCACTCTCATCAATGGACAGAACATCTACACAGAGGATCAATAAAGAAATAGAGAACCTGAATATTACTATAAATGAACTTGACTTAACAGATATTTATAGGACATTACATCCCACAACAGCAGGATACACCTTTTTTTCAAGTGCTCATGGATCATTCTCAAAGATAGACCATATGCTGGGTCACAAAGCAAGTCTTAACAAATTTAAAAACATTGAAATCATACACAACACTTTCTCGGATCATAAAGGAATGAAGTTGGAAATCAATAATAGGCGGAGTGCCAGAAAATTCATAAATACATGGAGGCTCAACAACACACTCTTAAACAACAAGTGGGTCAAAGAAGAAATTGCAAGAGAAATTAGTAAATACCTAGAGGCAAATGAAAATGAAGACACAACATATCAAAACTTATGGGACGCAGCAAAGGCAGTGTTAAGAGGGAAATTTATTGCCCTAAATGCCTTTATCAGAAAAGAAGAAAAGGCAAAAATGCAGGAATTAACTGTCCACTTGGAAGAACTGGAGAAAGAACAGCACACTAATCCCAAAGCAAGCAAAAGGAAAGAAATAACAAAGATTAGAGCAGAAATAAATGAAATTGAAAACATGAAAACAATAGAGAAAATCAATAAGACCAGAAGTTGGTTCTATGAGAAAATCAATAAGATTGATGGGCCCTTAGCAAGATTGACAAAAAGAAGAAGAGAGAGAATGCAAATAAATAAGATTAGAAATGAAAGAGGAGACATAACTACTGACCTCACAGAAATAAAGGAGGTAATAACAGGATACTATGAACAACTTTACGCTAATAAATACAACAATTTAGAAGAAATGGACAGGTTCCTGGAAAGACATGAACAACCAACTTTGACTCAAGAAGAAATAGACGACCTCAACAAACCAATCACAAGTAAAGAGATTGAATTAGTTATTCAAAAGCTCCCTAAAAAGAAAACTCCAGGACCAGACGGCTTCACATGTGAATTCTATCAAACATTCCAGAAAGAATTAGTACCTACTCTCCTCAAACTCTTCAACATAATCGAAGTGGAGGGAAAACTACCTAATTCATTCTATGAAGCCAACATCACCCTCATACCAAAACCAGGCAAAGATATTACAAAAAAAGAAAACTACAGACCAATCTCTCTAATGAATACAGATGCAAAAATCCTCAATAAAATTCTAGCAAATCGTATTCAACAACACATTAAAAGAATTATACATCATGACCAAGTAGGATTCATCCCAGGTATGCAAGGATGGTTCAACATAAGAAAATCAATTAATGTAATACACCATATCAACAAATCAAAGCAGAAAAATCACATGATCATCTCAATTGATGGAGAGAAGGCATTTGACAAGATTCAACATCCTTTCCTGCTGAAAACACTTCAAAAGATAGGAATACAAGGGAACTTCCTTAAAATGATAGAGGGAATATATGAAAAACCCACAGCTAATATCATCCTCAATGGGGAAAAATTGAAAACTTTCCCCCTAAGATCAGGAACAAGACAAGGATGTCCACTATCACCACTATTATTCAACATTGTGTTGGAAGTTCTAGCCAGAGCAATTAGGCAAGAAAAAGAAATACAAGGCATCAAAATTGGAAAGGAAGAAGTAAAACTATCACTGTTTGCAGACGATATGATACTATATGTAGAAAACCCAGAAAAATCCACAACAAAATTACTAGAGCTAATAAATGAGTACAGCAAAGTAGCAGGCTACAAGATCAACATTCAAAAATCTGTAGCTTTTCTATACACTAGTAATGAACAAGCTGAGGCGGAAATCAAGAAACGAATCCCATTTACAATCGCAACTAAAAGAATAAAATACCTAGGAATAAATTTAACCAAAGAGACAAAAAACCTATATAAAGAAAACTACAAAAAACTGTTAAAAGAAATCACAGAAGACCTAAATAGATGGAAGGGCATACCGTGTTCATGGATTGGAAGACTAAATATAGTTAAGATGTCAATCCTACCTAAATTGATTTACAGATTCAATGCAATACCAATCAAAATCCCAACAACTTATTTTTCAGAAATAGAAAAACCAATAAGCAAATTTATCTGGAAGGGCAGGGTACCCCGAATTGCTAAAAGCATCTTGAGGAAAAAAAACGAAGCTGGAGGTCTCGCGCTGCCTGACTTTAAGGCATATTATGAAGCCACAGTGGTCAAAACAGCATGGTATTGGCATAAAGATAGATATATCGACCAATGGAATCGAATAGAGTGCTCAGATATAGACCCTCTCATCTATGGACATCTGATCTTTGATAAGGCAGTCAAGCCAACTCACCTGGGACAGAACAGTCTCTTCAATAAATGGTGCCTAGAGAACTGGATATCCATATGCAAAAGAATGAAAAAAGACCCATCTCTCACACCCTATACAAAAATTAACTCAAAATGGATCAAAGATCTAAACATTAGGTCTAAGACCATAAAACAGTTAGAGGAAAATGTTGGGAGATATCTTATGGATCTTACAACTGGAGGTGGTTTTATGGACCTTAAACCTAAAGCAAGAACACTGAAGAAGGAAATAAATAAATGGGAGCTCCTCAAAATTAAACACTTTTGTGCATCAGAGAACTTCATCAAGAAAGTAGAAAGACAGCCTACACAATGGGAGATAATATTTGGAAACGACATATCAGATAAAGGTCTAGTATCCAGAATTTATAAAGAGATTATTCAACTCAACAACAAAAAGACAGCCAACCCAATTACAAAATGGGAAAAAGACTTAAACAGACACCTACCAGAAGAAGAAATACGGATGGCCAAGAGGCACATGAAGAGATGCTCAATGTCCCTGGCCATTAGAGAAATGCAAATCAAAACCACAATGAGATATCATCTCACACCCACCAGAATGGCCATTATCAACAAAACAGAAAATGACAAGTGCTGGAGAGGATGCGGAGAAAGAGGCACACTTATCCACTGTTGGTGGGAATGTCAAAGGGTGCAACCACTGTGGAAGGCAGTTTGGCGGTTCCTCAAAAAGCTGAATATAGAATTGCCATACGACCCAGCAATACCATTGCTAGGTATCTACTCAAAGGACTTAAGGGCAAAGACACAAACGGACATTTGCACACCAATGTTTATAGCAGCGTTATTTACAATTGCAAAGAGATGGAAACAGCCGAAATCTCCATCAACAGAAGAGTGGCTAAACAAACTGTGGTATATACATACGATGGAATATTATGCAGCTTTAAGACAAGATAAACTTATGAACCATGTAATAACATGAATGGACCTAGAGAATATTATGCTGAGTGAATCCAGCCAAAAACTAAAGGACAAATACTGTATGGTCCCACTGATGTGAACGGACATTCGAGAATAAACTTGAAATATGTCATTGGTAACAGAGTTCAGCAGGAGTTAGAAACAGGGTAAGACAATGGGTAATTGAAGCTGAAGGGATACAGACTGTCCAACAGGACTAGATACAAAAACTCAAAAATGGACAGCACAATAATACCTAATTGTAAAGTAATCATGTTAAAATACTGAATGAAGCTGCATCTGAGCTATAGGGTTTTTTTTGTTTTTGTTTGCTTGTTGGTTTGTTTGTTGTTGTTGTTTTTTACTATTACTACTACTTTTATTTCTTTTCTTTATATTAACATTTTATATTTTTTTCTGTTGTCTTGCTAGTTCCTCTAAACCGATGCAAATGTACTAAGAAACAATGATCATGCATCTATGTGATGATGTTAAGAATTACTGAGTGCATATGTAGCATGGTATGATTTCTAAATGTTGTGTTAATTTCTTTTTTTTTCTTTCCGTTAATAAAAAAATATATATATATAATGCTTACGATGTGACTGTGTGATTGTTAAAACCTTGTGTTTTATACAAGGTATGGACAGATGAGTTTAAAAAAAAAAAGGATAAAAAAATAAATAATGGGGGGGACAAAGGACAAAATAAATTGGGTCGATGGAAATACTAGTGGTCAGTGGGAGCGGGGTAAGGTATATGGTATGTATGAATTTTTTCTTTTTATTTTTTTCTGGAGTGATGCAAATGTTCTAAAAAATTATCGTGGTAATGAATGCACAACTATATGATGTTATTGTGAGCCATTGATTGTACACCATGTATGGAATGTAGATGTGTGAAGATTTGTCAATAAAAATTTTTTTTTAAAAAGAATTCTGATTTTAAGTTCTGTGATTTTAACTATATATAATATCATCTTCACAAATGTTAATGAATTATGGTTATAATTATAGAGAATGGGGCTGATGACTAATAGCAAAATTAACTCAAGTTTTAGCAGAAAAAAAAAAACAGCTGAGAGATATAAATAATGGAGAGGGAGCCATTATATTCTTGTTTATTTACTAATCCAGGCAGCAACAAATTGTTGGATGCCTTCTTGGTACCAGCACTAGACACTGGGGATATTATGTGAATAAGACAGACAAGCTCTTTGTTTTCCTGAAGCTTATATACTAGTAGGGTCAGAGAAATAATAAAAATGTAGTCAAATTAATAAGCAAGGTAATTTTGACTAACTATTGAACTTTGGGGCCAGATAATTATCTATTGTCAGGGGCTGTCGTGTGCATTATAAGATGTTTAGCAGCATCCAGCGACTTTATCTACCAGATGCCAATAGCATACACACTCCCAGTTGTGACAAACAAAATTATCTTCAGACATTGCCAGATGTCCCTTGAGGGATAAATTCACTCCCAATTGAGAACCATTGGTTAAAGGGACCATGAAAGTCTTCTCTGAAAGGTGGTATCTGACCCAAGACCAAATGACAAGAGAGAACTAGCCATGCAGAAATCTGGGGCCAGAGTATCTGGGACTGAGGCAAAGGGATAGATGAGGAGCAATGCCCAACAGTGGGTGTGGTGGTTTGAAGCTGTATGTACCCCAGAAAAACATGTTCTTCAATCTAATCCATTCCTGTGGGTGTGAACTCATTGTAAGTAGGATCTTTGATTAGGTAACTTCAGTTAAGAAAGTGTGGCCCACCTCAGTCAAGACCAGTCTTAATCCTATTACTGGAGTCCTTTATAAGTGGAGTGAAATTCAGACAAACAAAGAGAAAGCCACAGGATGTAAGAAGCTGAAATCAACAGAAGGCAGAAGAGAATGGAGGGGCCAGAGGAGGCTGCCACGTACATTGTCATATTACAAGCTAAGGACCAAGGTTCACCAGCAGCAGACCTGTGATGCCACAGTCTCTGGGAAGAAAGCATCGTCTTTATGGTGCCTTGAGTTGGACTTTCTTTTAGTCAAAAAACCATAAGCAAATAAATCCCGTTGTTTAACACAACCCATTTGCTAAAGCAGCCTAGAAAATGAAAACAGTAGGAAAGAGTTTTATTTGCTAAGATTCAAAGAGCAGGCTAAAGCCTAACAAGGGATAGGGAGAGTGGTAAAAGTCAAATCATGGGTGCCCTACTGTCAATTGAGTCACTTTAAGTGTTTTAATAGGAAAAAAAATGTGGTGAAAGATCATTTTTTTAACTCAAAAATAGATAATTAAAGAAAAACGCTTCCTTTCTCTGCTATCCCTGAAAGAGTTTAGCATTTATGACAACTAATACTTATCTTGGCTATAAACTCACCTATACAAAGAAAGGGGGATGAAGCTAATGGTCTCCCTAGGTTTTGTATATTCATTCTTTCATTCACTAAACAAATATTTTTAAAGGCTTAGTATATTCCAGACACTGTTCTAAGTACCTTGTCTTCTTAGAGCTTATATTTTAGACAGAGAAACAGATAATAAACCATAAACACAAAAAAATAATTATATAACATTGTAGAAAACGATAAGTACTAGGAATGAAACTAAATAAGGCAGGGTAAAAGGGATGGAAATTATGGCTAAGGGAATATAGCACAATGTGCCAACACAAGTCTAGGAAATTAAAAATATGAATCCATCATGTTCTTAGCCAATGTATTTCTAGAGATGTCCATTTATACTTTTACTTTCATTATATTTGCAAAATCTAATACGTTGTCTTCCATTCCCCATCAATGGATCTTGCGAACTGATTAGAAGACATCTGAAAATGTAAAGGCCACCCATGTACCTGTGGTGAAGGTGTAGCCAAAAGCACCCCAAGAGTGTCAAACTATTTGTCAATCATTAATGGATAGTGTTTTTCTTTCCTGTGCTGTCCAAGCAAATACCATGCTTAAACAATAGGAATTTATTTGTTCAGATTTTGAACCTAAGAGAAAGTACAAACCAAGGCATCATCAAGGCGATGCTTTCTTCCCAAAGACTGGAGTTCTGGAGCTGGCTGCTGGTGATCCTTGGTCTTTGGCCCCTCTGTCACAGGACATGCTCACGGCAACTGCTCCTGACCTTTCTTCTTTCCTGACTGTTCCTGCTATGGGTTTTTCTCTGTTTGTCTGAAACTCATTCCACGTATAAAGGAATCCAGTAAGCAGATTAAACCCATTCTGATTGAGATGAACTACACATTAACTAAGATAACCTCATCTAAAGATTCTACGTACAGTGGGATCACACACAGGAATGGATTAAGCTTATGAACATGTTTTTCTGGGGTATATACAGCTCCAAACCACCACAGATAGGTGAAGCCTCTTAATTCATTTTCTATGAGAGCCCAAATATAAGAATGGCTCGCCACAGGTATCATTTCAAATATGAATTATTGAGAAATACCATCCAAAAATCTGCCAACCAATCACTTATACAAATCATCTCTGAATGTATGTGATGGCAGCTCAGACCAAATATAATTTTCTTTTTGGCTTTATTGCAATTAAAGAAAGTTGAAGCCAAAAAAAAAAAAAAAGTAAAAATGTACTCCTTGCAAATGATTTCTATCAAATGGAACCTCAGATAGTAAGCCTATTCAGGAATAGTCAATAAAATTCAGATGAGTGTGTCAGATTGGATGCTGTAACAAATTACCAAAAACTCGGTGGCTTAAAACAACAGAAATTTATTATCTCTCAGTTCTAGAGGCCAAAAGTCCAAAATCAGTTTCACTGAGCCAAAATCAAGGTGTCTGCAGAACTGCAGCACTCCCTCTGGAGGCTCTAGGGAAGACTCTGTCCCTTGCCTCTTCCAGCTTCTGATAACTGCAAGCGTACCTTGTCTTATAGCCACATTACTCGAATTTTGCTTCCATCTTCACATCACCTTCCACTCTATGTATCCAATATTCCCCTGTCTTCCTCTTATAAAGATACTTGTTTGAGACCAATGGGAGAAAGGTTTATTTGATCTGGAACTGAAATTTTCTATAGTGCATAATCTAATTCAACCTAACTGTATAACTCATTTTTGAATAATGGAAACACAAGGAGCACAGAATAAGAAAGAGTTCCTTTAATCTTGTATTGATTATTGTAATGCCTGGAAACATCCTAGGGTATATTAAGTAGATAATCAAAAAATATTGGCAAAGGCCCCTGAGGGAGGGGAGAAAGAATATGGAACTTTTAAACCTTACCATCAAGGAATCCCCTGATACTGTCAAACTTTAGGGATACCCAAATCAAAAGGCCATGTCCTCGATCCTGAGGCTTACTCTTTTGAAGCTTATGTAGGCAGTGGAGAAGTTTAAATTACCTATAGACATGCCTAAGAGTTACTTCTGGAGAACCTCTTTTGTTGCTCAAATGTGGCCTCAGTTACTCTAAACCCAACCCTGCAAGGAAATCACTATCCTCCCCTCTACTTGGGACAAGACATCCAGGGGTGAAATTCTCCCTGGTGGCATGGGAGATGACTTCCAGGGATGAATCCAGACCTGGTACCATGGGATCAATAATTCTATCCTGACCAAAATGGGGAAAAGAAGTGTAATTAATAAAGTATCAGTGGCAGAGAGAGTTCAGCAGAATTAGAGGCTACTCTGGGGATTGTTCTTATGCAAGCTTCAGGTAGACCTTGCTACCTATCATAACCTGCTAACCCCCAACCAGGACCATTCCAGCCAATCCTAAAGAACACCTAGGGCAATATATAAGGTTCCACGGGTTCCATGCACTAGAGTAACTTTCCAGAAACCTACAACCTCCTGATGGGTCCCTGGTCCAGATAAGTCCTGAAACCTAGCCCAGCCTCTCCAGAACACCAGATAGTTCCATCTCCCTACCCTATATTAGTGACAGATCATTCCGATATCAAAAATTTAGAATTGCCATAGCCCAAGCACCCATAAAGAGAGGGATGGAAAGATCAAAGGTGATGGTGGAGTTACACAGAAAAGATAGGATTTAACAAATGAATATGAATGCTGAACCATTAAATTGATAACTCTTTTCATCTCCAGTATTTTAGAGCAGCTATAAGTAAAAACCTAAAATTGTGAAATTGTAACCCATGTCAAACTCTGAAATATGTTCTATGACTAATTGTGGTGCTGTGCTTTGAAATTTATAGCTTTTTTGTATATACATTATTTTTCTCAAAAAAAAAGGAAGAAAAGGCGATTGTGATGATAAAAAAATATTTAAGTCCTCTAGCCTTCTATATTCTGGAGCAGCTAGAAGGAAAAATATGAGAGGATCGTATGGTAGCCCATAACAAACTCTTGGATCTGTCCCGAAACCACTTGTTGAAGAGTGCTTTGAAAATTATTGCTTTTTTATTTCTTTCCTTTGTATATATGCAATACTATACAATGAAAATAGTTAAAAGAAAAGAAAAGACACTTGTGCTGGCATTGAGGGCCCACCCAAATAATCCAGCATAATCTCATTTAAAAATCCTTAACTTAAACACATCTCCAAAAGCCCTTTTTCCAAATAAGGTAACTTTACAATTTCTGAGAAATAAAATGTAGATATCTTTTGGGGGCCATTTTTCAGCTTACCACAATGAACGATATACTCTTACATAGAGGGAAATGGGAACAAGTTTCAAGCATTTAGAAGAAATTCCTGTTCTCATATAGGCATTTCAGTTATCACCAAACATCTCTTAAGCAACTAGATGTTGCTTCTAATTTCAAGTATTTCCTATCCCATTAAAATTAAATGGAGTGTTAAATAAATGTAAATGACAACAAATTATACCCTCCCTGACACTAATAGGTTTAATTTTCATTGACCTGGAAAAAAACTATTAAAGGTTCCAGATATGATCCTTTAATTTAAAGGAAAAACATTACTATTATGAAAATAATTGTCGGGGCGGGCCGCGGTGGCTCAGCGGGCAAAGTGCTTGCCTGCTATGCCGGAGGACCTCGGTTCGATTCCCGGCCCCAGCCCATGTAACAAAAAACGGAAAAACAAAATACAATAAAACAAGAAAATGTTTAAAGATGTTTCCCTTTCTTCCTTCCTTCCTTCCTTCCTTCCTTCCTTCCTTCCTTCCTTCTCTCTGTCTAAAAAAAAAAAAAAAAAAAAAAAAAAAATAATAATTGTCTTATTATTATAAGGAATACACCTTACATTCTATTGCTCATAGAATTGGGTATCAATTCCAACCTCTCAAGACAAAATAAAATTCAAGGTCAGCCTTGGAAATTGCCTACTCATAGTCCACACTCAAATTTTTAAAATCATATGATATGGTGTTCTTTTCCCCTTAAGACTGAGAAAGCCACAAGAAAATGTCACTCCTACCTGATTATTAAAAAAAAAAAATAGATAACCTCTAAAATTATAATTCATCCTAAGACCATCAGAGAGCCAAAGTCATAAGACAATTCCGGAGTGATAAGCACCTCTAAAGAGAAATGGGGTATGTGAATTGTTTCATCTTTGGCAGAGCACAGGAAGAAGAATTTGCCACATTAAAGTCCTAAAAGGATATCCTGGTAGGATAGGGTTGTAATAACGATAATAGAGTATGCCAAAAGGTTATTTAGAATCCTTGCAAGACCTAGACCCAAGGGTAGTCCACATTCATTACCCCACTCCTTTCCATGAGCCTCACTTGTTCTTTCTCTTTTGAGAAAGACTGGAGACATGGAAAGAGATTTAACAGCGTCCCCTTGATGTACAGGCATGAGTCCTGCATGTTTACCAAATCCTTCTTTTATGTGAAACAAAACCCTAAGCTTCTGCAAGAGGAAAGGAAGCTCTCCTACCCAGATAATGATTCACTGCTTCTCGGTAATGATAGAAGCAGGAACCATCTACTTCTGGGAGGAAGCACCCTCACACACTAGCCAAAGTACATGCTGCTGAAAGAATGATAGTAGCCACATCTGTTCCAGAGGAAGGGAGGGAGCATGAAATCCAACTGAGTCCAGAATACTGCACTGATACAAAGCAGAGATCTTTTACCACTGAGGAAGAGACAGCACTTTCTCTCTCCCATCCAAGACCTCCCATAGATGCAAGGCATGGTATGGCTACTACATAATGCTGACAAAGGCAATCTGGAGGCCCTCCCTAAGACTGAGGCTGGAGCAAAAGAACAGTGAAAATCCCCAAGCCCAATCATAAACCCTGTACCTACTAATAACCTGCTAAGAAAGGGGCAAGAATATAGAGAGAATCTGTCTGTGCATAGACTTAGAGAGTCTCCTGAAAGATGAGGGTGGGTGTATTAGTTAGGGTTCTCTAGAGAAACAAAATCAAAAGAAAATGTTCGTAATATAAAATTTATAAAAGTGTCTCATGTAACCATGGGAATGTAGAGTCCAAAATCCTCAGGGCAGGCTGTGAAGCTGACGATTCTGATGGAGAGTCTGGATGAACTCCACAGGAGAGGCTCACCGGCTGAAGCAGGAAGAGAGCCTGTCTCTTCTGAATCCTCCTTAAAAGGCTTCCAGTGATTAGATTAAGCATCACTCATTGCAGAAGACACTCCTCTTTGCCGATTACAAATGGAATCAGCTGTGGATGCAACTGACGTGATCATGATTTAATTCTATGAAATGCCCTCATAGAAACACACAGGTCAGCACTTGCCCAACCAGACAAACAGGTACCACCATTTGGCCAAGTTGACACATGAACCTGACCATGACGGTGGGCAAGAACACTTGAGAAGACCCTTTACGCCCTTCAAAAGCAAGAGGTAGTAGCAGCCCATAGCTAGAGGGATCTGCAGCCTGTGGTACACTGAAAGTAAGTGCTCTAATTTGATAGCTGCCGGAATGCAATACACCAGAGACGGATTGGCTTTTAATAAAAGGGGATATATTTCATTAGTTCTTCAGAGGAAAGGCACCTGAATTCAAATGAGGTTCTTTCTTAGGCAGGAAGGCACAGGGTGATCTCCGCTGACCTCCTCTCCAGGCTTCTGGTTTCCAACAACTTTCCCGGGTGTGATTTCTTTCTGTATCCCCAAAGGCCTGGGCTGAGCTGCTTGTGCTGAGATGAGGTGTGCCTTGCTGCTTGGGCTGTGCTACGTTGAGGTCTCTCATTTAAGCACCAGCCAATTAAATCAAACATCATTCATTGCAACAGGCATGCCTCTTAGCTACCTGCAGATGTAATGAGCAACAGATGAGGTTCACGTACCATTGGCTCATGTTCACAGCAACAGAACTAGGTGGCTTCACCTGGCCAAGTTGACAACTGAATCTAACTACCACATGTCCACCCCTTGTCAACTCGGCAACTACACGCATTACCTTAAACAATATCGAGGTGCAAAAAATTCTCTTCTGGCTGTGGACCTGTGAATCTCAGAATAAGTTATCAGGTGCCAATATGCAAAGCAGGGACAGTCATAGGATCCACAGGGAGAAATTGAAAGGAAAACCTGCAGGGCAAACACCACTGGATTTCAAAGTCTGAAAGTCATTTATCCTTCAGTTTTAGAAAGTGGCAATCCCACCTTTTCCAAGCACCTAGGCAGTGGTCTGCCTATTTCTGAATCAACCTCAGGGGACATTGAGGAGACCACCTTTTTCTTGGCTCCACTCTCTCCAAGCATCGGGGCCACACCTGAGCTCTCTGCCATTTCTGGGGCACACACTCAACCCCTCCATGTTGTGGCAGCCAGACTCTCCTCAGTCCCCCAAGGAGCATGCTGTACCTTCTCCAAGGCCTGAGGCTGTATGACTCTTCCGCTGCAATGAGGTGGGAGACTCACCCTTGCCTGTCAGGGTAAACGCACCCTCTCCATGTATATGGGTGGGTCCACTCTCCCGGCCGAAGTTTCTTGGCTTCAGACCCAAGCTTCCATAGTTCTCACTCTGCAAACCCCAACTTTTTTCCTTTTTGTGTCCCCCTTTGTCCAGATTGGCAGTGGTTTCATTTAAACCAACAGTCTCTTCAAGCACTCCAGGACTTCTCCGTTATTCTCTTCACAGTTCCTCCAAAATCTTCCCCTTATCCATTTAAAAAGCCAGAAGCGTTGATTACTAGTAAAAGCAGAGCCATCTACACTCCTTGAATGTGGGTGTATGGAGGAAGGAGGGTAAAGTAATCCTTATACTGAGACCTCTTTTCCACAAAAGCCCTAAAATCCTTTATTTATTTAGGATTTGTCTGAATGCTTTCTATCTTTTAAGAGACCACTGGGAAAATGCTGTAGGTCCATGTGCTCATACCTGAGTTTTAGCTTAACTCAAAGCTAACTAAGAGTGAGGAGGGAGTCTGGAAAAGGTGGAAATAGAAGAAATAGAGTAAGTTAGACATGAGAAGCAGAGCCCAGAAAGTAGAGGTGGGAGAGCAGTAAGAAAACTGTTCATCTACAGGTATTGACAGCTTCTCCAGGGCTAACACTGTTGGTGACCTTTCATTGGATTTGCACTTAAGGACAAAGAGCTGGGTAAGC
The DNA here is from genome assembly GCF_023851605.1 of Tamandua tetradactyla. Taxonomy (NCBI): domain Eukaryota; kingdom Metazoa; phylum Chordata; class Mammalia; order Pilosa; family Myrmecophagidae; genus Tamandua; species Tamandua tetradactyla. Next base: position 12,028,945 of record NC_135350.1, read on the forward strand.
AGCAAGAGGTGATCAACAAGCCACCCCATTCCATGCCCCATGGGAGGCAGAAAAAAACCTAACAGTTCAAAACATAATGTTCAGAGTTAGACTTGTATTTTAATCCTGGCTTTTCCACGTAAAAGGTGTAGAACTTGGGCAAGTTACCAAACTTCTCTGTTCTTCGGTTTCTTTTGCTGTAAAATGGCAATAATAGTATTTAATGAATAGCATTTATGATGACTTAATGAGTTTTTCTCTAAAATGTTTAACTGGTATGGTGAGCAGTTAATAAATCAGAGCTATAGTTGCTATTCACATGACAAGATGAAGTGGAAATGTTCTGGTAATTATAGTGGTAGGAATTCTATTATAACTTAGATTAAGACAGTGTACATTTGTAGGGCAGAAGGATTAAAAGGCCAACTCCACAACATTTGTCCGTTCCAGACCTTTCCCACTTCCATATATTCTATCGCGATTAAATTCCTGCAATGACACAGAGTGTGAAACAACGAACTAAACTTTTCAGTCGAGAAGAAAAAAGCTTAAAGTTTAATGAGATTTTATTTCATGGAAACATTTGTGTTCTTTGTTTCGCTTTGCTTTGCTTTACGGTCAACTAAAAATTCCCTCATAGAACATGGAATAGTGAAACTGTACTTGTGTTCAGAGCAAAGGAATTTATATAAGGAACCTCATTTTCATGAGCCTATGTAGAAGTCTGGGAAAGGCTCTAACCATGCAACCTTTTAATACTCTCAGTACCAGGAGACTAATCCTGCCCCCTTGAGGAAGGTGTGACAGTCACCCTTGGAGAGCTACCTACCACCACCATGCATTAAATTCAGTGGTCACGTAGAATAGAGAAATCCCCCCCCCCCCAAAATAGGAATTTTATTTTATCCTTCATTCTGTAAATCATAAAGCAAATTTCATGTACTGTAAATGCATATTTTAATATATGTTTATATCCATAATAATACCAAGAATAAGAATGTGATTGTCATATATCCTGCCTGAGTTAAATTACCACGTGTGTGAGATTTTGAAGGAGGGACTGAGTGAGGAAATTTAAAAAAACCTAAACACAATTTGGAGAAATATGTTAAGAAAACATAAAAAATAAGGAGAGATGAGGCTGAATGGTTTGTGGAGATGATACAGCTGTGAGAAGCAACCGATAGATTTAAAAAAAATAGAAAGTAGGTAAGGAGGAGAAGTAAAGAGATACAAGGGCCTCTGTGTGCAAGAAAATGAGAGATGAATTCTGGAGGACTTTTTCATGTAGGCAAACTATGGGAATTGTACTTAATAATATTCTGAGGTGCTGCGCATACTCTGCTCTGCAAAGTATGAGGTCCAGAAGGAAAAACGCCTGCTGCCTCATTTGCCTAGATGCCAAGTGAGAAGGCTCTAATTTGAACTGAGAAATTAGGAAAAGGATCAGAAAACCCTAAGTACCAGGGATTAAAGGGAGTGAAATATAGAGAAAAAGGCTATTAAATAATGTTGTTTGCCTGTGAAATACCTACATATACATACATACATATATATAAAGGCAAATCAAGAATATGCCTCACACTATGGTAAAAATAGTTTTCCATTTTTATCTGCTCTCTAATTCTACATAGTGCTAAAAAGGAAGCAGAGAGAAATGGAAAGAAAAAAGCCATGGACCCAAGAACCTGGTCTTTAGAAAATAAACTGCAGTACCTTGGTTTAAGATGCTAGAAAGTTTACTCTTGTACAAAGTTCCAGGTGATCGCTGTTTGAGAGTAAACATAGGAAGACTTCTTCGTTTAAAAATATGTATGTAATTACTTATACAGCAGTCAAATTTGCCTGGATTTTCCAGAACTTACAAAAGCTAGTAAAGAAGACCAACATTAATTCAGGAATGATTTTAATACAAAATGAAATATGATCTGCAAGTTCCGAGGCCAACAGGTTGCTCTAAGATAGACTAATTTTCATCTACCTAGTTGGAGGAAGTTGTAAAAGCTCCATGAAGGAAGAGCATCTGATGTGGAATTCAGATAGAAGTTGGAAGGAAGGAAGAATGTGAACTAATGAATGAAGGCAGGGAAACGCAGACACAGAAAGCATTCCATTTTAGCTAGAAAAGGTTATACATGTAAAGGTAAAACCAGAAATGTATTGGGCCATTTTTATTTGGTTTTTACGTCAAGCTGAGTAGTTGGCACCTAATTCAACAAGAAGTTGAGAGTCCTCAAGATGGTATAAGAATATGGAAGATTCACCTGTCAGGAAAGAGGAGGGAAGACAGAAGTAGAGGAAGGCATTATGCTAGTCTAAGGAAGAAGTAGTGAATTTCTGAACAAGGATACTGGCAGTGAAAGAAGGAGAGAAAAGAGAGATTTGGGGGTGGATAAGATAGTACCCAGAAACTGACTTAATTGGCAGAGGTAAAGGTGATCATAGAAAGGTAAGAATAAAAGGATGCTCTCAAGCAAGATAGACAAGTTTTGATTTGGAGTGACTGGGCAGGTGAGGGTGCCCTTAAAAAATAGGAAACTTGAGTGGAAAAATTGGTGGAGAGAGGTAAAGGGGGATGATGAGTCAGTTTTAGAAAAAATGAATGCTAAAATGCTCCCAGTCCATCCAAATAACACTGGGGAAAGAGAAGACAGGGGTCTGTGATTAGAGGTGAAGATGAGACTAGAAACATAAATTTAGGAATCATATGTATGGATGCAAAAGGAGAAGAAGGTAGGGAGAAAAAGAGATGAATGCTGGGAAGGTGACTTGGGGCTAATGTCTTCATGTCAGGAAAAGGAAACAGAATTAACAAAGAAGATAGTCAGAGAATGTACAGCACTAGAGATTTTTCCATTAGACAGAAAGTTGTTTTATTATTGCTTTATCACACTCAAATATGAGCAATTCAACTATTGCTCTACACAAACCAAAATAAAAACTCACTTTCTCTGTTGCTATAGAATAGAATAATAAGATATTATTATGATCCATCATTTCAGTTTCATGACATACCAAATACATGGTTGGAATACATTCTACTTGAAAATTTAAATTGTCCTGCCACATATCTTTATGTATAAGTTTGACAGAGTGATATTTTCTTTTAAATAGCACTCATTTATGAGAGTAGAAGGAGAGAGCCCTTTAGTAATAGTGTTGTTGAATATTGTAATGGAAAACCCCTGAGCCCCTTGTCTTATGAAATAAGTCTTTTTGTGTGCATAAAATATAGTTCAACATTAAGCATTTTCTGCAAAACGGGTGACAAATCCCAGAGTAATCTTCGCACAAAGTTATTTTAGGTGCCTAATGCCTGGAAAATTATATTTGTGCCTTGTCCTAAAGTTGAGGGTCTTTCAACATTTTCATCATAAACCCCATTTTTCAGGGGCTTATAACTCAACTATAGAAATTTGCTTCAGGGTAAAACTTGGAATACCAAATTCTAGCCTGATCTAGTCATAACCAATTGAAATAAAGACAAAAAAGTTAGCATTATATCGTTCTCATTTGGCTATATGTAGTTTAAGTTAAAAGAAACACGTTTGGGTATTTCTACCAGTTTCTCATTTTTCAAAAATCTTTATCTTCGGCATCTTTGAATTATAGTAAAAAGGATAAAAATAAAATTTAATGAGTAATTAATGTCTCAAGAGAAGGATAAAGAAGTGCTGAGTCTCCACAGCCAACTCACCCTCCAAAATCCGAGTAAGGTCAATAGATATTGAAACTCATTATAGTATAATGGCCCTTATTTTCAATGAAGAGCTTTTATTGAATGAGAACAGAATACCTAATTGAAATCTGTAACATAGAAAGAAAAAGGAAAATTTAACCATGAACTTTCATTACACAATGAGGTAGTAATAGTCTACATTTTTAAAAGTGTGCTAAAACATTGAGATATATGTTCTGAAATGATGACAGCAGCTTATATCCAAAATATTTGTTGGTTTCCTTACACAAATAAGAAATTTCCTGTCCCTAATGAGGAGGTTTATCAGATTAACAGATATAAAAATGCTATTATTTTAAATATACTATTATTTTAGCAACTGGAGCTTTCACATATTTATTATTAAATCCTGGAAACCATGCATCAGAAAAAAATGCTCGAACAGCCTAAGAGGTAACATACTTCCCCAGTGCCTAAGTTATATTTGAGAAGAGGGACAACATATGTGGTCATTGTTTGCTCTGGTTTTTCTTACTTAATGCAGCTATATCCCTTCACATTGTGCAGTGTTTCCCATCTTTTTTACTGCACCTCTGTTCATCTTACTCGCCTTTCTAACACTACCTACAACAGATATACAGTGGCCTTCGCATGCCTGGCAAAGAAGAGGAACTCAAAACTGCTCCCATTGCCTTCTCACTTCTTCCCTCCTTTGCCTCTTCATTTACACCCACACCTTACACAAAAAAGTTCTTCGAACTCTGCTCTTAACTCTGCACTGCACATTTTGACTCTCCCGTGATGACTCTGGGCAAGATCTGGTGAGTTTAAGGTGAAGGTCTGAGAAAGAAAATCAAGTTTGAGAGCTAAGGTATATACACTGAAAGGCCACTAGTTATGGCAAAAGGCAGCAAAATTAAAACTATTTCAGATTGTATCTCCATTCTCTACTAGCCAGCTATTCTTAACCTTTCTGATCTGCAAAATGAAACAGTGGACTAGAAGATCTTTAAGATTCTTTCCAGCTCTGAAGTTCTGAAATTCTTATGGAAATAAGTACTTAGTCCATGTTTTACTAATTCATGCAGGCTAAGACATTAATAGGCTTCCTTCCTAACAGCATGCAGATGACCATGGCCTGGGCAGCCCAAACAAAGCCCACAGGCTAAAACGAGGACAGAAATTCTTGCTGAAATCCCTCTTTCTTGTAGATTTGAAACTAACCCATTGGAAAATCCAGTGGCTTTTGTGGGTTAGCTGTGCATGTGAAATGCATGCTTGTTAAGAACTTAAACCAATATTCATAATTTGATGTCAGCCAGATTCCTTTTCCTTCTGAGTCCCCAGTGAAGCACCATCAAAATGAAATACAATCAAAGAAGAAATGCAAAGAAGAGAGAAGGAAGAAATAGAATCTATATGTTTTAATTAATCTTTAGTTCAATGTGTAAATGCACAAAGAATTTTAAAGTGCCAGAATTTGGGGGGCGGGGTGCTGTCTAAAGGCATTTGAACTATCAATTTGCTTACCTCAGTAACTATCAACTAAGGCATGGTAGAAATTAAAAGACACACAATTAAAATAGAACTAGACCTTTCCCATCTTCAGTAGCAGGTAGACAGACTATTTGTCTTTTCTCTATAAATAAGAGGTGCCATCAGCCATTCTGAGGACCCAACACTCGGACTCTAAACTGCCGAATTCCTAAGGTATATTGGAGATGCCCTCTCCACCAGGGGGAAAGGATGTGCCATCAAGTGCTACAACAATCCAAGTAGGGATACCATGGCAATGCGGGAAGATAAGGTATTTCCAGAAAGTGGGAACATTATAGCCAAAAATGAACTTCTAACTCTCCCTCTGTAGCTCATACTGAACTTGCTGTTTGATCTTCCATTTTGCCAACGTTTCAGGCAACCGTGTACCTCTAGGGTACTTGGCAATTCCTTTTCTAGTAAGCAGCTTTGAGGTCAGAAAGTGTAATTTCAACTTTGTATCATAATACGGAATTGAAAACGTTCAAAAGTATTCAAAACAGAGGGGATTTAACAGGGATTTGGTTCCACAGGCAACACAGTGTTGAGAAACGGAATTAGGGAAAGTGAAGCAACCTAGAAATTAGCAAGAGCAGGCAGCCATTCCCAGTGCTGGAAGGACAAAAGGAAAAGGCAGAATTATCAGAGTCCAGCGAATGGTGCCACCCAGAAGGTGAAATTATTTCAGCCTATCCACAAAGGATGTGCAGTCACTGCCAGAGAAGCCACCCAATGCCAAGAGAGGGAAGAAACACCCTGATTTCTCCTTCCCTGCTGCCCTTCAATCTCCTGCCATACCTTCTATTGCCCAAACCCAGCAAGAAGATAGGTGGGTGGGAACCTGGGAAATGCAGTCTGCTGCAATCAGCTTCCCTGAAGAACAGAGCTGAGAAAGGGTGAGAAATGGACCTGAAAGCAAAGGTGCCAAAAATCAGCATGAGTATTTTCAACCATCCATGCAAAGAACATTTAGTGAGCACCTGCTGTGGCCCAGGCAATAGTCACTGGGGCAGACATAACTAATGCAATAGGTCCCAAAGCACATGATTTAAAATCTTACATTTGATAAAATACATCAGAAGTCACAGAAGGGAATGGCAGTCTGGGAAAGGTTAATTTTCATGGAGTAAGAATGCTCCTCTAATTACCTCTGGAAAAGTGCTAAAATGCTATATCTCAAGTTAGAAGCATAGACTCTGTATTCCTATCATAGGATCTCTTCTCATAAAAACCCATAAAAAGGTCCTAAAGAAATTACTGTTGGTCTCTTTATTTCTTGTTCCCCATGATCAAATGGCTTCTGTCATCCTTGAGGGATTCTGACTGTCTCTGGAAAATGATAGCTGGAATAACCCAGCCGAAATGAATATCGCGGTAAGGAGGCCATTAGATGTGAAACATGCACAGCCAAAAGTGCCTTCATAGACTTCAAGTCAAGTAGCAGAAGGGATGAGAGCAAGTTTGGCCTTTGCAAATGTTAGGAGATTTTCCAGTAAAGCGACAATAATTTAATTACAAAAAATGCTTCTGATACTGCTACCCATGAAATCTTTTTTGGCAAGAAGACTGACAGAATAAGTAGAGCAGGCTAAGTGATTACTGATAGGTTTGAATTAAAGCCAGATTAAAGGTACTATACTGGCTTTCTGTGTAGGGTGCTTGAAGCAGCAGCCAAATGGTCAAGCCTGAATCCCCGCACTAGCATATAATCTAAGGCCTCTATGTTCTGTCAAGGCACATTAATGAGGTTTAAGTCAGTGGACTGAGCATCAACATTTTTCCCTGCCGATTTATTTATCATTTAGTATAAAATATTCAAGAGTCTGATAGATATTTATGGCAAAAATCAAATGCTACCACAATCATGCTAGATGACATAACTACAAAATGATCATTTTTAGAGTGCAACTCACGCTCTCCATAAAGAGGCACAGTAGCAGTTTCCACCTTTGATTGCTCCATAATACTGTGTGTTTTGTAGCCAAAATCTTAACTCCCGGGGAAGGCTAATAAACACCTTGTGTTTAGTGGTAGACTAAGAATGCAATCATCATTAAGTGCTTTTTAATCCTGGGTGTGACTCCATTTATATCCAACTGGTTTGGAAAAAAAGATTGTATTTTACTGGGAAGCATCCAGATTTTTATTTAAAACAGAAATGCTGCACACACACACACACACACACACACACACACACACACAAAGAACTAAAAAAAATACTACGGTTTCTGTTCTGGGCCATTAATTTTTCAGTCAGATCTAACTATCATTTAATTGGTTCCTGATGCTAAAACTTGGATTCCACTTTAAATGCTTGAAACTAGAGCATATAGAATAATTTGTTATACTGAGCTATTCATCCCAAATGTCCAGGGAAAATAAACCAGTCTCAAGGAAACTGGGCTACCTTCAGTGATGACATAAAATTAATAACATAGTCGAAGAAATAAACCTTGCATCTATGTTTGCCAAAAATAAAATCATTAGGTTTCTATTCTGAAGTAATGATTTAATTCATATTAATGTCTAACATAAAAGGTGGTCCATTAAACAAAAAAAATTCAGCAAACATAAACTTTAGAACTTATACCTAATTTAATGATATTCAAAGTCATACTTCAGATAAGTCTGCTTTTCTTGGGTACATAGATGAATTTTAGTAATTTTTATTTCTTTATATTTATGAGTCTATTAAAATTCATTCTGGTAATACTTAATCCTATGATTAATTTCTAAAAGGAAATTTAAACTTTCCAAAGATTTCCAGGCAGCCTACATTGTTACTTTCAACTTGAAATCTTAAAAAGGAAATATGCTGTAGACACGACTCCTTTTTATAAGAATAGAAAAAAGTATATATCAGAAAATCTAGGAATTTCACCTGAGAAGTGACTTGGGAGATCGGCATTGTAAATGGGTTTCTGTTCACACCAGACAGAGTCAATTTGTAATCTGGCTCAACTAACCAACTCAGGAAAACAACCTCTGAACAGGAATTCCACACGTGCAGACAAGCACCAGTGAAAACCCTTGTGAAATAACTGCTCCTTCAGCATGAACCCGGTGCAGTTTGGTAACCAGTCTTCTGGAGAGATGCCAAATTAGTTAGGTAATTGCTCTAGTCTGAATGTAGCCCTAGAAGTGCCGTGAACAAATTCTTTTGAGCCTTTTAATGATAGTTTGCAGGTCCAAAGTTATGGACCTTGCAACAATGCTAGCCATCTTTTTGTAGCTTCAGCAATCACGAGTCATTTTGTAAATGAGGAGCTCTCTTTACCGCTGACAGGGAGTTTGAAGATGAAGTGGCTGAGCTGTTTTCCAGAGATTGAAACTGCAAGAAAAAGTTCGTCAATAATACGCAATGTATTTAACTTGGAGCAAACAGGGCATAATATGTCCTAGTCTCCCAAAAGTCTTTTGGGAATATATTAATAAAATTCATCCATATCATTGTTTTAACTCATTACCTGCATCCACACTGACACCCTCATGTAAATACTAGTCGTATGTGTATTTTTACTATTTTTTCAGCTAACTAGCTCCTGATTATTGTTTTCAGTTGTTTTCCAGTGTCGTTTTGAAGTTCAGACACACACATCAGAATATTTCTGTTGATTTAACTGTCTTTCCTGGTTCTTATTCCTAGCAACAACTTCCACTGGCAGGATGGTTCATTAGCTTAAAGATATCATCTGGGTTAGGGCCAAGAATTCATCATGTTTCCTCCCCAAAAACCTCTTTCACCTCTGTTGTTACCTATCTAAATGAACGGTGCCAGGTTACCCAAGACAGAAAACTGACAAGACTCTGAGGCTCCTATAGCCCCCTCGACCCCCGCATCTAATCATCCAGGAAGTCCGTCCAGTGTACCCCTAAATACCCCTTCAGTTCATCTTCTCATCTTCATCCCCCATTAGCTTGGGTAAGGCCTTATCATTTTTTTTGCCAGGGCTATTAAAATCCTCTCTTATTTCTTCCCCCTACATTTATTCTCTTCTATTTCCTGTTCTGTTTTAACACTCCAATCAGGCAGGTCCCTCCACTCCACAAAATGATCAGGGACTCTGCCACCTCCTCAGCAGGCTACCAAGGCTTTGTTGGCCCCATCTCTGACCAATCACCACATTTATTCCAGTTTGCATTTCCCCAAACTTCTCATTTTCTTTTCCTTTTTCAATATGCTGTTTCCTCTATGTGGAATACTTTCTCCATCCCATCACTGCAAGATCTACTTAGAGAATGCCTTACACACTCAGGTTCTCCTGCTTTCTTTAAGGAGCCTCCTTATCTCAGTTCCTGGCAGTAAGGTTTGTCCTGGCCTTCCTGGACACTATTCCACGCCTCTCTTAGGATACATATCCCACTGCCAGGGAATAAGGAATTTTATCTTGTCAGTTTTTTAATATTCCTAGCACCCAATCAAAGTCCTGAGAATAGGGAAAGAAGGGAGTAGTTGAGGAAGTAAAAGAAGAGGTAAAGGAAGGAAGAAGGAAGAAAATAAAGGAGGGAGGAAGGGAAGGGAATAAAACCGCTTAGATACCTTTGTTAGAATAAGTGCTTTTAGCCATTGAAATAACCAGCTACTGAAAAATTAGCACAGCAAAACATATGAAAAACATATGTCCCTTAGTCTAACTTCCAAACTTATGTGTGAAACCTTAAAAAGCATACAAGGCAGTAAGCCCATTAGTTTCTGAAACCAGTACTATCTAAAAGTAAAGAAAACACTGAATGCTTGAAAGGAAGTGGGGAGGGTATCTTTCCCCAAAATACACCATAGAGATTCAAAAGGGAGAGGAGAGGATAAAGATTGGCTAGATGTGAATGGAGCAAAAAAATCACCTTTCCCTCTTCAAAAGGCATGGGAGAAAGGAAAGGGGATTGTACATTAACGGAAAAAAAGTCAGCCACTTTGCTTAAATGTTATCTATTTTTTACTCACTCAAATTTCAGAAGACCAGGGGGAAAGGCAGAAGAGCGTGTTTTACTAATGATTAATCTTTCTTTCCCTGTGCTTCTCAACCTGGTGACATTTTTTAACTTGGAGGAGGGGAGAGTGGAATAAAAATAGCAAAAAAGCATGTTTTCTCTGATTCTGTTACAACATCATCCATAATGAAATTTTCCCTTCATTGTTCACTTTTATGTGTCTACTGAGATTCCCATTTGAGAGGGTTTTTTTCTTTAATAACTTGGCACATAAACATTCCTTGTCCATTTTTTATGGACAGTCATCAAATAAAGAAAGTTACAGAGCAACATTATTATCCCCAAAACAATTCATAATAGATAAGACATCTAAAGTTTTGTCTGGGTTAAAAAAAGATGTAATGTCTTCTGAAATGGTCACTTAAGACATTTGAGAAAGATATCAATGCCCTACTCTGAAGAGGTCCACGCTTCCTATATGGTAGCCAGAAAAAAAAAAAGCCCGAAGACACAGCAGGGATAAATAATTCTCAGTGATTTATTTACAGAGCCTGAAGTGTATGGTTCTGAAGGAGATATTTCCCAGAGCTGCAGCAGAAGCCTGACATGCCACCAGACCTGTTAGAAGCTCACAAGCTACTTTTCCAAAGATGCTTGCCTCTGCTTTCCATGCTGTATTTTTTTCCAGCAAAGTCAGGCACTTGTTTCATTTACTTTTTTCTCTAACTCTTATGTCTATCCTACAGAGTTAAACCTCTCAGGCCTCAGTTTCGGTAACGTGGGTAGCTCTGCCAGTACCATGGAATTACTAATTTAATCTACCCAAACATTAATCTGCATTTTTTTCACTAACATCTTACTAGTTCCAGATAAGCAATTTGCTTTCATTCATTCATTCACTAGCATATATGGAATAAGAAGGTATGGCATGATGCTAATTACAGGGAATGCAAAGTTTATCAATACTCAAGCCCTGCTACTCTTCAGTGTGAATCCAGGAAGATGATTTTGGGGAATGAGTGTTACACAGGAGGGAAACAGAAAGTAAGGGAGCAGAGAGGAAGGAGCAACCGACACTAATGCCTTTCTGCAAAGGGAACAGGAGATTGCTTTCAAAGGAAAGTAACTACACTTACATCTATAAAAGACTATCATATTCTTGTCTACCATAGGATAAATGCCTGTACTTCTTAGTTCTTATGTCTGTGAGGTCATCGCCTATAGTCAAAACTAAAGGATGATTAGAAGGAATTGTCTAGATACCTAGATTGCTTCTAGGGAAGAATGTCAAAGTATCTAATTTAGGGTGCACGGGTAGTTCAGTGGTAGAATTTTCACCTGCCATGTGGGAGACCATATTCAATTCCAACCCATGCAGCAAAACTAAAATAAAATGTTGTGAACAAAATTCCTTATGATATACATATCACATGTCTGCCTCTCTGTGTGTATGTATAGATATAGAAATATATATATGTAGGAAGATGCCTTTAAAAAGTGTTTAAATTACTGTAAAGATTTGCTTTGGGTTTCTGTGGCAATGTAATCTAAGTGCATCTGTGTGATTAGAATTAAGAAAATATTTTCACCAAAGCCTGCCAAAGCAAATTCTGGAGACTTCCTAAAACAGGTTTGAGAACTCGGTAGTTTTCAGAGCACTTTTGCTCCATTATGTCCCTGCATCTGAGGGTCCATTCAGAGCAAGTAAATTGAGGCCCTCAGGGAAAATGTTAAAACCCCGATCTGACCAGGAGAATTGAGCATCAGAGCATCATGTTAGTACATAGCACACTGAGGATGAGTTTTCCTGTTTTCCGAGTCCTGACTGAGTGTTCTTCCAGCAACACACTGCCTCTGACACTTCGCTGTATGAAGCAATAGGGCAGAGAGATTAAAAACTAAATGTATCACAAGGATGGCACTGAGAACGCAATGGGGAGCCCCTGCCCCTTCAAAACAAAAGCCAAAGCAAAGGCTTTGAAAGCCTATAAGGCAGGACTGAAGAATATCCACAGCCACAACAGAATGAGGACCCATGCTTCACCCACATTTTGCTAGCCCAAGACACTGCAACTTAGAAGACAACCCAAATATCCCCAGAATGGCATCCGGCGGAGAAGCAAGCTTAACCACTATGCCATCATCAAGTTCCCCCTGACATGAAGAAGACGAAGACAACACCACGCTTGGGTTCGTTGTGGATGTCAAGGCCAACAAGCATCAGATCAGACAGGCTGTGAAAATCTCGATGACATTGACACGGCCAAGGTCAACACTCTGATCAGGCCTCATGGAGGGAGAAAGGCATATGTTCTACTGGCTCATCACTATGATGCTTTGGATGCTGCCAACAAAATCGGGATCATCTAAACTGATTCCAGCTGGCAAATTCTAAATATAAGTTCTTTGATCATTAAAAAAAAAAAAAACTAAATATTAAAAAAGGCTTTTGATCAGATCTGTGTGATACAAATAAGTTAAATTTCTACCCATGCTCCACTCAATAACTAAAATGTATCCTTTGTCATGCTAAAGGTCATGGTGCAGAAGAATAAACTTTGAAAATGAGGGTAGGATCAGAGAGAGTATCCTCAAAGAAGACATAGATTTTGGAGGTCAGTACTTTCTGCTGCAAAGGAGATTACAGGCAGGGAAAAATAAGCTTTGGAAGTTATTGTGAAATCCACTTAATGCCAGAGATGTTTACCTTGCAAATCTACTTATTCCCTCCAAAATCTTCAGAGGGGGTTTTCCTGGTTGGCAATAGAAAAGTATGGGTGTAGACTAGGATTCAGTTCTGATCCACCACTAAATGGGAGACGATAACTCCTCAGCTGAGAGCATCTGGTGGTGGTGAGGGGAAATGAGCATGCACAGCCATACCCAAAGTTCTCACATCTGGAATTGGACCAGAAGGCTTGAAGAATACACCAATGGAAGGGCCATTGCCTTGTATTCATCATACTTTGGTTTGGCTTTTGTAATAGATGGACCCAACCCCCAGTAGCATTAAAAACATAGAGATAGGTTTCTCCTTCAAGTGGCAATCTAAGCAGTCCAGTGAGTGTGGCAGTTCCACGGTTCCAGGAACCAGTCTCCTTCTAACTCGTTGCTCATCCACCAGCTCCAGTCCTCACACCACATCCCAGTCAGCAGAGAGGAAGAGAAGTCACAGGCGCTCCCTTTAAGGACACATTCTAGATGTTGCATGTAGCACTCTCACTCAATTCTTACCAGCTAGAACTTGGTCACATATACACAGCTATTGCAAGGAAGATCCTTTAACAATGCTGCCGCTATATAAATGGGAGAGCAAATGTCAGAGAACAACTAGCTGATTCTGCCATGGATGCAGCCTTAAAGAGTACTTAGTGACCTGGATCCCCCTTCCTCCATCAACGCAACTGCTACTGTTTTGCAGCAGTTCGCTGCTATCATAAGGCTACTCTTCCACTTGAACTGTTTCCCAGGGATGAAGTCACCTGCTGCTCCAGAGAGCGTGAGCCTCAAGCTCAAAAATTGCTCAGAAGGTTTCTGCTCCAAAGGTGATTCACATGAATATATTGCTGATATTTTTCAGCACTTGATCTACATCTTAAGACAAGTATAAGAACTAATTTACAACTAAGGGAAATATGACCCATTCAATAGGGAAACATCAATCCACGAGAAATATATGGTCTTTTCTTTCCATCTGAGAAAGTCCTGCACTTTCTGGTCTGGTAAGAATATTGTATCACTAATATTTAAGGTATAAAAATATCATGTAAGTGTTACTGCCCTTTTTAATGATAGTTTTAAAGTGGGGGTTAAGTGCACATCTCTCAATCTCTTTCTCTTTACCTTCCCGAAGTAGTCATCACATTAATAAAAGAAGGGGCCTCTAAATCTGAGGTTAAATGGAATCATACCCAGTTCCAACCAAAACTGTTAAATGTGTTCAGGCAGTTCATTTGGATGAATTCTACTCTCAGCAAAGATACCAAGAAAGACATTCCTGGTAACAGGATACTTGAGATTCTAACCAACGTCCACAGCATGTATACATACCATTCAGTAGTTATGTTGCATTATAAGAGTGCTGTCAAACATCTTGTATAAGGCTACATTAAATATGGGTCTGGAAGCCAGTTAGAAAATCCCTAAGTGAGTTTATTTGAGAGCTTAACAATATAAATTGCAGAAGAAGAGAGAATCTTCTGGAGAAACTCCCTCTACTATGTAACACTACAAACAGCCATCCAGAAACATATTTCATCAACTGAGTAAGATCCCTTTGGCAGGATCTCCCAAGGGTAAGCTGTAACATCTGTAACATCTCCAACTCTGGGGGAAAGATGACATTCGCTGAATCCTGGAGGAACTGCATTTCCCCGCTAGAGCAAAAAGCATCATGCTAGGGCACAGACCTTGTCAGTTTATCCACCACTGCCAAACCGTACCATCTCCCATCCTCCAAATACCACACCGTCACACCTACATGCACTCAGTAATCACTATCAAAAGCATAATTTAGAAAGATAATTATATTGCTTTTTGACCACTTTTCAGAGACAAGTAATTAAAGCTATCTAACATTCAGAATGGTTAGAATCTCTTTTGGCTTTTTCTTGAGAAAATGAAAAAGGCATCTGTGACAAAGATTGCTAGCTGCTTTCTCTCAATATCTTTCTTAGGACCAGAACTCTGATTTTTAACTGGGCATAGTACCACCCTTACAAAATACTGTATTTCCTAACCTCCCTTAAACTAGCTTTGTGACCTTATGACAAAGTTATAGCCAATGAGAGGTAAGTAGGAGATTTCCAAAAGCCTGTTGGGAGGATCTCACTCAGATGGGTGAGTTCTTTGTCCTCCTGCCTTACCTCTTTCTGATTTGCAACAAAGATCTGATAACTGGAGCTCAAGCAGCTATCTTGGCCCATGAGGTAGCTCTGAGAATAGAAGTTAGGTCTATCAAGATACCTTAGTTAAGGTAGACCAAGCTGCTGTAACAAAGAGAATCTGGGTACAGTGACTTGGAAAACAAAAATTACTTCTCTCTTATCAGACCATTCAAAGTGAGGGCTCCAGGCAGGGGGCAGTTTTGCTCCAGGAATTCAAGGACTCAGGCTTATGATTGCTCTGTCATTTTCACTGTGTGGTTTCCAAGGTCACTCTATCTATCACCATCCAGGCAAAGGTGAAAGAGGGAAAGAGTGGAAGGCCGGGGCAGAGATCTCCTCCTTGTAAGCAAAGGAGGAGGAAGTTGCCTACATCATCCCTGCTCACGTCCCACTGGTAAGAACTTCATCACATGGTCATGTCCAGCTGCAAGGGAGGTTTGGGAATTCCATGGCTAATTGACCAGCTACATCGCAGCTGCAATTTTATTGCTATGGAAGAAGGGGAGAAACAGCTTTTAATAAACAGCCAGCCATCTCCAGACAGATGGTGAGGTAGGAAGACAAGAGTCTGGGTCCTTGATGGCATCTTGGTGTTACACTCTATACTGCTTACATTATATCTTCTTAATTAGAGAGAAAAATAAATGTCTATATTGTTAAGCCACGTTTATTTTGGAGGTTTTTTTTCTCCTGTGCAATCAAACATAATCCCAAATGAAACAAATGATAAGATTTTAGCTTTAAACACAAAAATTGTGTGGTTTATGTGCACAAAACACATATTTGTCATTTAAACAATTATGGTATTTAAACTATAAAGGATTTATCTAACAAAATATTGGAGTCATGGCTGAAATTTGGAGTCAGCCTTTAAAAGGACACTTTCCCTTCTCTTCTCTGTGATACTGGTTATTTTTCTTATGCAACGCTCCGTGTGATTTTTCTGTGGCCTGAATATTAATTATACTGATGTAAAAACAGAGATCTATTCCAAACAATGAAAAATTTTAGAATTAGCAATTACCTGGTAAATGACAATTCTTTAATCCTGGTAATTCAATATATCATCTACATTACTTAATTCTCTGTTTTCGGGTTTTGCTAAAAAAAAAACAATAAGGAGAATCACTTACCTAACTGATAAATCTTCTATGAACTAAAGATAGAAAGCAAAATATGGGTTGCCTACGTGGATACATTTATTAAGTAAGTTCACATGATATACTACATTTGACAATGCATAACTCTTTCTTAGTATTGGTAAAATGGCAGGCATTCGAATAAATACTCACACTTGGAAATAATTGTTGTTGGTTGGTTGGTTTATTTACTTATTTATTTTTGCAATTTTATAGTTTCTTACATATTTTAAGTGAGGAATAAACATTTGTTCTGGACACATTTTGTAGAGGGGCATGTGGACATAGAATTTTCATTTGGGGGCCTTAAAAAACCACTAAATCAGGACAAGTCCCCTACATGCTTTTGACCTCCTCTTTCTCATTTATTAAAGAGCAAGATAAAATTAGACCATGTCTAAAATCTTGCTCCACTCTACCAACTGCTCTTCCAGTTCTAAAGCCCCCCTGACCCTGTGACTACAATGCCAAGCTTATAGCAGGAACGGCAATTGGCATAACCACAAAAAAAAATCCATAGCACGGTGGGAAGAGTCCATGTATTAATCAGAAATGGGTACACAATTGCATAAGTCACCAGGCTGTGTTTTCTGCCCTCCATGACAACTTTTAGTAACCCTGATAGCTACCTTTCACTGGGAGTTTATTATTTGCTAGGTACTATGCCAAATGAATTACATACAATAGTTCAGTTAGTCCTCATCACAACCCTACAAGAAGGGTGATATTATCCCCATTGCACAGATGAGGAATCAGGGGCTTACAGCAATTAAATAATTTGCTTGAGTGCAAGAAACCAGGTTTACCTGGTTCCAAAGCCCTGACTTGCCGGTGCTGTGCCGGATGCCTGTTAGAGGTCAGGACAGCCTGGCCGGCTGCCCGTCCCCCACCCCTGGCTTGGGCCTGCCTCCTGGCTCACCCACATTTATTTACTCTGTGAGGTCTCCATAGTAAACATTCCTTGTGTCCCTCTTGACTCCAATTCCCTTATAATAGATGCTAACATTAATTGGGTCCTTGCCACAGAGTTTACACTTTAAATAGATTGTCTCATTTAAACTTCTGGATAGTCCTCTGAGGGAGATACTATTATTTCTTCCATTTTACAGGGAAGGACACTGAGGTACTGGAAAGTTAGGGACGTCACTCAAGCTCAGAAAGGAAAATAAATATTTGAACCTAGTTCTCGTTCCAAAGAAAAATTAAAATTTATACATTCTGGTACCATTTTGCATCAACATTAATTGAACTTTTAACATGTGCTGAGCCCTCTGCTAAATGCTTACATAAACCATTACATTTAATCCTTATGACTATCCTGTAAGATAGGTATTATTACTATTTGTGTCTTTTTTTTTTTTTTTTGCAGATAACAAAACCCAGGAAGTCTTGGGAAAGTCATGAGAAAAAAGTTAGGCAGAGGTTGTAGGGCAGAATGGTTACAAGATTGGGCATTGATATTAAACAGATTTCTGGTTAGAAATACTAGTTGTGTGACCCCTCTTTGCCTCAGTTTCCCCATCTGAAAAAATGGGTATGTTAAGAAGGTTAAATGAGTTAATACATGCAAAACACTTATCTTTGACTCATATGATTCTTCTGGGAAAATAAACAAAAGCCCAGAATTTGCCTTTTCCTAACAAATTTGCTAATCTGGGAACATCACTGTCTCTCTCTGTGCCCCCATTTTGTCATTTATAAAACTTAAATAATAATAGTGTTGCAGAGTGTTACTGTGTGGGAAAAATGAGTATTATGCATTGAGAATGTACCAGTAAATATGTATTAGAAAAATGCACGAGACGTAAGTGTTCAGTAAATGCTATGTTTCCTTATGATGATATCATCCTTATGATGATGATTATATCATTATCCTGAATTTAATCCTTTTTTCAGTCACAGGAAAAAACCTCCTCTGCCTCAGGAGTGATCAAACCAGCCCTGCCTGACTTATTCCTCAGAGGAGAGGCAGAAGTGATACCTATGGGACATAGCAATTAGGTTCATTTCAGCTGAGGGATGCATGGAGGACAGAGATGCCTTTTTCCTCACAACTCACCCCCACAAGGGCAGGAAGGGTCCTCAGGATCTGAGCGTGCGCCCCTCACACTGCCACGCAAATGAGCAAATAATGATACTGCCTCGAGATAAATCTTGAAGTGTTTTCTAAGAATGCTCCTGACTTGCCTAACCGCCAGACTCCCAGGGCAGGGAGACTTCACAGCTGCAGTTTCGCTGACTCCTGCAGCATCCAGCTGTAGTCCAAAGTATTCACTGATTGCTTGGCTGACTGATGTAACGACCGGCCCTCCTAGCTTCTTAGCTAAGAGCAAGCATAGGAAGTCTTGCTCCCTGGAGGAAGAATTGCATGAGGATTGCACACACAGGTCCAGTCCCTGACTACCTGGATCTGATTCCTGCTTCCCCCATTTTCTGATGAAGTGAACTAAAGCAATTGACCTCACTTCTAGGTGCCTTAAAAATCTCTGAAATGTGCATCATCATAATTCCTAGGGTGAAGACTTCTTGAATCAATTTGTGTAAGTGCTTAGGAGAGTGTCTGTGTACAATAAATGCTCACTAAACATTAGCCATTATTTGCAGGCTAGCAAAGCAGACTGAGGAAAGTAATCTGGGTTGTCCCACTGCTTTCCAGTCCTATCAGTAGAAGAGGAGGGAGTGTCCCTCCTTTTTTGTGGGGATAGGCGGTCACTGCAGTGGGGAGGAAAGGTTCCAAGGCAGCTGTGTCCTGCCTGTCAGTACAGCAGCAAATGTGCGCCAAGCATGCATTCCTCCATGAATCATTTTTGGCTGTTAAGAATCATTCACCAACATGACCTTCTCTTTTCTTTTTGAGCCATGCTAATAAGGCTATATCATTTGCCACCCACACATACATACACACGCAAAAAAAATTTTAATCTTGCAGCAATTAGGTCACACAGACTTGTTCTCGGGCACTCAGAAGAATATTCATTCTTTCCTTCGCTTATTCTGTCAATATATTTATTGGGTATTCTGGTGCCCAGACACAAAGCTAGACCCTGAGATTGTAACAGTGAAATGTCCAACTTTAGATCAAATTGAGTTTATAGTCTTGGAGGAGAGGTGAAGAAGGAGAAAGAAATGGGCAAACTCACATAGCAACCAGGCATGGAGTTCAGGGGGAAAAGGCATAGCGGGAGATTGAGTGAAGGGCATATACAAAAAGTATGCCTCCTTCTAAATATCAGAGGCTCAAAGAAAGTTTCCCAAGAGAAAGTGACATCTAGGCTGAGGACTCAGGCAAAGGTATGCTAGTTTTCACAATTATTCATGGCCTATACCCACAAAAAAGGAGGGACACTCCCTTCTCTTCTGCTGATAGGACTGTGAAGCAATGGGAAAATTATTCTGTGGGTGAAGAAACTGAGGCAAGGAAACACCCATCTGAATTATAAAAATGTTTGAGAATCTTTGGAAGAAAACATTGTGCTAAAAACTGAAGAGTTCTTTGCTTCCACCATCCCACACCATGCTCCCTCCCTACAAAAGATCTAAACATTTTAAGTTTATGAGTCTGACAACTTCAATGGCATTCCTTACCCAAGCTATAAAATTCTAGCCCTGCCACCACAGAGCTGTTTTCTCTGAATTTCACAAACTTAGAGATAACACTGACTCTAGTTCTCTGGCAAGCAGCAGTAATGGAGCCTAGGACCTCCGTTTATATTTGAAGGCTGACTTAACAACTGCAAAAGAAAAAAAAAAAAACTGTTGTAAGGATGGTTGAAGGAGCTTTCTCTGAGATTTGCTGTTTTGGTGACAGCTAGAACTTTCTGAACATTTCATAAATTTTGAATTTCCCATCCAGGTTATATTTTTGTAAGGTTTGTTTGTATCAATGCAGGAAAAACACAACATCAGTGTAATATCTATACAATATCCTTATTGTACATAAATATTATATAACCTCTACTCAAAATTAGACATTCTGTATAAAAGAGTTATAGCTACGATGTCATTATTTCTCATTGATATTTACTACCCAACAATAACAAAGAAGTTGGGTCATGTCAGCTTTGCACAGACATTAATGCACAACCATAATTCATAATATAGAGTTTAAAAATAAGATTATAAGTAAGATCCTATATTTCATAGGTATGCATATGTCCATCCCCTTGGCTCTGATATATTACAAGCATTCATTAACCAGGAAATTGTATATGCCTTAATAAGACTTGTTCTACTGAAATATTCAGTGGAAGATACTTCCCCAAGCATATAGTCTATTGCTCTTGCAGACAAATCTGGATTGCTCCCACTCTTACAGTCAAGTAATTTGACAAATGGAAACCCCACCCATACCCCAATTCATTAAGTAGTCTACCACTTCTATTTATCAGTTCAAGTTGATAACAAAACCAAGAAATTAATATTAAAGATTTTGACATAATTATAACCAGTGACCTGAGATGTGCCAAAGTGAAGTCAATAAAGTTTCTTTATAAAACATGAGGTGCCGCAGTACCGTTCAGAATAAATAGAACCCAGGACCTCAAGTCTTAACTTCTCCTAACAACTCTTTCTCAACCTAAAGAGGGAACTACACCTGAAGTTCTGGAGAAGGTATAATTTAATGACAAGAATGTTAGCAAAATTGGATTTTGCCTTCTTTTTTTAAAAGAACATTTTAGAAATGAAATATGACGATGTTTAATCCTGCAAGGAAGAATGGATTCACATCAATTTTTGCTTTCATCACCTGATTTTAAATATTCTTTACCCACGGAGATGCCTGTTAAGCCAAATGGTTTAAAGAAGCTCCATGTATAGGCCAAAGTGCATGGGAAGTGCGGAGGGCTTGAAGCTAGAAAGCTTGTTCACTCAGGTAATTCTGCTCTTTCATTTGGTACTTTAAAGCTTACAAAGTGCGTTTTCATTTGGTCGGTACTCTTCAAGCACTTCCTGTATGCTGAATTGTCTCAGGCACGATTGCCAGTGAACGAGGAAATCAAAGTCTCATCCCAACCATGTCATCTAATCCTTAAAACAAACTCATAAGAGGGAGATGTTACTCCCACTGTACGGGTAAGAAAAGTGAAGTTTAGCACAATGAAGTGATTTAACTAAGACCTCTGTGCCCTCAGGCAGAGAAAGTAGCAAAAATCTGAAAGTAGGTCATTGACTCAGAGCAGTGCTCTGTAAGATAAATCATTACACCTATAGGGGGTGCCCTCGAGCCCTCTGGTGGGGAATATGAAGAAACTTGAGTTAGTCATAATTTTCAAGTAGCTGCTAATTTTGATAGTAATGTGTTAACACTTACTGTTTAAATAAATTTGGCTTCTTCCAAATTCTGGGATTGATCAAAGAAAGTTTACCCCGTTGTATGCAGACTGTGAAAGCTGCTCCTATATTAAAAGTGTTTTAATATTCAGTTAAAAAGCAACAGACTAAGAATTACTGATTGCATATGTAGAATGGATTGATTTCTATTGTTGTGTTAGTTAATTTTTTTAATTAATAAATAAAAATAAATAAATAAAAAAAATTAAAAAAAAGCAACAGACTGTAAGGGTAGTTCAATGGTAGAATTCTCACCTGTCATGCAGGAGACCCGGGTTCAAGTCCTGGTCCATGCACCTCCAAAAACAAACAAACAACAACAAAATCCACAAATGGTGCTGCAATTATGAATACTCACATAGAAAAAGAATGAAAAGTGACTCCCGCCATAGAGCATACAAAAAAAAAAAATCAAACAACAACAAATCTCACGCTAGTGATAAATCTTTAAGCAATTACTAAGCATGATCAATTCCCTAGGACCCTCTGCAGATTAATTAACCAGCATTTCTGGGTTTGGGGCCCTACCAGGTATTGTTTATAAGCTCCGCTGGTGATTCCACTGTGCATCAGAAATTGTGTGTAAATGTGGCCGTGGGACAGGGCATCAGCATTACTTGTTGGAAATGCGGGTTATCTGCTGCCTCTCCAGATCTTCCGAATCAGAAACTCTGGGGGTAGGGCCCAGTAAGCTATGTTTGAAGAAGCTTCCAGGTGATTTTGACACACACTCAAGCTTGAGAAGCACTGCCTTAGAATGTCTTGTTAGACAAAGAGCTGTCTTCTATCTAGCTAAAAATTCAAAACACCTCCTAAGCTATTTCATTTTCTATCATTGGAAAAGATGTTACTTGAAAAACATATTTCCAATTGGAAAAGAGAGAGAGAGAGAGAGAGAGAAAGCCATAGTAAATAAATTCAAACTAAAAGATATAGGGGAAAACTATCATTTGCTCATTTTTCTGAACCCTACATGCGATTTTTCATTGATTTTTCCCTTCTGCTTCTACTGCTCAAATGCTCAAGTTTTCAGAGTGCTGGCCTGATATAAATGAGTTCTCTTTCTCTTTAATTGCGTGCAACATGTGAGTGCATAAATATGAGTTACAGATTTATATGTACTAATCTTTGAGAAAGCAGCATTCTCCAAGTATCATGCAAGCTTCACGTGACGCTCTTGGGTGCCACAGGCAGGCCTAAGTTGTTTACATTAGCAAATACATTTCAACAAAAACACATGTTGGCAGTTAGCACTCCCACAGCTCCTCACACAAACCATTCTGTGGGGAACCCAACTTTGTTAGAAAGAATTTGAATATGAATTTGCTTTTTTATATTTGCTTCCTAACCTCCATCTGAAGATCTCCAAACATTTTAGATTTGTTAGATTTTCAATTCTCCATAGAATACAAGGAGTTCAGCTGATGGATCCAAAGCCATAAAGTAACGTAAGAGATCTAGAGTTCTCCAAGCCAAATTTTGTGACCGTCTTCATATGAACACCTTTAGGGGAAGGAGGTGGGTGAATTCATTATTCAAAAGTCAAGGAAAAAGGGGTGCATGGGTAGTTCAGTGGTTAGAATGCCTGCCTTCCATGCAGGAGACCGAGGGTTCGATTCCCAAACCATGCACCCAAAAAAATAAATAAATAAAGCCAAGGAAAAGAGCCCATCTTATGGAAATGGGGGTGTAAAGAGTCCATTTAAGTGGAACTCTGGAAGAGCTGAGAGATGTTTTTAAAGTGACATGCAGTGGGGACATACAGGCAATTTCCATGAGCACGGCTGATATTCAGGTAGCCATCTGGTTGGTACAAAAACGTAAGTAGCTTCTATATAGATTGGTAAATAGCAGACGTTCTGAACCCCACAGAATGCTCCTTCACTGCCCTCCCCATCCCCACAGAGGCAACCCCAGGCAGGGCAGGAGGCTCCGGGGCCCTGCTGCAGCACTGCCCTCTGCAGCTGTCCTAACTGGCCAGTGCCCAGACCATGCAGCTGGCTGAGTGCTGTGAGAATCACCGCTGTGTCCAACTCGGCCTCAAAAATAAATCAAACAGGAGGGAAATAAATTTCGGGTGATTTAATAAATTACCAAAGTATTTAATATCTTTTTACACTACTGTATTTCTGTTCTGAATTGAAATGCCCTGAGATCTATTCATTCATAAAAGTGGGGGCAGGTTCACTCAGGCCAGGCCCTAATCCTCAGGATGGCATCAGCGTTGGCAGTACTGTGGGCGCAGTCATGGGCATGCTCTGTGGGCATCCCAGTCGCCCTCCTTCCTTACTGTACGTGTCTCCCAATAAGATAATGCCATGGGCCACCAAACTACAGGTATGTGCTTCCCTCAGAGCAAGAATTTGAAGGTGCAGAATGGCCTTCAAATAAAACCACAAACTTTAGTGGTTGAATATGAAAAGTTGTACAATCTCTTGTTTTGCCTTTCTTTCAAAGCATTTCTTTCTGTAATACTGAAAGTGTCCCCAATAAACAGGAGGGAAGCCTATTTCCCTCCTGATTGGCTGTGGCTGAGCAGTGTCATGGCTCTATAAGCCAAGAGTCTCCTCCTGATAGACCATCTTCACCCATCTGTTTCAAGACATTTTGGTTGAGAGATAGACACACACAGAGAGAAGAGTGAGGACGCACATGATATCAAGCATTACAATGGGTAAACTCTTGCTTGAGCAGGTCTAACTGAGCCAGGCTCAGCCATAGTCACAGTCTCTAGAATTTTTTCAAGCCCCCATGTCCCAAGCCTGCTCCTTCAGGGCAGTGTAAGAATAGCTCAGTGGTAGAATTCTCGCCTGCCATGCAGGAGCCCCGGGCTCGACTCCCAGAGCCTGCACATGCCCAAAAAAAGAGAGAAATTTCCAAACCTGCTCCATCAGTTTTGTCTGTTGTGTGTTCCACACCCATCAATTCTCTTCAGCTCACTATTTTTACGCTCTGCCAGCTCCCTTAGCTGGAGGCTTTACCCAGTTCCTTTGTTTCCTGTTCCACCCTTGACCCCAATGTCCCATTGTTTCATGCCCTGCAACCTCAGGACAGAAGCTCCCACACCCAGTTCCAGTTTCTAGAAGCTCAGCGTGAGCAAGAACACCTGGATCACTGCCTGCCTGGCAGGGATGGGGATGGGAAGTTGGCAAGTTTGGTATGATTTGGTCCATATCACTGTGATGTTTTCATTCTCCAGTACCTTGCATGCCCTTTAGTCAGCTGACTACCCCAACCATCAGTTCTTTACAGACTATGTTCTAAGAGCTCTGGCATCTGCACCTTACCAGGGCTTAAATTATTAATAGGATTATTGGTGAGTCAGAATAAACACAAACAAGAAAGAATTTAAGATATGCATAAAATGGATTCAAATAAAAGTAAATACAATTTTTATCATGGAAAAAGTTCACTTCAACTGCGTCTTTCTTATGTGGCTGCTGATAAAGAATTTCTATTCAAAATAAGCCCCAGTCATATTTTACAACATCCAGCTCACACTTCAGTGGTATATCTGTCCCTGGTGAAGAGGGAGGGATGCTCCTCCACTACAGTATACAAATACAAAAGAGGGGTGAAAGAGGGGTATTACAAGAACATCTCCTTGCATTGGCAACAAATTGAGACCAACTAGCTGTGGAGAACTGACCCCACCAGTGAAGCAAAACTTGTTCTGTTTTCTCTTTGAGAGTAAATTCTTTCCATCAGAACCTGTGTGACTTGCACTTTTGCTAGTAACCACAACACCTATATTAGAATGGGTCGACACCTCTCCAGGAGTCTCTTCTCCTAACTGACATTCCCAATTGGAAATGTAATAAATAAAACATTTGTGACAGGGCTTTGTTCCATTGACATGCCTGATAAGAAATGTAGATGAGAGGGTTTGGCTGTATACCTTCTCTATAGCATAATGTGGACCACTGAAAATTAGCATTCGAATATGGCTTTCTTTTTTACAGTCATGCCCATATCATATCCATCCATATTACACTATTTGTATTCTCTAGTTCAATGTGATCTAAATACAGACACTATTTTGACTTGTTTTATGTAATTATCATTTTTAAATGCTGAAGATTTTAGAAATGTGGATTCTGAAATGACTGTACCTGCAAATGTTCTATGTGTGAAGGAAGGATTATTTATGCTATTTCTAGAGCTACTTAAGTTGCTTTTACAGCTTTTGTTGGCAGTCTTATTGATAAAATAAGATATGTTCTAGAAGTGTTAATATTTTTAACCCAGTTACATCATGTGTAACTGTAATTGTCTGGTGGAAAATTCATTTTTTACATTTTTATTACTATGCAGAAAAATCAAGCTATGTTTTCTCAGATTTTATAGTTCTTAAAATCTCCCTTTTCGCTGTTATCTTCAGAAACACTCATTGTGTAATGTTTTAGTTGTCTTCTTCAATATAAATTTATTTGTTTTTATTGTTCTCTTTCATTTATGCCTATTTGTAACCCTTGTATTTTTTTTTGCTATTATTTATACTAAAAGTAGGGTTTGAATACCTTCAATGAGAACATCTATTAAAATAACATTACTTCAAAAAAAACTAAGCTCCAGTGGCATGTCTCCCTTGGAGAGTTGTTTCTTTTGCTCCTTCTTCTTCTCCTCCTCCTCCCCCTCCCCCTCCCCCTCCCCCTTCCCCTTCTCCTCCTCCTCCTCCTCTTCTTCTTCTTTTTAGGTTATTCATTTTTAGAAAATTCTATGAAATGATAGTAATTTAGTGTCCAACAACTTGCTTTAGCCTTGAGTCCTCTCATCCGAACTCTGATGAGGTTTTCTTATGTAAAGTGGATTAACCTTAACATTTAAACACCCTAAGGATTATATTATCTGTAAATGCCAGTAAATAAATACTATCTTTATCCTTTGGTGTACAAGATGTAACAACGCTTTTTTAGCTTACATGTTTTTCAGTAAGACTTGGCAAGTTTGGTGTCGTGTGGGTTTTTAAGGAGCTGGTGGGTGACAAGCAATATAGGTCAAAAATTCATCTGGCACTTAAATTCCTTTATTTTCTCCCAGTTATTCTAGGCCCAAGTAAGTGCTGATTTTTTAGTTAATCAGTCCCATAGCAATACTGTTGACTTAATTTTCCCCAGAAACAGACATCTTTGTCTTCAAACATCTGTATTAAGATTTTAGTATATAAATAGGGAGAACAAATGTTAAAGTAAATTTAGATTGAAATGCTAGTGATCAATGAAAGGGATGGGTAAGGGGTATGGGATGTATGAATTTTTTTCTGTTGTCGTTTTATTTCTTTTCCTGAATTGATGCAAATGTTCTAAGAAATGATCATGATGATGAATATGCAACTATGTGATGATATTGTGAATTACTGATTGTATATGTAGAACGTAATGATCATAAGTTAAGAATGCTTGCGTTTGTTTGTTGTTATATATTTTTTTATTTAAAAACCAATTTAAAAAAAGAGTCATCCCAGAAAACCTCCTTGTTACTTAACGTTTTTCTTTTTCCTTCCCTCTTAAGTGGAACATGAATCCCAGGAGCGAACCTCCGTGACACCAGAAGGTCTTCAATGCTTTTGGAGAAAGATCTGAATCAAAAGTGGGAAATGTTAAAAATAAAATAAAGTTCCTATGGTTAAGAGAGGCCCCCCCAACCAAAAAAAAGATTTTAGTGTATAAGTCCCTACTGGTGGGAAAGAAACAATAAATTAGATCAAACTTTGCAGCAGGAAACTTCAGTCTTAAAAAGCTTTCCCAAAATTTTTCTTTACCCAAAATATTTTCTATTTACTTCTTCATACCTTTATCACTTTTACTGCTATTTTGACTCTGTTAAACTTACTAATTATAAATGAGTATAGTGCCCTTGAAAAATTCCCTATACTAGCCATCACCTCAGAACACTATTCAAAATCTCACCTCTCCTGAAATTATGAGAATAAGGAGGAAAGCTTTAGATTTCAACAGCCCACAAAAGTCTTATTTCATATTATAGCCTGGCAATTATTTCATATTGTAGTTAAAGTACAGTGTAAACACCAGGATTTTATTTCAATTATGAAATGCTTTCAGAACCGCTAGTAATCTTATGTAGATACATATTTACAAAATAAGATACATGTTAAAGATGTTGCAAGGCAAGGAATTAGAATACCTAAAAGCGAAAAAAGAAATAAAAATTACCCCATGTCTATGCAAATATTAATGTTCCAAATTAAATTTTTTTCACTTTTGAACACAACAAAGCATAAAGACCTGTTGCTTCATGAATCCTCTTTAAAATTGAAATTGATTTCAATTAATCCGTTCCCCCAAAGTATATTAATAACTGCTACCATTTATTATTCTTGAACTTTACACCCAAAACACAAGCTGTGAAAGAAAATAGATAAATGGGAACTCATCCGAATCAAAAGCTTTTGTGCCTCAAAGGAATAAGTCAAAAAGGTGAAGAGGCAGCCACTCACTGGGAGAAAATATTTGGTAACCATATATCGGATAAACGCTTGATATCATGTGTATATAAAGAAATTATACAACTTAGAAAAAACAATCCAATTATAAAATAGGCAAAAGATATGAATAGACATTTTTCCAAAGAGCAAATACAAATAGCTGAAAGGCTCATCTTCATTAGCTATAAGGGAAATGCAAATAAAAACTACAAAGAGATACCTCACACTTTTAAGAATGACTGTCATTGATTGTGCGACAGGACTGATTGTAGAAAATCAGAAATGGATAGCACAATACTACCTAACTGTAATACAGTAATGTTAGAACACTGAATGAAGCTGAATGTGAGAATTGTAGAGGGAGGAGACCTGGGGGCACAAATGAAATCAGAAGGAAAGACAGATAGTAAAGACTGAGATGGTATAATCTAGGAATGCCTACGGTTTATAATTATAGCCACTAAATGTACAAATTTTAAAGTGTTTTGTGTGAGGAAGAACAAAGAAATGTCAATACTGCAGGGTGTTGTAAATAGATGGTAATTAATATTTTAAAACTTTAAGTCATGTGTGAGACTAAAGAAAAAAATGTCTATTTGGTTCAAAATTTATATTTTGACTAGTGCATTTCCTAATATGACTTATGTGGACATCTTAATTGAACACCATAGTACATGGAACCCTGAGTAGGGCATAAGATTTTGCAGGTTTGTCCACAGTGATGCCTGATAAATCCCAGAGTGACTTAAACAGTGAACAAAAAAAGTATTTGCAAAGCCCCCTTGGAGGAATGGTGAGAAAGGGGGAAAATTCAACATCTCCAAGTGGAGAATTCCTGATATTATCACAAGCAGTGGGGACAACCAAAGCAATAGACTGAGCTCCCAATCTTGGGGTCTGTTCATATAAACTTAACCCTGCAAAAGATAGGCTAAGCCTACTTACGATTAGGCCTAAGAGTCACCCCCAAGAGAACCTCTTTTATTGCTCAGATGTGGCCTCTCTCTCTCAGCAACCATGACAAGCAAACTCACTGCCCTCACCCTGTCTACGTGGAATATGATTCCCAGGGATGTGGACCTTTCTGGTAATGTGGGACAGAAATCCTAAAATGAGCTGAGACTCAGCATCAAAGGATTGAGAAAACCCTCTCAACCAAAAGGGGGAAGAGCAAAATGAGACAAAATAAAGTGTTAGTGACTGAGAGATTCCATAGTTGAGAGGTTATCCTGGAGGTTATTCTTACGCATTAAATAGATATTACCTTTTTAGTTAAGGTGTAATGGAGCAGCTGGAAGCAACAGCCTGAAAATGTAGAGCTGTGTTCCAGTAGCCATGTTTCTTGAAGATGATTGTATATTGATACAACTTTCGCAATGTGACTGTGTGATTGTGAAATGTTCCTTTTATCTACCTTATCAACAGATGAGTAAACATATGGATTAAAAATAAATACATAATAGGGGGAACAAATGTTAAAATAAATTTAGTAGATTGAAATGCTAGTGATCAATGCAAGGGAGGGGTAAGGGGTATGGTATGTATGAACTTTTTTCTGTTTTCAATTGATGTAAATGTTCTAAGAAATGATCATGATGATGAATACACAACTATTTGATGGTATTGTGAGTTGTTGATTATATGTCAAGAATGGAATGATCATATGGTAAGAATGTTTGTGTTTGTATGTGGTCATGTTTAATAAAAAAAGATCTATAGGTAGGAATGTTCTGAAAACAATCTGACAATATCAAATAGTACCAATATATTGATATTACCAATAACAGTTGTCACCATGGTAGTATATGCCAAGGAAAAAGTCCTCAGTAATAATTTGAATTGTTATTCAAATAATTATTAAGTTAATACAGGACCTTTCAGGATGCAGAAACTGGAAAGAATTCAAATAACTCAGCATTCACCAGATGACTGTTACCCCCACGACTACGGAAAACCTTCTGTTCATTATGTTTACAAAACGTGAACTCTTTTCATTTAGCAATGCACATAAAAGAAATTTAAGCAAAATACGTAAGACAATGTAGCTTATAATCATCCAGAATTATTTGTATATAAGAAACCTAAATCTCATAATAAAATTCTATGTTTATTGGCTGCTATTAAACAAACAAGAAACTCCAAATATTGGAGAGAATGTGGAGAAACTGGGACATTTATGCACTGCTGGTGGGAATTATAATGGTACAGCTTCTGTAGGAGGCAGTTTGGTGTTTCCTCAGAAAACTAAATATCAAGTTGCCCTATGACCAGGCAATACCAATATTAGGTATATACCCAGAAGAGCTAAAATCAGTAATATGAACAGACATTTGTACACTGATGTTCAGAGTGGCACTATTTGTAATTACCAGAGGATGGAAACAAGTGCCCATCGACAGCCCAGTGGATAAATAAAATGTGGTATATACACATACATACACACGACATAAAATTATGCAGCAGTAAGATGAAATGAGGTACCGAACATATGCCAACATGGATGAACCCAAAGGACATAATTCTGAGTGATAAAAGCCAGACACGAAGGATAGATACAGTATGATTTCACTATTATGACTATGACAGAGAGAGCATGCTCCAAATCATACAGCCCAGAAAAGAAAATGATACCCATATATATAGCAATAAACTAGATGTTGCATCTCTGCAGTTAGAATACACAAATGATTTCACAAGCAACAGCTTCCATATGTTTCAAATTTTTAACATTGACCATTCATAATAAAGATTTTATTTGTTAAAAAAATGCTATAGAAAGCAATGTTAGTTACATTATCTAGAAAAAATTTATAAATAACTGCTACCATTAATTAAAGCATAGTATCAGTCACCTCTTATATGTCAGCTCTGAACCTCTGAGCCTCACCCGCCTCTGAGGCCCTTTGTCACTTGTCTTGCTCAAACTGGCCCCACAGTGACCATCTCTTTAGAGACTCTTCCCAGCCCTCTAGGTTCACAGTGCCTCACCACCCTTACAATGAACTTAAAGGGTTATATTTGGCTTTCAAAGGAACAACAACCATCCCAAGAAATAACAAAGCTGCCCAAAGTCACAGTTATGAATGAGCCCAGAGGCTAACACAAAGTAAATTCTATCTGACTCAAAAACACATTTATTCATAAATTTCAACTGAGTGCCCAGTATGCCAAAAAAATTAATTTGGCTAGTTAATAGTGCCCAGTTGTTTGGTCAATTTGGCTAGTTTATGGGGTCCAGTTGTTTAAGTTCATGACTGTTATTGTCAATGTATTTTGTAGAAGGAGTTACATCACTGGTCAGTTGATTGCATCTATAATCAACAAAGGAGATTGTCCTCAGCAATGAGGGGAGTATCCTCATCCAATCAGTTAGAGGTCTTAAAATGAGAATTGATGATTTCAGCAAACAGAAAGAAGAATTTTTATCTCTACTTCAGCCAACCAGCTTCTCCTGGGGAATTCAACATCATCTTCATTGGAGCATCAGCTTGCAGCTTCTCCTGGAGAATTCAACTCCCCTTTATCAAATTTCCAGCTGGCAGCCTGCCCTACAGAATTTGGACTTGCCAATCTCCGTGATTGCATGAGTCAATTCCCATAATAAATATGTATCCTGTCAGGTCTGTTTCCCTGGAGAACCCTGACTTGTACAACCATCCACAGCTCTTCCCACTCATGTACTGCACACCTCTCTCCATGGATCTTGGAGCATCCTTGTTTTCCCTGCAGTATGAGATGCCTTAAGACTTGTTGATCACCTACACATGAACAACCCAGAAGTTATCACCCTTGGAGCATAACTTTGACCAATGGGGAATGGGTACAATAGATGCATCATGTTTCTTTTGTCATTCCCATGGACTACCCGAAGATTCAGCAATTCAGATGTTCTTTGAGAAGACAGGCTCATGAGACTGTCCACCAGTCAAGAGGTGGAAAAGGGCACCTTACAAGGAACTGCAAGGTTACATGGCAAAGAGCATGGATACAGGGAAAAGTGAAGAAAGGAGACTAATGATTCTATCCACCATATGTGGCTAAAAGGCGCACCCTTACAATGAACTTAAAAGATTCTATCTAGCTTGCAGATGAAACAGTAATCAATCCAAGAGATAAAAGAACTTGCCCAAAGACACAGTCATGAACGAGCCCAGCCGCAAGCACAAGTTAAGTCTATCAGACTCAAAATACATTTATCCACAAATTTCAATTGAGAGCCCAGTGTGCCAAAAATATGTAAAGCATTAGGAATACCAAAGTAAATTAAAGGTATCATTCTAACCTCAAAGAGTTTACAGACCAGTGGGAAGGCCCTCATACAAGTACAATATAAAAAGATCATTTTTATAATGGAGATTTGGGAAGGGATCAATAGAAACATGAGAGATAGGGTCCCTAAGACAGAGCACCTGGGACAGGCAGAACAGTCCTCGTTTTCCATGTTCCACTTCTCAGCACAACATGTTTCCTGCCTAACCCTGGTATCTGTTCCTCAACAACATTTGTGTAGATAGACCCTAAGAAATTCCTGCACAGTAACATCTCACTGTATAGGAATGCCTTTGGCTTTATTTATGGAAAGATTAAAATGCAGAAAAATCCATCTCTCATATAAGTTTTTTCTACAATTCAGATCAGTTTCTTGTATAACATTAAACAAAAGATAAGGTAGACCTTTCTGACACTTTTTCTTGTTTTCCCAGGCTTACATCACTGCCTGTAAGAACAGCCATGAAAGTTAATCCCTTTTCATCCAATAATATGACATCATTTATTCAATATAATTTCAATTTGTAGAAAAGCATTTTACTGTACAAAACATGCTGCAGAAATATAACAAGCAAAATATTGTATTTTTTTAATCTTTCTTCCTTCTCATCATCACCATCTTTGTTCACAATACTTAGAGTGAGATGAATAGTGGCAATAAAATGAAAGAAGATATAAGATGAAGAGATTACATCTTACTAGTAGTTACCACCCAGAACCTGCACCCAGTGGTTCCCAATCCCAGATACACATTTTAGAAATTCTAAGGTTCAGGCCACATCTCAGACAAAATAAATAAGAATTTCTGGGTGGGGCCTGAACATCAGCACATTGCAAAAGCAACTGGAATTGAATGATCGGGCAGGGTTGGAAAACACTGTTCTACTTATATCATTGTTTTAGTTTCCTCGTTGCCAAAGCAAACACTATGCAATGGGTTGGCTTAAACAAAGGTAATTTATCAGCTCACGGTTTTGAGATTAGGAGAAGTCCAAAATCAAGACATCATTAAGGCAATGCTTTCTCCCAGAAAACTGTGGCGTTCCAGGGTTGGCTGCCGGCAATAGTCAGCCTTGGTTTTTCTATCACATAGCGATGCGCACAGCAGCCTGTCCTCGCTTCCTCCTTCTCTTCTGTGTCTGTTCTTGTTCAGCATCTGGCTGCTCCCTCCATACTCTGTCTCTTTCTGTGATCTTTCCTATAAGGCCTTCAGTAATAGGATTAAGACCCGTATGTCCCCACTCAGCTGGGCCACACCTTAACCTCATCAAAATGTTTTATAAGAGTTCACACCCACAGGTATGGGTCAAGTCTAAAAACATGTTTTTCTGGGGTATATAGCTCCAAACCACCACAATCATCAACCTAGATTTTCCTTATTATAACCTCTTTTATTTCCTTAGTTAGCCCAAAGTTGCTGTTTAAGTTATTAAGGCATATGCAGTATCTTCACTAATAATATTACTTTCCTTCATTCATTCAACAAAATTTCCTGAGTACCTGCTATTTCCCCATTAATGCGCTACTTACAAGCGGGAGGTAAAGAGTAGGAAGAAGAGAACTAGTCCCTGCTTTAGGGAGCTTCTAGTATAAAAAAACAAACATTAAACAAGAGGATAAAAACCATGAAAAAGTAAATCAAAATACTACAAATTGTGGTAAGTACCATGAAGGAAAGTGTATAGTATGAAAGAGAACAGGCAACTTACATTAAAGTGCATGATCAGGCAGCCTGATTGATGTGACAAGGAAGCTGAGACCTGACGGATAAATAGGAGTTAACCAGACAAAGAGCTGGGAAAAGAGAATTCCAGGCAGAGAGAACAACATGTGTGAAGGTGTCAAGACAGAAAGAATTTAAAATGTTCAGGGAACTGAAAGAAGGGTCTCTGGCTGGGGTAATGTGGGATGGGGGAGAGTGGCCCAACATGAGGCTACTCTCAGAGATGGATGGCATATCAGTAGGGACTTAAAGGCCAAGTTAAGAAATCTGGATTATATTCTAAGTACAATAGGAGGCCATCAGTATGTTCAGGAGTGGGGAGAGGTGGGAGAGAGTGACAAGATTCAATTCATCCTCGTTAACCTACCAGGAGGCATTTTGAAAGTAGATTCCTTACAAACTAGTGAATCTCAAAATGGTAGAATAATTAAGCAAAACTTTTAGGAATAGGCAACATAGGGCAGAAATCCTAGAATGAGCTGGGACTCAGCATCCAGGAAGTGAGAAAACCTTCTCGATCAAAAAGGGGAAGAAAGAAATGAGACAAAATAAAGTGTCAGTGGCTAAGAGATTTCAAACGAAGTTGAGAGGTTATCCTGGGGGTTATTTTTCCTCATTATGTAGATATCACCTTTTCAGTTAAGGTATATTGGAAAGGTTGGAGGGAAGTGCCTGAAAATGTAGAGCTGTGTTCCAGCAGCCATGTTTCCTGAAGATGATTGTATAATGATATAGCTTTTGCAATGTGACTGTGTGATTGTGAAAACCTTGTGTCTGATGCTCCTTTTATCTATGGTATGGATAGATGAGTGAAACATATGGATTAAAAATAAACAAATAATAGGGGGAATAAATGTTAAAATAAGTTTAGTAAATTGAAATGCTAGTGATCAATAAAAGGGAGTGATAAGGGGTACAGAAAAAATAGGGGAAACAAACGCTAAAATATATTGGGTAGAAGGAAATACTAGTAATTAATCAGAAGGAGGGGTAAAGGGTATAGTATGTATGAGTTTTTTAATTTTTTCTTTTTCTGAATTGATGCAGATGTTCTAAGAAATGATCATGGTGATGAATATATAACTATGTGATGATATTGCAAATTATTGATTATATACCAAGAATGGAATGATCATATGGTAAGAATGTTCGTGTATGTATGTTATGTTTAAAATAAATAAATAAAATAAAAATAAATAAATAAATAACTTTCAGGAAAATAAATCATATATTTTTAAGTAAAAAAAAAGCACTTGTTTATCCATAATGGCACTGAATAAATACAGTATATTTATATTGATAGGTCAATATTCAGCAGTATGGTTTATTTTAATGATTTTGATAGAATATCATTCTGAAAAAGTGATGAACGGTGCTTGCAATCACCCTTTTATTGCTTTACTATAAAACAGCTAAAGATAATGAAATGCTTTTGCCTAGAAAGGCAGTATCATAAACAAAAGTTGTTAATTTGATTTTCGTTGATGACCATTAGCCAGTTGATTCAGCTTCAAAGAGAAATGTACACTCCATGTTCTAGTTTGCTAGCTGCCAGAATGCAATATACCAGAAACAGAATGGTTTTAAAAAAGAATTTAATAAGTTGCTAGTTTACAGTTCTCAGGCCGAGAAAATGTCCCAATTACAACAAGTGTATAGAAATGTCCAATCAAAGGCATCCAAGGAAAGATACCTTGGTTTAAGAAGGCCGATGAAGTTCAGGGTTTCTCTCTAGTGAGAAGCACATGGCAAACACCATCACAGCTTCTCATCTGGAAAGGCACATGGCGAACACAGCATCATCTGCTAGCTTCTTCTCCTGGCTTCCTGTTTCATGAAGCTCCCTGGAAGGCATTTCCTTCTTCATCTCCAAAGGTCACTGGCTTGTGGACTCTGCTTCTCGTGGCTATGTCATTCTGCTCTGCTCTCTCTGAATTTCTTTCTTTCTCCAAAATGTTTCCCCTTTTATAGGACTCCAGAAACTAATCAAGACCCACCCAAATGGGTGGAGACATGTCGTTACCTAATCCAGTTTAACAACCACTCTTGATTAAATCACATCTCCAGGGAGATCATCTGATTATAGTTTCAAACATACAGTATTGAATAGGGATTATTCTGCCTTTATGAAATGGGATTTGGATTAAAACATGGCTTTTCTAGGGGATATACATCCTTTCAAACCAGCGCACTTCATGTGAGTACTATGGGTTTCTGATACTCTGATTAGATTGGTCTCATGGATAATCTCCTTATATATACTCTGGGTAAAAAAAAATATTTTTGCATGATAAACAAACAGTTTTAATGGCTTTTTCTAGGGCTGTTATAGATATAGTGCCCAAATGAAGTAATCATGTCTGTGCATAAATTATCTTTTTATTACTCAGATGAGTCTCCTATTTGTTTATTTTTTTTTAAATGTTACCTTTGTAATCTATATTAGTCTTATGTTTGGCTGCAAATGAGAGAAATCTCAAAATAATAGTTATTTAAATAAGATAGGAGTTTTGTTTTCTCTCAAAGTAAAGCTCAAGCAGAGAGGGCCATGTTGGTACAGACAATGAAAGGATCCATGTAAGAATCCAAACTACTTCTATCTTGCTGTTGTTTGAGGATGGCCTCTGTTACTCTGTTTAACTCATGAACCAAGATAACTGCTCTATTTCCAGCCATCACATCTACATTACACCCTCCTGGAAGGTTAAAAAATGTATGAAATGTGAAGAACGCAGTCCTTTTATTTAAGAACATTTCCTGGAGGCTTTTCATATCACTAACACTTGCATTCCATTGGCCAGAATTTAATCAGATGAAAAATATAGCTGCAAGGGAAGCTGGTAAGTATAGTCTTTATTTTGGGCAGCTATTTGCCTGGCTAAAATTCAGGCATTATATTACCAAATGAGAAGTGGAAAATAATGTTGAAGAATACCTAAAGATCTCTGCTCCAATAGTGAAAGAATCTCCCAGGACTCTATGAAGAACTAAACTTTCTGAATTGCTGTCATCTATAAACTATTAATACTTGCACTATAAATAACCAAAACTCCTGCAATAGTCCCCTTTATTTTTATTCTTTCCTTAGTACTATCAAAGAATTTTGTAATGTTTATACCAAAAGCATCAGTTAATAAGTTATTACAATTATTTATTATCACAAATCATATCAGTTCTTCTGGCTGTTACTCTAGGTCATATACCAACACATCTTATAGTGGTTACTATTTTTAAAAAATGACATGAATAAGAATACCATGCAAGCAAAGGAGCATGATTACAGTAATGGAATATGGCATCCAGAGGAAGGAAACAAGTAGGCTAGGGGGAAAAAATGGGGGCAGAAACTGCAGCCTTCCATTTTACCAGGAAGTGAGTAGTCCTTTTTACCTCAGGCCATGACAAAAGAACAACTTGAACTGCAGACAAACTTAAGTTCAGTGTAGAGTTGATAGAAGAAAGAAATGCTTCAGTAATTCTTGCAATGGTAGTACTCATTGTCAATTACAGACCACAGCACTGATGAAGGATGTTAAGTTTATGAAACATAAAGGGAATAGTAAGAGCACTCAGCTTTGGAAAATAGAGCTTATAGGACTGAGACCAGGGAACAAGTCCCGTGAGCCAGCTAGAGTAGTTGGCTGCCCTCAACTTCCCCTAGAAACCAGAAAACTAAAACAAAGAAGGCAGAAACCAAAAAGACCTAGGCAGTAGGGGCTAGACAGTCTAGACAGTTTTATGAAGAATAGATTCAGAAAACCCTTGTCAGATATTGCTAACTACAACCACAAAATCCAGTACCTCCAGAACTTTTCTCTAAGAAGCAAGGGAGCAGAAGACATTTGCCAAATAGTAAGGAAAGCATGTCCTAATACTTTGATAGGTGAAGTTCTCACTACAAGTCTCAGCATGGTAAGAACTGATCATTATTTTCTGAAATAAGTATGTATTTTTATACTTAAAGTACCAGGCTAATTTCTTTACTAACCCACATCTGAGGGCCCTAGTATAAAACCTGAGAACAAGATTGTTTTGTGATAAATCTTACAGCTCCATCTCTTTAGGCATTCAAGTGTTCTGTTCTTAGCCATATACATTCTACCTATCAATAACAATGTTTTTTATTACACCCTTGCATCCATTTAAAGAGACAATCCCCTTATACCGAATAATTATTAAAATTCGTAAATCTAAATCTCTCATTAGTCAACCTATAATGTGAAATCCTCTGAGTTCAGGCAATGGTGGAAGTATTCGCGCGTTCCCAGATGGTAGACAAAGAAATGTTTTTCCCATGTCATAATTTTGGAGGAAGATTCATGGTCCCCAAAACACTCAAAAAGAAAAAGTTCCTTAAGTTTCATTCTCATCGGCACCAAAAATGATAGAAATAATTTTGTGACAAAAAACAGAGAACTTTTACCAGTATTGGATCACGCACCTGTCATCTGACCAGCCGTACTTGCAGAGATTTATGTTGCCTCCCAGAGCATCCGCCTTTTCTTTTCACGTTTATAGTAAGAGGAGAAAAATCTCCTACTAACATCATTCTGCTAGCATAAATAGCATATAAAGAAATAGATGTGAAGGCACTTTGTGCAGTACAAAGTAATACGTAGATGCAAAATGTCAGAGTTTCTACAAGCATGAATGCTTTCCTCAAAGAGTACTTTGCTCATTCTGACTCACTGCAAGCCCAGTACAATTGCCAGGGTGTTGAGAGGGTTTTCTTTCATATTCGTTGGTATATTGTTTATCGTAATATAGTTTGCATTACTATCTCATCTTTCAGGTTTTTCTCTTGATTTTTTGATTTATTGGCTACATTTCAATTTACTCAATCAGGAGTAAAATTGTTGTGTGTATGATTCCTGCACAGCATAATTTTCCTCATTCCACAACACGGAATTGTTGGCATTACCCTTCTTTCAGGGGAGTGTGTGGGCTTGAAGAACAAGTGGCTTCAAGTGTTCTTTCATTGCTGATTGACTTGGAAAGTTTTAGAAAGACTCGAGGATAAGTTAATTTAACTAGTGACGTGCAGATGTCTTCATTTACTAGGTCTGCTATCACAGCGGATTGTATTGTTTCACTGTTTCAAAGGCTAGAAGCCCAAAATGAAAGTAATAAAGCCATTCTTTCTTCCCAAAGTCTGTAGACTTATAGTGTCAGCTTGCTGCAATCTTTAGGGTGTCTTGGCTTGCATCTCTACCTCCCATCACATTGTCATCTCTCTCCTTGCATCTTCCAGTATTCACTGACCTCTGCTCTTTCATGTGGTTTGAGCTACAGACTCCAGTAACATAGATTAATTTGGAGATGGGATTTGGACAAGGAACAGAACCTTGAGGAAATGAGCAAAGCTTAGGCAAAGTTAGAAGGAGGAGAATCAAGTTCTTCTCAGAGTATGTGGCTTGATAAGAAGGTCTCCCAGATATCCAGGAAGCAGTGTAAACTGTGTATGAACCCAAAACAGAGAACACTGTGTCCCTCTTGCCATCCTCCACTTTATTTGCTCTGATTTTCCCAAGTCTTTCTTTGAGCGATTTTCTTATATAATCCCTTCCATTTGCAAAAGATCATCATTGTCTCCATGTATATCACAACAAAAACATTCAACTCTCCCTGGAGATCTTCAGCTCTCCACCTACACCTCCAGACACTATTCTCCCTCCGAGTCTATGAAATCAGAAATGATAAAAACAACATCAGTTCTATGCTCTCTTTCCTCTTCTACCAGGAGGACAAGTGAGAGAGAGAAAAAGAAAAAACAGGAAAATATAATGATAGAGCTTTAGAACCTCGTTCCCCTCACCTTATCCAAATAACACTAAAATGAGAGATTGTGTGGTGATGTCCTGTAAAAAAGGACAGAAAAGAGAACCAGGTACCAGTCCCAACAATGTTGCCAACCAGATGTGTGATCTTGGATGATTTCTTCATTCCTTCAGGGTCTCATTTTCTTATCTAAAAATGAGGGGTTGCTTGAATGTTCTCTGAGTACTCTTCCAGCCTCAACATCTTATGATTCTACAGAAAATTTCAAACATTTCTCAAAGCCCAGCATATGCACGGTTAGAAAACAGGCAAAACTATTGTCATCATGGCTAATCTTTCATTCAACATTGTTGAAAGCCTTCCTTGTACCAAGAAAAGAAGGAGGCTGCAGCACACAGATAAATAAGCCATTGCATTAACTAAAACTATAATCCCCAGAGTCTCTCAGTGATGCTAAAATCAGGTCCCCACAAAATTAAACTGTTTTATACAAAGTTTAGTCTATCAAAAAAGAATAAAAGGAAGGAGGAGGGAAAGAAGAAAACAAGCTAGCATAACTAATCCGAAGCAGAGCTGTCTAGTGGTGGTTCATAAATGCTTGATACACACAGGATTGTGTACTGTGGTAGAGACACATTGCAGTGGAAAGGAAAGTGTATGGGTTTTGAATTCAGTTCAATCTGTGGTCAATCCCAGGTCTATGAGATCGTGAACCAGTCATTTAACCTATCAGGACCTGTTTGCTCATGTGGAAAATGGGGAAACTATATGAATGCAAATTCCACATGGTAATGATAAAGACTGAAAAAGAGAAAGCATGGGAGGCATTGAGGAGCAGCTGCCTGGCATGCGTCGTGTCCTTCGCATGCCGCGAAGGTGAAAGTACACAGATCTGACCTTAAACAAAGTCACAAAGTGTTTTAAGTTCACTTTTTCACTTGTCTTTGCTTTTCCTTCTTGAAGACAACTCTTCCAGGCAGGGAACTTGACATTCAGTCATTTATTAAACTAAAATTCATTCATATCAAGATGTTACCTGAAGCAGTTTTTTTTTTTGTCTCCAACTATAGAATGTATGTCAAATACTTGGATATAGAGCAAACAGATGAGTGGTGAGGTCAGGGAAGCTGATTCATTAGCACCTTGAAATGAATCTAGGGTCATTTGGACAATGACCTTCAGCTGCCTCAGAAGAAGACCCTGCTTCACACACTTTCGAAGTGTGGGCAAGGACTGAATATGACAACACTCACACTCCCCTGTTTCTTGCAGATGAAAGGCTGAACTCTGGAATCTCACTCTAGTTTGCTGCTAGAGGTGATTTAAATAAAATAAAATGACAGGGTAAGTGCATGTTATTGAGGTGAAGTCCATTCCATTGTCATGCTCACATTTATTTATCATGACCACATCCTGTACCTCAAGATGTCTAGATGGGGTGGGCAATGGTGGCTCAGTGGCAAGAATTCTCACCTGCCGAGCTGGAGACCCAGTTCGATTCCCAAAGTCCATCCATGCAAAAGAAAAAAAAAAAAAGATGTCAAGATGTATAATGAATGTATTCTGAAATACAATTTGTGTTTTATGATGTTAATATTAATATTAAATATGCTAATATTTAATGATTGTTGCATACCCAAACCTTCCCCACAGCTCTTATTCAAGAAAACACCCCTACGGTGCCTAATTATAATTACGAAGTTCCAAAAAAGTACTTGTGCTAGAATTACACTCATCATTAATAGAGGCACGTAAAGTAAGTATGAGAGTTTAGTCTCTGGAGACAGACAAACCTAGGTTTATATCCCAGCTATTTACTATTTGCTTGTTTTCTGATTCTAAGAGACCTTGGGAAAGTTACTGTCCCTCTTTAAGCCTTAGTTTTCTCATCTGCAAATGGTGACAGGAGTAGCACCTGTGTAGTACGTTGCTTGGTCTACTATTCTCAGTACATATGAGTGATGATCATCACCAAAACATACAGGTATAAAAATGAGATCTTAATACTTCAGTCTTCGGAATGGGAGAGGCATCAGTCTGAGTTAATAAAATGTTTAACTGCAAAATAATTTTAAGGAAAAGCACATGAAAGAGTTCCACACTCTCTATTGCCTGGTAGAGAGCCTTCCCATTAACCAATAGATAAGATGTATTTGTGTAAACAAGATATGCAATGATCCCATGATGGGCAACTTGGCCTGAGTAAAGTGCAATGAAATAAACCAGTAAGTCAACAGTTCAGTCCAATACAGTTATTGCTATCAAAATTGCCAGATAGGCCACTTTTAGTCTGCTTATTTTCATCACAGGACAGTTTGTCAATTTGAACCATTTATTCTTCCATTCAATAAGCAGCAATTGCTGATATCGAGGGACTGTCGTAAGAACACAGAGATAAATAACTTAGCCTATGCCCTCTGAAAGCTTACCTATATCTACGACAGCAATAATCCTGCAAGTGGTCTAGATAATCTCATGCTTTCCATCTTTATAAATAATTATATTCATGCCTTACTTCTCAAAATTGTTGGGAAAATTAAATAATTTGTTGAATAAGATCTTTAACTCTTTGGTTAAATGGCATACGGAAGTATATGGTTTTATTTGATGGTTTTTACTTTGACATTTCATCAACTAAAACTCTTTTGAAAAAATAAAAATGCAGACAACTGATTAGAAATTTCTGACAAATTCAAGTGAGCTCTTGGACTTTCAGTTAAATTAATTAATTTGCTTTTCTCTACTAATTGTTGTACATATTTATTTCATTACATTATCTAGTGTCTGATTTTGTTCTTTTAACTGTATGGGATAACCTGTTTGGCAAGTAGTAACCAAATAATTCAGGAGTATTCTCATTATGACAGACTGCAACTGAACATATTTCTAGTTTATTTTAACATAAATAAATTATAAAAGCAAAGGATACCGACTGTAATCAAGAACAGGTAATATTCATATGGAACATTACATTTGTAAGGAGGGTTAAAGTTTCCAGAAGCTCTAAATTTGTTGTAATTTCAATATATAATAATCAGCCAGCCCTGTAAATAACATCATGCACAGGGATGAATGGAAAGAATGTCTATGTAATCTAACCAAAAAGAACATTTCAACCTATCAGTTTACACTACCAAAACCATGCTACTTATTTTTTTAATTGGCCTGAGACACAGAGGTTTTCATTAACTCTCACCAACATTATCCCAAAGAAGAAGAATCAGCTTTCAGACAAAGCCATATACTTTTTTAATTATGTGTAACTATGTCAAGGTGTTCTTGGGAAGGAAAAATAAAAGCTCCCTCATAACCCTTACTAAGAATCTTACAAGGGGGAATTTACTCATATTTAAATTGATTCAATCCTTTATTAAATATATTCTAACCAGTTATTACTATTATAGGAAAATCCTATGAATGAAGAGATTAGGGGTAGGAGAAGCAGGGAGGGTCTGAACTGATCGCTGTTCTTTTACAATTCATCAACACTTCAGAGAATGCTTTGTAGAAATAGCAAACATTGTTTCTGCTTTTTAGGCATTACTTTATAATGGATGGAGTCTGTAGTCAAATTTTGTGGTAGGTCTTAAGCACAGACTATGAACTCACTAGGAAATGAAGCATCTTTGATAATTAAATTGAGAGTATTTAAAGAATTTATGCTTGAGTTCTCTAAATGAGTTGGAGGGTTTTCTCGTTTTGGTTGTTATTTCTTCTATCCTTTATTTATTTTGTTGTCAAAATTATAAACAGAGGAGGTGCCAAGATGGTGGCTTAGCAAAGTGTGGAATTTAGTTCATCCTGCAGAGCAGCTAATAAATAGCCAGGAACAGTACAGAACAATTCCTGGGGCCACATCAGTGACCAGACACACAGAATACCCCAGTATGGACCAGCTGGACCAGCTGCGAGCCCCACCCCCATAACCGTGAGTTCCCCAAGCT
This sequence comes from Tamandua tetradactyla, assembly GCF_023851605.1. NCBI lineage: Eukaryota > Metazoa > Chordata > Mammalia > Pilosa > Myrmecophagidae > Tamandua > Tamandua tetradactyla. The sequence goes on from NC_135350.1 coordinate 12,072,583, forward strand.
GCAGCAGCCGGCGCCCCTCCACCATAGGCTGCTTCCCAGAGGGGAAAGGAAAGAGAGTTTACCAGCAGCAGGGGCTGAACACAACCAACTCCAGTTGTGGAATTAATTCACAAAAAATTCTGACTACTAAAAGTAGGCCCCCAGCTCAACTGAACCTCGAGTAAAAGCAGAGGTTGCTGGTTTTCGCCCAGGTGCAGAGGGGGCAGAGCTGACAGAAAAAGAAAAAAAAAAAAAAAACAGAGGTTTTATTGGATTTGAAAACATCTGGGCCCTGAAGGAAAGGAGGGGGCACCTAGGTCCTGGAGATACACAGAGCAACGTACCAACTTAAGTTCTTGATTGGCAAACCTGAGGAACAAGGGTCCTGCTCTGAAAAGGATTTTTCTTTCTCATTTTGGTGGCTGTGTTTCTAGTGTTTGACTGTTGTTTGGATAGAGCTGCAAGGCTTCTCAGGCTCCACTGCCCCAGGTATAGGCAGAATTAAGCTGTTTGAGTATTTGTCTGGAGCTTGTGCTGTCCCCAGGAGAGGAGTGGGGCCCAGCTCAGGTGGAATCCCATCCTTAGGAGTTCAGACCCCAGTGTCTGGAAAAGTGAAGCAATTAAATCCAGACTACAACCTCTCCTCTGTCTCCACTATGCCCCCAGCAGGGAGAGTCTACTGAAGTTAAAGGTACCAATTTACCTTATGCTGGCAGGACCTGCAGGCAGACAATCATCACATACTGGGCTGGATAGGAAAAACAGAGAGCCCAGAGGCTTCATAGGAAAGTCTTTCAATTTGCTGGGTCTCACTCTCAGGGAAACTGATGCAGGTGACTCTTTTCTCCTGACAGGGGGCCAATTTGGTCTGGGAAAGTCTGGCTGGGGTCCATAATACCTAAGTAGATCCTCCTAAGAGGGGAAAAAAGGCAACATACAGGCAGGGCAAAAAACAAGAAAACAAGAACTGAAAAATTCTGATCTGTTAAACACAACCTAACCTAGAAGTACAGAATAAGCAAACTGAATGTCAAAGAACAGGTAGACAACAAAGTCATCCAGCAAGAAAATCCTAGGTAAAAAAAGTGAAAACAATCTCCAAAATAAACTAATTAAGTTAATTAAATGCTTAGATGCCAGCAAAAAATAATGACTCCTACTAGGAAAATTGAAGATATGATGCAGTCAAAGGAACAAATTAATAATTCAAATGAGATACAGGAGTTGAAACAATTCATTCAGAATGTTTGAACAGACATGGAAAACCTCATCAAAAATAAAATCAGTGAATTGAGGGAGGACATAAAGAAGGCAAGGAATGAATAAAAAGAAGAAATTGAAAGTCTGAAAATACAAATCACAGAACTTAAGAGAATGAAAGTCACAGTAGAAGAGATAAAAAAAACAATGGGAAATTACAATGTCAGATTTCAAGAAGCAGAAGATAGGATTAGTGAACTGGAGGATGGGAAATTTGAAATCCAACAAGCAAAAGAAAATATAGGGGAAAAATGGAAAAATATGAGCAGGGGCTCAGAAAATTGAATGACAATATGAAGATCACGAATATATGTGTTGTGGGTGTCCCAGAAGAAGAGAAGGAAAAAGGAGGAGAAAAACTAATGGAGGAAATTACCATTGAAAATTTCCCAACTCTTATGAAAAACTGAAACTTACAGATCCAAGAAGTGCAACATGCCTCAAACAGATAGATCCAAGTAGACATACTCCAAGACATTTACCAATCAGAATGTCAGAGGTCAAAGAGAGAGTCTCTTGATAGCAGCAACAGAAAAGCAATCCATCACATACATGGGAAGCTCAATAAGACTGTACATAGATTTCTCAGCAGAAACCATGGAGGCAAGAAGACAGTAAGATGATATATTTAAATTGCTAAAAGAAAAAAACTGCCAACCAAGAATTCTATATCCAGTAAAATTGTCCTTCAAAAATGAGGGAGAAGTTAAAACATTTTCAGACAAAAAATCACTGACAGAATTTGTAACTAAGAGACCAGCTCTTCAAGAAATACTGAAGGGAGCACTAGAGACACATACAAAAAGACAGAAGAGAGAGGTGTGGAGAAGTGTGTAGAAATGAAGACTATGAGTAAAGGTAAAAAGAAGAAAATTAGATATGACATATACAATCCAAAAGGCAAAATGGTAGAAGAAAGTACTACCCATACAGTAATAACACTAAATGTTAATGGATTAAACTCCCCAATCAAAAGACAAAAACTGGCAAAATGGATTAAAAAACAGGACCCACCTATCAGCTGTCTACAGGAAATACACCTTAGACCCAAGGATAAACATAGACTGAAAGTGAAAGGTTGGGAAAAGATATTCAATGCAAATAACAATCATAAAAAAGCAGGAGTAGCTATACTAATATCCAACAAATTAGACTTCAAATGTAAAACAGTTAAAAGAGACAAAGAAAGACACTATGTATTAATAAAAGGAACAATTCAACAAGAAGACATAACATCATGAATAGTTATGCACCAAGCCAGAATGCTCCAAAATGCATGAGGCAAACACTGAAAAGAGAAATAGACACATCTACCATAATGGTTGGAGACTTCAAATCCCCACTCTCATCAATGGACAGAACATCTAGACAGAGTGTCAATAAAGAAATAGAGAATTTGAATAATACAATAAATGAGCTAGACTAGACATTTATAGAACATTATACCCCACAATAGCAGGATACACCTTTTTCTCAAGTGCTCATGGATCATTCTTAAGGATAGACCATATGCTGGGTCACAAAGCAAGTCTCAAGAAATTAGAAAAGATTGAAATCATACAAAACATTTTCTTGGATCATAAAGGAATTAAGTTGGAAATCAATAATAGGCAGAGTGCCAGAAAATTCACAAATATATGGAGGCTCAACGACACACTCTTAAATCACCAGTGGGTCAAGGAAGAAATTATAAGAGAATTCAGAAAATATCTCGAAGAAAATGAAAATGAAAACACAACATATAAAAATTTATGGGTTGCAGCAAAGGTAGTCCTAAGAGAGAAATTTATTGCCCTAAATGCCTATATCAAAAAAGAAGAAAGAGCACAAATCGGGGAATTAACTGTCTACTTGGAAGAACCAGAGAAAGAACAGCAAACTAACCCCAAAGCAAGCAAAAGGAAAGAAATAATGAAGATTAGAGCAGAAATGAATGAAAATGAGAACATGAAAACAATCGAGAAAATCAACAAAACCAGAACTTGGTCCTATGAGATAATCAATAAGATTGTTGGACACTTAGTGAGGTTGACAAAAAGAACAAGAGAGAGGATGCAAATAAATAACATCAAAAATGGAAGTGGAGACATAACCACTGACCCCCAAAAAACAAAGGAAGTAATGAGAGGATACTATGAACAACTCTATGCTAATAAACTCGACAATATAGATGAAATGAACAACTTCTTAGAAAGGCATGAACGACCAACACTGACTTGAGAAGAAATAGATGACCTCAACAAACCAATCACAAGTAAAGAAATTGAATCAGTCATTAAGAAGCTCCCCAAAAAGAAAAGTCCAGGACCAGATGACTTCACATGTGAATTCTACCAAACATTCAAAAAAGAATTAGTACCAATCCTGCTCAAACTCATCAAAAAAATTGAAGAGGAGGGAAAGCTACCTAACTCATTCTATAAAGCCAACATCCCCCTCGTACCAAAGCCAGACAAAGATATTACATAGAAGAAAACTGCAGACCAATCTCTCTTATGAATATAGATGCAAAAATCCTCAACAAAATTTTTGCAAATGGAATCCAGCAGCATATTAAAAGAATTATACGCCATGACCAAGTAGGATTCATCCCAGGTATGCAAGAATGTTTCAACATAAGAAAATCAATTAGTGTAATACACCATATCAACAAATCAGGGCAGAAAAACCACATGATCATCTTGATTGATGCAGAAAAGGCATTTGACAAAATTCAACATCCTTTCCTGTTGAAAACACTTCAAAGGATAGGAAAAGAAGGGAACTTCTTCAACATGATAAAGGGAATATATGAAAAACCCACAGCTAACATCATCCTCAATGGGGAAAAACTGAAAACTTTCCCCCTAAGATCAGGAACAAGACAAGGATGTCCACAATCACCATTGTTATTTAACATTGTGGTTAGAAGTTCTAGCCAGAGCAATTAGACAAGAAAAAGAAATACAAGCATCAAAATTGCAGATGATGTGATACTATATGTCAAAGACCCAGAAAAATCTACAGCAAAATACTAGAGGTAATAAATGAGTACAGCAAAGTGGCAGATTACAAGATCAACACCCAAAAATCTGTAGTGTTTCTATACACTAGTAATGAACAATCTGAGGGGGAAATCATGAAAAATTTCCATTTACAATTGCAACCAAAAGAATAAAATATTTAGGAATAAATTTAACTAAAGAGACAAAAGACCTTTACAGAGAAAACTACAAGAAATTGTTAAAAGAAATCACAGAAGACCTAAATAAATGGAAGGGCATACCATGTTCATGGATTGGAAGACTAAATATAGTTTAGATGTCAATTCTACTCAAATTTATTTATAGATTCAGTGCAATACTAATTAAAATCCCAAAAAATTACTTTGAAGAAATAGAAAAACAAATAACCAAATTTATCAGGAAGGACAAACTGCCCTGAATAACTAAAAAAAAAATCTTGAGAAAGAAAAACAAAGTCAGAGTTCTCACACTACCAGACTTTAAGGTGTATTACGAAGCTACAGTGGTCAAAACTGCATGGTACTGGCATAAAGATAGATATACTGACCAATGGAATTGAATGGAGTGTTCAGATATAGAACCTGTCATGTATGGATAGTTGATCTTTGATAAGGCAGTCAAGCCAACTCACTCGCGACATAACAGTTTCTTCAATAAATGGTGCTTGGAGAATTGGATATCCACAAGCAAAAGAATGAAAAAGGATCCATATCTCACTCCCTATACAAAAATTAACTCAAAATGGATCAAAGACCTAAACATTAGATCTAAGACCATAAAACTGTCTTAAGAAAATCTAGGGAAATATCTTATAAATCTGATAATAGGAGGTGATTTCCTCGACCTTACACCCAAAGCATGAGCATTGAAGAAATAAATAAATAAATGGGAACTCCTCAAAATGAAACACTTTTGCTCATCAAGGACTTCGTCAAGAAAATAAAAAGACATCCTATACAATGGGAGACAATATCCTCAACAACAAAAAGACAGGCAACCCAATTACAAAATGGGCAAAAGATCTGAACAGACACTTCTCAAAAGAGGAAATACAAATGTGCAAAAAGGCACAGGAAAAAAATGCTCAACTTTCCTGGCTATTAAAGAAATGGAAATCAAAACCACAATGAGATATCATCTCACACCTACAAGAATGGCCGTTATCAATAAAACAGAAAATGACAAGTGCTGTAGAGGATGTGGAGAAAGAGGCACACTTATCCACTGTTAGTGGGAATGTCAAATGGTACAACTGCTTTGGAAGGTATTTGGGCAGTTCCTCAGGAAACTAAGTATAGAATTGCCACATGACCCAGCATTACCACTGCTAGGTATCTACTCAGATGATGTGAGGGCAAAGACACAAACGGACACTTACACACCAATATTTATAGCAGCATTATTTACAGTTGTCAAGAGATTGAAACAGCCTAAATGTCCATTAACAGATGCGTGGCTAAACAAGCTGTGGCATGTACATATGATGGAACATTATGCAGCTATAAGACAGAATAAGGTTATGAAGTATGTTACAACATGGATGGACCTTAAGGACATTATGCTGAGTAAGATTAGCCAGATACAAAAGGACAAATACTGTATGGTCTCACTGATATGAACTAACATTAATGGATGAACTTGGATAATTTCAGTTAAGAACAGAGGTCATCAGGAAATAGAAATAGGGTAGATATTGGGTAATTGGAACTGAAGGGATACAGATGGTGCAACAGGATTGATTGTAAAAATTCAGAAATTGATGGCAGAATATGTAATACAAGAATGTTAGTACATTGAATGAAGCTGAGTGTGAGAATGATAGAGGGAGGAGGCCTGGGGGCACAAATGAAATCAGAAGGAAAGATATACAATAAAGACCGAGATGGTATAATCTGGGAATACCTAGAGTGTATAATGATAGTGACTAAATGTACAAATTTAAAAATGTTTTCCATGAGGAAGAACAAAGGAATATCAATAATTCAGGGTGTTGAAAATAGATGGTAATTACTCTTTTAAGACTAACTTATGTGTGAGACTAAAGCAAAAAAAAATGTTTATTTGGTACAAAATTTATATTTTGACTAGTACATTTCCTAATATAACTTATATGGACAGCTTAATTGAACACCATAATACTTGGAACCTTGAGTAGGGCATGAGATTTTGCAGGTTTGTCCAAAGTGATGCCCAGTAAATCCCAGAGTGATTTAAATAGTGAACAAAAAAGTATTTGCAAAGTCCCCTTGGAGGAATAGTGAGAAAGGGGAAAAATTCAACTTCCCCAAGTGAAGAATTCTTGATATTCTCACAAACAGTGGGGACAACCAAAGCAATAGGCTGAGCCACCAATCTTGGAGTTTGTTCATATGAAACTTGGCCCTGCAAAGGACAGATTAAGCCTACTTAAAATTAGGCCTAAGAGTCACCCCCAAGAGAACCTCTTCTGTTGCTCAGATGTGGCCTCTTTCTCTCAGCCAACATGACAAGCAAACTCACTGCCCTTCCTCTCTCTATGTGGGACATGACTCCCAGGGGTGTGGACCTTTCTGGCGATGTGGGACAGAAATCTTAGAATGAGCTGGGACTCAACATCAAGGGATTGAGAAAACCCTCTCGACCACAATGGGGAAGAGAGAAATGAGACAAAATAAAGTGTGAATGGCTGAGAGATTCCAAACAGAGTCGAGAGGTTATTCTGGAGGTTATTCTTATGCGTTAAATAGATATCACCTTTTTAGTCAAGGTGTAATGGAGAGGCTGGAGGCAAGAGCCGGAAAATGTAGAGCTATGTTCCAGTAGCCATATTTCTTGAAGATGATTGAATAATGATATAGCTTTCACAATGTGACTGTGTGATTGTGAAAACCTTGCGTCTGATGCTCCTTTTATCTACCTTATCAACAGATGAGTAGAACATATGGATTAAAAATAAATAAAAAATAGGGGGAACAGAGGTTAAAATAAATTTAGTAGATTGAAATGGTAGTGATCACTAAAAGGGAGGGGTAAGGGGTATGGTATATATGAGATTTTTTCTGTTTTCTTTTTATTTCTTTTTCTAAACTGATGCAAATGTTCTGAAAAATTATCATGATGAATATACAACTATATGATGATATTGTGAGTTATTGATTATATAACAAGAATGGAATGATCATATGCTAAGAATGTTTGTGTCTGTATGTGGTTATGTTTAATAAAAAAATGATTATGACACAACTATGTCATGACATTGTGAGCCATTGATTGTATATCAATCCCTTTTTCTCTGATCATCTGTATGCCAGTATGAAAGTATCACACACCTTAGAAAAGCCATACTTTAATCCTGATCCAATCTTGTGGAGCAACTGTTTCTTTTAATCCTTATTCAGTACTGTAGGTTGGAAACTTTCTATTAGATTATTTCCATGGAGATGGGACACACCCAATTGTGGGCATGATCTTTTGATTAGATGGAGATATGACTCCACCCATTCCAGGTGGGTCTTGATTAGTTTAATGAAATCCTTTATAAGAGGAAACATTTTGAAGAGAGTCAGAAATGACAGAGCTGACAGATACTTGAGAGCAGAGCTGATACAGATGGTAACACTTGGAGAACATGGATGTTTGGAGACGCTTGGAGCTCAGCAGAAGTTGCCATGAGATGTTAAGCAAGCTAGAACCTGTAGAGAGCCAAGGAAGCCGAGAGATGAAAACCAGCCCTGGAGAAGCAAAGTGAGGGACCTCCACAGGAACAGAGTTTGAAAACAATGGAGCCCAGTAGCAGGGACCAGCAGACGCCAGCCACATGACTACCCAGCTGACAGAGGTGTTCTTGATTCATCAGCTTTCCTTGAATTAAGATGCCTTCTTTGGATGCCTTAGTTTGGACAATTTTATGGGCTTAGAACTGTAAATTTGTAACTGATTAAATTCCCTTTATAAAGGCTGTTCCATTTTCTGGTATATTGCGTTCTGACAGTATTTAAGAAACTAATACAACCTGCATATAATCAAAATCCAGTCAATCCTTTTATATGCTCAGGCTTTGCCCATGGGAGATCTAGAGATATTATTCCATCAGCTGGAACTCAGCTTAACAAGTTACCACAAATTGAATCTACTAGATTACCTAAATCATCTCCTTGATCCACAATTATAGCCCCTTTCTCTGCTTTTTTTTTTCTCATTCTAATTCAGTCATTTCTCTTCCTTTCTCAATTTGTCCCCTCTACTCAACACATTCTTGTGGATGTGGAAAGTGTGGAGTATGACAAAAAGGGATATGATTTGTGTTTCTTCTCTAAAATGCATAGACATTTCAAGATGGAAAGTACTAGTTTCAATTTTTTTTTACTTTTGTAGACTTATATAAATGAAAAATCAGTAGAACGAGAATAATTCTTTGGGAAAAGAGGGTGAGTTGCCAAGTGTGGCAAAAAGAATAAAGAATTATAAGGATGAAGCTTTAACCCAAGCACTCTCCTGCTGCTTTCCTACGTGGAGACATAGATAACTGCAGGACAGGGTGGAATATACGGATGCACCCCTGAGAGGGTAGGATAAAGAAGACAACTATCAAATAAGAAAATGCATAAAATCCTATTCTTTTGATTCATAAATTATATTCAGGAAAAGGAACTGTCTTAAAAATTGGGGGCGATATGTGAATTTGAAAGAAGAAAGAAAATTTGCACTCAGGTAGGAACCGTGTGTGGAAAATCATACTTGTTCCAGGATTATTCCAGCATTTTCTTCCAGGAAACTTAAATGTTTTTCAGTGACTCCCTACTTTCTTGACATTGGGTTTGAGAAACAAGCTAAAAACACTTGTGAGAAAATGTACGTTAAACAAAAAGGCAATTCTTATAGACACCAAAAGTGTCTGCAAGTGAAGGAGGTGCTTTTATCACAGAAGATGTGGTATGCATATGATTTCCAGATAATAACACAAAATCATGACACTCAAACAGTAGCCACACTGTTAGTTACATGTGGTCTTTGAAAAACATGACAATCATTTCAGTTTGCTCAAGTAACACTCATGGTAAGGGTGAAATTTTATCAACAATGGTTTACTTATGATGTATTAGAAAACTAGCAAGGAAATAAATTGAGGGATTAAAAGATAAGCTACTCACAGGCAGATAAACAGAAGGACACATAGAGTTATGATCAAACATGTACTTGGGCGGAAAAATAATAACTAGACTCCAAGAAGTGACGTTTGCTAAGAAAGCCCTAAACATAGAAGTATCTGACTTTTTGTTTTTAATTTGGTTTTGCCACTGACATACTGCAAAACTTGGGATAACTCTCTAAAAGGCTCTATGCCACAGTTTTCCATCTGTTAAATGAGGCTAATAGTATTTCATACATTTTTTTATGGTAAAAGACATGAAAAACATGGAGGAGTGGGGAAAAAGTCATCTATAATAGGAGCTATTTGATGTGGTATCATTTTCGTCACTAATTGGCGTTCAATCAATAGACAGATACATGGTAGAGATGTCAAATAACAAAGCATCAGAAAGCATTACTAGGACAGCATGAGGGCTTCTTTGTTCAAAAGAAAAATAATTTAATCATAGGTTGGGGACAGAGAGGAGGGGACATCCTCTAGATCTTTTCCAGCCTTTACTTTCTATGGACCTTCAATTCTCTTTCCCATTTAGAAAAATACTATGAGCCCCACAGGGTTGAGATTAAAAATACTGCCTCAAACCTGACCTTCAAAAATATCATAGCATTCTAGAAGAGATAGTCTTAGCTTCCTGTGACAACATAGATTCACCTTTACGTGGATTCATCTACCTTTTTTCTTGATATGACCCCATCCTCCCTCTCACCATATTCTATATACAGCATAAATGTAGAAGAGAACTTTTGCCAGGAAACAAAAGGAAAATGAATTGAGTCTTCAATCTTCCCTCCACTATACTTCATAAAACTGGGAAGCCACACATACCCTTATAGTTAGCCACCACCACCCCCGGAAAAGGCCAAAAATAGAGCCAATCTTGTATAATTTTCCACAATGGGACAAGCCTGAGTTGGGAATCAACTTTGACAACAGTGACTGTCCTGTTGTGATTAAATAGGTCTTGTAGAAGACTCCCTGGAGTTCACTCCTGGTTGACATTCTGCTACCAGCTGTATCATGTGGCTGCTTACAGACCAAGTCTTTGAGTTCTTTATCTTTCCCCTTCATTTGTCTCCTGATACCCCTCCACCCAAAGTTTCTTCTTCAGCACAGGAAGCCATCTCACTTAGATTTTAAATTCCTTTACCAAAGTAATAGAGAAATTAGGACACAACCTTGACAGAGGTAGGTAATTATAGGTAACATCTTATTTACCCTTTGAACTTGGCATGGTTTAGCACAATAACCAAATTCTTAGCAGATTTTTCTAGATTTCATTCCCCACTCAATTTTTGCACATTTCTGCAACATAGATGCTCTTATTTCTCAGTCCTCACCAAGGAGAGATGGTGCTAAGATGATGGATCTAAGATGGATCTAAGAGATGGTTCTTCAGCTCCAAATCAAAGATTTCATTGCCCTTTGGAATTTTTGGAAAACAGCTCTCATAAAACAGATTCCTGGGATCTTATATTTGGCTCAAGACAACTTGACAATCTGAGCATTAATTTTCCCACAGCTCAGAAATATCTCTAGATTTATCTTTCTCTTTCCTGGAATGAACCGTCCAGAACAAATGTTGGAGATCGGTTTTTCTGTCCTCTTTCCTTCACCTTTTGGCCCCTCTAGAATTAAAAACATTCGAACTTTCTCTACTCTAAAGGTAATATATTTGCTTTTCCTGTCTCTGCATTTTTTTTTGTTTTTTTTAAAATGTTCCACAAGGAAGTTCTACATTTCTTTCCCCCCAGAAGTTTCTCACTTTCAAGTTCTATTCACCACCAGTTTAACGTGCAAATAAGCACTTGGGATTTTAGAGCCTGACAAATCCAGATTCAAATTCCTACCGTGCCACTTAACTGACTACGTGACTTGAAGTAATTACTTACCCACTCTGTGCTTCAGTGGTTATGACTACAGTCCAGCTGTGTGATCTTGAGCAAGTTGCACAATCATGCCAAACTTCACTGCCCTCATTTGTAAAGTTATAGTACCTACCTTATAGGGTTCATCTAAAGAGTAAACGTGATAACCAATATAAAAATATTTAGCACATGACTGAAATAAACTAAGTGCTCTATAAATATTAGTTATCATCATTGTTATTAATTCAAACTACTACATCCGTTTTGTATATACCACATTCCTTACTCCATTTTGTTCTTAATACAAGCATTATTATTTCTAAAACTCAGACTAAGTCATACCTGATACTAAGAACTTTCTCTAGTGGTCTATATGAGGTGTAGAATAGAAAGCTGGGGGAACAGAAGGTTTTGCCATACTTTTTTACACAAAGGCACTTAAACATGTCTGAATTTGAGTTCTGGTGAGTCCTTACTTGTCCCCCTCTCTCCTGAAGATTCAGAGATGCACAGAGAGTTGGGCAAAAGGGATAGGGGCTGTACTGTAGAGACACACAGATTTGCAGTGCAATGCCTGCCCCGGCTTTCATGATTCAGAGGTTTGCAATCCAGGGTTGGGTTGAAGGGGCTCCAGGAAGTTCACTCTTTTCTCCTCCCTTCTGTCTGGAATCTCACCTGCCAGGCTCTGTTTCACCTACACAGATTAAAAACTAAATATTGAGATTATAATAATTATAAGTATGAAATCTACAGCTAAAAAACATCATTGAACAAAGACCTTCTGTAAAGCAGTGAAGACCATGAGTGGGAAATGAATATAAACACCCAGAGCTTTGGGATCCCATACTATGAAAATCTATGTTTCAGTTAATGAGAAACTCAGAGTGGGGGATCTGACCACTACATCTGTGGTCTCACCCAGCTCATGTCAGCTGAAATGGCTGCCAGCTTCCAATGTCCACCTCCTCCCCTCACTATGCCAAGACTCTCTCTCCAGAAACTCAGAGCCCAGCAAAGAGGATATCTTCCAAGGGAGGAGCTGTTCCAGTGACTACTAACTCCTGCTAGAAATTCCAAGAAAGTTCACAAGGTCCATTTGTAGAACAATGTTGTATAATCAGAAACATTCCAAATGCCAATTATCATACAAGAAAGAGATTGGCTTTTAGATTTTACTATTTGTGCTGGTGGTGATGATGGTGTCATCTTTGGAATCCAGCACACACGCACACGTGCACACACATGTAAGATAATACACATACACAAATTTTTACTACTTACAACAATTAAAATGGAAATTGTGAAGCCGGTGAAACCTGGGAACTTTGCTTATTAAACTGCATTTTTTTGTTACGTGAAAACTAAGATTCTACTGGCAGAAAAAGGCAGGAGAGTAATCAGGAGAGTAATTAAATTTGCCTATAATGAATGTGGACCCAAACAATGAGGTCAAGTCTGGTAAGGACTTGCAAACTCTAGTAGATTGCCCAAAAAGACCATAGGAGAACAATGCTATACTCCTGAGTTAACAGGAATAGTTACCCAGGTCACAGTGTCTATATGGCTTCACTTCCTAGATTTGCTTGTCAGAAGCTAAAAGAAATTTTGTGTAGCTGCTTTTAAGGGGAACTCAGATTATTCAGTGGAAATGAAATACATAAAGCAGTTTGTGTGTTATTCATCTTCATTATTATAAATGAAGTTAAAACTGGAAATTGTACTTTTGGGTCTTCTTTTCATTAATGACCCCAAGATATTTCTTCTAATACTAATAACACTTTGAAAATATTTTTTCCTCTCTAATTCTGCATGCACTAAAAGTAAGCAATTACAAACAAAACACAGAAATACAATTTGCATTCTAAGAAAATGAATCTGAAATTATCCTGCTTTTTATGGGGGTTTTTCCAGTTGCTTCATAAGACAGGTGCCTGTGGACCACCTACTTGGAATGACCCTCCCAAAGGTGGATGGTAGCCCCAGAGTTGATTGAGGAATCCTGAAATGGAGGATTCTGATTCCTGATGCAATTTGTATACCAATCGACTGCATTAGTTCCTCTTGATCTACAGTTTGGTAAAGAATATGGCTGGAGAAGTTGGGAGCACGTTTGCAACTATGTTCAAACTGTTTTGAGAAAAAGGAATGGGCAAGCAAGAGCAGTATCCGAGTTGAAATCAGGCAGGCACTTCAGGTTTCAAGGGACGGGTTGAAAAGGGAATATCTGTTGGCTCCCCTGAGTTTGAGGGCAGTCTGTGAAAGGCTTCCTATCTCTGAGCTTGCACACAGCGGAGAGGGTGGAGCCTTCCATCCCGAAATCTAAAAAGACTGAATGATTTTAGAGGGCCCAGATGTGCCAAAGGTCAGAGGGATCAATATACACAGGCCCCACCAAAGGATAAGGGGGGTGGGGAGATTTGAATAGAAAACTGCTGCAGAAGGGAAGCCAGTGAGAGGTAAGGGAGTTTCTGAATAATTAAAAAGTTAAGAATAAGCAAACTCAGTTGCCATGGGGGAAGGAGGTGGGGCCGGGGGATAAGAAGCAGTTGATGTGGTAATTAAGAATTTGGTGGGAGCCTGGGCAGGTCACCTCCTTTCTCAGATCAGAGCCCCATCAGAAATTCTTTCAAGTGTCCTTCTGCGTCGCCAAAGATGACAACAGCAAATCAATAGGTGCTTGAAATGAAAGGGGATGCTGGCTAGCCCCCAGGCTACAGATTTCCCGCTGCCAGCCCTTTCTGAACTCCTAACGTGCCTTTGCACTGCCTCTCTTAAGAAGAGCTACCTTTTATTCCTATTCTCAGGACGAAGGTAAGTGCTCAGTTAGCATATCTATTAAATATCGACTTTGGTTCCGGCTCTCAGATCGCGCGGAGGGTGCGCTGCTGCTGTGAGCCTAGCAGCCTGAGATGCAGCAGGAGAGGGAAAGCCTGGCTTGGCGACCCGCGCGGCCACGCATCTCCAGGGCTGGCCGCACCGCTCTTCGGGTTTAACGCTTCGGGGTTAGAGCTGTAACGTCCGAGTCAGAGCAAAGCGCTGAAACCACAGTGGCCATCCGAGCGCTCCTTCCACTTCATTTCTTTACAAGCAAGCATAAAATCATTAACAACAGAGGTGAAGAGTCCGTGCTCCAAAATTAAAGCTCCGAATCAATCACCTTGTGAAACTCACTTCTGAGTTTCGGATATTGGTCTGCTATCTTACGATATCCATCCCTCTCCTAATGTCTTGATTTAATAGTCTTTCCAGCGCCCAACATACCCGGACGTTTTAATTAGGTAATTCATTAGTGACTCAATACAGACATTTATATATTCTTTTAGCTCAAGTGGTTAAGTACTAATTTCGAAATGATTATAAAACACCGGAATAGGCGACGCATTATAATTTTAATTTATATGCAAATCCACTGGTTCATCTTAAATACCTTTGTTTTTTGTTTTGTTTTGTTTTGCTTTGTTTTAAACAATTATTGTATTGTAGCATCGGAGGCACGGATCAAACCTCCTGAATAGACAATTCGGAAACAAAACGTGGACTGGAAAGAAAATTCAGAGCAGCCAACAAATCAATAATGTTTGAGGTAGTTAAACATCACTAGCCACTGGTATTTACATACTCGCTTGTTGTCAGATAAGGAGCTAGGGAAATTGCTTGCCAGGGCTGAGATAATAATCCAGAGTGAAGAAAGTAAATGGTAGAACGCAGCCCAACACGGCTGGCTCTAAAATAATACTGTACCTTTCCCAAATCCTGGTTCTTGGGTGAGAGAAAGTTGGCAGAGGTCATTCTACATTTGTTCTTGGTTTTGCCTCCCATTTAATCACAAAAGGTTTTGTCCTCCCTGAGCTTCACAATTTGATTTTCGTTCTAACAGTTCAGTCATTTGAGTCAAAATATTGGGGGGAGAAGAAAGATAATTCAGAATCTCACAAAAATTTCTCTGAATCAATTTAAACAGAATCGCTCTTCCCATGCTCAGATTTTTTTTCAGTTTTTTTTTTTATCCCTTTTGCCCCCCGCCCCAAACGTTAAATCAGATAACCCAAAAGGCAGAAGAAATAGTTGGAGGAAATGGTCCAGCACACTGGTTTCCTGGAAGGATTATCTTTAGACACAGTTCAAAATTTGGGGAAAGTAAAAAATGGGTACGTGCTTCTAAGATTTTTAAAAGATATTCTAGAACAGTAGGTCTCGCCAAAGATAACCAAGGAGATTCGTCTGGGAGATGTTTATATAAAAGTATAACATCCTTGAAATTCACAGATACATAAGGTCAGTATCTCCCCACCCCCCACGTCCATTCCAGAAGATCTGGCTTTAGGAGCTGGTACCTTTGATGCTACAATCTTGTTTACATCTGTAGGGCAGGGAATTGCTTGCTTTGCTTGGACGCTCCCCCTACCTCCTTCTAATTCTGAGTAATCGGAATCTACAATCTCCATGGCCCACTCTTTCATTACTGCTCTGAGGAGGGGAAAAAAAATCTGAAATCCAAGTCTTAAATCAGCTCGATGGTTTGTAGCCCCCCAGCACCCAGCCTCTACGCTGCATGCCTAATGTATTCCCTGGTGATTCTGGGCATTAATTAGTTGTTTAATAGGAGTATGACTAAAAATGTAAAAGAAGGATTAGGAGCGTGAAACGTATGTCCAGCTCCTTCCACACACTCGAGGAGGGAATGAAAATCATTCTGTATCCTCTATTTCTCCAGGAGCCATTTGCATTTCCCACCAGCTGCTCACTTCAGCTGCACTGGCTCTGGGCGAGGCGAGGACCCAAAAGCTCAGCGCGGTGTCTGTGGCGGCCGGGACTGGGGCTAAACAGCCCCCGGCGGACAAGACTCCAGACAGAAGGGGGGCGACGGGAACGTGAGCTTCCTGGAGCCCCTTCATCCCAGCCCTGGTTTGCAAACCTCTGAATCCTGAAAGGGGGAGGGGAGGGCGTTGCACTCACACATCTGCGCGTCTCTGCAGCGCAGCCCCTCTCCCTTTCCCCCAGTCAATCGGCGCATCTCTGAATCTTCCTGTCTCTGATTTCCTCGTTCTTCTCCCACTTTTCGGGGAGACAATTCCTCATCCTCGCTACCAGCTATAGGCAAGGCTATGAGGGTCTCTTAATCTCTATAAAATGAAAGAGGAAAAAAAAAAGAGAGGGAAGAGCATTAGCCTATTTCGAGGTGGGGGGGGATGAAGACGGGTGGGAAGGCAGCAAACAGCTAACTTAAAGGTCCATGGACAGAAATGAAAATGAATGCCTTTCTCAAACGTTTTCCAGTATGCTGTGATTTTAGAGTTCACTTGTGAGTGACGTGAAGAAATTTTATTTTCTTGCCTCAGCAAAATTTCAGAAGCCAGAAATAAAAATTCTCAGAAACAGAAGAGAAAATAAAAATTTAAAAAACACAACACAGGGGCATTCCCACCCTCCCACCACCATCCCCCTGATTTCTCCCCCATTTAAATAACTGTCTTGAGTTTCCACTGGGTAAAGAGAGAAAGTTTGCATTTTCACGGATGTTATGTGAAGGTTAGAAATGGCTTTAAAATGTAGATCTCCGGTCAGTTTTCTTCCTGGCTGAAGAGGCTAACCCTTTCCATAAAATAAGTCCATCTGTCGACTGTTAGCTATTCCAAAGTAAAGGGATTTAGCACTCAAAACAAATCGAGCAAGTTTGTTTGCCTGTTTTTACTGCTAACTCAAATGAATTCAAAACACGGAATAATTCACGAAAAAACATATTTCAGAGATTCCCCCAAACGTAGGGAAAGCCCAGCACCTATGTGGTCAGTCGGGCTATTTTTAAAATCAGTCTTTTTTAAAAAAAAAAAAAATGTATATTTCATGCATGCTCTCGCAAGAAGTCATTATATTTTCCAAAAATCGCGTGAATTGGTGTACTGATTTAGAAAGAGCGATGCAACTTTTAGAGGGAACTTTATTCTCCATTAAGGACCAAAGGGGAGGGCTCTTTAACGTCCGGCCCAGCTGAAGTTTGCGCTCAGGCAGGAATTAATATTGGTGGGAAAACCCAAACCTGAAAGCTATGGTTCGTTTCCCACACTTTCCAGAAATATATATTAAAAGGACGCCACTGAGATTGAAAGAACTTCGTCCAATATGCCTGGCAGAAACCTTCGCACCTAGTTCTCCAGGCGAATCATATTTATAGCCCTTCCACCCAAAGGCAGGACAGAACAAAAATATCCTGCTGGTTACCAAAATACACGCCATTGCTCGATGCTAGAAATCTGAAAATCAGAGTTCAGAAGTAGGGAATCCTTTCCCGGGTGAGAACGGCCTCTCTAACTTCACATGCTCTTCGCTTTATGGGAGCAAATGTGGATTTGAGAGAAGCTTCCTCTCTTACCCCCACCCCCATCCCGTGCAATTTAATCCCATCCTTGCCAGCAACCTTAACCTCGTCATTTTAAAAAATGAGATATCCGTGACCCGGGGTGAACTTGTTGAGTGTAGGTACGGCAGAGGAAATTCTAGACTCTATCAGCGCCCGAGCCTTGCCCAGCGCAATCTCCTCGCGCACACTGGTCAGCACCGGGCCGCGCCCACCTGTGCGCAGACACCCGGAGCGGCGCGCCCGGCCCACCCGCCTTTGACCTCGGGCGCGGTGTCCAGGCCGCGCTGGACCAAGCGCCCTGGTTCTACTCGGACAGGAGCGTCCGCCCACGCTGACTAGTCTCGCTCACTAGCTCCAGGTTATTGTCCTCCCACACTTCCTCCCTGCTCACCCCATTTTTCCAGATTTCTCCACAGTCATCCTCCTCCCCCACCCCACCCCGCCCACTTGCATTTCTGCCTCTTGTCGGTCCCTCACTTTTCCATGCAGTCCCTTGTTGCTGTGACCTCCTCCTTCGACCGTGCTGGACTGAAAGGTCATATAACACATGCACACCCACCCACATACACAAACACTCCACACACCTTGTCACAAACTAACCCACGCACTCCGTTCCTTTGTTCCATTTCTTGAACCACTTTGCTTGTCCCTTCCTTCCAACCCGTCCTGGTTTGCTTCCAAGGAGTACTTTTCTGTCTCCCAGACGCCCTGCCCATCCCCCACCCCCCACCATCCGATTTATTAGGACTCCTGGTTTCACACGGATTCTATTTTCTTCTCCTCCATCCTATCTTCCCTTCTCGTCCATTACACAGTGGGAGTGCGTGCCGCCTGCTGCTTGAACGGCTCCTGTCTAAGCGCTCTGCCGAGCTCCCTCTCCTTCTTTTGCTCACCCAAGCCTCTTTCTCCGGCTCCCGACTCCTCGGCCCGCCTGCCTCTGCCTCCCTCCCTTGCCTCCCTTCTCGCGGTCCCGGAGAGCTCCCCCCGCGCTCGCCCTAGGGCTGCGCTCGCTTCTAGCTAGCCAGCCGCGCAGCCCGGCTCGGCTGCTGCCGCCCGCCGGCCCGCCCGCCTGCCCGCCACTGTGCAGTGGAGTTTGGTGGAATCTCTGCTGACGTCACGTCACTACCCTACCCACACCGAGTCGGAGCTAAGGGAAGAGCGAGGGAGTGAGAGGGAGGGAGGGAGGGGAGAGAGGGAGTGAGACTGAGCGAGAAAGCTGGAGAGGAGCAGAAAGAAACTGCCAGCGACGGCTAGATTTCGGAGTCCGCCGAGCAACCGTGCACTCTCTTGGAACTTGGCATCCTCGGGAACCCTGTAGTCCTCTCCGGCCGGGCTTTCCGGCGCTTGCGGTCCAGTCCGCGCCTCGGCTTGCTGCAAATCTCCCCGGGAATCGGTGGCACGCCGAGACAGCAACTCTCTAGCCGGTAAGTGAAGGCCGTCTGTCCTGCAGGGATGTGAGATAATGCAAGTCTGGAAATTTGTTCCACTTGGAGAATCTTCACCGTAAGTGATTTGTGACTTGCAGGGCTGCGGTTTCCCCGAGGTAACGCAGTTGGCAGACAGACCTTGCAAAGCCGTGTTCCTTTCGGCCAGAAACACAGACAGTAACAATCTATGGGGTGCTGAAGTCGAGTGGGAAGTGAGACTACGGATGGCATTTAAAATGAGGCATCTTCCCTTAAATCTCGGTGCCAACACGGCAGGGACAAATCCTCAAGCCGAGGATTAGTATTCTCAAGATAAAGGGCCGGGTACAAAGTTTCCGTAACTGAAAGATTAGACCCCTTCCCATTGTTGCCCACTGGAAAAATAAAATAAAAGAAAGAAAGAAAGAAGAAAGCTCCTGTCTTAACTGGCAGTTTGTGACCTCTCAGGCCCAAGCAATTACCTGGGAGCCAGGCCTCCATGCCAAGCATGCACAATTACGTTGGATTATAAATCCTTTAAATTGATCACCAGTCAACTCCGATCTTGCACTTCGTGGAGATACATTTTAAGGGGGTGCAGCAGAGAGAGCTGCTTTCACTGGCTAAGAAACTGGCTAAGAAAAATTGCAATTCTAAACCTAAGTCATATGTACCTCTTTTTTATTCCAATTTAATCAGTTTACTTTCCAAAGGGATTTTGAAATCAAACTGTAATGGGGTAGTGTAATCTTTATTCTTTTGTGTGAACATTTTGTCTTATTGAAAAGTAAACAAATGGAAAAAACTCTCACTATTATGGATTAAAATAACATAGGAATCAGACATTCTAAAATATTTTTATGAAAATCTGGTTTTGAGAGATTTCCGCGTACTACTGCTAGGCCATTAATAATAATTAAAGGTGCTTTTTATCACACAAACTCTTCTTTTGGAGGAAATCCATCT
This sequence comes from Tamandua tetradactyla, assembly GCF_023851605.1. Lineage (NCBI taxonomy): Eukaryota > Metazoa > Chordata > Mammalia > Pilosa > Myrmecophagidae > Tamandua > Tamandua tetradactyla. Next base: position 12,092,553 of record NC_135350.1, read on the forward strand.
CAAATCCAATACAATAGTGTCAGAAAACAAAGTACTTAAGCAAAATAGATTGAGAGGTTTTGTTGATGTAACATAAAATAAGCGTACAGTTTTCAGTAACCAAACTCTCCCTAAAAATGAAATAACTGCTTCATTTGTGGAATGTCTTAGTTTACAAACCTACATTTAAATTATTCAGGTGCTTTATTCCTTAAATTGAGCATGTTTGTCTTCAAATGTTCCTAAAGTATCAATGTTAATTGGTTTAAAAGAAGGCTCAAACAAGGCCAAAACAAAAACAAAAACAAACCCAGAACTACATTAAGTACTATTTTAATTTCCTTGTATGACTCCCCACTACAAATTAATTTACTGGCTAATCTCACCAGTTTAGTTAATTTAAAACATGTGTTCTTGTGCTGTTTACTTTTAAACTTTCTATTAAAGATTTTGTTTTGGGTACTGAAGTATATGGAAAGGGAGAAATGTGAAAGGATTTGGAATTATCAAAACTATATATTTTCCCTGCAATGTCATTCTTAAAGCAATCATCAGAAATTATTTTTGAGCTAATTGTTTTATTTCTTAGGATTTGCCTACTGCCTTGGCCAGTATGGTTCCGTGCGCTCCATTTGTTGTGCAATGCTTTCTAGCATGCTCACAATATAAATCTCAAGTTGGGCAAAACTAGATTGCCTGGCACATAGATTCAAAATACAGGACACGGACTTTGGGGTTGAGAACAACTTCCCATCAGGAAAAATTGCGCATCTCAATTTGTGAGATCAATTAGCCCTTGAAGCCAGCCCAGAAGTCTGGCAACTGAATTTGTCACACAAGATTTGTCTTGACAGGGCAAGTTTAAGGATCTGCAGGTGGGAATTGGAGGTCTCCTTTAAGAAACTATCTTCTCCAGTTATTATCACTCAGTTCATCTACTAGGCCCAGTCATTACATGACCATAAAATGCAGATCTTAAGGCTGATTTTGACTGCAAATTAAATCTCCAAATCACAAGGACACATAGGAGTGAGCTAAGGAAGACTCCTTGACCTTCTTTTCAGTCCTTAGAGTCAAGCCCTCTGAGTTTTTGAAGATATTGCTTTGTTTGGTCTTCAGCACTGAAGGATTGGGGGTGTGGGGGAGAATATATAATAATTGACTGACTTTACACAGAGGGATTCGATCTTTTTCTATTGTATATTTCCTTCTTTTAAAAAATAAACACAATTTGCAGTGCCGTCTGCTATACTCGATCATCAGCTAATAATACAGCCAGTTCAGGCATTAAAAAAGAAAAAGAAAAAAAAGATTATCGAAATGATGATGACATGCAAATTTCCCCTGAAATTATCATAAGTAAACATTTGAAGTCTGGACTAATAAAATCCCATCTGTGTTACTTCATATCGAGTTAGTAGAGGGCTGTGATAATGAATTTTGTAATATCTCACGAACAGACATCTCAATCAGGGACTAATCCTGTGATTTTACTGCAGAATCACTAAATCTGGAGCCGCCAAACTGCTACTTCTGGGCTCCCGAGCCCACAAGGACCGATAGAGCCCGCGCCCGCGTCCCGGCTAGCGGGTGGGGGAAAAGTCTGGCCGTCCCCACCCTTGGGTCCCCACACCACCGCGCCGGGCAGCCCCTCTTTCTGGCAGCGACCTGGGCCAAAGAGGCGCACGGGCTCGGCTCGCGCCAAGAGAGGCCGAGGACAGGGAAACGCGACTCAGGCCAGGATCAGTTCCGCAGCTCCATGCCCCACCTTTGTCCCACCGCCAACCCAGCAATGCCCGCCCCCACCTCCAGCCAACGACCCGCGTGAAGTATACCCTGTCGCAGCGTACCCTGGTTCGCGTGGAGAGAGGCAGGCCCCGAGATCGAAAGGGCCTGGAGAACTTGGGACCTTTTCTGTCTTTTCTGTCATCTTTAAAGCTGCCGCTGCTCCTCTAACCACCCCGACCGAGCCTCTAGCCACCCACCTCTCCCAGTTTGCCTGTGGCATAGAAGGGCGAGCGCGTTAAACGCTTGGCTCGCTGCATTGTGGTTGGAAATTTGAAAAAGATATGTATGGCTTGCCGGGGAGGGGAAGGGGGAGAACTGGGGGAGCCTTTCTCCCAGGAGCTGCTTCTTCCTCCTGGAAGGTAGTAAACCCTCTGAGGACTTTTTCCTGCCGTCCTCAGTCTTACTCGGTTAACCCCGTTTCCCTCCTCTGGGATCTTAAATCATGCTTTAGGGTAAATAAATGGCCGGATGAACATCTCCAGGGAAAAGCGTGGCTAAATATGGAAAAGTGGATCCTAAGGGATGAGAGGCCCGAAGCTGGTAGATCTCTCCTGAAACTCCCGAGACCGAGAGCCTTAGAATTACCCTTCGTTTTAGAGTTACAGAAAACAACTAGCAGTGTGGCAAATTGACCCCGACATTCTCCAAATGCTTTTGGGACTCCAACTAACGGACAAAAAACTATACTGAACGGTGGTCTTTGCACACAGCTTCCCAAAGAGAAAATTCCTCTCCACCCACGTACCCCTAAATATCCGCTAAGGTTGCCCTCCTGCGCACATGGGCTTTTAACCACCGACACAGACATCCTTATGAGTAGGCCCACAGGTTGGGTCTCAAGAACATGGTGGCTTTGTCGGCTCCCGCCCTGGGCCCATTCGCTGCAACTCTGGAGAGAGATGCCCAGATCAGGAGCGAGGGTAGAGATGCGGCTGGGAAGCCAGAGGATCTCAGATCCAAGAAACACACCGGAACATTGGCATACAGTAGGAACCTAACAGCCAGTGTGGAAATTGACAGCCCCACAGGTAGCCTCCACTGAGTCCTGCGCACTTGCCTTTCTCACAGCCCTCTCCTTTTCTGTTTTGCAGATAACGGGAAATGGAGACCAACTGCCGCAAACTAGTGTCGGCGTGTGTGCAATTAGGTAAGAGTCCGCTTCTCCAGCCCGGGTCACCCGACGGGAGACCGCACCAACGCGAGGGCGGCGAGAGGGCAACGACCCCGCGGTGAGGGGCGCTTCCCCGAGGGCCTGCCTAGGCAGGAAAGAAATCACAACCCGGACGCCGGCTGCCTCTCTCAGCGGGGCGGGTGGGTGGGGAGGTAGCCGCGCCGCGCTTCGGGAAGCCCCGGGCCTGCTCCTACGAGTTGGGAGCCGGAGAAAGTACGCCGCCCTGCGCCGGGTTTGCCAGAGGGTCCGGGAGACGCGCGTGCTCTCCGCTCTTCCCTCTAACTGCGTCTCTACTCTTTGTCCCTTTTTCTTTTCCATCCTCCCTTTGCACCACCCACCTACAACCCCGCTCCCTTCTGCCGCCGTCTGGGGCGCCTCTCCCCGGCACATGGGGCGGGCGGGCGCCGCCCAGGCGTGCAACCGACTGCGGTTGAATGCCTCTTCTCCAAAGACTCCGAAATCAAAAAGGTCGAGTTCACGGACTCTCCCGAGAGCCGGAAAGAGGCGGCCAGCAGCAAGCTCTTCCCGCGGCAGCATCCCGGCGCCAATGGTAAGGCCGGGAGGGATGCACAGGCCGCGCGCTGGGCACCGGCCTCCAGGCCTCTTGGCCCCGATGAGGCGAACGCAGAGGAGGCCTCTAGGCAGGGCGCGTCTGCTGCTTGAACTTAGACACTTGGCCTCTGGGTGGGACTGGAAGCAGCAGTCCCTGGGACGTTAATTCCTTTCCCAAAATTATACTGCCCTCCTGAGACCCAACACCTCTGCTTCTCGCTCTTGCTTGCTCTCTCCCTGTGGTCTGATTTCCTACGCTCGCCGGAGCGTAACTCCGCGGCCTTGGCTGGCGCGGAAAAAATGGTCCAACAGCGACCTCTGTCGCTCGCCTGGTCCCACTGCGCGCCGCACCGCTCGGGCCCATCCCAGCTCCGCAGCTCCGAGCAGTGCCCCGCCCAGGCTTGTGGGTGCGGGGGTTACCGCGCGAGCCGAGCAAAGGAGGATTGGGTTGGCGAAGGTTTGCTTTGACTGGGGTTCGACGAGCTACCAACAAACTTGCAAAGCCTGCGCTGCGACTGTGCGTAGCAGTCGAGGATGAAATGGGGTGTACACCCCTGTGGACGCGACCCTACCTGTTGGGCTGGTTGCAGGGGCTCGGATTTTGGGGGTGTCATAGCTTGATTGGCTGCCTGCACTCCGGACGAGTTAAGGGAATTGCTGCACAAATTCTGCAGGCTTGTGTAAAAAGTTAAAACGTTTCCAACCACTGCACAGGCATTTGCTAATTGAAATTCGTCCCGGTGGCGCGCGCGTGTGTGTAGGGGATGGGGAGACAATTTTTCCTTTGGAATATAAGAGAAACTCAAATGTACCCTTCCCTTAGTCTCTGGGTTTTCTTGGCTTCTTAATAAATAAGTGCCAAGCCTTAGGAGATTGTTGATTCTTTGATAGTGTGGGGAGATAAAGCCCCCCTCCCCCTACAGCCCTCGACCCCTAACCCCCCTTTCCGGATTAAGGTGTAAGGATACAAATGTAATGTGTGCCAGAGGGGGCGAATTGGGGCCCCGCCAAGTAAACAAACCGTATTACTGAGAAGAAAACAAAGACCCTGCATTTGGACTTCTCCGTGAATCTGAGAGAAAAGCATCATTTGTTGAAATAAAAAGTCTAAAGCCGTCTGGGGGTGGGGGAACGGCCTCGATGCTGCCCAATATCGTGAGTCCTGCTCCTGCCAGTTAAACGCTCACTTGTACGGGATTAACCCCATGGGGTTAAATGGGGGCAGTGCAGAGATAATGCCCGGTGATTTCTGTCATTAAGATTGTGTTCAATTCTTTTTCTGTTTGATAATCGGTTGTAAAAATAAATTATTAGACTGGAGAATGTTTGGGAGATGGTTAAAAATCAAGAGCAGCGGTGACTCTCGGCGAGTATGCCTTGTGCGGGCTCAGTTCTGGCTCCCGCCAGACTACAGGAGCTCTCCGATGTCGCTTGCAAGGGACGAACGGGCGCTACTCCTGGGCTGACATTTCTCGCTCCTCTGGGAGTCTGAGACGCACGAAATGTCTCCTCCCACCCTCGAGCCCCACTCAGGGTTTTTTTGACCCTGAGAATGGTTTCTGAAGACAGGTGGTTTCCGTGTGCGCTGAGAGAGGCAGGGGCGCTGAGAGAGGCAGGGGCGCTGAGAGAGGCAGGGGCACTGAGAAGAGAGGTCTGGAGTAGGGTGGGAGCCTCCTGGGTGCGCAGGAGGCTGCGGAGAGCGGAGTAGTCTTGTCCGCGCGCGTCACCTGCCGGGCAGGCGCCCCTGGGCGTTCGCTTTTGAAAATTAGCAAATAAAGAACTAGTAATAATGAACGATTGTTTTCTTAACCATTACTTTCAGGCCCGGATTATTTTAGGGCACGTGAAAGGCTCCTCCCCTATACTGCCAATAGGTCTGTTTTCTTCCTTTTGGACAGAGGAAGAAAATTGCTGCCCAAACATGTTTAATGGCATTAATTAAGAAGAGGCATGTGATGGGTAGAAATGCTGAAAATCTTGATTTCATTGGCTTTTAGGGGACTGGGAGACCAAAAGTGTTACACATGACTGAGCAAAGCTATAGCATCATGGAAGGAAGGTTACCTGAGTCCCTTTTACTGAATTTAATTGAATTTAACTTAAGGAATGTGCAAACTCCTGGTCACAGCCTGCTTTTAAAAAAAAACTTATTTATTTCCTTTATTTGCACAGTTTTAATTTGCTTTTTTAAAAATATTTACAATGGCTTGAGATTTTTAAAAAGGTCTATGATATTCTATTCTTGGTACACCCCTCAAAACAAAACAAAACAAAACAAACTCTACTTTGTCCTGGTTGAAGACGGTCTGTAACGCTCTCGGACTAGATAGGGTCGGCCACCGGGAGGCTTGGGTTCTGCGTCACTTCCCCAGCGAGGCCCCCTCCCGTGACACCCATTAGGCGAACCTCCAGCCTGATTCATGCCCCGAGAAGAAAGAAAGAGGGCCTCTGGAGACCCCTAAAGTCAGGCGTTTGCGTGAGGGCGGTGAGAGGAAAGGCAAGGGACCGCGTGTGGGGGAAGAAAGTTGGCAAGTTAAATAGCTACCCCTCTCCCCCCAAAGAAAGGTCAGGGGGCCGCTAAAAACTTCTGTTTAGAACAGAGGCCCTTGGCTTTTCCCTGCTTTGAGAGCCCCACAAGGAGCCTCTATTTTGCGGAACAAATAAGGCGACCTTTAAGTAAAGGAGTGGACAGATAAACCCTTTCAGTCTGTGACCCAGAAAGTTTCGGGGCTGAAAATGCACCGCGCTGCCGCCCCTTGGCCCTGACAACTGGCTTCGCGCCTCGACATGGGGCGACTACCCTCTCCGGCCTCCCCCGGGCCATGACACTAATTTTTAAATAGCTTTGGCAGAGTGGATGGGCTGAAAAGTATTACACTCAGGTCACTCGTGAACGCAGACTTCCTCCCTCTGAGGCAGGACTCCACGGTCCCTTGCGGAGCCCCAACCCAGACCTACATCCTCTCACGTGGCAGCAGCTGCACCCCAGGTTTCTTCAGAGGACCCGGGTCAACCTGCGCCGCTTCGGCGGCCTGACACCTTATTCGTTCGATCAGCAAAGGCTTGCCGTACACAGACTACGTGGGCTCCTAATGTACCCCCTGAAAGTAGATAATCGGGTTCCCCTTCACCGTTTAATGCTAACCCGGACACCAGAGAGAGCAGCACAGGCGGCCTCTAGGAAAACGCAAATGCTGGTGCTTCGGGCCGCCCTTCCGACTTGAGCATTGGCAGAAAGAAAGGGGACATTTAGAAAGATGGAAGGGGGGGTCCTCTTTCTGCGGCGCGAGCGTAGGAGGCAGGGAAATTTATATGCGGGAGAGGGAGTGAGACCTGAGGAGTGAGGGGAGCTGGGTGAAGCGAGGTTTCCATTTTCTTTTTTTCTCTCCCCTTCCTCCCACCCCACCCCGCATCAAATCTGCAGCTTATTGGCAGAAGCTGCCTCTCCGTTTTGTGGTTTTTCCCCACCATCCAACATTGTACCAATTATCAGTCCCTGCGTATCCCCACCCGCAGAGGTGGTCTTTACGCGTCGCGTTCCTCTCTGCTGAAACCGCACGCACTGAAAGTTTCTGAAGGCTGGCTGGCCTGTAATTCCTCACCGCCCGCTGTTAATATATGCTGCAGTTGTTAGAGTGACTCGGGGGAAAAGAAATGTATAACGAAAGCTTATTCGTGAGCAGGAATATACTAATGGAACAATCTGATGTCTTCTTAATCCTATGTAAAAAGCTTTGTCGTCTTCCTAATATTGACTGAATGGGTAATTAATGGCTCTTCATCTAAGCGAATACTCTGTAATCCAAGATAGGCATAAAACAACAAGCCCAAGGTAGAAGACAAAAGGCCCAACTGCGGTCTGTACCCGCCCCCCACCCCACCCCCATCCCCCCTTGCTAGGGTCTTCCTGTGGGAACGTTTCTTCTCAGAGGAGATAAAAAGCAGGAATGGGAGAATATACCTACCGTTCAGGGCTCGACTTAACCACAGCACCTTGACGCACAGCTCAGTTCTCCACTCCTCCTTCTTTCTCTCCCAGTCTTTTTCTCTGGGTTTCATTCTGCTTAACTCATCTAGGATGCCGCTCCCGCAATGGCCCTGACCAGTGCCTTTTCCCTACGGCCGCTATCTTTCATGTGGAGGAAATAATTGATAACTACTGGTCCAACACACAACGTCTCCAAAAGTCTCAGGCAGAGGATCATGCTCCTTTCTGATCCAGAAGGAGCGTTCTTTCTGTCTGTGAGGACTGAGGTAATTAGGAAGAGAGGAAAGAAAGTAATGGAAAATAATGCAAAATTGCATGTTGTGTGTGTGTGTGCTGTGTAAGACCGATCAGGAGGGATGGAGTCAACTTCATTGTGGGGATCTGACGTGAAGCGTGCCCAAGATTCTCCCCAGCATGTATTTAACAGGCTGACATTTTAATTTAAACCTTTAGAAGTAATATATTACTTGGGTTACAACAAAAAAAAAGGTGGTTTTTTCCTTTCTTTCTTTCTTTCTTTTTTTTTTTTTTTGGTCAACTGACAGCTTTTAAAATATTATTTCGCTAGGGAAATAAAAGCTTCATCTCAGATTATAGGTGGGTATTTTTGGATTTATGTGATTTATGGTCACCATGACAACTAATGCTGAATGTTAGCTACTAGCCTATCTGGGAGAAGAAAGATAGAAAGGAGAGTGAGAAAAACATAAAAGGGAGAAGGACATAAGCAGGACAGGGAGAAGGGGAGGGAGGAATGTTTTAATCCAACTATTGTAAATATGTGTGTATGTGCGTATAAATATATTACTTCATTAGTTCCTTGCCACTTCTCTCTCTCTCTCTCTCCCTCTCTCTCTCTCCATACCCATGACTCTCCCCAACCCTCTTTTACACCATTCTCTTTATCTTACTTAATTTTTATGACCAATTCCTAGTTAAAAGATGGAAAAAGTCGATTGTGTTCCGGAGATTAAATAAACGCCTAGTAAACCTGTAGCGTTAACAGGCAAATGTGAGGAGGCATTACAGCTTGTTGGCTCAGTGATTTCAGCAGTCCCCGCGCCTCCTCTGATCCCGCGCTCTTCTCCTCCAGGGGCCGGGAGAAGGGGTACCTCTCTCGGCCGCTCGAATCCTCCCATCCCAACCACTTACCCCAAACCTCAGGTGCTTGGACAACTACAGTGTGTCGGGTAGAAACATGGGTGCCATCTGCAGGGCCCCTGAGAAGGCGAATGTTGCTCAGCACCTCCAGAGAGTTCTGATTCAGAAAAGTATCTACCTCTTTTTTACAAACCAGCATTTTTTTTTTCATTCCATCTAGAGAAAGTGTGCGTGTGGGTGTGGGTGGGAAGGGTGGCGTGAGCCAGCCACAGCGAAGCCTTTAATTTCTGCATCCTTCGGCCTCGTGGCTTTAGGGGGATGGGGCCTTTTCCAGCTTGGTATGGGTGCGAAGAAAAGCCGGACGAGAAAAGAGGGGAGGAACAGCCCCTTCTTGGGCAGGGTGCAGGGTCTCCTTCTGACCTCTGCTCCTTACCCCATACGCACGCACACGCTCACACCCGTCACGTGGCTGCAAGCTCAGCCCGGACGGACCTCGTCCTTGAGCTGACTGGGCCGGGGCTGGACTCCTGCCCCTCTATGGCCTGACGGCTCAGAGAGACTTTTAATTGAGCCATCTTGCAGGTGAGCTCTGAGGACAGATTGCTTCCGAACGCCGGGGATTGCTGGGTCCCAGCCCATACCCAGGCGGCGGCCGCTGAGGATTTAGCAGAGCAGCCCAACCACTAGCCGCCATGGCCAGAGGGGCTTCGCGCAACTAACACTAACTAGTGTGAAATTAAATAAGACGTTAAGACTGGTAATCGGTGGCAAATAGCAGCTCCAAACAAGCCTGACCCCATGACACACATTTCCCTCCTCAAGGATCTTTCTTTGGGGAAAAAAAAAAAAAAAAGGCAGGAAAGCCTGAGAGAACCCCTGATATCCTCCGGACCCGAGATCCCAAATCGGACGTGCTTCTTTTCCTCCCCCCTCCGCGGAGGATATGAGGCACCTCCAGTCTCTCTGCACGGACCACGCTAGTTTCTGTGGGTTGACAACTTCTGTGGAGGAGGCTGGAGTGACAGCAATTTCTAGAATCAGTCAAAGAAGAATCGGGCGGGGGATCATAGTAGAGATAAATCCATAAAATATATATGCTTTCTATACTTCCAACCCGGTCCTCATGTATGCAACCTATGTGTAGCCACAAGTCTTTTTGCAGATTAAATCTCCAAAGTTGTCCACTACCACCGTCACGAAGTTTTCAATGCAGAAAGAATCGTGGTTCCCACCGCACACCTCCTTTTCCCCATGCAACCTTTTCATGTTGATGTTCCTCTGCCACCAATGGAATGAACCTTACAGGACTTGAGAAGAGTGTCACCCAATCCCAGCTGCCTGGAGTGTGAAGTAATTAGGAGAGAGTTGAAACTCTTTCTGGAAAAACGGAAAGGAAACCCTCTCTGGGACCCAATTGTTTGGAGAATTCAGGGAGAAAAGAAAACCTCCGTGTATTTGTGTAAGTTTTTTTTCTTTTAACTTTAATATGAGTTCTCCAGATAATTGTTCTTTTTCCCCACTTGACGTTGCAATGGGTTGATGTGTTTTAAAATTCTTTATCTTTGGGGGCTATTTAATCTGCCTGCAGATTACCAGTGTTTCTAAGGTCTCCACACTTTGACTCTTTGAGGAACTGTCACTTGCTCTGGGGTGTACCGCCCACTTTGAAATCTGGTTGAGGTCCTTCACACATGTGTATTTGCCATCATGAAAGTTCTATAAATTGAGCAGAGCCACTGGAGCTTAAATCTAAATTCTTGGGGCTTAATGAGAGATGGGGAACAGCTTAGAAATCTATATGGCTCTGCACATCTTCTAAGCTTTCCAGAGTAGGGAGCTTTGAAAAACACCCTGATCCTTCACCAAAAATTGCAGTTCTGAGGATTGAATCTTGAAGAAAGAACGAGAGCATGTTCAATTGTCGTGGAGTATTTTTCATCCTTTGAAACGACAAAGTCTTTTGGTGACAGAAGCTTTGATGATATTGTGGGGACCACAGCTATACAGAGGTTTAAAAGAAGAAACTGGAATACGATTAGTAAACACACTGGACAGAATAAAGCTGTATTTGCATTGACTTAGTTATAGGTCATCAGCTGACAGTGCAATGGGAGGAAATATTTACTTTACACATATACTTTATGATCTTGGGGGAATTAGGTGAAATTCAATAAGAGGATGGCAGAAACATCTAAACCCTTATTTAAAAGACTTACACCAATTAGAGTCTTATCAGATTAAAAACCACTACAAATGTAAGAGCATTGTCTTCAGTGAAATGCTGTGGGGTCTGAGAAGATTCTCCACCAAATCTCAGGGATAAAATACGTCATTTAAGCACCAGATAATGAGCAGAATGTAAATTAATTTAACCTTCTTTACTAACAGGCTGCCGCTATAATATGTATAATTTACTGATAAGATTGCAGGACCTAGTATCGCTGTATGAGCCACAGCTAATGCAGACCTGTAGCATGGGGATGCTTTCTGCTCTGAGCAGGTATGTGCATGCATGGAGTGAGGTGAACTGGAGTAAAAGGTTAAAACCAGAAACAGTGATTTAAAGCTTACTATGAAGAAAGTTTCCCCCTTTCTTCTTAAATTCTTCTTCAAGTGGGATGATACTTGTAGAGAGAGACTGAAGACAAATAAATACTTATTTGGTTCCTTGGACTGCTCAAGCATGTTTAAAATGGAGGAGGGGTTGCAGATAGGGCTTTTTTTGGGGGGGGGGGAGGAGGGGAGAGTGCAAGACAAAGAAGAGACACATAGGTTACAAACATATTTGCAGTCTGCTTCAGCCACTCTACCCCAGACTGAATAAGTTTCCCAATCTTGTGAACAAGGACAAGGAGGGAGCGTTCTGAAGATACCTCACACTGGCATTGCAAATCATTGACTGTAATGTCAAACAAATACACATGCGGGGATGATAACACTAACTCCACAATAAAACAGTCGCCAATGCAGAAACCCAGAGGAGATTAGTGTGTGCTCTCTGCCTGACCTAAGACAGGGAACCAAAGGACTTTAAAATTATTTTGAACACTATGTTTGGATTTTTTTCCCTCTAATTTCTTTGGAAATTATATTTCTTTGGAAATAGTGATTTTACGAGTTGGATGTCCCCTACGATGATATTTTTCATTGTTTTATATAAATGAAAAATGCTTTGATTTTCCTAGTTGAGCTCTCTCCTCAGCTTTTCCCCTTAGTCCACATTCTATGGCGTCTGCCTGTTTGGACTTTAACGACTCAAGACAGCTCTGATCTCCCTAGAAAAAGAAAATGACTAAAAATTATCCTTGAAATTGGTTATTTGGCAGCATTCTTAATTGTATGGAAAATTCATTAAAGCATATTTTATATATAATTAGCTCAAAGTTGTTGATTCTACAGGCTTTATGGATTTGAATCTGATTGATAATAAAGTAAACAAGAGAGTCGAATTTAAAGCGTGGCTCTCTCTCGGGTTAGGACGAGCTTAATACAGTGTACAAGGAATTTGAAAGATCTAGGATATGTGTCTTAATCAACGTTAAGTAGATTGGATAAGCTTTCAGCGTTTTGAAAACGCTGGGTTAGGGTTTCTGTTCTATTGTGTGTTTTCTGTCTGGGGACTAATAAGCATTACAGAGAACGTGATCTGAGGCGACTTTTTATTCTCGTATAAATCCAGAGTGAACCTCCAAACAGTTGTTCGTTTAAAGTCAAGGTAATTTTCTTTTGACGGGTCCGTTGGCTTCTCGATTTCTAATTTATTAGCCCCTTTTCGGGGCTCTGTCTTCTCTGCAATTAAAGTAAAGCTTCTTCAGATTAGCACAGCATTCACTTGACAGGCTGTTTGGAAAATTTAAGATCGGAGAGGTAGTTTGTTGGGTTAAAAAATATCTGCTTTTAGGTAGCACGTCTCCTTTGTACATAGGAAGGGACTCTTGATTGGAAATAGATGTAGTGAAAAAGGAAGCGGGGGGGGGGGGGGGAGACGTCCTTGTTTATCCGTCTACCTATTAGCCCTCAACCTTTCCACTCCCATCTTCCCAGCCTTCTCCTTCCATCCTCATCTCTGAGCCTCTCTGCCCGAACTGAAGGCTGGATCGCCTTTGGCCCGAAGGGAGCAGCATTCCCGGGAGCGGGTCAGTATAGACCGGGTGGGCACAGTAAGGAATTAGCCCGGCCCATCACTGCTGATAGGTGCAGACAAAGACCATCCTGCCGCAGCTCGTGGCCTCTTGATTGGTGCGGAGCCACGCCACTCCCGCCCCGCGAAGGGTCTGGGAGGAGGCGGAGGCCGGGAGGGCGGGGAGGTCTGCAGCAGAGTGACGTCTCCACACCAGGAAGCCCGCCTCTGGTTTTAAGATGTTAGGCCAACAGGGAAGCGCTTAGCAGCAGAGCTGGTCGGTCGCTTGTCTGGGTGCTGGGAGCAGAGCTGCGGCGGGGCCGAGCTCCACCGCCCGAGGGGTGTGTGCGTGGGAGCGCCGCGAAGGGTGCGCCCAGAGGCCCGCGTCGCCGCCGCCGCCGCCGCCGCCGGAGATCTAATATCAGCTACCTGTCCCTGTCACTCTTGACACTTCGCTGTCAGGGCTGCGGCGCGGGGGCGGGCAGAGCTCGCCTTTCTCAGCGCGATCGGCGTTAGCTTTCCTTATTGGAGGGGTACTTGAGGGAGGGTGGGAGGAAGGGGGTCTTCGCCCACTCTTGTCTCGCTTTGGAGCTGGAAGCCAGCTCCCCAAAGACACTCGTAGCGGTGCCCTCCTACCCACATCTCCATGTCTCAGTTTGCTCGCTGACTTTTGCCGCCGGACTCTTTTGCTTGAACCTTCGGAAGGAGACGGGAGAGACCGGGTTTGAAGACTCCGCAGAGGTTGCTTTGGCGGCGGTGTGAGTCCCTTGGTTTGGTCCCCGGCGGCCACCGCGCGGAAACTCCGCGCCTAAAGAGCGAGCAGGAGCGGGAGGCGGCGGCCACGGGGACTCCGCGGGGCGGTAGCCCGGGACTCGTGGGGCGGCGAGCTCCCTCGTCCATGAACTGCATGAAAGGCCCGCTGCACTTGGAGCACCGAGCAGCGGGAACTAAGCTCTCGGCAGCCTCCTCGTCCTCCTCCTGTCACCATTCTCAGCCACTGGCTATGGCTTCGGTCCTGGCTCCGGGTCAGCCCCGCTCCCTGGATTCCTCCAAGCACAGGCTGGAGGTGCACACCATTTCTGACACCTCCAGCCCCGAGGCCGCAGGTAAGGCGCCGCTCCGCGGACAAACACATCACCTGCCCCTCTCGCCCCGAAGGTGGTTTGCCCCTCGCCCCCGGGCCAGGCGTGGTGGGAGTGGGCGTTTAGTTTGTTGCCCTCAGAACTTCCGCAGCCGGTGTTTTGACGACCCTCTATGTCCCTTTCGCTCTGCCCCAATCCTCCCGGCTCAGGTGGCACGAGCGACGGGGACACTTCTGCCGTCCTCTCTACCTACCCAGGACTCTCGCTGCTTCTAGGGTCACAACCCCCCCTAGCATCTTGATTCGAGGAATTCAGGGACTTCTCACCTCTATCCCTTTTCTCCTCTCAGATTTCAGCTCCAGAGGAGCTCTTCTGGTTAGAAAAATATTTCCGAAACTCTGCCTCAGAAAAGCTCTTGGGGAAGAGTGTTTTTTCTTCTTCTAAAGAGCCGGGTGCCTAAGCAGATTCCAACGTCTACATATCCTGGTTTTCCCAAACCTCTTCGCAATCTGAACTTTCTACGAGGAGAGTCAATAAAACTGAGCGTGTGAATGTTCCGGATAATTTGGTGCCTGTCCAGAGGTGTATAAATATAACTGAAAGCACAGACTATAAAAATGAATGTGCCACTGCAGAGATAAACGTGTAAATAAAACGTGCGGCGGCGGGGGAGGGGAGGAGATGGGGCGCGCACACCCATACTCGCGTCTGCACACCCCACATACGCGGCGCTCCCGCTGCCCAGAGCGGCCGCGCGCACTCCTCCCCCGGAAGGCAGTCCTTCACTTCCCCGGGCTCGGTCGCCCTGTGCAGTTTGAGTTCTCGGGTTGCAGGTAGGTGTGCTGACCCCGGCCTCTGTGTGTTTCGTTTTCAGAGAAAGATAAGAGCCAGCCGGGAAAGAATGAGGACGTGGGTGCCGAAGACCCTTCCAAGAAGAAACGACAACGGCGACAGCGGACTCACTTCACCAGCCAGCAGCTGCAAGAGCTGGAGGCCACTTTCCAGAGGAACCGCTACCCCGACATGTCCACGCGCGAAGAAATCGCTGTGTGGACCAACCTAACGGAAGCCAGAGTTCGGGTAGGAGCCCGCGCGGAGCCTGGGAATTCTGGGGCGTTGTGGGGGTGCAGGCGGTGAGACCCGGAGGAGATGAAGAAGGCAGCCCCCTTCCCAGAGGGCGCGGGTGGGAAGAAGCTTTGCTAAGGCAAAAGGCCTCGTGGAGGCCCAAAGTTTGCAAGGTTGCAGCTGCTTCTTCCGAGGCCTGGTTGCCGGCCTGGCCCAGAGCTGTGTGTAGTCGCACCGGCTCACTGACGCGCCACCCGTGTCCTCCCAAGCTGGTCCGTGTGGGCATTCACCTGAACAGGCCATTATGTTTCCAGCTTACAATCTCTAGAAGATCGCTAATAAAATCCCTCCCAGGCCAGGACCCGAGAACAGGCTCCAACCTGTGCGCCTTTAACAAGGAAATCTCTCCAGAGACCCGCAAGCGGTTGGCCTTCCCTGGGAAGCCTTTGCGTCCCGCCGGCTTTTTCTCTTCTGGGCTCGCCCTTCTTAGAGCCTTTGAGGTTTTTCGGCCGTTCGAGTTTCCCCCACACCCTACTTTCTGATTTTGTAATTTCGGGAAACAAAGTTTAAACACAGCTACTATTCTGCGTGCCCTTTTAGAAAGAAAGGCTTTTCGGTTTGATTTTTCTTAGGAGTTGGGCTCTTTGGAGTTTGCTCATCACACACGCACACACACACACACACTCACACACCTCCTAATTATGATAGCTTTATAAAAAGTGCTTACCTTAACTTTGTAGCATATCTGTACTTTATGGATGGGCAAAAATGATCTTAAATAAATTACTCAATAGCAGCATCCTGGCTTATGCTGGTCGGTGGAAAATTCCAAATTTGTTAGGAATCTGGAAGCAGAAAAGAGACACAGACAGGGTCCAGAAGCTTTGCTTTAGAAAGTAAAAAAAAAAAAAAGATACTCCGGGTACAAAAACAAAGCACCCAGTTTGGGGCAGAGGAAGCAGAGAGAAGAAAACATTATATCATATTGATATCAAAATGCTCTCCCAAAGTGGAGGAAACGAAGGCTCTCTCAGAGCGTCATTTGTACAGGTTATGAGGTTATGTTGGTGGATAAAAGAGCCGGGTTGAGGTTGGAAATGGTTTTAGTTTAACTGCGCGGAGCCCGCGCTCCTCCCGAGCCGCGTGGCTTTGCGCAAGGTCAGTCTTTCATTAGCTCGCCTGTGAGTAAAGGGAACGGGCCTCGCACGTACTCCTCTCGCTTGGGCAAAGTTTAGACGGCCTATGGAAGAAATGGCGAGTAATTAAAATAAAACCACAAACTGCGGGTTCTCTGGAATCCTTCGGAGAAGATTCCCCCTCCCTGAGTTTGCTGCAAACTTTCCCTAGACCCCTGCGGCCGTCGCGCTCCGCTCTTGCTCTCGTTAGTTGTCTCTTCCCAGGCAGGCAGCTTGCCCAACCGAGTGGGCGAGAGGCTGGCTTTTTATAGCAGACGAGTGGCAAAGAGGAAGGGGGACAAAAAGGAAACCGAGAATGAAAGGAAAAAAAGGGGGGGGGGGGGAGGCGGATTAGAAGGCTGGGCTTCTCCGAGATGTGTAATGGGAAACATCACTGGTGTCAGCTCTGAGATCTCGGGCCAGGCCTCGCTCCAATACACAAAAGCCGCCATCTGGGGCGACGGGCGGGACCGATGTGGATTGGGAGCGGGGTTGCGGCGGGGCCACTGGACGCTTTCGGGGGCAGTGGGCAGTGGGGCAGGGCTGAGCCGGAGCTGTGCCTGCCGCGCGGACCACGCCAGGAGTGGGCGGAGGTTGAGAAGTAGCGGAGGGAAGAGAGCGGGAGGTTGCAGAGCGACCCGTTATAGGTTCCCGGCGATTTATCGCCAAGCTCGTGGAGTTTTAACGACCTGTCGGGAAGTTGGTCTTTTGCTTTTATTTGGTTATTTTGTTGGGCAAGGAAGGGGGGGTGGCGGATCCGCTTCTGTTGAGGGCGCACGTTCCGGGAGGTAGGGGGCGACAATGGAAGTCGGGTAGGAGAGGGAGGAGGTGTGTGGAAGAGAGCGCGGGCCTCCGGCCCAGCCCCTTGCTTTAGTCACAGAGTCTGCGGCTTTGGAATGTAAGCAAGTTTGCAAGGTGACTGGGGAAGGGCTGGGAGGGAAAGCGGTTGCCCGGCGTTTATTTTAATGTTTTTTGGATTCAGAGGAGGACTTAGGATAGTGATCGAGCCGCCCGCAGGCTGCCCGGCGTTCGGCTGAGGTTTGTGGCTCAGCTCAGAGCTCCGGCTCTCAGTCGTGGGCCGGATGGGTCTCCCGTGCTGAACAGAATTGGAGCGTGCATGCTCCGAATTGGCATGCACGTGGGAGCCATTAGTTTGGGACGCTGGGGAAAGCGGGAGAAGTGGGGCGGCGAGGGTGGTGTATGTGTGCGTAGGCGACTCTGGTGCTTTCCGAGATCAAGGTTTGACTAATCCGCTCTGTGGCGTATGTTTGCTCCCTTGTCTCCCTTCCCTCCCCCCCGCGCCCCCAGGTTTGGTTCAAGAATCGCCGGGCCAAGTGGAGAAAGCGGGAGCGCAACCAGCAGGCCGAGCTGTGCAAGAATGGCTTCGGGCCGCAGTTCAACGGGCTTATGCAGCCCTACGACGACATGTACCCAGGCTATTCATACAACAATTGGGCCGCCAAGGGCCTCACGTCGGCCTCCCTGTCCACTAAGAGCTTCCCCTTCTTCAACTCGATGAATGTCAATCCCCTGTCCTCGCAGAGCATGTTCTCCCCGCCCAACTCCATTTCGTCCATGAGCATGTCGTCCAGCATGGTGCCCTCCGCGGTGACGGGCGTCCCAGGCTCCAGCCTCAACAGCTTGAATAACTTGAACAACTTGAGCAGTCCGTCGCTGAATTCCGCAGTACCGACGCCCGCCTGTCCTTACGCACCACCGACTCCTCCATACGTTTATAGGGACACGTGTAATTCGAGCCTGGCCAGCCTGAGACTGAAAGCAAAGCAGCACTCCAGCTTCGGCTACGCCAGCGTGCAGAATCCGGCGTCCAACCTGAGTGCTTGCCAATACGCTGTGGACCGGCCCGTGTGAACGGCTCCCGCATACCGGGAACCTAGGACCGTGCCGGATGGGGGCAACTCAGCCCTTGAAAGACTGGGAATTATGCTAGAAGGTCGTGGGCACTAAAGAGAGTGAGGGAAAGAGAAGATATAGAGAGGAAAGGAAACCACTGAATTAAAGAGAGCCCTCCTTTGATTTCAAAGGAATTTCCTCAGTGTCTGACATCTTTCACTAAAAGTATTTCCAACAGTTGCAAGGACACATACACAAATGTTTGACTGGATATGACATTTTAACATTACTATAAGCTTGTTATTTTTTAATTTTAGCATTGTTAACATTAAAATGACTGAAAGGATGTATATATATTGAAATGTCAAATTAATTTTATAAAAGCAGTTGTTAGTAATATCACAACAGTGTTTTTAAAGGTTAGGCTTTAAAATAAAGCATGTTATACAGAAGCGATTAGGATTTTTCGCTTGCAAGCAAGGGAATGTATATACTAAATGCCACACTGTATGTTTCTAACATATTATTATTATAAAAATGTGTGAATATGTTTTAGAATAGTTTCTCTGGTGGATGCAATGATGTTTCTGAAACTGCTATGTACAACTTACCCTGTGTATAACATTTCGTACATATTATTGTTTTACTTTTCAGCAAATATGAAAAAGTGTTTTATTTCATGGGAGTAAAATATACTGCATACAAATTGTCTGGATTCTTTTTCCCTCCTCTGTCGCCTGGCCATGGCTCCTGAGTTATGGCCTTCTAAATTAACCAGTCCTCTGCCTGTCCAGTTAAACATACAAGGCAGCAGTACTTATTTAAATTTGGTAAAAAAAAAAAAATAGATTATAGCTGTTTATCAGAAATGTAAAAAAAAAAAAAAAAAAAAGATGCTCCCAGAAAAAAAAAAGACTGCAAAGTCTAGTCTTCTCTCTCAGATTTTTCTTTGGCTTAAACCCAGAGAATTCCATTATTGCAAGCAAATAATAGAAGAGAGAAAGGAGAAGGAAATTTAGAAAGTAAGCCAGCTTGAAATGACTCTCATTTTCTCCTTTGGGGGGCAAACCGACACCTCCAGTAAATTGGTCTGGAGAGGCATGTGTTTATGTATACATGTATAGTTTATATCCATTTCTCTCAAGAGGAAAACATCTATAAGTTTATAAGGAAACACCTCCAGTTCAAAATATTTAGGCCTCCACGTTTATCTTTCAGGCTTAAGTAGAGAGATCCTTCATGTTATATTGCATTACTATTTCCAAATCCTTTTGAGACATTAAAAGAAACAAAGACCATTTCCAATAATCACAGCCTTCAGTTTCTCAAAGAGTCCTGGGGTTGAGAGGTTAGAGTGGAGTTTCCTGAGTCTTGTCGAGCAATATGTAGTTGAGGCAAAGGTCATGCTCTCCGTGTTTTGTTTTAAATAATATTGACCCATTAATTCTAAGCCTGCTTGTTCCTGAAATTATACAGGATTATAGTTTGCAAACTGTGGGACAATGAAGCAAATCAAGATGAATTACAGCCCTGGCCCTCCCTCCCATCCTCTGACATCTAAACGGTGGTCTGAGTGTTTAAAAGGACCTTAAGCACCCGCTCTTCCTTTGTTGGGAGCTTTGGACTTAAAAAGAAAGAAAGAAAGAAATTTGATTTCATAACAAATAACGCATACAATTTAGTCCCCAAGAATTCATTACCAGGGGTCTAGGAAGTTCGATGGAGAAGAAAAAAGTGCTGAAGTCTTGCTATTTTTGTCACTTTTTGTCCCCACTCCGGCCGCCCACCCCCACCGCCATCAGTAGGCAAGGACAAACACTCCCCTGGAATGGAGAGCTAAAAGTAGCCGCCGGTATTCTGGAGCCGAGAAAACCTGTGTTTTTGCGCTTAGGCAGCTTTTATCTGACTGAAACTTTACCTATAAGCTTTGGAGTTCAGACACTGAGTCTTTGTTCTGCATGGAACTCCTGCTGCCACTTACAGAGATCACAGATAATGTGCCCGATTTAAGATCAGTGTTCCACACGCATTAACTTTTTCTTTCTTTCTTTTTAAAGCTCTGCCTCCGACTTGCAGCGGGACCATACGGCAGTGGGGGGCAGATAAAAGCCCTTTGGACGAGGGTCACCTCCGTCCTTGTGGTTCACTTGAGAGCAGTGGAGAGGAAAACGGTCCCCACGGGCGGACTTTGGCTTCTGGAGCCAAGGGCCCCATCCGTGCGGGCCTCCGGGTCTCCGCCTGGTATGGGGAGGGGGAGGGGCAGCAGAGGGAAGGGGTAGGGGGCTGGGACAGGGGACTTGGGCATGGGGACTGGAAGCGCTCATGAGGCCTGCTGGGAGGATTTGCGTCGTTTGGAGATCCAAGAGTCACTTGGAGGCTCTAGGTAGAGATAGAGGTTCTCGGCCTGGTTTAGTTACTGGACTAGAACTCCACGCGAGGAAATCAGCCGACCTGCAGGAAACAAAAAATGGAAGTCGAGGTTGGGGAAGAGTTGTCACTTCCCCGCCTCGACTGGTGAGGACTGGGGGGCGGAGACTCGGGCAGATGAGAGGCCCTTTCTCCCATCTCAGCTCCTCTCCTCGGACTTCCAGAGGGAGGAATTACGCCCTCCACCCCCCACCCCCTCGCCCCCTTCCTCACACCCATCCCAGTCCGCCCGCCCGCCGGCGCGCCCGCTGGCTGCCTCCTTTCCGCACCTTCTATTTCTTCCGAGCTAGGGAAACCCAGTTCCCGAGCCGGCGGAGTCGGTCCCCTAGCCCCTCCCGCGCCCACGTCTGCCCCCACCCTCCAGCCGTCGCTACTGCCACCACCTCGGTTCCACTCAATCGATTTTTGCTGCATGTCAACACATTACCGGTGAGTGTGAGGTTATTTTTCTCTTCTTTCCTAGGTCTCTTAATGATTTCTGAGCTAGTTGTGTATTAAAGTGCTTAAAGGAAACTTTAACGTAATCTATAGCATGAACACCAACCTCCTCCGCTTGGGTTCAAAGATGGCGAGGGTGAGGCCGGGGGCACCCAGGATCCGAGGTCTCAGGCTCCAGCACCGCCTCACCTCCCAGCGCGCAAGGCAGGGCCCGGCCTGGGGGGGCCGGAACCCCGCGTGGACCACCTTAGTCTGGGGGGCTCTCGCCTCCCGCCTAACCTGCCACTCACTCGCATCCTGTTCCCCATGGGCAACCCGTGCTTTTTCTTGTCTTGTCTTTCTTTCTCTTCACTTTTTAAATTTCGAAGTCCCCAAACTCTTCTTTTCCCCAAATACCGAATTCAGATGGGTGGCAACCTGGAGAAAGCCCTTTAACAGCCCTTGCTTTTCTCAATTTTCTCCCAGTTCTTAAATCTGAGTTTTAGTGTCCACAATCCAGCTAGAAATTTAATTTAAAAAAAAAGTTGGGAAGTCTGGTCGATGTAGGCGGTTTAATCAGGAGGCGAATCCTGCACCTCCCTCTCCCTGTCCGATTCTTTACTCCACTCCACCTTCTTCCTGCGAGGTACCAACCCCCCCAAAAACCCTCAAGGAGTGTAACAAAAAAAATTAAAGGGGGAAAAACAAATAGTTTCTTAAAAGTCTCAATATTCCTCGAAGGTCCCATACACTAACCCTGTGAACAGAGAAGAGCTCATTTTAGGCCTGTCTGTAAACACCCGGAGCGATCTCGAAGGTGGACCACCCTCTTCCCCACCCCCCATCGCAAACGTGACCAAACAAAGGTCTGTCCTGCAATCCACATCCTAATCCACGGGCGTCCCCGCCGCCACCGCCGCCACCGCCCGGCCTCCCCAGCCGCCCACAGCCGGCGCGGCCACGCCGGGAGTCACTGGCCCGCTGATCTAATTATTTATTTATTTATGGAGCAAGAGGGGGGTGGGAAAAGGCGGGGGGCTGTAATCAGATCAGAGGCCTTTATGAATATAGAAGCTCTACTGATTGACTTATAAAACCCCCAGTAAACTGCGGTTAATCTAAGCACATGGGGAAGCAACAACCGTGGCTGACAGAGGGAGGAGAGGTCTTGAAGTAAAAGAGAGAAATTTGTGGCGACAGGCTTCTGAGACTTTTAAAACTACCCTCCTCCCTCAGTCTTTCCCAATATGATAATTGCCTTTTAACTCGATTTGGCAAAAAGTTAATTCAAGAGGAGATTTTTTAAAACAATGGGTTAAGTAGAAACCGTATTGTAAACACAACTGATTTACCTTTTCAGGTTTTAGCAGAGGAAATAGGACATTTTATTCTAATCTTGGTAGTTTATTTATCGTCCTCGCCCACCCTCCTCTCTCTCCCACCCCAAGAGAGGTGACCTTCTCATTGTTGACTTTCTATCTGAAAAGATAGAAACCAGAATTTACCGTGTTTGGGACGCATAACTCCATTCACTTCTGTGCTGAGTATTTTATCCATTTCACGTTGATGTTTTATTTTTGTTTGTTTGTTTGAAGAGTAGAAAACGCTAGCTAGAAATAAAAGATCTCATTGAAGGGGTAATTAATTCTACTTACTTAATTAACTTTTTCTTTTTCTTTTTTTTTAAGGACATTGCTATCCCTGTTGAATAATCTTTTGTTAATATTTCAGTGGCAATTGTGCAAAGTAGGAGACTCTTGAGATTTAAGTTACTTAGTCAAGGAATGGCTAAAAGAACTTCTTTAAAGTCCTTTTTATTTTTTAACATTTAATGAATATAGGGTGAAGGTATTTACATTGTGAAGGTAGTGTAGGGCATTGCATATATATTTCCACCATCAGAAGGACTAAGAAATTCAGACTCTGTGGGTGAGTGTCTGGGCCTTCCCTGAGCTGGGTGTGTGTCTGCACTCTGTGACTTTGATGGATTTTCCCAGACCTGGTTCTACTCTTCCATTCTTCCGGCAAAAATGTTTAAGTTGCTTCCCTTCCTCTCCCGTGTTTCTCTTCCTATTTCCCTCCTCTTTATTCATAGCAAAACTTTTTTCTGTTCTATAAATGTAGGCATTAGCCCGCTCCACGCAGGGACCTGATGTAGCAAGACTAAAGATTGGAGTGCTTTCTTAGAGCTCTGAAATGCCCTCTCGCCCTCGTTCCAACGTTTCCTTGGTCCAGAAGCAGTAAAGCCTCTCGCGGAAGTTTGCAGCAGCGAGGTAATTCTGGACAAGCAATCCTGAGCAGGAGCATTCCTTCTCCCGGTTCTGGATAGACCAGACCTAGAACTAACTGCCTCACATGTCCCTTAGAAGGCAGCGAAGCACCGTATCGAATGTGACTTGGAACCCAGAATAGTAGTAAACCCAGGCCTTGGGCGCTTTCCCTAGGTCTGCCTATAGCAACAGCCCCCCCCCCCCCCCAACTTCACTTCTCTAGACTTGTAACTGGGTGGGCTTGCTGCACCCAGATACATCTTGATGGCATCTTTCTCAGCATCCCTGGGGGGGGGGCAGGGAGTTCTCGGACGTCATTTCACTCCATTGCCTGCACTTGGGTGACTGTGAGAAGTCCTGACAGATTGACCCTGCTGTGGGAGCGCGAGGGGATGAGGGACGCTGCTGTGGACAGAGGCGGAGACCCAGCAGGTCATCCGCGGTGCTAAGGAAAGTGTCTTTGCTGCTAGAGCCCAAAGCAACAGCCTACAAGTTACTTTGTCAAAAAGTAAAGTAATATCCAACGAAACAAAGTGAAATAAAACCCATCTTTTGCCGGTGACTTCGGGCGATGTTCTTTCACGGAACTCTACTGACCTCGGCACACTCCAGCCCCCGCTTGATATCAATGAAATCCAAGGAGTAGCTTTTATCTCATGAGGTGGAGTGTCTTTTTTTGTTCTGTTTCTCCGACAGAGAGAGAAAATCTCGCCCGCTAATGTTCCCCTGAGCTCTCCCGCGCTCGGCGAGCTGGGCTTCCCAGCCCAGTCTCCTTCTCTAGCGCAGCGGGACCCGCGTGTCAACCGCCAAGTGCCGGAGGCTGGAGGCTGGGATTGAGGACCAGGACTTTTTGGTCCCATGGATTCTGTGGGGACGACGCAGCCTAGCTCTTAGAAGGGCAGGGGGAGCAGGAGCTCCACCTGAAAGTGTTCCCAGGGGCGGCTCCTCCTCGGCCTTATCAACCATCTGATCTGAGGCTCGGACACAACCTGGTGCTATCACTTCCCACTGACCAGGACAGTTGTTTTATCTTAAATGTTCGGGGGTATTTTTTTTTTTCTTCTTTTTGACCAGCGGGATGTGGAAAGGGCGGAGACAAGACATGTTGCCAGGCATTTTCCTGAAGGGATTTCTCGAGAGACCCACGGAAGCCGCCGCCGAGCTGGAGCGCCAGAGTTGGCCACCTACGCACCTCCCGGGTCGCACGCGTGTGTCCCCGCACTTGGTGATTATGTGCCCCTCGGGATAACAAAACCGGAATACCCCGCTCAGCTGCGGCCGCACCCCCAGCCCCAAGCAGCCATGAAGCCTCAGCCCTGGGACTGCACGGATGGTCTCTCTGATCCCGCTGGGCCCAAGCGCCCGCCCGCTGCGCCCCGCACGTGCTTGTCTGGCGCCCGCCAGCCCCTCACTCGCCCACCCTGCACGTTCCCACCCTCGCGCCTGCGCTCGCGCTGTCCCGGCACGCGCGGATCCCGACCGGGCCGAGGTGTGGTCGGTGGCTGGGGCCCAGCCCCCAGAGCGGCCTTCATTGCTGCTCCTCCAGGACGGTGCTGGGTTAGGGCCGCGGGGCCCGACCTCTTGTCTGCTCTTTCAGGGCCTGCCAAGGGAGGCTCGGGCCCGCGGGGTCGCCCGCCACTTCATTTCCTCACCCTCTCTGCGCCTCCATTCCTGAGTGGTCATATACCTTGAATGGATCATCCCCACCTTCCTCCCTCGAGCTGCTTCTCCAACCCCGGGGGTTGAACATTAACCCACCGAAGCTATAGAGTGGGGTAAAACGTTACATATAAAAATGAATCATCTATCCGATCCTAAGAAAGTGGACCTATAGCGAGCTCCGTGCCTAGCGCAGCCCGGGCTGTGTCCCCAGTCCAATGCACCGACCCTTCTGGCTGCCACTTCTCAGGGGCTGTTGGTTGCACGCGGCCGAAGACAGGTGCAGGGAGGGAGGAATGGGGGTTTCCGGAGTCAAACTTTCTCCTTGCGGAGCCTGAGGTTAAAGCCTTCGAACACGAGCAAATTCCCTATCCTCTCACATTTGAAGCAGACAGAAAGGTCTGGAACAGCTTTTTGTCTCTTACAAAGGTTAGTGGTTTGGGGCGGGGGGAGGCGGGGAAAGGGAGGGGAGGGACAGCTACAGTTCTAGGAGGAGACGCTGCCCACAGGGTCGAGGATGGCCGCACCCAGGCTGAGCGGTCGACTCCAGGGATCAAGTGCCAACCCTGGCGCTCCGGGGGCCTCTGGGGGGCAGAGAATGGGTGGGTAGGGAGTGGCAGCGGCGGGAGCTGGGAATCCAGGCGCGAAGCCGGGGTGCACCCGCGCGGTGGGACGCCCAGAGACGGGGCTGCGCAAGGGGGCGCCCGGCCTTGCCCCGGGGCTGAGATCTAGCGCAAGCCCCGGCCCGCCTTCGCAGTGAAAACCCAGGCGCCAGACCCGCCTCTTTCCGACTCTGACCTATTTATTTCCTTAAATATAAGTAATACAAAGTAACAATGATCCTTCTTTACTGACTTAACGTGCTAGGCTCACGTGCCCAGGGAAATATACAGAATTTATGGAAGGAAACAGAGCTGAAGGAAGAATTCAAGATTCCTGTATCCTTGCCAGGGAAACGTAAACATCTCATGCACATCCTTGAATAGGAAGGTGATTCCATTTCTCTCTCTCTCTCCCTCTGCTTTCCGGCTCCATCCCCCTACCCCATACACACACAATTAAAAAAAAAAGAAGAAAAAAAGATAAGCCTGGTGCAAGTAAGAAAAAGATGTAGTGCTACATAAAGCTTTCAAGAATTTCCAACCAATGTGCGAAATAATTCTTGTCCCCCTTAGAAAGACTAATTCATTTCTTATGCAAAATAGTCGCAATATTCACAATCCAATGCCTGGTCTGTAATAACTTCTCAGTAAATATTTTTTTCTGAACGGCTAATACCCCTTCCCTTAAACTGTGCCTCTGACCTGTTCATTGAAGCGGTACAATTCTTGAGAACACTTCAAAAAAAAGAAAGAAAAAAATGAGACGCCTTCATTTCATTTCACAAGTAAAGTTAGTTGAGTTGCTTACTTTTGGTGAGTACTCAAAGAAACCAAACCCCTGCGACTTCTCTGACTCTTCCTTTGCTTCATCCTTGGCTGGGGGTTGCAGCACCAGCAGGAGCAGCAGTAGTGTGGCAGTCATAGGGGCAGCAGCCACAAATGTAGATGGCTCAGCCAAGAAGGCCTTGATCTTTTCAGCAAGTTGGAACATATAATCAGTCTCCACAGACAAAGTCAGAACTTGCTTGTACCCATTGGTGATAGAATAGGATACTGATGCTTTGTAGCTTGGCATGTGATAAAGTAGCTGAGGTGGTGTGCATGCCTGGTGTGATTCTGCATCACTCTATTACACTCAACACATCTTACTTCTTCAAATGCCACTGCTTCTTCTTTGGTGCGTTCACAGGCCATATGGTGCTCCTGAGGATTTCTGGCCAAGAGTGGAGGGAGGCAGCAGAGATATCCAGGGAGCAAGGTTTTTCACTGAGCAGGCATCAAACATGTGGTGAGTACTGTGCTTGTGCACTAGTTGGACATCACCCATCAGTTAGTATCAGGAGAAATGTGGTTACAGAGCATTCATCACTTCATGTAATGGCACTCTAACTCTAGTGCACACACTGTTCTGTCATTTCCACAAAGCAATATAGCCCAGAAAAGTCATCTCTCAAATTTTGTGTTCCTCTACTTTCCCAAGGAAAATAGAATTGACTCAAAAGTTCTACTAGTTAGCTCCAGAGACACAATGACTCAAAAGTTCTACCAGTTAGCTCCAGAGACACAATGAACACATCAAAGCAAAAAAATAGAGTAATAAATCGTATATCCAACTGCCCTATTGTGACTTTAGAGACACAGAGAAACATAGGTGGGGAAAGAGCATTTACTTTTAAAGGTGTGGGTGTTTGGGGGAAGGGTTATTATAAAGGGTATTACAGAGTTCAGTCAATCTGTCTTATCCCTAACCAAATTACCATGTTATCTGACACCCTCAATCTATTTGTGTCCTGGGTAACAGACAGTTTGACCAAGAGGTCACAGACTGGAGGGCTTGGGTGACTGGAAACAAGTTTGACAAGAAAGGAATCTGGGTGGGGTGCCACCATGAAAGTGGAGAGAAAATGAAGCTACAGTGGCTGAAATAGCATGGAAACCCTAAGTCTGCTGGCCTCTGCATTTACATGAAATGCCTCATCAGAGAGTAGAGGATTAGGAATCACTGACAAAGCTTCATGGAGGAGAGGAAAGTCTCTTTCTACCTCCCTCCCCCTTTCCTTTACCTTCCTTTTATTTCCTCCCAAATTGACTTTTCTTGGAACTCTGGCTGCTCCTGGATTATCCTCTGCTTGTCCCATCTTTTGAATAAAGGTTTCAGATTGTTTTTGGTATTTACTTTTCCAGGTATGGAAAGTTGTTTTATATAATCAAGCATCTACCTGTAAAGCATTTGTATTCATAATCAAGAAATGATTGTGTGAACAATAGAGATGTTAGTGCCAGTAAGTAAAGCATGCCATATCAGAACCTGTCATTCCAGGGCGCAAGGAGGGTTGAGCCCATTCTTTACTACCCCCCCCCCCCCCACAGCATGCTGGGTATCTCTGAAGGGAGATGAGTGCACTGCTCCGCAGCCAGCATTTCACTTGGCATTATGCCCACCAAAGTGGTGATTCTTAGTTCAGTTTAGCCTTCTCACCTTGGAAACTCGTCTTCCCCTGAAACTACTACCCACAGACTTACACACGTTGTCGAAATTATGTGTACCAAGAAAAAAGAACAGAGTCTTTAGAAGACTTATGTGCCAATGTAAGCTTCTCTCTGCATCATTCGATGGAAAGGTGTTTATTTTTCTTGTGCTATATCCTATTATTGGTTCAACAGTATTTTGTGATTTTTCATCCTTTTATGTTTGGAAAATATTTTCATTGTCATCTTGCAACTCTTTTAAATTGGGACACGGTTGAAAGCTTTCTTCTTCCTCCACAAAAGAACTACCCCACTTCCATCTTCGTTTGACCCCCTTTTTTCCCGATTTCTTTCCCTTTCTAAATTCCACCAACATCTCACTTAGAGGTAAATTATGCAATTCTAAATCTGAAAATTCTTTACCTTTTAACTTTTTTTTTCTGGGACTTATTTTTTCCATAACTGAAAACTACTTTTGTCCATATTACTCCTTTGGCAATTATCATATAGGGTGTTTACTATGAGCTGAGATTTTGGGGCTCATTTCCTTTTAAACTTCTGTGGGAGCCTGACATAATACCTGGTAAATAGTAGATGTCCAACAAATGCCTATTCAACAAATGATGATTAGAATTTTAATTATAAAACTTTTTCACAAAAATAAAAGTTACAAGACATTAAAATTTATTGAATGGAATCTCATATTTAATTCTCACTAATTTCTAATCTTTTTCTAAACAAATGAGGCATGTTAAAAAGTTCCATAACAGATGTTCCATCTTTTTTGTCTTCATCATCATCATCTTCAACATCATCACCAATTCACCAATTCATATGACCAGAACTCATAAGATATAGGACATACTTTAATATTTCCTAATATGTGTATGGTAAGATAAAAAGGTTTTTTTTTTTTAATCTAAGGTAATACGTGTGATAATGGAAGTAGAGAAAGGAGGTATATTTGTGAAGGGGGTAGATGACATAGATATTTCCAGTTCACAATTGTCAGAACTTAGAATCATTTTACCAATTGAAGGTTATGATTTCCAATTCTCACAATTTCAATTCAACTATTAACAATATATCAAAAATAGAGCACATCAAAATATATAATGGGCAAAATTGTTTTAACATTCATTGTTTTATTTTAATAGTGAAAACAGGCATTTGAGCTATGCCCATTCTAACTTTTTCATGTTGGAAAGGGCTGTCAATAATACGGGATGGGGGATGGAACTAGCTGATGTTCTTGGAGAGGCTTGTCCTTTTGGATTTCAGGACTTATCTGGCCTAGGAACCCATCTGGAGGTTGTCGGTTTCTGGAAAGTAATCCTAGTGCATGGCACCTCTGTAGAATCTCATATAAAGTCCTAGGTATTCTTTAGGGTTAGCAGGTGTGGTTTTGGTTAGGGTTTGGCAAACCATGATAAATAGCAATATCTAGCTGAAGCTTGCATAAGAGTAACCTCCAGAGTAACTGCTAAATTCTATTTGAACTCTCTCAGCCACTGTTACAATTCTTTTCCCCATTTTGGTCAGGAAGGCATTGTAGATACCACTGTGCCAGGGACAGGCTCATATCCCATGTTGCCAGGGAGACTTTCATCCCTGGATGTCACGTCCCACATAAGGGAGAGAGTAATGATTTTACCTGTAGAGTTGGGCTTAGAAAGAGAGAGAGGCCACATCTCAGCAACAAAAAATGTCCTCTGAAAGTAACTCTTAGGCATAACTATGGGTAGGCTAAGCTTCTCTGCTATGTAAATAAGCTACACAAGAGTAAACCTCAAGATCAAGGGCTTGGCCTATTGGCTTGGGAGTTTCTAATGCTTGAAGCAGTATCAGGAGTTTCCCTAGTGGTAAATTTGGTAGTTCCATATTTTTTCTCCCATCCTTCAAGGGCCTTTGCCAATATTTTAAAATTCATTCTTATAGTTACAGATGAGGGAACCTGAGAAGTTAAAAATGTGGGCATCAGACCAAAAATAACAAAAAAAATTATTAGCCCAATCAAACTTTGACTAGAATCATAGACCATTTTGTTGCCTTAGGTATCTTCATTTCTGCTAATTGTTGTCCTATTGGCCTCAAATATTTATGTATCGATTTATTGGTGACAAAATATTCCTTAGAACACTTGCCTTATCCACTCCCACTTTCCAGGTGCTACCATAAACAATAAATTAAACACATCACCAGAAACAATGTGAAAAGTGGCATTAACATTTAATAAAACACCTATGAAACATTTGGCAATTGTTAATATGTATGATAAAAAATGTTTTACCTTACATGCTAAATATATAAGCAAACAAGTAAATGGTAGGGACTTGAATTACAATGGATTCGATTTTGCAGTTCTTGTAGGTCTTTTAAAGACCTTTGTCTCTATTGGAGAATCACTAGTTCTGGCCAGACATTTCTTAGAGGGCACTCCAGAGAGGGTTAGTTGGTTGGGAATTCAAAAACCAAATAGAAGGATGACTGGGTAATCACAAAATGTGTTAGAGTAGAGCAAAATAAGTTTGATTGACTCAGTTGCTATAAGCATCATTAAAAAGAAAAAAAATCACCTGCACACTCAAAAAGCAATAGGTCAAAATTATTTTCACAGCACTCAGTATATTTTCACACTACTTATACATAACATTTTCTAAATATAACCATATAGAATGCTGCAGACAACTACGGATTAAACACTTTCCATGAGCCAGGCACTGTGCTTTTCATACATTATCTCGATCAATTCTCACAATAATGCTATAATGTCAATCATATTATTTCCTTATTTGATAGATGAGAAAACTGATTCTCAGACGTTACTTGCCTGAAGCTTCTTGGTTAATGAGTGGCAGAGTCAAGTCCAGAACAGGACTCAAATCAAGCACAACCTGCAAGAGGTTTGCTCTCCGAATAATTAAACAGCACTCCTTCTGTGAAAGAATTGCTGATGTCCTGTATCACCTTCTGTCAATGTGATTGGAAAGCACCATTCATAAAATAAAAGGAAAATACTTTAAAAGTTCTGTGTAAATAATATCACCTAGTTATGAAATGAGACATAATTGATAAAAAGATTATTATAGTGACTAAGCTAATCAAGATTAAAGTCATTCTACTCTTTCACACATTTTGAAGCATACTTCTTATACTAAAGCAATAGGATAACTTGTCAAGTTACGTGGCATTTAAGATATGATGGGAAAAGTAGCCAACTCTTGCTATTTAACGTATATATAATCTACGCATACACACATTCCTTGGAAAATGATCACATGATTTTTCTTTGGTCTTGTACATCATTACCTGCTCCTTCTTTTCTTGCCTTCCCTCTCCCCTTTGTCCTTCCTCAAGGGTATCTCCAGGTGCCAGCTTAAACATCCTACTCTGAGAAGGGGCTTTCTGACACCTCGGTATCAGATTAGGTCCACGTGCCCCTCCTATATGATTCCATAACTGTCAGAGCACTTAACTTGCTTTCATGATCGTAACATTTTTGAATATAGGTCAGTTATTTTGTAGAAATTCTCTCAATTTAGTGTGTGTGGTGTTTTCACATCATTAGATCCAGGTTATGCACAGAAATGATGCTGTGTTCTTCTTAGTGCATGAGCCACACAATATTAATTTGTCCAGTATTGGTGACGTTTTGTTAATTACTCGATTAAGCTGGTGTCACCAAGATTCTCTATTGTAATGTTAACCTTTTTTTACATCTTAGTTACTAGGTATTCCATGGACAGCTTTATGTAGAAACTCACATGGTGAGGAAATGAAGCTTCCTGTCTACGTGAGTGAGCTGGGAAGCTACAGCTCTCCAAATGATGCAGCCCTAACCAACAAATTGACTGTAACCTCAGGAGAAACTTGGGGCCAGAAGTACCCAACTGAGCTTTTCCGGGATTCCTGACCATCAGAACTGTATGAGAATAAATATTTACTGCTTTAAGATGCTAAATTTTGGGGTAATTTGTTATACTGCAGTAGATAATTATTGCACTATATGCCCACTTTCTGTCCTCCAAGACTTTTGTCACTTTCATCTTCTCCCCTTCTTCTCTTTAGGGATTTTTTTTTCCTTTTTACAGCTACTTTATAATAACATAATGGGGGAAATAGAGATCAACAAATTTGTCCAATTCATCACATTTAACCAGAAGCTCCAAGAAGTGAATCTTAAGCACAGATTTGGAGGAGGGAAATGATGGGATTTAGTGCTGCCATGTAAGAGGAACATTTGAGACAGAAGAAATATGAGATAAGCAGTACTGAGAAAGGCACTTTATAGAAAATAACAAGCAACTGAAAAAGGTACTGTTATTTGACATTTAATAAATCTGATCCTGTTTCTTGAAAATATAAAATTTCAAGAATATTTGTTTTGTCTGCATTACTCCTCCCCCACATCTCACATCCCTTGCTTGGGAAACTGCTCTTCTCTGTACTCCAACTATGTTTTCTTGTGGATGCTGCCTATTACAGAAGAATATAAGCATGTGATCTGGGCTGGCCCTTGTGTCCTTCTTTGGGGTTTTTCTAATGAGAACTCAGAAGAGAATGAGTCTTTTCCAGATAAGTACTCAAAAGCTAAGTTCTCTCATGCAGACTGCACCTCTAACAAGGCAAAAGGCTGATTCAGAGAGAGGCACAGATCAAAGTTGGGTGGAAACAAGTCCTCAAGGTGTCTCTGCTCCTGTGCTCTTTGGGGTTAAACCTGTGCCCTTCTGGGATTTTGCTATTCAATTCACTACAATTCCTATTTTGCCAAAGTGAGTTCAAGCTGGGTTTGTCACTTGCAACCCCAAGAGCTCTTGCTTCAATAGACTAGAGTACCTCTTTCCCCACCCCCAGAAATAGTCTCCCCTGGGAGAGCAGAGGAAAATGCTTTTGGAAGCATGACTTGAGATAGAGATTTAGGTTCCTCAGGGGCCCAAGTGTGCTTAAAAAATCGTATTTTCTGGTGGCCCACTGATAACATTGCCTGGGAAGTACTGAGGGGATGGGGAAGGAGAGTTGTGTACACACACATAAACACACCCACACACACCTGTTAATCTTTTTGTCAACGCAATAACATTTATTGAAAGTCTATTACATTTCAGGCTCCTCCACAAACATCTGCTTCTGCTTTAATCTAGATTTTCAGACTGCTCCTAAGTATAATGAGGTGATAGCTTTAAGGTAGTCTTTACAAAATGAGAAAGTTAGGAGTAAAAAATTCCATGCATCTTTCCACCCCTTCAGCTTTCACCTACTACCGATTGGGTGTCTTTTTAAGTTTTCATAATTAAAGATTATCCCGGGGCACTTGAAAGAGGATTTTAAATGCAAGCACTATTTCAGTGCTACTATTTGAACTACTTGTTTCTAAAGACCTTTTTGAGGAAGATTATAAAAAAAGCACAAAATTCCAAGTCAGAGTATGACTAAATAGCGTGACTTGCCTTGAAATTCTAGCTTTATTCATATGAGTTTGTGTACTCCAAAGAAGAGGACTGAAACAAGGCAGTCCAAATCTGCATAAACAGACTTAAGTTTGGGAGAGCTAGGGTGCTAAAGGCCTAAATACCAGCTTTGATTGTTACTTTGAAACCTGGATAAATAGTGTTTGTCCGGTAATTTCTCATGGGCGTCCCCTCTCAGTCTTCCTGCTGGGAAATGGTTACAACGGCTTAAGGTTCTCTTCGTAAGAAGTTTCCACACTGGCAAAGGTGCCGACTTGGTGCTGGCGTGGTGGGTGGTCCGGCACACAAATACCCCAGTGGCTGGGAATCTGGAGCCTGCCTAGGCCTCCCATAAGCTGCAGTATTTAAACATTTTTATATGTAATTTAAGACGCAAACTGTTAGAAATAACAATAGATAATTGAATTTTCCCCGTTTAAAAAATGTAAGAAATTCCCAGCATATTCTGTAGAGTTAAGACTATGCCAATGAGTCTGTGTCAAAAATTAAATTTCTTTTTTGGTAACTTAAATAAATAAAGTACTATCCTGACTACTTACTTTGATCTTCCAATTTTGCTCCTTTCTTCCACACCCTTCTCATTTATTTTCTTAATTGTTAAATATACATGTAAATTTAAAATGTAATTCAAAATGCATAATGCATTTTTATTTTCTAAATAATTCATATGCTTGATAAATTGCTATTGTACATTATTGCAAGGCTCTTTGCTAAGCACAATAGAGGATAAGAAGATAATTATTTATGAAGTTATGCATTTTATACTCAATGCCTCATTTAATTATAACAACAAATCTATGAAATAGTTACAGCTATTTGCATTTTACAGATAAGAAAACTGAAGCACAGACAGATTAATTTGCCTGTGATCATCTAGCTAGGAACTGGTCAAACTGAATTAAATCTGAGATTATTTGACCTCCAAAATTTTCTTAACCACACTATACTGTGGTAAAGAACCCACCACCCCCAAACCAAGATATAATACTTTTCCAACTAGTTCCACTATGGTCCAACTCAGGAATAAGTACCTTTAAGTAAAGCAGAGCTCGGGAAGAACTATCTCTAAGTAAAGCAGATGTGCAGACTACTACACATGGATTGATACTCTCTCTGTTCTCAGGGGGACATAAAATGCATAAGGGATAAATCATATCTGAAACCTAATTTAGAATTCAATGTGTGACTTAGAAGTGGTGTAAGGTACCGTGGGCTTTTAGAAAAGAGTGAGAACACCACAGGCTGGGAGGATTAGACATTCATCACATTTGACATTCCTTTTGATTTTGGCTTTGGAAGATGGGCAAGCTTTTTGAAAAAAAATTTCTTTTTTAAACATAACTACATATAAATGAACATTCTTACCATATGATCATTCCATTCTTGGTATATAATGAATAGCTCACAATATCATCACATGGTTGTGTATTCATCACCATGATCATTTCTTAGAACATTTATATCAATTCAGAAAAAGAAATAAAAACAAACAAAAAAATTCATACATACCATACCCCTTACCCCTCCCTTTCATTGATCACTGTAGCATTTCAATCTACTACATTTATTTTCACACTTGTTCCCCCTACTATTTATTTATTTTTAATCCATATGTTTTACTCATCTGTCCATAAGGTAGATAAAAGAAGCATCGGACACAAGGTTTTCACAATCACACAGTCACACTGCAAGAGTATATCATTATACAATCATCTTCAAGAAACATACACGGCTGCTGAAACACAACTGTACATTTTCAGGAACTTCCCTCCAGCCTCTCCATTATACCTTAACTAAAACGGTGATATCTATATAATGCATAAGAATAACCTCAGAATAACCTCTTGACTCTGTTTGAAATCTCTCAGCCATTGACACTTTATTTTGTCCCATTTCTCTCCCTCCTTTTGGTCTAGAAGGCTTTCTCAATCCCTTAATGCTGAGTCCCAGCTCATTCTAGGATTTCTGTCCCACGTTGTCAGGAAGGTTTACAGCCCTGGAAGTCATGTTCCACGTAGAGAGATGGGCAAGCTTTTAAAAGAAGTGGAGGGAGAGCTTTTTAGACAGAGGAAAAATAGAACAGGATGGATATGGGCTGAGCTTGGTAAAGAAAGAATAATCTAGTGTGGGAAAGTAGTAGTGGAGGATAAGGCTGGAAAAGTAAAGCGTAGCTAGAATGTGGCAGATATTGAAAATTACACTAAGAAGTTTGGAGTTTATTATGTAGGCAGTCAGAAGATGGAATGAGGTTTTTGAGCAGTGCAATGAACATATGGATGCTTGTTTCTGGAGGCAAATATATGTGGTGGCAAGGATGTGTGGACAGACTAATTACAATATGTTCCAACCCAACTCTTGAAAAGCATGGATCAGGGCAGCCCCAAGACCAGAGCATATGCCAGGCATGAATTTAGACCTGAATTTTAATAAGACTTATGAACAGGAGAGAATTCTTCCCAATCGAGGCCAGTGGGGAAATAGAAGTTAGCTCTGCTGGGAGTTGGGGAGAGTGCAAGGATTTGTAAGAGTTTAGGACAAAGGTGTGAGAATAGAGTTTCAGCAGGATCTTGTGACACAGGGGTTTGGAGGTTTGTTATCAGCAGTGATTAGGGGAGGGGAGTTTCAATGCCTTGTTTACCATCTGTACATTCTCCACCCCCCGCCCCCCACCCTGAGGAGGTGTGATGACCTTTAATGTCTATCCCTGTTGTGGAGGCAGTTATGTGCAATGATCTGCTCTAAATACGAAGAGGACTCCTGGGCCCTGGATCCCCACACAATATTCAACGAGAAGTAAACTAACGTGTTTAAACTGGGATTGCAGTAGAGAGAAAGAGCAAATAGAGCCGAGAAAGATAGACAAAAGGCTAAATTGGATAATGGAGTTTAGGGGAAGGACAAATTCAGGTAAACTTCAAATTTTTGCATCTGTGTGAATGGCAGAATGATGAGACCATTAGCAGCAACAGGGAAATTTCTCTTCATTTGAAGAATTTCTTGAGTTGAGTGAACAAGAAAAGGAATTAAGATAAGGCAGCTAGTAAGAAATGGAATTTGGGAATGCCAGCTTCAGGAAGCTTAGATTTTCCTAGCAGAGAATTCACTATTTGACATGTTTGACCAAGACTGACTCAAAAGCTTGCTAAAAATTTCTCATATATTTGTCAACCTTTTTAGAGATTACACACCAATATATGTCCTAATATGGATTAATGCATTGATAACAAAAGTTCTCTAAATTTTTTAGATTTTCCAACTTCTTTCTTATCAAAAAAAGTCAAATTTTGATTGGATAGTCAGAGATTAAAAAAATATTCCCAGTTTGGAACCCTGAAGGACAGATTTTTGCCAGTGGAAACCCTGGAGGGGAATTCATAATCTTTCAGTTTGTTAGCAAATTAATCAATTAACAAATTTTGTTAAGAATCTACTGGACAGAAGATCTCTTTCTAAGTTCAATGGCAAAAAGCAACAACCACAGAAAAGACATGCTCTCTATTCTTAAGGAGTTTAGTGGGCAAAGGATGACCGGTTTATCCTACTTCATAATTTTGCCCAAAGCTGGTATTTTGTGTCCAGTTCTAGCCGTCAAATTATGTCTTAAAAGTTTCCAAATCAGAAAATTTAGAATATCATAATCTTTGGTACTTTCTTCTTAAATGTTTATCAGTCTAATTAATTCAGGATTTCAAGATATTTGAAAATCCTTGATGAAGGTGTAGTTGCCCACTGTTTAGCATACTCTATTATCATGGTACATGGGCTAATTGGGCACCAATTCATAACCGGCATAAAATGAATTTAATGCATGTATCATTCCCACAGTGGTTTAGGTGAAGAAATACATGCTTATTTTATCGACTTTAAAAACATAAATAGATCTAGAGACACAGGTGTAGTAACATCTTCACCAATAAATTGGATTTTTAAAATCTTATAACAGCATACCTACCAATAATTCAAAGCTGGGGGGTGTTGTTGATATGATAGAATTGAACTTTTAAAAGGTCTGAGTAGGTTTGAATATAGGATAGAAACTAAAATTAGAATTTAATGATGGATATAAGTAATTTTTAAGTTTGAAAAAATCAATAAATACCCAAAAGGTAGAAAGCTGCATTGACTCAAGCTCTTACTAAGAAAATTATTAGGGATTTTCATGAATGTGGTCACCAGCCTCCAAAATGAGCCTCAGTGACTCCAGGCTCTTATAATTCACATCTTTGTACAGTTGTTCCACAATGAATAGTGCTGACCTTTGTAGCTAATAGGATATTGGAGAAATGATGATGTTTGGATTCCAAGGTTAGGACATAAAAGATATAGAAGCCTGTGCTTTCCTCTATCTTGGATCATTCTCTTCGCAGAAAGCAGCTGCTATGTCACAGGAAGATTCAAGCAGACCTATGAAGAAGTCCATATGGTGTGGTACTGAAGCTACCTGCCAACTGCCAAAATGAACTGGCCAGCCATGTGAGAGAACATCTTGGAAGCAGACCCTGTAGCCCCAGTTAAACTTTCAGATGGCTACAGCCTTAACTAACATTGTGACTTCAATCTCATGGAAGATCTGAAGCAGAACCATTTAGCTAAGCCACTTTCAAAGTCTTGACCCACAGAGACATATTATTGTTTTGAGCAACTAGGTTTTGGTGTAATTTGTCACATGGTTATGAATAACTACTATATCTGGAAATGGATAACTGCCAGAACAAATCCTAAAAATATAAGAGAGGCTCTGGAATCAGGCAGTGGTATGGAACTGGAAGCATTTTAAAAAGACCGTTCATGAAAGCTAAAAATGTCTTAAATTGACCATTATTAGAAGTCTGATGGCCTTTGAAGAAGCTGCTGGTGAGGAAAATGTTATTGGAAACTGAAGGAAAGAGGGCTCGTTTTATTATAGTGATAGAAAGTTTAGCAACACTGTCACATGCAGAAATGTGGAAAGTAGAAAATGTATACAATAAACTGCATGATCTAGTTAAGGGATGTTAAGCCAGAGCATTGAAAGTGATGCCTGGTTTTTTCTTTCTCTTTTACAATAAATGTGAGATAGGAAGGAGATAAGCTAAGAAAAGATTGCTAAATCAAAAGAAGAGAAGACTTGTTGGTCGTAAAAAATTCCAGTCTCTCAACATGGATAACAATGCTAAAATAAAGAAATGACTCTGTGGCAAAGAACAACTCCAGGTGCTGCCAGGAAATCATGCTCTAAAAATGACACTGAGGGTATGGTTATAAAACCCTGTTATGACCTTAGAAATATCTGAGCTCATGCCTCAGAACCATTCAGTGAGTCATAAGGCTTCTAAGAAGTTAAGTGTAAGCTCCCTCAGTAACCTCAGCAGAGTCTCAAAGTAAAGAAAGGTTTATCCCAAAGAGATTTGTACATGTGGTTTTTGTACAATAGAGTAAATCCCAGTAAGATTCACAGGATACCCACAAAGCTTTTAAGAGTATTATATTGCCAGAAACATCACCAGCATGGACTAAAAACAACAGAGATAGTAGTAAAGGAAAAGAGGGCTTTGAACTTCCAAACTTCTATATGTAAGTACCAGACTGAGAAAAATATCTACACTACCTTTCATGGAAAAAGAAGTTGACTTAGAGGGTGGAACTAAGATTCCAAAGGTCCCATTCCCAGCAATGAATTCTAGCAAAGGAACTTCCAATATTTGCTTAGCTGGATTTCAGATTTAAAATGGCCAGTGACTTCTGTATGCCTCTTGTTTTCTACCCTTTAAAAGTAATGTCTATAGTGATTATCTTACTCCTTACCCACCATTGTATTTTGAGATGGTGTGCGGGAAGATATCACAGGTCTTTAAATCAAGAATATTTACTTAAAGAGCTATACTCAAGGAACCACACCCACGAAGCCTCATCCCATTTAGATCTGATTGGATGACAAAATTCTGGAAGGTGAGGTGATGTTGTAATGGGAGGAAACTTTTGTTGGCCTTGAGAAGGGGTGAGTATAATTGGCATGTGAGATGGAAGTAAATCATGGGGGATTAGAGGATGGAGAAGAAGCTAAAAGATGATGCCGTGTTCGCCATGTGCCCTTCCAGCCTAGAGAGAAACCATGACCGTGTTTGCTGTGTGCCTTTCAACTTGAGAGAGAAACCCTGAACTTCATCAGCCTTCTTGAATCAAGGTCATCTTTCCCTGGATGCCTTAGATTTGACATTTCTACATACTTGCTTTAATTGGGACATTTTCTCAGCATTAGAACTGTAAACTAGCAACTTATTAATTCCCCTTTTTAAAAGCCATTCTGTTTCTGGTATATTACATTCCAGCAGCTAGCAAACTAGACCAAGACACATATACAGAATCAATGAAAGCATTAAAGAACTCTCAAGATAGTGAAGTCTTTACAAAATATACTATGTGAGGAGTACATGAGAAAACTAGTAATGTTTAACTTTTAGTAGATTTAGGAATGACATGGTATCTGTTCATGTATTTAAAGTGGGAGCACAAAGAAGGTGTAATCGATATATTGTGCATATCCTGTGTTCCTCCAAAGGCGAGAAAATGAAAGTCTAAAGTTATACAACAGCATATTTCAACTCAACATATGGATGTATTTTTTGATGCTTCAAATTCCTATCTTCTCGCTGGAAGAGTTGAAATATAGGCTGGATTAATACCTGTGTAGTTTGCAAGCTGCCAGAATGAGACATACCAGGACTGGAACGGCTTTTATAAAGGGGAATTTAAAGTTACAAGTTCACAGTTCCAAGAAAATGAAAGGATCCAAATTAAGGCACCAACAAGAGGTTACCTTCACTCAAGGAAGGCTGATGGGTCAGGAACACCTCTGTCAGCTGGGTAGTCAGTCATGTGGCTGGCATCCTCTGGCCCCTTGCTCCTGGGCCCTGATGCCTGCAGCCTCTGTTTCCATAGGGGTTCCTCACATTGCTTCTCTGAGGCTGACTTTCTTCTCTTGGCGTCCCTTGAAGAGGGAAGATTAACTTCTTCAGGTTCTAGCTTGCTTATCATCTCATGCAAACATTTGCTGGGCTCCAAGCATCTCCAAACATCCATGTCTCGGTTCTCCATGTGTCCACATTTGTATAGGCTCTGCGATGAAATTTCTGTTGGCTCTGTCATTTCTGTGGTTTCTCCAAATGCTTCCCTTTTTAAAAGAGTCTAGTAATCTAATCAAGACCCACCTAGAATGGGTGGAGTCATATCTCCATCCAATCAAAGATTTCACCCACAATCAGGCATGTCACATCTCCCTGGAGATAATCTAATAAAAACTTTCCACCCTGCGATACTGAATCAAGATTAGAATAAACAGCTGCCTCCACAAAATTGGATTAGGATTAAAACATGGCTTTTCTGGGGTACATAATACTTTCAAATTGGTGTATCATGTATAAAAAAAAAGTAGTATAGAAAATTCCAGAAAAAAAAAAAATTCCTGGACTGGTATGCTGGATAATTTTGCAAAATGGCCTCACAGACTGCTTTCCAATTTGATCTAAGATACTTTAGTCGGTTATCTGCAATTAATAGCAGATTTATAAGGACTCCTCTATACAAACCTTGAAGGTTTTGTAGAAGTATCATTTTATCTGGTACAGTGGACTTTTTATGGATTAATGGAATGTAATCAGTGTTTTTCTAGTTACAGAAGATCTGGAAACAAAGAAGAAACAACACTACAGAAGTAAGATACCTCTCATTATTCTTATTTGGCCTAATAATTTAAAAAAGACTTCTCTGGGATAGATGGTGTATTTTCTGAAGCTAAAATTCAGATTCACCGTTGGCTTTGTTTTAAATCCAGAACATTGTTATCTAGAATGACTTATAAGATTTCAAATTAACCTTGCATACCACAAAGTACAAGAGTGTAAATCATTTTCTCCACTAGAAATGATTTCATTGTTTACTGTCTCAGGTTCATTACAGGGTCTATTATGTGCTATACATGTAAATGTTAAACTTTCAATCAGCTAATCAAAGTCACATAATTGTTGGTGACATAGTTGGGAAAAGATCCAAGGATTATTTCTTCATTCTCAATGTAATACAATTTTGTGGTCTCCTAAGTGATAAATTGTTTATTCTTAAATAAAAAAAATTACAGAAGATGAATTGATATCCTCATCCTTAAAAATAACTTAGAAATCATTGTTAGGATAATATTTACAATGCTAAGAGCAACAATATATCTGTAACACTTTTATATTAGATTATTTTGTCTACTGTAATAAAATTTCTTTAAAAAGATATGTGGAAAAGAAAATCAAAGTCTTGTAACAATTTCTCCAAAACTGTTGAAGTAACTTTTCTCAGTTTTATCCTCTATAAATTGGGAATAATATTTATGTAGAATATATATGAATGTTATGCAAACATTGATTTATTATTATCTGTTGCACTTTGAAGATGAAAACCTGATAATTGTGAAATATTTTAAAAAATCGTTTCACTTTCAAATTAATTAAGACATTAATAATATCTTTACGTGAATAATATATGCATTAAAATGCCAAGCTTCAGTCTGAAATAAACATGTTTTTGACATTACACAGCCCCAGTGCTCTGAGCTCTTCTTCAGGAGACTAGCCCTTACAAAAGTCCATTCTTAGATTGATGTCTGAGAAAAATCTTATGTCCAGGCTCTTTCCTTATCATTGCTTCTCCAGGCTAAGTCCTCAAGTTCTTTCTTTATCATCATTATTTGTATTTTATATTAGCAGCAAAGATTAAGTAGAAGAAATATATGAGATAAAGTGTTCATAAATACATTAACATTCTAACATGGATACTTGCCTTTCAAAATCTTAGTATGACAAGATGTTTAGATGGTAGTTCAAACTTCTTAAGTTCTTTGCTTTATAACAGATGAAATGTCTGTTTTTTTCGCTTCTTCCAAAATATGTTCCTACCCTATGAACCTTCTCCAGTCCTTGAAATTCACTGGGATTAAAATGTATAAACTGCAAATATGCAAAAAGCCAAGGGTCAAGTGCTTTCCAAATAGGTATAAATTTGTTTTCTTTAAGTGGTAAAATGAGGTGATATTAGTTATCTATAAGGAGAATGGAAAACTTTCACTTTAAGCATATATTGCAATTAAATTGTTTCTTTAAAAATGGAATTGGTCTGGGTTTAGAGCCTGGAAAATTTATTAAAACGAATCTTTCTGATGATAGGAGTGTCTGCTTTTCATATGGAATGGCTGTTTGTGATTCAATGTTAAATACTTTAAATTGAAAAATTAATGTATTTAGTTCCCTTCTTAGGGGAGCTGAGGGCTTTTTAACTCCAATGCCGCCATCAAACTAACTCTGTTTGAAGATTTTGTTTTAAGAACATTAATAGCACAAACTAAGTAAAACATTGACAGCGATGTCTTTGCATATGGAGTATAAATGATATTGCCATGCACTTATTTTCTATAATGGGAGACAACCTTATATCATTTTTTTTGTATGCTGTATGGCAGGAGTCACATTTCATTCTTTTTCCATGTGAGTATCCCATTACTGCAGCACCATTTGTTGAATTTTTGTTCATTTATTTTTTGGGAAGTGCTTGGGCCGGGAATCGAACCCAGGTCTCCCACATGGCAGGCAAGAATTCTATCACTGAACTACCCTTGCACCCCCCTTCATATCATTTTAAAAGAAAGTTAATTTTAGGATGCTGAATGAATGGATTTCTACTTTCTCAAATGCCGCTATAAAACTTATGCCAGTATTAAAGCATATCCTTGTTACTGGTATATCGGACATTTATGAAAGTCCAACTATTCCTTCTCTTTAAGTTATTGCTTAAAGTTAGTTTTCACAGTGTTTGACTTAAAAGAAAATTAATCCATTTCTAACTCGTGTGATCTTCAGCCTTAATAAATTTGAGCTATCATTTTTCCTTTGTGGCTCTGATATTTACATTTTAATTCATAGCACACATAACATTTGAAAAGGCACTATCTTACAACAAAGGATAAGCATCACTATATTTTAGAATATAATTTCATAAATACATGATATATTTTTATAGGTCATGAAAGTCTATGGTTTACTCAGTATTCTACAATATTATGGAAATATATATTTTTGATGGAGTAATAGAACAAAGAAAGAAGATTTAGTGCGGATGCACTGACTATTATGAGGGATTCTTTGATCACCTATCTTTCTTCCTTCCTCCATATAAAAAGATCAAAACCATCAGTGCAATAGCACAACTATTCAGAATGCATTTTTTCAAAAAGTGTCTTAGGAAAAACAGCTTGGGGAATGCAGTTTGAAGAACATCTGATCCTTC
Organism: Tamandua tetradactyla; assembly: GCF_023851605.1. NCBI lineage: Eukaryota > Metazoa > Chordata > Mammalia > Pilosa > Myrmecophagidae > Tamandua > Tamandua tetradactyla. The sequence goes on from NC_135350.1 coordinate 12,136,042, forward strand.
CACACACAAATAAATAGTAGAAATACTTAGCTGAGAGCTGCCAGAATTGACAATTTATATTCTAAACATGTCTCATAGATTGGAAGACTTTAAAACTTTTCTTTAAAATCTGAGCTCATATCATGGTTTCCCAGATAACAAAAGGAGACCTGCCACTTCTTTCTGTAAAAGATTTGAGGTAGCTTTCAAATATATATTTTAAGTGCAAATGTAATTAAATTATTGGAGAATAACTTAATTAAAAAAAAATCATTAACTGTGAGTTAAATTGGATCTTATTCATCTTGGTCTCTTCAGATCATAACAGAGTCAGGCACAAGATAGACACTCACTAAATATGTATTTGAATGAATTATTTCACAAATAGAATAGTCATTTACAAAACTTAGGGTGCTTTTTGTTATGAAATTTGGCATTAATTCAGCGACAATAACTCAAATTTTATGTTGAGGGGCAAAATCTGTATCATAAAACAACATTTAACAGATATTCAAAACATGTAATTAGGCATAATTGTAAAAATGCTATTTATTCCTATTAATTTTTGCTTTAAAAGGTTACTTGGCTAAAATCCCAAGTAATAAAATATATCAAATAAGATGGAAATATAAGTGAATTTTTTCGTTTAAGTCAGAACAGCTAAAAATAAGAGGATATAGCAGGAATGTGAATAGGTCTGAACATCAGCCCCTTATGTTGCTAATTTGAATAGTATCTTTATTCGACTGAATCTGGAGTTTATTTGTATTTATACCAGACACTTGGAAACCAACTATTGTTGTTATGATTGTTGTTGAATTTCTAATGGATTAGATGTTGTGCCAATTCTAGTAGGCAGTTATTTCTTGTCTCAGGGTGCACATGTGTGAAAATTAAAACAAAATGGAGATGCTGATAATTTTCAGCTTAAGTATCATTACCTTGGACTTATCTGTCTTGTATTTTTCAGCTTTCTTTTTTCTTCAGATGTTTTAAGTAAACCTCTAAACAAGTCTTTAAACGACTGTACATCATCACTAAGACATCATTCATCAATTCACATAATTTTATTTTCAAATTATGGTAAATTTCCAGATCTTCTCTAGGACTACTAATATAGAGCTAAGCACCCTGTAATACCAATTTACTAAAAAGAATTGCTCCCTCTAGTGAATTCACAGTATTATTTCACTTCTTGGCACTGCTGCACTGAGTAACTTAATAAATGATATAAATGATGCTCGTGATGATGTTGATGATAGTGGTCTGGCTTACTTTTGTATATTAAGTTTTAATGTTCTCTGTGCTTGCATCTAGGGAAATTTTATGATGATTGATTAGAGCTGCTTGCCAGACTTTTTGGAACAGTACATTACAAAACCCTGTGTTGAAAAAAAATATTTCTAAAACTCTAAAGATTATTTAATTTTGAATCACAATTGGTTCCACATATTTTTTTGACGATTGTGGTTAAGTTGGCATTGGCAAAGTTAACAAAGGAATTAAAGCAATCGTCCTAATAATTAAGACAGTTGTGGTGGAAATGAGTTTAAATGGAAATTTAACTCTAGACCGTATGCCTCTCTTTGATGTGGTCACAATATACATGAGGAAGATTACAGATTATCATCCTTATATCTCTCTACAAGTCAGAAATTTTATGCAATTAATGATATAGATTTGAAAATATTTGAAATTCTTTGTAGTCTTATTTAAATTTTGGTCATAATACCTGAGTATAAAGTAAAACAGTGGAGCTGCTGTGCAAGGATGAGCACTATTTAAATCTCAATTTGTTCGTTAATGCAGTTCTGGCATTAAAATAATTCACTTTAAATCATAGGGAGGAGAAATTAAAATGGACAAGTTATCCAGGCGATTACATTTATACAGAATATTAATTTGAACATAATAATAATAATAACAGCGCAAAAAAAGAAAAAATCAGCAAGAAGACTCACTTTTCCTTTAAAGTAGGATTCCCTTTTCTGGAGAACTGGAATTACCTGGATAATTATTTCTGTACTGGACTACTCTGTCTGAACAGGCAAAGCCTTTTTACAAGGCAATTTCAGTTAACATAGCAGATGGCACGGGTTACCACTCCCATCAAGTTGTTGTCTGTATCAATAATCGTTGAGTGAATCCATCAGGTTTTATGTAGTTTCCAACTTCGAAGTGCTCAGCAAATACTAATTCATCGTTCCAGCATGCTTATGAAATAGGAATTTTTATTAAATAAAATATAATCTAGATTAATTTATTCGAAAGGACATGTGAAAGAGAAGCCAATTCTAAAAAATTAAATGATAATATTAATTATATGAAAGAAGCTAATACTGTTTTATAGTTCATTCTCTCTTGTACTTTCGGGAGGATATCATGGGAGGGGCACATGGGAGCAAGGGCCTCCAAGGTTTAAAAAGAAAACGTTTCCAGACTCCTTTTCAAGTGAACCAACAATTAACAGCATTTCTAAGGAGAGACAAGACTACATTCCACGCCAGGTACAGCCCCGCCCGGCCTTTACCCGCGTTCACCCGACCGCCGAGAGCAGGGGCCCAGCCCAGCGCCCTGGGTACGCGCATGCTGCTCCACGTGGCCGCTGCCCAGCGGTTCCTGCCCCTCTCCGCAAGCCAGGGATTGGGGTCCGGAGACCACAGTTAGGCCCTGAACAGCGTTTCGGTCTCATCTACTCTTTCCCCTGGTTCCCTTCTCAGCAGTACCGAGGGAACAGTTATTGATCTCGGGAAGTCTGAGGCTTGGTCCTTTTAGACTCTCTGTGCACTCTTCTTGACCCTCCGAGGTGGGGCAATGCGCTGAAGTGGAGGAGGAACCGCCCAGAAGCAATAACAGGCCCCCACTCCTGCAGAAGAGGCCGTCTATAAGGGTTGAAGCGCGGCCGAAGCGGCGACAGCCTGCGCATCCCGGAGGCGAAGGCGCGGGGCCTGCGCACAGTCCCTGCAACCTTGCGCTCAGCTCACGTCTGGGTGGGGCGTCGCCCTTTCTTGGTGCCAGCTGGAGAAAGGAGGGAAGAAGGCGGTCCTCGGACGCTCCTCAGAATAGGGGAAAGCATGCGAAGTTCGCTGCCTTTACTACCCCACACGTTCCCAAATGCGGAACCTAAGTAGAAGTCGAGGAGGGCCATGGCATGTGAAACTGGTTTCCTTGCCCTCTCTCCTGGGGTGATTTTCGTTATCCCGGCAATAGTGTCTTAGTTCCACGTCACAGCTCTCAGCGATTTTCCTCCAAGTCCTTGTTCTGTTCTTTACTGAAACGTGAAGAATCTCTTCCTGAATAGTCATACAGCTTTCTGGTTGTTCCTGTCGACAGTGTGTAGTGCTAGTTAGAGTTTTTGCACTATAGCAGCGTGATTCTCATTATAGGCGACCCTCATATCCCAGCGCCACTTCTTGAGTTTTGTCCAAAGTTAACATCAGTGGTTTTGTAGCAGTAATGTAAGAGGAAAAACATTTTTTTATTTTTTAATTTCTTAAGTGGTGGGAAATATAGAGGTATATTAGAGTCAGAGAAAGAGGAACACAGATGTGAAAAAACAAGAAAACATTTTTTTTTTTGTTATTGTGATTTAGGGAGATGGAAAAAGCTAAATGAGAGCGGGTTTTCAGATCATCCAAACCAACTCCATTTAGGTTTTAGTTCATTGTTTCATTCCTTAAAATAAAATGCATCCGCCATGACCCATGGTTCAGATAATAGATGACCCATTCAGTTGGTATTTCTAGAAGCCTGCAAAGAAATCGAGGGACTTTTAAAGCTCCATATTTTATGAAGGAAAATAAATAAAATATCAGTATTAAAGACACTCTAGATGGGGTGAAATCATGCATGATTTCTAAAGTTCATCAGCAAATTTGGCTGAGTTTCTTCAGGTTCGTTGGATAAAATGTACTTTCTACTTAGAGCAAATAGTAAAAGAAATAGAAGGCATTTCTGTTTCTACAAGGCCACTTTGTAAAATCCTTGTTCTGCCACCAGAGGATGCTCTGAGCATCTTCTGAGTAACATGAATATTAACATACGTTAATTTTTAACGTGAGTACTAATCTAGCAAGAACAGTCCTTTCCCCCCACCCCCCCACCCCACACACAGCTGGTAAGGAATAGGAAATTACTTCGGAAACTGTATTGCTTTACCATTCACATTTGGTGTCTTTTTCCCACTAACAATTATTTTCCTTTTTTGGTACGGAGTGTTAGGTCTGTTGGATTTTAGTTGGTATCCAAATAGAAGACAAAAGCACTCTTCCTTGTAGTTCGTGCTTCTATATTTCAGCACAGTATATAGGCCTTGGGTGTTTTGGGTTCCTGTTACCAATTTTCGTTTTTGCAATGAGAAAGCAACTCATTTTATTAAGGGGCGCAATTCATGACCAAAGTGCATTGCGTCTGATGCTTTTCTTATTAACCATTATAGTGAATTAAATGATCATTCTTGTTCTTTTACTTTCTTTTTAATAAAATAAGGGTTATTCAGACAGGACTTTTCAGATAGGAAGATATAATTAGATTTTAAGTAAGAAAATACCAGATAAATACAAGGTGAAGATTTATGAAAAGTTCTAATAGCCGATAGAGGCTTTATCTCTTATCAAAGATATATTACATTCAAGGTGTTTTGATTTCTGACAAGTGATACCCAGCTCTTAAGTGTCAGATGCTGAAGTATCAATCTACAGCGTGAGATTTTTAAACATTTGACCTTCTGCATAATATACGAGACCTGCCCTTTTCTACTTCCAGGTCTCATTGTAACTTGCTAGGTGAATGAATCGTAACATTTATTGAGCTCCTGCTATGTGCCAATTGCTCTGTTTGATGTTTTCCGTACTTATCTCATCTAGTCAGGCCTTTTGCCCATTAAAAAAAATTATTAGAGGGTGGGCCATGATGGCTCAGCAGGAAGAGTTCTGGTGTGCCATGCCAGAGAACATGCCTGTTCTCTGCCCAGGCAGCGGTGCCTACCCATGCAAAAAAAAAATTATAAGAGAAGTTGAGGATTTACAAAACAATCATAAATAAAATACAGGTTTCCCATACACCACCCCACCACCAACACCTTGCACTGGTGTGGGACATTTGTTATTGTTTATGACAACACTTTTTTATAATTGTACTTTTTTTAAACTGTTGTTACCTTTGTTGCAATTGATGAGAGATTGTTAGAATATTACTATTATAGTCCATATTTTTTAAGGTTTATATCTTCCCATTTGCCACCCTAATATTAATACCTTGTATTAATGTTGTAGATTTGTTATAATTCATAAAAAACATTTTTATACTTGTATTACTAACCATGGTCCATTATCTACAATAGAGTTCACTGTGTTATACGGTATGTTTTATCTTTTTTTTTTTTTTTTTAACATGGGCAGGCACCGGGATCGAACCCGGGTCCTCTGGCATGGCAGGCAAGCATTCTTGCCTGCTGAGCCACCGTGGCCCAGCCTATGTTTTATCTTTTAATTGTTATTCTCATGACCTATAAGACCTAAAGTTTCTCCTTTGAACCACAGCCATCTATATAATTCAGTGCTGTTAACTGCACTCAAAATAATGTGCTACCATCATCACCATATGTTTCTAAACCTATACAATCTACCTAAATAGAAATTCTGTGCAAGTGAAGAATCAATTCCCAATTCTCTAACCCTGATCTATCCCTTGATATTCTTATTCTACATTCTCACTCTAATGCGAGTTTGCTTGTTATAATTAGTTTATATAATTGAGATCATACAATATTTGTCTTTTTTGTGTCTGGCTTATTTCACTCAGCATAATATCCTTAAGGTTCATCCACGCTGTGCCATGCATCGGGACCTCATTCCTTTTTACAGCTGAATGATGTTCCATTGTATGTATAAACCACATTATGATTATCCATTCATTGGTCAGTGGACACTTGGGTTGCTTCTATCTTTTGGCAATTGTGAATGATGTTGCTAGAAACATTGGTGTGCAAATGCCTATTCGAGTCGCTGCTTTCAGTTCTTCTGAGTATATACCTACTAGTGAGATTGATGGGTCATATGGTAATTCTATACTTAGCTTCCTAAGGAAATGCCAGTCTTCCATAGAAGCTGCACCATTTTACATTCCCACCAGCAAGCAGTAAGTGCTCCTATTTCTCCACATCCTCTCCAACACTTGCAGTTTTCTGTTTTTTTTCAGTACCCATTCTAGTGATATATCATTCTGGTCTTGCTTTGCACTTCCCTAATAGCTAGTGAGTTGAGCAACTTTTTATGTACTTTTTAGCCATTTATATATTTGGAGAAATGTCTATTCAAATCTTTTGCCCAGTTTTAAAATTGGATTGTCTTTTTATTGTTGAATTCTAGGATTTCTTCATATATTCTGGATATTAAACCCTTATCAGAGATACTTTCTCTCATTGAGAAAGTTGTCTTTTCACTTTTGTGACAAAGTCTTTTGATGCACAAAGTTTTTAATTTTGATGGGGTCCCATTTATTTATTTTTTCTTTTGTTGCTCTTGTGTTGGTGTAAAGTTCAAGAAGCAATGAACTAACAGAAGATCCTGAAGATGCTTTCATATTGTCTTCTAAAAATTTTATGGTCCTCTTTCTTATTTAGGTCTTTGATCTACTTTGAGTTATTTTTTTAATATGATATGAGATAGGGATCCTATTTCTGTTTTTTAGCACACAGCTGTATAGTTCTCATAGCACGACTTGTTGAAGAAAGTATTCTTTCCCAATTGAGTCGACTTGGCAGCCTTTCAAAAGTCAGTTGACTTAAGATGTGAGGGTCTATTTCTGAACTTTAGTTCCATTGGTCAATATATCTATCGTTATGCTGATGCATGCTGCCTTGACCACTCTAGTTTTGTAATGTGCATTAAAGACAGGAAATGTGAGTCCTTCAACGTCATTCTTCTTTTGCCAGATGTGTTTGATTACTGGGGACCTTACACTTCCAAATAAATTTTATATTTGGGTTTTCCATCATGAAAGGTGGGCTGTTGGAATTTTTTTTTAATTTTAAATTTTTAAAAATTTATTTTATTTTATTTTTTTAAATACCAAAAAAAACACATAACAAACACAAACGTTCCTATTTTGATCACTCTGTTCTACATATATAATCAGTAATTCACAATATCATTACATAGTTGCATATTCATCATCATGATAATGTCTTGGAACATTTGCATCTATTCAGAAAAAGAAATAACACGAAAACAGAAAAAAAAATTTATACCTACCATACCCCTTACCCCTCCCTTTCATTGATCACTAGCATTTCAAACTAAATATATTTTAACATTTGTTCCCCCTGTTATTTATTTATTTATTTATTTATTTATTTTTTTTTTTTAAAGAGAGAGGGAGGAAAGGAAGGAAAGACAGAGAAGGAAGGAAGGATGGAAGGAAGGGAAACATTTTTAAACATTTTCTTGTTTTTATTATATTTTGTTTGTTTGTTTGGTTTTTACATGGGCTGGGGCCGGGAATCGAACCGGGGTCCTCCGGCACGGCAGGCAAGCACTTTGCCCGCTGAGCCACCGCGGCCCGCCCCTGTTATTTATTTTTATTCCATATGTTCTACTCATTTTTTGACAAGATACATAAAAGGTGCATCAGACACAAGGTTTTCACAATCAAACAGTCACATTGTGAAAGCTGTAGCATTATTCAATCATCGTCAAGAAACTGGAACACAACTCTACACTTTCAGGCAGTTCCCTCCAGCCTCTCAGTTACATCTTGAATAACAAGGTGACATCTACTTAATGCATAAGAATAACCTCCAGGATAACCTCTCGACTCTGTTTAGAATCTCTCAGCCATTGAAACTTTGTCTCATTTCACTCTTCCCCTTTTGGTCGAGAAGGTTTTCTCAATCCCTTGATGCTGGGTCTTAGCTCATTCTAGGATTTCTGTCCCATGTTGCCAGGAAGGTCCACACCCCTGGGAGTTATGTCCCATGCAGACAGGGGGAGGGTGGTGAGTTTGCTTGTTGTGTTGGCTGGAGAGAGGCCACATCTGAGCAACAGAAGAGGTTCTCTTGGGGGTGACTCTTAGGCCTAATTTTAAGTAGACTTGACCTATCCTTTGTGGGGTTAAGTTTCATTTGAACAAACCCCAAGACTGGGGGCTCAGCCTATAGCTTTGGTTGTCCACACTGCTTGTGAGAATTTCAAGAATTCAACTTGGGGACATTGAATTTTCCCCCTTTCTCACCATTCCCTGAAGGGGACTTTGCAAGTACTTTTCCACTCACTGATCAAATCACTCTGGGTTTCATCAGGGCACCACTCTGGACAACCCAACAAAATCTCATATCCTACCCAAGGTTCCATGTACTTATGGTGTTCAGTTAAGCTGTCTACATAAGTTATATTAGGAAATGCACTAGCCAAAATATAAATTGTGTACCAAATAAACGTTTTTTTGCTTTAGTCTCACACATAAGTTGAAATTTTAAAATATTAATTACCATCTATTTTCAGCACACTGCAGTAATGATTATATTCCTTTGTTCTTCCTCATGCAAAAACATTTTAAAAATTTGTGCATTTAGTCACTGTCATTATACACTCTAGGCATTCCTAGATTATACCATCTCACTCTTAATCATCTGTCTTTCTTTCTGATTTCATTTATGCCTCCAGCCCTCCTCCCTCTATCATTCTCATGTTCAGCTTTTTTCAGTGTTTTAACATAATTGTATTACAGTTAGGTAGTATTGTGCTGTCCATTTCTGAGTTTTTTATATTCAGTCCTGTTGCACAATCTGTATCCCTTCAGCTCCAATTACCCAGTATCTTACCCTATTTCTATCTCCTGGTGGTCTCTGTTACCAACGAAATATTCCAAGTTTGGCTGTTGGAATTTTGATTGGGATTGCATCTAATCTATGAATCAATTTGGGTAGAATTGACATCTTGGTGATATTTAGACTTCCAGTCTATGAATACATAATGTCCTTCCATTTATTTAGGTCTTCTTTATATTCTTTTGACAGTGTTTTGTAGTTTTCTGTGAATAGGTCCCTAACATTCTTAGTTACATTTATTCCTAGATATTTGATTCTTTTAGTTGCTATTGTAAATAGAATTTTTTTCTTGATTACTTCCTCAGATTGCTCCTTACTAGTACATAGAAACACTATTGATGTTGGGGTGTTGCTCTTGTACCTTGCCATTTTGCTGAATTTATTACCTCTTGTAGTTTTATAGGTTTTTCAGAACTTTCTATAAATAGGATCATGTCCTCTGCAAATAGTGAAAGTTTTACTTCTTTCTTTCTAATTTGGATGCCTTTTATTTCTTTTTCTTGCCTAACTGCTCTGGCTAGAACTTCTAGTACGATGTTGAATAACGGTGGTGACAGTGACCATCCTGGTCTTGTTCCTGATCTTAGAGAGAAAGCTGTCAGTCTTTCACATTGAGGATGATTTTAGTTGTGCATTTTTCATATATGCACTTTATCGTGTTGAGGAACTTTCCTTCTAGTTTTATGTTTTTAGGTGTTTTTATGAAGAATGGATGCTGGGTTTTGTCAAATGCCTTTTCTGTATCAATGAAGATGATCATGTGGTTTTCCCCTTCATTTTGTTAGTATGGCATATTGCATTAATTGATTTTCTTATGTTGAACCACCCTTGCATACCTAGGATAAAACTCACTTGATCATTGATCATTATTTTAATCTGCTGTTGTATTGAATTTAAAAGTATTTTGTTGAGAACTTTTGCATCTATATTCATGAGAGAAATTGGTCTATAATTTTCTTTTCTATTAGTATTTTGTCTGGCCTTCGTGTGAGGGTGGCATTGGCCTCATAGAATGAGTTAGGGAGTATTCCTTCCTCTTCAAATTTTTGGAAGAGTTTGAGTAGGAGTGATATTAATTATTCTTGGAATTTTGGTAGAATTCACCTGTGAAAGTATATGGTTCTTGGCTTTTCTCTATTGGGAGTTTTTTTTTTTTTTTTTGTATGGTTAGGCACCGGAAATTGAACCTGAGTCTCCGGCATGGCAGGCAAGAACTTTGCCTGCTCAGCCACCATGGTCTGCCCAAGGGAGGGTTTTTTTAAACTGCAAATTTTATTGAGATATATTTACACACATATAATTCATCCCAAGTATACAATCAGTGTCTCACAGTATCATCACTTAGTTGTATAATCATCATCACAATCAATTTTAGGAAATACTCATTGCTCCAAAAAGAAAAATAACGAATATACATGAAAAGAAATGCCAAAACTTCCCACACTACTACCCCTCTATTATTGACCCCTAGTATTGTGTGATACATTTGTTACTGCTAATGAAAGAGCATTAAGATATTACTGTTAACTATAGTTCATAGTTTGCAATAGGAACATTTTTCCCCATATACCACTCTGGTATTAACTTTTTGAACAAGTGTACATTTGTTTTAGCTCATGAAATTATTTATTTATATTGGTAGTGTTAATTATAAACATTGTCCATAACCGGGTGCACTGTGTTATACAGCACCATAGTTTAACCTCTAACTTTCCTTCTGTGACGTTCATGACTAAACAACCCCTTTCAACCATATTCACCTACAGCTCAGTGCTATTGCTTATGATCCCAAGAATGAGCTACTGTCATCTCTAGTTTGGAAGGTTTTTGATGACTGATTCGATCTCTTTACTTGTTATTGGTTTGTTGAGGTCTTCTATTTCTTCTGTAATCCATGTAGTTTGTGTATTTCTAGGAATTTGTCCATTTCATCCAGGTCGTTTAATTTGTTGGTATACAGTTGTTCATGGTAGTCTCTTCTGATCACGTTTATTTTGGTGGTTAGAGTAGTAATGCCCTCCTTTCATTTCTGATTTTATTTATTTGCATCTTCTCTCTTTTTATTTTCCTTCAGTGTAGCTAAAGGTTTGTTGATTTTATTGAATTTTTTCAACAAATCAACCTTTGGCTTTGTTAATTCTCTCTATTATTTTTTATTCTCAGTATAATTTATTTCTGCTGTAATATTTGATATTTCTTTCCTTCTGCATGCCTTGGGATTTGTTTGCTGTTTTTTCCCTAGTTCTTCCAGTTCTTTGATTTTAGCTCTTCTTTTTAATATAGGTATTTTAGGGCTATAAATTTCCCTCTCAGCATTGCCTTGCTTCGTTCCATAAGTTTTGATACGTTTGATCTAGTTTTCATTCATCTCAAGATGTTTACTATTCCCTTGCAATTTCTTCTTTGACTCACTGATTGCTTAATAGTGTGTTTTTAATTTCCATATATTTGTAGATTTTCCAGCTTTTCACCTGTTATTGATTTCCAGCTTCATTCATTCCTTTATGGTTCGTATAAGTTCAGTTTTTAAAATTTTTTGAGATTTGTCTTGTGACACAACATGTGGTCTTTCCTGGAGAATGATCCATGTGCACTTGACTAGGATTATATTCTGCTGTTTTGAATGCAGGATTCTGTATGTGTCTTTTAGGTATACTTCATTATTCATATGATTCAAATTCTCTGTTTCCTTATTGATCTTCTTTCTAGATGTTCTATCTGTTGATGAGAGCGGTGTACTGAAGTCTCCAACTATTACTGTAGAGAGTTCTATTTCTTTCAGTTTTGACAGTGTTTCCTTCATGTTTTGGGGGGCACCATGCTTAGGTGCATAAATATTTAAGATTGTTATTTCTTCTTGGGGGTTTGCCCTTTTTATTAATATATAGTGTCCTTATTTGTCTCGTATAAGACTTTTCAGCTTAAGGTTTATTTAGTCTGATATAAGTATAGCAATCCCAGCTACTTTTTTTTTTTTTTTTGGTAACTGTTTGCATAGAATATTTTCTTCTAAACTTTTTCTTTCAACTTATTTATGTTTTTAGGTATAAGGGGCAAGTCTCCTATAAAGAACATGTAGCTGGATTATTCTTTTTTTATCCATTCTGCCAATCTGTGTTTTTTGATAGGGGAGTTTAATCCATTCACATTCAGTGTTATTACTGTAAAGGCAGTACTTCTTTCAGCCATTTTGTCCTTTGTTTTTTAATACGTCTTTCTTTTCTTTTCATGCAACCTCCTTTTCTGTATAGTTGATCTTTTGTCATATATCTGCCTGATCCCTTTCTCATTTCTGTTTCTGTATATTTTTAAAATACTTTATTTGCAGTTACCCTGGGGTTTATTGTACATAACCTATGTTTATAAGCTACTAATTTGAAAAGACACCAACTTAGCTTCAGTAGCATACGTGTTCTCTGCTCCCATATCTCCCTATTTTTTTTTTTTACCTATTTATGTTGATTTTATCCTGCTTTATGGCCTTATATTTTGCATATCCATTATCAGGAAATATGCCTTTTTCTTGTTTAATTGTATTCTGATTTTTACAGGTATTAAAGAGTAGAGTTAAACACTGAGGATACAGTGCTATTAGGTTTTGCGTGTAACCTTTTAGTTACTCTTACTGAAAATTTTCATTTCTTCACACTACTCCAAGTCACTTTCTCCTGTTTTTTCCTTTCAACCTGCAAAACTCCCATTAGTAATTCTTGTAGTGCACATCTTTCATTGACAAACTCTCAGTTTCTGCTTATCTGGGAATATTTAAAACTCTCCTTCATTTTTGAAGGGCAGTTTTTCCAGATAAAGAATTTTTGGCTGGCAAGTTTTCTTTTTCAGTTCCTTAAATACATCATACCACTGTCTTTTCGGTTCCATAATTTCTGAGGAGAAATTGGGACTTAGTTTTACTGACGATCCCTTGTATGTCATGAATCACTTTTCTTTTGCTGCTTTCAGAATTTTCCTTTATCTTTTGGCATTTCATATTTGGATTAGTATGTGTTTTGGAGGGGGATATTAGGATTTATTCTTTTTGGAATACATGGTGCTTCTTGGATGTGTATATTTATGTATTTCATAAAAGTTGAGAAATTTCTGACCTTTATTTCCTCAAATATTCTTTCTGCCCCCTTTCCCTTCTCTTCTCCTTTTGGAACACCCATGATGAATATGTTTATGCACTTTGTGCTGGCACTCAAATCCCTGAGACATTGCTTAATTTTTTTCCATTCTTTTCTCTATCTGTTCTTCTGACTTTATGATTTCGATTTTCCTATCTTCTAGTGTTCTGATTCTTTCTTCTACCTTTGAATTCTGTTGTTGATGCATCTATTGCATTTTTAGTCTTTACTATTGTGCCTTTCATCCCCATAATTTCTATATTTATCTTTATAGTTTCAAGTTCTTCTTTATCTTCATGCATTGTCTTCTCTATATGCTCTATCTCTATTCATACTTTCTGTCATCACCTTGAACTAATTTAGGAGACTTGTTTAAACATCTTTGGTTAATAATTCTAAATTCAGTGTCTCTTCTGGAGTTTTAATTTGTTCCCTTGACTGAGCCATGTCTTCCTGTTTCTTAGTATGGCTTTTAATATTTTGTCAATATCTGGGCATCTGATTATCTTGAACTCTGAAGATCTGTTTCTCCTTCTTGTCTAGGGTTTTGTTGTTGATTGGTTTTGTGTTAAGGCTCTTCTTTGATGCTTAGTCCAACTTATTCTAAAACTTTAGAAAAACCCTTGTTTAACTGTTAAATATTTCTCAGCTCTTCTTCACCGATTCTTGTCCTGGATATGCAGTGCATTTTTTAAGTTTACATTATTTTCATAATGGTTTCACCTCTAGGGGAGTGCTTTCTTTCCTCTCTTCCTTCTCCATGAATCATGATCTGTTCTGTTTGTTTTTGTGCAGACTTTTCTTCCCAACTCCTATGACTTGCTTAAATTCTCTCCCTCACTAAATGCATCATTTCCCTTATACTTTTCAGTTCTCTGACTCTCTTATTTTCAACAGTATATCTCCCCTTTTTTTTCCTCTGTGGGGTTTTTCTGTCTCTGGTTTCTTTCCTGTTTGGGTATCCTTCCCTATAGAGCCAGATGGGTTCAATCCAGATAGATGGGTCACTTCGGAAAAGTCCATTTTGTGTGTAGGTGATTGAGCCAACAGAAATTAGATTGAATGAGTGCCCCACTTGCCAGCTGCCACTTTACTGTGGTCTTTCCTCCCACCCTGCCCTTGGGGGCCGTTTTGTATGCAGTACTCCTCAGTGGCTTGTGTTCCACCCTAGATCTCTTGGTCTTGTGTCCCTGTGCCTGTATATATGTGGGGTTCTAACTTGGTGCTGTGAGTTCTTCTATAGTCTGTTTCTCCAATGGAGAGACCCAATGTGCTGCCATGAGCAATTCTCAAGCTGTGCAGAATAGAAGGAGGGGAAGGGAACTGCATTTTTGCATCAGGGAGGGAAATTTCCTCCCTGATATTTTATTTTTCTTTGACTCAGCATTTTTGGAATCCTTTTCTAAGCTCTACCATCCTCCAGTGTTCTAAACAAGTGGGATTTGTCCTTTTATTCACTGCATTTCTGGAGAGGTTTTTTTCATGGAATATCTTATGATCTTTTATTTTTTTAGCAGTGTTTTATAGCTCCAGTTACTACATTTTTATTGTGTTTCAGATACTGTGTAGACACGGGGTTATAAAGATCCAACTGGCAAGGATGCTGCCTTTAAGAAGCTGACAGTTTAATACTGAGGACAGATAGTGATATTGGAATTTATAATAAGTGTAACAGACCAGGAGAACAAAAGGATGTAGTAGACAGTTCCATAGGGAGAGTATGGAATGCTGTCTTAGAGATGATGCAGGAATTTGCCAAGTGACAAAATCTGGGGAAGGGGAAGGTATTATGGGCTGGAACAGTGTTTGATCATTTCTAAGCCCTTCACTTTGAGAACTTAAGGTGCACAGTGTGGCAGTGGGGGACAAGGTTGAGGAGGAATGCAGATCATGGTGGGGTGTGATTATCAAGTTGAGTGTGTAATGGGACTTTTCCAGCCAAAAGATCAAAGAAAATGCTAGGCAGAAACTGAGACATGAATTTTATAGAAGGATTTACTTACAGGATAAGAAATCAAACAGCTCCAGAAGCAGCCATCTGGAGATTGAAATTAGTGCCCAGCACTGATTAGAGGGAAAAGCAGGGTTTTATAGTGGGCCTAGACAGAGACGACACTGAGCCAAGAGGGTGCTTGCACATGTTTCTAACAAGTTAACTGTTTCTTTATTTTATTTTATTTTATTTTTTTATTTTTTCTCTCTATTATCGTTTTATTTATTTTTCTGTTGTCTTTCTATTTCTTTTTCTGAATCGAAGTTAACTGTTTCTTAATGTTTATCTCTCTGGGCACAGCTTCCCTTGGAGTTAACCTTGGGAAAAGATAATGAACGCACAGAGCTGAGAGAGTATGTGAAAGAATGTGTATAATTGCTGACAAAATTGGAAGAGTTGGGGATATTGAAAAATGCACAAATGTTATTATGTTACAGCTTTGAAGTCTGTTCTTAAGAAAAGGTGAAAGGGAGGGATTGGTAGAACCAAGAATAGGAAACAGATTTTCATAAGAAAGGCCACTTAGGTTGTTGCAGTGTATCAGGGTAGAGGGAGGTTATTGTGATAAGTTAGAAAAGAATTGGTAAGAATAAGATAGTGAATACGAGTATAGAAAAGATGACTTATTTTTGAGAGCTATTTAAGAGGTAGTGTGTTAGATTCAGTTGTCAACTTGGCCAGGTGAGCATACCTAGTCTTGTTGCTGCGGACATAAGCCGATGGTATGTGTACTTCATCTGTTGCTGATTACATCTGCAGTCGGCTAGGAGGCGTGTCTGCTGCAATGAGTGACATTTGACTTAATTGGCTGGTGCTTAAATGAGAGATCGCATGTAACACAGCTAAGCAGCTCAGCATTCCTCATCTCAGCACTCGCAGCTCAGCCCAGGCCTTTGGAGATGCAGAAAGAAGTGACCCCGGGGAAAGTTGTTGGAACCCAGGAGCCTGGAGAGAAGACCAGCCGAGACCATCCTGTGCCTTCCCACATAAGAAAGAACTTCAGTGGAAAGTTAGCTGCCTTTCCTCTGAAGAACCAACAAAATAAATCCCCTTTTATTAAAAGCCAATCAGTCTGTGGTGTGTTGCATTCCAGCAGCTAGCAAACTAGGACAGGTAGGAATAATAGATTGATAGGATTGGGTGAACAATTAATTATATATATAGTTAATGAGACTTGGAAGTTTCTGAGGGAGTGTTTGTGCCATTGTCCAGGATCAGATATACAGGATGAATAGTTGAGTAGGGGCTGTGGGCAAAAAGTTTCATTCTGGACTGAGACTTGACAGACTTGGGATGAATGTAGGTTGAGGTAGAGATGTTGCTTTGACTTTTTGGAGGTACAGCTTCCTTCAGTGTCACCTTCTCAGAGAGACCATCCCTGACAGCCCTATCTAAAATAGCATCATCACTTGGCATCCCATTTGTTTTTCTTTTAAACTTTAGATAGCTCGCCACTTCCTGGCATTATATTTTTATTAGTTTTTTGACTTTCCCCTAGAAGAATGAGAAAACTTGTTTATTTTGCCCACTATCTAGAATGATATGTAATTTATGTAAGCACTCAACAAACGTGCATTAAGTGAATATATAAATCTAGCATGGGCAAGAGAATGGGCTTCATATATAGATTTTGGAGGCATAATTTTATAGATGACAATTAAAGCCATGCAGACATGCATCTGTAGGGATGGCAGGTAGACTAAAAACAGTAGAGAAGGGAGCACAGAATCCTGGGGACCATCAATGTTTAAGGGGCAGAAGAGAAACCAACAAAAGATAATGGGTAGGAATGGTCAGAGTGTTATGAGTGGGGGCTCTGAGGGAACATAGTATTATGGAAGCCAGGGGAAAAAAATTTCAAGAGAGAGAGAGTTCAGTTATCTTGGTTATTAATGATTGTTCAGGTAACATAAGACATAAAAACAATGCCCATATGAGCTGTTCAGGTTGAAGTGGGAGTAGAAATGGCTGCCTTCATTTGCCAGGGCTACTGTGACAAAGTACCACAGAATAATTGACTTGAACAGGAATTTATTGTCTTACAGTGTTGGAGGCTTGAAGTCCAAAATCAAGGTGTCAAATGATTGTATTTTCTTTGAGGGCTGTAGCATTCTGGTGGTAGCTTGCTGAAAATCTGTAATTCAGTCTCTGCCTCTGTCACATGGCTGTCTCTCTCCTCATCTGTTTCCTTCTGTCTCCTACTCACTTCTACTCACTGTGACCAAATTTCCTCTGTCTTAAGGACTCTAGCCATATTCGATTAAGGCCCATCTTGATTCAGTTTGATCTCATCTTAACTAATAGGATCTTTAAAGATCCTATTTAAAAATAGTTCATATTCACAGGACTGGGTTGCCACATGAGCATGTCTTTCTGGGGCAGGGACACAGTTCATTCAATAACAAGGTAGAACATTGGAAGTGGAGAGAAAGGGGAGGGTGACCCATATGTGTCTGGTTTCTACTTCTAAATTTGAGGGGAGAAGTGAGTAATGTGCAGAGAAAGGCCAGGGATTTTTTTCCCCCAAAGCTTAACAAATTTATTGAGGGGAGAAAGCAGGTGGGAGAAGCAGGTGAGAAAGTGAAAGGGAGAAAGCAGGTGGGAGCCTGAAAATGGCTTCTGCCTAGGGAGCCAGCAAAAAAATAAAAAAAGGCTCCAAAGTCCAGGACCTTTTTCATGTTAAAGGATGCATTAGGAGTTGGGAATAAATTCACTCCTTAGGTTTGGGGAGGAAGGAAAGTTGCCTAGGGACTCATAGCACATATCGATATTCTGGAAAACTTCAGAAAAGAGTCCTTCTCCTCTAACATCTCTGAAATAGCCTGAAGAATTCCATAGTTCATGAATTCACACTGTGCATAGCCAAACCCTTGAATTAATACTCATAATTCTTTGTTATTGATGGTGTCTTGTTTTTAAAATATTGGTAGTTAATAAAACAAGATACAAATGAAACTGGCCATATCTGTGAGGTACCTTGTGAAATGAGAATTCACTTCAAATCTTGTCATATTTCGGCTTCATTCTTGCTTTGGGGTTAATTTGCTGTTCTTTCTCTAGTTCTTCCAAGTGAACAGTTCATTTCTTGATTTTTGCTCTTTCTTCCTTTTTATTATAGGCATTTAAGGCGATAAATTTCTCTCTTAACATTGCCTTTGCTGCATCCTGTAAATTTTGATATGTTGTGCTTTCATTTTCATTTGCCTCGAGATATTTACTGATTTCTCTTGTAATTTCCTCCTTGACCCACTGGTTGTTTAAGAGTGTGTTGTCCAGCCTCCATATATTTGTGAATTTTCTGGCTCACTGCCTACAAATGATTTCCACTTTCATTCCTTTATGATCCAAGGAAGTGTTTTGTATAATTTCAATCTTTTCAAATTTATTGAGACTTGTTTTATGACCCAGCATATGGTCTATCCTTGAAAATGATCCATGAGCACTTGAGAAAAAGGTGTATCCTGCTGTTGTGAAGTGTAATGTTCTGTAAATGACTGTTAAGTCTAGTTCATTTATTGTATTGTTCAAATTCTCTGTTTCTTTATTGATCCTCTGTCTCTATGTTGTATCCATTGATGAGAATGGAGAATTGAAGTCTCCAACTATTATTGTAGAGGTGTCTATTTCTCCCTTTTCAGTGTTTGCCTCATGTATTTTGGAGCACTCTGGCTTGCTGCATAAATATTTATTATTGTTATGTCTTCCTGTTGAACTGCTCCTTTTATTAATACATGGTGCCCTTCTTTGTCTCTTTTAAGTGTTTTACATTTGAAGTCTAATTTGTCAGATATTAGTTTAGCCACTCTTACTCTTTTTTGATTGTTGTTTGCATGAAATATCTTTTCACAACTTTTCGCTTTCAACTTATGTTTGTCCTTCAGTCTAAAATGAGTCTTCTGTAGCCATATAATGGGACCTGTTTTTAAATCCATTCTACCAGTCTATGTCCTTTGATTGGGGAATTTAATCCATTAACATTTAGTGTATTACTGTAAAGGCAGTACTTCTTCTATCATTTTGCCTTTTGGATTTTATATGTCATATCTATTTTTTTCTCTTTTTACCTTTACTTATATTCTTCATTTCTACACTCTTCTCCACACCTCTCTCTCTCTCTCCTGTCTTTTCTTATCTGCCTCTAGTGCTCCTTTTAGTATTTCTTGCAGAGCTGGTCTCTTGACCACAAATTCTCTCAGTGATTTTTTTGTCTGGAATGTTTTAATTTCCCCCTCATTTTTGAAGGACAACTTTGCTGGATGCAGAATTCTTGGTTGGCAGTTTTTCTCTTTTAGAATCTTAAATATATCATACCACTGTCTTCTTGCTTCCATGGTTTCTACTGAAAAATCTACACCTAGTCTTATTGGGTTTGCCTTGTATGTGATGGATTGCTTTTCTCTTGATGCTTTCAAGATTCTCTCTTTCTCTTTGACCTCTGACATACTGATTAGTAAGTGTCTTGGAGTACATCTATTTGGATCTATTCTGTTTGGGGTATGCTGCACTTCTTGGATCTGTAATTTTATGTCTTTCACAAAAGATGGGAAACATTCAGTGATAATTTCCTCCATTAGTCTTTCTCCTCCTTTTCCCTTCTCTTCTCCTTCTGGGACACCACAACATGTATATTCATGTACTTCATGTTGTAATTCAATTCCCTGAGTCCCTGCTCAAGTTTTTCCATTCTTTTCCCTATATTTTCTTTTGCACACCAGACTTCAGATGTCCAGTCCTCCAGTTCACTGATCCTTTCTTATGCTTCTTCAAATCTTATTGTGGGGCACACTGAAAGAGAGACCACACAATGTAAATTACAAGCCAATTGGGAGTCTTTATTAGCCATCCAGCAACTGCCTCAGAAACCTCTGAGAAGAGATTCAGAGAGCAGCCCGGAGAGATTCTCAGAGTTAGCTTATAAAGCCTAAGACCACATCCTAGTTCATAGCTGAGAGCAAGCAAGCTTGACCACAGAAGCAAAAAATGCTGTTAGCTCATGCCAAACTACATCCTGTTCCTTCCATTTCCTACCCTTTGTTTTATTGTTTTTGATAAGTTGAGTCAGTTGTAACTTTTGGGAATTCCACCCTAGTTGTTTTGGGAACTTGTCATCTTGGGGCATGATTTATAGCTCCTGTTTCTTTTGTGGTTGGGCTGGATTTATAGTTCCTATTTCTGACCACCCCACAATCTAATGTTGTAGGTTTCCATTGTTTTGGTTTTTTTTTTATCTCTTCTACTGTGCCTTTTATTCCTGTAAGTTCTGTGATTTTTTTCAGACTTTTGATTTCTTTTTTTTGTTCACCCATTGCCTTCTTTATATCATCCAACTCATTAATTTGATTTCTGATGAGATTTTCCATGTCTGTTCAAACACATCCTGAGTTAATTGTTTCAACTCCTGTATCTCATTTAAATTGTTGGTTTGTTCCTTTGGGCTGTATCTTCAATTTTCCTAGTATGACTTATTATTCTTTGCTGGAATCTAGGCATCTGATTTCCTTAACTAGTTTATTCTGGAGATTGTTTTCACTATTTTACTTAGAATATTCTTGCTGGATGGTTTTTGCCCTATCTGTTCTTTGACATTCAGTTCAGCTTATTCTAGACCTCTAGCATAGCTTTTGTTTAATGGATCAGAAGTCTTCCGTTCTTGTTTTACTCTTTTTTGCCCTACTTATGTGGAGCCTTTTTTTTAGGAGGGCCTACTTAGATATTATAAACCCCAGTCAGATTTTCCAAGCCCAGCTGGCCTCCTTTCAGGAGAACAGGGTCACTTGCATCAGTGTTCCCTGAGTATGAGACTCAGCAGTTTAACAGACTTTTCTGTGAAGCCTCTAGAATTTGTTTTTCCTGTCCTGCCCAGTATATGGTGCTTGTCTGCATGCAGTTTCCCACAAGCAGAAAGTGATGTGGTGCCCTTAATTTCAGCAGACTGTCCCTGCTGGGGCATGATTGAGACAGAGGTTAGGTTGGTGGTTGGCATTAATTGCTTGTTTTCCAGTACCTTGGGCCTGAATTCTTTGAGGGAGGGATTCCACTTGAGGTGGACCTCAGCTTTCTCTTGGGGAAGGTACAGCCTTTAGCTATTTAACTTCTTTCACCTGACTAGTCACTTTGTCTGTCTCAGACAAGCTTAATTCTGCCCTTGCCTGGGGGCAGTGCTGAAGACTGAGAAGCCTTCCAGTTCTATCTAGTGACCTGTAAAGTAGTAGAGACAAGAAAAAAAGAGATCGTTTTTGGAGCAGTACCCCTGTTTCTTGGGTTTAGTCAATCAAGAGCTTAAGCTGGTATGTGGTTGTAGGTATCCCCAGGGTCTATGTGCTCCTTTTTTTTTAAGGTCCAGCCCTTTACAAGTGTTTTGTGTTGGTTCACTCAAAAAAACCTTTTCTTTATTCTGTCAGACTCCGCCCCTTCTCTGCCAGGGCAAAAACTCCTAGTACCTTTATCTCTTATTCCAGGCTTATCTGACCTGGGAGCCTATTATCAGTAGTCTGAATTTGTTAATTAATTCCACAATTGGAGCTTGGCTGAGGTAAGACTTTGCTGCTAGTAAAGTCTGTTTCCTTTCCTCTTGGGTAAACAGGCTGCCATGCCCATGGGAGAGGGGCACCAGCCTCCACAACCTGTGGAACTTACAGTTCTATGTGGGGTTTCAGCAGGTCCAGCTTATCCAGACTGGTATACGCTGTGTGTCTGGTCACTGCTGTGGCCCCATCAGTTGTTCTGTACTGTTCCTGGCTATTTATTAGCTGCTCTGGAGGACACAGTAAATCCCACTCCTCACTAAGCTGCCATCTTGCCCTGCCTGTCTCCAAGCTATTCTTTAAGGTTTTCAGGAATGCTATTGATTGGGGCTTGGCATACTGTGACAATAGGCTATATCTGGCTGAAGCCTACATAAGAGTAACCTCCAGAATGACCTCTTGGCTCTATTTGAAATCTCTTAGCCTCTGAAACCTTATTTTGTTTCATTTCTTTTCCCCCTTTTGGTGAAGAAGTCATTGTCAATCCCATGATATCATGACCAGGCCCAAACCTGAGAGTCAGGCCCCATTTTCCAGGGAGACGTATACCCCTGGGAGTCATGTCTCATGTAGGGGAGAATACAGAGAGTTTATTTGCAAAGCTTTGTGTTAGGGTTCTCTAGAGAAACAGAACCAACAGAAGGGCTCTGTAAATATGAAATTTATAAAAGTGTCTACACAACCATGGAAATGGGAGAGTCCAAAATCAGTAGGGCAGGCTCTAAAGCTAGCAGCTCCAATAAAGAGTCTAGATGTACTCCGCAGGAGAGGCTTGCTTGCTGAAGAAGCAGTAAAAGAGTCACCCTCTTCTTTCTTAAAAGCCTCCAATTGATTGGATTATCTCATTGTGGGAGCAGATTATGTCTGCTCTTAGTTGATAGCAGATATAATCAACCACAGATGCAATCAACTGACTAATGATTTGATACACCAGTCTTCCACTTTATCAACCACCCATAACATATCCTTGCAGCAATGGTTATGCCACTGCTTGCCTGACCAGACAACTGGGCATAATAATTTGGCCAAATTGACACCAGACCCTAACCATCACAGGCTTAGAGAGAGAGAGAGAGGCCACATCTGAGCAACAAAGGGAGTTCTCTGGGGATGACTTTTAGGCATTAAAGGTATTCTTTTAAAATTAAAACAAAATGTCTTCTGGCAATTAAAAAATGCTGAGTGGTTTAGAAAAATATATAATGAAAAGTAAAAGCCATCCTCTTTAGTCCTTTTAATTCACTCTTCAGAGTAACTTCATAGTAACAGAGTTTACTATGTATCTTTCCAGATGGCTGTGTATTTTCAAGCATAGTGAGTGCATCTCTTTAAAATAAACTGTTTTGGAGCTGTGGATAGAAATGAAGCTTACATAATAGTGGACAAAGACAAATAGTAGACAAATGGTAAACAACATAAATAAGCATATACACACATTAGGAGAGGGAAAAAGAGCTATTTTGGGAAGGGAGGCTACAATTTTGAACAGTGTGGCCAAGTAATGCCTCTCTGGGAAGATGCCATTTAAATATAGAACTGAAGAAAATAAAGGAGTGAGATGTGGTGTGGTAGTTAGGTTTAGGTGTCAACTTGGTCAGGTGATGGTGCCTAGTTCTGTTGCTGTGAACTTGAATCATTAGCATGTGAAATTCATCTATGGCTAATTACATCTGCAGTTGACTTTGGCTAAAAGGAGAGCCTTCTGCAATGAGTGATATTTAATTAGGTGGAGGGTTAAAGAGAGAGGTCAAAAGAGAGCTCAGTGCAGCACAGCCCAAGCAGCTTAGCATACCTCATCTCAGCACTTGCAGCTCAGCCCAGACATTTGGAGATGCAAAAAGGAATCACCCCAGAGAAGGCCATTGGAACCCAGATGCCAGTAGAAAAGGCCAGCAGATGTTACCATGTGCCTTCGTAGGTAACAGAGAACTTCAGATGAAAGTCAGCTGACTTTCCTCTGAAGAACTATACATTTTTAACTAAATAAATCCCCTTTTATTAAAAGCTGATCAATTTTTGGTGTGTTGCATTCTGGCAGCTTTGGCAAACTAAAACATGGTAATCTGAAGGAAGTGCTTTCAGGTAGAACAGGCATTTGAGAAACAGCAAGGAAGCCACTATAGATGGAGCAGAGTAAAGGGGGAAAAGTAGGCGAAGAAGCCAGATGTGTACTGATGTGGTAGGTAGATTCTGTTACAACTTACACCTATTGTATGGGTTGTGAATTTTACTATGAGTGATATTGGTAAGAAGGGAGTGACATGATCTGAAATAACTTTTTAGCAGAACACTTTGCTCGGTGGAGAATACACTATCAGAGGCCAAGGGTAAAAATGGAGAACTGTTAGGATGCTATTTCATCATTTAGGCAAGAGATACTGGTGAGTGAATCAGTTTGACAGCAGGGAAATGGTAAACATAGATTTTTTTTTTTATCTGAAGGTAGATCTAACAGGATTTGCTGATGGACTGGACTTTAATTGTGAAAAGAGGTGTCAAGGGTGACTGCAAGGTTTGTGGTATGAGCATCTGGAAGAAAGAAGTGATCATTAAGCAAGATAAATCAGACTCTGGTAGCAAGTTTGAGATAGGGAAGATCAGAAATTAAGGTTTAGAGTGTTCAGTTTGAGATGCCTTTTAATAGTTGAGATATCAAGAAAGCAGTTGGTTGTGAATCTAGGTAGGATTCTGTCATGGTGACTTAAGTTGAATAGCTTTAACATATTGGTGGTATTTAAAGCTATGAACCTAGAATACATCAAACAGGAGTGGCTGAAGAAAGAGAAGGGATCTGAGATCAGTTCTGTGGTGCTCTGACCATAAGAAGTCAAGTAGGTGAGGAGGAACCAGCAAAGGAGAAAAAGAAATTGCCATTGAGGAAGAAAGAATGCCACAGAGTAAAGAAATATATACCAAGTGGAAAAAAAAACTGTTTCAAGGACTCCTTTGATATATTGGGTTAATGGCTGCTGAAAAATAAAAAAAGATGATTACTGAGAATTGACTATTGAATTTAGCAAGATGAACTCAACAACAACAATTCTAGTGGAATGGTGGGGAGAAAAGCATGACTATAGTGTGTTAAGGGAGAAATTTTGAGTAAACACAGACAATTCTTTAGAGAAGTTTTGTAGTAAAGGGAAGGAGAGACCTGGAAAGAGAAATGGAAACAAGATTTTTTTTTACTGTTGAAGAAATAGTCGCATGTTTCTATGCTGATAGAAAAGGATCTTGTAGGGAAGGAAACATTGGTGATGTATGAGAGAGAAGGTAGAATTGTTAGTGCAGTTAAATAAGGATGACATCTACTGCACACGTGGAGGTGTTGGTCTTGGCTAGGAGATCAGTTCATCCATGATATTAGGAGAAAATGCAGGGCATAAGAGAATGAAGACTGACATAACATCTTATCCTACTTTCAGGACCACTGTAATTTGTTTAATCAATCTAGTGACTGGCATCAGGCTTTTACTTTCAGGAGCTATGCATTGGAAATCCTTTCATTGCATATTATGTGAATCTTAGTGCATGGTTTACAGGATAAATTCCTAGAAGTTGTATTGCTAAGTAAAAGGGAAATCATGTTTACAATTCTAATATGTGTTGCCAAATTCCCTTTCAAGAAGACTGTTCCAGTCCACATGTTATCAGCAGTGGTGAGAGGGCCATTTCCCTATCACCTTACCAACAGTGAATTTCACCAATCTCTTTAATCTTGGTCAATTTTCTAGGAGAAAATCAGTATTTATTTTAATTTTATGGAACCGAGAGAATTCTCTTTTTTTCCCCATTTCTGGTTGATTTTTTTTGTAGGTTGTATGATGGGGTCACATTTCATTATTTTTCCACATGAGTACCCTGTTATTACAGCACCATTTGTTACATTTTTGTTTGTTTTTTGTCTGTTTTGCTTGCTTGTTTGCTTTTTGGGACATGCATGAACCAGGCATCAAACCCAAGTCTCCCGCATGGCAGGCAAGAATTTTACCACTGAACTACCCTTGCTCCCCCAATCTGGTTGATTTTTTATTAGAGAAGCTGTAAGTTTACCAAACAATCATGCATAAAATACAGGTCCCATTTACCTCCTATTATTAACATCTTGCTCTGTCAATTTTTAAAAACATCTTTATTGAGATATAATCCACATACCGTACAAACACCCACTGAAAGTGTAGAACTAAATTCTTTCAAAGGTTCACATGTACTGTAGTATGTATCGGAACTTCATTCCTTTTTATTGCCAAATACTTTTCCATTATGTGGATATACTACAGTTTGTTTATCTGTTCATCACCTGGCTTGTTTCTACTTTTTGACTATTGTGAATAACGCTGCTATGAACATTTACATACAAATTTTTCATAGACATGTTTGTATTTCTATTGGGTATATGCCTAAGAGGAGAATTGCTGGATTATACAACTCTGACATTTTGAGGAACTACAAAGCTATTTTTCAAAGTGCTTGCACCTTTTTACATTCCCACCAATAATGTATTATTACCAGCTTCCAATAAACTTTCATGTGATTATTGGCCATTTGTACATTTTCAGAGAGATGTCTATTCAAGTCCTTTGCTTGGAGTTAAATGACTTTTTTATTGAGCTGTAAGAGTTCTAAATATATTAAAGATACCAGCCCCTTATAAGGTATGTGGTTTACAAATATTTTCTCCTGTTCTGGGAGTTGTGTTTTCATTTTGTTTATGGTATCAAAGTTTTAAATTTTGATGTAGTCTAAGTTACCCAATTTTCTTTTTCTCCCCTTTACTTTCTTCCCACTCCTCCTCTCCTCCCTCTTTCCCTCCTTCCCTTCTCCCCTCCTCCCTCCCTTTCATCTTTCCTTCCTTCCTTCCTTCCTCCCTCCCTCCCTCCTTTCCTTCCTTCCTCCCTCCCTCCCTCCTTCTCTTCTTTCCTTCCTTCCTTCCTTCCTTCCTTCCTTCCTTCCTTCCTTCCTTCCTTCCTTCCTTCCTTCCTTCCTTCCTTCCTCCCTCCCTCCCTTCTTTCTTTCCTTCCTTCCTTCCTTCCTCCCTCCCCCCTCCCTCCCTCCCTCTCTCCCTTCTTTCCTTCCTCCCTCCCTCCCTCCCTCCCTCCCTCCCTTCCTTCTTTCCTTCCTTCCTTCCTTCTTTCCTTCCTTCCTCCCTCCCTCCCTCCCTCCCTCCCTTCCTTCCTTCCACCATTCCAACATTTATTACTGGCCATTTTTATTTGCCCTAACAATTTCTTTTCCATAACTTTCTCCCTGAGCTAGATAAATTTTTCTTTCAAAGGAACATTGAAAAGGAACAATGAACTCTTTTCATTGTAAATGAGGGAAATCCAATTAAACTAGCTGAAAGTGGAGATTTATAGACACATGTATTTCGAATATATAGGGGATGTTTACATATAAGCAGAACCAGTGGCTTAAATAGTGTAGTAAGAGTTCTGTATCCCTTAGCTCTGCTTGTTTGTGCTTGGCTTCTCTCCATGTGATAGTAAGATGACCACAAATAACCCCAGGAAACTCTGAGCATAGCAACCCCATCAGAAAGAGGGTTTCTCTTCTCTGGCATCCATTTATTAAACATCTTGAAAACATGGATTTGCTCAACTTGGATCAAGTCATCACATCCCTTACTGTGGTCAGTGATTTAGTTTCCTGAGGTACCAAGAAGAGAAAACAACTTAAAAAATAGCTTTATTAAGATGTAATTCATATACCATAAAATTCACCCTTTTTAGGTATACAACTCAGTCATTTTTGGAAGTTTCACAGAATTGTGCAACTATCATGATTATCTAATTTTAGAACATTTTAACCACCTCAGAAATAAACCATTAGCAGTTACCTCCATATCCCTACCTTGAGCTCCTAGCAACCACGAATCTATTTTTCTGTCTCTATGGGTTTGCCTACCAAGGGAATTACATATAAATAGCATCACAGCCTTTGTGACTAGTTTCTTTCATGTAGCAAAATGTTTTCAAGGCTCATCCATGACAGCATATGTTAGTACTTCATTTCCTTTTAAAAAATTTTTTTATTTTGAAATAATTTCAAACTTACAGGAAAGTTGTAAATATAATGCAAAAACAATACAGAGGACTCCAATATAACCCTAAGCCAAATACCTGGATTTACCGATTTTAACATTTATATTTGTTATATCATTCTCTTTACCTATCTACCTATGCACCTACATACATACCTACCTTTATTTATCATCTCTAACACCTATCATCTATGTGCATTTTCTGAATATTTGAAAGTATAATGTACACGTTGTGCTTCTTTAACACAATACTTCCTTGCATATTTCCTAAGAACAAGGCTATTCACTTATGTCACTATAGTAAATACAGGTATCAAGTTCAAGAAACTTAATATTGACATAAAGCATACAGTCTGTACTTCATTTCTTGTCATTTGTCCCAATAATGTGAGTTCTAGTTTGCTACCTGCTAGAATGTGATATACCAGAAACATAATGGCTTTTAAAAAGGGGAATTTATTTATTTGCAAGTTTACAGCTCTAAGGCCATGAAAATGTGCAAATTAAGGCACCAACCAAAGGTTATCTTCACTCAAGAAAGGCTGATGAAGTTCAGGGTTTCTGTCTCAGCTGGAAAGACACATGGCAACATTTGCTAGCTTTCTCTCCTGGCTTCTTGTTTCATGAAGCTCCTCCAGGGGCATTTTCATCTCCAAAGTTCTCTGACTGCATGGGCTCCGGTTGCTCTTTCCAAAATGGTTCCCTCTTAAAGGGCTCCAGTAAGCAACCCCACCTTGAATGGGTGGAGACCCATCTCCATGGAAACCATTTAATCAAAAGTTGCCACCCACAATTGGGTGGGTCACCTCTCCATGGGAACAATCAAAAAGCTCTCACCTAGAAATATTGAATGAGGATTAAAGGACATGGCTTTTCTGGGGTCACAACAGTTTCAAGTGGTACAATGTCCTCTTGGACATTTCTGCCTCCATTATTAGATCTAGTCCAGGATCATGTATTGCATTTAGTCGTTATTATCTCCTTAGTTTTTCTCTTTTCAAAAAATTCTGATCACATATATAAGCATGAAATTTCCCATCTCAGCCACTCCAAAGCTTACAATTCAGTGGGCTGCATCACATTCACAGTGTTGTGCTCCTCTCATCGCCATCCATTAACCAAGAAGTGGGATTGTGATATCATACGGCAATTCTGTATTCAACTTTCTGAAGAACCACTGATTTCCTCAGTGGTTGCACCATTGTACTTGCAACTAGAAATGTAAAAATGCCCCTGTTTCTCTGCATCCTCATTAACACTTCTGTTTTCTCTTATGATTTTTTAAAACCAGGGTCTGTGGTAATGAACCCCCTCTCATTCCTGATTTTATTTGTATCCTCTCTCTTTTTTTCTTTGCCAGTCTTGCTATTGATTTTTCTCAAAGAACCATCAGTTTTATTGATTTTTCTCAAAGAACCAACTTTTGGTTTTATTGATTCTTTCTATTGTTCTTTTGCTCTCCCATTTATTTAGCTCTGCTTTAATCTTTATTATATCTCTTCTTCTGTTTGTTTTGGGGTTAGTTTGCTGTTCTTTCTCAAGTTCCTTTAGGTGAGCAATTAAGTCTTTGATTTTGCTTTTTCTTCTTCTTTTTAAATATAGGCATTTAGGGCAATGAATTTCCCTCTCAGCACAGCCTTTGTCACACCCTATAAGTTCTGATATGTTGTATTCTCATTTCCATTCGTCCCCAGATAGCTATTGATTTCTCTAGCAATTTCTTCTTTGATCCACTCATTATTTAAGAGAGTGTTATTTAATCTCCATATATTTGTGAAAGTTCTCATTCTTGGTGGTTATTGATTTTCTACTTCATTCCGTGCGATCAGAGAAAGTTCTTTGAATAATTTCAGTGTTTTTAAATTTATAAAGACCTGTTCTGTGCCCTGGCATATGATTTATCCTGGAGGATGTTCCATGAGCACTAGAGAAGAATGTATATCCTGGTGTTTTGGGGTGTAACGACCTATATATGTCTGTTAGGTCTAATTCACTTATCAAATTAAGTTCTCTATTTACTTCTTGATCCTCCTTCTGGTTTTTCTATCTATAGAGGAGAGTGAAGAGACTGGTGAACTGAAGTCTGTATTATTGTTGAAATGTCCATCACCCCCCTCAGTTTTGTGAATGTCTGTCTCTTGTGCTTTGGAGCTCCTTGATTGGGAGCATAAACATTTATGATTGTTATTTCTTCTTGGCTAATTGCCCCCTTTACTAATATATAGTGTCTTACTTTGTCTCTTATGAGACACCCCCAAACACCAGGATATACATTTAAAGACTTTACATTTAAAGTCTTTTTTGTCTGATATTAGTATAGTTATTCCTTCTTTCTTTTGGTTACAGCTTGCATGGAACATCTTTTTTCCATCCTTTCACTTTCAATCTGTTTGTATCTTCTGTCTAACATGAGTCTCTTGTAAGCAGCGTATGGCTGGATTATATTCCTTAATCCATTCTGCCAATCTGTATCTTTTAATTTGTAGGTTTAGCTTGTTAACATTCAAAGTTATTACTGTAAAGGCATTTCTTAAGTCCACCATCTTATTCTTATGCGTGGGTGGGGTGGGGTAGGGGTAGACACTTGTGCAGGGTGGAGGCTATGTGACACAGATGCACATGAGAGCACCTGCCAGGTGTGGAGAAGGGCACTTGCACAGTGGGGTGGGTTCAGGGTGTGTATGTGTATGGGGCAGGGGAGTTGGGGTGCAGGTGTCAAGAGGCGAGTGTATGACCATGTGGGTGCCCAGCAGGGAGGATGCGGTTGTGCCCATCCATGGGTCTGGGGAACAGGGCCCTGGTGTGCAGAGCTAAGAGGGGCGGGGTGGAGTTACGCGACTGTATGGGCTGAGTGCGGGTGTGGCTCAGGTATGAAGGTGAGTGCCTGCAGAGTGGATGTGCAGGTGACTGCCTGCAGGGGTTAGGGAGGGAAAGGTGGGGTCAAGGAGCAGGACGCTGGTAGGAGGGTCTCTGAAGGGGCAGGGGAAGACTGTGTGCTTGTGCAGAAGAGGTGGGTTGGACTGCGACAGGCTTGTGTGCATGCGTGGGGCAAGGGTGTGGGGCGGTGATGCACCAGTTAGGGGCTAGGTTGGGGGTGGTTGGAGCATGGTGTGGGGGGCAGGTGACAGGGTTCAGGTACATGGGGTGTAGTAGGAGTTGTGGGTTGTGGGACAAGGCAGCATGTGTGAAAGTAGCGTTTTCAAGGAACACAGCTTGGCTTACTTCCTTGTCCCTGTCTCACCATCTGTGTGCTCCTGCGGGCTCTGGGCCTCCACCTGGAAAGGGCAGTGTTAGGCTGTTTGCACTAGCGTGACAATGTCTGGTTCTTTGTAACATCTCAATTCTGCCTTTTCAACCAGGGCCTCCCTACATGGTGTAGAAGAGCCTTCCATGTCTCACTTATACGCTGGAATTGCCATCCCAAACACATTCCCATCCCTTCTCTAGCTGTTCCTTGGAGCAGGGGTGAACTTGACCTATCCTATTCTGCCATCTTCCTGGAGCTAATTTTTTTTTAATAATAGCAATTCTGGTGGGTGTGAAGTGATATCTCATAGTAGTTTTAATATGCATTTCCCTGATGACCAGTGATACTGAGCATCATTTCATGTGCTTTTTGACCATTTGTATATCTTCTTTAGATAAATGTTTATTCAAGTCCTTTGCTTAATTTTCAATTGGGTATTTATCTTTTCGTTGTTGACTTGTAGCAGTTCTTTATATATTCTGGATATTAAGCCCTTATCAGGTTAACCTGCTTAACATTTTCTCACATTCTGTAAGTTGTTGTTTCACTTTCTTGATAATGTCTTTGAATGTATAACATTTTTAATTTTGATGAACTTCATTTTATCTCTTTTTCCTTTGTGTTTCAGGCTTTTGGTGCTGCATTTAAGAACTCACTAATAAATCCAGGGTTATGAAGATTCCTCTTATGTTTTCCCTTAAGAGTTGTTTGGTTATCACTTATGTTTAGGTCTTTGATCCATCTAGAGTTAAATTTTGTATATGCTGTGAGGTAGGAATCAAACTTCATTGTTTTGCAAATAAATATTCAGTTTTCTGACATCACTTGTTGAAGATTCGACCATTATTTCCCCCAATTAATGTACTTGACACCTTGTCGGAAATCAGTTGGCTGTAGATGTGAGTTTATTTTGGAACTCTTAATTCTTTTCCACTGGTCTAAATGCTTATTTTTATGTACATGAAGATTTCATTACTGTAGCTTTGTAGCAAGTTTTGAAATTGGGAAGTGTGAGACCTCCAAATTTGATCTTTTTTTGAAACTTGATTTGGCTATTTGGGCCCCTTATGGCTCCCTGTGAATTTGAGCATTGTTTTTCTTTCCATTTTTGCAGAAACAGCTGCTGAGATTTTGATAAGTATTGTGTTGAATCTGTCGATATCTTTGCGTAGTATTTTCATCCTAATAATATCAAGTCTACCTGTCCATGAACATGAATTACCTTGCCATTTATTTAGATCTTCTTTTATTACATTCAGCAATGTTTTGTGATTTTCAGTGTGCAAGTCCTTTACCTTCTTGATTAAATTTATTCCTAGATATTCTTTTATGGACTACTGTGAATGAGTTTGTTTTTAAATTTCCTATTTTAGATTTTTTTTTGTTGTACAGATGAACCATTCATTTTTAAATTTTATTTTTATTGATAAATCTTAACATGCAAACATTCCATACATGGTTGACAATCAGTGGCTCACAATATCATCACATAGTTGCGCATTCATCACCATGATCATTTTTTAGAACATTGCATTTCTCCAGAAAAAGAAAAAAACTCATACAAACCATACCTCTTATTTCTCCCTCTCTTTGACACTAATATTCCCTTACCTCTTCCTCTCTTTGACTGGTAGTATTTCCATCTATCCAGTTTATTGTAACCTTTGTCCCCCCTATTGTTTGTTCATTCTCCATCCATATTTTTTATTCATCTGTCCATACCCTATATAAAAGGAGCATCAGACACAAGGTTTTCACAATTATACAGTCACATTGTAAAAGCCACATCATTATACAATTATTTTCAAGAATCAAGGCTACTGGAACACAACTCAATAGTTTCAGCTACTTCCCTCTAGTCACTCTAACACACTATAATTCCAAAAGGGATAGTTATATAATATGTGAGAATAACCTCCAGGAGAACCTCTCAATTCTATTTAAAATCTCTTAGCCGTTGATACTTTTATTTTATCTAATGTCTCTCTTCCTCTTTTTGGTCAAGAAGGCTCTCTTAATCCCTTCATTCCAGATCTTGGCTCATCCCAGGATTTCTGCCTCACATTGACAGGGAGATTTACACTCCTGGGGGTCATATACCATGGGGTACATGGTGGGGTGGGGGGTGAGCTCACCTGCCAAGTCAGCTTAGAGAAAGAGACGCCACATCTGAGCAACAAAAAGAGTTCTCTGGGGGTGACTCTTTGGCCTTTGTATGAATAAGTCCCACAGAGGCAAGCCTTAAGATCAAGGGCATGGCCTATTGACTTGGTTGTCTCCTCTGTTTGTGAGAATATCAGAAATTCTCCAAATGGGGAAGCTGAACACTCCCTCCTTCCTCCCCAAAGCCCCAAGGGGATCTTGCAAATACTTCTTTATTTACTGCCCAAATTACTCTGGGATATATTAGGGCATCTTACTAGCCTGGACACACCAACAAAGTCTCATGCCCTTTTCAAGATTCCATGTACTTATGGTGTTCAACTGAACTGATCATACAAGTTAAAGTGGATAATGTGCTACCCCAAATATAAATTTTGCACCAAATAAACATCTCTCTCTTTGGTCTTGGACAGAAGTTGAAGTTTTAAAATATAGGCAATATCATCCTTCACCGTGTATTCTTATTTACCTTAGTCCTATCCTGATCAGCTTTATTTGTATCTCTACTCAGAGTCAGATCTCTTTTTCAACTTTTTTTTAACCGTTCCTATATGGGGTACTTCTGACTTTCATAGCTTTAGAGTTCTAAATCTGAGTCTCAGGTGTCACATCAATACCCGAAGTTTCTGGAAATGACCAGGTTATAAACAAACAGCTCAGTATCTCAGAATTTAGAAATAATAGTTACGACTCGTGAATATATGTGACTGCTATAAGAATTACAATCTTGGACACTTTACAATAGGCCCCAACCTGATAACCCATTCTTTCTACTTCAGTTCATCAAGTTTTTATATCATAGTTAGTCCATATGAGTGAGGCATGATAATATTTGTCTCTATCTTTCCTTCTGGTTTCATACATGCCCCCAATTTTTCTCCCTCTATCATACTCATATTCAGCTTCATTCAGTACTTGTATTATTATCCTACAATCAGGTAGTATTGTGCTATCCACTTCTGAATTTTTACAATCAGTCCTGTTGCACAATCTGTATTCTTTCAACACCAATTGCCCAATCTCTACCCAATTTTTATGTCCTCATAACCTAGAAGCACAATTGATTTTTGAATGTTGATCTTGTAGCCTACAATTTTGCTGAATTTTGTTACCATTCTAGTAGGTTTCTTGTGAATTCTTTGGGGTTTAATTGTGTAAGGAAAAATTGTGACCAGGGTTGCATATTGAGTACAAAGAGTTCACAAAAAATGAAATGAAAATATAAAAATGAAAAGAAAAAGGAAAGATCTCAAGTCAGTAACCTATCCCAAAACTTATAGGAACTAGGAAAAGTAAAACAAACTAAACTCAAAGTGAGCAGAAGAATGGAATAAGAAATATTAGAATGAAAATAAATGAAATAGAGACTAGAAAAACAATAGAAATAATCAATAAACCCAAAGTTGGTTCCTTGGAAAAAATTGATAAAATTGACAACCTGTAGCTACACTGACAAAAAGAGACATGAGACAAATAATATAAATCAGAAATGAATAGGGAGACATTAGTACTGGTCCTACAGAAATAAATAGCATTATAAGATGGATGTTATGAACAACTAATATTTGTTTTATTTTCTCCTTTCCAATTTGGGTGCCTTTTATTTCTTTTTCTTGTCTAATTGTTCTGGTAAGGCCTTCCAATGAAATGTTGAATAGCAATGGGGAAAGCAGGCATCCTTGCCTTGCTTCTGACTTTAGTGGGGAAGGCTTTCAGTCTCTCACCATTGAATATAATGTTAGCTATGGGTTTTTCATATATGCCTTTTATCATGTTGAGGAAATTGCCTTCTATTCCTATTTTTTCTCACTGCTTTTATCATGAAAGGGTGTTGGGTTTTGTCAGATGCCTTCTCTGTGTCAACTGAGATGATTATGTGATTTTTTTTTTTACTTCATTCTGTTAATGTTGTGTACTATATTGATTGATTTCCTTCTGTTGAACTACCCATACATTCTTGGGATAAATACCACTTGAGCATGGCATATAATCTTTTAAATTTGCTATTAAATTCAGTTTTCTGGTATTTTGTTGAGAATTTTTGCATCTGTATTTATGAGAGAATATTGTCTTGTAATTTTCTTTTCTTGGGATTCCTCTTTGATTTTGATGTTAGGATATTACTGGCCTCATAGAATGAGTTAGGAAGTATTCCCTCTTGTTAAATTTTTGGAAGAATTTGGGAAAGATTAGTGTTAATTCTTCTTTGAGTGTTTGGTGAAATTCACCAGTGGAGCCATCTGTTCCTCTATTTTTCCTTTGGGAAAGTTTTTTGATTATGGATCCAATCTTTTACTTTTTATTGATCTGGTGAAATCCTCTATTTCTCCTTGAGTCAGTTTAGGTAATTTGTGTGTTTCTGGGAATTTGTCCATTTCATCTAGTTTGTTTAGTGTTTGTTGATGTGCACTTGTTCATAATATCCTCTTATAGTCCTTTTTATTTCTGTAAGACCAGTACTAATGTCTCCCTATTCATTTCTGATTTGTATTATTTGCTTCATGTCTTTTTTTTGTTAGTGTAGCTACAAGTTTGCCAATTGTATTGATCTTTTCAAAGAATCAACTTTTGATTTCTTTCTTTAGTTTTTCTAGTCTTTGTTTCATTTACCTTCATTCTAATATTTATTATTCATCCTTCTGGTCACCTAAGTTTAGTTTGCTCTTCTTTTCCTAGTTCCTCTAAGTTTGAGGATACGTTACTGATTTGAGATCTTTCTTCTTTCTTTTTCCCTTTTATTTATTTTCATTTATTTATTTTTGTGAAATCTTGTGTACTCAGTATGCAGGCCTAAACACCGGCTACCTATGACTCATCCAAACTTCTGTGCTGTTTTGAAGCGGTCTCAATCCTAGCTTCATTTCTTCACTAAAATGTCAGAATATACCTCCTGAAGACAAGGCCCCTTTAAAACATGGCCTCAAACTTGCTACATCTAAAAAAATTGGCAGTTTGTTAATATCATTTAATATCTAATAAATGTTCAAATTTCCACTTGTCTTTATTTTTCTAATAAATTCACAAACACTCCTCCTTACCTCATTTCCCCAACTCTGCCCTCCCCAAATAACCTCTAATCTGCTTTATATCTCTGTGAATTTGGTATTTCTAATTATATATTATATGTGATATTATACAAGTTTTATCCTTATGTGTCTTGCCTATTTCACTGAGCATGATGTTTTCAAGGTTCTTCCATGTTACAGTGTGTCTCATAACTTCATCTTTTCTTATGGCCTAATAATATTCCATTGTGTATACATGGCAAATTTTGTTTATTCATGCATTCATTGTTGGATGCTTAGGTTTCTTCCATGTTTGGACTATTGTGAAAAATGCTGTTGTAAACACTGGTATACAAATATCTGTTTGAGACCCTGCTTTCACTTTCTTTGGGTATATGTCTAGAAGAGGATTGCTTGTCATTGTGAAGATACCTCCCATAACAGATATAATCAGCCATGGATGCACTAATTGAGCTGATAATTTAAGTCCACAAAATGCCCTCACAGCAGCAGATAGGCCAGTGCTTGCTTGAACAGACAACTGGGCACCATCACCCGGCCAAGTGGACACATGAACATAACCATCACAGTCTACCCCTTGTCAACTTGGCAACTGTACACATCACCTTAAACCATGCTTAATATCTAAATGAAAAATAATAGGTCCAGGAAGATGGTGGAATCAGATAGGTCGAGTTCACCCCTGCTCCAAGGAACAACTAGAGAAGTGACAAAAAATGACTGGATCAGTGATTGCAGAGTGTAAGTGACCTGAGAAGGCTTTCTACACCACATAGGGAGGCCCTAGTTGCAAAAGCTGAGGAATTGAGATGCAAGAAACTGAAGACTGTCCAGCTAGTGCAAACAGCATAATGTGCCCTTTTCCAAAAGAGGATTGGAGCTCTCAGGAGTACATGGACAGGGAGATGGGGACTAGGAAGTAAGCCAAGTCATGTTCCTTGAACACACTGTGCCAGTTTGAAAGGATGTGTGTACCCTAGAAAAGCCGTGTCAATTCTAATCCATTTTGTAAAGGCAGCCATTTCTTCTAATCCCTATTTAGTACTGTATGTTTGAAACTGTAATTAGATGATCTCCCTGGAGATGTGACTCAATCAAGAGTGGTTGTTAAACTGGATTAGGTGGAGTCGTGTCTTCACCCATTTGGGTGAGTCTTGATTACTTTACTCAAATCCTATAAAAAGAGGAGACATTTTGGAGAAAGGAAGAGATTCAGAGAGAGCAGAGAAGAATGACATAGCCACGAGAAGCAGAGAGTCCACCAGCCAGTGATCTTTGGAAATGAAGAAGAAAACACCTCCCAGGGAGCTTCATGAAACAGGAACCAGGAAAGAACGCTAGTATATGACGCTGTGTTCACCATATACCTTTCCAGACAAGAGAGAAACCCTGACTGTGTTCACCATGTGCCTTCTAACTTGAAAGAGAAACCCTGAACTTCATTGGCCTTCTTGAATCAAGTTATCTTTCTCTGGATGGCTTAGATTGGACATTTCTATAGACTTGCTTTAATTGGGACATTTTCTTGGCCTTAGAACTGTAAACCTGCAACTTATTAAATTCCCCTTTTAAAAAGTCATTCCATTTCTGATATATTACATTCTAGCACCTAGCAAACTAGACCACACACCACATGCATTCAAGCCTCCCCCCCAACAACCTGTGACCCCACCATGTCCCACACACTTGAGCCCTGCTCTCTACCCACGATGACACCACACACACCCAAGCCCTGACCCCAGGCACTCCAAGCACCCCTGCCCTGACCCTCCCAACCCACACATCTCCACTCCAGGCCCCGTGCCCCACATACATGCCCATGCCAGTTCTGCCTTCACCCACCTCTCCCACACAAACACACACTCTCACCCCACCCCTCCCTAGACACATGCAACCATGCCTAGCCCCTTGTCCTCCCCCTCCCCCTCTCAGCCTCTTGTGGGTGCTTACCTGTGCATCCATGCCATACCCACCCCCAGCCCATGCAGTCGTGCAACCCTGCGTTGATGCCTCTGAGTTCTATGCACATGCACACCATTGTCCCACAACCCCAGACCCATGCACGTGCAAATCCACATCCTGCCTACACTGGCACCCATGCATCTGTGCCCCACATCCTTGGCTCCTGCACCTGGCCCCGCTCACCCACACAGCCCTGTCCCCTCAGCCCCACGTAAATGCTCACCTGCATATCTGGGCCACACCTGCCCCAGCCCATGCAGGCCTGCAACCCTGCAACCTCCCTGAGCTCTGTTTACATGTACACTAGAGCCCAGACTCCTGCTCGGTGCACACGTGCACTTCCATCCTGTTTCCCCCCTGCCCTGCACACATGCACATCCTTGTTCCACTCCCAGAACAAGTGCCCCATTCTCACACCCAGCAGATGCTTACGTGTGCATAAATGCCACCCAGCATCCACCTTGTGCACATGTACCAGGGCCCTGACCACCTCAACACATGTGCGCATAAGCCCTACAACACCCATAACCTGCAGTCCACCCCTACATATGTGTGCATCTGCATCCCTGTCTCCCTGGATCTCCTCCCTCTGTGCAAATGTGCACCCGCATCCACTCTCCCTGCACCTGAACTCTGCCCCATATGCCACACCCTTATAACCATGACCCCCACACTCCATAAACCCACTAACATCTTGCCCACACAATAGCCCCCATGCATCTGTACAGCTTCTCCTTCTGCCTCCTACCACACCTACCACTGTGCCCCCCACTCCATACCCTGCTTCTGCCCTCCAAGGCCCAACCTACACTCCACCCCCATGGCCCCTGCAACACCCCTCCCACACAACCCCAGCACCCACCCCACACTTCCCAGCACAAGCATATAACCCTGACACGTGCCTATACCTGTGCCACAGCCCATCACTCACCATTGTACCCCACCCATGTCTCACATCCTGCCGACTCCCATCCCACAAATACAGACCTTTAAACTACTGAAGAAACTCAACTTCCAAAGCAACCCATAAATGTAATTACATACCTCAAAGGCAACAGAAAATCACAAAGCATATAATGACACAGACAGATATAACAGCCTAATGACCAAATGAAAACACCAGAGGAGATACAGACTTTGAAACAACTAATCAAGATGTTTATAAAACTCTGCTAAAAAATCAATAGGTTGGCTAATGATATAAAGGAGATTAAGAAAACACTAGAAGAGCATAAAGAAGACTTTGAAAGAATAAATAGAAAAATAGCAGATATCACAGAGATCAAAGATGCTGTAGACCACATCAAAATTATATTAGACACACATAACAGCAGATTTGAAGAGGCAGAAGGAAGAATAAGTGAACTAAAGGTTAAGACAATTGATTTCAAACACACAAAGAACAAATGGTAAAAAAGATGGGAAAACTTGAATTGGATCTCAGGGAAATGATGGACAAAATGAAGCACATAAATATAGGAATCATTGGTGTTCCAGAAGGAGAAGAGTAAAGGGCTAGGAAGATTAGTTGAGGATATAATGGGGGAAAACTTGCCAAGCCTTATAAAATACATGAATATGCAGATCAAAGAATCCCCATGAACCCCAAATGGAATAAATCCAAAAACACCCACTCCAAGACACATATTAATCAGACTGTCAAATGTTGCACAGAAGCAGAAAATCCTGAAAGCAGCAAGAGAAAGATGATCATCTATATATAAGAGAAACCAGTAAAACTGAGTTCAAACTACTCAACAGGCATTATGGAGCAGTGGTATGATATATTTAAGATCCTGAAAGAGAAAGGCTTCCAGCCAAGAATTCTGTACCCGGTGAAACTGTCCTTCAAAAGTTGGGGAGAGATTAAAATTTTCACAGATAAACAAATGCTGAAAGAATTTGTCAACAAGAGACTGGTCCTACAAAAAATGCTAAAGGAAGTTCTGTTGGCTGAAAAAAAAAAAGACAGGAAATGAATGTCTGGAGGAGGGAAGAGAATTTAATACCAGTAAGGGTAACTTGAAGGATAAAAAGAAGAGGAGAGAAAAGAATATATAGCTCTGCCAAATAAAATTCAAATGTTAGCAGGCTAAACTTACCAATTAAAAGAAGACATTAGAAAAGCATAAAGAATGGATTAAGAAACATAATCCAGCTATATGCTGTTTACGAGAAACTCATCTTAGACCAAAGATACAAATAGATTGAAAGTGAAAGTATGGAAAAAGATGTTCCATGCAAGCTGTCACCAAGAGAAAGCAGGAGTAGCTACTAACATCAGACAAAATAGAATTTAAATGTGAAGATATAAGAGACAAAGAATGACACTGCATGTTAATAAGGGACAATTCACAAAAAAGAAATAATAATCATAAATGTTTATGCTCTCAATCAAGGAGCTCTAAAGTACATAAGGTAAAGATTGGCATAACTGAAGGGAGTGATAGACATTTCAACAATAATAGTAGGAGACTTTAATACATCAGTCTCCTCTATAAATAGAACAACAAGACAGAGAACCAACAAAGAAATACAGAACTTTAACAATTTGATAAGTGAATTAGACCTAACAGACATATATTGGTCATTACACCCCCCAAACACTAAGATTTACAGTCTTCTCTAGTGCTCATGGAATGTTCTCCAGGATAGATCATATGCTGAGGGCTCAAAACAGGTCTTTATAAATTTAAAAACATTGAAATTATTCAAAGCACTGTCTCTGATCACAGTGGAATGAAGCTGGAAATCAATAACCACTGAAGAACAAGAACTTCCACAAATAAATGGAGATTAAATAGCACAGTCTTAAACAACCAGTGGGTCAAAGAAGAAATTCCTAGAGAAATAGGTAACTATCTGGAGATTAATGAAAATGAGAATATGACATATCAGAACTTATGGGAGGTGGAAAAAGTAATGCTGAGAGAGAAATACATTGCCCTACATACCTATTGTATTAGGGTTCTCTAGAGAAACAGAACCAAAGATATATCTGTAAATATGAGATTTATAAAGGTGTCTCAGGCAACCAGGAAAATGAAAGAGTCTGAAATCCATTTGGCAGGCTGTGAAACTGACAGTTCTGATGAGTAGTCAGGATGAACTCCACAGGAGAGGCTCACTGGCTGAAGCAATGAAAAAGTGGCTCTTCTTTAAAAGTCTTCAACTGATTGGATTATTCTGCAGTGGGAGCTATGCCTTAGTTGATCACAGATGTAATTCCAAGCTTCTGGTTTATCAACCAGCCACAAAACATCCTAGCAGCAAAGGTCAGGCCAGTGCTTGCCTGAACCAAACAACTGGGCATCATCACTTGGCCAAGTCAACACCAGAACCTAATCATCACAGTCCAGCCCTTGTCAACTTGGCAGCTATACACATCACCTGGGAACATGCTTAATTTCCAAATAGAACACAATAGCAGATATATGTTTTGCCTAATAATGTACAACTGTTCTGCATACAACCGGAAATGCAGTACATCTCTCCAGAGTAGCGTACAAGTTCTTAGGTAGCAATCACTTTTAAACTTCACATCCTATAACTTGAATGCTATAAGATGAACAATGCAACTTGCATCATATAAGAGGAAAATAAGATATTTGCTTCTGTACAAAGGCAAACATACTCCTAACAAAACAGGGAGGAAGTATTCATGCAATCACAGCCCTCATTTCTGTAACTGGTCACACGGTCGTAGTTTGTATTTATCACAACCTTCTTCTACTGTCCATTCCATGTTCTTTTACCCTCAGCAAGCACTTCAGCTGGCCATGGTTCTTTTCCAGGTGGGGTAACCTAAACCTTCATTCCAGAAGTTATTGGGCCATTGATAGTCTCACCTGAAATGGATTGTTACAGTTTTCCATTGACTTTAATCACAGGGCATGTTATTACTAAGAGACTCCCTAGGGGATTCCAGGCCATCGATTATAAAATGGGCTAAAGATATGAATAGGCATTGTTCTGAAGAGTAAATAAAGATGGCAAAAATGCAAATAAAGAGCTACTCACTTTCATGAGTAATAAAGGAAATGCAGATCAAGACTACAGTGAGGCTCCTAGTCACATGTTTGGAACACCAGGAACCTCTGTCAGTATGGCCCAGAAAAATTACCCAAACAAGATCATCACTACACATCAAAGTTGCAGGTTTACCAACTTCACAGTGGATCAGTTGAAAATCCTCATTGACACTTTCACCCCAAAACTGTACCAAACAAAAATTTGCTTTAGAAATTAAAACTGAAGAGTCTAGAATCCGGATTTGGATTCAGAATCAAAGAGCTGGACACTCATTCCATAAAACAGAACCTGAGCAGGTCTTAAGATCAAGCCAAGCCCACAGGCAAAATGCCCTTGCAGAGATCTGAGTTAGAGGAGCCAAAAGGTGCTATACCTCCTATACCTCTTCCCAATTACACGCTCTCATCAAGGCATTCAAGAAAAACCCCGACCCTGGGATTGAGTCCAAGGTCGAATTGCTGAATAAATTGGGGTTTCAGAGTTAAGAGTCCAAATTTGGTTTCAAAACTGAAGATCTGGTTTCCATGTCCGGAGAACACGGCGAGATCTTAGGACAAATACAAGACAAGGCACAAGATCTTTGAGATGAGAGAGTTCAAGGTAAGATTGAGTGAATGGAGGATTGAATCCTCAGCTACACAAAACATCACTAGCCTCACTCACAAATGTTTTATTTCTCTTGAGCCAGGATGAGGGGGCATAAAAACAAGTTCAGTGTATGTGATATCAACGTCTTGAGCCCCAAATCTTTCTCAGTTTTCCTGGGAATGCACTCTTCCTCTGAGATTGCAAGTTGAGCATTCTGGGAATGGTAACAAGGCTTCCTGAGGCAGAGAAAAGTCCAAGAGGCACTCCACAGAGCTACTCACCCAGCCTGGATCTAGAGTTCAGCAGAGTTTGAGGACAGTGAAATAATACTAATACATATCATTTTTATTCATCACAGTAATAACTGATTCAGGCAAAATCATCAGTGGATATAAAACTCTCGAAGTGAATATTTTATGAAGAACAAGATGTGTATTGTCTCAAAGAGTCCACCCACAGATTACTTATAAATTGCAAAAGGAAAATTGGTAAATTTGTATTGGAGAAACCTGACAGACTCCACCTTAACCAAGTACTCAAAATTTGCTTTAGCAACAATAATTCAGAGGTCCTCCATATATGAAGCATCTAAGAAAGACACAACATCCCTTCTGTGGTATTACTGCCAAAGGTGTGCATGCTGAATTTAATCATAAGTAAACAGCAGACAAACACAACTGTGTGACATTCTACAAGGTAACAGACCTATACTTTTCAACAATGGATTGAATAATTGCAATAAAGATGGAGCGATAGTATGCAAACTCAGGAAGACTCCTGAAGGGTTATCTTCTTTATGTAGAATGTGCTACCATTTATGTGGGTAATGGACATGTATTCAGAGACCTGTTTATGCCTACAATTTTTTCCAAAGATGTTCAAGAGACTGGTAACATTAGTTGTCTTTTGTCTTGTAAATGTAATTTTATTGAGATATATTCAAACACCATGCAATCCGTCCAAAGTATACAAGCAATGGTTCACATAATTGTGCATTTATCACCACAATTATTTTTTAAAACATAAGCATTACTTCAGAAAAAGAAATAAAAAAGAAAATCCCAATCATCCCATACCCCTCACCCTTCTTTCTTATTGACCACTAGTATTGCACTGTACCCAATTTTAAGACTTACAATAGGGGTAGGTTAGAGTATTAGTTAACAGAACAAAACAACCAGAAATAGATCCATGCAAACATGGGCAACTGACTTTTCTTTTCTCGATATAGTTATATAATCATTATCAAAGATCAGGGCTACTGGATTACAGTTCAACAACTACCAGCATTTCCTTCTGGCTATTCTAAAATACTAGACACTAAAAAGAAATATCATATAATGAGGCTGTAGTCACAGTCATTTGTTAAATCCTAATTTCTCAGTTATACTTCCTTCCTCTCACACTAATTACCTCTTGAGAAGAGACATGGAAAACTGAAGATAAAACTGTTCACTTTAATCTTTTTTTTAAATGCTATCTGTTGTAGTACAAAATATGCGACTCAAAATTTCTCATTGTAACCACTTTCAAGTGTACAATTCAGTGGCATTAATTCTATTTATAATGTTGTGCTACCATCACTAACATCTATACCTCAACTTCTTCATCATCTCAAACAGAAACTCTGTACCCATTAGACAATAACTCCTACTTTGCCACACTCACTACCCCCTCCTCAACACCATGGTTGCTGGTAAACTGCAATCTGTCTGTCTCTATGAAGTCTGCTGTATTTCATATAAATGAGATCTTAAAGTCATACAATATTTGTCTTTTTGTGGCTGGGTTATTTCACTCAGCATGACAGCTTCAAGATTCATCCATTTTGCGACATGAATCAGAACCCCATTCCTTTTTAAGGTTGAATAATATTCCATTGTGTGTACCAACAACATTTTGCTTATCCAAT
This sequence comes from Tamandua tetradactyla, assembly GCF_023851605.1. Classification (NCBI taxonomy): domain Eukaryota; kingdom Metazoa; phylum Chordata; class Mammalia; order Pilosa; family Myrmecophagidae; genus Tamandua; species Tamandua tetradactyla. The sequence goes on from NC_135350.1 coordinate 12,180,456, forward strand.
CATCTGTTGATGGACACTTGGGTTGTATCCACCTTTTGGCTATTGTGAATAATGTTGCTGCAGTTATGGGTGTACAAAAAAAGACTACAATGAGTTATCACCTCATACCTATAAGAATGGCTGTTTTAAACAAACAAGAAACAAGAAATGTTAGAGAGGATGTGGGGAAATTGGGGCACTCATGCAGTGCTTGTGGTACAACCACTGTGGAAGACAGTCTGATGGTTCCTCAGAAAACTAAATATTGAGTTGTCTATGACCTGGCAATACCACTACTTGGTACATACCCAGAAGGGCTGAAAGCAGTGACAAAAACAGACATTTGCACACTGATGTTGAATAGCAACAGTATTCACAATCACCAAAAGATGGAAATAATCCAAAGCCCATCAATAGATGAGTGGATTAATAAAGTGTTGTATATACATATGAAAGAATATTATGCAGCAGTAAGAAAAGTGACACCCCGAAGCACATGACAAGATGGATAAGCCTTGAGGACATAATGCTGAGTGAAATAAGCCAGACACAAAAGAATAGATGTTGTATGATTCTGCTTTTATGGCCACAGTAAAGGTAAAGTCAGAGGTTTCTAATACAGAATATAGGGGGCCAGATGATTCTGCTTTTATGGCCACAGTAAAGGTAAAGTCAGAGGTTTCTAATACAGAATATAGGGGGCCAGAAATACACAGAAGCTAGAGATGGGTGAATGGTTAGCTAAGAGGCTGAATTTAAATGTAAGGGAATAGAAAGAAGTGAAGGCAGTTCAGTGATGGATCTATAAGTAATATTGCCATATTCAAGGTGAACATGTTGTCAAAGGTTGTATAGACTCATTTGTCCCACTGATTAGCACTACAAATATGAATGAGTTCTTTCTTGAACTATTTCAAAGGCATGGATCTTGCGCAGAGTGTATAATTTGAGGGTATGGGGGAAAACTGCTATTGCAGGCTATGGGCTATGTGTAACAGGAAAACATCAAGAATATCCCAGCAATGATGGAGGGAGGGACTAGAGTTAAGGGAAGGTTTGGATTTTCTATTTGGTGAGGATGTGTTTATCAGAAATTTTACTCTTGGGAACAATGAAATTGTCTTATATTGAGAGTATTGATGGACTGTTGACTTTGGACATTTTATATCATGCCCAATAGATGAAGGTGGCTGAAGGATACACTGACTGAGAAGTAGAGTGGTAAACGTTGGTGTATACATATAATCAAATATTGAGTTGCCATAGAAAGGAATGAAGTTGTGAGGCATGCAACATTGTGAATAAAATTGTGGGACATTTTGTGAGGCAAAATAAGCCAGAAACAAAAAAAGCAAACATTGTGTGGTTTCATTTAGAAAATACTTATAAGAAAATTGAGGCCTAGATTGTACATTCTTGTAGCAGTCACATTTAGTCTGGAGCAGTAATTGCTCTTTCTAGATTTTGAGAGGTGTGCTGTATATGTATAATCTGGTATTTAAAGATGAGAACAAGGCTGATCAGGTCAAGATTAAGGTAATTCAGAATACAGGTGCAAGGGAGACATTGTCCATATTTTAGAACCTCATACACTCTATGAGACCAAAAAAGAAAGGTTTATTTGGTACAGAACCTAAATTTTCTGTAGCACATAATCTAACTCAACTGGATAGATCATTTAAACAACCCAAACACAGGAAGCCCAAATGCAGATGAGGGCCTGTAATCCTGTATAGCTTAATGTAATGCCTGGATACGTCCCAGAGTACATTAAACAGATAATCAAAAAAGTATCAGCAAAGTCCCTTGAGGGATGGGAGAAAAAAATATCAAACTATTAAACTTTATCAGTGGGGAAAGTCCTGATACTGTGTCAAACAGGGACACCCAAGTCAATAGGCCAAGCCCTTGATCTTGAAGCTTCCTTTTATGAAGATAATTTATGTAGCAGATAAGCTTAGCCTACCTATAGGTATGCCTAAGAGTTACTTCCAGAGGGTCACCTTTGTTGCTCAGATGTGGCCTCTTTCTCTCTAAGCCCAACTTTGCAAGTTAAATCATTACCCAGTCCTCTACATGGGACATGACATCCAGGGGTGAAAGTCTCCCTAGCAACATGGGATATGACTTCCAGAGATGAGCCTGGGCCTGGCACCATGGAGTGACAATGCCATCCTGACAAAAAAGGGGGAAAAGAACTGTAACAATTAAGGTATAAGTGATTGAGAGAGTTCTAATAGAGTCGAGAGGTTACTCTGGAGGTTACTCTTATGCAAGCTTCAATTAGACATTGCTTCCTATCATGGTTTGCCAAACCCCAAGCAGTGCCATTACTGCCAACCCTAAAGAAGACCTAAGACTTTATATGAGTTTCTTCAAAGGTTCCATGCACTGGGATTACTTTCCAGAACCCTACAACCTCCAGATGGTACCTAGGCCAGGTAAGTCCTGAAATGCAGAGAGGCCAGCCTCTCTGGAACATCAATGAGTTCCATCCCCCTATCCCATTTTATTGACATTCCCTTCCAACATTAAAAAGTTAGAATGGGAGTAGCCCAAATACCCCTAAAGAATGGGAGAAAGATCAAAGGAGATGGTGGAGTTATACAGAGAATATTTGGTTTAACAAATGAGTATGATTGCTGAATCATTATATTGATATTTCTTTTAGTCTCCAGTGTCTTGGAGCAGCTAGTAGTAAACACCTAAAATTGTGGAATTATAACCCACACCACACTCTTAAATATGTTCTACAACTGTTTCAGTGTGCTCTGAAATTTATTGCTTTTTTTGAACATATTTTTTTTCACAAAAATGAAAAAAAATCGACGGTGATGAATGCACAGCTAAATGATGATACTGTGAACCATTGATTGCACTCTCTGAATGATTACATGGTATGTGAATATATAATATATATCAATAAAGTTCATTAAAATTTTTAAAAATCAACACATCCCTCCAAAATATTAATGACATAATTTTTGCCTAACAGTACTCCACTGTCCTGCACACAACTGGGAATGCACTAACACTCCTCAGAATAGGGTGCAAGTCCTTGGGTAATATTTACTCTTAAACATGATATTCTATGGCTTAAATACTATTACATAAACAATACAACTTATGTCATATTAGGGGATAAGATAGAGAAGAAGACAAAGATATTTATTTTATGTTCATATACAAACATACTCATAACAAAACAAGGAAGAAATAGTCATACCATTACAGTCCTCGTTTCTGTAACTGGTCATGTGGTTGCAGTTCATATTTATCACTACCTTCTTCCATTTCCCATTCCATGTTCCCTTTACCATCAGCAAGCACTACAACTGGCCATAGTTCTTTGCCAAGTGGGGTCTATTGGTATCCTGCCTGAATTGGGTTATTCCAGTTTTCCATTGACTTTAATCACAGATCATGGTAGTACTAAGAGATGCCATAGGGGATGTCCTGTATTCCAGGAAAACTCTTTTTTACTTACATTGTGTAGTTGCAGTCCTATTTCCCTTTGGTAGTCAGAACCAGCCAATACAGTAATCCCCTTCTTTGCCTGTTGATTCAGATGCATGAGAAACCCAAAGTGACCAGGCAGCAGTCTTAATTTCCAGTTCAGTGGAATCATTGTTATGTCTCCTGGACACTTGCACTCTCCTGGATAGGAAAAATTATCTCTTCTCTCTTTTTCTCCCAAATCTCATACAAGTGCATATTATTAGCAGAACCTAGATTGCGTGGAAGCCTGGGAAGTGCTGTTTTTAGCAAGCATCCCAGCCCTGGCAATATAGGAGGACAGGGACATAGAGGGTGGCCTAATGATAATAGGCAGTATCTAGCACAACTTTAAATCAGACAGTCTAAACTTCCATTAGGTGATAAACATTTTACTTATGTATGTGGCAAATATTAATATTTAAGGTCTCTCTAATGGAGTATAAAGTCAAAGTATTGTCAGTTGCTGATATTAGTCAATGCCTTCCCACATTACCCTTGCCTTATCTGTCTTATCCTGTTCCTTTGTCCTCTTAGCTTAGTTTTTCTTGCCATTGTCTTCTAAATCCATCCCCAAATCTAAGAAAACTAGTACCTAAAACGATGCTTGTCATATAACAGACTCTTTATAAATATTTGTTACCTTATTGAATATTCTCTTCATCATCACATCTTTCTCCAAGCTTATTTTTGACTCTCTTTGTCCTTCAATTCTATAACCTCAGGCAGGGCTCTGCTTTAAGTCAGCAGCATTCTCCTCACTTATAGCTAAGGCTTGCACCATCTATTCACAGATTAAAGTTGGACAGTAGTTCTCAACCACGACATTTGGCTTTGTCTGGAGATATTTTTGGTTGGATGAGGTACTACTGGCTCTCTCTCTTTTTTTTTACATGGACAGGCACTGGGAATCGAACCCAGGTCCTCTGGCATGGCAGGCAAGCGTCCTTGCCTGATGAGCCACCGAGGCCCGCCCAAGCCACCGTGGCCTGCCCCTGGCTCTCTTAATAAAGTCAATAGAGACTGCTAAATATTCCACCATTTATAGGACAGCCTTCCACAGCAAAGTAGTATCAAGCCCATAATATCAGTAGTGTTGAGGCTGGGAAACTTGGGTTAGAATATAGAAGAAGTAAAAACAGGGGAAAAGAATTGAATGCCAAAGGAGGAAAGGAGCAAATATGAGATAGAGTAGGGATAGGCAGACTTTTTTCTGTAAAGGACCAGATGGTAAATATTTTAGACTTTATAGGCCATAAGATCTTTGTTGCAACTATTCAACATTGCTATTATAGCAGGAAGGCAGTCATAGACATTACATAAAATGAACGACTATGGCTGGATTCCAATTAAACTTTATTTAATTGGACATAGATTTGAATTTCATATAATTTTCATGTATCACAAAATATTATTTTCTTTTGATTTTTTTCAGTCATTTAAAATGTAAAAATTATTTTTAACTGCAAGCTTTATGTGCTGGTTTGAAACGATTATGTACCCTAGAAAAGCCATATTTTAATCCTGATCCATTTTGTGGAGGCAGCCATTTCTTTTAATCCCTAGTCAGTACTGTAGATTGGAAGCTTGATTAGATTATCCCACAGAGATGTGACACGCCCAAATGTGGGTATTAACCTTTAGAGGGAGATGTGACTATACCCATTCCAGGTGGGTCTGATTAGTTTACTGGACTCCTTTAAAAGAGAAAACATTTTGGAAAAAGCTCAGAGCCGTGAGAGCCACAGAACCCACACAACCAGAGACCTTTGGAGATGAGGAAGCAAAACACCCCTGGGGGAGCTTCATGAAACAAGAGGCCTGGAGAGAAAGCTAGCAGACGTTGCCACATTTGCCATGTGCCTTTCAGGTTGAGAGAGAAATGCTGAACATTATCAGCCTTCTTGAACCAAGTTTCCTTTTTCTGAATGCCGTAGATTGGACATTTTTATAGGCTTGCTTTACTTTGGACATTTGCATGGCTTTAGAACTGTAAACTTGCAACTTAATAAATTCCCCTTTTTAAAAGCCATTCTGCCTCTGGTATATTCCATCCTGGCAGCTAGCAAACTGGAACACCTTATAAAAACAAGTCAGTTACCAAATTTGGCTTGCAAGGAAATGTTTGCTAACTTTGAGATAGAAGAAGAAGGAGGAGAAAGAACAGGAAATATATAAATATTTATTATTTATATTTAATATTATTTTCTTGTTTATATTAGACAAAGTGGTTAGCTTCTGATGATGTAGCAGACAATCTCAAAATCTCAGTGATTTGCAAAAACAAAGTGTTATTATCACTCACAATACATGGGTATGTGTGCCGGCTAAATTCCTCTCTTGTTGTTTTCATTCTGGAATTCAGGCCGGTAGAGCAGCCTTTATCGTGAACATCGCCGAGTCTAATGGCACTAGGAAAATGGAGAACATGGCAAACCATGTGCTGGCTTTGCACATTTCTGCCTGAAATGGACAGACATTACTTTCTCTCATATTTCATTGGCCAAAGCAAGTCACATACCCATGCTGGCATAAAATGGGGTGAGAAAATACAATTCTCTTCCAAGGAGGATGCTGGGACTCTTTGTAACACTAGCATAGTTTAACACATTACATACCTTCAGGGCTTACAGCTGCTTAGATTAGGTCTGGTTATTCCTGAATTTAAGTTTTTTTATATTCTCCAAAGTAGTATTTTACATGGTGTTCTAGTTTGTTAGCTGCCAGAATGCAATATAGCAGAAGCAGAATGGCTTTTTATAAATATTTTTATAAAAGGGGAATTTAATAAATAGCAAGTTTATAGTTCTGACACCGAGAAAAATGTCCAAATTAAAACAAGTCTATAGAAATGTCCAACTTAAGGCATCCGGGGAAAGATACCTTGCTTTAAGAAGGCCTCAATGAAGTTCAGGGTTTCTCTCTCAAGTGAGAAGGCACATGGAGAACACAGTCAGGGAGTCTCTCTCATCTGGAAAGGCACATGGTGAACATGGCGTCATCTGCTAGCTTTCTCTCCTGGCTTCCCATTCCATGAAGCTCCCTGGGAGGCGTTTTCCTTCTTCATCTCCAAAGGTTGTTGGCTGGTGAACTCTCTGCCTCTCATGGCTGTGTCATTCTCTGCTCTCTCAGAATCTCTCTCATTCTCCAAAATGTTTTCTGTCTTATAAGATTCCAGTAAACTAATCAAAACTCACCCGAATGGGCGGAGATACGTCTCCCCAAATCCATCTTAAAAACCACTCTTGACTGAGTCACATCTCCAGGGAGATAATCTCATTATAGTTTCAAACATACAGTACTGAATAAGGGTTAGAAGAAACGGCTGCCTTTACAAAATGGGATTAGAATTAAAACATGGTTTTTCTAGGGTACATGCATCCTTTCAAACTGGCACAAGAGGTGACTGGGAGATAGTATAATAACAATAATAGCAACTAACAGTTATTGAATGATTATCTCCCAGGTCCTTTTCATGCACTTTTGTATTTAGTTTCCACAACAACCCATTGGACAGTTACTGTTATTATCACTTGAACAGCAGAGAGGTTAAGGGCACTCAACTAAGTAGCTGAAATTCAAACCCAGATTCCTCTGATTTCGAAGCTTATATTTCTACCATAACATAGTGGTAGACCACATAGTTTCTGGGGGTAAACTGCCTGTGGGTTCAGACACAGGTTAGTGCCAAAAAGTACTTTTATGGGCTTTGACAAACTTTGTAATTGTTCAAGCTCAAATTTCTATATCTGTAAAATGGGTATAATCACAGTACCCACTCCATGGGATTTTTGTAAAGATTAAATGTAAAAATTAATGTATGTGTAGTAATAGTGTTTCAAATAATGCTTGGCAAAAAAAAAGAGTTTGTTATGATTATCCAGTAACCATATTTTGGAAAGTTCCATTGGTAATTCCAATCTCCTCCCTGCTGCTTCCCCCCATCCCCCAATCACCTTCGAGAATTATTGTTAATAGAATTTTGCTCCTACCCTATTCTTAGACTAATATTTCACCAACCAGCTGTATACTTCTGTTTCTTACACTTTCCTTGCCTGTCAGTCTCCTGCTCATGGGTAGTTATTTGAACTCCTAGTTTATATTTGGGTGGGTGTGTAGCAGGGATCAAGGACACAGGAGTAGAGTCCGCCCGCAGGTCCCACCGCCGTGGCAGCTGGCTGAGCCGAGCCCGCGCGGAGCCGAAGCGGCCCCTCTGCAGGTGGAGGAGAGGCGGCGGGTCTGAGCCCTCCGGCCGCGCACTCGCCCCCGCACCCCTCGGGGCGGCGGGTGTCAGCATGACCCGCAGGCACCGGCACGCAGCGGGCAGCGGCTGCCTGGGCACCGCGCAGGTGAAGAACCAGAAGCAGCAGACTACAGTGCCTTTGGTACAGACGCGCTAATAAAGAAGAAGAATGCTTTAACCAATGTACTGCGTCTTGAGAACCATAGGAAAAAGCCACATATAGTCATTAGTTTGCCCCAAGACTTCAGACCTGTGTCTTCTATTATCGACGTGGATATTCACCCAGAAACACATGGCAGGGTTCGTCTTTACCAGTAAGGCACAGAGAAGCCCCTGGGGTTCTACATCCGGGACGGTTGCAGTGTCAGGCTGACCCCACACGGCCTGGAGAAGGACCCGGGCACCTTCACCTCCAGCCTGGTCCCGGGAGGCCTGGCCCAGGGCACGGGACAGCTTGCTGTCAACCACGAGGTCCTGGAGGTCAGTGGCATACAAGGTTCAGGGAAGAGCCTCGGTCAGGTCACAGACATGATGATCGCAAACAGCCGCAACCTCATTATGACGCTGAGGCCAGCAAACCCGAGGAATAACGTCATGGCAGCTCCGGCCAGTCTCTTGGTAACAGCCTTCTTGGCTGTCCCCAGCATCTGAAGCCGAGCTTCGAGCCAGTGACGGTGATGAAGATGACATTATTACTGAGGATAATGGAGTGCCACGACAGATTCCCAGAGGCATTCCTATGATTGAGAGCCTGGAACCAACACAAGTGGAGCTCAGCTTCGAGTCCGGACTGAATGGTTTCATTCCTTCTAATGAAGTGAATTTGGCACCCGTAGCAAGTGGCACAAACACAAAATTTGAAACATGTGCTTCAGATAAAATACTCTTAGAAGAAGATGGAACAGTCATAACGTTATAAAGCCATTCTTTGAATGTGTTATAAGTGAGGATGCCTGTGAATTTGTCTTAAATTTGGTTTAAAGCATATACCTCTGAACCTAGGACCTGGAATAGGCATGAGGAAAAAAATATTGTAAGCTTATAATATTAATAAAACAGTGGTTTGATCACTGCTAATGTAAACTTTGGCTGGATCAGAGGTGAACTTAAGTCTAAAACGAAGGGGCCTTTGCTAATGGTCTTATGTGCTTTTGCTATTTTGTCTATGGAAAAGTGGATGTGAGAGCACACTTGCAGAACCATGTAAGAGACCAGATCGTTTCTGTTTGAAGTGATTGCATATTTAACCTGCTATGCAGAGCCCAGTTAATTTTTCCTTTAACTATTTTTTTAAAGTTCTAAATGTGAAGAGGTCTGATTTTATCTCTTTTGTTACCCTGGGAACCTCAGCTCTTATGTTCCCAGTATTTTATTTTGATTTCTTAATGTTTTTACTGTTGTTAATTGTAATAAATTATTTTCTGCAATACATTTGGTTTTCATTTCTAAGAAATCAAGCCAATTGTCACTTTTAAAGCATTGAAGTTATGTTCTTGAATTTTGAAACTCTTTAACAGTTGTTCAAGTTGGTGTTTTGTCCATTCTATAGCTTCAAATTCACAAATTTATTCCACATAGGTATAATTTATGTTTTAAAAGGCAATTCCACTGACTTGGGTAATGTGGGAGACTCTTAACTTGTTCTTGTTCTTACTCCCAATCTCACTGGAAAACATTCCTTTTGTTTGTTTATGTCCCTGTGTGTGTTTTGTTGGTGTGTTTTTATATTCAAGTCATGTGGATTGTTTTGGGTTGAAAAAAATGCACTCAAACTAGGAGAATTTTATATGCAAGATAAACCTTTTTTTTTCTTACTCCCCCCCCTTTTTTTATTTACATGGACAGGTGCCAGGAAACAAACCTGTGTCCCCAGCACCGCCAGCAAGAATCCTGCCACTATGCCACCACTGCACTGCCCTGTGCACTTTTTTTATACAAAGAAACTGGGTTGTCTTTAATGGGATTTCTAGGAACACTGCCTACGCTTGTGGGAAGTATGTGGTATTTGACAAGTAGAGTCATCGCTATTAGTTTTATGAGGCTATTTATTACTTTGCAATGCCTTCACTTAGAACAAGTTAAGAGTAAGGCTGCTTTCGTTCTTTGCCTGATATTTTTGGTATGTGTCATTGTACAATGTACACAAGAACTAAGATATGCTTGTAATTAGAATAGAATATTATGAAGTACGTAAGTCCTCTCTGGATAATGAATATTTTCCCCAGAATTATTTATTAATTAGTTTTATGGTAGGACTAATATGGATAGCTTTATAATGATTGTGTGCTATTCAAGCAATGAAGAATCAAATGACTGTTTTGAAGGATGTTTTTCCATATGGTAAAAACATATGAAGAAGTAAAGTCTTGATTAAATGAAGATCACTTGACTGACTCAAAATACATCTAAATATATCTTGTTCACATTACCATTAAACATATTACCACTAAACTATTAACTGAACGCACAATATTATGTAATGTAGTATAGTTTTTGTTGAATTCACTGAAGATATTCCATTTACATACCACTGTTTTTAATGGCATTCCAGCTTTAACATTCTGTGAGTCTTATAAATTTGATTCTGGAACGGCAAAGTAACATTAGTATGTAGAAGGTTAAATTGCATCTATAATATAATTGGTGCAGGGGTTCAACGTTTTAAGTAAAAATGCTTTCACATGCTACCTCTCTCTTTTTTAAACAAAGTTTTAACATAAAAAGTTTTCTCTTGAAAAAAATACTTTAGGGACTGATTTTTAGTACAAATTTTAATTGTACGATAGAAATTTATCTTGTGTGTATTCCTGAAAATCAAAGCTCCTAGTACTTTTAATTATTGTGCTAAGAATATGTCAGTGGGGTTTTCAGCTAGATCTTTTATCCTTTAAATTATTGGTGAAATAATTGATCTATACATATTGTAAAACCAACAGATTTTGGTTAAACAATAAAATATCAGTTCATTGATAGTCTGAATCAATTATGTCATGTGCACTTCAATAACAAAAATAATCTGGATTCAGTTTAAAATCTTATAATACTAAATGTTGAATCTAACTGAATTTTGTTTTGTATCTTAAGCAAATTTGTGATGATGTTCTCATGATTTGTTGACAAAATACATGTACTTTCGTGAATGATGAATCTTCTAATTAAATTTTACATGCTACAACATGATTTTACATGAATGGTACTTTAAACTATCAAATATCAGTATTTTCTACAATTTTATTATAAAATGTACATTATCACTAAATGAGCTAATTTTAAAAAATCAAATTAGCTTTAGTTGTATATTCTTCTTTACAAATAAAGATAGGCTTGTAAAAAGAAAAAAAAAAAGAATACAGGAGTAGGCTGACCAGAAGGGAGGGAGTAGCAGCCTTGTCCTACATCTTGCTGCAAGACATTGCTGATCATTATTTCTTCCAGTTAATTCTTCAGAGTTGAAGGTTTTATTCTGGAAACAATATACCAAGTATTTTTTCCAGTGAAAATCGTGACAGAAACCAAACAAAGACAATAGTAACCTCTGCTTGGGATAGATCTTCCTATTGGTCATCAGCCCTTTAAAAACCAAATACTACTTGAAAAGGCCCAAGGATCTAGTGGAGGATATGCAGCTCACTGCCATGTGCAGAGTGAAGAGAACTAACAAGTCATCCTCATTTTGTGTGTGCGCTGGAACTGAAAGGAAACAGAAAGATGGAATGAAAATAAAACAGAGTGACAGAATGAAATGAAATGAAAAAGAATGACTTGTAGGCTGATTGCAGACTATTTTTACTAACCATCTCCTGCAAACTTACATTTTAAAAAATATGTATTTATTACTTAAAACAGAAATAAATTTCATCACCAACCACTTCTTCATTTATCCACTTGAAACAATACATAGACTTGAAGTACTGGTTCTGATTGTGGTTAGAATTTGAAGTCAGGATGTTAATTCTCATGAGGATAGTGTAGTTTTCCTGATAATTTATGGAACTACTGAGTTTTTTTCTTTTGAAGTATTTGAAAATAATATTTAAAATCTTTTTTAAAAATTTATGTAGAAATTGCCTCCTTTTAAGTTTTTTTTAAGTTTCGGGGCTTGAGAAGTGATAATTAAGAGACAGCAATAGGGAAATTTACAGAGTTTCAGAGCACAGGATAAGGGCACAGTAAATAGTCACAGCATAGATTTTGGTTGTTTCCATGTGCTTCAATTTTCATCAAGCCAATCCTAAATTACTTTATGCTTCTGAAAGTTCCAAATAAATTTGGATTTTCTAGACATAACAGATTGGAACATAGTAGTTTACTATCTTCTTGCTTATTGGATTTACATTGTGGATCTACTAGTCATTGAATGCCGTATCAAATATATTCTCGCCACTGGCTTCTATGAATTGATGTCTTTAATCAAGTTATGCATGTAAACTTGATAACTGCTGTTCTTTATGGATTTGAATCTAAGGGTTTATATATAAACCTTGTTATCTATAAAAAGCTATGTCCCCAGATATGCAGGGTCATGCTGGAGACATACATGGGTTTCCCCATTTTCACACTTAGATTGCTAGGTGAGGTCAAAGACAAGTTTTAATTCTATTTAGTTTTATGGAGTAATCAGCCTTTTCTCTTTCCTGACCACTTCCCCATTATTTAACCATTTTCTTCTAAAATCCCTGAAGTACTATGCTCCCTCTAATTTCATAGCATATTTGAAGAGTTTTATAAGGAACGGAGCAAGATGAGTGAGTACGAAGCATGAAAATGACGGGGTTTCTTGAATCATACTTGTCACAGTTAAATTATTTAAAGAACACTGAAGCCATTTTTATTCAAAAGTAAAGTGATACAGTAAAACAATATGTTTTTTCAAGGTAATCATTCACATTTATTTTTAAAAGGAGAGGAGAATTCGCTTGTTGATTTTTAAGAGCAAAGGTAGCAGCCATTTCTTTGGCTAATTCATGCCATCTTTGAGTAAAATTTAGGGCCAAGCTGCCTTGGTAGGATTTAAAGTTATAAGACACAGGCGAATGAAATGATATTAGGTATGTATAACTCTGAATAATAAAGATTAAGATGGTAATATTGGCCCCTCAAGTAATGGTATTTAAACTTTAAAAATCAATCAAGAAAAAAAAATGCCAAAAAATAAAAACAACAACAACAAAAAGCAGTCAAGAAGGAAGATTAAGTGTGTTTCTTTGGTACTAAAAATGCAAACGTAAGACCAAAGTGTTCTATTTTCACAGATTTAAGATACATAAAGAATGATATTTAAAGACATTAAAATGACTATTAAATTCTCTTCAGTTAATAAAGAATCTCCTATGAAGTACACTTAGAGGAAATCCCTGAGTATATTAAATACTCTATTAGTATCTTCCATCATAAACAAAGAGGAACAATTGAAAAGTTTGCAAGGCATATAAACAGAAAAGCAGTTCCTGTTTATAAGACTCCCTCCAGAGTGCTTATAATCAGGTTGCCAATTGCTTACTAGGATAAAAAATCGTTTACAAAATTAAAATATATTTGAACACATTAACTTTTCCTAGGTAAATCAAAAAACCATTCTCTTATGGCATTTCTGTTTTGTTTTAGCCACTCAATATTGTTTTTCACTGTTTCCAGAACTTGCTCCCTAGGTTTTTCTCCTGCTCCAGCTTCTGGATATTTTGCAAAAAAGCTCTCCATCTAGAAAAGAAAGGAAAATAGTTAAAGTCATTTTAAGCCAAATTATTCTTCAAGAATTTTAGTTGAAGTATGGATTTGTTTCCTCCCTATCGGGAAATTCAACATCATTTCACAATAGGGAGATGTACCTCTTAGTCCCTCATTCAGACTGAGTGCATCTCGTTCAGATCAACAATCATTACCCATGGCTTTTGGACTTCTGGCAGAATATTATGCCAAAAAGGCTCTGACAGGTTGAAGACAGAGAGTAGTATACCAAAGGCTGCTTGCCCATTTCTGCTTCTGCTGGTTTCTACATTTTCTGTGCATTCATCAAGGTGTTCCCAACAAAATCTGGCTTATGTAATGACAGCTCTGCTTAATCTTTCCAGGCGTATGGAGTATTCTAATACACTTTCCGTTCAGTTACTAAGGGCTTGAAAAAACAAAGTTTGTTCTATCCTTCTACTTCCTTTTAAAACTTTCCCCTCAAACTCAACCATAGTATTATTTGCTATCTACAAAAGCAAGAGTTATTTTGTTCCTCAATACACAAAAGAATCTTAACATTCCAATATCTAATACACAGAAGCTTAAAATTCATAAACATATCTTTGTCCAACATGAATGAACTTATTTTTTTACTGGAAAATGAGATATTTGAAACTCAAAAGATTTGGATTTAGTTTTGAACTTCCAAAACTGTGAGTTCTGATTGGAACAGAATCTTGACCAGCTAATCTTGACCAGCTAATTCTAGGGTTATATTTACCAGGAAAGGGAGCCATTGGTCTATATTTTGGTAAAGTGAGTGGTCTCATGTAACCTTCAACACCTCCCAAGGCCACATGTTTCTCAACTTTAAAACTTTGTTTCTTAGTTATTGGATTTTTTTCAAGTTCAGAAGAAAAATGTAGGCATTTTATTAAAGTATTATTTCTCTTTCATTGTTTTCTGTGATTTGAATGGACAAAATACCATCTCTATTTGAAGAAAAGGTTTAATTCATTTTCTTCCTGGACAAGGAATATAGAGGGATTTATTGTCATACCTGCCAGAGTTGTAGTTCAGTGTTAAATGGTTCTGCTATTGTGACAATCCGACCAAGGTTTCTGTCATTGAGGGTATATCTGAAGAGAAATTTAGGGGAGTAAAAAGGAGTATAAATGTCTAGAATTTTAAATATTTTCTCTACATGCAGACATTTCTTTTCAATTTTGTGAGTTTTTAAAAATTATTTGTCAAAGTAAGCAAAACACTGGAAATGACATTTTGCATTTAACTTAATTCTTGTCAGGACAAATTCTTCAAAATTCTGCACTTCTTTTTGTAGAAGGATTCATACCACTTTCCCAGGTGAAGTAGACTGTTAGTCTGTTCTTTCTTCCTGCACACATAAGCACTCAGCTAGAGACGACATTTCTCAGCCTCTCTCACAGCTAAGTATAAACAAATTCTTATCAAATAGCATGTGAATAGAAGTGATATGTGCAACTTCAGCCTTATTCCCTCAAATAAAGGGAAATTGCTTGCCTTAGACTCTTTGTTTTCCCTTCTTCCCCAAGCTGGAACATGGAAGTGCCTGTGAGCCAGCTTCAGTCACCAGATAGGATGATGTTCAAGGAGATATTTGAGCCATAGGAGAGATATAATCTCAATGCCTGAATTGTCTCCCAGAGGAGAACCACCGTAAAACTTGGACATTTACTTCAGGATTCTAGGTTGAGTGAGAAATTATTTATGTTCTTTAAGTCTCTGCATTTCTGCATTTCTATTATAGCAGCTTAACCTTTATCTTGGCACCTACACATCTTCCTCAAGTTTGAATACAGGCTACTTATTCTTATTTCAAAAGTTTTATTAGCTAATGGCATGCTCAGGGTTTTGATCTATATTAGACTGGCTCAACATCAACTCTTGAAGTAAATGCCAAAATAGAATTTCTGGAGACGATATTCTATTCTGACTTTTGCAATTTCACTCCTTCAGACCAAGAATCAGAAGCTTCCCTACAGACCATAATATAAACGGTTGTGTTTATGGTCAAAAGTCCTATCTCAACTAATCACGGTACACAAAACAACCACAATTTTTTTTTGTATAAAACCTAAGCCCTTGGAATGTTAGGGAGGGATAGAAGAAAATATATCTATATATAGGTAAGCAAGCTGTAAGAGAAATTTACATTAAAAAATTATCACATTACAAAAGAAGAAACCATGAAGATAAAAATGATAACATGCGTTGCATAAAATTTAAAAGCTTTATACAAAAAAATCCTCCATAAGCAAAATTAAAGTAAAAAACTAAGTGGGGAAAAATCATTGCAACATATATGATAAAAGGGCAAATGCTTTTACCATGTAAATATGCCAACGTGAAATTAGTAAAAGAAAGAATCAGTAGTTTACAGAAGAAATAAAGAGGGAACATGTACCAATGGGAAAAAGATAAAATGGTCTAGTAATTAATCATGATTCTCAGTGCATTAGGTCCAGTGGCCACTCCAGTTACCGACACTACTGAATTTAAGTTCGCTATGTCATTCATCCTCTCTGTCATCAGTCATGATCCAAAATGTAAGATCCTGAGGTATCTGTTCTCTAATACTGTCCCTTTAATGGTTTGTCTTTCCTTCCACTGTCACAGCTTCCTGGATCTTCTCAACCTCTTAAATCCTTCCACCTAGCCTTCTGGAACTAACCCTTTACTATCTCTTAAGTCTCATTTGAGAACATTTGGTTTCTGGTACCTCTCCTAGAACCAGGTCAGGAAGTGGGCTGGTGTGCTCCATGCTCCCATCACTCCTTCCAAACCCTTATCCTCCACAGCTTAAAAGCTTCACTTCCTTCAGGTTGTTCTCCCTTATTTATTACTACTTTGGCATTTCACTCATCACATTCTCTCTTCTTCAAGCCATGCCATCTTCCTCGGTGATTTCAAGGTCCATATCTAAGAGTTACCCAACTTAGCTTCTTAGTTTCTTGATCTTTTCATTTCCAATGTTTTTTTCTCCACTCCATGAGCCATCAAATTCTCATGGTTATGCCTTGCAATCACCATAAGTACTCTGCCTCTAAAACTAAATGTGTGTGCTCTCCATGACATAATTCACCTTTCGGTTTCCACTATTACCATTCTTTTACTTTACTTGTGCATCTGACCTAGTGACCATCCCTGTCCCTTCTTTCCCTTCTGTGTGTCTTTTCTTTCACTTCTTTCCTTATTTAGTTTAGACATCATGGTCCATCACTTTTAATAAAATTCCTGCCTAAATCCTAAACTCCCTTGTATTTTAATCCTTTGTGTCTAGTAAAACTCCACTTGTGGATGAAATCAGCTGTCCATTTTCTCTGGTTTGCACTGGGTGAGTAAGTATTGGAAGGGAAACCACTCATCTTTCTCCATATTATTGTACTACATGCACAGCAATCTTAAATGGCCCCTCCACACTAATAATCCTCCTACATTACCCTGCACAACCCATACTGTTCCTCTTTGAATAGCCTTTTTCAAATCTTTTCACTCTTTTCCAACATCTCTTCCTTTTCTCTCTTCCCTCCTTCATTCCAAAGATGGCCTTGACTTCTTCATGGAGAAAAGTCATGGTAATTCCTACACGTTTTGTCTTACAAACATATAAGCAGACATGACATGCTCCTCTCCTATCACCTGTGCTTTGGTTGCATTCCTCCCTACTTTTCTTTAAAAACCGTACTTAAAATTTTTTCCCCTCTCATTCACCACTGGATCTTTCTCAACAGCTTTTAAAAATATTAAGTATGCTCAAATACTTTTTATATAAAAAAGGAGGAAAGAACCTGTCCTTTTATCAAGCATCTCTTTCCTTATATCCTTTCTCTCTCCTTCCCATTGAGAGTCAGATTTCTCAAGAGATTTCTCTGTTTCTTGGCTCCAGCTCCTCACCACTGATTCATTTGTCAACTTGCCTCATTTTGGGTTCTGATCCCATTTTTCTAGAGTTATCAATGGGTTTTTTTGCATGCTGTATGGTGGGGTCACATTTCATTCTTTTTCCATGTGAGTATCCTATTATTGCAGCACCATTTGTTGAATTTTTGTTTGTTTGTCTATTTGTTTGTTCTGGGGAAATTCATGGGCTGGAAATCAAACCCAGGTCTCCCTCATGGTAGGCGAGAATTCTACCCTGAACTACCCCTGTGCCCCCTACCAATAGTTTTTATGTCAATAAATACAAAATACACTTCAGTCTTCAATTTATTCAAATTTTAAATAGTATTTAACAAGGTTACTCCTTGATACAATCTCCACTTCCATGTCTCAAAAGAAACTCAGGCAGTATATATTCCATACTGAACTCCTGGTTCTCCCTCTGCAAACCTTAAACCTTATCTTTTCTAGAAACCTAAGCATTATCCTTGTCATATCACTTTGTTCTCTCATTTCTATCACCACAATCTACCACCAAGTTGCAAATGTTATTGTTCTTAACTCTTCATCTTTACCGCTGCATCCATAATCCATTCTACCACCATCTTTTGCTGGGACTACCATAGAATAGCTCTCTAACTGCTCCCTTCAAATCCACTCCTGCCCCCATCTGCACTTCACTTCACTACTTCACCACCAGAGCTCTCTATTCAACGCAAAACTGATCACTTCATTTTCTTACTTAAAACTCTTTAATGACATACCACTGCTCTTAGAACAAAAGCCCAAATCTTAACCTGACTGTAAGAATTAGCCCTCACCTCCCTCTTTCTCCATAGTAAGCCTTCAGGCAGACATTACTGTCCTCTCCTTCTAATTAAATCCTGGCCTTCCTTCAGAACTCAAGTCAAGCATCATCAGCCTTTACCTCCAACTCTTATTTACTTGATAAGTTCCCCCTTTATACTCTTTCAGTATACCTTGAAACTCTTCTATTGGCAATTATTATGTTGTTCTAAGTATACTTGCATATTTTGATTCTTTACTAAATCTTGATCTCAGTCACTAGACACTAAACTTCATGAGGACAGAGAACCAAGACTGTTTCTCCTCATTACTGTATCCCCAGTGCCAAGAATAATGCCTAGCTCATTGTAGTGCTCTAAAATATTTATTGGATGAGAAAATGATTATTTAACATGAGATATTTTTCATTTACTCAGTCAGCAAAGATGTTTTTTAAATGACAATACTGAGTATAGGTGGGAGTTGGAAAAATATGCAAAGTTATTAGTTAAATTTTTCTGAATGGCAACTTTTAATCAGAAATCCTCCTTAAAAAAAAAGAATGCCTGCTTTACTCAAGCATATTACTTCTAGAATTGTATCCTAAGGAAGTTTTCAAGGACACCCAATAAGAACAAAGAAATTCAGTTTAAAAGATTTTGCTTAGCAATATATTATTTTAGTAGTGGAAAGACAGAAAAAATTCTATTGTCCTGCAGTTAGGGATTGGCTAAATAAAATAAGTTACAGCTACACAGTAAAATACTATAAAGCCATTAAAAATAGCATTGAGACACCAAACAGAACGTTTGTATGTTAAGAATATTCATGTTTGTAAGTTGTTTTGGTTTGATAATACAAAATAAATTAAATAATAATAAAAAAAGAAAAAGAAAAAAATAGCATTGAGAAAGCACGCTTATAGACTTGAAAAGACATTAGTATAATGTGAAAGGTAGGTTATAAAACTGTATGTATAGGCTGCTCTTTCTGAAAATAAAGAAGTAAACAGCCATAGAACAATGACTCAAGGAAAAAGGGTAATATGAGAACAGCATTTATTTTTAGGTGGTGGAATTATAGCTGATTTTTGTATTCTTATTTTCTGCTTATCTGCATTTTGCACAAAACATATCCATTTATAGTAAGAAATTGGGAATTTTAGAGGAAATCACTAAGTTGCTGTAATGACCACATAATATATTTTCAAAGTCTGCTAATTGCAGATAATTAAACAATTTTCTTCAGTGATTTTTATAATGTTCTTCTACTTTGCTCTTATTGACTAAAAATTAAAGGACATATCTGGGAACCAGCAATGACTAAATTGAATAAAGTGTGCAGCTACTTGAATAATTATTAGAAATGTAAGAGCAAAATATGCTCATTCCAAGATGCCAATATCACATAAAATGTAGAAAATAAGGGAAATATATATATATATATATATATATATATATATATATATATATTTACCTTTGGTTACTTTTATTTTAAAATTGAAATATGGATTTAATTATATTTTAAATATTTTGAAAAATAGTTATATAAAATCATCTTCTCATATTTAATATTTATGAAATAATTATTGTGATGTCCAAGAGAAATAGTTTCGATGTACACAAAACTTTTAATTAAATGCTTATTAAATTATTTTGTTTATGAGATAGGGTTTAGATGGCTTCAGTTATGTCCCATTGACTTCATTTTTCATCCACATTGATAAACTAAAATCAAACTTTTTCACACCATGCTATGATCTTACTGGTTTTATTCAACTTCACAGTTTGATTTCAGAGTTTAGTGAAGAAACAAAAGCAAAATATTTCTGAAGTGTCTTAGGACTTTGTGGTTAAATGTCAAACTGGCAAGAACATTAATGTGCGGCCACCAGTTGTGAAAATCCAAGACAAAAGCTTTGCAGCCTATTTATGTTAAAGTGACAATAAATATTTGGATGAAGTTGACTTGTTTCTGTTTAGTTTGTTTAATCCAATTTTCATGGGGAAATTACACTTATTCAAACCAATTTTAAT
The DNA here is from genome assembly GCF_023851605.1 of Tamandua tetradactyla. Lineage (NCBI taxonomy): Eukaryota > Metazoa > Chordata > Mammalia > Pilosa > Myrmecophagidae > Tamandua > Tamandua tetradactyla. The sequence goes on from NC_135350.1 coordinate 12,200,583, forward strand.
TAATATTGGGTGTTTTTTGTGTGTGTCAGACATATGGTTATTATACAGTTTTATGTTTGGGACCATTTGAAATACCTCATGAGAATTAGATCATCAGAGCATGAGGAAATATTAAAAGCCTTGGGCTAGGGTTTTAGAACTAGCTCTGGGAATTGTTTGCCCATTTATTATTCTAGGAAAAAATGAGTTTATTATGTCTAATAGATGTATTTTAAGGCCAGATGTTTATGAGCTTTATGATAAGGTAAGATCTAATTTTTATACCTCTAAATTTTTAGTAGATATAAAAGTTAAATAATTCCTAAAAATGAAAATTATATTATTTGAAATATATCACACTATAATTATTCAACTAGACCTTGAGAAACACTCTAATAAACAATAAAGGGATAGTGATTTTAATATGCAAAATAGAATATTACTTCTTAATCTTTTCATAATAATTTAAAAGTAAGCACTGTCCCTCATCTATGTAGATTTCTTAAAACATTCACCAAAAAAATAGTTTTACAGTCTTTTTTTAAGCCAAAATATATAGTACCTGTCATTAGGCATGCATCTTTCAAAATGGAGTGTATTACCTCATATAATATTAACTATTACCCCCAGATAACAACGTGTTCTTCTTGGTAGACTTACTAATTCCAAACCAAGAATTTCACAGAAAAAAGTATAAACACAAATGAACAAAGCACATGTGTGCATGCACACACACACACAGGCCAATCTTTACGGAAATGGATAAGCAGTTACACTCAGTTGTCACAAGAACAGAAACGGCAAACAGTCTTCACAAATAGGCAAAAGCAATGTAAGGTATATTGGTTTAGGGCTGGAGATATACTCTGGATCTCAAAAGTAAAAGAAATGTACGTGAAAACAATGGCACTCTGGTGAATTGTAGGTAGAAAAGAAAAAAGAAATAAAAGTGATTTCAGTTGGTCTTTTTTTCAGAAGAAGTCATTATTATTATCAACTAGTCAGTGTGGCCGGCTGGGTAGAAAGAAGAGAGCAAGAGGGGATAACAGAGGCTGTTTCCTATCATGGGAATTACAGGTGGTAAAGGTATTTTAAGTCAATGTTTACGCCTTTATTGGGGACATATCCTTATTCTATAATTTGTCAAATGTATTTTTGAAGGAAATTGGCATTATATTTGGAGGATCAGGATCAAGAAAGGCAGTATTTCTTCTAAATGGGGCTAAAAAAATAAGAAGTTTGGAAACAAACCACTTCCCTTGATTTTGCTCTTTTCTTGCCCTTGCTATTTCCTATTTTAAAACTGCTGTTGCCTGACAAATACAGTCTCTTTCTAAGCAGTATTAAAGAAACTGAAGTTTAATTATCTGGCCAGGGGAAATAAAAGGTATTGCCTATATATAACCTTGGTTAGATATAGTACTCTATTTTGAAACCAGGTCCAGGAATTCTCATTCAAAATTTCATCAAGTTTTACTTGAAAACTAAATATGTGCCTACCATTGTGCAAGGTGCTAGCACAACAGGCAGGCTTATATTAATTTTTTTGTAACTAAACTAAAAATAATGCAGTTTAGTTATCTCTCCAGGTCTCAGAATCCCATAGATTATCCATGGACAATAATTTCCAGAAAAGGAATTGTGCCCTAATATTTACTAGTATATTGCTTCCCTGGAAGAAAAATACCATGTTCTTTTATCATTGATAATATAACATTTCAGGTATTGTATAGCTGTCAGAGAAAGTATACCCAAAAGAATAAGAAAAAACATGTTCATGGTATTAGACAAAGAGTACAACAAACAATTATCTGATCATCGCACCTGTTGACAAGATATTCCCAGTTGAGCTGGATCCAGTTCCAGGCCATGCTCTTCCCATAACTGTTATATGAGATATATCGGATGACTGTAAACACATCCTGAGTTTTAATAAGGTTTGAGTCCTTGAGCAGATCTAGATACCTAAGAAAAGCCAAATAGAATTCAAAATGTTCTTTTATTGTTCACCAATTTCAGTAGAACATAGTTTCATTTCAGAAATTCAATTCCTGAAGCATCAGCTGATGATTATATATGAGAAATGATGAAAAATTTAAATTTTTTCTAATATATTTGTTTTAAAGAACAACTTAGGCTTGAGGACAAGTGAAATTTAAACTGTAGGAATGATAAACAATTGTTTTCAAAGTATTACAAACAATAAAAACAGAATTTAAACTATTAATTTAAAAATTAGTAGCATTTAGTGAATAGGAGCACTTCACCCTCTTATCTACTATGCCACTGAAAACAACAACAACAAAAAACAGTAAATTAAGGGATAGTATTCATACTCTTATTTTCTATGGCATAACAGTTAAACTTAATTTGCTCTACTCTAGATTGCAAGAAGCAACCTTTTTATTTAACCTATTTGGCTAGGTTAGTTGGCTATAATTACAGCATAACACAAATAAGTCCAAGATAAATTAAATTATTGGATGGATAGATTTTATTAAATTTGTCATAGCTGTACCTAAGGTGTATTTCTAACTTCTAAGTCTCTATTATTATTTTTAAAAATGTTTCCAGATAAGATCAGCACATATTTTATTCACTAGGAGGCAAGCACCTCAGAAATAGATATCTACTGCTGATAGATGGGGTTGATTTTCATATTCTCCAAGGCTTGTTATCCCATGACTTTCTACCCATTGGCTCATTTCATTTGAATCTTTAGGGGAATAAGAGATAATACCTTGAACTAAAGGATCACTGTTCATATTGAGTTGTGAGAACAGTTTTAACAATCAGTCTTTGTCAAAGAGAAAATATATTTCTAAATTTTATGGTTTTATTAATATAGCAACACCCAGGCTAGCATATGTGACCATAGAGATTCATTTCATGTAAAACTGGAGAAGGCCTGCCTTTGAGAAATGGGAATGGAGAAAATCATTCCCTCCAGTCTCTAGAGAAAAGTCTTAGAGTTTAATCTCTACCCTTGTGCTATGTCCAATATGGCAAGAAGCAAGCTTTTTTTTTTTTTTGGCATGAGCGGGCACTGGGAATCAAACCTGGGTCTCCAGCTCAACGGACGAGAAGTCTTGCCACTGACTTCTCTGTTGCACAGCCCTAATTTACATGCTAGATTAATTGGCTATAATTATAGTATATCCTAAGCAGATTAATGGGTTTGGGTAGTGCTCGTGGTTCCTTTGACTTGAGTACTGTGTAGGTGGACCTAGAAGTTTCTTCAGCATACCTATAAGATGTAGGATGCTGAGGGGGCTTCTGGGAAGATAAAAGCATCATACAATGCATACATTTCATGAACAGAGGCAAATATCTTGAACCACAGCTTTCATCTTTGAATGAAAGATCGTGCTCCAGCAGGTAAAATGTGATCAATGAAAAACCAAGTTGACTCTGGTCTACAGTCAGAATAGGTAAACACCTTAAGGCAAAAACTAGCAAAGACCAGAGGGCTCCTTTTCCACAACCACAGAATGACTTATATCTCCTTACACAGAAGGAACATGAGAAGGGAAGAAACCCTAGAAGACTGAATATTTATTTTAAAAAAAAACTACTTAAACCATAATTTTAGTTTGATTTAAAACTAGATTGACAGATGATAATAGTCAATATTAATTATTCCCCATCTTACTGCCTCATCATTTAACAGTATGGGAACTCTTGGGAATAATCAGAACAGTTTTAGGAAATAAAGATAGTACATTTTCTTTGTACTTTCACTGGTGTGGGCAAATATACACTCACAAAAACAACACATTTATCTATGTTTCAGATAAGAAAAGAAATTCCTGGGAAGTTTTTACTATAGCCTGGACTTGTTGCTAACCTCCTCTTTATCTGGTGCCATTCAAAACTGGAAGAGTTTGTAAATGGGTTGAAGTAGCACACTTACATTTAGAATATGTTGCCTCCAAAATCTCAAGGGTCACCAAACTCACTAAAGAAATCTTTCTGCGTGTATGATAAATGGGGCAAGATGGAGCAACCTGTAGTTCACCTTGGAGAGTATATCTTCATGTGCTCTAGATCACTAAACTTCCAAAAATTTCACTGAGGTAGTGATCCCTGAATTTTGTGCTATTTATCTTCTACTCTCTAGTTCACAAGAGTTTCACTAGAATCATAAGGCATCTAAAGTACTTGATAAAGTATACTTGAAGTATTTGATGGTATCATCAGATACCATCACCATAATGTCACCAAATTAATGTGTCAGTGTGATGTTTCAAGAGCTCAATGAACTGTATTATGGAAGAGCAAAAGAATTGACATAGCACTGAAGCAAAAATGGTAAAGACATATGGTGTCCCTCCCAAGCAAAAGCAAACCACAAATTGGTATTGAGAAAAGGACACATGTCAGATCAATAGCTGCATGGCAAGTACCAGAGGTGTGTGTTGATTGCACTACTCAAGATAATATATCTGGAATAGTGGCTGCAATTGGAGTCACCACCTGATTTGGTAATTCTCCAAGTTCCATGTGATTTCTGCCCAGGTCAAATAGGCTAGTAAAAAGAGATATGTTAAACATCAGTACCTCTGCATCTTTCAGCTCTCTGATGGTGGCACAAATCTCTATAATCTCCCAAGGGATGTAGTATTGCTCTGGTTTACTATCATGGTAGGGAGAGAACATTCTAGGGGGTTCTATTAGCCTTTACTACCATAATAGTTCTCATCCTATATATTATAGAGACAATGTGTGGAATCTGCCAGTTTCCAAATATGTCTATTCCAATTATAGAATAAGGAACAGGATATGACCACAGGATTAATCCATTTACTAAGTAGGCATACTCTGAGTTGAATATGGGCTTTCAAGGCATTAGCTTCAGTTTAGCTCACCACAATCAACTACAGAGAACAATCTGATTAAAAACAGTAACTATCTCAAAACTACAGAAAACACTTAGAGGGCTGCATTAATCATGCTGGTGCTAAATCAAGAAAACACAGCTTAGAAACCACAGAAGCTCCTGGGTGTCCTTGCTGGCCCCTCCCTCCCCCAACCCTTGACAATGCAGGATGGAGCCAATGTGCACTTCCATTGTAGGTTCCTGGCCCTATTCCAGAGGAAGCAGAATGCCAATCTTTTGAGCAGAAGTCTGAGAGACTGAGTTAGGGAATGTATGTCAGGCTTACCCTCCCAGAGTTTGTCCTGAGGGCAGAGAAACAGCTTTCAGAGAGCTTCCAACAGTGTGAAGAAACAATTACATTGAAGCAGCCTGAAATAAGGATTGTCCGCATTGTCACTCAAGAGAACACCCAGGGATGGGAGGAGTCCCATTTCACTGGGAGTGGAAGAAGTAAATCACTCAAAATCCTGCAAACTGTAAATGGGGAATTACTAAGGTCACTTAGTAAAGTGGTATATGAAATATCCTACAATTGATGTATAATCGTCTATTTCTCCCTTCAAATTTGTCAGGATTTGTTTTATATATTTATAGGCTCTGCTGTTAGGTAAATGTATTTTTAAAATTGTATGTCTTCTTGTTGAATTGACCCCTTTATCAGTATATAATGACTTTTTTTGTCCATCTTAACTGTTTTTGCTTAATATCTATTTTATCTGATATTAGCATAGCTACCCTAGCTCTCTTTTAGCTACTATTTGCATGGTCCATATTTTTTTTTCATCCTTTCACTTTCAACCTGCACATCTTTGAATTTAAGGTGAGTCTCTTCTAAACAGCATATATTGGGCCATACCTTTTAAAATCCATTCTACCAATCTCTGTTTTGACTGGAGAGTTCAATCCATTTACGTTTAACTACTGATAATGCAGTACTTCCTTCTGCCATTTTGGTATTTTGTCTTTGTAAGTCTTATACTAATTCTTCCATTAATGCCTACTTCCATATTTATTTATTTGTATTGCACCATCTAATTACAGATTCAAACATATTGAATCTGTAATTTGTATTGAATAGGGATTATTTTGCCATTACAAAATGGTATTTTGATTAAAACATGATTTTTCTAAGGTCTATACATCCTTTCAAACCATCACGTTCCACTCTCTGAACCCTAAAAAAAACACGTTTTCCCCATATACAAAATATGTTAATTTCCTCCTTAAACCATTTCAGTAACATTACAAATGAAATACAAAGTTAGAAACAGTACAAACTCCTATCAAAGCTAATTACAGGCATGGTCTGTTCTAAGGCAAAATTCTCCTCTGGCTCTGGACCTATAAAAACTCAAAACAAGTTATTTGCTCCCAACATACAAAGGAGGAGCATTCATAGGACACATATACCCATTTCCATAGGGAGAAAGGAACATAAGGGTGACAGGACCCATACAGTTTCGAAACCTGCAGGGCAAAGACCATTAGATTTCAAAGTCTGAAAGTCATTTATCCTTTGGCTTTAGAAAGCGGCAGTCTCACCTTTTCCAGGGGCCTATGCAGTGGCCCACCTCTTTCTAAATCAACTTTGGGGGACAATGAGGAGACCACCTTTCTCTCGGTTCCACCCTCTCCAAGTATCAGGCCACACCTGGGCTTTCTGCCATTTATGAGGCACATGCTCAACCCATCCATGTGGTAGCAGCCAGGCTCTCCCCAATCCCCAAGGAGCATGCTATACCTTCTCAAAAGCCTGAGGTGGCATGACTCTTCCACTGCAACAAGGTGGAAGGCCCATCCTCTGCCTTCAGGGAAAATTGACCCTCTCCATGCTTGGGTGGATCCGCTCTCCTGGCCCGAGGTTTCTTGACTTCAGACCCCAGCCTCCATGGCTTTGCCTCTGAAGTAATTTTTCCTCCAATGTGTCCCTTCTCTGACCTCCCCCCCCCAGTCCAGACTGGCAGTGGCTCTGTTTATACAGGTCCCACAGCACTGTCGTTGGCTTTCTATGTAGTAGGCTTGAATCATGCCCATCAGACATAAGCAGTTTCCACAAATCCTTCCTGGATAACTCCATATCCAATCCTGGCTTTCTCTGAAATGGCTGACTGGTTCCACATTTGGTTCAATCCCCACACAGGGCACTATTCTCTGTGGTGTCCCTTTCTGGAGGCCCAGAATTTTCCAAAACATCAATTTCTGGTTTCTTTGTACTCAAGAGTTCAGTTTTCAGCTTATCTCTCTCCTGTTACATTTCATTATAAGCTGTGAGGAGAAAGCAGGTTGCACTTTTTTTTTATTATTAATTAATGGTAAAAAGAAATTAACCCAACATTTAGAAATCATACCATTCTACATATGCAATCAGTAATTCTTAACATCATCACATAGATGCATGATCATCGTTTCTTAGTACATTTGCATCGGTTTAGAAGAACTAGCAATACAACCGAAAAAGATATAGAATGTTAATATAGAGAAAAAAAAATAAAAGTAATAATAGTAAGAACAAAACAAAACAAAACAAAAACCTATAGCTTGGATGCAGCTTCATTCAGTGTTTTAACATGATTACTTTACAATTAGGTATTATTGTGCTGTCCATTTTTGAGTTTTTGTATCTAGTCCTGTTGCACAGTCTGTATCCCATCAGCTCCAATTACCCATTATCTTACCCTGTTTCTAACTCCTGCTGAACTCTGTTACCAATGACATATTCCAAGTTTATTCTCGAATGTCGATTCACATCATTGGGACCATACAGTATTTGTCTTTTAGTTTTTGGCTAGACTCACTCAGCATAATGTTCTCTAGGTCCATCCATGTTATTACATGCTTCATAATTTTATCCTGTCTTAAAGCTGCATAATATTCCATCGTATGTATATACCACAGTTTGTTTAGCCACTCGTCTGTTGATGGACATTTTGGCTGTTTCCATCTCTTTGCAATTGTAAATAACGCTGCTATAAACATTGGTGTGCAAATGTCCGTTTGATTTTTTGCCCTTAATTCCTTTGAGTAGATTCCCAGCAATGGTATTGCTGGGTCATATGGCAATTCTATATTCAGCTTTTTGAGGAACCGCCAAACTGCCTTCCACAGTGGTTGCACCATTTAACATTCCCACCAACAGTGGATAAGTGTGCCTCTTTCACCGCATCCTCTCCAGCACTTGTCATTTTCTGTTTTGTTGATAATGGCCATTCTGGTGGGTGTGAGATGATATCTCATTGTGGTTTTGATTTGCATTTCTCTAATGGCCAGGGACATTGAGCATCTCTTCATGTGCCTTTTGGCCATTTGTATTTCCTCCTCTGAGAGGTGTCTATTCAAGTCTTTTTCCCATTTTGTAATTGGGTTGGCTGTCTTTTTGTTGTTGAGTTGAACAATCTCATTATAAATTCTGGATACTAGACCTTTATCTGATATGTCATTTCCAAATATTGTTTCCCATTGTGTAGGCTGTCTTTCTACTTTCTTGATGAAGTTCTTTGATGCACAAAAGTGTTTAATTTTGAGGAGTTCCCATTTATTTATTTCCTTCTTCAGTGCTCTTGCTTTAGGTTTAAGGTCCATAAAACTGCCTCCAATTGTAAGATTCATAAGATATCTCCCTACATTTTTCTCTAACTGTTTTATGGTCTTAGACCTAATGTTTAGATCTTTGATCCATTTTGAGTTAACTTTTGTGTAGGGTGTGAGATATGGGTCTTCTTTCATTCTTTGGCATATGGATATCCAGTTCTCTAGGCACCATTTATTGAAGAGACTGTTCTGTCCCAGGTGAATTGGCTTGACTGCCTTATCAAAGATCAAATGTCTTTGATCATAATATGTCTTAAAGTCAGGCAGTGCAAGACCTCCAGCTTCGTTGTTTTTCCTCAAGATGTTTTTAGCAATTAGGGGCACCCTGCCCTTCCAGATAAATTTGCTTATTGGTTTTTCTATTTCTGAAAAATAAGTTGTTGGGATTTTGATTGGTATTGCATTGAATCTGTAAATCAATTTAGGTAGGATTGACATCTTAACTATATTTAGTCTTCAAATCCATGAACACAGTATGCCCTTCCATCTATTTAGGTCTTCTGTAATTTCTTTTAGCAGTTTTTTTGTAGTTTTCTCTATATAGGTTTTTTGTCTCTTTAGTTAAATTTATTCCTAGGTATTTTATTCTTTTAGTTGCAATTGTAAATGGAATTCGTTTCTTGATTCACCCTCTGCTTGTTCATTGCTAGTGTATAGAAATGCTACAGATTTTTGAATGTTGATCTTGTAACCTGCTACTTTGCTGTACTAATTTATTAGCTCTAGTAGTTTTGTTGTGGATTTTTCCGGGTTTTCGACGTATAGTATCATATCATCTGCAAACAGTGATACTTTTACTTCTTCCTTTCCAATTCTGATGCCTTGTATTTCTTTTTCTTGTCTAATTGCTCTGGCTAGAACCTCCAACACAATGTTGAATAATAGTGGTGATAGTGGACATCCTTGTCTTGTTCCTGATCTTAGGGGGAAAGTTTCAATTTTTCCCCATTGAGGATGATATTAGCTGTGGGTTTTTCATATATTCCCTCTATCATTTTAAGGAAGTTCCCTTGTATTCCTATCTTTTGAAGTGTTTTTAACAGGAAAGGATGTTGAATCTTGTCAAATGCCTTCTCTGCATCAATTGAGATGATCATGTGATTTTTCTGCTTTGATTTGTTGATATGGTGTATTACATTAATTGATTTTCTTATGTTGAACCATCCTTGCATACCTGGGATGAATCCTACTTGGTCATGATGTATAATTCTTTTAATGTGTTGTTGGATACGATTTGCTAGAATTTTATTGAGGATTTTTGCATCTGTATTCATTAGAGAGATTGGTCTGTAGTTTTCTTTTTTTGTAATATCTTTGCCTGGTTTTGGTATGAGGGTGATGTTGGCTTCATAGAATGAATTAGGTAGTTTTCCCTCCACTTCGATTTTTTTGAAGAGTTTGAAGAGAATTGGTACTAATTCTTTCTGGAACGTTTGGTAGAATTCACATGTGAAGCCATCTGGTCCTGGACTTTTCTTTTTAGGAAGCTTTTGAACAACTAATTCAATTTCTTTACTTGTGATTGGTTTGTTGAGGTCATCTATGTCTTCTTGAGTCAAAGTTGGTTGTTCATGTCTTTCCAGGAACCCGTCCATTTCCTCTAAATTGTTGTATTTATTAGCGTAAAGTTGTTCATAGTATCCTGTTATTACCTCCTTTATTTCTGTGAGGTCAGTAGTTATGTCTCCTCTTCCATTTCTGATCTTATTTATTTGCATCCTCTCTCTTCTTCTTTTTGTCAATCTTGCTAAGGGCCCATCAATCTTATTGATTTTCTCATAGAACCAACTTCTGGCCTAATTGATTTTCTCCATTGTTTTCATGTTTTCAATTTCATTTATTTGTGCTCTAATCTTTGTTATTTCTTTCCTTTTGCTTGCTTTGGGATTAGTTTGCTGTTCATTCTCCAGTTCTTCCAAATGGACAGTTAATTCCTGCATTTTTGCCTTTTCTTCTTTTCTGATATAGGCATTTAGGGCAATAAATTTCCCTCTTAGCACTGCCTTTGCTGCATCCCATAAGTTTTGATATGTTGTGTTTTCATTTTCATTCGCCTCGAGGTATTTGCTAATTTCTCTAGCAATTTCTTCTTTGACCCACTCGTTGTTTAGGAGTGTGTTGTTGAGCCTCCACGTATTTGTGAATTTTCTGGCACTCTGCCTATTATTGATTTCCAACTTCATTCCTTTATGATCCGAGAAAGTGTTGTGTATGATTTCAATCTTTTTAAATTTGTTAAGACTTGCTTTGTGACCCAGCATATGGTCTATCTTTGAGAATGATCCATGAGCACTTGAGAAAAAGGTGTATCCTGCTCTTGTGGGATGTAATGTCCTATAAATGTCTGTTAAGTCTAGCTCCTTTATAGTAATATTCAGATTCTCTATTTCTTTATTGATCCTCTGTCTAGATGTTCTGTCCATTGATGAGAGTGGGGAATTGAAGTCTCCAACTATTATGGTATATGAGTCTATTTCCCTTTTCAGTGTTTGCAGTGTATTCCTCACGTATTTTGGGGCATTCTGGTTCGGTGCGTAAATATTTATGATTGTTATGTCTTCATGTTTAATTGTTCCTTTTATTAGTATATAGTGTCCTTCTTTGTCTCTTTTAACTGTTTTACATTTGAAGTCTAATTTGTTGGATATTAGTATAGCCACTCCTGTCTTTTCTGTTTGTTATTTGCATGAAATATCTTTTCCCAACCTTTCACTTTCAACCTATGTTTATCTTTGGGTCTAAGATGTGTTTCCTGTAGACAGTATATAGAAGGATCCTGTTTTTTAATCCATTCTGCCAATCTATGTCTTTTGATTAGGGAATTCAGTCCATTAACATTTAGTGTTATTACTGTTTGGATAATATTTTCCTCTAACATTTTGCCTTTTGTATTATATATATCATATCTGACTTTCCTTCTTTCTACACACCTCTCTCTTCTGTCTTTTTGGTTCTGACTCTAGTGCTCCCTTTAGTATTTCTTGCAGAGCTGGTCTCTTGGTCACAAATTCTCTCAGTGACTTTTTGTCTGAGAATGTTTTAATTTCTCCCTCATTTTTGAAGGATAATTTTGCTGGATATAGGAGTCTTGTTTGGCAGTTTTTCTCCTTTAGTAATTTAAATATATCATCCCACTGTCTTCTAGCTTCCATGGTTTCTGCTGAGAAATCTACACATAGCCTTTTGGGCTTCCCTTGTATGTGATGGATTGTTTTTCTCTTGCTGTTTTCAAGATCCTCTCTTTCTCTTTGACCTCTGACATTCTAATTAGTAAGTGTTTTGGAGAATGCCTATTTGGGTCTAATCTCTTTGGGGTGCGCTGCACTTCTTGGATCTGTAATTTTAGGTCTTTCATAAGAGTTGGGAAGTTTTCAGTGAAAATTTCTTCCATTAGTTTTTCTCCTCCTTTTCCCTTCTCTTCTCCTTCTGGGACACCCACAACACGTATATTTGTGCGGTTCATATTGTCCTTGAGTTCCCTGATACCCTGTTCAAATTTTTCCATTCTTTTCCTGATAGTTTCTGTTTCTTTTTGGAATTCAGATGTTCCATCCTCCAAATCACTAATTCTATCTTCTGTCTCTTTAAATCTATCATTGTAGGTATCCATTGTTTTTTCCATCTTTTCTACTTTATCCTTCACTTCCATAAGTTCTGTGATTTGTTTTTTCAGTTTTTATATTTCTTCTTTATGTTCAGCCATGTCCTCTTTATGTCCTCCCTCAATTTATCAATTTCATTTTTGAAGAGGTTTTCCATTTCTGTTCGTATATTCAGCATTAGTTGTCTCAGCTCTTGTATCTCATTTGAACTATTGGTTTATTCCTTTGACTGGCCATATTCTCAATCTTCTGAGCATGGACTGTTATCTTCTGCTGCTGGCGTCTTGGCATTTAGTCAGATTTCCCTGGGTGTCGGACCCAACAAGGTTGTAAGATTTTTCTGTGAAATCTCTGGGTTCTGTTTTTCTTATCCTGCCCAGTAGGTGGCGCTCGTGGCACACGTTTGTCTCACGTGTTTGGAAGGGATCCTCCCGGTCACCGATCTCCGCGGCCTGGGGATTTCCGATCCAATTCTCTCCGTTGGTTCGGGGGGCCGCACGTGGTGGGGGGGTCAGCCGCCGCGGCTTGAGGGGACCCTGTGGCTGGTTGCCGGCCACAACGGGCCCGGGGAATTCACCACCAGACCATGAAGTCACCCACGGGGGAGGGGCATTGGTCACCGGCCGCCGCGGCCTGGGGAATTTCCCACCGGACCAGGAAGCCGCCCGTGGGGGAGGGCCACCGCGGCTTGGATAGCCCTCTGATCTGAAACTCGTAGCTGGACCAGGAAGCCGCCCGCAAAAGAGGGGCGCCGGCCACCTCGGCTTGGGAAACTTGCCTCTCTGAGACTCTCAGCCAGCCCGGGAAGGAGGGAGGGAGGAGTTCCAGCCACCACAGCTACCGCTGCTCGGGAAATCGCGCGCCGCTCGGGGATCTCACCGCAGCCAAGTATCTCAGTCAGACTAGCCAGTCCAGACTGGGGTACGCTGTGTGTCCATTCCCTGCCGTAGCCCCAGGAGCTGTTCTGCACTGTTTCAGTTCACCTAGTAGTTGCTTTGGAGGAGGAACTAAGATGCACGTATCTTACTAAGTCGCCATCTTGGCCCCCACCAGTTTGCACTTTTGACATTTAATTTGGAAATTTCTTCTGCTAAATATCCAAATTCATGGCTTTTAAAATCTGCCCTCCAGCCAAAGCCACTAGTCAATTTTGCCAGATTATCTGCCATTTTAAAACAAGGCTCATCTTCCTATCAGAAATAATTATTATTATGTATTATTCCAGAAATAATAAATGCCTCATTTTTATCTAGAGCTTTGCCACAGGTAGCTTTAGAGTTCACCTTTCTGCCAACAGTCTCTTCAAAGCATTCTAGGTCTTCTCTATCAAACTCCTCCAAAATCTTAACCTTATCCATTTAAAAAGCTGTTCCAGCATGTTTGATATTTGCAAACTGCAGCAGTACCCCACTCCTGGTACCAAAATCTGTTCTAGTTTGCTAGCTGGTGGAATGCAATATACCAGAAATGAATGGCTTTTAAAAAGGAGAATTTAATCAGTTACTAGTTTACAGTTCCAAGGCTGAGAAAATGTCCCAGTTAAAACAAGTCTATATCTATATCTATGTCCAATCTAAGGCATCCAGGAAAAGATACCTTGGTTCAAGAAAGCCAATGAAGTTCTCTTCTCTCTCAAGTGAGAAGGCATATAGCAAACACAGTCAGAGTTTCTCTCTCATCTGGAAAGGCACATGGTGAACATGGTCAGGGTTCCTTTCTAATCTGGAAGGGCACATGATGAACATGGCATCATCTACTAACTTCTTCTCCTGGCTTCCTGTTTCATGAAGCTCCCCCTCTTCATCTCCAGTCACTGTCTGGTGGACTCTGCTTCTCGTGGCTATGTTGCTCTGTTCTGCTCTCTCTGAATCTCTCATTCTTCAAAATGTTTCCTTCTTTATAGGACTTCAGAAACTAATCAAGACCCACCCAAAAGAGTGGAGACACATCTCCCCTAATATAATTTAACAACCACCCTTGATTGGGATACATCTCTAAGGAGATTATCTAGTTACAGATTCAAACACACAGCTGAATTGTGATTTTGAATTGATTATTCAATTCAAATAATTGAATTGAATAGGGATTATTCTGCCATCACAAAATGGGATTTTGATTAAAAAATGGCTTTTCTAGGGTCTATACATCCTTTCAAACCAACACATCTTAGATGAGTGAGGGAAATCAATTTTCAAAATAACCTTATCAGATAATCAAATGCCTCAAAAGCAACAGAAAATCATAAAGCACATGGAGGTGCAGGCTGATACAGCCCAGCCAAATGACCAAATTAAAATACCGTTGGAGACACAGAATCTGGAACAACAATTCAAAGATGTTTATACAACTTTCCTAAATAAATTCAGTGGGTTGACTAATGACATAAAGGATATCAAGAAGACACTAGAAGACAATAAGGAAGACATTGAAAGAATAAGCAGAAAATAGCAGATCTCACAGAGATGAAAGATACTGTAGATCAAATTAAAAACATACCAGAAACATGCAACAGCAGATTTGAAGATGTGGAAGAAAGAGTAAGTGAACTAGAGGACAGAACAATTAGAATTCAAATGTCAAAAGAACAAATGGCAAGAAGGATGGAAAAACTGGAATTGGAGCTCAGGAAAATGATGGACAACATGAGAGGCACAAATATAAAAATCACTGGTGACACAGAAGGAGAAAAGAAAAGGAAGATTAGTTGAAGACATAATGGGGGGAACTTCCCAACCCATATAAAAGATATAAATGTGCAAATCAAAAGAGCCCAGAGAACCCCAAATAGAATAAAACCAAATAAGCCTACTCCAAGGCAGATACGAATCATACTTTCAAATGTTGAAGAGAAGCAAAAAGTCCTGAAAACAACATGAAAAAATATGATTCACCACATACAAGGGAAACTATGTAAGACTGAATTAGAACTAAATGACAGGTACTTTGGAGGTGAGAAGGCAGTAGTATGATATATTTATGATTCTGAAAGAGAAAGATTTCTAGGCAAGAACTCTTTATCCATCTAAGTTGCCCTTAAAAAGTGAGAAAGAGATTAAAATTTTCACAGACAAACAAAGGCTGCGTGAATTTGTCAACAAGAGATCTGCCCTGTAAGAAATATTAAAGGGAATCCTGTTAGCCAGAAAAAAACAAAAAACAAAGAAACAAAAACCAGGTGGCTGCCCATGTAAAAAAAAAAAAACAGAACAGGGGGTCTTAAGGAGGACACAGAAATGAAGAACATCATTTAGGGTAACTTAAGGAATAAAAAGAGAAAAAGGAAAGAGAATACATAGATCTGACAAATAAAATCTAAAAGATAAGATAATAGACTCAAGAAATGCCTTAAAAGTAATAACTTTGAATGTTAACAGACTAAACTCACCAATTAAAATATACAGATTGGCAGAATGGATTAAAAAATATGATCCATCTATATGCTACTTACAAAAGTCTCATCTTGGACACAAGGATACAAATAGATGGAAAATGAAGGGATGGAAAAAGATGTTCCATGTAAGTTGTAACCAAAAGAAAGCAGGAGTAACTAAACTAATATCAGACAAAATAGAATTTAAATGTACAGGTGTTATAAAAGACAAGGAAGGACACTACATAATATTAAAAGGGACAAGTCACCAAGAAGACATAACAATCATAAATGCTGATGCTCTCAATCAAGGAGCTCCAAAGTACATGAGGCAAATATTGGAAAAGCTGGAAGGAGCAACAGATGTTTCAACAATGATAGTGGGAGCCTTCAATACACCACTCTCCTGTAGAGATAGAACAACCAGATAAATAAATAATTACAGAACTTAAACAATGTGATAAATAGATTAGACCTAACAGACATATATAGGTCATTATATCACAAAACACCAGGATATACTTTCTTCTCTAGTGCTCATGAAACCTTTTCCAGGATAGATCATACACTGGTACACAAAACAGGTATTCATAAATTAAAAAAATTGAAATTATTCAAAGCCCTTTCTATGATCACAGCATAATAAAGCTGGAGATCAATAACCACCAAAGAACCAGAACTTTCACAAATAAATGGAGATTAAATAACACACACTATTAAATAATGGATGGGTCAAAGAAGAAATTGCTAGAGAAACTGGTAAATATCTGGAGGCAAATTAAAATGAGAATGCAATATGTCAGAACTTATGGGATGCAGCAAAGGCAGTGCTGAGAGGGAAATTTATTGCCCTAGATGCCTATATTATAAAAGAAGAATGAGCAAAAGTTGAGGACTTAACTGCTCACCTGGAGGAACTACAGAAAGAACAGCAAACTAACTCCAAATCAAATAGAAGAAGAGAAATAATAAAGATTAAAGCAGAAATAAATGAATTGGAAGACAAAAATCAATAGAAAGAATCAATAAAACCAGAAGTTGGTTCTTTGAGAAAAATCAGTGAAATCAATGGACCCCTGGCCAGGCTGACAAAGAAAAACAGAGAGAGGATTCATTTAAAATCAGAAGTGATGGGGGTGGGGGGGAGGTTTTTTACCAGGGGTCCTGAAGAAATTAAAAAAAAAAAACATAAGAGGATACTATAAACAGTTTCATGCCAGGAAACTAGACAACTTAGATGAAATGGATAAATTCCTAGAAACACACAAAGAACTTACACTGACTCGAAAAGACATAGAAAATCTTAACAAACCAATTACAAGTGAAGAGATTCAATCAGTCATCAAAAATATTCCTACAAAGAAAAGCCCAGAGTCAGGTGGCTTCACAGGGGAATTTATCAAACATTACAAAAAGAGCTACCAACAAACCTGCTCAAACTCTTCCAAAAAAACTGAGGAAAAAGGAACACTACCTAATTCACTTTATGAAGCTAATATTACTCTAATACCAAAACTGGGTAAAGATGCCACAAGAAAGAAAATTACACACCAATCTCCCTAATGAACATAATCCACAAATTTTCAACAAAATACTAGCAAATTGAATTCAACAACACATTAAAATAATTATACATCATGACCAAATGGGGTTTATACCAGGAATGCAAGGATAATTCAATGCAAGAAAATCAATCAATGCAATACAACACATAAACAAATTGAAAGAGAAAAATTACTGATTATCTTGATTGATGATGAAAAAGTATTCGACAAAATTCAGCATCTTTTTCTGATAAAACACTTCAAAGGGTAGGAATTGAAGGAAACTTCCTTAATGTCATAAAGTGCATATATGAAAAACCCATAGCTAGCATCAAACTTAATGGTGAAAGACTCAAAGTATTCTCCCTAAGATCAGGAATGAGACAAGGATGCCCCTTATAAATACCATTCTTCAACAACATACTTGAAGTTCTAGCTATAGCAATAAGGCAGGAGAAAGAAATAAAAGGCATCCAAATAAGAAAGGAAGAAGTGAAACATTCATTATGTGCAGATATCATGATCCTATATCTGTAAAATCCTAAGAATTCTATGACAAAGTTACTTGAATTAATAAGCAAATTCAGCAAAGTGACAAGATACAAGATTAAAGTACAAAAAACAGCAATGTTTCTATACACAAATAATGACCTAACTGAGGAGATAATTAAGGAAAAAGATCCATTCAAAATAACAACTAAAAGAATCAAGTATCTAGGAGTAAATTTAACCAGGGATATAAAAGATCTGCACACAGAAAACTATGAAACATTGTTAAAAGAAATCAAAGAAAATCTAAATAGGTGGAAAGACATCCCCTGCTCATGGATAGGAAGGTTAAATGTATTTAATATGTCAGTTCTATCAAATTTATCTACATATCAACACAATACCAATTGTCATGCTCAGGCTCATGTGTCAACTTGGCCAAGTGGTGGTACCTGTTTGTCTGGTTGGGCAAGTGCTGGCCTGTCTGTTGCAATGAGGACATTTCATAGAATTAAATCATGATCACGTTCAACTGCATCCACAGCTGATCCCATCTGTAATCAGCCAAAGGGCATGCCTTCTGCAATGAGTGATGCTTAAGCTAATCATTGGAAGCCTTTTAAGGAGGATTCAGAAGAGACAGGCTCTCTTCCTGCTTTGGCTGGCAAGCCTCTCCTGTGGAGTTTGTCCAGACCCTACATCAGAATCGTCAGCTTCACAGTCTGCCCTGTGGATTTTGGACTGTGCATTCCCAGGGTTATATGAGACACTTTAATAAATTTTATATTCGTGAGTGTTTCCTGTTGATTCTGTTTCTGTAGAGAACCTGAACTAATACAACTTGGTACCAGGAGAGGTTTTTAAGAAACAGAATCTTAAAAATGGGTTTTTATGAATGGTTTTCTACTCTGACTGGACTCAAAGACACTGATTCCTGTAATCAGAATGACACTCCCAATCCATGGAGTGAGTTGGCAAAAGAGATAGTCAAAATATTACCATTCAATTCTTAATGCTTTGCTTGTACGAAGCCAGGCTCTGGGGGACAATGTTTTTGACACCTTTATGGGGTTTTGTGTTAATAAAGGTATAGAGATGTTGGCTGGTTGTTGTAAGATACATTGGATACTTAAGGAGTGCAAGAGATGGGCTTAAGGCTTCAAACGAGAAGCTTAAGCACCATCTGACAGATGTAGAAGTTTCTATGAGTGTTCTGAAGGAAAATCTTATTTACTGACCCGTAGATTTGAGAACTCTGAAAATCAGACTCAGAATCTTATTGCTAGAATAGCAACTTTACAACACAAACTGAAATCTCAATGTTGCATTGTGTCTGCCGTTAAAGTGAGGGCATTGATTGGAGAGGAGCGGAACCCTGAAAAATGAGATGGTGACATATGGATTGATAATGATGTTGGGGGTGAGACTGAAATCCTAGGTCATGCTGAGTCTTCTCTACATAACCCTGTAATAGTCTTCCCTGAGGACATAGCCGCCCCACCTCCAGCCTGCCTTGATGAGTTGGCCACCCAACCTGCTCCTGAAGGGATTAGCCCTAGATTGATTAATTCCGTTTCACCAGATGAAACAGCAAACAAAGGCCCTGAAGCAAATGGCTTGGAAGATATTTCTAATTCTTTACATGACCCACCCCCATGACCCCTCATTACTTCCAGACCTATAACTAGACTAAAGTCCCAACAGGCCCCTCAAGGTGAGGTACAAAGTATCACACATGAGGAGGTATGTTGCACTCCAAAAGAATTGTATGAGTTTTCCAATTTATATAGACAGAAATCAGGGGAATATGTGTGGCAATGGATTTTAAGAGTGTGGGATAATGGTGGGAGGAATATAGGGCTGGACCAGGCTGAAGTTATTGATATGGGCCCACTAAGCAGAGATTCTGCATTCAATGTTATAGCTTGAGGGGTTAGAAAAGGTATTAACAGTTTCTTTGGGTGGTTGGTTGAAACATGGATCAAAAGGTGGCCAACATTACCTGAGGTTGAAATGCCAAAACTGCCCTGGTATAATGTAGATGAGGGGATCCAGAGGCTTAGAGAGATTGGAATGTTAGAGTGGATTTATCATGCAAAGCCTGCTCTTACACCCCAGGAATATCTGGAAGATGCATCTTTTACCAGAACAGTGAGAAATAAATTTGTGAGACTAGTGCCATCATCCCTGAAGAGCTCTGTAGTTGCACTTCTCTGTAGGTCAGATATTACTGTAGGAACTGCTGTCACTGAACTGGAATCCTTAAACACAATGGGGATGACCAGATCCTGAGTTGGCAGAAGCCAGATAGCAGCACTTAATCACCAAAGACAGGGTGGATTACAATAGACAGCAAACTCAAAGCAGGAGTCAAAATTACATGACTCATAGAGATTTGTGGCACTGGCTAATAAATCATGGGGTACCTAGAAATACAACAGATAGGCAATCTACTAAATTCTTGTCTGAGCTATATAAACAAAAGAGCTCTAGGTCAAGTGAACAGAAGTCTAACCTCAATTACAAAAACAAAGAGTCATGGCCCTTTAATCAATTTCCAGACTTGAGACAGTTTACAGACCCAGAGCCCCTTGAATGAAGGGAAGGCCAGGTCCTTTTTGGAGAGAACCCTGTTACACTGCCACAAATTTATACTGTTAATGTTCTTCCAAACCTTGCCCAAGGAGACCGACGGCCTTTTACCAGGGTAACTGTGCACTGGGGAAAAGGAAATGATCAGATATACTTGGGATTATTAGACACTGGTTCAGAAGTGACATTAATTCCAGGGGACCCAAAATGTCACTCTGGTCCACCAGTCAGAGTGGGGGCTTATGGAGGCCAAGTGATCAATGGCATTTTAGGTCAGGTCCATCTCACAGTGGGTCCAGTTGGCCCCTGGACCCATTCTGTAGTTATTTCCCCAGTTCCAAAATGTATAATTGGAATAGGCATACTGAGCAACTGGCAGAATCCCCACATTGGCTCTCTAACTCATGCAGTGAGGGTTATTATGGTGGGAAAGGCTAAGTGGAAGCCACTAGAACTGCCCCTACTTAGCAAAATAGTAAATCAGAAGCAATATCAGATTCCTGGAGGAATTGCAGAGATTACTGCCACTCTTAAGGACTTGAAGGATACAGGGTGGTGATTCCCACTGCATCCCCATTCAACTCTTCAATTTGGCCTGTGCAGAAAACAGATGGGTCTTGGAGAATGACAGTGGATTATCATAAGCTCAACCAGGTGGTAACTCCAACTGCAGATGTTGTTCCAGATGTGATATCATTGCTTGAGCAAATCAACACATCCCTTGTTACCTGGTATGCAGCTATTGATCTGGCAAATGCTTTTTTCTCAATAGCTGTTAGTAAGAACCACCAGAAACAGTTTGCTTTCAGCTGGCAAGGTCAGCAATATACTTTCACTTTCCTACCTCAGGGGTATATCAACTCTCCAGTCCTATGCCATAATCTTGTCTTCAGGGACCTTGATCATTACTCCCTCCCACAAGACATCACACTGGACCATTATATTGATGATATCATGTTGATTGGACTTAGTGAGCAAGAAGTAACAGCTACTCTAGACTTACTGGTAAGGCATTTACATGTTCGAGGATTTGAGATAAATCCAACAAAAATACAGGAGACTTCTACCTCAGTGAAATTTCTAGCTGTCCAGTGGTGCAGGGCATTTTGAGATATTCCTTCTAAGGTGAAGACTAAGTTGCTGCATTTGGCCCCTCCTACAACCAAAAGAAAGGCACAATGCCTAGTTGGTTTTTTTGGATATGGGCGACAACATATTCCTCATTTGGGTGTGCTACTCCGGCCCATTTATCGAGTGACCAGAAAAGCTGCTAATTTTGAGTGGGGACCTGAACAAGAGGAGGCCCTACAACAGGTCCAGGCTGCTGTAGAAGCTGCTCTGCCACTTGGGCCATATGATCCAGCAGATCCAATGGTGCTCGAAGTGTCACTGGCAAGTAGAGATGCTGTTTGGAGCCTTTGGCAGGCCCGTATAGAAGAATCACAACACAGACCCTTAGGATGTTGGAGCAAAGCCTTACCATCTGCTGCAGATAACTACTCTTCTTTTGAGAAACAGCTTTTGGCCTGCTACTGGGCCTTAGCAGAGACTGAACGCTTAACCATGGGCCACCAAGTTACCATGAGACCTGAGTTGCCTATCATGAGCTGGGTGTTGTCTGACCCACCAAGCCATAAAGTTGGGCGTGTGCAGCAGCACTCTATTGTAAAATGGAAATGGTATATACGAAATAGGGCCAGAGCAGGTCCTGAAGGTGCAAGTAAGTTACATGAAGAAGTGGTCCAAAAACCACTCCTGGCATATTACCTTCTCTTTCCCAGATCAGAGCTATGGCCTCTTGGGAAATTCCTTACAGTGAATTGACTGAGGAAGAGAAAACTCGGGCCTGATTTACAGATGGTTCAGCACAATATGCAGGTACCACCCAAAGGTGGACAGCTGCAGCACTACAACCCCCTTTCTGGGGTGTCCTTGAAGGACAGTTGTGAGGGGAAATCCTCCCAGTGGGCAGAACTTCGAGCAGTGCACCCGGTTGTTCATTTTGCCTGGAGGGAGAACTGGTCAGAGGTGTGTATATATTCTGACTCATAGGCTAATGGTTTGGCTGAATGGTCAGGGACTTGGAAAGACCATAATTGGAAAATTGGTGACAAAGATGTATGGGGAAGAGGTATGTGGATAGACCTTTCTGAGTGGGCTAAAAACATGAAGATATTTGTGCCCCATATGAATACACACCAGAGGGTGACTTCAGCAGAGGAAGGTTTTAATAATCAAGTGGATAAGATGACCTGTTCTGTGGATACCAGTCAGTCTCTTTCCCCAGAAACTCCTGTCATTGCCCAATGGGCTCATGAACAAAGTGGTCATGGCTGTGGGGATGGAGGTTATGCATGGGCTCAGCAACATGGACTTCCACTCACCATGGTTTATACATTTTATATTTGCAAGTGTTTCCTGTTGATACTGCTTCTCTAGAGAACGCTAAGTAACATATCAATCAAAATTCTAAGAACCTACTTTGAAGACTTGGAAAAGCTAATTTGATTATAAGGGAAAGAGACATCGAATAGCTAAAGATACCCTAAAAGAGAAGAGCAAAGTGGGAGGACAAATGCTTCCTGACTTTATAGCTTATTATAAAGTTATAGTAGTCAAAAGAGCATGATACTGGCACAAAGATAGAAATATTGACCAATGTAATTGAATCAAGAATGTGGATATAGACAACCAAATCTCCAGTCAATTGATCTTTAACAAGGCCTCCAAATCCACTGAAATGAGAGAGAAAAGTTTTTTCAATAAATTTGCATGGGAAAACTGGATATCAGTAGCCAAAAGAATGAAAAGGGGCCCCTACTTATGCCCTATACAAAAATTAACTCAGTGTATCAAAGACCTGAAACTCCTAGAAGAAATTATAGGGAAACATCTTCAAGAGCTAATAATAAGAGGCAGCTCCTTAAACTTTACAGCCAAAGCACAAGCAGTGAAAGAAAAAGATAAATGGAACTCCTCAAGGTCAAGTGTTTCTATGCCTCAAAAGACCTTGTCAAAAAGGTGAAGAGGCCGCCAACTCAAGAAATTTTTCAATTTTCCAAAGAAAATATTTGGAAAACACATATTAGACATTGATACCCTGTATAAATAAGGAAATCATACAACTCAACAACAAAAGAACAAACAACCCAATAGTAAAATGGGCAAAAGATATGAATAGACATTTCTCTGAAGAAAAAATTCAAATGGCTAAAAAAGCACATGAAGAGATGCTTATCTTCATTAGCTACAAAGGAAATTCAAGTCAAGACTACAATGAGATATCACTCCACATCTATAAGAATGACTGTTACTAAACAAACAGAAAACTACAAAAATATTGGAAAGGATGTGGAGAAATTGGAACACATTCATTGCTGGTAGGAATGTATGATAGTAGAGCTGCTATGGAAGACAGTTTGGTGGTTTCTCAGAAAACTAAATATCGAATTGCCCTATGAATTGGCAATATCAGACCTCAGTATATACCCATTAGAGCTGAAAGCAGTGACACAAACACATTTGAGCACTGATATTCATGGCAGCATTATTCACAATTGCCAAGAGACAGAAATCATCCAAGTGCCCATCAAGAGATGAGTGAATTAACAAAATGTGTTATATACATAGGATGGAGTATTATGCACCAGTAAGATGAAATGAGGTCCTGAAGCATATGACAACATGGATGAAACTTGAGAACACAATGCTGAGTTAAATAAGCCACACACAAAAGGACTGATACTGTATGAGTTCACTAATATGAATCTATTAAAAGTAAACTCAGAAGCTTATAATGTAGATTATAGGGGAACTAGAAGTACATAGATGCAAGAGATGGATGAATGGTTACCTAATGAAGTTGAGCTTGAATGTATGAGAATGGATAGAAGTGAGGATAGTTCATTAGTGGGTTTATTGAAGGAGCCATATTGAAGTTGAATATGATTGAAAGGGGTTGTATAGAGCCATGTATTCCATTGATTAATAGCACAAATATAAAAAAGCTCTTGCATGAACTACTTCAAAGGCATGACTCTTGTTCAAAGAGTCAATAATAGAGGGATGAAGGGGGAAATTGATATTGTATGTTATAGCCTATAGTTAACAGGAAGACATCAACAGTACCACAGCAATACCAGGGGTAAATAATTGGTAGGGGGGAGGATAAGAGTTAAGGGGAGGTTTAGATTTGCTATTTGGTGAGGCTGGGTTTGTTATTATTCTCTTTAGACTAGTGAAAATTGAGAGTTGATGACTGTACAACTAACTGAGATTACTGCAAGAAATGGATTATTTTGGACATTACCCTGATACCCAAGTGGTGGAGGTGCTGAAGTATACACTTACTGAGAAGCAGAAAGGTGAACTGAGGTATGTACATATGATGGAATATTGTGCCGCTACAGAAAAGAATGAAGTCATGAGTTAGGGACATTATGTTGTGCAAAATAAACCAGAAATAAAATAACAAATATTGCAATGGTCTCTTTTAGAAAGTACTTATAACAAAATTGGGGCCTAGATTACAAGCTCTTATAGCAGTCACATTTAGTCTGGAGATGTAAGTGTATTTCTAGATTCTGAGATGCTGTGCTAAATGTGAATAAACTAGCATTTCCCTGGAAATTCTGGTACCTGTGTGACACCTAAGACTCAAAGTCGGAATTCTGAGCTCTGAAAGTCAGCATTACTACATACAACAGTTAAGTAGCCAAAAAAGAGATCAGACTTCAATTAGAAATAAGAATAAAGCCAATCTGGTTGGGACCAAGGTAAATGAGAATACAGGGCAAAGGATGATATTGTTCGTATTATAGAGTTTCACCGACTGTATGAGACCAAAGACAGTGAGGTTTATTTTGTCCAAAACCTAACTTTTCTGTAACAAACAATATAAATCAAACTGCCTGGATAGCTCATTTAAACAACCCAAACACATGGAGCCCAGAATTGGTATAAGGGCTTGTAATTCTACAAAGCTTAATGTAATCATTCCCGGAAGCATCCCAGGGTTTGTTGGGCAGATCATTGAAAAGTATTGGGAAAGTCCTTTGAGGAACTGGAGAAAGAATGTGGAACTATTGAACTTTCCCACCTGTGGAACCCCTGATACTCTCTGAAACATCAGGGACTCCCAAGTTAATAGGCCAAGCCTGGGTTTGCTCTTATGAAACTTATTTCTGTAGTGGAGAAGCTAAACCTGCCTATAGCTATGCCTAAAAGTTACTTCCAGAAAACCTCTTTTGTTGTTCAGATGTGGCCCCTCTCTCTCTAAGCCCAACTCTGCATGAAAAAATATTAACCTCCCTGCGCTGGTTTGAAAGGAGGTATGTACCCTAGAAAAGCCATGTTTTAATCAAAATCCCATTTCATAAAGGTAAAATAATCCCTCTGCAATGCTGTATGTTTGAAACTGTAATCAGTTCTTGATTTAATCAAGAGTGGTTGTTAAGCTGGATTAGGTGAAGACATGTCTCTGCCCATTTGGGTGGGTCTTGAGAAGTTTCTAGAGTCCTATAAAAGAAGAAACATTTTGGAGAATGTAAGATTCAGAGAGAGCAGAGAATGCTGCAGCACCACGAAGCAGAGAGTCCATGAACCAGCGACCTTTGGAGATGAAGAAGGAAAATGCCTCCTGGGTTGCTTCATGAAACGGGAGGCCAGGAAAGAAAGCTAGCAGATGATGCCGTGTTTGCCATGTGCCCTTCCAGATGACAGAGAAGCCCTGACTGTGTTCGCTATGTGCCTCTCACTTGAGAGAAAAACCTTGAACTTCATCACCCTTCTTGAACCAAGGTATCTTTCCTTGGATGGGTGCCTTTGATTGGACATTTCTATAGACTTGTTTTAATTGGGACATTTTCTAGGCCTTAGAACTGTAAACTAGCAACTTATTAAATTCCCCTTATTAAAAGCCATTCTGTTTCTGGTATATTGCATTCCAGCAGCTAGCAAACTAGAATACTCCCCCTTATGTGGGATATAACATTCAGGGGTAAAAGTCTCCCTGATAATGTGAGACATGATTCCCAAGGATAAGCATGGCCATGGCAGTGTGGGATCAATAATGCCATTCTGACCAAAAGGGGGCAAAGAAATGTAATAAAATAAGGTATCAGTGGCTAAGAGAGTTCAAATAGAGTCAAAAGGCTATTCTGGAGGCTACTGTTACGCAAGCTTAAGCTAAATGTGTACTTATGATTGCTGAATCATTATATAGAAATTTCTTTTAGTCTCCAGTGTCTTGGAGCAGCTAGATGGAAAAACCTGAAATTGTGGAACTGTAACCCATACCAAACTTTGAAATCTGTTCTGTAGCTATTTGTTAAAATGCACTTTGAAAATGCATTGCTTTTTTGTATATGTTGTTTTTCACAATAAAAATGTTAAACAACAACTTTAAGTTTGGCAATGTATGGTGGTGGTGCTTGCACACTACTGTGAATGCAATTAATGTTATTGAATTAAACACATGAAATTGACTAAACTATGAAGTTTTGTGTTGCATATATGTTATCACAAAAAAGGTAGAATTAAAAACTTTAAAAGATAAAAAAATGGATAGAACATCTAAACAGAATGCCAATAAGAAAATGGAATACTTGAATGATACTCTAAACCAGCTGCACCTAACAGATTTATGTAGAACCCATCACCCAAAAGTAGAAAAATACACATTCTTCTCTAGTGCATATGGATCATACTCCATGATAGACCATATGTTACATTATAAAACAAATCTCAATAAGTTAAAAAGTAGTGAAATCATGTGATGTATCTTTTCTTACCAGAATGGATGAAAGCTAGAAATCAATAGTAGAGGGAGAAATAGAAAATCATAAATATACAGTAATTAAACCATGTTTTCTTAATCAATGGGTCAATGCAGAAATCACATGGGAAATTAGGGAATATTTTGAGATGAATGAAAATAAAAACACAACATACCCAAAGTTATGCAACATAGCAATGGCTATGCTTAGAGTGAAATTTATAGTTCTAAATGCTTACATTAAAAAGAAAGAAAGAGTACAAATCAGAGACTTAACCTCAAACTGGAGGACCTAGAAAAAGAAGAAACTAAGTCCAAAATGAGCAGAAAGAAGGAAATATTAAAGATTACAACAGAGCTAAATGAAACAGAGAATAAAGAAATGACAGAGAGAATCAACAAAGCCAAAAGTTGATTCTTTGAAAAGATAAGAAAAGCAATAAACCTTTAGGGAGACTGACAAGGAAAAAAAGAGAGAGAGCACAAAACCAAACTCAGAAGTGAAAGGGGGGACGTGACTACCAACCCCACAGAAATATAAAGAAATATAAAAGAATACCATGAGCAATGTGTACACTAATATATTCAGTAACCTACATGAGATGGACAAATTCCTAGAAACACACAAACTGCCTACATTGACTTAAGAAGAAATAGAAGATCTCAATAAACCAATAGTGAATAAAGAGACTGAATCAGTACAAAAACCTCCCAAGAGAGAAAAACCCAGGATCAAATTACTTCAGGTGGAATTTAAACAAATATTGCAAGAAGAATTAAAACCAATTCTGCTCAAACTCTTCCAAAAATTTGAAGAGGAGGGAAAACTCCCTAAATTATTCTATGAAACCAACATACCCCTCATACTAAAGCCATATAAGGATATACTGAATGCTATAGAGTAATAACAAGAAAATAATACCATAGAACAATAGCCCTTATGAATATAGATGCAAAACTCCTCAACAAAATACTAGCAAATGGAATCCAACACACATCAACATAATTATTCACCATGATTAGGTGGGATTCATCCTAGGTATGCAAGACAGCTTAAACATATGAAAATCAGTAAATGCAATGTACCACGTTAACAGAAAAAAAGGGAAAAAAATACATGATCATCTCAATTGATGCAGAAAAGGCATTTGACAAATCCAGCACCACTTCTTGACAAACACACTTAAAAAACTAGGAATGGAAGGAAACTTTCTTGACATGATAAAGGGTATCTAGGAAAAACTCACAACAAACATCATACTCAATGGTGGAAGGCTGACAACTTTCTCTCTAAGATGAGGAACAAGACTAGGGTACCCACTCTCATCACTTTGCATTAGAAGTTCTAGCCAGTGCAATTAGGCAAGAAAACTAAATAAAAGGCATCTGTGCTGGTTTGAAAGGACCTTAGAAAAGCCATGTTTTAATCCTGATCAATCTTGTGGGAGCAACAGTGTCTTCTAATCCCTATTCAGTACTATAGGTTGTAAACTTGATTAGGTTATCTCCATGGAGATGTGATTCAATCACTTGTATGAACTTGATTAGATAGAGACGTGTCTCCACCCATTTTACATGGGTCTTGATTAGTTTACTGGAATCCTATAAAAGAGACATTTTGGAGAGAGCTCCTTTTGAGAACAAGGAGAGAGCTACAAAACCACAGCAGCATGCAAGGGAACTACATGAAGTCCACCAGTCAGTGACCTTTGGAGATGAAGAAGGAGAATGCCTCTAGGGAGCTTCATGAAGCAAGAGGTCAGGAGAGGAAGCTAGCAGACATTGCCATTTCACCATGTGCCTTTCCAGTGGAGAAAGAAACCTTGAGCTTTATTAGCCTTCTTGAACCAAAGTATCTTTCCCTGGGTGCCTTAATTTGAACATTTTTATAGACTTGCTTTAATTGTGACATTTTCTCAGCCTTAGAACTGTAAACTAGCAACTTTTAAATTCCCCTTTTTAAAACCCATTCTATTTCTGGTATGTTGCATTCCAGCAGCTAGCAAACTAGAACAGCATCTAAATTGGAAAGGAAGAAGTGAAACTTTCCCTATTTGCAGATAAGATCCTATATGCAAAAAAAAAAAAAATTAAAATCGTACAACAATGCTTCAAGAGCTAATTAATAAACTCAGCAAAGTAGCTGAGTTTCTATACCCAAAATCAGCATGTTTCTATACATTAGTAACGAACAATCTGAATAAGAAATCAAGAAAAAATTCATTTACAATAGCAACTAAAAGAATTAAATATCTAGAAATAAATATAACCAAGGATGTACAGGACTTGTACATAGGAGAACATAAAACATTGCTAAGAGAAATCATAGGAGACCTAAATAAATGGAATGACATTCCATGTTCATTTTGGAAGATTAAATATCATTAAGATGTCAAGCCTTCCCAAAGAAATTTATAGATTCAATGCAGTCCCAATTAAACTAATAATACCTTTCTTTGTAGAAATGGAAAATCCAATCATAAAATTTATATGCAAGGGTCAGAGGCCCCAAGTAGCCAAAATCAACTTGAAAATATGTGAAGCTGGAGGACTCACACTTCTTGATCTTAAAACTAATTACAAAGCCCACTGTAAGCAAAACAACATGATAATGGCACAAAGATAAGTGTGCAGACCAAGGCAATAAAATTGAGGGTTCAGAAATCAATTCTTATGTTTATGCCCATATTATTTTTAACAAGGGTGCCAATTCCACTCAATTGGGTAAGAATGGTCTCTTCAACAAATGGTGCTGGGAAACTGGGTGTCCATATGCAAAAGAATGAATATAGACCACTTCCTCACACTATATAGAAAAATCAACTCCAAATGGGCCAGAGATTTAAATATAAGAACCTAGAACTCCTTAAGGACCTTGTGTTAAGCTGTGGTTTCTTAAACTTTACATTCAAAGCATGAGCAACAAAAGAAAAAAATGATAGATGAGACCTCATCAAAATGGAAAACCTTTGTGCATCAAAGGACTTCACCATGAAAATTAGAATACAACCTACTCAATGGAAGAAAATGTTTGGAAACCACACATACCACAAAGGTTTACTATCCAGGCTGTGGCAGTTAGGTTCAGGTATCAACTTGGCCAGGTGATGATACCCCATTGTTCTGTTTCTGTGGATTAAAATTATCAGTATGTGAAACTCATCTATGGCTGATTACATTTGCAGGGAGTGCTTTCCACAATGAGTGAGGTTTAATTTAGTTAGGTGGAGGCTTAAAAGAGAGAGAGTTCAGAAGAGAGCTCAGCAGCTCAGCATACCTCCTCTTAGCACTTACAGCTCAGCCCAGACATTTGGAGATACAGAAAGGACTCACCTTGAGGAAAGCCTTTGGAACCTAGAAGCCAAGAAAAAGACCAGCAGAAGTTGCCATGTGTCTTTCCATGTAACAAAGACTCTCAGATGAAAGCTAGTGCCTTTGCTCTGAAGAACCACAAATTTCTAACTAAATAAATTCCCTTTTTAAAAGTCAATCCATCTCTGGTGTGTTGCATTCTGGTGGCTTCAGCAAACAAAAACACAGGCTATGTAAATAAATCTTTCAAGTTAACAATAAAGTCCAAATACAATTTAAAAATGAGCAAAATACTTTAATAGACATTTATCCAATGAGGATATACAAATGGTCAAAAAGCACATGAAAAGCTGCTCAATATCTGTTTTAGTTTGTTAAAGCTGCCTGAATGTAATGTACCAGAAATGGAATAGCTTTTAAAAATGGAACTTAGTAAGTTGCAAGTTTATAGTTCTAAGGTCATGTAAATGTCCAAACTAAGGCATCCAGGGAAAGACACCTTGAGTCAAGAAACAGCCAATGATGTTCACGCTTCTTTGTCAGCTGGGAAGGCACATGGTGACATCTGCTAACTTTCTCTCACCACTTCTTCAAATGTTTTCCTCTGGTGTGTTTTCTTTCTATATCTCCAAAGGTCTCTGGTTGTGAGGGTTCTGAAGCTTTTCCAAAATGGTTCCCTCTTTAAGGACTCTAGTAAGCAACCCCACCTTAAATGGGTGGAGACACATCTATATGGAAATCACCTGATCAAGAGGTCCCACCCACAATTGGGTGGGTCACATCTCCATGGAAACAACTTAATCAAAAAGATCCCATCCAGCAATTTTGAATCAGGATTAAAGAGCATGGCTTTTCTGGCATACACACAGTTTCAAACTGGCACAACATCCTTAGCCAGTAAGGCAATGCACATCAAAACTACAACTACTGTTTCTCACCCACTAGAATGGCTACTATTAAAAATTGGAAAATTACAAGTGTGGAACATACGAAGAAATAAGAACATTCCTTCATTGTTGGTGGGATATTGCAAAATGATGCAACCGTTATGGAAGACAATTCAGCAGTTCTTCAGAAAGTTAAGTATAGAATTACCATAATGACCTGACAATCCCACTTCTCAGTATATACCCTAAAGAACTGAAAGCAGGGACTCCAACAGATATTTGCATACCAATGTTCATAGTGGCATCATGGATGCATCCCAAGTGTCCTTCAACTGATGAATGGATAAACTGGAATATAGATTTCCAGGTAGGGGTAAGAAGTGGGTAGTTAATGTTTAAATTACACAGCATTTCTATTTGTGTTGATGGAAAAATTTTGGCAATGGATAGTAGTGACAGTAGCAGGACATTATGAATACTACTGGAAGGACAGAATTATATATTTTAATGTGGCTAAAAGAGGAAATTTTAGGTTGTACATATGGTAACAGAATAAAAATTAAAAAAAAAACACAGAGAATTGTACAACACAGTGAACCATATTGTAAACAATGGACTATAGGTAAAAGTACAATTATAAAAATGTTCTTTCATGAATTGTAACAAATATACCACACTATTGCAAGGTGTTAATAATGGGGTGATATATGGGAATTCTATATTTTATGCATGATTTTTATGTAAACCTACAATTTCTCTAATGAAAAAATGAAGGAAAAAAAAGAATCACCACTCTCTTGAAGCCTGAGATGTAGACCCTGATGCAGAGAGTATGGTTGCAGCCCACCAGATGGGGGAGAAGTTTTCTGGGTCCACACGTGGTATACTAGGGTTGGTGAGCAGGAGTAAGCAGGAAGTCATGTACTGGTGTGCTTGTTGGCCAGCACTCTTGAGTAGGAAGCCACCCTATGCACTGCCAACACACACCACAAGATGGAGAACATGGTGTCCTATCTGCCACTGGTATATACATTATAGGAGCAAGAAGAAGAACACATTGGAGCCAAGAAGTAAAGCTCCCTTCTCTGCTGTGCCTTGAAATATCCTTCTGGCACCTTCGAGTGACAAAGCCTAACATTGATTAGTTAGCAAAGGAGAAATGTTTATAGTGGGGAGTCCGAGGGACAAAACAGCGCAAAGGAGGGTGGATTTAGAGCTGCAAGGCAATATGTTGATAACTTGCACACTTACAGAGAGTGCAGAAGACATTTTATTATAGCATATATTCTCCTACACTGTCATTTACTGTTTACATTCTAATGCCTCTCCCTCTCCCAAGGGCAACTATCATGTCTTACCCATTCTTATTCTCACAATGTATATACTTATACATAGAAAAGACATCATAAATGTTGGTTAAAGGTATGAAGTGAATACCTAAGAAGTCATAATTATGCAAAAAATGCACTAAGGCAGAAGGTAGTCAATTAGGGACATGGGTGTGGAAAAGGAGGAGATGAGCTTCAAGTGGTCTGTGTACCTCCTATGTAGAGTGCAAATACGTTTGTTGTGTGTGCACATTGGGGCAGACACTCCTATTTGCCTGCTGACAGAGTACAGTTCTGTTCAGGGATCATTAGGTCTCCTTGATCCTAGGAAAGACAGACCCCTGTCTCATCCCCAGGGAAGCATGATTGGCCCTAGACAATCAAAAGAAATCAAGTTCATCTTAGTCAATGAATAATCAAGTGGTTGATACATGACCAGTTGTAGATTATGTGGGGAAGAAGAGACCATTGTCGCCTTGATGTAAAAGACCGAGCCTTGTGAGGAGAAACTCTTTCGTTCCTGTCCTTCCTTCACTGAACATGTTTGTGTGAATACCCACTAGAAGTCACGAGACATCCAATATTTTAAGAATGACAAAACAGAAAGAGAAAGAGCTCGGGTCAGGGATGAAAACATTAAGACACAGCACAAAACTGGAAACTGCCTACCTCCATTATTTTTTCATGACATTACATTTCTCTACTGTTTAAAAACTATTCTTACTTGGCTATTTTGTCTTTTGCAGGGAAAATAATTTTTAATGGATTTTTTGGAAAGGACATCTTCTTCAGTTAGATTTTTAAAGAAACTATGACACTTAAGTCATAAATACCATTCATCTAAGTTAAATAAAAGCCCAAACTTACCTTGACAGAAGAGTGATGTTTCTCACTGATGCTAATCCATAGAGCAGTTTTTCCTTTTCTTGAGCCAATGAAGTTTTCTGGTATTGCTCAAGAGTGTAGTTCCATGAAACCTCATTGCCAGAGTTCTGCATTCCATACCGATACACCAGAAGCCTGAGGTTTACAGGAAGACTAGAAGAAGAAACAGTGTTTCAGAGATTCTCATTACTCATTTTTCCAACTCAAGCTCTTCTAGAAGGTAAAACTCAGTGAATAGTCACCTTACAGTTCCACTTAGCCACTGCTCAAATAACCGGGATGCGTTGTTCAGAGCATCTCTGTCGCTCATCTTGCATGCAAGCCCTAACACAGAGGCACGGAGCAACCTTAGAAGATAAACAAGCACAGAGCTTAGGCCATAAACACTTTTCAAGGCCTTAAAACACGCAAACAAATGTTAATGAATATTAGGTTTAAAAAGATAATGACTTTGTGAGGTGGTCTCCAGTATCTTCCCATGCCAGAGAATCTGCAATGGGCTTCACTTGACCTTGGAAGTATTCCTGAAATAAAGCATCATACAAAATGAATAACAATTTACTATTTAGCAACATCTCCTGTGCATTATAATCTAATGCCCCTAGTATCTTAATTTTTTATTAGTTTAGAGAATTCCGGGCCAGTCTTAGGAAAGAGATGTATTCAGTTATCGCATTGCAAGTTTGTTTCAATCCTAAACATATGAACCATCTTAGACCTTTCTCTAATGTTTTATAAAAGTTTGGTAGGCCCCTTTCTACCTCCATTTTTAGTCAAAATAGGTAATAGAATAACACCTGACATACTTGTTGCATTAAAAACATGGTTCAAGAATTGAGTAAACAATAACAATAGTTAATATTTGTATATTGCTTTAGGATTTACAAAGGACTTTTATTTGATCTTCAGTATCCCATCACCATAAGTAGGCAAGTGCTCTCATTCTTATTTTACAAAGGATGTTTAAGTTTACAATTATGGAACCATTTATCCAAGCAATTTCATTTAGTAAGAGGAACAGCTACAGATTTGAATCCAGAATTTGTCTAAAATAGAAATTACAAAGATAAGCTCAGTATTCAGAATGACTATTGTGCAATAAAATCACTCACTATGGAAATTTACATTTTATCTCTGTAAAATAAGACCCAGTTAATATCTAGGTATAGAATGTTGTCTATTTTAAATAAAGTATTATTTTATTCCGTCTAATGCCAAAATACTTTTAAGTGGTATCTTAAAATAGTATTTTAACAGTACTGAATCATAAGTACTGATACACTACAAATTGAAAAAGAAAAGGTAACATCTTTTGCTTTGATTAGCTGAGTCATTGCATTTTTCTTTGATTTCACTTGGCAGGCAGATATATTTTTGTGTTTCCTCAGGAGCTAGCTCCTCCTTCCAGAAAGCTTCCTATTCTACTAATGGATAAACATTTACTTTCATAAGATATCATGACATTGTCATCACCTCAATCATAGGATACAGCTCTTTATCATCTTCAAACATGCTAATGATGTAGGTTATAGCCGAAATGACTCTCTGCCATGGTAAAAAATCCTCTTCCATTTTGAGATACTTGGTCAAGTTCAGAGCCACCTTATAATCAAGCAGTTGAGCTCTGAGATGAAAAAACACACACAGTTAATTAAAATAATAAACAGTAGTTTCCATTAGACTGAAGGTACATCTATGGGGATCATAGCATGAATGCTAATGAGAATTCTTCTACTAAACAATCAAGGAAATGCATTTATTGTTGAGGGCCAGTCAAAAATGTTTGTTCCCAAATGTTAAAACAAATTTAGTGGATTGAAATGCTGGTGATTGAAGAGGGGGAGGGGGAGGGGGAGGATGCATGGTATGTATGAATTTTTTTTTTCTTTTCATTTCTTTTTCTGGATTGATGCAAATGTTCTAAGAAGTGATTGTGGTAATGAATAAACAACTGTGTGATGATATTGTGAGTTACAGATTATATACCAATAATGGAATGATCATACAGTAAGAATGTTCGTGTTTGTATGTTATGTTTAAAAAATATTTAAAAATTAAAAAAAAAGTTTGTTCCCAATGATACATTAGCATGAAAATATATTCAACAGTAAAGAGGAAGAAAGAACATTAAGATGTACATTTCAAAAATCACTATAGCAAAATTCAGCTAAAACAAAAGTCATTTAGTTGTGCAGTTAATGTTGACAAATAATAAATTTTAAAATTTAGGTTTACAGGCTGGTTATGATGTATAAATGTATCAGTTTAAATGTAGCATACTGAAATTACTTACATTTCCATACTAAGAGGAAAGAAAAGTTCTTAATAAATCATAGAATACTTAAAACATTCAAATTGAACTTACATTTTACACCAAAACATCTCCTTTTTATTTATTTACCAATTATCTTGGTAAATAAAATATCGATTTTTTCTTCAGAAATTAAGACGAACCATTGACATTTCAAGATTTAAAGAAATTAGTCTCTTCCCACACCTTAGAAATGATTCTAGAATCATTTAAAATCATGTCCTAGCTTTTGAAAAGAATCTCAGATAGAAATGCTATCTTTTCAAATTACATTTTGAAAGTTTGGCTTTTTAATTATTGGGTTTAGGAATACTAATACAGCAAGGGGTATTATATTTGAGGTCATTTATGAATGAAGAATAAAGTAATTATATCTTGATTTCTCCCTGTAGTAATGGATTAAGAATTTGATTACTGGATGACCTAATATTGCAGAGATAGTTAAGAATAAAAATATTTGGCATCATATAATTAGGTATGATACAAAGTTTGTTTTCAGTTTTGAGAGATGATTTCTCTATTTTCTTAGTTCCTGATCTTATTTAGAAGGATTTATGATTTAAAGCGTATAGTCATCCTTAAAGTATAAACAAGGCCGAGAAAAGGAGTGTTTTATGTGAGAATGTTTAACTATTTCAACCCACTGCTTCCTGCCTCATGGTTTCCATTGAGGAACCAGTACTCAATCTAATTGGGACTCCCTTGTACATAATATCCTGCTTTTGTCTTGCAGCTTTAACTTGATCCTTGTCCTTTCCTTTCCAAGGTTTGATCAATATATGATGACCCGTATTTTTCTTCAAGTTTATCCCATTTAATGTTCTCTGGGCTTCTTGAGTGTGCATATTCATATCTTCATATTGAATTGCATATTGCATATGTGCATGTGCATACTGGAACTTCATGACATTGGGAAGTTTTTGCTATTATTTCTTTGAATATTATCTCTGCCCCTTTCTCTCTTTCTTCTCCTTCTGGAACTCCCATACTGCATGCATTGTACATTTGATGGTGTCCCGGAGGTCTCCTAAGTTATTTTTACTTTTTATGGTTCTTTTTCCTTTTTGATCCTCAGTCTGATTCATTTAGATTGTTTTGTCTTTGAGCTTACTGATTCTTTTTTCTGCCACCTCCAATATGCTGGTGAAATCCTCCTGGGAATTTTTCATTTCAATTATTTTGTGATCTTTAACTCCAGTAGTTCAGCTTGGTTTCTTTGAAAATTTCTCTCTTTATTAAGATTTCCATATTGCTCATTCATTGCTTTCCTGATTTCCTTTAGTTCTTTCTCTGTATTTTCCTTCATCTCCTTGAGCATACCAAAGATTATTTTTTAGCGTCTTTGACCAGTATGTCCACAGTCTAGTTTTTTTCATTGGGGTGATCTGGATTTTTATCCCCTTCCTTTGGATGGGTCACCATTTCCTGTTTCTTTGTTTCTTACACTGCATAGATTGACTGAAGTTGCTTGTGTCTGGAGGGTAAATTCTGGGAGGGGAGGCATGCTGGACAGAAATTTTCCAAGTCTGTTTTTCTCAACCAGAAGAACCTACAAAGGGAGTACCTGCCAGCTCCACACTGCCCTGGAGAGGAGATGAGGGAGTAGGCAGGAGGGGTGCCAGGATCTTCTTCCATGGCTTCCCAAAGCTGTGCTTTCTTGGCCTGCCCAGCAAATATAGCCCTTTAACTATCCTCCACAGCTCTGAGGAAGTGTACCATCTTTAAGTCCCCTCCAACACCTCTGTCCAGTTTGAGTAGGAACAGCTGCTCTCAAGCCAGGTCACCAGTAATCTGAAGCAGCCTGAAGCAGCTAATCAAGAGCTGTGACCAGCAGGTCCATTTCCCCACTGAATCTTGGAGAAGTGGATTTTTACGTCCCTTTTTTGGCATCAGCAAGTTTCACCAGTGGCCAGACCCCACTGATGCCTGCTATAAGGATGGGGGGCTGGGCAAAGTTAACCACTGTGCAGAGAGAGCAATTTACTGGTATTTATCATAATTTACCAGCTTCTTCCCCCACTCTTCCCTGGATGCTATACATTGTTCTATTGGACCCCAGAGTTTCAAAATAGTTGATTCAGATAGTTATGCGTGTTTGATAGTTCTTCCAGTGGAGGGACTGATTCCCGTAGCTTCCTACTCCACCATCTTCTCACAGTCTCTCAGACTGCTCCTAGGTAGTCTTTTAAACTATCCTCTTCATTATTTGATCCACACTTAGTGACCCCTTCTCCCACCCATGGGCTTGATAATTAGAAGTCTCTGCTTTCACTTATGTTAGCCCCCACCCTTTTCACAAGGTCTAGCACACAGTGGGCTACAGAGCACAATATAAATTACCAGAAAGAAAAAAGAAAACTACAGTAAAAGGTCGATAAAAAAGAATTCTTTCTGTCTTGGTTTTGGCAAGGCCACCATTGGCCTGTACTCCAGAGTAAGATGCAAGACCATCATAGTAGGGCGTCCATGGCTAAGAGCAGAGTTTGTGATCCTCACCTAATAACCCAACTACCAGTCTATAAAAGAGGTTTCAAAGGCTAAGGGAGAGAGTGAGAACTTTTAGAAGAAGGCTTTTGGAAAGTGTTGTAGTTGTGAGGGCTCTCCCCTCCATGCATTTCCCACACATCAAACCTGATACCCTGAAAATTCTAAAGGACGAGATTATGGTTAGTTAGTTGTCTGACCTCAGAGTGAAGAGATGAGGCTGCACATGAACGCTCCTTATGGTCAAGATTTGAATCAGAGGTTGTCACAGATACTAAGAGGGTCCTGGGAGGGTTGAGGATGCCACCACTGGACAAAGCTATATGCTGAAGTGATAAAAGGACTCATGAAAGGCAACCAGATGGAGTAGATACACCTTCCTACCTCAAAGGAACTGCAGGAGAAAGATCCTTGGCAATGGTATATCAGTGTGGGGGGGGGGTGGAAATATCATGAAAATACCCCACAAGAGAGTCAGCTTTAAACACTTTTGAAGTTTATAGAGCACCTAAAGAAGTCAGATCATCAGGATTTTTCTTTCTCTCACCTGCTCTTCCTCTTTGTTTCTTGCCTTCACTCTGGACAAATAGAGGCAGCCTAGTAAGTGAGGAGAAATAAAAGCTCCAAGCAGGGAAACAGAGAGGAAATGAAGCAAAACATTCCCATTACAGAGGGTCAGCCTGAAGTTGGCATGAGTTGGGTGCAGAGAGAAGCTTTATATGCAGTTAAAAGCTTTGATGGTTTTATTGGACTGGGTATATCATGGGACTGAAACTGGTGAATTTTTATTCCTTACACTGACCAAAAGAGTCACGTGTTATTGTGGGTTGAACTGTGTTCTCCAAAAAGATATGTTGGATTTCTTGTCCCTAGTACTTCAGAATATGACCTTCTTTGAAAATATGGTCATTACTGATGGAATTAGGCAAGTTAAAATGAGGTTATACTGGTGTAGGGTGGGCTTTTAATCCAATATTTCAGGTATCCTTATAAGAAGAGGATATCTGGACAGAGAGAGAATACCACGTGAAGATGAAGGCATAGAGCACCAGGGATTGCTGGCAAGGCGCTGTCAGAGACCAGGAGAGGCATGGAATAGATTCTTCCCTATGGACTTTGAAGGAAGTAGGGCCCTGCTAATACCTTGACTTCAAACATTTAACCTCCAGAACTAGAGACAATAACTTTCTATTGTTTTATGCCACCCAATTTGTTGTACTTTGTTATGGCAAGGCAAGGAAACCAAGACATGTGCACAGCTGATATTCCATTCAGGGCTAATGTGGTAGTTAGGTTCAGATGTCAACTTGACCAGGTGATGGTACCCAGCTGTTCTGTTGCTACAGACTTAAATCATCAGCTTTTGGTTCATCTATGTCTGATTACATCTGCAGTCAGTTAAGAGGATGAGTGAGGCTTGAAAGGAGGAGTAAGAAGAGAGCAGCTCAGAGCAGCTCAGACCCAGACATTTGGAGATGCAAAAAGGACATTTCCTGGGGAAAGCCATTTGAAGACAAAAGCTGGGAGGGAAGGCCAGCAGACATCACCATGTGCCTTTTCAAACTAGTAAATTTTTAACTAAATAAATCCTCTCTATAAAAGCTGATCCATCTCTGGTGTATTGCATTTCTGGCAGTCTCAGCAAACTAAAACAGCTAGTAAAAGAACTAGCCCTTCAGATTGGCTTTGATGAGACAGAAGGAATAAAAAATGCATTTATTTTCATATGCACCCTTTTAGTCCAGCTTATTAAACAGAACAGTTATATTTCTTTTTGAACACCTGAGTGGAAATATGGAAATTTTAATCCAACCACTAGCATTTACCTATTTTCTACACCTTTCTGCTTTCTTCCCCCTTAAAGTTTCAAACTGATCTGGACATGGCCTTCATCAAGTTCTGGTGGAGTCTGCTCTTCCCTGATACCCATTTTCCTCATGTGTTGCAGAAGGAAATTGGGTCAGGTGACTTACCAGGTATTTTCCAGATCTACTGTTGTACGATGCTACATATTTTTGTTTTCCCAATTTGTTTCACTTTCTCCCTTACTGCAACTCTTCACAATTTTAGGAGGCTATGGGCAAGGGCTGAGCAAATGTAAGAAAAATAACTCAATTGTGTGAATTATTTGCTCAATACACAGTTACTCAGAGAGAGCTGATAAAGAAGCTTTCACTTCATCTTAGAACAAAAAGCATTGTCTACATTATGTATTGAGATGAGAATTAAACTATGGAGATATTACAGTTCTGTGTAATTTCCAACACCGAAATACCAAACTTTGGGAAAAGTAACAGTGTATTCACAGTAGTATTTTCTAGAAAATAATATAAATAGTTCTATTATGTTTATAAATATTTGTTGAGCATCTTCTTTTACAACTTAATTTCTCAGGATCTAAAATAGTATCATATATATTGTAGGTTCTCAATAAATAGTTATTAAATGAATGAATGATGTGCTATGTAACAGAAGGAAAATAATTTTCTAATATGTATCTGGGAAAGTAAACTTGAAGAATCATATTGTCTAGTGTCTGGTATCCACACTAGGGATCCAAATTTCAGATTCAGAACAGCTTCATAAAATGCAGCTGTTTTGGTATGAATCAATGGTGGATGCATTTTGGGTGAGTCAATACAAGAAATGGTAAACTACATTCTTCCATTAATTCTTGGAATCATCATTATCAAGTATGGTGGTTTGGACTATGTACTCCAGAAAAAACATGTTCTTAAACTTAATTCATTCCTATGGGTCTGAACTAATTCTAAGTGGAACCTTCTGATGAGGTTTTTTCAATTAAGGTGTAGCCCAATTCAACCAGGACAGGTCTTAATCCTGTTCCTGGAGTCCTTTGTAAGTGTAATGTAATTCAGAAAGATAGAGGGAAAGCCACAGGAAGCAAGAAGCTGAAAGTCAACACAAGCCAGAAGAGAAGGGAAAGGTCAGGAGAGGCTTCCATGTACATTTCCATGCGACAGAAGAGCCCAAGACCAGGGATCACTGGCAGCCAGCCCCAGAATACCAGTCTTTGGCATAAAAGCGTCACCTTGATGACACCTTAATTTGGACTTGTCCTTGACTCAAAACTGTGAGCCGGTAAATCCCCATTGTTTAAGCCAAACCATTGCATGATATTTGCTTGAGCAGTCAAGAAAACTAGGACATCAAGTAATACAGTTTGTTCAACAATCTTTGGAAAAACAGATAATCTTTTGGGAATAAATAAATATCTCATTTATTCTTCAAGAGACTCTAATGAGGTCATGTCCATTTTATTGATAAGGAAAGCGAAACAGAGAGGTTAAGAAATTTATTCAAACCTAAATGGAGTCAGGATTTCAATCTAGTTTAAGAGCCAATGTTTTAACCTTATAATTTCCTCTTTGAAGAATGCTGAGAAGGTTTTCCATCATACTATTTAGGAAGCTTGTGTCAAAGAGTTATTTAATGCTGTTAGTGCTATTGTGGTATTCTTCCAGCCATCTGTTCAGCATAAATTTATTGATCATCTATTACAGGCCAGAAACAGTCATAGATTGGTGATAAAATGAATAGAAAGATGGTCTGGGGACCTACTCTCATGAAATTTATAGTCTAGTGGGTGCAAAGGAAAAATTTAATAAATAATGACAATAGCATTGTGGTGAAATACAAGGACCTCATATCTAATCCAGACACAGGGGCCATAAGAGGAGTCTTAAGGAAGGAGCATCTAATTCTTAATATGTCCACTTCATATTTGAGTCCACTTCAAAGCCAGTGAAATAAATCAGCTGTGTCCATAGCTCCTATAAAAGTGGCAGATACTCAATAAATACTTGTTGCATTCATGCTGTTAAACTACCTGAAAAAATTTCAGAGGTACTATGGTTATTGCTTCTACCTTTTCCCAATCGATGTTGATTTTCCCCTCTAAATGCAGGTTCCCTTCAGATCGTGAGATAAAAAGTAAATTTTCCTCAATGGCACTTTAATTCTGAGCAATCCCAGAGCATCATACTCCAATGATCTGAACAAGATTTGGCAGTTCTAGCCATACTATCTCACAATGGGCTTTAGCTCAAAGAAAAGAATTGGGGAAATATATTGCTTGCCATTTTCGTTAAATCAAATAATGAAGGTGCTTCTGAGCATTTGTAAATATCACTTGTAATTAGCTGGAGAACTCTGATAAAGGCAAAACCTACTCAAAGTCAAAGGTAGATGGGTTTTTGTGTGTAAATTCAAGGTTAATATCAGTGTTTTGGCTATGACAATCATCTAAACTTAAAATAGGCGGCTTTAGGGTTAT
Organism: Tamandua tetradactyla; assembly: GCF_023851605.1. Lineage (NCBI taxonomy): Eukaryota > Metazoa > Chordata > Mammalia > Pilosa > Myrmecophagidae > Tamandua > Tamandua tetradactyla. The sequence continues at coordinate 12,242,905 of NC_135350.1, forward strand.
GCAAAACCATGTTATAAATAGTGAATTTGGATGTTTTAAACTAAAATGATTAATTATTAATGCTTGCGGTTTAGCTAACTTTGGTGTAATCCATTAGAACACATTATGATAAAACCCCTGGTATTTTAAATGACCTTGTCTCATTCCAAAACCTACCTTGCCAAAGCAAAAGCATCATCAATAAGGCTTGCACGATCAGCTGAAGAAAAGTTCTGGGAGGAGGAAGAAAAAGAGGTAAGAAACACGATTCTTAAATAAAGCAAAATGTGTTGAAAAAAGAATATCACTAAGATATTCTTAGAATAAAAAAATAATTCACAGCCATTGCTATCTCTTACTTTGTGGTTCAAGGTAAGATCTGTAGCTATCCAGTTCCACGTTGGTTCTTCATAATTTACACGATAAAATCCAATATGATCTGGGTTTATTTTGAGAAAAGCATTCCCATCAGGATTAGAAGAGGTCAAAGTAATTCCTATGGTAGTAAATAAACATTAATGAGAAACATGTCTGCATTTACTATAAACACAGGGAAATTAGACCCAGAGGGTAAAAACAAGAGACAAGAAAAGAAATATTAGCTCAAGAAGTCAAGTTTGATTTGATTCCAAACCTCCAAAGACTAATTCTTATTTAGTTGTCTAACTTCAGAACGTCACCGGAGTGAGCTAGCTGAAAAATAAATAAGTGTCCTGTAATATTTGACTACACTTCTTATTGGCAGAAGCTTACAAATGGGTAAAGCAATTCTGCACTTGTCAATCCTTCAGTAAAAGAAAACAATGCCTAAAGACAGAGAAGTACGTGCCTTCTGGGGGGAGTCCATATATTCCTAATCATAATGGATTAACTACACAAAGAATATTCACTGGGGTAGCCTTGGGAGGAGATAAAAATGTAAACATTAAAAAGTATTTTGTTTATTAAAATCAACATTTAAATTGATAGAAATGACTGTTGCTAAGCAGAACAATGATTTGAGAATCAGTAATGCTTTTAAAATGTCAAGAAGATCTGCAAGAAGACTAAAATCCAAATACAACATTCTTGATTTTGTAATCCATTTCATACTTGCTCTTCCAGTTTTATTTATCTTTGTAAAGTTCTCTACTTCCTTATTTCAACTGATTATATCAATGTTTCTTCATCAATGGATTTATGAAATTAAACTTCATTCTAAAGTAGCATCCAATATTTGCATAGGGCTCTAGGAAATGGATTTTAGAAGTCCAACATTGAAGGAACAGATGTTTTAGGTAAAAGATACTGAAGTTAATTATCTTGCTTAAAATAATACTAATGCTCTGACATGACCAATGTTTGCTAAGGTTATTTATATCACTCCTACACTTTTCAGTGCACATACTCTTTTGTTTCACAGACAATATGCAATTTAAGTAATGGCATGGGGGGTGCGTGGGTGGTTCAGTGTTAGGGAGCTTGCCTTCCATGTGGGAGACCCGGGTTCGATTCCCGGACCATGCATCCCCCCCCCCCACAGAAAATTATAATAATGGCCTGGAAATACTTGGTATATTTGAAGCATTTCAAGTAGTTAATGTAGTGAAAACATAGGGTGTGATATTGGAAAATTGGGGATGAGGCTCAAAATATAAGCCAGAGGTTTTTGAAGAGCTACATGCCATATTAAGGAATCCATTTTCTAAGTGATGGGAAATAGGGAATTTTTAACCATTTTATTGTGGTGTTATATACATAAAATTTGCAATTTTAACCATTTTTTAAGAGTACAATTCAGTGGCATTAATTATTTTTCCAGTGTTGTGCTATCATCACCACTTTCCATTACTAAAACTTTTTATCATCCAAAGCAGAAACTCTTTACACTTAAAGTAATAACTTCTTACTCTTCCCTCCCCTCTGACCCCTTCACCTCCAGCTCCTGGTACCCTCTAAACTTTCTGTCTTGTGGATCTGTTCATTCTATATATTTCATGTAAGTGAAACCATACAATATTTGTCCTTTTATGTCTGGCTTATTTTACAGCATAATGTTTTCAATATTCATATAAGTTGTTGTATGTATCAGAGCTTCATTCTTTTTTGTGGCTGAACAGTACTCCAACGTATGGATATGTCACACTTTATTTATACATTCCTCTGTAGGAATGATGACTTCTTCCTTCTCCTGGTTCCACCACCAGTGCATCTTGGATGCATCTAGCCAACAGATAGAAGGTGATAATGGAAGACCAAGCATTCTTCACAATCTATTGTGAAGAATGCTGTTATGAACACTGGAGTACAAGGATCTGTTTAAGTTCCTGTTTTCAGATATCTGGGATATATACCTATAGGTGGAACTGCTGGATTATACGGTCATTCTATGTTTACCTTTTTGAAGAACTGCCAAAGTGCTTTTTCTTTTTTTTTGCTTGGGCAGGCACCGGGAATTGAACCCAGGTTTCCAGCATGGCAGGCAAGAACTCTACCTGCTGAGCCACCATGGCCCGCCCTGCCAAAGTGTTTTAAACAGTGGTTGTACTATTTCACATTCTCACTGGCAATGCATGAGGGTTCCAATTTCTCTACACTTGTTAATCTCTGTTTTAACAATAATAACTATCGTCGTGGGAACGAAGAGGTATCTCGCTGTGGTTTTGAGTTGAATTGACAGGGAAATAACATGCCCAAATCTGTTTTCTAGAAGGATAATTTTGATAGTGATATAGTAGATATATTGGAAGGAGGTTCTAGAGTCAGGGAGACTAGAGGACACTGTAATAATCTAGGGCAAGAGAAGTTGAGGGTTTACACTAATGCTGAAATGACGAAAATAGAAGGAGGTGAGGTATACAAGAGACACATCACGAGTAAAATCAATACCAACTGTTCTCTGATTTTATGTGGACAGTTAGAAGAGGTGAGGAGGGCTTGCACGATTAGATGAATAATGATGTTGTCATTAGAGAATAGAGGAGGATGAGTAAGTTTAGGAGGAAAGATGATTTAAAATTTGGAAGTGTTTGCAAGGTCTGGCACATATCCAGGGCACAGGGGTGTTTCATAATATATGGATAACTTTTCAACAAGGCAATAAGTTTCTTTAGGAACTTTCAGAATAGGTACTTGAGAAATTGGAAACCCTTACCTCACTCATGTAGTATTTATCTTTTTTGGTCATTCTCCCATGGACGAGTTGTTGAAAGAAAGCTAATCTTTTGGCAACTGTACATTTTGAATGTTTGTACCAGGAGGAGTGTCTCCTGCTAAGCATAGAATCATATATTATAGGAGAAAGAGCCCAAACTTTTGAGTATGACAGACTCAAGGTAAAATTCTTGCTCTATGACTTACTAGCTGTGTGATTTTAGCCAAATTAGTTGACCTCTCTGTGTCCCAGTTCACCACCACAAAGAAAATAAGGATATAACTCCCTCCTAGGGCTGTTGTGAAGATATAAATAAGATAACATACATAAAGCATTGGTCACATAGTTATGAGTCCAACAGATGGTAGCTATTCCCATTATTATGAAAGGGGATATGCCATCATTTCTATAAATAGTAAAGAAAATATAAATAACATTGAGAAGTTCCTGACAATCCATCTAAATGCTGCAGCATTTTAGTGTGCTTTATATGTACCTAGTTAAGTTTTCTAGAGTTCCTGTGATTTTTCTCACTTTATAGATGAGGAAGCTGATATCCAGGAAGTCAGTAGTTAAGGACTTTCCAAGTTCCTGCTACTTTCAGAATAGTTGTCAGCAGCAAAATGCTGTTAGGTGTTTAGTTATATAATGAAGTAAGTAGGACTAAAATATCGTTGCCCACTCTAGGTGGTGTAGAAGTAAAGATGTATGCTTCCTTTTTTTACCCCCTTTACTTTCTTTTCAGATTATAAATGCAGAGTGTGTTCTCTGTGGAACATTTGGAAAATACAAAAGAGTCAAAAAATATAAAAATTACCCACCATAGTTTACATTATGCTGTTTATCTTCTATGTGCATGTGTGTGTGTGTGTGTACAACTTCCATAAACACACGCATACAAACACATAGTACGTGTACTGAGATCCTAGCCATTGTATGGTTAATAATCTTTTTTCACTTGAAATTATATTGTAAACACTTTGCAACTGCATTATATATGTGTGAAAATATAAGTTTGATGACCATACAATATTCTACAACTCAATTTATAACTCATCTTGTTCTGTTTCTTATTAATTCTATGCATAAAAGTATTGAATGAAATATTCCTGGATAGAGGATTTTTCTTGGCAATTCCTTTAAAAATATTATTTGTCTAGATGCTAGAGAAGACTGATAATTACCTTTTCAAAATTTCATCCAGAGGCTATTTAATATCAACCCAGGCATATTTTCAGTAACAGAGCACATATAACAGTTCTTTAATCTAATTATTTTATTAAATAATTATAACAAACTTTAAACAACTAGATAGCTAATAATAACCTGAAATTCCTAGAGGAAGAAACTTTTTTTTCGGCGATATAAATTCTGTGCTGTGTGGGTCCTTTAAGCAAATTCTCTTTCAGTGGAAAATGACAGAGTTTATGTCTTAATTAAATTTTGTACTTGACTTTGTAATAAAACAGCTGAAAGATACAAGAGTGGTACTTTTTGACTAATGACACAAATTATACTGGGAGAGCTAAAACTTTCAAGTTGGTTTATATAATCAGAATTTGAGGTCAAGGAAGAAACTCTCAATTTCTGAAATTAAGACTAATATGAATCCAATGTAAAATGACTTATCCATTTATGGAAAAATTTTCAACAAATCACCCATTCAAGGAAGTATTAGTGATTATGTTACCAATAATTCTAGGGTCTTTCCTACATTTCAGTCTCCCTGAGAGTCTCCCTGAAAAGGAAGGTATAGTTTTAATATGTAATATATAATAAGCAGGAATCTAGAAAAATGCATCCTTCCTATTGTGAGGAAGCATTATCATTAGCGATGACTTTGGGGATTGGAAAGAAATAATGTCAAAGGAAAGTTATACTGTGAGGATCCATCAGTGTGTTTTCAGTCAGCCAAAGGAAGGTGGGTGCCTAAGTAAGTGAGTGAGTACATGTGTCCAGGACATTTGACTAGTCTGGTCCTAAAAAGGAAAGTGTATGTGGAAGAGACCTGTTAGCTGTTCACCTCACTGTTTCCTTTTCCGCCTGCCTATAAAGCTAGACTGTATTTACTAGCCTCCCTTGCATTGAGGTCGTGGCATATTATTGAGAAATGGCCAGAAAATGTAGGCAGAAGTAATAAATGCACTTCTAGGCCTGGTCCACAAACCCTCCCATGCTTGGTCTTCCGTTATCGCCTTCTATCTGTGGCTAGATGCATCCAAGATGCACTGGTGGTGGAACCAGGAGAAGGAAGAAGTCATCATTTGGAGGAAAGCCACCTAAGACAGTTGTATGGTCAGGACCACCCCCATTCAACTGATGCATGAACAAGAAACTTATTGGATCAAACCACTACTGGTAGCCTCTAAATGCAACAATGGGACTTCCCTAGCTAATATAATATATGAAGCTGTCACACTTGACGATATCTCTAAAACAGCAGAACTACCTTAATTCTCCCTTTATCCTTACTAAATTAATTTTCTTCCATGGATGATATACTCTAATATGCTAACATGAGCATTTTGGCTCACTTAACTGAAATATTTTATCTGTATAAATTAACAGCTTAGCATTCTTAGGTAATCTCTTGTATACTCATTTTATGTGGATAATTCTTCTAAGACTTGATTGATAAGGGATGAACTGATGAAACTGAGCTCAACCAGCCTAACTGAGGAATACTCCCAGAATCCACAATGACCTGATCAAAATTTGGACATTCCAAGAGACTCAGTTTGATATGAAGAAGAAAGACTCTGTCATCAAATACAAACAAAACGGGACATCTTTATTTCTGTATGAAACATTTAAATATGACTATTATCAACTTTTAATGATGTCCTATTATATGATAGTCAGAATTTGGTTATCTGAATCATCCAGAATGCATTCTCAAATCTGGAAGTAAGTTATAAAATGGTCCTCACCAAGTTATACATTTCCTAGGTTTTAGATCCCCTCCTAGACATTATGGTCTAATGGGATAATTTTCAGTTCCTTCTAAATGTTAGAAAGCAGCAAATTAAAAGCAAAACCTTAGTGTACTACTAAATATAGATGCACGGGCAAGATCTAAAATAATAGCTGATACTAAAGTTAGAGACGTAATTTAAAAGTACACAGATGATCTCTAAAAGTACAGCAGCCTGGGATTAAAAAACTTCATTAAGCATGGACTTACTAAACTCTTAGGATGTGAACAGCATCTTGCTGAGAATAGGGTGGGCAAGTGACACAGAGTATGATGCATAGTTTTTGACTTCAAGGAACTCATAATTTACTTGAGAAGAAAAGAGACAACATATGTAGCTTACTAAAACAACAGTGCTGTTAAAAATAAAGGAAGAATACAAGGAATATAAGGGCTTAGGAAATTGACAGCATAAAATATACTACAGAAGGTGAGAGGAGAGATCATTGAGAAACAGCCAGAGAAGGTTTTGAAGTAGAGGTCTTTTTGTTGTTGTTCTTAGAAATTACATGTTACTTTTAAAAAATGTTTAAAATATCATGTACAGTACAAATGTAAATAAAATGCTTTGGGAAAAGCCCCACTTTTGCCTGGGAGATTTCTAACTCACGAATCATCAAAGAAACCAAGAGGAGGAGGGTTGGCTGGTAACCTGAGCTGGTTGCTCAGGACATGTTAGTCATCTGTGCTCTGAACTGAGAGCTGAAGATGTCCTCAGACAGGAAACAGGAGCTTACTGCAGAGCCTAAAAATGGAGCGAGCACTTTGAAGTCGGAAGAGATGGCTAGTTTGCTTCTGGCTAAGTGACCAGTCATGATTCTGAAGTTTCGGATAAAGGTAGGTTTGTAACTGAAGCTCTATAGACATCAGAGTCTCTATTTATTCACTCCCTCATTCAATAAAGAGTTAGGAGAGGCCTGATAGCTGTGCCTGCCAGAGATACAGACCGACAACAACAAAAATATAAGATCTGCTTCCTCAAGGAATACTTTGTGGAAAGGAGGCACAGATAAGTCAATATTATAGAAAAGTGTGTTAAATGACAAAGGGATGGAGAGGAGCTGTGAAATTCCCTGCTCTTTCTTCCATATTTGCACTCTCTCTCCAGAACATACTTCCCCTCTACAGGCTTTCAACCCTTTTGCTATTCTAAACTCTACCCTCAGTTCCCTACGTCTTGGTTCAGATGGTCTTTTCGTTAGTAACCTTCTCTCTGAACTCCCAAATCTGCTTCTTCTGTGAGCTCCCTTGGCACTCATGGCACACTATTATATTTCCTTCCTATCCCCTCTGATCCTCCCTAGATAATAGGCTCCGTAAGGATAAGAACTGTGGTTTTTTTTACAGCTTCATCTCCAAGTCTACTCTAGTACCTAGCACATAAGTTAGTTCTTAGTTACTACTTGCTTGAAATAATTATTAAATTAATTATTCTAAATATTCTGTCTAACAAGTCAAAATACATATTAGAACAATTTTTGCTGTTAACTCTTGAATTTTTTGACCAAGCTTTAGTTATCTGGAAAATTCACTAGTAAGGAAACCTCAGTTCATGAAGAGGCTGGATAATTGTCTAAGAGTAGATAAATTAGTCACATTTTAAAACTTGTAAACGACACATTGAGTAGCTGCCAAGAGAGATGTTCTTCCAACCTTCAATTATCCAAGATGACCAAAGGGAAGTAGTGTGTAGCAATAGTTAAACCAAAACCCACTGAAAACTTCCCAATAAATCCTAGTCTTACACCTTTTTGTCAGTGCTATTATGCATTTTTTGTTGCTGTTTTCTCAATTCTCAATTCTCAATTCTCCTCTGGCAAATGTGCTTATGAATAAGGAAATGGCAAGAAGACAAACCACAAAAGATAAATCTTCGTACTGAAAGACAACATAAATGTATACAAAATACAAAGATAAAAGGTGTTGACCTAGGAGTTCTGGAAGAACTCAGGAAAATTGCTGACCACAAGGTTATTATAAACATTAACATAAATGACAAACAAACTTTCATTGTAAAAGTGACCCGTGTTGAGAAGGGAACCAGAACGGAATCTCACCTCCAGTACCACCTCCTGAAAGGAGCTGGTAAAGTTTACAGTAAAAGTAAAAAGACCCCAAAGGTGAAAACGAATGCTCATATAGCAATATTATTCATAATAACCAAAAGGTAGAAGCAGCCCAAATACCCATCCACTGATGACTGGATAAACAAAAGGTTTATATCCATACAATGGAATATTATTTGGAAATATAGGGAATGAAGTACTGATACATGCTACAATATGGATGAACCTTGAAAACACGTTAAGCAAAAGAAGTCAGTTACAAAACACCACATATCATAAGATTCTATTTATATGGAGTGTCCAGAAAAGGCAAATCTATAAAGACAGAATGTCTATTAATCAATGTTTAAGACTGGGAGGTTTGGGAGGATAAGACAGCTAATAGCTGAAGGATATGGGGTTTCCTTTTAAGGTGATGAAAATGTTCCGAAATTGACCGTGATGGTTACACATATTTGTAAGTATACTAACATCAATGAATTGCACACTTTAAAATGGGGGGGAATTATATATAATGTGAATTATATCTAAACAAAACTATTTTCTTTTTAAAAATAACTACTGGGAATAGTAGTTACAGTAAAAAAAGTTACTTGCAAGAGGAAATCATGCTGAATTAATATTTTAGAATAGTTTGCTTCTTGTAAATAAAGAATAAGCGATCTACTTTTATCCTTAAGAAGCTGCAAGTGAGAGTCCATGTCAAATTCTGAAACCAAGTCCTCATGGGATGGGCTGAAGAAGAGACTGGTATGTCTTAAATAAGAAATTATTTCAAAACACAAAACAAAATGCAGCATTAAAACTATAGAAAGTGGGATCCTTCTAAGGACTGGTACTAAATTCTGCCTTATTTATTTTTTCCTTAACTTGGAGGAGGGAACATGTGATAAGGTCTCCTTGTTTTTACGAAACTCAAATTTTTCAAATGAAGAAAAGACAAATCAACGGTGATAAAATACAGAAATAAATTTCATGTCAATTTAAGTTTCTGCTTAACACTCATAGCTGAATTTTATCACAAGAAGTAATTTAGGAATCATTTAAATACATATTTATAAAGTACCTTGACACTTAGAAAAAATCCTTTGTAGAGATTAAAGAATCCTTCTTGTCATGCTAATTTGGAAAAAAATGATTGGACTAATTTAATGACAGCATTTTAAGCAGGGTCTGCCATATAGCATTTTAGGAAGTTCAATGGCTTATTATATAAAGAAAAAACTTAAAAAGAAGGGAGTGGGAGAGAGAGAGGGAGAAGAGAGGAAGGAAGGAAGGAAGGAAATTTGTATTTTGTTCTTCCAGTGGTGGGATATGTGATCCTTCTCCGCTGAATATGAGCATTTATTGCGCCAATTGTGTTAAATCATTAAAATGAATATCTCAAGGTAGAAAAGTTCTCATTATCGCAGAAAAAATTTGGAATCATCAACTACTTATTTAAGAGTTTATTTTAGCTGAAATTTATGTAAATTCCAGTTTATATTTGCTCTTTACACTTATTTTAGTGCAGTACATTAATTCAAGGAAGAAATAAACCAATTGATGATATTTACCTCCGTTTTCTGACCTTTTGTATAATATAACGCTTGATAGATTATCTTCAGTCCATTTAACTGGAATATTCCAAGTATAGCTAAAATTTTTAAAAAGAAAAATTCAATTGTAATTACTGAAAACTAAAATAAATTTAGAAAGAGAAAATAAAGAAACAATCATAGACAAGCAAAAAAAAGTCATAGAGAAGCATATTTTCCTTAAAGGTGATCATCCAGTATATAATAATAATACAGATGGTGCAGCACTCTTCAGTGACAAAGCTAAATCACAGGAGATCTCAGTTTCTATAAATCTATATGGAACCTTGCCACAAAAGATTACCTAAAGACAAAGATTATTTAATAAAATGCCTTGAGGGATTTATAACTATTAACAACACTGTGTAAATATAATATTTATATTATTAAGCATTCGCACACATATACACACACCCTATTATGCTATAGTTTCTATCAAGGAATACCAAATATTTTTAGAATTCAATACACTGAATATACACACAGCATACTTGGTGAAGGAAGTAATGCATTTCAGAAATAAATTCAAATTATACCACTACCTCCATCCCCAAAGAGTCTCATGCTCTTCTCTAAATTTCTCTTATTCAGAGTCACATGAAAGAGAGTGAAAGGGATAATCTTCAGGTAAGCGTATTTCAGGGGTTTTACAACTTTGTTCTCCTTAGCTATACTTGGTATTTCACTGTGGGATGGGAGAGAGGATTTTAGCTTTGTATTTTGATATACTACATACTTAACATTTTCGTCTTGAAATCTCATAAAAGAGGTCTTAAACGTTGTTTTGATCTTTGTTCTCATATCAGCCCATATCAGTCAGAAAATAAAGGAGACCTAGGGGGAAGATGAATCTACGTTCCATCGACTGGTTGTGGAAAGTTGGCTAGTTTTTCCTGATCTGTGATCATTCAAGTCCCTTACCGAGAATGAGGGCTGACATTTCTCCTTTTCAAGATAAAATCAAATTTATGTAACTCAGGGAGAATATAGTTTTGCCATCCACATGAAAAAAATATAATCCTTTGTTCTCTAACTATTAAAATATTTTTCTAGGATTGCATTTTTACTAGCTCCTTTGGAGATTTTGTTGGAGTGGAATGCTTTTGGCTGTAAGTTTCATAGCATCGATACATGAGTTGTTTCTTGAGTCCTATAGAGACACTGTCCCAGCACCACCCCTACCCCTTGATTCCCTTGGTCATTGCTGAACACACTGGCTCCCAGTGTGATTTCCCTCCCAACAGCCAGCACTTCAATCAAAGGCCTGCCCTAAGGCTACCTGAGCAAGGACAGCCAGAAGTGCCTCGGAATTTACGTCATCTGGATGCAGCCCTTAACCAGAGACGGATGAGTGTGAGTCTCCTCTAGCTTCCTCTGAAGTGTGATCTGCATTGTCTCCAGAACGTCACTGCAGGGCTGAGCCAGAGTTATCCTCGGTGGGTCGTGTTTGATGTTGTACATTCGCTGGGCTTCCTGTCTCATTTCCTCATTCTCCTACAGAGCTTTCCTAGAATTCCTTCTTAATGAATCACTTTCCTGTGAATAATCATCTCAGGGTCTGCTTTTAAGGGAGTCAGACTAAGAGAGTTTTGCTTGCAGTTTTTCAGAAGACAGATGTAGAAACATTTTTGAAAAGTCATCTTCCTGGGCAGGCAACGGTGGCTCAGTGGCCAAGTTCTCATCTGCCATGCGGGAGACCCGGGTTCACTTCCTGGTGCCTGCCCATGCAAAAAAAAACAAGCCACCTTCCTATTTCACTCTTTCTTCACCGCTCTGAAGAGTTGGTGCTGCCTGGGAGACTAACATTTCACTCCTCCTCACTGTCCCCCAATGCTGTTTGTTACCTGACAGAAACAGACAACAGATCACACAGCATCTAGATACCCTACAGGTGCAGTGGGGATTTTACACCATGGCTATCTGCGCTAAAGCCTGGTCTCTGGGGGAAACCAGGCCTAAAAGGGGGATACAATTTACTAGCAGATCATGTATAAAAGTACTTCTCTGAGGTCTATAAGACTATCTGAAGTCAAAAATGATAGAAGGTTGGGACCAGAAACGTTCATAATTTTAGACACTTACAGAATCTAATATAAACTGAGTACCCAATAGATTCGAGAGTTCAAAATGGCAAGAAATACTAATTGCATAAATGAAAAGACAGTTTCCCACACATTAGCAAAAATTTGTTAGTATCGGATTTTATTTTTTAAAGGTATAATTTACAATCTAACAAGTCAGTTAGGAAAATGGCTTTGGTTACCCCAAGAGGACACACTTTATGCCCATTCTCCTGGCTGATTGAACTCCCAAAGGCATGTGATCTTGCCTAAGGGCTCATTTCTAAGAGGTGGTCATATCCACAGTATTGAACAGTAACCTATATATGCATGGGCCATTCAAATTATAAAAAGGTTCTGGTCAGTAAGAATTCTTTAATTTTGAAATATATGATCAGAGAGAAAATATTTACCAGAAGCCATTCAGCCAAAGTGCAACTTAACTGACCATGTCGTCTGCCCAGTAGAGCTACCTCTGAATAGAACGCAGATGAACATCAGAGCTGGAGAAAGGACCAATTCCTTTCTAAGTCCATGAAAGCTTATATTACCAGCTATTTTTTTTAATAAAGTGAAAAATAAGGCAAGATCACTTTTGATATGCCCTTTTCTCCCATATTTATTCAACAGCTATATTGATTTTTAACAAATATTCTTTAACAGAGAACACGTTTTTTTATCTTTTCTTTCTGACATGTATATACCTTTTCTTTTTACAAAAATGTGTCAAGTATATTGACTTCATGATAAATGATCCCTAAAGACCATGCGTATATCAATCTAAATAAAATGAAAACAGTATTTGAACTACAGACAAATATTAAAGTATAAATGTGGATAAGTTCCATGTTCTAAATCATGGTGAATAAAATTGAGAGGTTTGTTATAACTTAAAACTTCATTTTAGACCTGATATAATGTCTAGTCGACTTAATAGTAAATTGCGGTTTGTGTGAGAGAGGGATTCATAACAAATGCGTCGCTAAAAAACAAACCCCAGAAGTTTAAAAATAGTGTTGAATGTGTCTCTGGCTTAACAAATCAGTGGGCATACATGACAGGTAGTAACAATTACTGTAAACTTTCCCAATGGAAGCTTGTTAGAGAATATTTTCTTATTTAAAATCCAAAGGCTCTAGCAGTACTAAATATGGCCAATCTAATTTGCTGGAACATAATTCAGTAGCTATAAAAGAACCAGTTTATAATTGTTAAAGAAAAATCACAGAAACGATTATATTGATTTTGTGATTGAATTATTACCAGAAAACAAGTTAGGGCTATGTTACAATTCACGTCATGAATAAGAAAAAGTGAAAACAAAGAGGTTCCCTCCATCATGCTCTCTGCTTTCCAAAATAAAGAAGAGATAATGCAAATGTATGTATAGACACTGCCCAAGTGATCTCATATTGGTCTTTTGTTGAGTGTGAAATATTATTTTTTTGGAATCTGCGTTATAGCAAGATATCCAGTCCTCTAAGTCTCCTTTACTGGGGAGTGCTGAATGTCAGGTTTCCAGGAGGAAAGGCCTGTAACAGTCTTCAAAACATGAACACAACTGGCTTCCTTGTTGCTTCTCCAGTTGAGGTGCTAACTCGCATCTTGGAAGTACCCAATTTAACAGCTCTGAGTAGTCTTCCTTTTCTGATGCCTTGAATAGTAAAGTACTTGGCAGTTCAAATTTTTTGAAATACCTAAGTGGGCTGCCAGCATGGCTTAGTTTCCAAAACCAGAAAGCAAGTTCTCTTACCTATCTCAGAGGTAAGTATTATAAAGTATATCTTAAAGAATCTTTCTGGTGGCTTTGAAACATGGCTATGACTATCGTAGAACAATACTTTAAAAGGAGATCATTTTCTGCGAATTTGTCAACTGAATTCCCTGCATGTTGTTTATTCCTTAATTAGAAATTTGAGCTCAACCACACGTTTGGGACCTCTACCACAGCCGTCCACCCTGCACCCATAATCCTCGTCCCACCACATCATCTCTTTCATCTCTCACTTGGGTCCCTGTAGTATAGATATAACTGGTCTCCTCGGTTCCACTCTTGGGCTGGCTGACCTATTCTCCATAGTGCAGGCAAAGGGTAATTTTGAACAGTGGAAACAAGACCATGCTAATTCTCTACTTTAAAAATTCTCTAGGGCAGGCCACAATGACTCAAAAAACAGAGTTCTCGCCAGCCATGCTGGAGACCCAGGTTCGAGTCCCGGTGCCTGCCCATGCAAAAAACAAAAACAAACAAACAAAAAAGTCTCTGATGTGTTTATTATTGCCCAATATCTTTAACGTGGTCTACATGACCTGGTCCCTGCCTTCCCCATCTACTTCCTCTCCTACCACCATTCCCAGGCACTCTCTGCTCTCTCTCTAAGCACACTGGCATTCTTGTAGCTTCTTGGAGCCAGACTGCCTGGGCTCAAATCAAGGCTCTGTCATTTACTAGCTGTGTGACTCTGAACAGTGTTCTCTGCTCTGCCTCAATTTTGTCATCTGTTAGAGTAAACTACATCTAAAGTGCTTAAAATAGTGCCAGCCACATAATAAATTCTCAATAAGTGTTGCATATTATTGCCTATGCAATGCCCCCTCTTAGCTTTGAGGCCTTTATGTACACATACAGTTTCTGTTTTGAATATTCCTGTACACTCACTCCCCCCACACGCCCTATTTGCTCAGCATAAATATCTCTTCTTTCAGAAAATCTTCTGTGACCTTCCCTACCCCAATCCACCTCCTGCCCCACCAGTTAAAACAGGCACCCCTTGGAAACACCTTCTTAACACCCTACAGTTCTTTTGCTTTATGTCACCCTAATTGCTACTGAATAATTGATCTCGCGATGATTTATATGTTACTGATTATAAGATTAAGTCACTGAGATCTTTCAAAAAGAGATAAGGAGGGTGAAGGGCATCTTTAGTGAAATCTGGCAGTAGAAATTAAAGACCAGTGATTTGAGGTCAGGAACAAACTTCTCCCTACCCCAACCCAGTGTTAAAAAAGTTGAAAGAAGGGGCAATAAAAATTGGGCATGGGTGAAATCGGAACAATGCTCAGGCACCAGGAATACACTATATTGTCTTATTTGGAAAGGATCCATCCTAGGAGGGGACTGAGCTGGGTAGCCTGAGGCTGGGTTGAAGTCTCAAGCGGTGAACCCACATTCAGGGTCTTGCTTCAGAGGCCAGAGGTCCTGAGACCCTGATTCTGTTCCCTGCAGTTAGGAGAGTTGACAACCCAGAAATGTACACAGAAGTAACCACTTGGTTATAAAGAAATGAATACAATATTACAACTTTCATACGAGTTGTAAGTTATACAGGTGTGATAAGTTTTTTTTGTTTTTTAAAAATTTTTTTATTAATTT
The DNA here is from genome assembly GCF_023851605.1 of Tamandua tetradactyla. Taxonomy (NCBI): domain Eukaryota; kingdom Metazoa; phylum Chordata; class Mammalia; order Pilosa; family Myrmecophagidae; genus Tamandua; species Tamandua tetradactyla. Next base: position 12,258,070 of record NC_135350.1, read on the forward strand.
TTAAATTTAAAAAAAATTATAAGAAAGAAACACAAACATTCTTAATATATGATCATTCTGTTCTACATGTATAATCAGTAATTCACAATATCATCACATAGTTGCATATTCATCATCATGATCATTTCTTAGAACATTTGCATGTGATAAGTTTTTAAGTCATTGGCTATGCTGCGTATGCTTTCTCAGATTTTACATTTCAAATGTTTAAAAAAATCTGACAAATTAGACAAGATGACCTATTGGATTTGCAATTTTAATCGAAATGCTTCTCTAAAAGCTTCATTCAGCGGGCATACTTAAATGTCTAGAAAAATCTTATTCTGGAAATTTAAATGTTTGATGTTTAACATTCTGAAAATATCCCCCACTTTGATATGCCACATTTATGAGTTCAAATTTGTTGGATTCATAAAACAATATGGGGAGATTTTTTAAAACTTAGATTTATAAATCTGCTTCTTTAATTTTGTAGATGCTTGTATTTTGAAATGAAATATTGAATTTAAGAAAATTTTAAGTAGTGGTGTTTTGAAAAAAAAAATGATTAAATTGAGATGTTTCTTATAAATAATAAACCCAAGAGAATTTGATTAGGTTTCTGAATGCTATTTACATAGTCAGGAGAATTTAATCTAAAGTTTGTAAATAAACCCTCATCAATTAAAACTAGAAAGACTGGGGCTGAAAAGGCACACTGCCTTCCTCCACCCTTCTGAAAGGCCAGTTCCACTCTCATGTGTATCCCCTTGTAAGTGCTTTTGTGTTTACGCTTCTGATGACTAACTCTGTAACTCTAAACACCTCTAGTTATTAACTTAGACAATATTTATTTTGTCCCAGTAGAGAGGGAGATTTAGCTCACTTATTTTACTTCATGTTCCATTTTCCCCTTAACAATCAACACTTACAAAATAAAATTATTAGATGTTCTAGAGGTTATAACTATACCTTTAAATAATGTACTCATACTGCCATTTCTTTTTTCACAGATTTCAGTCTCACTACTCTCCTAGTGGGAAAATGAGGATATCCAATGAAGTGCTGGTAAATGCGGAATAGACTCTCAGGGGGAAAAAAATGTAGCCTATTTGTATTCAATGCTCTTATCCTGACAAATTTCAAGCCATTAGCAGAATGTTGTGGGCCTGGAGTTGGGAAAAGAGTCAACTCCAGCACACCACTGAGTCAGTACCCTTACTCTTTCTTCCACTTTATCTTCCCCTTATACCTCCTTTCTCTGTCAACTAGTTTTTTCCTATTACAATGTCACAATTGTTTACAGTTACAGTCTATTCTGCCACCATCACACGATTTACATGTTTGCCATTGATTAATTATAAAAGTCAAAGCCAATAAATAACATTTATGAAATCGTACAACATACCTAACATTGGCCAAGAAGTGCATTGGAGTTAGAGTTCCCTCTCTAATGTTCTCCTGAACATTTAAACAGCATTTGAGCTATTCAAATAAAAATCTCTATAACATCAGGGTCAAATTGTTAACTTCTTTTCTTACAGTCTATCAATGCCATTAACATCATTCTACTGACTTCAAATTTTTGGATCACAATTTTTACATTGTTTTTGGATCTCAGTTTGGATCCAGATTATATTTGGATCACAATTTGTACAGCCAAAAACCTTTTCTTTTGGCTTTCCTGATTTTCTTTTTTGTTGTGGACCCAAATGGGAGGCTTTAATTAAATCCTCAAATTTCTCCATCCTCCCAATCACAGTGTCCACTGGATAGAATGTCTCTTTTTCCTCGAGATCGTAGTATCTTAGCCCTAAGCCATTCTGCTCCTAGAGGTACTGGCAGCAGCATGAGACTACTGGATAGCTGTCAGCCTGCTCCTCCTTTCAGGCTCTCTTGGGGTGGATGTACAGTTTTCTACGTCCTATGTCCCATGTTTTCTTTTTTTGTCTTTATATTCCCTATTCCCTTTCTCTCTCTCTTACAATCCTTCAACTCCATTTGGAGACAGGCTTAAGGACCTTTCTAAGAAGTACTGTGCTGTAACACGTTCTGTGGCTGCACCTCTGAAAATGTTTTACTATGCTTTCATACTCGTTTAGTTTAAATGAGTACAGAATTCCAGGTTGAGAATATTTTTTCTTCACTATTTTGGGGGCATTGCTCCATTTTCTGCTTGCAGCTAGGGTCGCTGTGAAGAATTCTGATGCCAGGGCAACACCTGCACTCTTGTGTGGTGGTTTGAAACCGTGATGTATCCCAGGGAAGCCATGCCCTCTTAATCCTAATCCAATCTTGTGGGGGCAAGCCAATTATTTGGGCTGGGACTTTCTGTTTGATTACTGCCATGGAGTTGTGACCCTGCCCATTCAAGGTAGGCCTTAGTTACTTTACTGGAATCCTCAAAGAACCAATGCAGATGCAGATGTTTGGAGATGCCTGGAGAACTGACACATAGAATGGAGAAATGAAACCAAGACACAGATGTTTGGAGAACAGCTAAGAGCTGAAATCCAGAGCTTGCCCCAGAGAAGCTAAGTGACGGCCCAGAGAAGCTCAGAGAGGAAGCCACTGCAACCAGGAGCTGAAAGCAACAAACCTGGGAGCAAAGGGCCAACCAACATCGCCATGTGCTTTCCCTTGTGACAGAAACCCTGGATGTGATTGGCCTGTCTTGAGTGAGCGTATACGCTTGTTGATGTCTGAATTTGGACATTTTCATGGCCTTAGAACTGTAAATTTTTAACTTAGTAAATCCCCTTTATAAAAGTCAATCCAGTTCTTATATTTGCATTCTGGCAGCATTAGCAAACACCTTGTTTTCTGAAATTTCAATAGAATATATTTTATTTTAGAATGTTTATTCTTTTGTCTTCTGTTTCAGCTGTGAACTCAGGGGGGACTTTTAATCAGAATGCTTGTACCCTTTATTCTGTTATTTCTGTGATATACTCCACCCCTCAAATTTCTGTTTCTTTTTCAGGGACTCCAATTAGTTGGAGGCTATACTTTCCATATTGGTCTTCTTGCTCATATTTTCTAGCTCTATGTGTTTCTGCCCATTTTTTTTGAGAATTACATTCATTTCTAATTTCTAATTGGCCTATTAATTATTCGGCAACTAATATTTAATCTTCCAGAGCTCTTTTTCTAAATTTTCATTTTGTCTTTTTCTGAAACATTCTGTTCCTGTTGAATGCATATCATTGTTCATTTGATCTCTGAATAGATTACGTAAATTTCTTATCTGCTTCCTCAACTATTTTTCTTTTAGTGTCAGGTTTTTTTGTTTGTCACAGAAGGTTTTGCCTTTAATATTTCAAGATTTTTTTCATGTGTTTTGTGATCTTTGTCCATTCATATTTAAGAAAGAAGAACTAAATTTGATTATTCTTGGTGGCTAGTATGTAGTCCCTCTACTTTTGAGAAGGGAGGTGTATTTTTCTCTGCTGAATGGGAAGTCTGCCTGGGATCTCTGAACAGTATGAGGGTAGGTTGGCAGGCTCCAGCCTACCCATCTTGTAAGTACAGTAATGAGGAATGGTTGCATCCCAATCAAATGGATACCCTTAGTGTTCCTCTGCCCTTTGATTTAATTTCTTTAGACATTTTGTTAGAAATAAATCCTCTGGATTTTTATCTGGGCTGACTGACAGACTACTAAGAGTTCTGTGCAAAGGATGGGTGGTTATGAGAAGAAAGTGTGTATGGGGGTAAATGGCCAGTTGGCACAATTGTCCTGAGTCTAGGCTTTAAGTTAATGGCCCTATTTTCTGCCTCATTTCACATTCTTGTTCTGTACTTTTTTATGCTGACACCAAGCCCAAAGCCTGTGCAAGAATAAGGAAGATCAACTCTTGCCTCCATTACAAGGCCACTTACTATTATGTTTCATTACAATAATTTCCCTTCTGCTTTTCTTCTTCCAGAATTCTAGGTCGCATATGAAGCCTCCCTAGATTTTTTTTTCACCTGTATGGGTTCATTTCTTTTAGTACCTCAATGATATCTTGGAAGAACAGGACATCAATGCACGCATTCTGCCCGCCATTTTGAACCTGGAGACCACTCAGCTATGTATGAATCCTTTTGTTCCCACAAAGGCACTGTGGCCTTATACTAACACTCATCAATCATACACCCAAGACGAGGATTTAAGGCAAATGACATTGTTCACAAAATTGCTGCTTTTCTCTTGAAATTCATTCTAAAGCCTTACCCAAGATCAGAAGGTGGCTGGGAAGGATTAGCACCTGAGTCCAACAGAAAACGTTTCTGTGTGATATTCCTCCTATTTTTTACATTAAGCACAGGATACCCCATTTGTGTTGTCCAGGTGTTCATGACTTCCTTCACAGGTAAATTGCTTGCCTATCATTTATACAACACAGAGATTAGTTAACTAACAAATAAGGGGGGAAAAGTTATAGTAATCAGACAAGGAAATAATCGGCGAAGCATTGGTAAATCAGACAATGAAATATTTGGAGTCATTCTTTCATACCTCTTCCAGTGCTTCCCAAAAGTCTGATGTTTTTGCATTCTTGAATTTGTATTTTTCCAAATAAATCTGCATGTAAAAGATAATAAGTATTTTTAAATTGCTTTTCTCAGAATTCCACAACATGAGCAGAACCCCTGCTCAGAACCCCTGCTCATATTTTATTCTAAGATAGAATATTGCAGGTCTACAATATGAAAATCATATGATGAAATCATATGATGAAAATCATATGATAAACCATAAGTAAAATACTTTGTAAACTATAAAAACACTGCACAAATACTAATTTATTTGTAAGGTATAGTGGATATGTTTTCTGATCAATGTGGTATGTTTATTCTTTTGGTATAGTCTAATCAGATTAGTCTGAAAGGAAAGAGACGGAGTTTAATTCTTTTGGGAAAGGCAATAGAAGATACTTAAGGGCAATCAGCAAGCAGTCAAAAGTCCATAAATAGGGCGGGCCGCGGTGGCTCAGCGGGCAAAGTGCTTGCCTGCTATGCCGGAGGACCTCGGTTCGATTCCCGGCCCCAGCCCATGTAACAAATACGGAGAAACAGAATACAATAAAACAAGAAAATGTTTAAAGATGTTTCCCTTTCTTCCTTCCTTCCTTCCTTCTCTCTGTCTTTCTTTAAAAAAAAAAAAAAAAAAGTCCATAAATAATTTTGATCCATTGACTATGAAGACAGATCATAATTCTATGATCCTCATTAGTGGCATGAGTATGTTCACCACTGGCTACATTCTCTACCTTAATTTATGATGGTATTTTCCTTAGAAACAAGATGGCCCCATCACACACAAGTGACTGGGGTGAAATGCAAAGATGAATTTCATGAAGTTGGCTCTAAATCTGAGGTCAGAAAACTTTTTCTGTAAAAAGCTAGATAATAAATATGATAGGCTTTGAGAACCATATAATCCCTATCACAACCAATCAACTCTGCCTGTGTGGCATGAAGGCTGCCATAGACAACGCATAAGTGAATGTGTGTGGCTGTCTTCCCCCACCACCCCAAAATTATTTATCAGCATTAAATTTAACTTTCATCACCACTGTCACATGTCACAAAATATTGCTCTTCTTTTGAATATTTTCAACCATTTAAAAAAGTAAAAACCATTTTTAGTTGTGGAACTTTCAAAAATGGGTGGCGAGCCAGATTTGGTCCACAGGCAGTAGTGTGGGGGCCCCTCCTCCAAGGAAATGAATATACAACCTTTTAAATGATGATGGTGGCAGTGGATTATTGTGGAAATTTTTCCCTTTAAAGTAGAATTTTCACTCTTCAAATATTTTTAAAATACAAACTTTTGAAATAGAAGGCTCATCTTTTGGCAATTCTGGTCACAAAACCTCTCCCTCTGTAAGAGTTTTCAGATATAGTGTGATAAAGTTCCAGAGAAAATTCCCAGTCTTTTCCTAATTTCATAACTGGCCACTGTAGGATGTTTCTTCAGGGAACCTGCCAGAGTTCTTACCGTATCACTCTGTTACACTCTAGAATCATCCCATTTAAAACACAGAATTAAGAAAAAAATAGAAATAGAACCTTCTTAATAAGTATTCAGACTCAAAGAAAATAATCAATAATTAAATTTGCATGTAGCATTTTCACTTTGAGTTGCTATAATTTTAAGTAGGTGCAGAACCTAAGTCACCCTATCTTCTAAACTCCTCTTCTTTCAAGGAATAGAGAGAGAAAAACAGTGTCTCTTGGATACTGGAGCAGGAGATACTGCTCCAGAAGCGTAGAAGACTCTTGACTAATTCACTGCTAAGCACTACCACCAGAGGGCAGGCAAAGGAAGGGAGAAGAATGGAAATGCAACAACTCTCCATCAATGGCAGCTATTCATTCCAGTGTTTCACACGAATCATTCATTCTACCTTAATAAAATAACTGGCCACTTGGAACTGTAATAATTATAACCTCAGCTAATTGTCAGAGACAATTTCTATTGAACGATGTCCTTTTTTCTGCTTTTTCTTTTTAATTGTCATTTGTTTATTTATTTATTTATTTATTTATTCATTCATTCATTCATTCATTCATTCATTTAGCATGGGCAGGCACCAGGAATTGAACCTGGGTCTCCGGCATGGCAGGTGAGAACTCTGCCTGCTGAACCACCGTGGCCCGCCCTGTCTTTTATTTTCGAATGATGTCTTCTTTAAATTTATTTAGAGGAGCGTATTTGTATACTCACAAAGTCTTGAGTTTACATTCTTGGAACAGGAAGGGATCTTAAATATTATATAATACACCTCCTGCACTTTGAGGGTGAAGAAAATGGATGTGCCTTAGATTACCGCAAGGTAATCTAGAATTTAGGAATTCTGAATCCTGGACCAGTGTGTGTGGTTTCTATCATTGTTGTTATTGTGTTTTTTCATTCCCTCACAATGAGGGAAGAGATATCCAATTTTGAGTTGAAAGCTGATGGAAGAATTACAAGATATTTTAATGTACATACAAGCACAGGCACAGAGCTTTCCCCTTTGCACCTTATATCCACACAGAATATTTTATTAATGGACAAGGGAGTAAAATACTAATGCTATCTAAATATTTCCTAAATCTTGATCTTATTTTTTATTTTATAGTCCCCTTAGTGTGAGGTAGAAGGTGGTCATTTTCTTTTGGGGCTCTGGTACAACAGAGGAAATAGATGCCACATGAGAGCCAGGTAAAGAACAGTTGACATCACCGAATTGGTGCTAGAGAGACCAACAGGAATGACCCGCAGACATTGCCCTGGGAAACCATGCCCAAAAGAAGTCCTGGGGAAAGGAGCAGCATGGTGCTCTAACCTTCTCGGGGAACTGGGTGCCATCAGCACTGCTCTGCCTGATGACCTGGGATATCACGGTAGGTATATTGGAAGTGAAGCAAAAGAGCAGAAAGACAATTCAATTTCTAGGCCAGAAGGTGGCTGACCATCATCAGGCAAGCTAGTGGTAGGGACGTATTGCATCGATTGACTCAGATAACATAAGAACCTGGGAGAATTGGTTAAAAGTCTGCTACAGGAACAAAAACAAAACTAAAGCACCCACTGGGAGTAATCAGCTTTAGTGGGATGTGTGAAATGCCGTAGAATGTTTATTGTTACTACTGTTTCAGAAAGGAAGCAAACCCTCTTAATTCATTGACTATATCATAATAGGAAGATTTACAGTAACCATTTGCAAATCAATGAAGGAAGAGTCTTATACTCACTGTAAGGAAAGAACATTATAGATAGATTTATATTTTTATATCATGTTAATAGAATCAGAAATAACTAAGCCATGTGTTTAATTAAACCTCTCCATGAGACTTCCACTAAATGGCAATTATAGATACAAGTATAGACGCTTAATTGGGTATGAAATCGCATTTTTAGCTTTTGTTATACTAACTATCCCAAGTAAGGAGAGCAAAGGTAGACAGGGAATTGTCCTCAATTAATCACATATCTTAATATGTGTCAACCGCATATCGGTGTGGTTCTCTTTCAATACCAAAAGTAACAAATCTAAAAGTAACAAATCTTACCTGGCATCCTTTTTGAAAATTTTCTGGTGTTATCCAGTCTTCAAGCATTCGCAGAATGGAAGCTCCCTAAGATGGAAAAAACTAAAGAATTAAACTAATAAAGGACATGTAAGAACAAATATTAATGATCACTGTTTTCATTAGTATTTTATGATCATATTTGTGAGATTATTTCTTCAGAATGATTCTGCTAAATTACATAGTTGTAGCTCTATGATGTTAGGAAAGAGACATGACTTGGCATACCCCCTTTATCTTATACTTCTAAAGGCCACATCCCCGAATCTAGACTTCTAAAATAACGTAAAGGTAAAGAAAAACTGCTAAAATAGCCATCACTTTTAATGTCTTGAGGTTCAAATAATTATTGCATTTCACCAAATGAACCAGCAGATGGGGCTTTCTCAATGAAAGAGAAACTCCTAGAAAGGGAGTCTTAGAAAAATCACACTCTGTGATGAATAAGGAAATAATGTAGTTCCCAGGTAAAATTCTGGCTACTTATATACATATATTATATATCTAATTATATATATTATATTAATATACTGAATATATTTCAATAAGTCAAAAATTTTATTTAGTAGAGTGAAGTAGATAGTTGAGGAATTATCTGGTCAAATAGTTTATTATAAATAGATATGCAATTTAGGCACAAAATTTTTCCTTCAAGAGTGGTTTATATCATTTGTTTTCCTCTTATTTGAAGAATCTGATGAATACCTCTTCTCTCTACTTTCTTTTCATGTATATGATTAGTATTAAAATGTACTCTTTTAAAACTTTTTTATCAGTTTTCAAGTAGCTGAACAGAAAACTTTGCTTCCCACTTAAGGTAGTAATTTTTACTGTGATTTATTACGCATTCTAAATTATTTTTGTATCTAGTAGAAAGCTAAAGACTTAGAAACATTTATTTATTTCTGACCTAATATCTTAAACCCATGGACTCAGGGAGAAAGTCTAGGACTCAGGGAGAAAGTGATTCAGCAAATGGAAACTTCTCCTATATGGATTATCAGAATATGCTCTAATGGATTTAGAAATTGTCATTTTAACAGGAAGATAAAAAGAATTATTAAGAATGTGAAAGAAAAATGAATAAAGGAAGTCTGAGAAGAGGCAATGGGAACAATATGAGAAGGAAAGCCAAAAAATGTGATTCTATAAATTTCAAAACCTATTATAGGTTTTGAAAAACGCTCAAGTCCATTTTTTCTAGTATTCATTTTAATAATTACAATTTTCTGACAAATAAAGCTTTAGTTACCAACCAGGATAACAAGCATGTATTAGTTTGCAGTAAATTTTTAAAAAAATTTTATTGCTATAACAACATACAAACACAAACATTCTTAACATACAAATATTCCATACATGGTGTACAATCAGCGGCTCACAATACCATCACATAGCTGTGTATTCATCACCATGATCATTTTTTACAACGTTTAGTTTGCAGTAAATTTTGAACAACACCTTGTTGTGGGCAAACCCTGAGAAGCTGGGGTGGAAAGACAAACATTGTGAAACTGTTGACAAATGTGGACTATGACTGGAGGAGTGGCTCCAGGAGATATCACAGAGCAGTCAATGTCACCAGTGGAAGTGTGTCCCCAAAAAGATCTGATGAAGTCCTAACTGCCAGTACCTCAGACTGTGACCTCATTTGGAAAAAACGTAAGTGCAGTTGGACTAGTTAAGATGTGTTCATACTGGAGTAAGGTGGGTCTTTAATGCAATATGACTGATGTCTTTATAAGAAGGGGGAAAGAGGCACAGTCAGACAGGAAGAGAGAATGTCATGTGGCTGCAGAGGTAGAGGTTAAAGTGCTACAGCTGTGAGCCAGAGAATGCCAAGGATTGCCAGCGAACACCAGAAGCTAGAAGAGGCAAGGAAGGAAATTCTGCATGTATTTTAGAGGAAGCATGGCCCTACTGACACTTTAATTTCAGACTGTTAGCCTTCAAAAATGGGAGACAATAAATTTCTCTTGTTTTAAGCCACCTTGTATAGGAATCGCAGTTCTAGGAAACTAAGACAGTCACGACAAATTTTCATCAACTTTTCACAAAGTTTAAATAGGTAAAAGTGCCGCATCTACAATATGCTAACAAACAAACTCAGCTTTAAATCTTGTCTAAAAAATGGCTAAAAGTAAATTCTTTTAATTGAGTTGGCCTTACAAAGTTACTGAGAGAAATAAAGGATTCTACTAGAAAAGGTGTACACAAATATGACATTTCGCATTGACAATATGACAGGAAAAGGTTTATTGTCTTTTTTAAACAATCAAGTAAAACAATTCTAAAATTGCTGCTAAAAAGTTAAAGGTCAATTGAAAGAATGAAAGCAGCTATAAACAAAAGTGAACAGAGGAATTCTTTTAAAAATTGGATTTTAAACCCTGTGGCTCAATAAGGGAGAGAAATAAGTGGTATTGGATGTATGGGGCTTTTTCTTTTTTTCTTTTAATTTCTTTTTCTGGAGTAGGGCAAATGTTCTAGAAATGATCATGGTGGTGAATACACAACTATGTGATGATATCATAAACCATTGATTGTATACTTCAGATGGATTGTATGATATGTAGAGATATGTCAATAAAATTACATTTTTACAGAAAACTCCTGTTTTTTGAACAGTATGGATCAGTTCCACTGAACAGGAAGATTTTCAAAGCAATGTCATATTTTCTCCACCTTGCTATAGGATATTCCATCAAAAACAGATGTTATTTCTGCAGGGGTTGTCACAGTGACAACAATTGGGTGTGAAGACATCAAAGAATCGTCCTCTTGTACAGGTAAAACATCTTCAATTAACATCTGGTCACGCTGAAATGACAGAATAAATAAAAAATATATCGCACTTCCTTTATACTGGTTCCTATTTTAAAACATCTACTTTATAAAAATTGGAAAAAATATAATCCATCTTTCATATTGTTTAAAACAATTTAGGTTCCCAAATTAATGTTTCATGTATACTTATTGATATCATTACCTTTTTCTATTTATAATTCCTTCAAAATCTTCCCCTATGAGAGGCCTAGAAGACACAGGAATTTTTGAATTTGGTTTCTGTTACTTCTGAGTAACTTTTGGGCACATGTCAAACTTTTCAAGCCCCATTTGCATTTCTTTACAATGGGAATGCTGTTATCATCTCAGAGTTGTTCTGAGACTTAAATGAGGCAGCATATCAAAGTGCCAAACTTACAATTGATGTTCAAATCCTTTTTTTTTCTTCCACATCAACTCTTGTTAATTGGAATTTGGATGATTAGTAATTAATGGAAGAAAATGTTAGTTAAGCTTGAACTCTAATATGCATCTCCTCATTGCAGTTCTAGGTTTTCTCAGTATAAGAGAATGGTTGAGAGGTTTAACATGAAGTCAGACTTCCTAGGTTCAAACTTCAGTTTTCCCACTTTCTAGGAGCGTTAGTTCAAGCAAGTTCCCTCATCTGCTAAATAGGGGTAATGGCAGCACCCACTTTTTGGAATGATGAAGATGAGAATTCAATGGGATAATTATGTAAAGTATTCTACCTACATAGTATCTGTAGCACAGTGAAAACCCAACCCATTAGCTGTTATCGCTATTCTGATTCTGAAATCTAGAGCTCGTAAATCACTGTCAACCAAAGGAAAAACAAAACATTACCGGTCCTACTTAATTAAAAATAGTTGCTAAAAAGGAGCATGCAATATTATTTTAATATTTCTAGTTTTGTGGTTTCCCTTTATAATAGGCAAGGTACTATTGCTAAGTAATGACTGCAAATCAAGATAATATTGGTTTGGAGTTTGTTTTCAAGAGGTTTCAGGTAAGTAAAAAGAATCCTGATCGAGGTGTCAAGAAATTTGACTCTAGTTTTATTTTTATTATCAACTGTATGACACTGGGAAAATTAGATTAGTTTGCTGGACCTTAGATTTTTCACCTGTGAAATGAGGCTGTGCTACGTGGTAGTTATCAAGCTATCTTACAGAATATCTTGATTTATCTGACCCTTCTCCCCACCACTCTCTAATTTGGAAATTATTAAAGGGCAGGAAATGTGTCTTACTCATTTTTGGGTTACCTTTAGTGTTCGATGACTGAATGAATGTGTTAGATCACAGGATTAAAATTTCATTTAAGAACTGCACGCTAAATTGTTCTGGAAGTTAATCAGTGGTTTTGAAATGCTAAATTGGGATATTAGACATTATTAAAACATAATTTATTTGCTAAGCAGAACATTTTGCTATAAGAAGCACATCGTGCTACTTTGATAGGAAAATAAAGAGCCAATTAATTTTTCACTCATAGAGTTTATTTTCAATAAATTATGGACTCAGCAATTTTGAATGCTGATTGGTGGTTTTCAAAAGGGGAGATTTTATCCTTCAGGGTACATTTGGCACCATGTGGAGACATTTTTGGTAGTCCCGTTGGGGTTTGGGTGTCCTGGCATCCAGTGAGCAGAGGCCAGAGATGCTGCTAAATATCTTACAGTGTTCAGGACAGCTCCCCAACAAAATGATCTGGTCCAATGTATCAATAGTGACAAGGTTGAAAACCCCTGATATAGATCACAATATTTAAAGAAGTGACCGTTGTACAATAATTTTTCATTTTAAAAATCAGATTATGGAAATTGCAGGCATTCAAACATTTAATATTGTCTTTTATTGCGCAGTAGAGGGCAGTAGTCTACATAGTACACAGTTCTTGTAATTCCCTACTTTCACACATCTACACATTCATATTTTTTTTTTTTTTTTTTTTTTTAAAGAAAGACAGAGAAGGAAGGAAGGAAAGGAGGAAGAAAGGGAAACATCTTTAAACATTTTCTTATTTTATTATATTTTGTTTGTTTGTTTGTTTTTTACATGGGCTGGGGCCGGGAATCGAACCGGGGTCCTCCGGCATGGCAGGTAAGCACTCTTGCCCGCTGAGCCACCGCGGCCCGCCCACATTCATATTTTTACACAATATAGACTCTGAATAGACTCTGCACAAGCATCAATCCAAGGGAAACCAGCCGGCTCTACCCCATTCTCACAGTGGAACCCTCACATGGCTGCATGACTTATGGCCGCACTCACAGTCCAAAGGCTCCCAACTTGGCATGAGGGAAACAGAGAATTGGAAGTGCGAGGGTGCGGGGAGCCCAGGCACTGTGCTCAGAGCTCACCATTCGCCAGTCTGCTTCCGCATGGTTTACTCCCAGGTACTCGAAGAAGGAAGCAAACCCTTCATTTAGCCACAAGTCTTCCCACCAGTCCATGGTCACAATATTTCCAAACCACTGAAATTGCAGGCAATTAAAAAAAAAAAAAGGTATAAATTCTTATGCTTACTGTGTATAGAAAAGCCTGTAATACTTTAATGCATTTATCTATGTAAAGTTTGTCACAGTGACACAGAAGTGGTTGACATTAATTTCCTGCTTTATTTCCCTTGATTTTTTCGCCTTGACTTTTAAAGTCAATTTTCTCCTTAGCTTATCATCCCTATTGAAGTGTGACTGGGAATATAGGGAGATGTAGAAGGTCTTCTGTGGATTTGCTAAAGGCAAAACAATGTGTTTTAAATTTCTTTATGGTAAAATGTGTAACAGCAATAAGAGAGGCTTTCGTGGGGGATTTTCCTGAGTTAGCTATTTTCTTGTTGCTAAATTATTATTTAATTAAATCATTCCTATGGTATCGAGCCAGCTTTTTAATCCAAACTGATTTGATGCCTAAGATGCTATACCTGGTGCACAAGTTCATGGGCAACTACACTGGCCACTCTCTGCTGGTTTGACGAGGCCGATTCCTTAGGGTCATAGAGCAGATTAGTTTCTCTGTAAGTGATGAGGCCCCAGTTCTCCATCGCCCCCGTGCCAAAATCTGGAATAGCGATTTTATCTTTGGAAAAAAAAAAATAGAGAATACAGTGAGAAATATATCCTTTCCATTTGTTCATAACATTTCTTACCAAATTAAATTCTTTAGATGAATGTGCTTTTTTGAAAGCTAAAAATAATTTCTTACAGTAAAAAGCAGTAATCTATTTATATAAACTTTTCAGTCCTATTGCTCTCAAAATTTCCATAGAGCTTTTCCTGTTGGTTCCAGATATCCATGTCTTTTATTTGTTTTAAAGAAGCATACTAATACTAATGCAATGCTCTTTCTCTCTTTTTTTGGCATGGAAAGGCTCTGGGAACCGAACCCAGGTCTCCGGCATGGCAGATGAGAATTCCGCCACTGAGCCACCATCGCACCGCCCAGAAATGCTCTTTTAAAGGACTCCGTAAGTTTAGATCTTTTGTTCCTCTCTGTACTTCATTTTTATAAGCACTGACCTTTTTCTCACAGTTCCATTTAGGTAACACAGAGCACCTATTTTGGGGGATAAAGAGGTGAGGAATAAGAGAATGAAGTTTTCAAGTGAGGACTTAAAAGTACACAGCCTCTAAGGGTACAGAAATAAATTTCTGTCTAAATATGCAGAACATTAGATAACACAAAACTCTTTTTTCCTAATTTTACACAATTTGAAGTCAACCTGATTCCCTACTAATCCAATAGTGTGCCATATAATAATATAACACTTACATGTATTAAGTAAGTTGGAGAGATACAAAATTGACTATATTCACTCTAAATTCCCTTCCATCCTAAAATATGAGATCCTATGAGAGCTTTCTACTCCTTATATTTGCTGAAGTCTACAATCTTAGACATATTATCTGACAACAGGAGATTGTTGTTTTGGAATTTATGTTAAATCCCAAAATAGAAAATGCTCAGCTGGGTCAGTGGAGAAAATGCAGCTGCCGCAGTTAATAATCAGAATGTAATATCGTTATTACTACATATGTTTAAATGAGGCTCTAAAATGAAAATAAATAGAATATTCATCTAACATAAAAGAAAATGTGTTTTCTTTCTGGTTAACATAATGAGTTTTAAAGCTTTTTATAAAAGGATAAAAATGGATGTATCTAGAGGTCAGCACCACAGCAATAGTTTTCTTTTCTTGTTAGCATCATTCTTAGATTTGGTTGTTGTGTCAAGAATGACACTTCACAGATGAAGAAATATTTCTCCAAGGGACAATATTTTGCATTCTGCTTTGGAGTGTACATTTGCATGGAATCCTTGAACAAAAAGAAATTTTGTAACCTCGGTTTTCTTGTGAGTATTGCCATTACAGTTAATGAGCTCCAGTGCGTTTATCTATTTTGAGGATAAATATTTATTTCTAAGGCAAGTGTAACATAGAATCGATTCTGAAAGTGGTGAAATTCATATAAAAGATTATGATGAAGAAGGAAGAGAGAAGTAAGGAGAAGGAAAAGGAAGAAAAGGAAAAGTTACAGGGGAAGAAAGAAATAAATCTGCGAAATTCCACTTCCTAGGTTATCTTGGGTGGTACAAGTGAGATAAAAAGGAAAAAAAAAACTTTTAAGCTTGTGTGCTTAATACTTTATTAAGTATTATTACAATCGTGGTGAAAAGTTGCTTTTCTGTCTCTTTCTGTAATAGTTGATAAGCAATCAAAAACTAGAGCTGCTACCATTGAAGAGAAAATGTAGTATCTACAAACTTACTCACAGACACAGCTGTTCCCATGTAGAGAATTTGCTATTCCAGTAGCTTTGAATAGATAATTTATTAAAGTTAGGGTAGAAACAGAAATATGGAAGTCAATTGTTTGCTGATCTGTTTTCTCGTGGACTTCATTTCATCCCTTTAGACATCTATATAGGTGTTATATTTAAAGTCTTTGCTAATCCGACTCAAGCTTATTAATAAAACCTTCCTGATATAGACAGTCTCATCATATTTACACTGTTTTGATTATAGCCTTACCTTTATTTGAAAAAGGAAACATGGTCCCTTCTGCCTCCTTATTTTAAAATATTTCTTTTTAAAGAAGCAGCAGTGTCTCATTTGAACTGCTGGAGAATTTAGATTTCATCTTGTTCAATGCTGGAAAGAGTGGAAGGACATGGGACTCTCACAGCGTCATGGCTCCCTATTATTTTCCAAATTATTGACTGTACCAAGGCAATATAATCTTTCAGGAAGGATACTAATTTTAAAAGTGACTGATCTAAGTTGCGATTTCTGGCTCCATCATTATCCAGGTGGACTTTAATCTTTCATTGGAAATAAAAGACCCTACATTTATTAGATAAGAGCAGGGTATAGACATTATGCTTGGGGGAATCCAGAAACAACCAGCAGGATCTTTCAGCATCTAGTAAGTATTTGGCACATATTGTACGCATACACTAAATACACTTTTGGATAACCATTGGCTAAGTATGATATAATTGTAGGTAAGTTAGTCAACAGGTGAAAACAAAGGTGATATTAAAAATTAGAAAATAAAAACGATTCTCACCTAATTTCGGAAGAGCATACTTCATAGCAAAGTAGTTTTCAAAATAATCAAACACACTTTTAGTTATGTTTGCAGCATACTCAGCTGTGTGCTTTTGTTCTGGCTGGACATAAACAGTGAGCTATTAAAAAAAAACACAAAAATTCAGTGAAAATTATTCTTTGTTTGCTAGAACATAAAAACTATGATATATGATATAGTGGAAAGCGGGTGGGCTTTGGATTAGATAAACTTCACCGGAATTCCAGTTTTGCCTAATCCTGGATGTCTGGTCTTGAACAAAGCACTTCACATCTCTAAAACTCATGTGTAAAAGGCAATATTTCTTAACTCACTGTTCTAGTTTGCTAGCTGCTGGAATGCAATATACCAGAAACGGAATGGCTTTTTAAAAAGGGAAATTTAATGAGTTGCTAGTTTACAGATCTAAGGCCGAGAAAATGTCCCAATTAAAACAAGTCTATAGAAATGTCCAATCAAAGGCATCCGGGGAAAGATACCTTGGTTCAAGAAGGCCGATGAAGTTCAGGGTTTCTCTCTCATCTGGAAAGGCACATGGTGAACACGGTCAGGGCTCCTCTCTCAGCTGGAAGGGCACATGGCAAATATAGCATCATCTGCTAGCTTTCTCTCCTGGCTTCCTATTTCATGAAGCTCCCCGGGAGGCATTTCCCTTCTTCATCTCCAAAGGTCGCTGGCTGGTGGACTCTCTGCTTTGTAGTGTTGCAGCATTCTCTGCTCTCTCTGAGTCTCCAAAATGTTTCCTCTTTTATAGGACTTCAGAAACTAATCAAGACCCACTCAGATGGGTGGAGACATGTCATCCCCTAATCCAGTTTAACAACCGTTCTTAACTAAATCTCATCAACCAGGGAGATGATCCCATCACAGTCCCAAATACACAGCATTGAATAGAGACTATTCTACCTTTAAGAAATGGGATCCATATTAAAACATGGCTTTTCTTAGGGGGCATACTTCCTTTCAAACCAGCACACTCACTGAAGTATTTTAAGACATAATGGTTGGCACGGTGTCTTAGGCATTTAAAAATGTTATTATTTTAAGAAAATCAACAACAAAAAGTTATTTTCTATTTCGAAGGTATATTCTCCCAATACCTACCTATCTATATTTCCGTGTAATTTGTCTTTGAGGGAATGAGTTCATATTCAAAATCTGAAAAATCTTCAGATTTTTCTCATCTGAAGAACACCTAGATGCACATTATTCCACTTGTGCTATTATATTCAGTGCTACCCAAATTATCCTTTTGGTGTTTTTAACTATTCTACTCCCAGAGCTTAAAATATAATGGTCCAAAATTTCCTGGGCAGGGAGGCAGCTTGGTAAGCTACATTCATTCTCTGAGTCACTAAACTATAATTTTGTGCCCCTATGACATAATTTATAAATAAAGCCAAATACACAACTCTTTCTCCCAATTCTAAGCACATATGACTTCATAAAAAATTATCAAGAATCTTCCTAATCATAGTGTTGGGCAAGTAGATATGGTCCTTGGACTCCAGGATTTGTGTACAAGTATACCATAGATGTGCAAGTGCTTCTGAATATGAGAAAAAAAAAGTTATTTTCCTCCACTAAAAGCTTGTTAGAAATTCAAATGAAATATACCCACTGAACCCAAGACCTTGTGTTAGTCAAGTTTCTTCTGAGAATCAGAACCAACAGACTATATACGCATACAAATATTATGAGATTTATTATGGGAGTTGGTTGCCTTGACTGTGGGGATTGACAAGCCTAAATTCTATAGGACAGGCCACAACTGGGAACTCCTGTGAAGATTTTTGGCTAATTCCTTAGGAGGAGCTGATGCTGAAGTAGAGATGAAAATTCTCTCCTCTGATTGCTGAAATCATTGCTTCTTCTTTTAAAGCTTTCAGCTAACTGGATGAGACTTCTCTCATTGTTGAAAGCCATGTCCTCAGTTGATTGTAGATGAAATCAACCATTGATGCACTCAGTTTACTAATTTAAATCCATGAAATATCCTCACAGTAAAAATCAAGCCAGCACTTGCCTGACCAAACAACTGGGCAAACAACCAGGCCAAGTTGACAATGAAGTTAAACTATCACTGATTTGCTTCAAAATTCTCAAGGAAAACAGAAGATACAGTCATGTGTTAAGTACAAGGTCCTCTACTTCATTAGACCAGGAGACCCAAGATAAGAACGATAAAAAAGAAGGAAAAGTGATGCCTATTTTCTTTCTTTGTTATTCCAAATGCACTGATAATTTTGGTACTCATTTAGCCACACATCTTGACCCATCTGTTATTAGAAGTGAAGAACAGTGGAAAGATCCAGTAACTGAAAGGAGGAGCTCGGAAAGAGCACCCCTTAAATTACCAGTTGGTTCACTGTTCCCACATCCATTGGGTAGCTGATGGTCTTGCCTTATTTGCATAAATAAAGATGTGTTCATCTTCAACTCCAAAGGTAACACAACTCACTCAGTTATCAGCACAGCATTCTTTGAGGTGTTTTGTTTGGCTTCTTTTTCTTTCAGACGTGGTGACAGATTATTCCTCACTGCCCTCCTGTAGTCTTTGTCATCAATGACATGTATTTTCTAGAGAGTTTAGTGAAACTGACCTCTTAGTTGATGGTCACGGAACAAAGTAAAGGTAATTGTTTCATATGAAACCAAAGTCATCACATTCATCCAAGATTACTTGTGTTACAAACTGAGATTCTCAGAAATTGTCCTCTGTGAGCTAGTCAGCTTGTCAACCCCCCTAAGATTTTTTTTCTCTACCATGAAACACTTCGGGAGGAGCAGCTCCTTTTGCCTCATTCCGCTGTTGTCTGCACCCTTTGTACTGTAATGCTGCACAGGGTGTGTGTGTCTGCGTAGTGAGAGAAAGAGTGGAGAAGGAGGAAGAGCAGACAACAGTCAGGTCTCCCATTGTAGGTGGAGCGATGAGGAGGAGAAGGACCCTGTGTGCTCTTTTTACCAGTATTTTCTCATTTCTCATGCCAGTAGATTGACTCTGTTTAATCAGTGAGCTTCTACGACCACATGATCTGGTGATTCTTACTCCTATTTCTGTTGGTGGCAGCAGCAGGAAGGCAGTGCTCTTAAATAAAAGCAGTCCCTTTCTCTTTTGTCTCTGAGAAACTCAATCCCATAAGAAAAGGTTCTTTCTTTGCAGTTTGGCCAGTCCACAAATCACCTGTAATCTCGACTCTTATTCTGAAAACCACTGCTTTAATCAGCTGAACTAAGAAATCACCAAGTGCCTAGATACAGCCCATTACTTTTGTAACATAATTAGCCAAATCATACCTATGAATGTCTTATCTGGCATATATCTCAAGGATATTTTAAGTTAAAGACTCCATCAACATGCCATCATTGTCTGACATTTGAATCTCAGAATTGCTTATGTGGCATCAATTTAACTGCAGAACATCTGTGATATTTAGATTGGGTGATTTAAAAGAGCATCCTCCCTTTTGCAGATACCTTCCCTCACTCTCAGCTCAATTTTTTCTGCTCTCTGACCTCATCTTCAACATAAGCTCTGTCAGCATCTCCTTCTCTTTTCCCTAGGCTTTGGCATTGACTAATTCTACTCCATTATGTGCTAAACCTCAGCCTTGCTGTTCATAACAAACTTGAGGAAATTACCCTTAAATTGGCACCACCTTTTAATAATAACTGCTGTCTTTCTAGTTTATGTGCTTGCTTTACTGAGATGAAATTTTTCTTCTTCTTTTCGTATTGAATAATGCGGGAGGGGGAGGGAGATACATGAATAATATTTTTTTTACTCTTTAGCTTCTAAAGGAGTCATATATGCCTTTATTTTTCAAGAATTTCCTAAAAGTTTGACTATATATATATACATATATTCTTCAAATATATGTATGTATATATATATATTCTTCATATATATAATCTTATATCTAAAACTATATATAAATAAGAAGTTTCTAAGGCTTCAGGAACCTAACTTTTATACATATATTTACTTATTTTTTGAAGACAGTAATTTCCTTAAGCAAATTAAATTCCCTTGGTGCACCAGTGTTGGATACTATCAGTCATTTCTCAAAGCACTGAATCTATTGAGCTGGTGTCAATTGTAAAAGATTGGGATTTCCAAAACTTTTATTGGGCTGATTTCTACTTTGGGAGGTATGACACATCTGCTTTATTTTTGTTGTTGTGTTTTCCTTATCATGTTGAAATCTAGTGTAAAACAAAAATCTTTTAGAATTCTTAATATTATCCTTTCATTCATGTGTCTCCAGGGTTTGTGTCCATGAGAATTAATTCCTAGTAGGTTGCTGTCACTCCTATGGCCTCTTTGCCAGCCTTTACTTGACAGTAATGACTAGAAAGCTCTACCTCTGTGAGAATGACTGACTCAAGTCCTGAACTCCCTGTAGGATTTATGTCTAGATTTAAATTCAGTGAATATTTGTGTCTCTTAAGCCAAAACCAAGTAGAAAGCACAACAATGTAAAATTATTATGATTAATTATTCATATTAATGAGTACTTATAATTTGCAAGGAAATATGATAAGCACTTTCCATGCAATATCTCTTTTACTCTACACATCAACCCTATGAATCTGGTACAATATTAGTAATAGAATAGAATGTGTGCATCACTGATGATTATTTTATCCCAATCCTTTTACTGGTTCAGGTCCCACCATCTCTTATCCACATTTATAAAATCCAAAGAGCTCTGAAAAGCAAAAGCTTTTTATGCCTTTAAGGCAAACTAACTTGGCAACATTATCTGTTCTGAACTGTAGGAGGTTTCTTGACTCCATTTTTGTCACTATAAAAATATTGCTGCAGAAATAGCAATTATAAGGTGTTACTCAAGATCCCACTGAAGTTATTCTATGATACACAGTATTTTACCATATTGTCTTTCACAAACCTGACAATTTCTTAATTCCAGTGTACAACTGGCACCAGCATTTTATGTAAGAATTTTCGATTGGCATTTAGAATTTCAGTGCTTGAAAAGGATTTAAATATAAGCTTCCTCCTTGCCTACTTGAGAATAATAAGGTCTCAGTTCACAACCGTGAAGCACCTGACTGCATGAGGAAGTTCCTCTCATTGTTGAGGTAATCTCCTTTGTCGGTTGCAGATATAATGAGCCATACTGACCAAAAATATAAATCCATCTAAGAAACACCTTCCCAGTAAAAATCAGGACAGTGTTTGCTTGGCCAAACAACTGGATGCCTTAACCTAGCCAATTTAACACATGAAAAGTAAATATCAGACCACATATCCACATTAGGCCAGGAATGCCCAACATATGTCTCTTGCTTACCATTTATGCAGGTTTTAAACTGTTGTATACCCCAGAAAAGTCATGTTCTTTAATCCTCATTCAATATTGCTGGGTGGGATCTATTTGATTGCTTCCATGGAGATGTGTCTCCATGCATTCAAGGTGGGTTTGCTTACTGAAGTCCTTTAAGAGGGACATTTTGGAAACAGCTTTAGTGCTGACAGAGCCCACACAGCTAGAGACCTTTGGAGATGCAAAAGGAAAATGCTCCCAGGGAAATCCTTTGAAGGAGAAGCCAAAAGAGAAAGCTAGGAGATGTCACCATGTGCCTGCCCAGCTGAGAGAGAAACCCCAAACGTCAGCGGCCTTTTCTTTGGATTTAAAGTACCTTTCTCTGGACGACTTAATTTGGACGTTTCTATGACCTTAGAACTGTAAACTTGTAACTTAATAAATTCCCTTTTTAAAAGCTGTTCCCTTTCTGGTATATTGCATTCTGGCAGCTTTAGCAAACTAAAACACCATTTATGCCTCTTGTCCCAATATAATTAAAACACCTTCTCTATCATTTCTATTTTATAAATGACAACATATATGATCATTCTACCAATCAACAGCAGCCTATCTTTCCACTGTCAGTCATTTAGCAGATGCGTAATCTACACATTTCTTGAGGTTTTGCTGAGTCTCATCTGAACTACTTCAAAGAGACATACCCCTTTATATGGCTTAGGTCCTTTGCAGGTCCCTAAAGCAGAAAATAGGATCTACTACACCACACTTGGGTGACCCTGGATAGGGGTGGGTGATCGCCTCTGTTTTCCATATGAATCATGTTGGTAATTCATTGTGTTTTATCACTCCCAACCATATTTGCAAGCTTCTCTGAGGCACAGATTATATCTTGGTATATTTTACTCCTTTCCTAGGGCTTAGCATCTCCTTGTACACATAGAAGATGCTCAATAAAGACATATAAAATAATCTGATTAAAGGAATCTCCATTTTGTTATTAATATCCCATATTGTTTTAAACTCCATAAATGCATATTTAAGGTACATAGCTACTATTACTGAAGATGCCAGCAATGTTTTGGATTTTATAAATTTATGTCCTTCTAAACGTTCTTTCAGGGGAAAGCAAAATGTCGGGAGGGGAGGCAGGACTCCTAGGAGAAAGGAATAAGTGATACTTTTTTTTTTCAGGATACAGGAATGTGATGTATTTTTCCTTAATTTTAGCTTGTCTCTTACCTATTAATAAATAATAGCTGAATTATGTAACCTAATGAAAGATATATTCTAAATCTCAATCCACATTTCTGGGAGTGTGAACCCATTTATAAATAGAACCTTTTAAAGATGTTATTTTTAATTAAGATATGAGCCTTCATCCATACTACTGGGGTCATTTTTAAGCAGAAGAAATTTGGATACCGTCAGAGATGTCCAGAAAGACAACAAATAAGCAGACATAGAAGGAGACCAAGGATAATTATCATGTGACAGGATACAGAGATGCCAGCCAAAAACCATCTAAGGATTGTGGCAAGCCAGTACCAGAATTTAGACTCTTGGAGAAAGTATGCCTTTGCTGATTGATGCCTTGATTTGTGACTTCTGGCCTCTAACACCATGAGCCAAAACAATTCCTATTGTGTAAGCCAAACAGTGTGTGGTATTTCTCATAGCAGCCTCGCAAACCACACTTGACTTCAAGTTGACTGGGTGACTAAGGACTGTTTTTTTTTTTCCTTGCTTGTGGATTTGTAAATTCAGAATGGATTCCGAGCTTTGATTTTAGAACTCAATTTTGTGATGAAGTGCTATTTGGAAAGAAGCTCAGCATTGTCAGTTAGGCTACACTAAGTATTTGTGGGCAGCTTGCTGTTCATTTAAGTTAAAATTTAAGGTGTTTGAACTTTAGGAATTACATTACTGAGCACAATTTGTAAAAGAATAAAAACTAAATATCTAAAAAGTCTAAATTTCTTTTTGTAGGATATCACATTTTTTACCATTTTATTTATATATTTATAAACTTAAAGAATATTAAACATTAGCACTCTCTGATGGCTTCCTAAACTAATCAGACTCTTTGAAGGAAGATTAATAGTCCATAATCTAAGAAAAGTTATTAATTCAGAAAAAATAAGTCCTATTAAAAATGTGATAAAAATAATAAAAATAAGACATTCTGAAAAATTAACAAAGCCACAGTAAAAGTCCTCTTTAAATAATAAAATAAACCTATTTAAAAAATTGTCCAGAGAGAAACAGAAAATTACCACTTGAATAGCACAGTAATAACTGCTGCAGGCAAGACCCACTGACAAATGTTAAAATGAATGGTTAAACTCTAAGGAGAAATGGGATATTTACATAGCCTCAAATTAACTTTCTGAAAATATTTATTCACACTATGGTGGTTATAACACATGCCCATGAATTCTTTGATCCTCTTCCCTTTCCCTCCAGGAGCCCCCTGGGTGTAGGCTTTTCATGGTGATCATTTCTAACAAATGAGGTATGGAAAAAAAAAGTAATTTACAGTGCAAAAATCTAGCAGAGTTTTCAAAGTTAGCCTCACTATGTTGCTATAATGCGCCATGATCTGTCCCCCATTATAATAAGATGAAAAGGATACCTCATTTCTGTGTTATTCTTCCCCAAAATCCATAGCTCCAGCCTAATCATAAGAAAACATCAGATGAGCCCACTTGAGGTATATTGTACAAAATATCTGACCAGTACTTGTCAAAAGTGTTGTGATCAATAAAAAAACAAGTAAAGATTGAGAAATTGCTACAGATTGGAGGAAATTAAGGAGGTACCATGACTGTATACAATCTGGTATCAAGGATCATATCTTGGATCAGAAAAAAAAAACACAATAGTGGAAAAATAGTGAAATCCAACTAAAGGCTATAGTTCAGTTAACAGCTTTGTATAAATATTAATTTCTTAGTTTGGGTAAATATATAAGTGGTTATATAGGATGTTAACATTTGAGGTAGCTAGATGAAGATTATGTGAGAACTCATATCTTTGCAATCTTCTGTAAATCTAAAATTATGTCAGAATAAAAAGTTTAGCTATATCTCTGACTACTAAAACAAGGTTATTGGCTTTTTTCCACTAATTCCATATAGGAAAATCCATAAATATGAACACATGGCATACATACTTTCTGCTCTTGAACAATCTTTCTAACCCAGACACACAATAGGTTAAGATAGAAGAAATAAAGGAGACATAAGAAGTAGGAAAGATTCATTCACAGGTTTAATGCTAGGTGTAATTATTATTAATTAGTCAGGAATTATCCTATAAGGCTTTTATGAAGAAGGTACAATGTAATCTCTTTTACTGAGTTATTAGAATTAATATAGTTTAGGAATGAACCTTATTAAATGAATACACTTTCTACCAGCATTCTCTTAGTGAGCAGTCCTTCCCAACTTGAAAGCCACGGGAACTTGGCCAGAATTTATATATTCTTCTATAAGATAACTGCTTCTATTTAGGCATCCTTCGTTGCAACAGACAAAGCAAATATCCCCCCAAAATTCAAGGCCTAATTAGAACTTACTCTTTCTCAAGAACAGGGTCACTCTGGCTATTTAACTTCTCCTAAATTTGATTCATAGAACACTGCCAAAAAACCAGAACACTCTGGCAAAGTTACCGAGGGTGTAGGTCAAATGTACTGAGATGTCACCACAAATCTAGTGACTTAAAATGACTTTTTATATGGCAATATGGGTACTTTTTATTTTTTTACTTCTTGCTTCTCTTCTAAATTCTCCAAAAAGTGTGTATATTATATTTATCACTTTAAGCACAAAAAATATATTTATAATCCCTATTTTTCTGGATTGGAAAATGAGTTGCAGTATATCCCAATAAGAGGTTTGGGTTCAGCTATCCATTTAATAACATGCTTATTGGGGATATTGTTTCACATGCTATGGCTCTTTTAGAACTACAGAAGCACAATTTTTAATTGATAACTCAAGAGTGAATTATCACATAATTAAGAAGTTATATAATCCCTCCAAGCTTTGTTCGGGATTTGTTGGTTGGTTTTTAATTCTGGGTTGCAATTTAGTGATTTCATTTACTTTAAAATTCTTACTTACCTAATCAACTAAACTTGAAAAAGCCTCAAAAATAGATTTCTTGTTGGAAAAAATCCTGCTATCTTTGGCTAGACTCAATTGTTGCTAAATTACTTCAAGTTACGTTTTTTTTTTCAGTATTGAATCAAAGTGTGATGCAACCAAACTTTAAAAAAGAAAATATGCAGAGCCATAAAAGTCTTCTGAACCGCTTTCAAACCATCTTTACCTTTTTCTTAACAAATTTATAGGATTGGGTCTGCTCATCTAATTTTTTTCATATGAGCAAGCAACAAGGAGTTTTTAAGCATAATGCATGATTCAACCATGAATATCTGCTATGCTCTCGCCAAGTAATAAATTAAGAAGAGTATAGGTCTTGAATTCGTATTTTACTATATAAAGGAACTCATACCAGAGAAGCAAACACTCGCAAAAGAATTTAAGCAGGTGTTAACGTTTCTTGAATTACACAGTATAATCTGATCTTGAAGCAAGTGATTAATGAACCAGAATTAACACCACCAGAAACAGAGTAGATAAGAATGGTATTTTTAGTCATGAAATTTCTCCTAAAAATGGTGTATTACCCAACATTAATCAGGCTACAGGTTTAAATTTTTTTTACCAAAAAATAATACAGGGACTTTGGATCAAGTTGGGATAGTAAATTGACACTTTGATGTACCCCCACTGTTCTTAACATACTGAAATGATAGATATAACATTAAAATGGAAAACCCACAAGACCTATCAGGGCTCTAACAAGATAAGCATCTCTGTGGACATTCTGTGAGCAGGAACTGAAGCTATCGGCTTTTGAGCTCTGGTTTTGGAAGGAATTGGTCAGCATAGGTTCTTGGGGTCAGAGCCAGGTTGCGCTTTGCTAATCATGTTTTTAAACTCTGACTACTGTTTCCGATAGTTTTCTCACAGCTTTCGGTTTTTATTTCATGGTGGCCATATCTTCTTTTTTTGTTGTTGGTTTTTTTTTTTTTACATGGGCAGGCACCGGGAATCGAACCCAGGTCCTCTGGCATGGCAGGCAAGCATCCTTGCCTGCTGAGCCACCGTGGCCCGCCCTTTTTTTTTTGTTTTTTTTGTTTGTTTGTTTTTTTTAGCCATACCTTCTTGGATCTTTGTGTACTATTTAAAGGGTGACTGTGTGTGTGTGTGTGTATTAAATTATATTGTTTCTCCAGTCATCACTATTTACCCCCATTGTGTGTTTCTGTTTATTTACTTTGGATTTCCTCTTTCATAGTGCTTGCTTACCTCAAATGCCTGGTTGTCTTCGGTTATCTATTCAGCTTTAAAAACGTAGGTCTGTGAGGCTGCTGTGGGTTTCCTCTTTTGTCAGTCTTACACAGATTTAAATACATTGGTCTCCTGTAATTCTCTCGGGAGTGGGAAATCAGAGTAGGAGCAGTTTATTTAGGTGTAAACTGTTAAATTCGGATTTAGAGTGGTTGCGTGGAGAGCCAGGCCAACGTCCCCAAAGAGAAGGAATTCACTGTGAAGCATTAAACATGCACACTGGAGGCCTTGAAGTTCTCCAGGTAAGAGTCTATTCAGCATTTTAAGAAAACAGCCCAGCGGCTGTTTGTCTGTTTGTTGTCCTCGGCATTCTGCAAGAGGGAAATATCTGGATGCCAACCTTCCACAGAAAAAGTGGAAGGAAGGGGAAAGACTCTTATTTATTTAGCTTCATGATTCACTTTCTCTGAATTCTGACTCAGAGCCTAGGGAAGTTTCAAAGGGGAGTTTGGTTTTCTCCTCCTCTCTTATTAGATAGATGAAGAGAAAGTGATGTACTGTGTCAATATATTATCTTCATTTCCCACCCAAATGATTTAAGATAGAATGTCATGCGCTCAGCTTTTATGAGAGAACTATTTAAGAAATGTTTATCACTTAAAGGACATTTTGGGATTTTGTTTAAATTATATTTTCCATTCTTTCACTCCAAATCCTGTACATAAAATCCACCATTAGAGCCCCAACAAACTGGAACAGCTCTAATGACATGCCCAGTGAGTATACCAACTTATACATCAGTGCTCTTGGTCAGAGGACAGGTGATAGAGCTGCATTAGAAATTCAGACTCACTGTCACTATTAGAAAATAACTCCAGATACAATGTCCTCTGGTGACTGATTCATTCCATCATTTTTAGTTATGTAACCACATCATCATTAGTGAATTAATTTTTTATGCTTTATCTTGGTGCTTCTATCCAGAAAAGAAAAACTTGCCTGGAACATAATGATAACTTAAAAAAAATTAGTGTAGCAAACACCTGCAGACAGTGAAAGAGAATCATGCAGCTGGATTATGGATGACAAGGAGAGCACCTTCAGACAAAAAGTCCTCATTTGCTATGAGGAGGGAACGAAAAGAGGCTTGATTAGTGTCCTCACTTCTAAATTGACTCCATTAACGACACTCAGCACAATCTAGAAAGAAATAGCTTCTCTTTCTGGTGGCATCTCTTTTTCACACCTAGTATTATAAGCCGCTGATAGTACCCTTTACCACAACTGAAGATGCTATCAAAGGAACATATGTGATGTGGGAAGACAAAAAGGCACATGAGTCATCATGATAGAAAACCCCTTGTTGAGGGCCTGTGGGAATTCTCCCACTTGTTATAATTTGGATAAAGTATGGGAAGCATGCTGGAAAACAAGGTTTAGGATATCGTAATGTCAACCCCGATATCACTAAAGTGAAGGTAAATTTTCCTGGAGCCAGTTTTATAGGAAATAAAGGAACCTACCCACCCTCTAGTTACGGCAAAAGAGGTAAAGCTATTTTCAGAATATCACATTTCTGAAGGCTTAAAACGGCCCACTATTTGGGAAGAATTTGGAATCTGAGGCTCCATCACTTGCCAGTTGGATGAAAACTTGGGCAAATTACTTAAAACTCCTTAAACTTCAATTCCATCAGAAACAGGTCATGATAAATTCCCTTATAAGACCATTCTGTTACAAAGATTATATGAAGTGTTACATATATAATATGTATCAATGCATATATAATACCCTATATGGTACAGAGGTGGGTGAACTAATAGTCATTCTAAGCAAATATGTAGGACCTAAGCAAAATAAGGACTCCCCCAAAGAGAAAAATAATTAGGTAAAATTATGTCATTTTTCAAAAGAAAATTACTGAACTGGTTATGCTGATTAGAAAAAATGAGCTTAATCGTACTTTATTACACTTTAAAAAATTGCTTTTTGATGCTTGATTCTTAGCCTGCTTTTTTTCCCTATTATTTTAAATTTTTTCTTCGACAAAGGAGGTGTTTTTTTTTCCTTTTTCTTTTAATCTTTCTTTGGGAAACTGCCAGGTCTGGGAATGGAACCTGGGTCTCCTGCAAGGCAGATGAGAATTCTGCCACTGAGCTGCTACCCTTGCCCCTTCCCCTCTTGGTCTGTTTTGACTTGCATGTGGAGTGGCACCAGAAACTTTTCAGTGCTACTCTAATGGTAATCATCCACCTGTAGCTCCTCTCTCTCTCTCTACCTGGAACCCCACAACAACAGATACTCAACTATCTTACTAGATTGGGTATCCCCAAATACTTTAATATATTTATGTTGGTGTGCTTAGGAACCAGCTTTGGTTTTATAATGATTTTTCACCTTAAACAACTGAAGACTATGTATTCTATGTCTGTCAGGTTTGTTTAGTTTTCACCTGTGTTCTTTTCACTTCCATTTGCTTTTTTCAGTATAACATCAAGCTCACAGATTCTGGTGACTTTTTGGGATTTGATAGCCTGTTGTGTGTAAGAAGACTATTTTTTTAAAAAGTAGACCATTAATTACAAATGCCATACATGATACATTTTGAAAGTATAATATGACTCACAGGTGTTCCCCCGTTTGACATTCTTTCTACCGAGGCAAACTGATGTACAGCAAAGCACACCAGGTAAGTGCTCATGGGGACAGACTTCTCAAAAGTTGTTCGAATCCACTTATCATCCACAGACTCAGTTTTCTATTGAAAACAAAAGATAATATTTCATTTATCAAAAAGATGACTCATGTACAAGACAAACCTAGCTTTCTAGTCAGAAGTTCTTTATCATTTATTTTCAGTACTGTGAAGTATTTTCAGTTGAAAGAGGGATTGAATTATACACTGCATTAGATGTCTCATGCAGAAATAAAATTTTGACTCTGATATAACCTGAACAGGAGTTTATTTATCTTTCTACACCAAACATACTATCCTTATCTTATTTGGGGGGAGTACTCCGAGACCTTAATGAAGAACAAGTAATACCTTGCATGCAGCAAGAACTAAATAGATAATCAGCCGATTTGACTATATGCAGAAGTCCAATAGCTGTGCCAGGCACAGCAGGAGGTGTACTTCTCTTTTCCACTCCTGGTTGTCTACACTGAAGACTTAAAACATGGTTAATAAAGTCACTGTCTTGCTCACCACAGAGAGAGAGACAGAAGGATCCTCTTGCCCAGTGCAACTACTGCCCCAATCAGTCTCACCTTGCCTTTCCCACTGCCCATTACCAATCCTAATTCAATTATGAGTATTTTCCCAACTCCTGCCACCCGCTGTAGCCACTCTCAAAGTTATACTACAATAGGGAGCTATTAAACAGGATAAATCGAGGTAGGCTGGACTTCTGATGCTTAATGGACAAGACATGCTTGTGTGTACATGTCCTCCTATAAAAGTGGTGGGACTCCTGAAAGGTAAATTTCTCTCTGTCTGTCTGTCTGTCTTTCTATCTCTCTCCTCCCACCCCCTGTCTAGAAACCTAATAATATTAGTTTTGATTTCTTAATTACCCAGAATATTATCCTTCCTTCAGGACTATTACTTGGATAAGGAACAGAACATCTATAGATGGTGAATAGCTACACTCTGCAAATGGAAAGAGCATATGGGGGAGACAAGCAGAATTTGGTAAAATTTGCTTTCTTCTTCCTCCCACCTTCACTCCCCCACCATCCATGCCAAGACATTCCAATTGCATTTTGTCCTGATTCAATCTTCTGGATTGGCATGTCATACTTTAAGTTTACTCATTCCTCTTCTTCAATCAAAAGTCAGTTCTTCAGGTGCTGGACACCAGAATAAAAAGAAGTTGATAAACTAGTTCACACTGCGGCATGGATGGGGAAGGATAGTTTATACTTTAACCTTCTTGAAGTTTTGCTTTTACTTTTTTTCATTATCATCTTTATTTTTCCAAAGAATATTTTACAATTAAAATGGAAGAATCTCAACTTTGATATTTCAGATAGTGGAGAAGAAAGATGTGAGATAAAGTTCGGGGCAGTGCGTCCTCCTGGTACTAGGTAGGTGACAATTTTACGGAAGTATGAATGTGACCCTTGAGGCTGTGAAAATTTGGTTAACTACTCTTACTCATTATGGGGCTAAGATGACGAACAGAAAAAGAGTCTTGTGTTAATTATACAAACAAAACTTATTGTGGTCTGTCATCTTTTAACATTTAACAGGCACCTGCCATTCGCCAAATAGTCTATGGATATGCTGTTCCCTGGAGTTGGATTCTGTACCTCAATATTTAAGATTTTTTTCAATAGTTCTATATCGATAAAACTGGGTTTATATTCACCTGCAAACTAAGGACAATGATTAAGTTCTCAAACGTTTTAAAGCCTGTAATTCTGTTAGTTGGCCTTTCGTTTCTCATGACTAGGGGATTCTTTCAGTTAAGCAGAGCCCAGCTCATGTATGTCCATTGTATTCTCTCTTGCTTAGAAATCCCAAAGTGGCTTTTAACTGGACTGTGATATTGGGTTAAAGACTTTTAGGACTCAAAGAAAAAGAGATTGCCAAAATGTATTCTCAATTCTCTAAATAAACTATTAGTGCACATTTAATTTTAAATTTCGGTGGGTACTCTTCCATAGCAAATCAGGTAATTTGCCTGATATTGTAAACAGATAATAGGCATGAACAAACAAACAGAAATTTTGAAGTACTCACCGCCACTGGCATATTTGAAAGCGCCTTATATTCTTTGGGGTGGATGATAGATATTGTGTAAGTTGCCTTTTTGTTGGGTTCATCGAAACAAGGGAAGGATTTCCTGGCATCTGTTGGTTCATGATCAGTGGCTGCTATGCTCCTTGGAAACAAACACATAAACAAAACATATGTTGCCTCTTCTGACAGCCCCTACATTTCTATGTCTATAGGAAAAGCAATTAAAAATTATAGCTATTGCATTTCTTAACATGAGATTCCACATCGGAGTCTGTCAAATAATTGTCGAAGTCTTTCTTGGAATTTTTAGGTTAAATAAATGAAATATCCCAAGAATGCTTAATATTTTATGCCTATATTTTGATATTTGGGTGCCATGACTTAAAATCTGTTAACTGCAGATGAGCAAAAAAAAAAAATCCAATTATCACTCTCTCCACCCCAAAGCCATTGAACAAAAAGAAGATGAAAGCAAAGCCAAAACCAAAGGCTTATTTTAAGTGGCCTTGCAAGAAATGAACAGCTGTATCCTATCACAGCGTAGAGCAGCATTTTCCAGAGTCCCCAAATCCTGTTCTTAGTGGCACATTCTTCCCTATTTACATTACATCAGGGACACAAACCTCAATTTATATCTATACAAAGGCAGTGTTCTGTGTGATCCCTCAGGTGAGGTATTCTTTGGCCTGGCTTAAAGTCTGCTTTTGAAAAGAGACAAAGAATTCTTTTATGGATCTAACTAGGCATATGCTTTTGCAAGCTAAAGTTCTGGTAATGTTTAATGTTTCCATAATTTCAAAATGAAAATATTCTTCTGAGTAAATGCTCAAAAATCAATGACTATCTCAATTTTTACATCTAAGTATATCATAATAAGACGGTGTTGTTATATATTTGGTCATTAGAAAAGTAAGCAAAATAAAAGGAATAAAAAAAGCAAGAAGAAAGAAATGTTATGTTCCTTAATAATTTCTGTAACAGATACTTTGTTCTTCAGGATTCTCATGGACTAAAGAAGGCATATCATAAAGTATATGAAGGTAAATTTTTAGATTTGCTTTGTTTTAGTTTTCCAGCTGCTAAGACAGATACCATATGATGGATTAGCTTCATGATAAAAATTATTTGCTCACAGTTTTAAGGCTAGGTAAAGTTCAAAATTGAGACATCAATAAGGTGATGCTTTCCTCCAGAGTCTCTGAATGTTAGGGATCCTGGGTCCTTGACTTTTCAGTCATACGGTGGGCAATATTCATGCTGGCATGAGCTCCTTTCTCTTCCATTGTTCCACTAGCTTCCAGTTCTGGCTGCTCCCCAGATTTCTCTGTTTGGGTCCTCTCTGTCTGATTTTCATTCCGATTTTAAAAGACTCCAGTAAATCTGGATTAAAGCTCAACCTCTTCCAGTTGGGCCCACCTTAACTCAAGTAACATCTAGAAGAGATCTCATTTAAGATGGACCACACCTATCGGAGTGAAAACCAAGACCAAGAACATGTTCAAACTGGAGTAAACAATTCAGTCCATCACATTCCGCCTTGTTCTTCCCACAAAGCAAAGCTCATTCATTCCATCACAATGTCCCAAACGCCTTAAGCCATTTCAGAAATGCTAAGTACAAAGTTTCATCAAAATCAGCTGTGGGTTTGGTCTATTCTGGAGTAAAATAGTCCAAGAGCTGTGAAAGCTAGAAAATAAGTTGTCTGCTTCCAATATACAATGGTGGAAAAGGCATGGGACAGATATTCCCATTTGAGAAGGGAGAAATTAGAAGGAAACAGGGGTGACATGTCCCAAACCCAGAAGGGCAAACCCCATTAGATTTGTCTTCCAGGCCTGATGGAGTGGAAGTACTCACCCCTTCCAAGTACTTGTGCAGCAGCCATGCTCTCCCTGAACATTGGTTCAACCTCTCCAAGCATTAGGTTGGTGGCCAGGTTCTCCAGGAATGCCAGGTTGTTCACTTAAACCCTCACATGGAGCCTTATCCCATGGAGACTAAAACTCGGAGTCTAGATAGAGCTGCTTCTGTCACCAGTCTCAGACCAAATTATGTGGAATCTTCTAAACCATAAATGTCTATATTTTTTCAGTTCTTAGTTACTCATTTCCTTTCAGATTTTACTATAAGCTGCTTGGAGAAGCCAGCCTGCATCTTCTGCATTAGCTTGGAAATTTCCTCAGCTAAAGAACCAAGTTCATCACCTAAAATTTCCACTTTTTAAGTGGAACATCAGAACACAGTTCTGCCAAGTACTCTGCCACTTTATAACAAAGATCATCTTTCTTCCATTTTCCAATAACTCCATCATTATTTCCTTCTAAGGCCTCATCAGATGTACCTTTAATGTCCATATTACTACCAACAGTCTAAGAAATCTAGGCTTTTTCTTATCATGCACCTCACAAATTCTGTCAGCCTCTAAACCCAATCTCCAAACTGTTTCCACATTTTTAAAGGTACTTGTCATAGTGGACCCTACTTTATGATGTCAAGAACTGCCAGTTTCCTGGCTGCTAAAACAAATACTATATGATGGATAGGCTTAAACAATGGGAATCTGTTGGTTCACAGATTCATAGCTAGGAGATGTCTAAAATTAAGGCAGCAGCAAGGCGATGCTTCCTCTCAGAAACCTGTGATGTTCTGGGGTTGGCTGCTGGGGATCTCTGGTCCTTGGTTTCTCTCTCACATGACAATAAAAATGGCAATACCCTCTCCTCTCTTTTCTAATTTCCATTGAATTCCAGTTTCTTCCCCAGGGCTTCTCTCTGTCTGGCTTTCACTTGCTTATAAAGGACCCCAGTAGTTTGGATTAAAGCCCAACCTGATTCAGTTGGGCCACACTTTAACCGAAGTAGCATCTTGAAGTGATCTTATTTACAATGGACCACACCTACCAGAATGCAGGCTAAGACCAAGAAAACGTCCCGTTTAGAATGCACAGCTCTTCCACCACACAATCATTCATCCAACAACTATTTATGGAACCCTTCACACGCACACTTGCCAGACCTTATACTAGGTGATGAAGAAATAACTAAAACCATATAGATAAGATCTCTGGTTTCTTACAGGATGACAGACAATTAATGCACAAATAAATACATTGGATAATTTAGGAGAGTGAAGGGGCAATAGAGGAAATAAAACATGGGAAGTGATAAACAGCCACTCCGGAAAAATGGTGAAAACATTAGGTAGAGTAGTCAGGGATGACCTTTTTAAGTAGATGATGGTTTGCTGAGATTTGAATAATGAAAAAAATAAAGACAGGTACAGGTTAAGGGAAATGGGTTCTAGCAGAGGGCACAACAACTAAAAAGTCCCCCAGATGGAAAAGAACTTGGTGTGGCTGAGAAACTAAAAGGTGTCCAGTGTGGCCGAAGTGCAGTGAAGCAGCGAGATTAGCGCAAAAGAAAAGTTTGGTGAAAGGTCAGCAAAGGTCAGATTATGAGGATATTGTAAGCCTTGATAAGAGTCTGCATTTTATTTTGGTTCAAGGTTGTTTTATAAGCATCAATTTATCTCAGAAATAAAAGATTATAGGTTAAAATGCATCTAAAAGAAATTACAATATTTATATATTTTTTCAAAAACACTCTGGATATAAAAACCGCTTGTTAAAAACTCATCCAAGAAAGAACTTTTGGGGAAGACGGAGAAGTAAGGAGCTCCAGGACTCACTCTTCCTCCGAAACAGCTAGTAGAGAGGCAGAAACTGATGAACACACAGCTTTGTGATTATGCTAAAAGCCAATGATTGTACACTTTGGATGGATTGTATGGCATGTGAATACAGCAAAATAAAGTGGTTCAGGAAATAAAAACTCAACCAAGCAAGCTAATACATGTAAAATAAATTTATAAATGTTTTTACCTTTCAGGAGGGTGTTGACTGAGGGAGGGAGTTTTCTGGGGTGACTGAAAAAAATTCTACATCTTGATAGGAGTATGGATTATAAAGAGGGATGCATTTGTCAAAATTAATGGAATCGTGTCCATTGGATTTGTACATTTCAAAGTACATAAATTTTACCTTAAAAACTATAAATAAATACTGTATTTAATCTAGTGATTAGGCTTGTCTTTTTGCAGTAGTATGGATTAATGATTCTGAAATAAAACTTTCTCTGTATTATAGGCTTGAGAAAATGAAAAAATTATTAAAAATAATTGAAGCCAGGTTTCTCACTCTTAGAAAGGGAGCTATAAATTTGATATTAAATTGAAATTGCAAATATCAATATGATATAGTTAGATATAGTTAGACATATACACACAGAAACACAAGTGTCCCAGCTCTGTCTATTGAGTGGAACTAAGAGTAATGACAGGCTAGTTGCAAGGAGCACCGCTAGTCTCCAGATGTTGATTTTTAAATACCACTCTCCACTAAAAAGAACCAGAATTCCATGGAAGAATGACTGATTCCAGTGCTGTGGCCGGAAAGCACAAAGATAATTCTGGAACATTGCTGTGCCAAAAACTAAGGAAGTAGGGCAACTAAAGAGACAATGAAAATTAAGTGCAACCCATGATATTGGATGGCATCTAGCAAGGGAGGAGAAAAGGCACAAAGGGACATTATCGGGACACATGAAAAAACTGGGACATAGACTGCAAACTTTATGTCAATGTTAAATTTCTGGAACTTCATAACTGCACTTGAAGTGATTTCATAAGTGAATATCTTTATTCTTAGCAAATATATATGGCACTATGAAGTGTTCCAAGAGCATGATGTATACAATCTATACTCAATATTCAGAAAATGAATGATAAATAGATAGAGATAGGTAAGTAGTTGGACAGACAGAATGATATGGCAAATGTGACAAAATATTAAAATGATAAATATGGTTAACTGATGGGGTAGGGGTAAGTATGAGGCTTGTATTATTTTTTATAATCATCCTATAAGTTTGAAAGTAGTTCAAAAATATATATATATTTTAACTTAGGAAGTACTCAAAGAATCATGTGGACAGGTGAAAATTATACAAGATCCATCCTGAGATGATTATCACTGGGGAAATCTGGGGAAATTCGAACAACAGAATAAATAATGGGATCGTAACTCACTGAGCAAGATAAGAATCCATGAAACCTTATTGACATAAAAATAGGAGTAAATAAATAAATGGGGAGAAAAGAAAGCCCTTCATTACAGTAAATTTTAGAAAGAATAATAGTTAGAAAATTACCAGTGGGTGCCAAAACAAGTACATGAAAGTTTGTTAAGGAAAGGGACATTAGCATAATTTCAATGACTCTCTCCAAAAATTATTTACAAAGGGAAAAACTGTAACTCTATAGTGGAGAAACCTGTTGGATATCACCTTAATCACCTTCATGAAATGATCAAAGTTAACATCATTAATAATAGAAGAAACTGACACGATGTGTCTTCTGATACGACTGCCTATCCCTCTGGTTCCTAAAAATGCTTAACTTGCATTTTTAAATCCTGAGCTAAGTTTGTTAAATTAAAATTGAGGGAAAATCTCAAAATAGCTGGCCGGTACTCTTCACAAATACCAGGGTTGTGAAAAACAAAGAAAGGCTAAGGGACTGTTTCACTTTAACAGTATCTAAGAAGGCATATATAATATACAATTTTTGGGCTAATTAATGAAATTTGATCATTTGATGATGGACTTCAGATTAGATAATAGTATTACATCAGTGTTAAATTTCTGATTTTCATACCTATAATGTGGTATGTCAGCGAATGCTCCAGTTAAGAAATAGATACTGAATACTGAGGCTTAAAGGGACACACACAGTCTCATTTTTTCCTCTAAAGGTTGACAGAGAGAGAGGGAGAGGAAACTGGCCAAAATGCAAACAATTGGTGAATTTTGGTAGTGTTTCTAGGCATTTCTTATACTATTCTTGCAACTCTTTTTTGTGAGCTTGAAATTATTTCAAAAATAAAAAGTGACCAGAAAAATAAAAGTCTCAGCCAAAAATTTATTCAATAGAGTACTTATGATTAGTTTTGTGATCTTTACATTTAACCAGCCAATTGAACTTTCTAACACCTTGCAGATTGAAATGAATTACAAATATATTAGAATAAAAAAGAAATGTAGACCCTTTCCCAGGGTACTAAGGTTTTATAACAAGCTCCACCAAGCTCCAAACCAAGCTTGAGTCAGCTGCCTTTCTCTTCTGAAGTCTTCAATTTCTTCTAGAAGCAGAGGAGAAGAAAACGTATCTTTCTGCAAGAATGTTTTAGTTTAGTCACACCTCAGAAATAAGGTGGCTACCTAATTTTGGAATATATGTTTGTGTGCCGAGGTGTGTGTGTGCGCGCGAGGAGGTAAGGATGAGGAGGGAGTCGAATTACACTTTCCTAGGCAATGTTCCAGGGAATTGGGTAGGTGTGCAGCCATTCCATTCCACTCTGCTCTATAATAGACAGCATATACTTTCTGAGTGCCCAAGACAGAAAAACATTTTAAATCCTCTCCTCATCTCCTCTCTTAAAGAAGTTCTATGTGATTCTAGGCAAAACTTGCCATCCTAAGTTAGAATGATCCCTGAGCTGGCCTTTAGAGAAGACATCGAACAGCACTTGAAACACCTCTGTGTGTTGTGTCTCGTGTGTCTCAGAGGTCCTTTGTCTCAGCAAATGTTAGTCAGAGAAACTCCAACATAATTACTGGTATCAATTATTGGACACATACTGGTAAAGTGACGGTCACACAGCCGGGCTACCAAATGCATATATTTTTTATTTTTTAAAGTGCACAGCCAGTATGATTTTATGTGGGAAAATCCTCATCTAAGAGAAAAAAGAAAAAAATCTTACGTTCCAAACTTACCTCTGTCTCTTAAGTATAATCTTGAGGAAATCACTAGCCTCTCAATTTTTAAAGACTGCATCAGTAAAGCTCAGTTACCAGAGCATTTCAGGCCTCTTCCCAGGGCTGGGGTGCTGGGGTGGAGAGATCACGTGTAGTGATACATTTGAAACTCCCTTGAAATTTACATAACAGGATTATGGTATTCATCACTCCATTTCCTTTAGCTCTACAAGGCTAACTAGGCATTCTGGTAGAGCCCTTTCCACAATCTAAGACTTAAAAATTCATTCATTTGGCTGGAATATCTCTATTGAAACAAAGTCACTCTGGGTGCAAACACTATAAGTAATATAATTATTTTAAAATATGGTAATCTGTTATTTTTTATGAACTTCTGAATAGCTTAAAAGCCCATATATAACACAACATAATACGAGATTATATGCTCTAATATAAAATAATATAATATAACATATACTAAATTATGTTTCCGGTCACTAAACATTTCCTAAATATATGCAAATTAAGACAATATGAGACAGCAGCACAAAACAATTTTAAATGAAAACTTCTTTGGCGAATTTCTATTTGGTGATTAAACTTCTTCTCTGAAGTCAGATGAATCATGTCGCAAATTAAGGGAAAAAGCCTGGCTAAATGAATAATATGTCCAACAGTGAATCTCCTGTCCTGAATAATTATGCCGGGCAAATGTGCTGAAGTAAGCCATCTTTCCATAGGGGCCTCCCTGTGTTATGTTAATAAGTCAACTACTAGATCCAGCACATTAAAAAAATTCTATGTGGCTTATTAATTTACAAAAGGGAAGAACAGCCCTCTGACTTCTCTGAGGACATCAGAACAAGGTGACTTGAGATAAAGCTGAAGGGAGAGGAGGTGCTGTCGCAAGTCATAGCTTGGTTCACTCAGAAAAGTGAATCTTAAGAAAAACACCACAAAAATACTTGATCATCTCATCAATCATCTTGGACTCACTGTTTCCAAAGAAGAATCTTAGGCTATGGTCAGCAATTTAATAGCACAAGCCAGCAAAATCCAGCAAGGCCTGGTGGTAAAACTCATACAAAGGGCTTCTGATGACATAGAGACAGCTATGAGACCTTAAGTGTCTATGCAGACTAGGTAAAGAGTTCCAGAATTTGGGAGTGGGAGCTGGACTGATGCAAAGTAACCCATCTAGATTATTCAGACCCTCAAATATTGTTATGTTGGGTTGAATGAACCAGATAATTATTTAAACAACATTTTCCAATTGTTTTTTTTCCCCCTACATAGAAGGCATTAAAGGCTTTACATACTGTCGAATAAAATTTCTTTTTGCCTCCTTGCTTCCAGCATAAAGGGAATTATTAAGCTTCCTGCAGCAAGTACACAAGACAAAAATTTATTCTCTGATATGAGTATACAGAGAGCTCAATATATCAATCTACGGATGTAATGAGTAGTTGACTTTATGCAGACAACTAAAATTTCAAGATCAAAATTACACGTGTGAGTATACTTGCCCATGCATGTTAGATACACCCCAGTGCACACACAAACACACACACACACACACACACACACACACACACAATCTAAGACCTCTCACTGGCTTCTTTTCTGCCATGTTTCCACTTAACCCCTAGATCTTTACCATGAGCTCTTACTTTGTGCTTCAGACTTATTCATCCAAATGCCTATTAGACATCTCTTCCTAGATGTCCCATAAGCATTCAACATTTCAGATACTGAATGCATGATCTTCCCTTCCAAACCTACTCCTTCTCTTCTAATTCCAGTTTCAATCAAAGGCGTGGACTATCACTTATATCAGATATCCTGGGCATTCTATAATTTTAACCTACCCTATCCCATAGTCAATCAATCAATAAATTCCTGACTATTTTACCTCTAAACTATTTTCTCCATTGTGTCTTCTTCTCTCTGTCCTGAAATCACTGTCCTATTTGGTCCTTATCTTCTCTTTTCTGGATCATTGCAATAATCTCCCATATACCCAGTTTTGATTTTGCTCTTTCCTTCACCACTCATATCCAAATAGTCATCAAGGCCTCTTCATTTCCCCTTCAAACTGCCTATTGTACTACCTTTCTTTCATTTTCCTAAATTGCCTGTTGTACTACCTTTCTTTCACTGCCCTGTGAGTTTTCTAGACTTATCTCTAGCCAGCATCTTTTTATAAACCTCTCCTACAGACTTATTTTGCTGTCCCCACTATGCTTTTTTGACTTGGGATCTTTGCTTTTTGCGTTTTTACCTTCTCACTTGCCTCTACTTATTGAAATCTCACCATACTATCCAAATTCAGCTTAAATTCCACCAATGCTACAAAGAATACTCTGAATACCAAAAATAGAAATGATCTCCCCCTCTTTTAAATTCTTATTGTACTTCCTGTCAATTCCAATGATTCTCAGTCTTTCAAGTATGAAGACCGCATTCCTGAGTCAAAAAAAAAAAAAAAAGATTTTTCAAACTCCTTATTCTCACACACTGGGTGGGGAGAAAAGGAAAAGGGTGGGAATTTTCCACCCTGGCTGTGTGGGAAGGTAGAGGACTCACTGGTGGCAGATGGACTTCTATATGGAAAGAGGCTCTGACAGTGCATGTTTCAGCATGTTCCAGAGGACACTAGTCATATGAAAGCTCCTATGAAAATGTTTCTGTTTATTCATGTGATAATATTTAAGTGCCCACGGTGTGCTAGGCAGTAAATGAGACACAGCCTTTCTCTCAGAGACTGTGCAGAAGATTCCACAGCCACATAAGCTTGGGAAACAATGCATACTACAGCAGCTTCTTAAGATTCAAAATGGACAATACCATACAAAAGTCTCTAAAAATACCTGCCATTAAGAAAAATCCAGCATTTGTATTTAGCATTGTTCTTCAAACAAATGCGGCCACAGAACCTCCCCACCACCGCCACCTTTTTTCCGAGCAATATCTATTAAAATCCCAGGCAACTAGAGCTCTATGGAATATATTTTAGGAAATGCTGTACAACAGCAATTCAAATGCTGAGGAGGAAATGCTGAAGCTTGGGGAATATGAAATATTGTATATTTTGGAGATTTGAACAGAGGGGAATTCTGGCTGGAAAGAGCACAGCTGCGAATCCTATGAAAGCCAAGTGAGGTAGAGGGTGTGGGGAGTGTGAGGGCGTGGACAGAGGGAACATTCCAAAGTCCCAACACTCTAAGTGGTTTTCCTCACAATCTAAGGAACAGACCAAGGAGTTAGAAGAGGTTAGACAATAAAGGAAAAGTGACTCTGAAGTTTCTCAAACTTTCTCTTTCCAATTCTCATGACAGCTCTGACCCTAGCAAGATGAGACAGATATTACTGCCAGGGAACACTCAACTGGAGCCGCCTCCTTCTCTACCTCACCCTTTGCCACTCACTCTTGAGGGAAAGAAGCACAGGTAGTTCTTCCCCTTCGTGAAATTCAATTCCTGGTTGTATTTTGCAGAAATCAAGTAACTTTGATTACTACTGAGTGCAATCATATTTAGTTTGCATTATGGTGACACATTAATAGCCCAACAGAATAACGTGTGCCGCATTAATATCCCAAATTGCCAGTAATCAATACTGGAGTTACATTTTACATTAAGGAAAAAAGTCAGAAAATATAATTTTGACAGTATATTTGAAATATGTCATTATGATGATCTGGAAAGTTAGGAAACTTTAACTGTGAATGTCCTAGATTATGAAGCCCACTATGTGGTATGAAAGGATACCTCTTAGTGCTACATAATCAGCTCTTTTCTGCAATCCTTATATGGACGCTGTGGCTGAGAATCCCTGGAGGTTTGCATTGTGAAAATGTTACTCTCAGACGTGGAAAGAAACATTATGCACATTTCTCATAGGCTTGAAGCATTTCATAACAAGAAAAACAAAAAATATTCCATTCAGTCTAAATGAGGTTATTGAAGATGTGCCAGAATTGTTCCAAAACCGTGTGAGCAGTACAAAACCAGCAGCGTCCACTGTAATGTAAGAGCCTCAGATGCTTCCAATGAAAACAGCGAAATCAGGAATACCAATCTTCAGTGAGAACCCAGCTGAGCCCTGCTCTTCCTTGCCAATCTGTCTGTAATTTAGTATTTTATGACAACCAGTTGAAGCAGCTGAGTTTCAGAACGTCCATTCTCAGGTATATACTTTATGGTAAAATTAATTGATACTGTAAAATAATCCAAAAAGTCAGCCCAAAAAGAATACATATTTTAGTATGCAATACTTTTATAAACTGATAAAGTATATAACAGAAATGTTATTAATGGAACTTTGTTCCATATCTTTTGGCCTTCCTGTACACGAATGAATTTTTATGTGGAATCTATTTAAAGTGAATATTCTTCAGAATATTGTACCTTTTCCTCTATCAAATTGGCAAACACTTAGAAAAACCATTTCATCATCAGCGAAGCTGATAGAAACAGGAACCTTGTGGTAACACAATTTGGAATACAATTTTTGAAAGTCAGTTTGGAGACATAAACACATATAATATATATACACACATATATCTATACAGAAACTCACATACATATGTTTATACATATGTAGCTTTGGCCAATTTCCTAGGAATTTTCTTTTAGAAATATTAGAAGACATTTGTAAATGGTTATTTATAAGGATGTCTATAGATGAAAAGCAGGAGCAACCTAAAAGCCCAAATTTAAAGGAAAAATAGAATAAATTACATTGTAACCATACAATGGATTAGCATGCACGTATTAACCATTTGTGAAAGAATATCAAGGACATGGTAAAGTGTGACAATACATTGAAAAAGCCTGTTACGTAATACTATGTACAGAATACTAATGCCACATTTATCTATGTCTAAAAAAAATACGAGAGGGGTATCTGCCTAAATGTTATCAATGTTTGGATGATGGATCTATGGATAGATTTCACGTTTTCTTATAATTTTCTCTGTTTTTCAAGTTTCTGAAATGAATGTATATTATTTATGCAATAAATAAACAATAAATTTTGCAAGTTTCTTGATATAGGCATACCTGTTGACGTAGTAACTGTATTTATAGGAATATATCCTAACCTAAGTAAATAGATGAATGTATGCATAATGATGTATTTACAACCATGCTCTTCTCTGGCTTGTTTAGAATAATAAAATATTGGTGGCAACTCAAACGCCCAACATTAGGAGACCAGTTTTTAAAAAATAACTGTACAGGGTGGGCCACAGTGGCTCAGCAGGCAGAGTTCTCGCCTTCCATGCTGGAGACCCAGGTTCGAGTCCCAGTGCCTGACGATGCAAAGTAAATAAATAAAATAACTGTACATTATGCAA
The DNA here is from genome assembly GCF_023851605.1 of Tamandua tetradactyla. Lineage (NCBI taxonomy): Eukaryota > Metazoa > Chordata > Mammalia > Pilosa > Myrmecophagidae > Tamandua > Tamandua tetradactyla. Next base: position 12,302,094 of record NC_135350.1, read on the forward strand.
TGGAAGCTTGCAGCCTTCAAAATCAGGTTCTTGAAAATATTTGGAATAAGATAAAATGCTTATAATATATTAAGTTAAAAGGTATATAGATAGATAGATACATAGATAACCTAATTATAATTTAGATTATCTAGAAAGTGGTATGTACTTTAAAACGTTAATATGAGTTACCACTGGGAAGTGAACTTATTTAAAGTTTTTTTTTCTAATTCTAGTTTTAAAATTATTTTCTATACTTTCAACATCTGTATGAGCACAAGCAATCCTTGCAAACATTTTCTTTAAACTGTCATCTCTACTTAATTTATCCATGCATCAAAAAGTAAACAGATATAAAAACATTTCTTTTTAGTCTTTGAGTTTCTCTGATAAACAATAGGAAGTATTTTGACAAAAAGACTTCCTTTGTACTAAAAGATCCTTAAAATAACCACAGAAAGAGATATTCGTGGGGCTGGTCACAAGCTCATATTTATGAACTCTGACACTAGCTTCCTTAACCATTAGCTGTTCAGAATCTAAGTAAGCAAAGATCGAAGCAGTTAAGCTGTCAGACCTCAGGTGCAGCCTTCCTCTCTAATGCAAGCTCCACACCCACAGTGTGAAGGCTTTTTGAGTTCAATGAGAGAGTTTATTATTCCTTTCACATAGCCCTTTAATCATCACTGATCTATTGTCAAGGCAAATACCATCTTTCCTAGACTCAGGTATCTATGAATTATGGGTATTTATAGATATACCTACATAGCTCTAGATAAGAAGACTTAGACATAGAAATAGATGTAGATATATCATCTTTGATTGGAGGATTGTGGGAAAATATTTACATGAACTTAATTACTTAATATATAGCTTTTACGTTGCAAAAAGGCTTAACATCCCACTGCATGATGGGCAACAAGCCCAAAGACTTATCCTCAGTGCTATCACTGGAATATGGATTCAATAATAAACTTATTATTTTATTACACATGGGCAGAACCCATGTGTAAACCTGGTTCTGCCATATGTGATAAAAAAGACTGAGTCCTGCCTTCTTTCCAGAATGAAGACACAAAGACAATTCCTTTAGTTTCATGTAATATTTCAAGGTCTCTTTCCTCCAATAAAACAGAAAAATTAAAAATTGACATGTATCAATATTTCACCTATATTTAATGCAATATTAGTTAAAAAGTTCAGTTTAAAAATCACTGCCATATAGTCCAAGAATATCACTAGTGAAATGTACCATACACATGCTTATGCAAATATTAAGGATAAGATGTGTAGTCTATTTCGGTTTCTCCTGATGGAATAAAAAGCTTACACTAATTTTGGACTCGATGCAGGTCATTCAATACTTCCAAAATCTCAAGACAGTCTTTGAAAGTACAGCAAGGCAAGAACTTTTGCTTCCCACTTGAAATAGGCAGAACCAATGACAAATCTCAGGCCAGCAAACGAACTGAAAGTTGGAAAATGAAAAGGGAAAGAAAAGAAATGGAGATAAGGCATAAGTCAGCTTAGGTGAAGTAAAGCAAACATTAATATTTACTTGATTTGTCCATTCTCCGTGTACGTCGTTCTATAAAATCCCACCAGGGAGCCGTTCAGCCAGCCTGAGAAGTCCATGGTCAAGAGGTAGGCATCGCCGGGCGGAAGCTCTTCTGCGGCCTCGACCACCACATACTCCTGCTTTCTGTACTCGAAACACCGCTTGACCTGCACCTGCGCCCCCGAGGGCCGCGTCAGCGCTGGGAGCTGGGTGATCCGGGTCTCCCGCAAGTGCAGCCACAGGTACTGGGTGGGCTCGCTCACTTTGATGGAGATGGCCACGCGGCCCGTGTACGTGTCTGCCTCCAACACGGGCTTCACCTCCAGGTCGTAGTGCACCGGGTTGATGAAATCCGGCAGCCTGAAGCGTGTCCACTGTCCATTTTCATCTTCACTGGCAGGGCAGACCACCCGGTCCTGCGGAGGAAGATCTGAAGTGCTGGCTGCGGGAGGAAGGTGGGAGGGGGCAGGAGGTGTGGTGGAGTCACACCTGGTCAAGCCCACCGAAAGTCCCACGATTAATCCTACACCCACCACGACTGCACAGATAATGGCCACATGTTTCTTTTTAATGCAGTATCTCTTGGAGCTTCCTCCCTCCTCAAAGTTCATTTTTGTTTCCGAAGTCAAGTGTGACACATAAAAGGATGTTAAATTCAACTAACTAACGTCAGCCGACTTCCTTTTTAAATTAGAAGGAATTCCCTGGCCTGCTTGTCTGTTTTCGTTTTCCCACACCTCTCCCTGGCTTTTCGCTTCTTTTCCTCTCCCTTCGCGATTCCACGAGCCACTTAAGAATGAATGTAAAAACAAGGCGGTTGGGAAAGAGACTTCGTAAGAGGAGCTGGGCCGGAGGGAGAGAACTGACGAGAATATTGTTGCGGCTACCCTTATAAACAACTCGTCCCTGCGCCTACCCCTCCTGTTCTGGAGTGAGTTAAATATAAAACAGGGTTTAGCTTATCAGCCAACGCGGAGAATGCTTTGCCAAAGCTCTGTCAGCAGCTTTCAGGGAAAGCTTTAGGAAAAGTGTGCTTACCACAGAAAAATTTAAAACTTTGCTGCTAGGTCTATGACTTCTTTCAGTTGTGCTTGCAATCTCTCTTTTAATGAAGAGACTTCTTGAATTTCAGCTCTTTTAACAGGTAGCTTGCCAAAGAAGCAAAATGCTTTCTTTTCTTTCTTTCTCTTCATGTCATGCAAACATTCTGATTCTACACTTTGACAAAGTCATATCTTGGAGTTGACTGTCAAAAGTGATAATTAAGGACCACTTAAACACTCAGAAGATATTTGTTGAATTGGTGAATTAGCACAGTTAGGTAATCATTCAGTTGATACTGTATGAAAGAGAGGGAACTTGAGAAAATTAATCAAAGCAGTAGTGGAGCTGGAAAGCATCAGAAGTAAAAAGAGGAAGAGAAAAGGAAAAAGGTGAAAAGTAGCGAAGGAAAAGAAAGTTGCCTTACCTATTTCAGCAGTTTCATTCCAAATGAGTTTGACCTCTCCTAACTAGGGAATGTTTGGAGCAGATTCCTGATATCAAAAGTTGTACTATTGAGGGGTCCATTATCAGGGTAAACCCATTGCTTATGAATGACAAGATCAGAGGGAAATCACAATAATGACCTCCATATCTATCAGTAGCTTAGATACAGATGTCCAAGACACAATAATGACAGCAATAAAATTAAAATTATAAAAAATTTGAAAACTTTCTATTGCCAACTAGTTAGATATTGCTTACAATCTTGTTTATCATTTAAATCTTCCCTACAACCCAATGAGATTGGTACTATTATGATACCCACTTTAGAGATGTAAAGACTAAGGCTTAGAGAGGTTAAGCCATTTGCAGTTGAATTGAGGTTGTCTATGTCCAAAGTTCACATATCTAACCACTGCAGTATATTGCCTCCATCCTCTGAAGAGGAGAAATTGAGATTTGATAACCATGATAAACTTAGTCAAAACTTCCCAAAGTGAAATCCATAATAATAGTAGAGACACTTGCTCAGCATGCACTGCTGTGTTAAATACAATTAAATGTGTTCTTTTACTATTTTTCATTCATTCTTTCAGAGGTCCAGATGATAACACAAATTGTACATCTCCCAGATGGGAAATACTATGGAGTAATTTCTATAGTTAGTTGACAAGACAGGTGGCTTTTTGGTTAAGTATCTTCTTTTTTTTCTTTTACATGGGCAGGCTCTGGGAAACTAATGGTTAGATGTCTTTTGAGGGACTTGTATTCTATGGAACATACTTTCAGAAGTGCTGGTTTCAATTGTTCCAAATTTCAAAATCAACAAATGGAAAGAAAAAAAAAAGACTTTAAAGCAAATGGATCCATTTAACTGTGTAACATTTATATTATTTTTTCATAAAACAGTGTTTAGAGAAAAAAGAATTAAAGAGAAGAACGATATATTTTTCTAAATTATAGGTCCATCTTGTATTTATTAATTTCACATTTTGAAGCAATCTTAAACTTTTTGAGATTATAGTGTGTTTAAATTTGGCAAATCAGCTTCCTGAATTTTAGCCCTTGAAACCTTTTTTATTGAAAAGATCATCTGACATTTCACTAAACGTTTAATGGGTCAAATATTTTGATGCTTTTCTTATAAATGAAAGGGAAAATGTGGATCAAATTTACTTCAATATATACAATGAATGAAAAATGAGAGGAAAAGTGTATGGAATAATGTACATAAAGCTGTGACAAACAGGAAGCATTAAAAAAAACTCAGATAAGGCAAAACACATCAAATCTCTTAAACTCAACGTGGTCTGGAAAGACAGCAAACTTATCATTAGGCCCTGTGTTTGAGCTACCTGGAGCAGAGATGATAATAGATCTTTGGGAAAAAGTGCACTTAAAGGAGGTTGAGAATGGTTACCTGCTATCAAATATTATTCTTACTCTGCCTGAAATTCCAATTTTTTGCTGGAAGAAACAAAATACCTTAAAATCCATGCTGTAGAGTGTATGTGTGTAAAAATTTTGAGTCTAAGACTCATCCTAGTCAGAGGATTTTATTAGTATCAACCCGTTAGAGCTGCCTAGAGGGCCACCACGTCTTATCAAGATCAACATGCCTAATGTCAAAATTCAATGACAAACTTGCTCCCCTTGCAGCGGTGCTTGCCTTTCCTCCCTCTTACTGACACTTGCAGGAATTTCTGGACCTTGAAAGTCCCTGTTGCAGATCTAATCCATTGCGACGGTCTAGGCAGACGCTAGTGGGGGTGGGGTATAGGGGTTTCTATTCCTATGAAACCAATGAACCATCACAAGTACCCATCTAGATTAAATAGTTGATATTGGATAATGCAGTGTTGAATGAGTCTATAATAGTTAGAAATAACTTGAAAAGGATACCTCTGGTCAGTTTCAACTTAGATAGAAATCAGACACCCCACTGCTCCCCACCCCCCCCATATCTGTTCCATATTTGGCACTCAATATATGTTTATCAATTGCTTGCTGAATAAATGAATGATTGGATGAATGGATGGATACATGAATAAAGTAGAAAGATTACCAAGAATCCAGAATTAATGGGCATAATATATCACAATTGTTGAGGTAAAGTACCTTCAGTTCAAATTCCAGGAAAGACTAGAAGGAAAGTCCCTGGAAGTAAGACCCTAAGTTCTTCAGTAGGTGAGGGACTTGTTGGCTAATTCTTCCCCACGGCAGCTGGGCTGATCAGTAGACCCACCATAGCATGAAATACCCAAGGTGCACTAATGCGCACACCCCCCTCCCTTTGCACTTGGAATTTCTGTATAAAGTTTTTGTATTAGGTCCCTGTAATTACACACTCTACAAAGGATATTGAACCTTTTATATACATGAGGCTACCCAAGAATTAGGAGCATCTCCAAAAATGTTGTCAACAGTTGACCCTAGAGTGAGACTATTTGGCCCTTTACTTCTATCAGTAAGTAAAAGGCCCTTAAGTTCTTTCAGCACACATGGATTCAGGAAAAATCACAAACCAACAAAAATGACAAGCTGGATTCACAACGAGAGAAGCAGACCCTGCGAATTACAAATGGGCTCGATTACTCAGGGAGCAGGGAGGATCTGGAACCAATTTCTTTCCATCCTGAACAGGGTCATTGTTATCGGGCATGTAAATTCTTTAAACTCCAATGGTCAATCCAGGCATTTCCAAGCTTAAAAGTTTTACTTAGCTTTGAAAAGGAAGAGTACCATTGCAGCTGACTTGGCTAATACTGAGTTTAAACCTATACTGGCCATGGGGTTTCTAATCCCAGCTAATTAGCTTGTTCTCCCGATGCCTGTGACTTATTCTTGATCTTTATTTGGCTTTTGCAACTACTTAAAAATTTCAGTTGGTTTTGGGACTAAGTAATTTAGATTAACTTTTTCCAAGAGCTCAAAACAGCTGCAGATGTCAGGGGTAGTTTCAGCACAGAAAATGTTCAGCATGCCACATCTAACTTTTGTTGGTCAGTAATGATGAACTTATCCAATGACTGGCACAAAATGGAAAAGTACACAGCAGGGAGAACAAGGAAGAGAAGGACAAAGAGGGGCCAAAGGAGAAGGAAAAAAAAAAGAGGAAGAGAAGGAGGAGGACTTTCCAAGAGTATGATGAGAATAGCCCCCCAAAACTCACCCAACAATAATTCAATAAAAAATAAAATAAGTGAGGGTGGGCCACGGTGGCTCAGCAGGCAAGGACGCTTGCCTGCCATGCCAGAGGACCCGGGTTCGATTCCCGGTGCCTGCCCATGTGAAAAAAAAGAAAAAAAATAAAATAAGTGAAATGATCAGTTTATTTTTTCTCTATTCCTTGTTGTTGTATCCAGGCCACCTTGAGAATCTATCTACTGGGTTTTCTGATATGCACAGACTGGTGCTTATGCTAAACTTCCCACGGGCAGCAGGTTTCACAGTTCACAAGCAAGAATCATGTTCCTATTTCTCATTTGGGTCGTCCTGGGGAGAATCGGTTCACTTTACCTACCTGCACAAAGTATCAATGATCCATTGTTCATTCATTCATTCATTCATTCAGTCTGTACAGTTATTAGTTCAGCAAATAGGGACTCAATAAATACTTACTTTTCAATAAATATTTACTAGGCAAGGAATTCTAGGATCAACTTTAAAATGTGGACATTAAAAGAAATGTTAATAATTATATATATATATACATATATATATATATATATGTATATATAAATACCCTTGCTTTGTTGTTAGCATGTTGAGGTTTTGAAAATATTCAGAAAAACAACAACAAAAATAAAATTGAAGATTTATTATTCCTATAACTTTTTCATGGCTTTTTTATTGGGTTTCCTGATGTGCAATAATACAAGGAGAGAAAGTGGCGAGATACAGAAACTGCAGGAAAAATAATAGTGATAGTCAAGATTTCTGTTGTTCTACGAATTTCAGTTATCTTCATATATTTTTTCAGTCCACTAAATAAAAGCTCCACATTCTAAGAGAGTTATAAACTTCCTGAAATGCTTAATTCACTCAACATTTCCTTTCAGCCTTTGTAATCTCAGAATTCTTGGCAGTATTTTTTTCTCTCTCTAGTATCTGCCAAAATCTGCAAAAATAATGTTAGTTTTAGGAAAAGATCACACCCAATGTTCTTTTGTTCCATAAAGAGTCCGACTGAATTATGCTAGCAATGATGATTTTGGATTATGTTCCCTATAAAAATACTAATAGATCCATTCTTCACCTTAGGTAATATTAATTATTTCTTTCAGAGACAAGGCCTGGAATTTTCCAAACAGCACTGACTGTTTGGTTTGAAATTTCCTTTATTACTACATTAATTTTACCAATAAAGTTGTCTTTAAGTTTTGTTTTCTTTGGAATGAAAGATTTTTACTTCATTGAGACGATTAAATCCATCTATATGAGTAATAGGAACATTATTTCTCCTGTTTGTGCTGTTTTTTCTTGATATCACTTCTGTTTTCAGTTCGTCACATTTTTGAAATGCTGTTGTATTCAACTTAAAAATGGCCCTATAAACGATATCTTTTATAGGCCCTGGAACCTTGAATGTCACCTAATGTTGCATGCAAAAGAGTCTTTGCAGATGTGATTAAGTTAATGATTTTGGTATGCGAAGATTATTTTGGATTATCCAGATGGGTCCTAAGTGCAAATCACATGTATCTTTACAAGAGTCGGAGAGACAGATTTTACATACAAATGTAGAAAAAGCTGTAAGAAGACAGAGCAGAGAGAGATCTGAAGATGTTGGCCTTGAAAATTAGTGATGGAGACACAAACAAAGGAATGCCAGTAGTCACCAGAAGCCAGAAGAATTAAGCAATAGATTCTTCCCTTGAGCCTCTGGAGGGAGCGCAGCCCTGCTGGCACCTTGATTTTGGCTCTGGTGAAAGGACTTTGGCTTCCTGAATTGTGAAACAATAAATTTCTGTTGTTTTACCTCACAAACTTTGCAGTAATTTGTTACAGTAGCCATAGGAAACTAATATAGCACTTCAGCTTTTCATTCAACAAACATTTGTTGAAAGCCACAATATGCCCAGGCATTGGAATTGATGGAAAGGCACGCTGCTGAAACACATATGAACACACAATCCCAGGACAGAGTAGTTTTCCCAGACAGGAAGAGGGTTAGAAATAGAAATAATCTTGGCTTTTAGGCCAATAGCACATTCTCTTCTTTCAATCACTTCTGCTTTACTGGAGACACACTTCAGAATTCTGTTTTCTGTTCCTTGGGGCTTAGATTTTGCTCAAGGCTTTAAAGGATTTTTATGAATTTGTTTTCCAATTACCTTCACCATAAAATAGTTGCTAACAGGGCTGATTATTTCTTCATTGAACAGTGTGTATGTATTTTCATATAAATAATATGACTCCCACTGATTTTGAGTCATTTCTTAAATTTTTATGTGAGGAATGATTTATAGCACTTCTTATTTGGAAGATTTAATTCAAGATTGTTCTTATTGTCAATGATCTGGACAAAATAACACTGTTTCTTGCAGGTGTAGTAATTTCCTTCTCTCTTCCAAATGCTTTACATCATTTATTTCTACTGTTATCATTGATGGTTAATCTAGTGAATTGACTAAATATTTGACTTCTGCAGTTTATGTATCTTCCTTTAATGTCCTGCTTTCTAATTCAATTTTTAAAGAGTGACTCTTTCATTCTCAGTTAATCTTTTGTACCTGGGCCTAAGATATGTATATGCCTGTGTGGCATTAAAATCTCTTTACCCAGAATTCAGACATGTCTCTATTGAAATCATCAGATACAGCCTACCTTGGGGTTAGAACATATGAAAATCTTAGCCGTTTTGACAAAGAGCTTTATTGTGGAGTTTATAAGTTAAGGATGCTTTTAGCTCCAAGTAGCAGAAAACTTAACTAATCGTAGCTTAATCTATAAAGAAATCTAATTATTTCACATAACAATAATGTCTGGAGCTAGCAAGTATCAATGTGGTTAGCAGCTCAATGTCATCAAGAAACTAAATTCTGCCTGTCTTTCCATTCCACCATCTTTGTTGTGTGGTCCCAAGTTGGTTGCCACAGCTCCAGGCGTCACAATCTCATTCAAAAGCAAGAAGTAGGGGGTGGGGAAGAGCAAAAGCTTTTTTTCCTTAAGCAGCGGGTCCCTTTTATTAGTGAACAAAAAATCCCAGAAGCCCCCAGGTCCTTCACACCTCATTGGCCAGACCTGCCTCACGTGGTCCTTTGGTAGCCACGGCTTGTAGAGAGGAACATGATGGAAATGGTTGACTTGAAAATCCCAATTCATTTTCAGGACAGCATATATTGCTGCCACAATTAAAATCAGGATATTTGTTGGCAGATAAGGAATGGCTGCTGGGCCGACAATACTGATTGCTACCATAATTTCACTACCTCCCACCTTATTCCTGGCTTTTCCCAGCACTTTACCTGCTGCCTTGGCTCTTCCATCTCCCATTATCTTACTTCTTCCTATCATTACTTTTCATTGTACTATAGAAAAAAGGAAAAACAATTAGTGAGCCCCATTCACTGATAGGATCAAATTCATGGTATGTCATTAAAGCCCCACTTCCCTTCTATCCAAAAGTCCTTAACCTCTCAAAATCTCATTTCAAATTCATGCTTGAGCCAAGCTAGCCTATTTACTGTCTTACAAGCCTACATTCCATGTTGCTACAGGATGCCTTTGCTTATGCTGATGTCCTTGCCAGGATTTATTTTTCTCTTCCTCTCTAATACAATCTCAGGACCCAGCTCACATCCCTTCTTAAGTAAGATTTACTGAACCAGCCAGACCGCAACCATCTATCCCTCTCTAAGTGTCTGCCAACATTTATACTTGACACCATTCATTTGCCATTTATCATCAGACCAATCCCAATCTAGTCAATGATGCCATGTATTAGTAAGCAGCTTAACTGCCCAAACTAGAAGCTCCAATATATCTGTGATAGACCACAAAAAAGTTTTTCACCAGGCCATAACCAAAGTGGATATTGTTTGTTGGAGAACTCTCCTAGACTGGACTCCTCCAGGCAGTGATTTAGGAATTTAAGTCCTTACCATTCTGTGAAGCTGCAATTCAGCATATGGCCTCTAAGGTTGCCACGAAGAAGAGAACATGAAGAATTTACGCTGGATTTTTAATTTCCTTGGCCTGGAAGTCATACATGTTACTTCCACTCATAACTACTAACTAGAACTAGTCATGTAATTCCTCTTAAAAGCAAGGGAGCCCGGGACCCTGCCCATGCCCCAAAAAAAATGTTGGGGAGGGACGAAAAGCAAGGGGGCACATGAAAACAAGCTCAGCTTCACTAACTTTTAAGGAAATGCGAATCAAAACCAAAATGATGTATCAACTCATACCTACTAGAATGGCCACTACTAAACAAACAAGAAACTACAAGTGTTGGAGAGGATGTGGAGAAATAGGAATACTTATTCACTGTTAATGGGAATGTAAAATAGTACAGCGTCTGTTGAGGACAGTTTGGCAGTTCCTCAGGAAGCTAAGTATAGAGTTACTTTACAACCTGGCAATCCTGCTACTTGGGATATACCCAGGAAATCTGAAAGCAGAGACGTGAACAGACATTTGCACACCCATGTTCATGGTGGCATTATTCACAATTGCCAGAAGATGGAAACAGCCCAAGTATGCATCAACAGATGAATGGATAAGCAAAATATGGTGTATACATATGGTGGAATATTATTCATCAGTAAGAAGGAATGAAGTCCTGAAGCATGCAACAACATGGATGAACCTTAAGGGCATTGTGTTGAGTGAAATAAGTCAGACACGAAAGGACAACTATAGTATGATCTCACTAATATGTGCTAATCATAATATGTAAACCCATAGACATAAAACACAGATTATAGGTTACCAGGACATAAAATGAGGCTAAAGAACGGGTAGTGGTTGCCTAACGTGCAGAATTTTAACTAGGTTGAATTTAAATGTTTGGAAATGGATAGAGGTGATAGTAGCACATTAATGTGAGAATAATTAGTAGACTGAATTGTGCGTAAATATGGTGGAAAGGGGAAGCTTAGAGTCATGTACAGAAGAAAAGTTGGAGGTTAAAACAAAGGAATGTACAACACAGTAAATCTTGTGGTAGACAATGACTGTGATTAACTGTGCAAATCTAAAAAAAGTTCTTTTGTGAATTAGAACAAACATATAATACTATTACAAGGAGTTGACAATTGAGGGGTATAAGGGGAAAATGCACCAATTGTAAATTATGGACTATAGTTAACAGTAATATCTTAATATTCTTGCACCAACAGTAACAAGTGTACCATACCAACACTATGGGTCAATAATAGGGAGGATAAAAGGTAAGGGAGGATTTGGGGTTTTCTTTTTATTTCTTTTCTGGAGTAATGAAAATGTTCTAAAATTGATCATGGTGATGTGTGCACAACTATATGATGATACCATGAGCCATTGATTGTATACTTTGGATAGTTTGGACGGTGTGTGCCTATATTATTAAAAATTCAAAAACCAAAACAACAACAACAACACAAAGGAGCTGGAAACTTAGTCCCTGGATGGCGGCGAGAACTCTACCTTTCCAGAAAGGAGCAGGTCTTAGGTGATAAGCTGGCCACCTCTGCCCTGTGCTGGCCTTCCCTCACACGAATTTATTTTGCTGGTACAGTAGAGTGACACAGATTGGCAGCTGTCAGGAAGAAGAGGAATGTAGAATCAGTGGTTGCTAAACATTTTATAAAGGCCTAGGGGCATATCCAAGGCAAAAATCCCTTCTCTCTTCACACATATAGAAAAATAATCAGGCTGCAAGATCAGAGTTTATGCTTGTTTCCCCATCATGACTATTCCAGATGTCTCTTTGAACTTTATTTTCCCTGTGTTACTGTGAGGGGACTGCACGCAGTGTGATTTGCCATGTCCCACACTGCTTCTAGGAATGGCTTAGCTCATTTGCAGGAACTCTCTATCTTGTTTTTTGAAAAGGTTGTTTTGTTTGCACCTCAGAACACCATAGAAACAAATGTAAATAAAAGCAGTTGCATTCAGGTGGAAAGAAAGAGGAGGCAGGAGAAAATGGAATGAAATAGAACCAGTATTTGTGGCACATTCTTGGTGCCACATGCCTTTTATTTGTTGTCTTTGTAATGCATCCAGCAATGTTGTGAGTTAGTACTTATGAGCCCCAGCTGCCACTTCCCACACCATGCTGCCTCCAAGTCTAATAGAAGGAATTTTGTACTATTTATGGGCGGTCCAGACTACTCCACTAATAATTTTGTATCATAGCTACAGCATTGGCTATGTAGATCTTTACAGCTGACCTAGGCAAAATATAACATTTATAATATTTTTTCTAGGGAAAAACATACTACAAGATCCAAAGTATAAGACATATGTTTGGTCAACCAGGCTAACTAGCACATTGGGAGATTTCCCCTCCCCGATATGCACCAAGATGGGATGGCATTGCATTATTTTTTGGCCTCTGGTACACCAGGTGTTCCTGTTTGTTTGGGGTATTCAGAAATTAGTGTTGCAATCTTGGTAGTGTAAGTACTGCCTCACTTCTTAGTTAATGATGGCAGTGCTAGAATAGTGAAAGGAAAAATAAAAAACAGGAAAGGGAAGTATGAAGCACTAATGCTATTTTATGTAAACTGTGACTCTGTTTCTGTTTTTCAAACACGTCATAGGTTTCAGAAGGACAATAAGTGATTATTACAGAGGATTTTAAGGAAAACTCACCTTCTTGATGATTAATATTTCAAGTGTTATACACATGAAGTAATTGTACCCACACTGAGGAAGTCTGCCACATCATTTTCCTATAGTGACTCTGGATACAAGTTCAAGGTCTGAACGCCTTCTGTGACGTCACTCATAATACTTGATCATTCTGTTCAATATCTCCCTGAAGGCCGGCATTGCTAATTTCCCCAACTGATTACACAGTAATTTGCATAATGAATGTGTGCCATTCATTATAGCACTCCTTTTCATTTTGTTGCTCCTCTGCATTTCTGCAACTCAGTACTTTTGACTCAAAAGCAAAAGTGGCTGTCCACAGCCATTAAATATATGAAAATTTATACAACAGTTTTTAAAATTTGACTCACGTAGCCATTCAAATCTGATAACTAAGGACAAAATTAAACTTGAAGTCCAAGGCAACTTTTGGCTTATTGGCAGCAACTGGCGGATTGTTGGTGAAATACGTTTCCCTTTCCTGTTGGATCCGCTTCCAGACAACATTTCCGTTTTCCTTGTAGTGGAAGTATGCCTCCGTTTTGGCTAACGGAATGTGGAGAGGCGCGATAGGTCCTCTTCCAGACATGGCTGATGAAAACGGCCTGTGTGACCGCGCACCCTTCCTTTGTCTGTCAGGCAAATGTCAACCTTCCGAGGGATCTGGAAAGCCACACGATTGAAGGTCGAGTGACAAGCTGGAGAGAGTCTGAGCTTCTGAATGATCACGTCTTCCTCCCCAGCTCCACAGGCCTAATTGGACCACATGTGAGCAAGAAATAAAATTCTACTGTAATAACCTACCAAGAGTCAAAGGAATCATCTGCTAGCATGACTTTACCTAATATTGTTTACCACACATAATTTATTTGCTAATTTTTAAACTTTAGGCCAGTGTTTTACAACTGGGGATAATCTCTCCTGGCAACGATTGGGGACATTCTTTCTTTTTAATTAGAGAAGTACATTTAGAGAAAAATCATGCAGAAAATACAGAGTTCCCATATATCACCTGATTATTAACTCTTGCATTAGTGTGGTGCATTTATGACAATTGATGAAGGAATATTGTAAGTGTATTAATTATTAATTACAGTCCTTGGTTTCTATTAGGGTTCCCTGTTTAAGTTGTACAGTCCTATGTATTATTTAAAATTTTTATTCTAGTAACATATATACAACCTAAAATTTCCCCTTGTAATCACATTCAAAGATAAAAATCCACACTGTTATTACTTTCACAATGTTGTGCTACCATCACCATAATCCATTACCAAAATTTTTCCATCCACAAGTAGAAACTGTACAATTTAAGCATTAACTTCCCATTCCCTACCCTAATCAGAAAAAGCAAATTCATAAAGTCAGAAACTGGAACATTTTTTATTATCACAGCTGGGGGCTGGGGAGTGCTGCTGGCACCTAAGTAGGAGAGGCCCTGGATGCTATTAGATAGTCTATGATGGAAAGGACAGACCCCTCTGCATTAGCTGGCACAAATGTTAATGTTGTTGGAGTTGAGAAACCCTGCTTCAAGCTTTATCTACATGGGGCAAAATAAATACCATTAATATTTTGTTGACTTCATTATATGTTTTATTTAGTAATCTTCTAATCCTGTCTTTGGTTAAGTTTCGATTCTTGCTCTGGTTCTATGATCTAAGCATCAGTTGTGCAAAATTCCATAATCTGTACATTTTTCTTTCCATTTCCATAGCCTGCCTCAGCTAGACCTCCCCTTACACCATAGTTTTTCCAACACCAAATTTCTAGTGCTCGCCATACCTAAAGCATAGAGTAGATGCTTAAGAAATGTATAGTGAATGACAAATGAACTAAAGTATGCAAAAGCCATAAAAGAATAAAAGAATGAACCATTCCCCATCCCCAACTCTCCTCTCAGTCTTCCATCACACTACATTGCTCTGTTCTCCTCTTTCCATTTTCTCTAAGGAATCAGTTTCCTCCTCTTACCCTCTATATGCAGTTCTTACAAAGTCAGACATTCTTTCTTCTTTCTTTCCTTCCCTTGAATAACTCAGTCGTATGACTCTGCCCATCACAAACCATCTCCTGAGATTCTGGGTCAAAACTGCCTGCCTACATCTCTCTGCATATTCCACCATCACCTGAAATTCAGTTTATCCAAAGCTAAATATGCTTCTCACAAAAACACGGTATCTCTCATTGTTCATTCTTTGCTTTTTTTTTTTTCTCCATTCTTCTCATTCTTCCTTTTTTCTCTCTTTCTTCCTTGGGGTCCACCAAGACTGCTCTCCCTCTTAACTGCGAGTTATATCGTAGGTTCTTGACAATTTATAGCTTCTCTTCCCTGTCACTTGGTACGTCATATGTGTTGTCTTACAAGGCGTTAATTTGCCACACTTTCACTTGGATTTTAACAATCCAGAGGAGTGCCGATTAATAAAAATATAATGTAAACCATATACGTAATTCCTAATTTTCTGGTAGCATATTACAAAATGAAAAAGAAACAAACAAAATTAATTTTAGGAATATATTTTATGTATTCCTAATATATCCAAAATGTCACCTTTTAGATAATATAAAACTCAATATAAACATTATTGATGCTACATTCACATTCTTTTTTCCTTTATACTAAGCCTTCAAAATCGAGTGTCCTTTACACTTACAGAGCATCAGTTTGGTCTAGACCCATTTCAAGTGCTCACATGTGTTCAGTGGTTGCTGCATGGGACAGGCAGCTCTAGAATGCTGGGCCTTTACCTCATGCTTGCTGTTATCATATTTTGCACAGCATCTGGTACAAATGTGTTAGGTTGAAGAAATTAATCTCACTTTCATGAAATCAGCTTTTCCTTGTTATGGAATTCTTCAGAATTTAAATTATACACTGTCTTAATCTTATATTTATTACTTTAGAACTGTCTTCTAGGTATGCGTAATATTAGGAATCCTTTTTCCCATTCATTTTGAGATTAGCATCATGCATTGTGTTTTCTATACTCCCCACATTGTATAGCAGGGAGCCCAATTCATAGATGATGTTAATATATATGGATTAAATGAATAAATGTTGGGCCAGACAGGATGTAAGTGAAAGAAATATTCATTTCTTCTTTTAGTTATAAGTGAAAATTAAGCTAAGTTTATATACTGATATTTTTTGCCAGATTTGCTCTCTGAAATAGTAATCCATTTTTATTATGATGCTTTATTCAGCTGTTTTAATTACTAGGTAATAAAGGCTTGTAGAAAAGTTAAAATGATGTGAGTGATGTAATATATGTACTTATGCATTGATGATAAAAACAGGCAGTAAAATGTTACTACAATGTGAAACTGCTATTTAAAGATAGATGCATAGAAAAAGACTGGAAAACTTAAATTGAAATGTTAAGACAGTGGTTTTCTTAGATATATAAGATTATTGGAAATTTCTATTTTAGCTTTCTGTGATTTGTTTTTATTTTGTTTGTTCTAAGTATTTTCCTTAAGATATAGTACTTTAGTACTTAGTGAAACACACCCCCACACTGTTGTACTGGTCAAAGTCATTCACAAAAATTCTAAATGTTTATAAGCATGTGTTACTACCTTGTACTGTAATAATCACCCAAATCTCAATCCATTAAGTTAAATAAACTAAGAAAAGATGTCTACGTTGTCTCTTTCAAAAGAAATCCTTTTCCCCTCATCATTCCATGTTTCTTCTATTTTATTAGAGCAAAATTTATTCTTTAGCTGTGTTCTTCCTTTTGGCAATTTTCTATAAATCATGTTTTTGATTGTTGACCTCATATTTGTGCTGAGATTTCTATTTCATGGGTTATCTCCTCCCATGATCAAACTTGTCCCCCACTTCCCATCTACCCTGTCCACTCCAGAGTCCTTTTTTAGTGTCTAGTCATTTAGATGTTATTACACATTATTTCTTCCCTCAGAGATTGTTTTATTACATGGATTAGAGTACAATCAGACCACAAATTTTCCTCATAAATGTCTATTGCAAATATTTGACATTCAGATGAACACACAGATAAAGCGAATGCTTTTTAAAATATAATTTTATTCTTTTATTGAAGAAATCTTGACAAAATTTTTAAAATAAGAAATTTGCTTTTTCCTTTCTAATCAGAAACAAATCTGTATACACAGCAATTGGAGTAGTCTTTTAAAAAATATAAATTGCATTACTTCCCAACATAAAACTCTGAATGAATGCCAATACAATTGGAGTAAAATTGAAATATTGTTTATGATCTAAGAGCACCTGCAAGACCTCTTTTCTTACTATCCCCTGGGGTCCATTCACTCTAGCTTTCTTTCTGTTCCTGGAATACTCTGGAGTCCCATTCCTAGGCTGTGGGGATCCAGGACCCAGGATTCCCCACCATGTTGACAGCAGGTCATTGCCCATTGCCTCCTATATGACCAGGACAGACATGGAAGGTCATCAGACCTCCTCAGGGAACAAAGAATGTACAAATGGTATAGTAAACAAGGCATTTGGACTCCCCTCCCCTGATCACTGCGGGCAACAAATCTTCAAACTCCTGTGTCACAAGACCCTGCTAAAACTCTGTTGTCACACCCCATGAAAATTCTTTGTCGTTAACCCTAATAAGATGCCCTTTGGCACTCCCTACCTTTTGAGGAGCACAGATTTCCATTTCCTAATGGGTATCAACAGGAATAATCCTCTCCTGTTCATAAGCCCTAATTAAAATTCATGTCTGAGCCTGTGGCTGGCATATTCTTTGGTCTTCAGGCTGCCCTGACCCAAGCCTTTCAAGAGGTGAGTTGGAACATGAGCTATTTTCTTTGCTTGAAACATTTCCCCAACATCTTTGCAAGGTTGTCTTTTCACCATTCCAGAATCATCTCAAATGTCATCTCATCAGAGAGGACCTCACTGACTACCTTAGCTACCTTTCTACTGTCTTCTCCCTCCTCATTACACCTTCTATTCCATTACACTCTTTCATATTTTTCATAACCTTCTCACCACCTGAAATTATTTCACTGAACATCGTCTGTCTCTCTAACTAGAATGAAAGCTCCACCAAGCAGAAGCTTTGTCTTTCTTGTATCTCCATTACCTAGAAGAATGTGATAAAGATAAACTAAAGCATTATTAAAATTGTGTTAAAGTTTACTTGGTCAATAAATGATTCATGAATCTGGCAGCATGTGCTGGTTTGAAAGGATGTCTGTCCCTTAGAAAAGCCATGTTTTAATCTAAATCCTATTTCATAAAGGCAGAATAATCCCTATTCAATACTATATGTTTGAATGTGTAATTAGATCTTCTCCCTGGAGATGTAACCCAATCAAGAGTTGTTGTTAAGCTGGATTAGGTGACAACATGTCTCTACCCATTTGGGTGGGTCTTGATAAATTTTTGGAGTCCTATAAAAGAGGAAACATTTTGGAGAATAAAGGAAATTTCTGAGAGAACAGAGAACAACATAGCCACAAGAAGCATAGAGTTTACCAGCCAGCGACCTTTGAAGATGAAGAAGGAAAATGCCTCCCAGGGAGCTTCAGGAAACAGGAAGCCAGGAAGAGAAGCTAGCAGATGATGCCGCGTTCGCCATGTGCCCTTCCAGATGAGAGAGGAACTGTGACTGTGTTCACTTTGTGCCTTTCCAGATGAGAGAGAAACTCTGTGTACGCCATGTGCCCTTCCACTTGAAAGAGAAACCCTGAACCTCATTGGCCTTCTTGAACCAAGGTATCTTTCTCTGGATACCTTTGATTGGACATTTCTATAGACTCGTTTTAATTGGGACATTATCTTGGCCTTAGAACTGTAAACTAGCAACTTATTAAATTCCCCCTTTTAAAAGCCATTCCATTTCTGGTATATTGCATTCTGGCAGCTAGCAAACCAGAACACAGCACCAAACCAAAAGTGGTAAGGACCTCCGCCAAGGGAGTGATAAGGACCTCTGCCAAGGGAGTGATAAGGGAAGGCTTGTTTAGGGCAAAGACAGAAGCAAGAAAGGAACTGTTCTGATTGGCTGATGTTAAGTTTCCACTTTACATGAAGGTGGCCTTACAAAGGGGGGGAGCAGATATATGTTGGTTAGTATGACATGATTGCCCATTCTGATAAGTTATGTCTACTGGACCAAAACTGGTTTATCAACAGGTATTTGCTTACCTGCAATTCTGTTCCCCTGTTCCATTTTCGTGGAAAGCCCCTACAGTCAAATATTTTTGTCTTCTGGAAAACCTTTCTTGGAAAGCGGTCCTTCCTGATAAAGCCCAACGCAGTTGGTTATTTTGTTTTACTTAACAAGGGCCAAGACTTAGTAGGTACAAAGTAAATAGCTCTTGCTTGGTGGATGGAATAAAAAAACAGCTTTGAGTAATGCAGAGTGCTTGGGTCTCACTCACTCCTACAAGTGGTTACCTCAATTCTGCTATTGAGGACAGAAAGAGAACACCTCCATCTATAAATAGAGAAAGTCTTTCTTCCAGTTCTTTCAGCTTCTCTTAGCCACCATTCTCAAACTGTTAGTGGTTTATCAGGCCATCATCAAAAGGGCAACGGCCGTAATTACAGCCCTACCCTCTGACATTCCGAAGTTCCTAGAGAACTTCTTGTTAGTTCCTGCAACAGAAAGTCATCTGAGTCAATATAGCTTTGTGTCGACCTTTGTCTACAAAGATGAAACTTATTGCCTTAGTTGAATCGTCATCTGTGTAGCTAAGTTCTTATCGTCCCCCGTCATCACACCCATGACCCAACCTTGAGTCAGAGCTTTCTTATGCAAGCCTTTCACTAGGGCCCAAGTAGCAGCATCTGCTTTAGAATTTAGGTCATCCTTCCAACTTACCAAAATGGGAATTCTGAACATGATTTCATTGTGATCTAAGTAATTTTTCTAATTCATCATAAGAACGTATTTAACCCATAACTCTACTTGCGCTGATTTAAAAATAAAGACAAATTCATGTTTTGTAAGAACTTGGAAATTTAGAGCTGCAATGCAATTAAAATACAATCTAGTTTACAGATAAGAAAATTAAAGTGCAGGGTAAAGTGAGCAACTTTCCAAAGGTCACTAAGCCATGGGCTAGTATAACCACAGTCAGACACCCAGTCCAAGGCTCTGTGTACTACACCGAGTAAAATTCAATGACTACTAGTTATAGGATTAACTTTTTTGCAATGATTAATATTTTCTTCTCTGTCACATTTTTCCATAGAGGACAATCAATAAAACTGGCAATAAATGAATGACATAAGGCTTTTAAAAACATTTGTCATTTTATGGATTTGGCTCATATTTGGAATGGTGATTATGATGTCTGGTGCTTATCTCTGCCTTTTTAGGATGCAAAATACAAGCATGATTGTTACGCACAGTGACTTAATAAAAAATTATATTATCTGTCTCTTACAAGCTGCAGTTGCAGTCACCTCTGCCTGTTGAACACAACCTGGGATATGTATCCATGTCAGTATTCATAATGAATGTATATAATTTCACTTCTGATGTGAACAGTACAGTGATGCTGCTTTACTTATTGATTGGTAGTTCTTTTAAAAAGAAAATCATTTAAGAAGGAATTCCTGGATTTAATTGTCATATTTGTTCTCCAGAGAGGAACTGCTTTAAAATTTTAATTAGCACTGGAATAATAAAAACAAAGATTCGGCATTATATCTGGAAAATATCTTTGAGTCCTTCATGTAATTATAGTATTTGGAAATTCATTTTATGATAAATTTGTAGCATGAGGAGAAAAGCATTCAATTGGACATTAAAAATCAGTTATAGTAGGAACTGGGGAATGAATTTGAGAAGGCTTCTTGAAATTTTACCCTTCAAACAGTAATTATAATTGTGACTATAATTTTGTAAAATAAAATGCCGAATTTCATCTTAGGTGTTTTGACACTAAGACTCTGGTTTTTGAATGGCACAATTAAGCTCAAGTCAGGAAAAGGCCACATAATCCAAGTGGTTTGCTTTCACTTATAAGGCATGCAAAAGATGGCTCGGAGATGCTGTTCTCATTGACAGGATCGCTCTCTCTCCATTCACCACACCAGCTGCATGTACTTTACTCTAACTCGCCTTGATTTAACTTTACTCTAAAGAAGGGTACACAGTATTTTATTTTCCTTCTTTGTGAGTTTAATTTTCTTCATATGTCCAATTCCATGAGTCTTCACTTTCACTAGCTCTGTTTAACATTTCACTCCCTATGTGGAGAACATCATTGTTCTGTGCCCTTTGGTGGGGTTAGAGGGTGGAGAGTAGAGTGCCCAAGCTCACTTTCTCTGCTTCATTGGCAAACAGGGCCATATTCAGTAGTTTTCTTGGCATCTAGTCTGTAACTTCTACTGGAAGCAGAAAAATGATGCTACCAGTCTTGCATGAACATGTGTGGTAATATTAAAACAGCTTGGTCTCTTTCCACTAGTTGGTTCACTGAAGCAAGTAATGATCAAAATGATGGATGATTCCTCACATATTATGTCCTCAGTGAAACGATGTCCATTGTTTTGGTTTGTTAATGTGCCAGAATGCAATATACTAGAAATGGATTATCTTTTACAGATGGGATTTATTACAAGTTTACAGTTTACAGCTACAAGTTTACAGTTCTAAGGCCACAAATATGTCCAAATTAAGGCATCAACAAGAGGATACCTTCACTCGAGAAAGGCCAGACCTCCGTCAGCTAGGAAAGGCATGTGGCTGATGTCTACTAGTCCTTGGCTGCTGGGCTCCATTGCTTCCAGCTTCTGATTCCAGTGGTTGTCTCTCCAAGTATCTGTGGGTCCTCAAATAGTTTCTCCTCAGCAAGGTCTGGATTTCATCTTTTGGCCTGACAACTCCAAACATTTGTGGTTTCAAATGGCTCTCTCATCTCCTGTGTTGACTCTTTTAAGGACCCAAGTAAACTAATTAAAACACACCTTGAATGAGTGGGGGTCACATCTCCATAGAAACAATCTAATCAAAAGGTCCCACCTTAAACAACAGATCTGCCCCCACAAGATTGAATTAGAATTAAAGAGACATGGCTTTTCTGGGGTACATAACAGTTTCAAACCAGCACACCCACATTCATGGGGAAAACATATGACATACTGCTTTTCAGGACAGCAGAAATCAGGCAACAAAGGAAAATTATCCCTAAGAGATGGGAAACAGATCAGATGACCTTTATGGTTGTACCAGTTTATTGCCTTGAGAGAGTTTCTAAGCTGTAGCACAAGGAGGGGAAACAGAGGCAGAGCTGGAAGACTCCCTGAGATGAATAGACAGAGCTGAGAATTCAGGAAGACCAAAGGGGCTAGAATTCACAGGAAAGAGTACCAAAATGGAAAGAACTACACACTCATACAGAATCCTGGAATTCAGGGTGACCCCAAGACCATTCATCAGAAGACTCATTGGCATGTGGGAATAACTCCTGTTCTCAACAGCCAGATTTGAAAATTCTCATCCACAGGGCATTGGTCAGAGTACGCAGAGGATCTTGCTTCAGTATGGGCAGTAATTAGTCAAAGACTAAACATGGCTCTGGTCCTACCTGATAAATCTTAGAAGCAAGACTCAAAAGGCTCAAACTACTTCCTAGTAATTTAATTGCATTCCAGAACAAAACTCAAGAATATTTATAGGAATTAGAAAATATCCAGCACCCAACAAGTTAAAGCTCACAATGTTTAGAATCCAATCAAAGATTGCCAGGCATGCAAAGAAGCAGAAAACTACGATCCCTAAAGACAAAAATCAATCACTTGAAACCATAACTGACACAAATATTAAAATTAGCAGACAGATGTTAAAGTAATTATAATAACTGTATTCATATGTTCTAAAAGTTAGACATGGAAGGTATTTTTAAAAGACCCAAATTGGACTTCTGGAGCTGCAAACTACAATGTCTGAATTGAAAAGTACACTGGAAGGGATTAATGGCTGCTTTAGACGTGGCAAGATCAGTGAGTGTGAAGCATTAATGTCAGAAATTATCCAAAATGAATGATCCCGGTACCCTGACAAGGTCAGGATAATGCACTGAAGCTTCTGGGTGAAAAATTCCCATAACAATAGATAGAGACAGAATTGTTAAGCTGAGGTTTGCTCTGAGTGTATGGTGAGGAGGGAACTGTGAATTTGGGCGCATGGAGTGGGAGAAAATGGAACCACTCCCAAAGTAGCCATTCACCTTGGTGTGGCAGTGGAGAAGGCCTTGCAGTTAGAAGTGACTGTCTGAGTGACGCTAAGCTCTGTCATACTGGAGGCTCAGACCAATTTTTGTGCTAACATACTTGCACCTCTGGAGAATGCAACAACAATCATCATGAAGGAGCAGTAGTGTGACCCAATGCCAGCTGTGTACAAGTGGAGACTTTCTTTGAACTATCCATCTTTTAGCTGCAATAACAAGTAGAAACAAATGCAACATATTCTGGACATCCAGCTTCTCGAAGCATTTGTGGAATTCAGCTGCCTTGGGAAGGGAACCGTCTTAAGTTTTGTCACAAGACAAAGGGGAACATGTCATGTTTTCCATAACAGATAACCGTCCTGGAGGATTCTGGGACATACCAAGGGAGGGAGAACCTAGTGGGAGGAGAATCCAGTCTGGTGGATGTAAGTATTACACTTTGGATTGCTCTTGGGGAACAGTTATTGCACACCAAATTGAATCTTTGGTGTGCAATAGTCTAAAAACAGAATTTAAAGGTATGTTTCTTAGCTGTTTATTTGCTAAAATGTGGTAGAGGTAGGCAATAAAATAAAGCAAGAACAAATAGTTCTAGAATAGAGAGCTTTGGAAATTCTGTCCAGTGTAGTTCTGCCCAGAGTCCACTAACTTCACTTGTTGACATTTTGTTTTTTTATGGGTGACAAAGATGTTACCAGGACAAATATGTGACTTTTATCCAATTCTAAAATCCCCCTTTGTCTACTACGACTGCTTTTGTGAATGGTAATAGCTAACACATACATATATTTATTATATGCCAAGTATTGCTTTGCACATTGATTTAACTCAACAAATATAACTCATTTAAGAAATCTCAAATCCAGCTATCTGTGTTTGTAAAAGAACCACTATTAAAATGTGAAACATTTCCTTTATGAGAAACATAGGTGTGAAAATAAATGTCGCCAATGCAAGACTTAAATCGATGTGTGATTAAAATTACTTACTTGGCAGATTTCACACGATGAAATGTTACTCGGATTGCCTTTTGCAGAGTCTTTACCATTCAGACATGCAGACATGGTTATACTTAAATGTTATGATTTGGGGCCTGTTATACAAAGGTACTTGTAACTATATGCAAAGCATCAGATTTATAAAAATGTTTCCCTTAAATTGTGCATGAATTAAAAAATGAGACCAGGGAACAGAAAAGTAATAGGAAGGGGTTGTACTAATTTGAACAGAATTGCCCATGCCTGCAGATCTCAGGAAAAAGTCTAACACTGTTAATTTCAGTTAAATCTCCCTTCCTCTTCTGCCTAATTACAGTGGAAACTATTTCTAACTATTTTGTATTTAAAAAGAATATGCTTCCTAATTATGATTTATATAACTGCACAGCCCCAAAAGGAAATGTGGAGTTTATCTTCCCTTTACCTGTTTCTTTAACATGTCATTCTCAATATGTCTATTGTAGTCAAAGAATAGCTCTTCTGTGAATAATTCCAAAAGTGTAAGTACTAAAAGCACAACGACCTAGCAAATATACTAATGTTTGGAAATTAATAGGTTCAGATTCCTTGTGAGATACATTTTTAAAAGAAATACCTCTTCAGTGGGTGTTCTTTTTGAATTGTCATATTTTTAATACCAAATTAGTTTTATTAACATAAAACACTGCAGAGTTGAGTTGGAAGAATAATTTACAAATTTTTAAGTAAAAAAATAAAATTCTCAGGTATTTACTTTATATAGTGCTAGTCTTTCTACATACATTGTGTTAAAAATCAGGCAATAAAATACTTCAAATTCAAGAAAAAACTAAGTATTCAATTCTGTATACTTTACCTATAGTTTCCCATAGGGCCAGAATCTCTTTGCTAGATAAATTATTAAATAGAATCTCAATAGGAAGTATAGTCGTTCCTTTAGGTTTACTAAGATTCAACTCTAATATGCTAAGTGAACTTTTCTTTACCTAAAAAAGTATATGTAACATTAGGGAAAAACATCTAACTTTAACCTGAAGACAGCTTATTCATTCATGGAAATATTACCAAGTAAAAGAAAATGAGAAACTAAAAACATAATTATACTGGTCAATCATCTTTGGTTTAAAATGTTTGTACCAAGCCATCCCAGGAGATTTTGCCTTAATCTCCAGGCAATATAACATATTGAAATTCACACTAAAGCAACAAATTGTACTCAATTGTCAGAATATCCAGGTAAAAGTCAGCCTTATGTTTCTCATGAAAATAACTCTTTCCTGCTGTATATGAAAATGCCATTTATCAGAATGAGAGCCACCAGAAATGAATACTGGTTAATAACATGGGGAACTAATGTTAATATATTGGTCCAGTCTACATAGATATATCTAGTGAATAGTGCCAAACACTTCTTGATGTTAAAGATGACAATGTGGGGATCTCAGCTTAACTTTAACAGAACTTAATAGACCTTACTGGACTTGTCACAGTGAGTCTCAATATAGCCCTGGTGGAGCAGACTTGCCAAAAATTGAGTTACTTCTGGATCAAATCACCTCTTGGAAATAAATTCATCCTAAGGGAAGAAGAGAGTGGAGCCCACAAGTGCGATCTAGACTTCAGCATCAGATGGAGAAGGATAATGTCTGGATACAGCAGCATCGTTAGCTTAGCCCAGCTTGCTCACCTTGACTTTTGCCTGAAGTTGTGGAGTGGGAGAGAGATATAGAGGCCAGGCTTAGCTCAGCACTGCTGTTGGCAGGCTGAAGCTTTGCTAGCACTGGCAGCAGCTGTACCTGCTGGGCATTCGTGGCAGCATCTAGGCTTGCAGAGGCAGCTCAGCATGGTGGGGCATTAGCAGGACAGAGGTAGCAGTGGTGTAGCAACAACATCAACAGACATTGCCTCCGTGAGGCTTGACTGATTTGG
Source organism: Tamandua tetradactyla (assembly GCF_023851605.1). Lineage (NCBI taxonomy): Eukaryota > Metazoa > Chordata > Mammalia > Pilosa > Myrmecophagidae > Tamandua > Tamandua tetradactyla. Next base: position 12,328,017 of record NC_135350.1, read on the forward strand.
TGGTCTCAGCCATGGACATAGCCACAGGGAGCCAGACAGGCATGTTAGAGGAGCAAACTGGTGGATGCCACACAGAAGCAAAAGTGCTATATACCTGGGACATACCAGGAGATTGCTAGGAAGAACTAGAGGACTTTGAAAGGGACCAGAAGACTCCAAACAGTGGATAGTTTAGAGAATTTATGTTTATGTTTGGAATGCAGCACAGACTATAGAAACAGACTGCCTGGGTTTAAATTCTGCCTCCACTGTTTATCATCTATGTAGGCAATTTATTTAATCTCTTAGTTTTCTCATTAGTAGATTTATCTACTGTGTGGTCTTGTTATGAGGGAGGATCAAAAAAAAAGTTCTCTCTGAAAAGGAAGCTGTCTCACAATTATGCCTCATTAAGGCTATGGTATAGCCGACTGTGCTAGTGAACCAGACTAGGAAAGTCTTATCCCTTCAAAAGTACACATTTTCCCCCTCTGAAACTGTTTTTCTTAAATTTACCTAAATTTAGACATTGCAAACTATATCTAAAAGAAAGGATTCTTTTCAATAACTGATTTTATTTCTGTCCTTTCCTTAAAGTATCTTTCATTTCTCATTAAGTATTTATGTAAGGTTAAGGAAGCTGTAATTATCTAAATGTATACCCGTGTCTATAGCCACCTGTGTAACCATAGCTATCTCTCCCTTTCTCTCTCTATCTACCTATTAATCATCTATCTTCATACTGTGATAGATTGTCCCAGCAAGACGAATACAATTCTTCTGTCCCTGTATGCTTACACTTAACTTCTTAACTTTTTGCTACTTTTCCCATGAAAAAGTTAATAAGCCTAGCATTGTGACTAGTTTGACCAGTAGAATGAGGCAGAGTGATATTGTGTGTCTTTAGGGGCTAAGTCTTAAAAAAGCCTTGCAGGAGGCAGGACTTCCAGAATGGTTTAGTGAGATACTTAGCACTTCCCCTGTCCAAAAAAGCAATGATGACAGTGAGCAGCATTTACAAAAACAATGATTTCAAGACTAAAAATTGACCAAAGGCACATGACAATTTGAGAAATGTTTTTTCAAGAAAAGCTACTGGTAGCCTGGGGAATTCCTGTGTGTGGCTGATTTCATTAGTCCAGCCAAGTCACCTGACAAAACAGACAAATAAACAAACAGTAAAAAACCTCCCAAAGGGAGAAAATCAGAATTCAAAGTTTCTAAAATATATTCTCTAAAGTGTCCAGTTTCAACTGGGAGAGAGAGAGAAAGAGAGCGAGAGAGTGTGAGAGAGAAAGAGAAAGAGAGGGAGGGTGGGAGAGAGATTGGGAGGGAGAATGCAAAGAAACAAGAAAGTGGGATCCTTACATGGGGTAAAAAATCCATAGAAACTAACTTTCTTGAGGGGGAATCAGATGCTGGAATTAGCAGCTAAAAATTTCAAAGCAGCTATTATAAATACATTCCAAGAAAAAATAGAAACATGATCAAAGAATTAAATGAAGCATGATTTCAAAGACTCATGAAATAGAGAATATTAGTGAAAAGATAGAAATTATTTTGTTAAAAAGAACCAAATGAAAATTCTGGAGTTCAAATATACAAAAACTGAAGTGAAAAACATTCATTTAGAGGGGCCTAAACGCAAATTCAATCAGCCAGCCTGAATACAGGTAATAGAAATTACCAGTCTATGTAAATGAAAGAAAAGAGAATGAAGAAAAATGAGCAGAATTCAGTGGACCTGTGGGACATATTCAACCTGCTCACATATGCATAATGGGAGGCCCAGACGGAGAAAAGAGAGAAACTGGGAAAAAAAATTGAAGAAATAATGCCAAAATGCCTCAAATTTTATGAAAAACCTTAATCTACACATCCTCAAAGAACTCCAAGTAAGATAAAGACAAAGAAATCCACACCTAGAGACATCATAATCAAACTGTTGAAACCAAAGGCAAAGAGAAAATAGGAAAACAGCAAGAGGAAAACAACTCATCATTTACAAGGGAATCGCAGTAATTCTAACACCTGGTGTCTTATTGATGGTAGCCTAAAGCAGTAGGATACATATTTAAAGTGCTGAAAGAAAAAAAAAATCTGTCAATGAAGGATTATATGCCAAGCCTTACTGGAGTCTGAGGCAAAAGGAAATAGTAAGTAATACTGATTCTGTCTTTATTTAAAATTTTGACATTTTTGCATTAATTTTTTTGGAGGGTGCATGGTCCAGGAATTGAACCCTGGTCTCCTGCATGGAAGATGAGCATTCTACCACTGAACCACCCCTGCACCCAAAATGGAGCTCCATTTTTGCATTAATCTTGATTTGAAAACATTGCATTAAAATATTATTTAACTTGTTTTTTGAGATTTTTGGTTCTACTTAAACTTTGTGCTGAGATGAGTGCCTTGTTTTCGTTACTTTAGTTCCAGTCCTAAACACCAAACTATTTTCAAAAATGAAGTTTAAATAAAACATTCCCAGATAAATACTGAGGGAATTTGTTGCTGGCAGACCTGCCTTACAAGAAATGCTAAATAAGTCATTTAGGCTGAAAGGAAATGATAGCAAATCCATATGAATGACAACGAGCATTGGTAAAAGTAATTACATAGGTAAATATGTATAATATAAATAAACATTTTCCCTCTTTTCTTCGCTTAATCGTTTGAAATATAATTGCATAAAACAGTGATTATGTATTGTTGGGCTAATAAATACATAAATATTTAATATACATGACAATATTAGCACAAAAGAGGGGGAAGAGAATGGAGCCCTATTGGAGTAAAGAAATGGATCAAGAATCCACAAGCAGAAGTAAGCATCAAAATGGTAAATAGGTTGGTTAATTTCTCCTTTCTTCTCTTTACTTTTTGAAAGAACGTAATATTTTACAAGGAAATAATTATAACCTATAAGATGAAAATAATGCAGTGGGTGGGCAGAGAATGCTGCTATATTGGAGCAAAGCTTATATATTTTACTTCCACCCTGTTAGAACCCTGCCCTGTGACCATATCATGTAGGAATCATGTAAGGTTACATGGAGGAGCTTTTGAGAGATGTGCTGGAGAAAACATCATCAGTTTGAATTAAACCAAAAAGGAAAGAAAAGACAGTACAAAATGGAAAGAGGCCATTGGTCCTCTGATTTTCAGAGAAACAGGAAGCAGAAATACAGTTGAGACAGTTACTCAACTGCAAAACTACAAATGCAGATTTTTTAAAAATATAATTTTATTGAGATATACTCACATACCATACAACCCATCCAAAGTATACAATTAATGGTTCACAGGATCATCACATAGTTGTGCATTCATCATCACAATCATTTTTAGAACATTTACATTACACTAGAAAAAGAAATAAAAAGAAAACCCCAAACATTTCATACTCCTTACTCCATCCTCTCATTGACCACTGGTATTGGACTCTATGCCATTTTAAGACTTACAATATAGGTAGGTTAACTATTATAGTGTAGTATTGTAAGAACAAAACATCCCAGAAGTAGATCCACACAAACACAGGCAATATAACTTTGCAATCATTATCAAATAACAGGGCTTCTAGATTACAGTTTAACAACTTCAGATATTTCCTTCTGGCTATTCTAAAACACTAGTTACTAAAAAGAAATATCTATATAATGAGTCAGTAGTCATAGTCATTTGTTAAATCCTAATTTCTAAGTTACGCCTCCTCCCTCTCATTTGATCTTTCTCTCAGTCTTTGGGGATATCTGGGCAATGACCACTTTATTCGTGCTGGAAAGGAGTGTTGCCCTTATAGAGGGTATAGGTATGAAATTGGTTGATGTTCTTGGAGACACTGGTACCTCTGGATTTTAGGGCTTATCTGGCTTAGGAACAATCTGGATGCTTTAGATTCCTGAAAAAATAAATTTACTAGGAAAAACTTTTATAGAGACTTAGCTTAAGCCTAGGATACTTCCTAGGGTTTTCAGAAATACTGTTAGTTGGGGCTTGGCATACTGTGGTAATTTGCAATATCTGGTTAAAGCTTGCATAAAAGTAACCTCTAGAATGATCTCTCAACTCTATTTGAAATCTCTTAGCCTCTTACACTATTTTGTTCCATTTCTTTTGGTAAAGAAGGCATTTGGTAAAGAAGGCATTCTCAATCCCATGATTGGGACTCATTCCTGGAAATCATGTCCCATGTTGCCTGGGAAACAAACACCCCTGGGAGTCATGTCCCATGTAAAGGGTGGGTGCTGTGTTTGTGCTGAGTTTATTTTCAGAGTTGACTTAAAAAGAGAGGTCACATCTGAGCAACACAAGAGGCTTTCTGTGAGGATGACTTAAGCATAATTACAAGCACGCCTCTCTTCTCCATTGCAGAAATGTTTCATAAGGGCAAGCCTCAAGGTTGAGAGCTTGGCTTATTAAATTGGAAGTCCCTAATGCTTGAGAGAGTATCAGGAATGCCCTGGTGGGGAAGTTTAATAGTTTCACATTTTTCACCAATCCCTCAAACAAACACAGGTTTCTGTTTGTTTGTTTGTTTGTTTACCAAAAGGAAAGACATCACAAAGAGCACAGCCAAGAGTTCAAGGGTGGAGCAAGGAGATCTGAGGAGAACATGAACTGGAGGCCCCCTAATGAGTTAATTTTGTAGGGTTACAGGAAACACAGTCAGTATAAACAATCAATAGTTTTTCCATACGCCAGCAATAAAACTGAAAATACATGAAATACTTTGATAACTTTATCAAATTATGTACAAGAGCTGAAAGAAACTGATGAATTGCCAAATAAATGGAGAGTTATACCATGTCCGCAGAATGAAGACTCAGTAATTGTTAAGATGTCATTTATCCTCAGATAGATCTTGAGATTCAACTCAAATCTCAACCAAATCCTAAAAATAAAGTTTTTAGGCAGACATTTGCAAACCAGTTCAAAAATTAATACAAAAATGCTAAAATTGAGAAGGACCAAACAATTTTGAAGGAGAACAATAAATTTTTGGAGAACATACACCACCTGATTTCAAGACAATATAGTAATGTACATAGTAATCGAAATGGTGAGGTATTGGTGTAAGAATAGGCAAATAGAACATTGAAATGGAATAAACAGCCTAGAAAGAAAGCCACATACCATGGACAATCGATTTTTGACAAAGATGCCAATGTCCTTCAGGGAGGAAAAGAGATTTTTTATGTTTTGTTTTGTTTTGTTTTTTTAATAAATGGCACTGAAATAACTGGCTAGAGGATACCAGCTGCATAGAAGAAAATGACCCATACTTCACTATTCACAATAACCAATAGGGTCTCAAAGCTCCATCTACAAATGAGCTCACCTTTACAGAATCGGAGGTTAGGGCTTGAACATGGTTTGTGGGGAACATAAACCAATCTATAACAGTGGCTCAGAGCCTAGCTTACCTCGCTTTGTCCACTAAAAATAGCCCTGGAGGAACTTTAGAAAATCCTTGGGCTACATGGTATACATCTTGAAAGCCCATGGACTATCATCTCTAAAGAACCCTCTAGCTCTGACAGAATCCACATGGTTTAGGACAGTACCTGTTTGTTTTCCCACAAGCACACAAAAACTTCATTAATAAGGTCTTTCTATTGAGTTCTAGTCCTTCTTTCAGGGCCACTAAGCATCTGCCCTCACTTTCTCACACACACCCCATACAATCTCCTGGGGTCTTGAAGTCGCCCTAGACAAAGTCCTATTGTTGAGCAATGCTTGTGTGTGTAGTTTTTCTCAACTGATGCTCCAAGACTCATTTGTTTCCCCCTTTCTTTCTAATTTCTAATAGTAATGACTGATCTAGACTTTGAAAGAAAAATAGTGAAAAAAAGCTAATGGTATATAAGATGCCCTCCTTTCCAAATGTGTGTGTTTGTGCTACAACAAGCTGAGTGGGGAGAGGTTCTCTTCCTTGCTCCACTGCGCTTAGGGTCACTAAGGGCCCTTGGCAATGAATCTGTCCATGACATCCCTGCTTTGTGCTCCAGGCCAATATAGAGTTTTATGATTGACTTTGTGGTAAACCTTGTACCATCCCTGCTGCTAGAACATGTAGTCAGAAAGAGAAACTTAAAGATTGAAGAGGTAAATCTAGAAACTCTGGGAACCTTTTCCTAGTCAATCTTTCTGACGGCAAAATGACCTGGGTTAGTCACTTCATCTACCCTTGCTTTGGTTTCCTTTTTGCAAAATAAGGATAAGAAGTAATAGCTTTAATAACCAGGAAAATGAAAACAATATCCAAGAAAGGGAGATTTAAAGAAAATGGGCAAGGCATTTTGTTACAGAAACAAACATTGAAGACATTTTTCTATTCCTGCAAATCCTTAAATTATTGGAATTGATTCCTGCTTAGCAACTGTGGTTCACTGCACTGTCACTGGACACAAAACCAAAACCCTGGTTAGGCAAGTCACTTAATATCACTGAGCTGACTTTAGTTCATTGAACTTTTATATTATAGTTAGTCCATATGATTGAGGCATGATGATATTTGTCTTTTCGTTCCTGACATTTCAGTCAACATACAGCTGTTAAGGTTCATTCATCTAGTTGCATGCCATACAACTTCACTTCTTCTTGTGGCCTCTCAGTAGTCCATTGTGTGTATACACATAGTTCCCCCTTCCATTTCTCAGTTGTTGTATCCTTAGGCCATCTCCATTAATTGTGAATCGAGAACACTGCTGCCGGAACCACCAGTATGCAAATGTCCATTTGTGTCCTCGCATTCAGTTTCTCCAGGTATACATTGAGCAACCAGGTTTCCGGATCATATGGCAACCCCAGGCTTATCCTCCTGTGGACCCACCACACTGCCCTCCAAGGAGCTGCACCTCTCATTTCCCTACTGGCAGTGAATAAGGTACATCTCTCTCTCTGCATTCTCTCTAGCACTGTTTCTCTCTGTTCTTTTTTGGGCGGGGCATGGTCAGGGAATCGAACCCGGGTCTCCCACATGAAAGGTGGGCAACCACTGAACAACGCGTGCTCCCACTTTGTTAATTTTTAAACAGTTTCATTCACACATAATACAATTCAGCCTAATTGTATAGAGTCCATCTGCTACCTGTCCATCTGAAGACACTTAATGGTTATTTTAAAGTCCCTGTCTGATAGTTTCGACTTTATAACTAATGTAACTTATGACTGAGTCTGGTTCTGTTGATTAGCAATGACTTTTTTATTCCCTTGCCTTTTTGTAACTCATAATTTTTATTGAATACTGGACATTGTGTACTGAAAAATAGTAGACATTGAGTTAAAAAGTATTTTTGCCCAGAAATAGTCATTCTTCTCCCATCAGGCTATTAGCATACAGAGTTAATCTAGTCAGTAATTTAATGAGATTTGAGGATTTAATTCATTTTGCTACCCTCCTTGAACCAGAGACTTCAAATTCCCTCTAGCAGTGGGTTATCATTTTCTTGTGCTTTCTGTGGGGCATATGTTGCAGAGATTTTCTTGGTATTTCTGCTCCACCTTCAGTTTCATTTGTCCCTGCATCCCATTCCACAGAAGAGTTCTCTTTCCATGTTCTTGCCTCTGCCCCAGATGCTGTTGCTTAATTCTCAGAGGAAGACTCGTGTTGGGGATAGGTAGAGTTTTCTGTTCTCCTGGTCCAGCCTCTTAGGCAGGGCAGTGCACCTGGATTTCAAAAGTGGGGCCTTATGGGCATCCCTTCCCCCTCCACCTTGCAGTAGCCAAACTCCTTCTTAAATCTGTGGTGGGTCTTGGGAATGAGAAAGATTCCTCCTCGTCTTTCTGCAAACCCCTACTTTCTATTTGTGCAGAATGCTGGACCCAAGAGGCTTTCCGGTGCTTTCCCACCTCTTTTGCTTCTACCCTTCCTACAGAAGCAATGGATCTTTGCTTCATTCTTGAGAGTGGGAAAAATGGTCCTCTGCCCCTCATCAAGATGCCATGGGGGTGAAAATGTTTGCTGCCCTTCTCCCAGTAGTCTAAGACATTTGCTTTGTATGAAAGAAGCGTCAGGGAAGCAGACAGTATTATTTTTGTTTGTACTATCAAACCAAAACAACATACAATACAAACATGAACATTCTTACCACACAAGCATTCCATGTATGGTGTACAATCAATGGCTCACAATATCATCACATAGTAGGTATTCATCGCCATGATCATCTTTCAGAATAATCGCCCCACTCCAGAAAAAAATACAAAAAGAAGAAGGAAAAAGCTCACACACACCATACCCCCTACCCCTCCCTCTTATTGACCACTAGTATTTCCATCTGCGCAATAGACTTTAACCTTTGTTCCCCCTATTTTTTTCTATACTCCCTACCCCTCCCTTTCATTGTTCTCTAGTATTTCCATCTACTCAATTTATTTTAACATTTGTTCCCCTTATTATTTAATAATTTTTTATCTATATTTTTTACTCATCTGTCAATATCGTAGATAAAAGGAGCATCAGACACAAGGTTTTCACAATCACATAGTCACATTGTGAAAGCTATATCATTATATATTCATCTTCAAGAAGCATGGCTACTATAACACAGCTGTACAGTTTCAGGCACTTCCCTCTAGCCTCTCTAATATAATACATCTTAAACTATAAAGGGGATAGCTATAAAATGTGTAAGAATAACCTCTAGGACAACCTCTTGACTTTGTTTGAAATCTCTCAGCCACTGACACTTTATTTTGTCTCGTTTCTCTTTTCCCCCTTTCGGTTGAGAAGGTTTTCTCAATTCCTAGAGGCCCAGTCCCAGCTCATTCTAGGATACCACAGAATGTGTTTTGTGCCTGTTTCCCAGTGGCAGAAGATCACCTCTTGTATCATGGCGGACTCTCTCTGGTCTCCTGCCCTGTCCTCCTTTCTCATGAGCATCTGGTGGAGGGTAGTGGAAAACAGCTTCTGAGTGATGTAAACTCCCCTTATGTCTGGCACTTCCCATTATTCTAAAGTGATATGCTAGCTCACCTTCAGATGTTAGAAATTCTCTAACTTTCTTTTCTGATTTCTCCTTACTCATGTCTATAGCAAGCCCCTTTCCTCCCATGCTTTACCATAGGTGAATCCATTTGTATGCCCTGTCCCTCCTCAGAGGAGTTTTTCACACATTGGAATTCAGCTCTCAGGTTGTCTCCTGAACTCAATTCTTGAGAAAAATTATGATTTTATAGAAAATTCTGCTTTGTATTGTTGTCATGTGTCTTAGTTTATTGCCATTCTGCTAAGACAAATACCACACAATGGACTGACTTAAATAGCATTTATTGTCTAATGGTCTCAGAGGCCAGAAATCCCAAATCAAGGTTATCCACAAGGCTATTCGTTCTTCTGGGAGTCTGTGGTATTCTGCAAGCTGCTTGCTGCAGTCCTTGGGGTTATCTGGCATCTTTGCCTCCTATCACAATGCAATCTCTTCATAGAAGGTCTTCTCTGATTGTGTTAAAATTTCTTCTGCTTATAAAGGATTCCAGTAACACAAGACTCAACCTGATCCAATTGGGCCACACTTTAACCAAAACAACCATTATAAAAGGCAGTGCTTACAAAAGGATTTCACCTACAGGAACATGGATTAAGATTAAGAATATGTCTTTTGTTGGGGGTACATAATTGAACAGATTCTACCACATGATGGGAGCAACATTTTATTGTATTTGTAAATAAATGCACTTGTTTTATTTAACATATTCATAAACAACACATTAATTTTAAAAATTAGACACATCTGTGCTTGGCTGACTTAATTGTTGCTACTGGAATCTTAGAATTAGATCTCAAAATGAATAAGTAGCTAAGTCGTATAAAGGGGTTAATATCTATGTTGGAAAATGTTTTTTTCAGGTGCGATTTGAAGAACATTAGTCATTTTGGGAATGATATTGAAAAATATTGCTTTACTCATCCTTTGAGGCTAGGTACTTTATATAGTCTGAAATGCTAGTTTGTTTCTAGACATTGTTATGCTATTTTGGAGAATAGCAGATGTGATGGTTAGGTTCATGTGTTAACTTGGCCAGGTTATGGTGCCTAGTTTGGTCAAGCAAATACTGGTCTGATTATTACTGGGAGGACATTTAATGCACTTAAGTCACCAGTAAGTGAATTGCATCTATGGCTGATTACATATCCAATCACCCGAGGAGATGTCTCATCCAATCAGTTGAAAGCTTTAAAAGAAGAAGTGATGATTTCGGCAGTCAAAAGGCTTTATTTCAGCCAGCCAACTTCTAGGGAATTCATAGAAAATCTTCATCAGAATTCCCAGCTTGCAGCAAGTTCTATGGAATTTGGATCTCTAACCCCCACAGTCACATGAGAAACTTCTATTAAAATATCATAATATTTACAGAAATTTCCTGTTAGTTTGTTTCCCTAGAGAATCCTGACTATATAGCTTTGGTACCAGGGGTGGTTCTTGAGAAACAGAATCTTAAGGGTGACATTTATGAATTGATTCTGGAGTTTTGGAATTACTTTTCTAATTTGATAAAATTCCAGGCACTAAAGACTCTATTCTCAATAATCAAGTTGACACTGATAGTCCATGGTGTGGGCAATAGAGATATACAAAATATCACCACTGGACATGGCTACTCAAGTGCTTATAAGAGGCAAGGCTCCAGATGAGAGTGTCTTGACACTTTAACAGAGTTTTGTGTTGTTAAATGTATAATGATGTTGGCTGGTTGTTCCTAAATATGCTGGATTCAGTCGTAAAAAATGCATTGAACTGAAGGCATCAAAACTGCAACTTAAGCACCACATGAAGGACATAAAAATTCCTGTGTTCCCTGAAAGAAAATCTAATTTTATTTAGCCACATTTCATGTAGGTTTGAGATTTCTGAAAACTAGATGCAGAGTTTCATGTGCAAGTGGCTGAATTACAATATAAACTAAATTTCCGACTTCGCAAGTTGTCTGCCGTTTAAGTTAAGGCATTTATTGGATAGTAACAGATCCTGAAAATTGGAATGGGTACATTTGGGTTGATAAGGGTGGGGGTGGAGACACTGAAACACTAGATTCTGCTGAGTCTTTGCCAAACGAAGCTGTAATGGTCTACCCTGAGGAAACAGCCATAGGTGCTACCATCTGCTAAGAGAAATCTGCCATCCAATTTCCATCTAAAGAGATTAATCCTGCTGTGCCTGACAAATCTGTAACCACCTCCCCTGAGCAAACAGCCCTCACTCCTCTGTCTGAAGAGATTAATCCTCTTTCACAAGATGAAACTGCAAGGGAATGCCCTGAAGTAACTGGCTTATAAGACATTTATAATTCTTCTCCTACCCCCAACTCTCCTCTTTTCTTCCAGACCTATATATAGATTGAAGTCCCAATAGGCCCCAAGAGGTGAGGTCAAAAGTATGAGCATGAGAAGGTGGGCTATCTCCAAAAGATTGTGTGAATTTTCCAATTTATATAGACTGAACTCAGAAGAATATATGTGGGAATGGGATGGAAAAATGGTAGAAGAAATATAAAGTTGTATCAGGCTGAATTTATTGTTATTGCCTCACTAAATAGAGATTCTGGATTCAATGTGGTAGCTTGAGGGGTTAGAATGGGTTCCAACAGTTTGTTCTGGTGGTTGGTGGAAACATGGACCAAAAAATGGCCTGAATTACCTGAAGTTGTTGTGCCAGAACTGCCCTGGTACAAATGTGCATGAGGGGATCCAATGACTTAGGGAGACTGGAATGAATTTCTTATGTAAGACCTGCTCACCCACCCCAGGAATTTCTAGAAGACACACTTTACAGCAGATTGTCAGAAATAAATTTGTGAGGCTAACTCCATCATTCTTGAAGAACTCTGAGGCTGCTCTTCTCTGTGGGTCAGATATTACTGTTGAACTGCTGTGACTGAGCTGGTATCCTTAAGTACAATGGGGATGATTTAATACCGAGTTGGGAGAAACTAAGTGGCAGCACTTAATTGCCAAAGAAAAGGTGGGCATGGCTATCATAAAAGAAAGCTGATTCAATGCAACGATCAAAATAGTCTGACATGTAGAGACCTATGGCATTGGCTAATTCTTACTTGATCTGTATAAGCAGAAAAGTTCCAGGTCAAGTGAACAAAAGTCTAACTTGAATTACAGAAATAGCAATCATGGCCCCTTAATCAGTTCCCAGACTGAGACAGTTTACAGACCCAAAGCCCCTTGAATGAAGGGGAGGCCAAATACCCTTGGGGAAGAACTCTATTTCACTCCCCAAAATTTATACTGTTAGTCTTCCTGCCAGCCTTCCCAATGGGACATACAACCTTTTACCTGGGCAGTTGTGCATTGTGGAAATCATACATTTTGGGGATTATTAGACACTGGTTCAGAAGTGACATTAATTTCCATAGACCAAAAACGTCACTGTGATACCCCAGTCAGAGTAGGGGTTCTTTGAGGTCAGGTGATCAATGGAGTTTTAGCTGAGGTCTATCTACAGTGTCCATTGGGCCCCTGACCCTATTTTGTGGTTATTTTCCAAGTTTTAGAATGCATAATTAGAATAGACATATTAAGCAACTGGCAGAAACCCCACACTGATTCTCAGATGTATGAATTGAGGGGTATTATGATAGGAAAGGCCAAGTGGAAGCCACAAAAATTGCCCTCACTTAGACAAATAGCAAGTCAAAAACAATATCACATTCCTGCAGATATCAGTGTCACCATCAAGGACTTGAAGGATGCAGAGGTGGTGATTCCCACCATATCCCCATTCAACTCTCCCAACTGGCCTAAGCATAAAGCAGATGGATCTTGGAAGATGACAGTGGATTATCATAAACTTAACCAGGTTGAGTTAACTTTACCAATTTCAGCTGCTGTTCCAGATGTGTGTCATTGAGTAAATCAATACCCCTGGCACCTCGTATGCAGCTATTGATGTGGCAAATGTTTTTGTTCTCAATTGCTGTTAGTATGGACCACCAGAAACAGTTTGCTTTCAGCTGGCAAGATCAGCAGTATACCTTCAATCTCCTACCTCAGGGCTATATCAACTCTCCTGTCCCATTTTATAATGTAGTCCTCGGGATCTTGATCATATCTCCCTCCCACAGACTATTACACTTGTCCATTATGTTTATGTTAGTCTGTTGTTTAGACCTGATAAGCAAGACATAACCCTACTCAAGGCTTATTGGTAAGGCATTTGTTTGCCAGAGGATGGGAGACAAATCCAAAAAAATACAGGGGCCTTCAACCTCAGTGACATTTTTAGGTGTCAAGTCGTGTGCGGTATACTGAAATATCCATTCTAAAGTGAAGGAAAAGTTGTTGCATTTGATCCTTCTTATGATCAAAAAATAGGCACGATGCCTGTTTGCCCCTTTGGATTTTGAAGACAACATATTCCTCATTTGAATGTACCAATCTAGCCCACTTACAGAGTTAACAGAAAAGTTGTTAGTTTTGAATGGGAACCAGAAAAATAGAAAGCTCTGTGACAGGACCAGACTACTGTTCAAGCTGTTCTGTCACTTGGACCATATGATCCAACACATCCAATGGTGCTGGAAGTTTCAGTGGCAAATAGAAGTGCTCTCTGGAGCCTTTATCAGTCCCTATTGGGGAATCACAATGCAGCCCCTTAGGATTTTGGAGCAAAACCTTGCCATCCTCTGCAGATAACTACTCTCTTTTATAGAAACAACTTTTGGTCTGCTACTGGGCCTGACTGAACACTTAACCATGGGCCACGAAGTTACCATGCAACCTAAGTTGCCTACAATGAGCAGGGTGTTGTCTGACCCACCAAGCCATAAAGTTGGGCATGCACAACAGCACTCTGTCATAATGAGATAGAGCTCAAACGGGTCCTGAAGTCACAAGTGAATTAAATGAGAAAAGTGTCCCAAATGCCCATGATCCCCACTCTTATTACATTAACTTCTCTTTTCTGGCTCCACAGCTATGGCCTCTTGGGGAGCTCCTCACAATCAGCTATCTGAGGAAGAGAAAACTCAGGCCTGGTTTACAGATGGTTCTGTATGATGTGTAGGTACCACCCAAATTGAATAGCTGCAGCACTACAGCCTCTTTCCGGGACATCCCTGAAGGATGGTGGTGAGATGAACTAAGTGCACTTAGTTGTTCATTTTGTTTAGAAGGAATAATGGTCAGAGGCACATTTATATACTGATTCATGGGCTGTTGCCAATCATTTGGCTGGGTGGTCAGGGACTTGGAAGGAATGTGATTGGAGAATTGGAGACAAAGAGGTCTGGGGAAGACATGTATGAATAGAACTTTCTGAGTAGGAAAAAACATGAAGATATTTGTGTTCCATATGGAGGCTCACCAGAAGGGGACTTCAGCAGAAGATTTTCATAAGATAAGATGACCCATTCTGTGGATACCAATCAACCTCAAGAATCCCATTTCACAGAAAATCAAATTTGGGAATGGGTACATTCTCATGGAATTCATTGGCCTTACCATGTTTCTTACATCATCTTGAAGCAGCTGGATTGATAGAACAGTGAAATGGCCTTTTTTAAATGCAGTTTCATTGAGTATATTCTTACACCATACAATCCATTCAGTATCATCACATCATTATGCATTCATCATCACAATCAATTTTAGGATATCTTCATTACTCCAAGAAAAAAAGAAAGAAAAAGAAGAGAAAACTCAAAATTTCCCATATCCTTTATTCCCCCATCATCATTGATTCCTAACATTGATGTGTTACATTTGTTACTTTTCATGAAAGAATATTAAGATATTACTGTAAACTAGAGTTCATACTTTGCATGTTTTTCCCCCATATACCACTCTATTATTAACTCCTTGTGATAGTTTCACATATTTTGTTCTAGTTCATGGAAGAAATTTTTAATATTTTTACTGTTAATCACAGTCATCATCCACCATATTTACTGAATTTACAGTCCCATGCTTTAACCTCTGGCTTTCCCTCTGGTGACATGTTTGACTCTAAACTTCCCCTAACAACACATTCATATACAATTCAGCACTGTTAAGTCTACTCACAATAATGTGCTACCATCACCTCTATCCATTTCCACTCATTTAAATTCAACCTAGTTAACAATTCTGCACATCTTAAGTAATCACTGGAATGGCCTTTTGAAGACTTAATTATAATGCCAACCATGTGGCAATACCTTGCAAGGCTGGGGCAGTGTTCTCCAGGAGGCTGTATAAGCCCTAAACACTATGGTGCTGTTTCTCCCATATCCAGGACTCACTGGTTCAAATCAATGGTGGAAATGGGAAAGGCACCACTCCTTATTATCCCTAGTGTTCTACTGGAAAAAAATTGCTTCCTATCCCTGCAACCTTAAGCTCTGCTGCTGCTCGTCTGCAGTCTTAGCTGCAAAAGGAAGAATGCTTCCACCAGGAGACACAACAATGATTCCACTGTCCTGGAAGTGAGGACTTCCACTTGGCCACTTTGGACTCTTCATGCCTCTGAATCAATGGGAAAAGAAGGGAAATACTGCATTGGTTGGAGTGATTGATCCTGACTGTCAAGAGAAAATACCTACACAATGGAGGTAAAAAAGAGTTTGCTTGGAAACAGGGGACCCGTATGGCATTACTTAATACTAGTATGCCCTGTGATTAAATTCAATGGAAAATTATAACCACCCAATCCAGGTAGAATTACCAGTGGCCCAGAAACTTCAGGAATGAAAATTTGCCTCATCCCATCAAACAAAGAACCATGGCTGGCTGAGGTGCTTGCTGAGGGTAAAAGATACATGGAATGGGTAGTGGAAGAAGGTAATGATAAATATAAATTATGACCATGAGACCAGTTACAGAAGTGAGGACTGTGATGTTTATGAATATTTCTTACATGTTTTGTTAGGAGTATGTGTGTATATGTACATAAAGCAAATATCTTTGGTTTCTCCCCTAATTTATCCCCTTAGCATATGACATAAGTTTCATGTCACAATATTTAAGTTATAGGATGCTGAGTTTAAGAGTGAATATTACCAAAGGACTTGCACCCAATTCTGGAAAGAGTTTATGTATTTCTGGTTGTACACAGAACAGTTAAGTATTATTAGGCAAAAATATTACTCTAATTGTTTTTTATTTGGAGATTTAGTATGTATTAAGGTGATGTGTATAGCTGTCACACTGACAAGGAAATGAGTGTGATGGTTAAGTTCATGTGCCAGTTTGGCCAGGTTATCATGCCCAGTTGGTTGAGCAAACACTGGCCTGATTGTTACTGTGAGGACATTTTGTGGACATAAATCATCAGTAAGTTGATTGCATCTTTGGCCGATTTACAATAACTGAGGAGATTGCCTTCAATGATGAGAGACATCTCATCCAATTAATTGAAAGCTTTGCAAGGAGAAGTGATGATTTCAGCTGTTTGAAGAGATAATTTCCATTTCTCCTTCAGCCATCCAACTTCTCCTAGGGAATTCATTGAAAACCTTCTTTGGCATTCCCAGCTTGCATCTTGTCCTACATAATTTGGACTTGTGCATCCCCAGTCACATGAGACAATTTTTGTAAAGATCTCAATATTTATAGAATCTTTTTTTGATTCTTTTTCCCTAGAGACCCCTGACTAATACAGCAAAGATGTCCTCCATTTACTTTATGTGGATCCCCACAGAAAGGAGATGTCTCTGAAATTGGGTAACTTGTGAATAATAATGATATAGGGATGATTTACAGTGTATGATGGTTAAGTTCATGGGCAGTGTATAGAGAGACTACCAAGGGGAGTGTGGTGACATTAAAGTTCTGCCATCACTTAGGGCTGAGAGAAAGAAATGAGGAAACAGCTGGGGAAAATGAAGAAATAATGAGAGCTGTGTGGAGAGGGCTGCCTACATGGAATTGTGTCCTTTGGTCTATGGGTGTCCCTTGCCCTTGGAAACCTCAAAAGGAGGGACCCAAGGGAAAGGATACCTAAACTTCATCGTCTTTCTTGCAGCTGATCTCCTGCCAGTGGTTGCCATGGCCTCTACCGTTCAGGAAGTTGAGGCGGTCCATAAAGATAAACTCCCAAGGCACAGAGCTTGGAGAGAAGAGTGGAGAATGGATCTTGAGGAACACATGGAAAATATTCTGCACACTTTGGGATTCAGGGTGGGACATGTAAACTCTCTCTTATTCAGGTTTTGTAGAATTAGTGCTTCTACTTCCTAGAAAGACTTTCAACAAGATTTTTGTTTGTGTGTTTTATTGACCATATTTCTCAGAATAATGAAAAACAGTAAAATTGTACTAAAGGACCTTCTTCAGAGCAGAATAAGATAACTTTGAGGGCCAAAATTCACTTAACTAGGATGAACTAGTAGGCCACTAGTGATCAACAAGTTCTCTTTGAGTCCTTATCAGTCAGTCCCTAGATAGGCTGAGGGAGTATCAATCTCCTTCACATGGTGCTTGGGAAATCTTACAAGGAGACAGTATAGCAGGCATCTGCCTGAATCATGCCATGGTACAGTCATGGTCTCCTGGTGGGTTACTTCCTTTGTCAGTATGCCCTATTTTCTCTACTCTCAGTGCCACAATAATGAATAGAAGCTTTAGCAAAATCAAAATTTGCTCCTTAGCATGAAAGGCTGGGGAACCCCTGGGAAGACTGATCAATATATCTTGCAGAAATCCAAGGAAATGTAACTTATTTTAAGCCAAACTGCTAGGCAGTCCGTAGGAAAAAAAAGCAAAGCTGCAAACAGCAAGGAGCTCTGCTAAGAATGATTAAGCAGCAACCAATTATGAACAAACCATCTGTGAGTCATGGGGCAGACTCCACAGCCTTGCCTGTGCACCTGCACAATCAGCAGGGACTTTTGAGTATGGAAGATAATGACAGAGGTGTGTGGAGAGGATAGGATGCACAAGGATACAAAACCCTCCACCAATGATTTGCTCATAAATGCACTCTAGCTTGGCAGATGTGCCATTTTACATTATCATTAATCTGATTCTTATATCACAGTAAGGTTTTCAATTAATGGATATAGACCATGTGCTAGACATTCCTGAAATAGTACATTCTGTCCAACAGAAATGTGACTGCATTTGTTTCACTTTATATCCTTTCATATTCTTGAATCTTTCAATAAAAATTTACTATAATGTTTGTATCATTAAAAAATAAACGTATGTCTCTATAAACATTGCACAGAGGACAGTGGTTCTTAACTCTGGTTGTGCATAAGAATGATCTATGTTAATGTTTAAAATTCTAGATCACCCCAAATCTAAAAAACTAGAATCTACAAGGATAGACAGCTTTGTGTGTGGCTTTCATTTTATTTTGTTTATACTATTCACCAATTAATTCTGGTGGACAGGGGGATTCGAGGAGTGCCAGAATTGTGGTTTTGTGTTGCCATCTTGGAGCTGTCAGTTTGCCCAAATTTTGCATTATTACATTGTTGAGTGGGGCCCCATAGGTGCCCAAATTCTGGACTCCATCCAAAGCTAAGAGAGAAAAAGACATGTCCAGGGATGGCTTAAAAGCTTAACAGTCTCCTGAGATTTGGTTACAGTGGAGTTTCAGCAGAATCTCATGAGATTTGGGTATTAGAGGAGGGAGGGTTACATTCTTAGGCCTTTACTATCTGTCCTGGTCATATAGGCAGCTGTGTGACTTGCCTTCAGAATGGAGGAGGGGGAAGTCCCAGACCCTGGGTCCTTACAATTTCCAATAAATTAGCTTTGGGTCCACTTCTGGTATTTACATATTTCTAGCAAAATAGTTAACATTGCATGGACGTATTTCAATATGATGATAAGCTCCACCAGTGATTTTACAAATTTCACAGATTCAGAGATTTTTCCTTTGTATGTTTTCACAGCCACTAACAAAAAGCAATGTTTGTGATGCAAAAGTCAGATCACTGAAATGGTAAAATAACAGCTGGCATAAATGAGAATAAAACATCTTATCCAACCTTATACGTGAATTTATTTTGAATAGTGGAAGATTCCTTGGCTCAATGAGGTGAGTCAATTGCATAAGTAGCAAGTACAAAGCCTTATCTGACAAGTTTTAAACACTTATGATCACAGCAGAAGTTGAATAGTTTGCTTTTGTGTACTGAGTTAACCTTTGTTTTCCTGAAATACTTTAATTTCAATATAATTAGAAGAGCAAACTCTGGAAATAGACTGCCTGTCTTTGAATCCTAGCTCTGTCAAGTATTAGCTATGTGACCTGAGGTAAGTTACTTAACCTCTCGACATCAAGTTTCCTATTTGTAGAATGGAGATACAAGGTACCTATTTCTTAAAGTTTTGGTTTTTTTCTTAATTTTCTTTTATTGAGAAAATTTTCACATGCATACAGTCCATACATGGTGCACAATCAATTGCCCACAAATCATTACATAATTGTCTATTTGTCACCATGATCACTTTTAGAACATTTGCATCTTTCCAGAAAAAGAAATAAAAAGAAAAAAAAACCCATACATACCATACACCTTACCCTTCTCTCTCGATAACCACTAGTGTTTCTGTCTACCCAATTTCCTTTACCCTTTGTCCTTCCATTATTTGCTTATTTATTTATTTATTTATTTATGTTCCATTGTAATTTTATTCATTATGCCAAGCTCTGTTCTCATTTATCTTAATAAATTTTCATTTAAAGTAATTACTTAATTAGAACAGAGCTTGGTCAACCACTTATTGCCTGTAAGAGAACCACTTTAGATACAAACCAGAGAGGTTGAAAATGAAGGAATGGAAAACAGTACGGAGATACTACATGCAAATCATACCTAGAAATTAAATAGGCACACTAGAATAAAAGATAGAAAGTAAAGCTTATTTACTTTTATGCATATTTATTATTCATCTGTCCAAGAGCATCAGACACAAGTTTCTCACAATCACACAGTCACATTGTAAATGTTATATCTTTATATATTCATCTTCAAGAATCTAGGCTACTGGATCACAGTTCAACAGTTTCAGGTACTTCCTTCTAGCCACTCCAATACACCATAAACTAAAAAGGGATATCTACATAATGCATAAGAATAACCTCCAGGATAACCTTTCAACTCTGTTTGAAATCTCTCAGCCACTGACACTTCATTTTGTCTCATTCTCTCTTCTTTCTTTTGGTCAGAAGGCTTTCTCAATCTATCTTGATGCCAGGTCTTGGTTTATCCCAGGCTTTCTCTTTCTATCCCATGTTGCCAGGGAGGTTTAAACCCCTGGGAGTCATGTCTCACATAGCAGGGAGGACAGTGAGTTCACATGCTGAGTTAGCTTAGAGAGAGAGAGACCACATCTGAGCAACAAAAGAGGTTCTCTGGGAGTGACTCTTAGGCTTAAATCTCAAGTAGGTTTAGCCTATCCTTTGCAGGAATAAATTTCATAAGGCAAACTCCAAGACCAAGGGCTCAGCCTATTAATTTAATTGTCCCCATTGCTTGTGAGGGTATTAGAAATTCTCCAAATGGAGAAGTTGAATATTTCCTCCTTTCTCCCCTGTCTCCCAAGGAGATTTTGCAAATTTTCTTTACTCACCGCCCAGATCACTCTGGGATTTATCAGGGCATCACACTAACCTGGACAAACCATCAAAATCTTCTGCCCTATTCAAGATTCCATATACTTATGATGTTGACTAGATAAGTTAAATTAGGAAATGAACTACCCAAATAAACCTCTCTCCCTTTAGTCTCATCCAGAAGTTGAGGTTTTAAAATGTGGATGATACCATCCTTTACCCAGTCTTCTAGGATGCTCAAAAGCTGTTTTGAATATTAAATACATTGTTTCATAAAGTATACAGACTTAGTATAGTCCTATAAAAGTGTTTACTATTTTTATTATTTATTCATTCCACTGGTAGACAAATCCAGTCTGATGGAATAAAAGTCTGAGTTATAGAAAGGAATTAAAAAAGCAAGCACAAAGCACGTAACAGTGGCTCAGTGACAGAGTTCTTGCCTGCCATACCAGAGACCCGGGCTCATTTCCCAGTGCTTGCAATTGTTATATATATATATATATATATATATATATTTGGCATTCTACCGACAGAGAAGTAGGAGTCACTTTAATCATACTCTCGGTTGACACATTTAGGACAGATATAGTAAACAAGCAGTTATGGTTAATTGTTCTAAAAACTGTGACAAACTCTTATTCTTAAACTCCTTGACACCAGCATCTTAATTCAGTCTGCACCCCAGCTCTGACTTGATTGTAGAAAAGCTCTAAGGGGTAGTGCAGTATCTCAGAGTTTTTAGCAGCAAAGCAAATTACTTTACTGGGCCTGAAAGAACTGAAGGTTGTGAGCAGTCATCAGAGCTTGAGGCTATGGGAGAGGGCTGCCTTGAAAAAGAGCTGTGATCTTCCATGAAGGAATGAACAACTTCTTGGAACTCCACTGAGAGAAAGTTGGAGGAAAAGTGTCCAACCTTTCTTTCCTCCCTCCTCCCCATTGGCCAAAGCTAACTGGTAGTTTCTGAGGTGCAGAGTAGGTGGAGAAGGGTAGAGTGTGGATCTGGAAAAGCAAATTAAAATGGCTCGGAAGCACAATAAATATTTACTGAGTGCTTTATAGTTTGAAGACACGCTACTCAATGATGTGCGGGTACTCAAAGTTAAATTCAACCCCAATCTTGCCCTTTGTGCACCCTGTGGTCCAATGGGAAAGATAACCTGGGAATATATGTCACTAGGAATAATTAGATAAAGGGATAGGGAGTATCAGAGGAAGGAGGGGGTGGTGGGAAGATGGATGAGCAAAGAGTTCATGGGGAAAATGGAATTTAAGTTGGAATTTAAAGAATGGGTAGAATTTTGATATGTGGAGACAGGCATTTTAGGCAGAGAGACTAGCATGAAAGTGAAAAATCCTGGGGCATGGAGTCAAAACAGCAAAGACAAGAAAGAGAAATATTGATAAATAAGATCAGAAATGTAGGCTGTGCGTGTTTTGGGTAACAACTTAATATTATACATCTCTACAAAGATAGGACATTTCTTCTTGAGCATGGTTGGATTACAGTGTTTAGATAAGTAAAGACTAAATGATTTTAAAAGACTTCTATAATCTAAGCAGAATTTACTAAGCAGAATCTTTCTTACTAAGTAAAAGTACACAATATTTATACAGTAATATGTATATCAAGGAAAGCCTAGGTTGTGAGTCTGATCTATAGCTGGAGCAAATTTTATAAACTTTGAATTATTTCTCAATATTTCAGACTTAAAGCTATACAGTTAGCAAAAGGGAAACAAAAACATCTACAAGCACTAAAGGAAATTCTGTGGGGCTGCAGGGAGGGTATGATAGAGCAAGTTGTAGTGGAAACCATTTTAGTTTTGGAATCAAAAGCCACAGACTTGGGTTGAAATTCCAATTCCATCAACTAAAGTGAAACTCTGGACCTCATAATCCCGAACCTCAATTTCCTCTATTGATCTATTAAATGGGGAATTAATAGGGCATGACCCATGCTTGTGCACATTGAATCCTCTACATCTGGAAAGGATGCAGTTCACACCCTGGTCTATCAGAGGTCCAACAGGGATAATACTTGCATAATAGATTAGAGTAAGGGTTAATCTTCATAGAGTGATCTAATCACGATATTGTCATGCACAATCTTAAATTTCTCCCCATTTCCTATTAAATAGATTTCAAACACCGACTTGACAATGGTGTCCTCTGATTAAACAAAAACTACTTTCTAGGATTTCCCCTCTGTTTTGGTCCTTTTATGAACACTTTCATTCAGCTTAACAGAATTACTGGTAATTCCCAATATTTCCCCCAATTTTTTTCTATTTCTGTGTCTCTCTCCATGGCATTTTCATTTTCCTGGAATTCCCTACTTTCCCATGTTTCTTTATAACCTAGACTTTCTGATTCTTCAAAGTTTAATCCAAAGTCCACCTATTCCATGATCTTCCCTGATTCTCTTTCCCCCGATTGGAAATCGTCTTTTCTTCCCCTGCCCCATATTTTCCCTGAATCTGCCTCTAAACAGGGCCTTTTGCCTTGAACTACTGTTCTTATTTCTGAATCTCATCATCTGTGCCAGTTTGGAAGCAGGATGAGAAAAAGATCCGTATACTGAGTCTTCATGTCCCCACAACAATTGCACAAGCCTGCAATTGATGTGTTGGATTCTTTGGGGTTAACTTGGCATCACTGTCACCCCTTATCGGTTCTCCATTGTAAAGGAGAAGCTTTGTTTCCCAGAACCCTCTTCCAATGGAACTCACTCATCCAAAGTTTGAAATAGGAGGGGACCATGATTTTCTGAAGGTAGTTGCCAGCAGATGATCAAGCAGATACAAAGTTTGAAGCAACTTCCATGTGTGCTTCCAAAAATCCCCTACAGTAGTGCTACAAGTGACAGGTCAGTGGGAGTCTTCCAGAGGTTCTTAAGATTTGTAAAGACTTTTGTGCAAGCTCTTGATAGCCGCCTTTGTGGTGTCACAGGCTAAGATTGTCAATGGTGGCCTCCCTGACCTTGGTTTCTCCAGCCTTCAAGCCTAGTCTAATTCCCTATATTAAAAACTTTCGTATTTGGACTACACTGAGTGCTTTTGTTTTATGCCCAAACCGCAACTGACTTGTTCAATAAATATTTGCACAATTAATGAAAAAGAAAATACTTATTTTTCAAAATAGTTGAAAGGTCAGTTGAAACACCGCTATGTTCACTGTTCAAGGGGAAAGAAACTAATGCATCGATTGTGAGTTTATTAGGTGCCAGACAGTTTCATGTTCATTATTTACCACTTCCCAATAATCCTGAGTGTTTGGTATTATTGTTCCCATTTTATACATGAGGATGTGGTACAGATGAGTGTTAAACAGATGCACTGACTCACATAACAGTGCCTTTTTCACTCTACAATGCTGCATTCTTTTACATTTTTCAGGACAAGCACCGAGAAATGAACCTGGGTCTCCGGCACGGCAGACAAGAATTCTGCCACTGAGCCACCATCACACTGCCCAATGTTACTTTCTTTTAAAGAGGCAATTTAGTATATGCTTTTGTGGATAATCACAATTTCAGGAACCAATATTGGTCAATTGTTTCAGGGCACTTTTTTCTACCTTGTGCAACAGATACTGAGTTTCTTTTCAATTATATCACTGAATGGGCTACCTAAAGCTAACAGATTTGCTTAAAATATTTAGGTAATTTTATTTAATTATTTAGATGCTATATGCTTAGACACTGCTAAGAATGAGCACTTCTTATGACAGGTAAAATGTAGTATTATAAAAAACTTATAAAAATATCAGAAATTTGGGATGAAACAGTTTATAAACTCAAAATAAGAAGGACATTGTGCAATAAAAGACTAAGCGATATTTATATATTAATTAATATACTAAAAATTATCTTTAAATAGCAGCCGAGCTCTTTTGTAATTTGTTCAATAACTACTTTTCCTTGGTCGTATGTAAATGCTGTAGATTTTGATTCTAAATATAACCACCTGCAATACCTTTCAAAGATTCATTGCAAATTCTGTGGGGCATTTCAGTGAATATATTTATGTGTGTGCTTATAAATATCATAACCATTCCATAAATTGTTTTCTACTTTTAACAATATAGTTGATTTATATGTTGATTTAAAATAAGAACAAATAAAGTGTTAACAGTAGAAAATATGGAATATGTAGTAATACAATGAATTTCAGAAAAAAAAGAGAGTTAGTGCTTATGAGTTAATATTTAGCATCTTTCTAGAAAAGTGGCAATCCCACAAGAAATTATTTTGGGGGCTAGGTAATACATTCCATTTTACATAAAGAAATGGTGCTTCTTGCAAGGAAAACCAGAATGATTTTATTTCAAATGGCTTTCTTATTTTTGCAGAGAAGAAATTACAGCTCAGATTGAAGACATGATTTTGTACTTCCTAATTCTGTTAGAGCTGGATGTTTACTGAGACACAAACATATCAAATTGAATTTCCTAAGAAATGATATGTTGCTGTTCAAATGTATATCTTCTTTTATTTTGATGGCTCCAAATCCATTTACAATGTTCATTTACTTCAATTTTTTAAAAAGATGAAAAAAATTGGCAATAAATTTTGAGTGGGTAAAAACAGTCTCAAGTTTAAAGCAGTATGGTCAGTTCAACTATTACCAGCAAAAAACGTAACAATTCAGAGTTAAAATCTCCAGGAAGAAAACAGATCACCTTGCTCTAGCAGATTCTTCTTGGATAATGGTGACATTTATAAAATGGAAAGACTACATCTAAGTCAGGAACACCAATTGTACCTGCAGATATGAAAGTTAAGTGCGCTAAAAACTGCCCTAGGTGTATTAGTCAGTTGACCAGAATTTGATGTGACTTCTACCTTGAGACTCCTACAAACTTAGTCACCTTGGAATGAATCAGAACTGATTGGTTCATCAACACCAATAATTTTAGATAGTTCTGAATAAACCTAGCTATTCCAGAAGTATGAAGATAATCCCATGAAATAAATGTTTCACATTTGGGTTTGGAGATGAGGAGAAGAGCATTATATATTTAGAAAGGAAAATCTCATGCCTTTGTAGTGAAAACAAAGTCAAACCAAACAAAATAAAATCATTAATTAAGAAATTTAAAAGTTACTTTTATTCTTTCATGAAAGAAAGTTACTTCTTTCATGAAAAAGAAGCCTAATTGAGAAAATTGACAAGCTGGACTAATATGAAGATAAGAAAAGCTGGAACATAAAAGTTTAGTTTTCCTCTTCTCTGTTTATAATTTAATCTGTTTATCCTCAACAACAGCTGCTCTTAAAAAAAAGCATAAGCACTTATGATAGGTTTGCATGCTACACACATTCACATATTGCTTTTTGCTTTGATAACAACAATATATGGCTATTTCAAAAGAAAGAAAAGAAAGAAATCAGACAAGTAAGAGAAGGAAAATAGAAAACACTCAAAATTCTACTGCTTATAGATCACTATGTCCAATTTAGTGCACCCACTTCTAATGTCTATTCTTTTCTTTACCTTCTTATAAAAATGCTTTCATTAAGAAAATACACATACAGAATTCCAAGAAAATGGTGAATAAGATAGACTGAGTTGACCCCACCCAACTGTGGAACTAAAGAAATGACAGAAAAATGACTGGGATGGCAGTTCCAGAGTGTGAGTGACCACAGAGGGTCTTCTACACTAAATAGGGAGGTCCTGGGTGGAAAAGTAGAGAAGTTGGGATGGAGAGAACAGGGTGAGTGTGTTGGGTCTTGACTACACCTGGGGGAATGGGGGCACAGGAAAGAGGGGTTCCAAAGGAGTAATACCAGCCTCCGCAGTTAGCTTGGGAAAGCTTCCTTCTCAACTCTGCAGCTGGGAGCTCCCATATGAAACCCAAAAGCCAGCAGATTTGGTTTGCCTGCACACAGAGACCTATCAGCCAACACATAGTATTTGTCCCCGACTTCTGAGACAGGCCACCACAGATGCCCTGTTTTTGGCAGAGACTGAGGGGGTGCTCCTTTATGGGAAGAGGGGGAGACATAGAGTGAAGCCAGTCTGACAATTGGCTGGTGAAAGAGACTCATCGTGTCCTGCTACCACTTACTTTTCCCCATGGAGGCCCAGAACACTCAGCATCACGGGCAGAGTGGGGCAGTGGAGGAAGTGACTGAACTGTTCCACACCACCAGGCTTTTCCAGGTTTGGAATTCTCAGTCCCACAGCCCAAGGTCATCCAAAGAGGGAGCCTGGCCACCACCAGATCCATTGGGCCCACAAGCAGATTCTCCACTGACATGCAAACCACCCACCCCCAAACCCCAGGTTTTGCAGCTTTCAACATTCATCAAGACCAGCAGCCTTGGTTGTTATTGCACCGGGTTTCCATTCTGCTCAACCAGCTGCCACAGTTGGGGAGAAGTGGACCTGAGGTGAAGAGGCATCCCAAGGATGCCATCTGCTGGAATGACACAGGCAGGGTAGTCTGCCAAATTGCCTATCTGCCTAAGTTTCAACAGATCTTCAAATAGAGTTGCATCTCCTGAATGAGATCTGGGCCTTGGTTTGGTGGGGAATTATTGACAAATCAAGGGCAAAAGGAGATCGTCAATGCAAAACCAAACCAATACAAAGCCTTAGACGAATGAGTGAAATCAACTTTCAAAATAACCTTACCAAGATAATCAAATGTCTTGAAGCCAACAGAAAATCACAAGGCAGAAGAAAATGCAGGCAAATATGGCCCAGCCAAATGACCAATTGAAA
Source organism: Tamandua tetradactyla (assembly GCF_023851605.1). NCBI lineage: Eukaryota > Metazoa > Chordata > Mammalia > Pilosa > Myrmecophagidae > Tamandua > Tamandua tetradactyla. The sequence goes on from NC_135350.1 coordinate 12,355,234, forward strand.
CATCAGAGGAGACACAGAATTTGGAACAATGAATCAAAGATGTTCATACAACTCTCCTAAATAAATTCAATGAGTTGGTTAATGACATAAAGGATATTAGGAAGACACTGGAAGAGCACAGAGAAGAATTTGAAAAATAAATAGAAAAATAGAATCTCTCACAGAGATGAAAGATACTGCATGCCAAATTAAAAATATACTAGAGACACACAACAACAGATTTGAAGAGGCAGCAGAAAGAATAAATGAACTTGAGGACAGGACAAATGAATTCACACCCACAAAAGAACAAATGGCAAAAAAGATGGAAATATTGTGATTGGATCTCAAGGAAATAACGGACAGAATTATGTGCACAAATATAAGCATCATTGATGTTCCAGAGGGAGAAGAGAAGAGTAAAAAGCTAGGAAGATTAGTTGAGGAGATGATGGGGAAAACTTCCCAACCCTTATAAAATGCATAAATATGTGAATCGAAGAGGCCCGATGAAACCTAAATAGAATAAGTCCAAATATACCCACTCCAATACACATATTAATCAGACTCTCAAAATGCTGAAGAGAAACAGAAAGTCTTGAAAGCAGCAAGAGAAAAGTGATTCACCACACAAAAGGGAAACCACACACTCTAAATTTGGACTACTTAGCAGGCACCACAAAAGTGAGAAGGCAGTTGGATGATACGTTTAAGATTCTGAAAGAGAGACACTTCCAATCAAGAAATCTTGATCCAACTAAATTGTCCTTCAAAAGTGAGGGAGAGAGGGAGGGCCATGGTGGCTCAGTGGCAGAGTTTTGCCTGCCACGCCAGAGACCCGGGTTTGATTCCCTGTACCTACCCATGCAAAAAAAAAAAAAAAAAAAAAAAGTGAGGGAGAGAAGGTACATGGGTACCTCAGTGGTTAGAATGCCTGCTTTTCATGAAGGAAACCCAGGTTCAATTCCCAGACCATGCACCACCACCCCAAAAAAAAAATTAAGGGAGAGATTAAAATTTTCATAACAAATCCTGAAAGAATTTGTTAACAAGAGACCTGCCCAACAAGAAATACTAAAAAAAGTCTTGTCAGCTGAATAAAATAGACAAGCGAAGGGGGTCTGGAGGAGAATACAGAATTGAAGAGCACCAGTAAGGGTAACTTAAAGGATAAAAAGAGAGAGAGAGAAAAGAATTTATAGATCTGATAAATAAAAAACAAAGGATAATATGGTAGATTCAAGAAATGCTTTTACAGTAATAACTTTGAATGTAAAGATGTCATAAAATATAAGGAAGGCCATTACATATTCATAAAAGGGACAATTCATCAAGAAAAAATAATAATCATAAATATTTATGCTCTCAATCAAGGAGGCAAACATTGGCAAAATTGAAAGGAGCAATAGACATTTCAACAATAATAGTGTAAGACTTCAATATAACACTCTCTTGTATAGATACATAAACAAGACACAAGGATCAATCAATCAACAAACAGAGAAACTAAATAAGGTGATAAATGAGTTAGACTTAACAGACTAATATAGATCATTACACCCCAAAACACCAGGATATGCATTCATCTCCAGTGCTTATGGAATGTTCTCCAGGTAGATCATATGCTGTGGCACAGAAAGGGTCTTAATAATTTAAAAAGATTGAAATTATTTAAGGCACTTTCTCTGACAGCAAAGGAATGAAGCTGGAAATCAATAACCACCAAAGATTCAGAACTTTCACTAACATATGGAGATTGAATAACACACTCTTAATCAGTAGGTCAAAGAAGGAATTGCAAGAGAAATTGGTAAAATCTAGAGATAGATGAATATGAGAATACAATATATCAGAACTTATAAAATGCAGCAAAGGCAGAGCTGAGAGGTAAATTTATTGCCCTAAATGCCTATATTAAAGAAGAAAGAGCAAAAATCAAGAACTTAACTGCTTACCTGGAGGAACTAGAGAAAGAACAGCAAACTAACCCCAGAGAAAATAGAAGAAGAAAAATAACAAAGACTAAAGCAGAAATGAATAAAATAAACAATATAAAGTATCAATAAAACCAAAATTCATTCTTTGAGAAAATCGCCATACCCCTAGCTAGGCTGACAAATTAAAAAAGGGAGGATACAAATTTTAAAAAAATCAGAAGTGAGAGGGTAGTCATTAGTATGGAAACCAAAGAAATAAAAAATAATAATAAAATAGAATAAGCCTTCCTGAAAAGATTTTTGGGCAGGGGCAGATGGCTTCACATGGGGAATTTTACCAAACATTCCAGAAAGGACTAACACCAATCTTGCTCAAACTCTTCCAAAAATTGATGGCAAAGGAGCACTATGTAACTATTTTATGAAGGTAATATCACTTTAATACCAAAACTGGATAATGATGCTGCAAGAAAGGAAAACTATAGGCCAATCTCCCAAATTAATATATATACAAAAATTCTCAATAAAATACTTGCAAATGTGCCAACAACACATTAAAATAATTATACACCACGACCAAGTGGAGCTAACACCAGGCATGCAAAACACACAGCCAGCATCATACTTAATAGAAGAAATTGAAAACATTACCCCTAAGATCACAAATGAGACATGGATGCCCATTGTCACCAATATTATTCAACATTTTCCTAGAAGTCCTAGCTATAGCAATCAGGCAAGGAAAAGAAATAAAATTCATCCAGATCAGAAAGGAAGTAGTAAAACTTTCATTATTTGCAGATGACATGATTCTAACTTGGAAAATCCTGAGAAATCTAGGACAAAGCTACTTGAGCTAATAAACAAATTCAGCAAACTGGTGGGATATAAGATTAATGTGCAAAAATCAGAATGCTTCTATATACAAGTAATGACCTAACTAAGGAGACAATTAAGGAAAAGATTCCATTCAAAATAGCAACTTAAAAGAATCAAATATTTAAAAATAAATTTAACAAGAGGTGTAAAGGATTTGCAAACAGAAAACTACAAAACATTGCTAACAGAAATCAAAGAAGGTCTAAATGAGTGGAAAGACATTCCATGCTCATGGATAAGGAGATTAGCTGTCATTAGGATGTCAATTCTATCCAAATTCATCCACAGGTTCAATGCAGTATCAATAAAAATTCCAACAACCTATTTTGAACTTGGAGAACCTAGTTATCAAATTTATTTGGAAGGGAAAGAAACCTTGAATAGCCAAAAATATTCTAAAATAGAAGAAAGAAGTGGAAGTACTTAACACTTCCACATTTTAAAGTTTATTATAAAGCTGCTGTAGTCAAAACAGCATGGTACTAGCACAATGATAGACATATTGACCAATGGAATTGAATTGAGAGTGCAGATATAAAACATTAAATCTGTGGTCAATTAATTTTTGACAAGGCTCCAAATCCACTAAATTGGGACAGAATAATCTTTTCAATAAGTAGGCCTGGGAAAACTGGATATCAATAGCCAAAAAAAATGAAAGAGGATCCCTACCTTACAAACATTAATTCAATGTGGATCAAAGACATAAACATAAGAGCTAGTTCCATAAAACTAGACGAAAATATAGGAAACGTCTTTAAGACTTAGTAATAAGAGGCAGCTTCTTAAACTTTTCAACCTGTGCCTGTTTGAAAGAATTATGTATTCTAGAAAAGTCGTGTTTTAATTCTGATCCAATTTTGTGGGATCAGCCATTTGTCTTAATTCTAATTCAGTACTGTAAGGCAAAAACTTTTTATTAGATTACCTCCAAGAGAATGTGATACACCTAATTTTGGGTGTGGCCTTATGATTAGATGGAGATGTGTCTCCACCCATTCCAGGTGGGTCTTGATTAGTTTACTAGTGTCTTTAAAAGGGGAAACATTTTGGAGAAAGCTAAAAACTGGCTGAAGCCTCAGATCTGACAGAGAGAGCTGACAGAAATGACAGAACCAACAGAAATTTCAGAGCAGGGTTGGCACAGATAAAAACCAAAGGATAATATGGTAGATTCAAGAAATGCCTTTGAGAACAGAGACATGAATGTTTAGAAATGCTTGGACCCCAGCAGACACTGCCATGAGATGCTAAAAAGCAAGCCAGAACATGGAGAGAGCCAAGGGTAGCCATGAGATAAAAGCCAGCCCTGGAGAAGCAAAATGAGGAACCCCCACAGGAATGGAGGCTGAAAGCAATGGAGCCCAGGAACAAGGGACTAGCAGATGCCAGTCACATGAGTTGCCGTATGACTCAGCAATACCACTACTTGGTATATACCTAGAAGATCTGACCAGACAACTGGGTATAATCATTTGGCCAAGCAGACACCAGAACTTAACCATCACAGTCCACCCCTTATCAACTTGACAGCAATACACATCACCTTGAGACATACTTAATTCCAAATAGAACACAGTTACAGACATATATTGCACCCAAATACTCAACTGTTCTGTATACAACCAGAAATGTACTACATCTCTCCAGAATAAGGTGCAAGTCATTAGGTAACTTCCACTCTAAGACTTCATATCCTACAACTTAAGTACTATAACATGAACAGTAAAACTTATGTCATAAGATAAGAGGAAAACAGGATATTCGCTCATGTACAAATGTGAACATACTCATAACAAAACAGGGAGGAAATATTCATACAGCCACAGTCCTCATTTCTGTAACTGGTCACATGATCATAGTTCATATTTATCGCTGCCTTATTCTACTACCCATTCCATGTTCCCTTTACCCTCAACAAACAATTCAACTGGCCATGGTTCTTTGCAAGGTGGGGTGACCCGAACCTTCATTCCTGAAGTTTCTGGGCCATTGGTATTCCTACCTGGATTGGGTTGTTCCAGTTTTCCATTGACTTTAATCACAGGGCATGGTATTACTAAGAGAAAACTCAGGGCATTTCCTTTATTCAGGAAAACTCTTCTTTATCTCCATTGTGTAGTTGTAGTCCTATTTCCTCTTGACAATCAGGGACAATCACCCCAGACAGAACTGTAATCCCCTTTTGTGCCTGTTGATTCAGCGGCATGAGAAGCCCAAAGTGGCCAGGTGGCAGTCTTAATTTCCAGTTCAATGGAATTATTGTTGTGTCTTCTGGAAGGAGGAGTCCTCCTTTTAGAACTAAGACCTGTAGACCAGCAGAGCTTAAGGTTTCAGGGACAGGAAGCAAAATATTCCTTAGTGGATCACAACAGGTGATAGTGAGTGGTGCCACTCCCATTTCCATCCCTTGAGTCCTGGACCTGTAAATCCTGACTACGGGTGAAACAGCACCATAGAATGGATGCTGATTCAGAGCCTACACAGTCTCCTGGAGAACATTGCCCCAGCCTTGCAAGGTCTTGCCAGCTAATAGGCACCATAATTGGATATTCAAAAGGCCATTCCATCATTCTATCAACCACCTACCTCTGGATGATGGGGAACATGATGAGACCAGAGAATTCTATGAGCATGTGCCCATTCCTGTACTTCACTTGCTGTAGGTTTCTTGACCAGAAGCAATGCTGTGTGGAATACCATGGCAGTGGATAGGGCATTCTGTAAGTCCACAGATGGTAGTTTTTGCACAAGTATTGCATACAGGGAATGCAAAACCACAGCTGGACTTTGTGTCTAATCCAGTTAGAACAAACTGCTGCCCCTTCCATGATGAAAGTGTAATCAACCTGCTACCAAGTAGGAGGCTGATCACCTCAAGAATAGTGCCATATTGGGGACTGAGTGTGGGTCTCTGCTGCTGGCAGATTGAGCACTCAGCAGTGGCTATTGCCAGGTTGGCCTTGGTGAGTGGAAGTCCATTTTGCTGAGTACATGAGTAACCTCCATCCCTACCACCATGCCCACTTTATTCATGAGCCCATTGGGCAATAATAGGAGTGGTTGAGGAGAGAGGATGAATTTTGTCCACAGGATGGGTCATCTTGATTATTATTATTATTTATATTATTATTTAATAATCATCACTTGATTATTAAAACCTTCCTCTGCTGAAGTCACCTTCTGGTGTGTGTTCACATGGGACACAAATATCTTTAAGTTCTTTGCCCACTCAGAAAGGTCTATCCACATACCTCTTCCCAAGACCTCTTTGATGCCAATATTACAATCATGCTCTTTCCAATGCACTGACCATCCAGGCAAACCATTAGCAACAAGCAATGAATAACTATACAAACTTACCTCTGGTTAGTTCTCCTTCCAAGCACAATGAACAACCAAGTCCACTGCTCAAAGTTCCACTCACTGGGAGGACTTTCCCTCACCACTGTCTGGGGTTGCAGCACTGCAGCTGTCCACTTCTGGGTGGTCCCTACATATCATACAGAAGCCTCTGTAAACCATGCCTGAGTTTTCTCTTTCTCAGTCAATTGCCTGTAAGGAACTCCTCAAGAGGCCATGGTTCTGATCTGGGAAAGAGAACATAATGTCGCACAAGTGGCAGCCATGGGAATTTTGACCACTTCCTTATGTAACGTACTTGTGCCTTCAGGATCTGCTCGGGCTCTATTTCTAATATACCATTTCCATTTATGATGGAGTGCTGCTGTGCATGCCCAACTTTATAGTTTTGTAAGTTAGACAACACCCAGGTCACGATAGGTAACTCAGGTCTCATGGTAACTTGGTGGCCCGGAGTCAAGTGGCCAGTCTCAACTAAGGCCCAGTACAGGCTAAAAGTTGTTTCCCCAAAGGAGAGTAGTTATTTGCAGTGGATGGTAAGGCATTGCTGCAAATCCTAAGGATCTGCATTGTAACCCTCCTATAAGGGCCTGCCAAAGGCTCAAGACAGCATCTCTACTTGAGACTGACACTTCCAGCATGATTGAATGTATTGGATCATATGGCCCAAAAGGCATAGCAGCTTGTACAACTGCCTGGATCTGTCCCAGAGCCTCCTCTTGTTCTCAAAACTAGCAGCTTTTCTGGTCATTCAGTAAATGGGCCATAATAGCACACCCAAGTGAGAAATATGTTGTATCCAACATCCAAAGAGGCAACTAGGCACTGGCCTCTTTTTCTGGTGATAGAAGGGGCCAGATACAACAGCTTATCCTTCACCTTAGAAGGTATATTTTGACATGTCGCACACCAGTGGATGCCTAGAAATTTCCCTGAGGTGGAAGTTTCCTGTATTTTTGCTGGATTTATCTCCCATCCCCTGACTCACAAATGCCTTACCAATAAGTCTAGAGTAGTTGATACTTCTTGCTCATTAGGTCCAATCAACATATCATCAATATAATGGACCAGTGTGATGTCTTGTGGGAGGGAGAAACGATCAAGGTCTCTGCGGGCAAAATTCTGACAAAGAGTTAGAGATTTGATATATCCCTGAGGCAGATCAGTGAAGGCATACAGCTGGCCTTGTCAGCTGAATGCAAACTGTTTCTGTGGTCCTTACTGATATTTACTGAGAAAAAAGTGTTTGCCAGATCAATAGCTGCATACCAGGTACCAGGCAATGTGATGATTTGCTCAAGCAATACTACCACATCTAGGACAGCAGCTGTAATTGGAGTCACCACCTGATTAAATTTATGATAATCCACTGTCATCCTCCAAGATCCATCTGTTTCCTTTTTGTTTTAATATTTTTATTGACAAAACAACATGCAAACACAAACGTTCTTAACATATGAACATTCCATACTTGGTGTACAATCAATGGCTCACAATACCATCACATAGTTGTACATTCACCACCATGATCATTTCTTAGAACATTTGCATCACTCCAGAAAAAGAAAGAAAAAGAAAAAGAAAAACTCATACATATTATACCCCTTACCCCTCCCTCTCATTGACCACTAGTATTTACCTCTACTCAATGTATTTTAACTTTTGTTTCCCCTATCTTTTCTATACCCTTACCAGTCTCTTTCATTGATCACTAATATTTCAATCTACTCAATTTATTTTAACATTTTCCCCCTATTATTTGTTCATTTTTTATCCTTATTTTTTACTCACCTGTCCATACTATAGATAAAAGAAGCATCAGACACAAGGTTTGTACAATCACACAGTCACATCGTGAAAGTTATATCATTATGCAATCATCTTAAGAAACAGGCTACTGGAACACAGCCCTAAAATTTCAGGCACTTACCTCTAGCTGCTCTAATACACCTTAAACTAAAAAGGGGATATCTATATAATGTGTAAGAATAACCTCCAGGATAACCTCTCGACTGTTTGAAACCTCTCAGCCACTGACACTTTATTTTGTCTCATTTCTCTCTTCCCTCTTTGGCTGAGATTTTCTCCATCCCTTGAGGCTGAGTCCCAGCTCATCCTAGGATTTCTGTCCCATGTTGCCAGAGAGGTTTACACCCTGGGAGTCATGTCTCACATAGAGATGGGTAGAGCAGTGGGCTTGCTTGCCATATTCACTGAGAGTGAGGGAGGCACATCTGAACAACAAAAGAGGTTCTCTGGGGGTGACTCTTAGACCTAATGTTAAGTAGGCTTAGCCTATGCTTTGTGGGGATAAGTTTCATAGGAACAAAACCCCAAGACTGAGGGCTCAGCCTGCTGATTTGGTTGTTGCCATTGCTTGTGAGAATATCTGAAATTCTCCAATTGGGGAAGTTGAATTTTTTCCTTTTCTCCTTGTTTGCCCAAGGGGACATTGCAAATACTTCTTAATGCACTGTTCAAATCACTGTAGGTTTTGTCAGGGCATCACACTGACCTGGACAAACTTACAAAATCTCATGCCTTATTCAAGGTTCTGTGTATTTAAGGTGTTCAATTAAACTGTCCATAAAAGTTAAATTAGGAAATGCACTAGTCAAAATATAAATTTTGTACAGAATAAACATTTTTTGTTTTAGTCTCACACAGAGGTTGAAGTTTTAAAATATGAATGACCATCTATTTTCAACACCCTGCAATATTGACATTCTTTTGTTCTCCTCATGAAAGAGCATTTTTTAATTTGTACATTTAGTTACTATCATTGTACACTCTAGGCATTCCTAGAATATAGCATCTCAGTCTTTATGACCTATCTTTCCTTCTGGTTTCCTATGTGCCCCCTGCCCCCCTCCCTCTATCATTCTCACATTCAGCTTCATTCAGTGTACTTCCATTATTGTGCTACAATTGAATTGTATTGTGCTATCCATTTCTGAATTTGTACAGTCAGTCCTGTTGCACAATCTGTATCCTTCACCCCCAATTACCCAATCTCTTCCCTATTTCTATCTCCTGATGACTTCTGTTCTTAATTTAAATTATCCTTCTTCATTAATTAATGTTAGTTCATATCAGTGGGACCATATAGTATTTGTTCTTTTGTTTCTGGCTAATCTCACTCAGCATGTCCTCAAGGTCCATCCATATTGTTACATGCTTCATGACTTTATTCTGTCTTACAGCTGTGTAATATTCCATTGTATGTATATACCACAGTTTGTTTAGCCACTCATCTGTTGATGGACATTTGGGCTGTTTCCATCTCTTGACAATTGCAAATAATGCTGCTATAAATATTGGTGTGCAAATGTCCATTTGTGTCTTTTCCCTCATGTCCTCTGAATAGATAACTAGCAATGGTATTGCTGGATCATATGGCAACTCTGTACTTAGCTCTTGAGGAACTGCCAAACAGCCTTCCATAGTGGTTCTACCATTCTACATTCCCACCAACAGTGGATAAGTGTGCCTCTTTCTCCATATCTTCTCTAGCACTCGTCATTTTCTGCTTTATTGATAAGGGCAATTCTGGTGGGTGTGAGATGATATCTCATAGTGGTTTTGATTTGCACTTCCTTAATAGCCAGGGAAGTTGAGGGTCTTTCATTGTGACTTTTAGCCTCTTGTATTTCCTCTTGAGAGAAGTGTCTGCTAATGTCTTTTGCCCATTTTGTAATTGGGTTGTTTGTCTTTTCGTTGTTGTGTTGAACAGTCTCTTTGTATATTCTGGATATTAGACCCTTATCTGATAAGTTGCTTCCAAATATTGTCTCCCATTGAGTAGGCTGCCTTTTTATTTTCTTGGCAAAGTTCTTTGATGCATAAAAATGTTTAATTTTGAGGAGTACCCATTTATCTCTTTCTTCAATGCTCTTGCTTTGGGTGTAAGATCTAGGAAATCTCCCCCTATTACAAGTTTCATGAGATATTTCCTTTCATCCATTTCTAAAAGTTTTATGGTCTTAGCTCTAATGTTTAGGTCTCTGGTCCATGTTGAGGTAATCTTTGTATAGGGAGTGAGATATGGATCCTCTTTCATTCTTTTGCTTGTGGATATCCAATTCTCCAAGCACCATTTATTGAAGAGACTGTTATGTCCCAAGTGAGTTGGCTTGACTGCCTTATCAAAGATCAACTATCCATATATGAGAGGTTCTATATCTGAACACTCTAGTCAATTCCGTTGGTCAGTATATCTATCTTTATGCCAGTACCATGCAGTTTTGACCACTGTAGCTTCGTAATACACCTTAAAGTCTGGTACTGTGAGAACTCCGACTTCATTTTTCTTTCTTAAGATTTTTTTTAGCTATTCAGGGCACTTTGCCCTTCCAGATAAGTTTCATTATTTGTTTTTCTATTTATTCAAAGTAAGTTTTTGGGATTTTAATTGGTATTGCATTGAATCTATAAATCAATTTAGGTAGAACTGACATCTCAACTATATTTAGTCTTCCATTTATTTAGGTCTTTTGTGATTTCTTTTAGCAATTTCTTGTAGTTTTCTTTGTATAGGTTTTTTGTATCCTTAGTTAAATTTATTCCTAAATACTTTATTCTTTTGGTTGCAATTGTAAATGGAATTTTATTCATGATTCACCCCTCAGATTGCTCATTAGTAGTGTTCAGAAACACTACAGATCATTGGGTGTTGATCTTATAACCTGACACTTAGCTGCATTCATTTATTAGCTCTAGTAGTTTTGCTGTGGATTTTTTTGGATTTTCAACATATAGTATCATATTATCTGCAAACAGTGAGAGTTTTAGTTCTTCCTTTCCAATTTTGATGCCTTGAATTTCTTTTTCTTGTCTAATTGCTCTGGGTAGAACTTCCAACACAACGTTGCATAACAGTGTTGATAGTGGACATCCTTGTCTTGTTCCTGATCTTAGGGGGAAAGCTTTCAGTCTTTCCCCATTGAGGATCACGTTAGTTGTGGATTTTTCATATATTTCCTTTATCATCTTGAGGAAATTCCCTTCTATTTCTATCCTTTGAAGTGTTTTCGACAAGAAACGATGTTCAATTTTGTCAAATGCCTTTTCTGCACCAATTGAGATGATCATGTGGTTTTTTTGCTTTGATTTGTTGATATATGTGCTGGTTGAAATGATATATGTCCCCTAGAAAAGCCATGTTTTAATCCTAATCCCATTTTGTATAGGCAGTCGTTTCTTCTAATCCCTATTCAGCATTGTATGTTTGAAACTGTAATTGGATCATCTACCTGGGGATGTGATGTAATCGAGAGTGGATGTTAAGCTGTATTAGGTGGCGACATGTCTCCACCCATCCGGGTGGCTCTTGATTAGTTTCTGAAGTCTTATAAAAGAGGAAACATTTTGGAGAATGAGAGATTCAGAGAGAGCAGAACAGAACAACATAGCCACGAGAAGCAGAGTCCACCAGCCAGTGACCATTGGAGATGAAGAAGGAAAATACCTCCTGGGGAGCTTCATGAAACAAGAAGCCAGGAGAAGAAGCTAGCAGATGACACTGTGTTCAACATGTGCCCTTCCAGATGAGAGAGGAACCCTGACCATGTTCACCATGTGCTTTTCCAGATGAAAGAGAAACTCTGACTGTGTTTGCCATGTGCCTTCTCACTTGAGAGAGAAACCCTGAACTTCATCGGCCTTCTTGAATCAAAGTATCTTTCCCTGGATGCCTTAGATTGGACATTTCTACATTTTCTCGACCATAGAACTGTAAACTAGCAACTCATTAAATTTCCCTTTTTAAAAGCCATTCTGTTTCTGGTATATTGCATTCCAGCAGCTAGCAAACTAGAACAGCCTGGCACTTTCTAAAGCTGGAGAATAAATGACTTTCAGACTTTGAAATCCAATGGAGTTTGCCTTGCAGGTTTTCAGAAGTGTTTTGGTCTTGTGACTCTTGTATTCTTTCCAATTTCTCCCTATGGAAATTAAAAGCTGTATCCTGTGACTGTCCTCCTTTGCATATTGGCACCAGATAACTTGTTTTGAGATTCATAGGTCCACAGCCAGAAGAGAACTTATTGCACCTTAATGTTGTTTAAGGTGATGCATGTAGTTGCCAAGTTGACAAGGGGTGGACATGTGGTAGTTAGATTCAGTTGTCAACTTGGCCAGGTGAAGGTACCTAGTTCTGTTGCTGTGGGCATAAGCCAATGGTACGTGAACCTCAGCTGCTGCTCATTATATCTGCAGTCAGCTAAGAGGCGTGCCTGCTGTAATAAATGATGTTTGATTTAATTGGCTGGTGCTTAAATGAGAGAGCTCAATGTAGCACAGCCCAAGCAGCTCAGCATACCTCATCTCAGCACTCGCAGCTCAGCTTAGGCCTTTGGAGATGCAGAAAGAAATCACCCCAGGGAAAGCTGTTGGAAGCCAGAGGCCTGGAGAGAAGGCCAGCAGAGATCACCCTGTGCCTTCCCACGTAAGAAAAAACCTCAGTTGAAAGTTAGCTGTCTTCCTCTGAAGAACTAATGAAATAAATCCCCATTTATTAAAAGCCAATCCATCTCTGGTGTTTTGCATTCCAGCAGCTAGCAAACTAGAATATGGTGTATTACATTAATTGATTTTCTTATGTTGAACCATCCTTACGTACATGGATGAATCCAACTTGGTTACGGTGTATAATTCCTTATGTGCTGCTGGATTCCTTTTGAAAAAACTTTGTGGAGGATTTTTGCATCTATATTCATTAGAGAGATTGGTCTGTAATTTTCTTTTCTTGTAGTGTCTTTGTCTAGCTTTGGTATGAGCGTGATGTTGGCTTCATAGAATGAGTTAGGTAGACTTCCCTCCTCTTCAATTTTTTGAAGATTTTGAGCAGGATTGGTACTAATTCTTTCTTGAATGCTTGGTAGAATTCACATGTAAAGCCATCTGGTCCTGAACTTTTTTGGGGGGCGGGGGAGGGGAACTTTGTAATGACTGATTCAATTTCTTTATTTGTGATTGGTTTGTTGAGGTCATCTATTTCTTCTTGAGTCAATGTTGGTTGTTTGTGCTTTTCTAGGAACTTGTCCATTTCATCTACATTGTCTAGTTTATTAGCATACAGTTGTTCATAGTTTCCTCTCACTGCTTTATTTCTGTGGGGTCAGTGGCTCTATCTCATCTTCCATTTCTGATTTTATTTATTTGCATCTTCTCTCTTATTTTTGTCAATCTTGCTAAAGGTCCATCGATATTGATTTTCTCAAAGAACCACCTTTTGGTTTTGTTGATTTTATTGATTGTTTCATATTCTCAATTTCATTTATTTCTGCTCTGATCTTCATTATTTCTTTCTTTTTGCTTGCTTTGGGGTTAGTTTGCTGTTCTTTTTCTAGTTCTTCCTCAATTTTTGCTCTTTCTTCTTTTTTGCTAGAGGCATTTAAGGCAATAGATTTTCCTCTTAGCACTGCCTTTGCTGCATCCCATAAATTTTGATATGTTGTGTTTTCATTTTCATTTGCCTTGAGATATTTACTGATTTCTCTTGCAATATCTTCCTTGACCCACTGGTTGTTTAAGAGTGCGTTGTTGAGCCTGCATATATTTGTGAATTTTCTGGCCTTCTGCCAGTTATTGATTTCCAACTTAATTTCTCTATGATCTGAGAAAGGATTTTGTATGATATCAATCTTTTTAAATGTATTGAGACTTGCTTTGTGACCCAGCATATGGTCTATCCTTGAGAATGATCCATTAGCACTTGATAAAAAGGTGTATCCTGCTATTGTGGGGTGTAATGTTCTATAAATGTCTGTGAAATCTAGTTCTTTTATTGTATTATTCAAATTCTCTGTTTCTTTATTGGCCCTCTGTCTAGATGTTCTATCCATTAATGAGAGCAGGTAATTGCAGTCTCCTACTATTATGGTAGATGTGTCTATTTCTCTCCTCAGTGTTTGCCTCATATATTTTAGAGCAGTCTGGCTTGATGCATAAATATTTATGATTGTTATGTCTTCTTGTTGAATTGTTCCTTTTATTAATACATAGTGTCCTTCTTTGTCTCTTTTAATTATTTTACATTTGAAATCTAATTTGTTTTATTAAATGTTAGTATAGCTACCCCTGCTCTTTTCTGATGATTGTTTACATGAAATATCCTTTCCCAGTCTGTCACTTTCAATCTACATTTGTCCTTGTGTCTAAAATGCATCTCCTGTAGACAGCTTATAGATGTGTTCTGTCTATTAATCCATTCTGCCAGTCTATTTCTTTTGACTGGGGAGTATAAACCATTCACATTTATGCTATTACTGTAAAGGCAGTACTTTCTTCTACCATTTTGTCTTTGGGATTTTATATGTCATACCTATTTTTTTTTTATCTTTTTACCTTTACTTATAGTCTTCATTTCTATACTCTTCTCTGCACCTCTCTCTCTTGTCTTTTCCTATCTGCCTCTAATGCTCCCTTTAGTGTTTCCTGCAGAGTCAGTCTCTTGGTCACACATTCTCTCAGTGATTTTTTTTTTGTCTGTCTCCTTGTCTCCATGGCTTCTGCTGAGAAATTTATACATAGTTTTATTGGGGTTCTCTTGTATGTGATGGATTGCTTTTTCTCTTGCTGCTTTCAACATTCTCACTTTCTCTTTGACATTTCATATTCTGATTAATGTCTTAGAGTATGTTTATTTGGTTCTATTCTGTTTTGGGTATGCTGCACTTCTTGGATGTGTACTTTTAAGTCTTTCAAAAGAGTTGGGAAATTTTCAGTGATAATTTCCTCCATTAGTCTTTCTCATTCTTTTTCTTTGTCTTCTACTTCTGGGACAACCACAACACATATATTCATGCACTTCATGTTGTCATTCAATTCCCTGAGTTCCTGCTCTTATTTTTCAATTCTTTATCCTATATTTCTTTGCACTTGTTGGATTTCAGACATCCCATCCTCCAATTTACTAATCCTTTCTTCTGCCTCTTGAAATCTAACATTATAGGTTTCCATTGTTTTTTCATCTCTTCTACTGTGCCTTTCATTCCCATAAATTCTGTGATTTATTTTTAAAACTTTTGATTTCTTCTTTTCATTTTCCCATTGCCTTCTTTATATCCTCCCTCAATTCATTGATTTGATTTTTGATGAGATTTTCCATGTCTGTTCAAACATCCTGAAATAGTTGTTTCAATTTCTGTATCTCATTTGAATTGTTGGTTTGTTCCTTTGGGCCATCTCTTCAATTTTCCTAGTATGACTCTTATTTTTTGCTGGCCTCTAGGCATTTAATTTCCTTAATTAGTTTATACTGGAGGTTATTTTCACTCTTTTATCTAGGATTTTCTTGATGGATGTGTTTGTTATCTATCTGTTCTTTGACATTCAGTTCAGCTTATTCTAGACCTCTAGCACAGGTTTTGTTTAACAGATCAGAATTTTTCAGTTCTTGTTTTCTTGTTTCTTGCCCTGCCTGTATGGAGCCTTTTTTTTTTTTTTTCCTTAGGAGGGTCTACTTAGATCCTCTACTTAGGTATTATAGACCCCAGTCAGATTTTCCCATACCAGACTGGCCTCCTCTCAAGAGGAAAGAGTCACTTGCATCAGTTTTCTCTGAGGGTGATACCCAACAGGTTGACAGACTTTCTTATGAAGCCTCTAGACTAAGTGCTTTTCCTGTCCTGCCCAGTATATGGTGTTTGTCTGCCTTTGGTTTCCCACCAGTATAAAGTGATGTGATACCTTTAACTTCAGCAGACTCTCCCTCCTGGGAGAGTGGTTAACACAGAGAAGAGGTTGTAGGCTTTAATCGCTTCAGTTTTCCAGTCTCTGGAGTCTGAATTCCTTGAGGGAGGGATTCCACCTGATCTGGGCCCCATCCCTTTCCTAGGGAAGGCACAACCTCCAGGGAACTACTTCCTTTCACCAGGCCAGCCTCTTTGTCTCTCAGACAAGCTTAATTCCACCTTCCTGGGGCATTTGGAGCCTGAGAAGCCTTGCAGTTTGTCTAATGAGCAGTTAAGCAGTAGAAAGAAAATAAACAAACAAAAAATCCCTTTCAGAGTAGGATCCCTTTTCCTCAGATTTGTTAATCAAGAGCTTAAGTTGGTCCATTAATCTCTGAATCTCCAGGTCCTATGTAACTCCGCTTTTCTTTTTCAGGGTCCAGACCTTTTAAAGTATTTTGTGCTGTCTGATAAAAAAAACCTCTGCTTTTTTGTTTGTTTATTTGTTTGTTTTCCATCATCCCTGTCCCTTCTGTACCAAGGCAAAACTAGTAACTTTAGCTCTTTTTTTGAATTGGGGGCCTATTTTAAGTAGTCAGAATTTGTTAATTAATTTCACAATTGGAACTTGGTTGAGCTAAGTGCCTGCTGCTAGTAACCATCTCTTTGCTTTCCTCTCTGGGAACCAGCCTGTGGGGGAGGGGCACCAACCTCCTTAGTTTGGGGGCTTACAGTTCTGGGTGGGATTGCAGCTTGTCCTGCTTGTCCAGACTGGCGTATGCTATGTGTCCAGTCACTGAAGTGGCCCCAGCAGTTGTTCTGTACTGTTCCTGGCTATTTACTTGCTGCTCTGGAGGATGAACTAAATTCCACATCTCACTAAGCTGCCATCTTAGAATGTCTCCTGCTCATCTGTTCCCTGCACAGGCCAATTAGGAAAGTTGAATGGGGATATGGTGGGAATCACCACTCCTGCATCCTTCAAATCCTTAAGAGTGGTATTAAATCTCTGCTATCCCTCCAGAGTTATGGTATTGCTTCTGATTCACTATTTTGCTAGATAGGGGCAGTTCTAGTGGCTTCCACTTAGCCTTTCCTACCATAATAGACCTCACTCCATGAGTCAGAGAACCAAAGTGGGGATTCTGCCAGTTCCTGAGTATGTCAATTCCAATTATGCATTCTGGAGTTGGGAAAATGGCCACAGAATGGGTCTAGGGACCAACTGGACCCACTGTGAGATGGACCTGAGCTAAAACTCCACTGATCACCTGACCACCATAAGCCACTACTCTGACTGGTGGACCAGAGTGACATTTGGTTCTCCTGGAATTGGTATTTCTTCTGAGCCAATGTCTAATAATCCTTGAAATATCTGATAATTTCCTTTTCCCCAGTGCAAAGTCACCCTGGTAAAAGGCCATAGATCTCCTTGGGGAAGGCTGGGAGGAAGGTTAAAAGTGCAAATTTGGGGCACTGTATAATGGTCTTTCCCCAAAGATACCCAGCCCTTCCCTTATTTGAGGGGCTCTGGGTCTGTAAACTGTCTCAGGTCTGGAAATTAATTAAGGGGCCATGATTCTCTGTTTTTGTTATTCAAGCTGAACTTCTGTTCACTTGACTTAGAATTCTTCTGCTTATATAGCTCAAACAGGAATTTAGTAGACTGCCCATCCATTTTACTTCTAGGTGTCCCATGATCTACTAGCCAATGACACAAGTCTTTTTTTGTGTGTCAGATTATTTTGACTACTGCTTTGAATGTGCTGTCCATTATGGTGTCTCACACCCACCTTGTGTCTAGTGATTAACTGTCACCATATGGCTTCTGTCAAATCGGGATCCAATTATCCCTAATGTGTTAAAGGATTCCAGCTCAGTGACAGCAGTTCCCACAGTAATATCTGACCTACAAAGAAGGGTGACTACAGAGCTCTTTAGGGATGATGGAGCTAGTCTTGTGAATTTATTTCTCAAGGTTCTGGTGAAAGATTTGTCCTCTGGACATTCCTGGGGTGTGTGATCAGGTCTTCCATGATAAATTCACCCTAACGTTGCCATCTCTCTTAAGCCTCTGGAACCCCTTATCTACATTATGCCAGGGCAGTTCTGGCATTTCAAGTAATGTCAGCCACTTTTTGATACATGTTTCAGTCAATCATCCACACGAACTCTTAATGACCTTTTGAACCCATTGAGCTAAAACATTGAATGTAGAATCTCTGCTCAGTGGGCCTAAATCAATAAATTCAATTTGATCCAACTTTATATTTCTTCCACCATTTTCCCACACCTTTAAAATCCATTCTCGTACATATTCCCCTGATTATTGTCTATATAGATTGGAAAACTCATGCAGTTCTTTTAGAGTATAGCACATCTCCTCAACCTAAACTGATTGGATTACCTCTTAGACATCTCTGTTTGATTGGATTATCTCATGGGTGGGAGGCATGTCTTAGTTGATCCAGGTGTAATTAGCCACAGATGCAATCATCTGACATACCCCAGGCTTGCCTTCCGGTTTATCAACCAGGCAGGAAATGTCCTTGAATCAATGGTAAGGCCAGTTTTTGCCTGACCAGACAACTGGGCATAATCATTTGGCCAAGTTGACACCTGAACCTAATCATCACACATATCAAACTTTGAAATCTGATCTATAACTACTTGTTAGAATGTACTTTGAAAATTATTGATTTTTTGCATATATATTATATTTCACAAAAATTTTTAAAATGCACATATAAGTATGCATTTTTACACAAGCATGGTCATATCAAACATACTCTTACAATTTTTTTTCTCATATATAGTGGTTATGTAAAGGCAGCAGAAAATAGAGAGAGGCAGATACTGCAAGGCTGAAGTCACAACCTCTGTCACCAACTTAACAGGCTGGGTCCTGACTCTGTCACCTACTAGCAGTGTGATCTTGGACAATTACTTAACAGCTCCGTACTTCAGCTTTGTCATCTGTACAGTGAGAGTAAGAATATTATTATCCACCTACTCGGGTTGTTATGAGGATTTAACTATTGCTTTTGAAGTGTGTAGAACAGTGCCTGGCACATAAGTCCTGTGTTAATAATATGGTTCATTTCATCAAAATCTCTTCAAAGGTATTTGAGTTGTTGCCTCTTTTCTACAAAAGTAGTCCATTTGTAATGGATATTTTTGTGTCTGTATCTTTGCACATTTGTCTATTTATTCCTTTGGATAAATAAAAGTGTATTGCTGTGTCAAAAGATGCGCATATTTTAAGTTTTAATATGACATTGCAAAAGCCTTTGGCACATTATAAAGAAAATGCCTATTTCACTCCCTCTGTATAGCAGAGTAAAATGCTGAATCTAAAAATGTGATTCTATGCTTTAAAGTCTAGTTCTCAAATTTTAATTTTCATTAGAATCTTCTGGGAGCTTATTAAAACTAACAAATTCTCAAAACTCATCCATGGGCTTGAATAGTTGGAATCTGCATTTTTTTAACAAGCACCTCAGGTAATTCTGATGCAGGTGATCATGGATTTAGAAACTCTGTCTTATCTTTGACCTCTCATCTGACAGTAATAACTACAGCCCCATTGTGGCCAAGATAGTTGTGTTTCTTCCAAAAGTGGGGCAATAAAATACTACATTTGACAAACTGGCTGTTAGTAACATGGTTTTTTTTCTTTATTTGGCACAAAAAACTAGCCTTGTTTTAAGCCCTCAACATTTCAACAGGAAAAGCAAATTTTGCCACTTTGCATATTTCCATTAACGACAAATGGTTGTTTGTACCTCCAAATCTGCTCATGTATAATTTCCCCAAAGCAGACTTCATCATTCCAGATGTAGTTTTTATTCCATGAATTTGTCATACTGCTTTATAGTATGCCAAAGTACAAAGCAAAGCAAAACAAAACGGATTTTCCAAGTGTGAGTTTAAAAATGTCTAAGATTAGCAGTACTGGGTTTGCTGGACAGGCCCAAATACTCTTATTTTGTACCCGTAAGCTTTTGTTGTTGTTGTTGTTGGCATGTACCACAATTTATATTTTCTTAAGCTATTAGTCTGATTAGTTTGTTAGCTCCCCACTCAAAATGTTGGATGCTGAAGGCAGGGAAGGGGTCACTGACTGCTAACATAGGAAGCAGTTTGTTGAACAAAACAAAGTCTCTCTGGGTATTGTTAGAACCAGCTAAATAAAATGAAAAATTTGTGGGAAAGAATCCATTCATTCAAAACAATGAGAGTAATTTTAACATTAACTACTTATAAATTACTCTGGTTAAAGTCTATACAGATTTTAAATAATAAGGATGAACTCAAGAAACAGAGAAGTTGCTTCTGCAATGAGTTTGCTTCTAAGCTAACCCTTCTGCTAAATAAGCAAACATTTAAAGAGGGATCACAATCTTAGACTGATAACACTGCAAGGTTTAATTCCATGAATACCCTGTGGTCTCACCTCAACCATTTCCTCAGAATGGGCTCTGTTGCATCTGCCTCCAATCACTGCATGATTCTTTTCCCCACACCCTCCTTATCCCTTTAGCTACCATCCCAAGTCTTTCCTTCTTTTCACGTCTGAACTCTGAGGGCTTCCCTCTTCTTCCTCATCAAGTACCTTTCTGTTGATTCCCAGCAATGTGATTTCTAACCCTTCCATTCAGATGCTCTGTCACCATCCTTAAACTTGATATGTCTAAAGCAAGCTCATTTTTTCAACAACAAACTATTGTTTTTCCTTCTGAATTTCATATTTTGATTAGAGGTATTTTTCTTGTAATTGTGTCGATTAAGATTTGTCTTTTTTTTTTTTGAATTTCTCTTGCTTGCCCAGATATGCCTCATTAGTTACTAAATTGGACTCAAAGGACTAGTATGAGGTTATCCAGCTAGTTAGTGAAAAGGCTGTTGGATAAAATCCAGAGTTCATGATGATCTGATTTAGTTTTCTCTTAACTGAGTCATATTACTTTCATGCTAAGAAAATTTACTACATTTGTGCAAAAATTTCCAACCCAAGAAAATTTAGCAAATGATATTTTGCAGAAGATCAGCATAATTTTGTGAGCTAATTCAACTCACAAAATAAATGAACATTAAACCAAAATATTTATATTCAATACAAACTTTATGAAAGAAAGATAGACTTTATTTCTTTTAGCATCCAATGTTTTAGAGCAGCTAGAAGGAAATACCTGAAAATGTAGACAGGTAACCCATCCCAAACTTTGAAATCTGTTCTGTACTTACTTCCTTGTTAAAGTGTACTTTGAAAATTATTGCTTTTTCTTTTTGAAAATATGTTATATTTCACAATAAAAAAACATTTAAAAAAAACATAGGACTTTACAATGCAAAAAGTGAACCCAAATGTAAATTATAGACCTAACTGCTAGTAATGTATCAATACTGGCTGAACAATTGTAACCAAATATGCCACACTATACAGCATGTTGATAGCGAGGGAAACTACGTTTGTGGAGGAGTATATGGGAACTCTCTGTACTTTCTGTACAATTTTTCTATAAACTTAAACTGTTCCAAAAATAAAGTTTATCCATAAAAACTATAAATACTATAAAAATTAGATCTGAACATCTTTAATTTGGGTCCAAAAAGACTCTGAGAGTATAATGATGATGAGGATGACGATTTTAGCTAACATTACTTTTTTATAAAATATTTTTATTGAGAAATCTTTACACACATGCAGTCTGTCCATAGTATACAATCAGTGAATCACAATATCATCACATGGGATTCATAACCATGATCATTTTTAGAACACTTCCATCACTCCAGAAAAAGAAATAAAAAGAAAAACCTCATACATCCCATACCCCTTACCCCTCTCTCTCATTGACCACTAGTATTTCAATCTGCCTAATTTTTTTTACCATCTATTTCCCCTTATTATTTATTTATTTTTTAGCCTTTTTTTTTTTTTAAATTCATCTGTCAATACCCCGAACAAAAGGAGCATGAGACACAAGCAGCTAACATTTCTTGATGGTGGATTTCATTTAATCTTCACAGCAAACCAAAGAGGTATATGTACTATATTACCACCATTTCATTGGTAGGGGAATAGAGGATTATAGATATTAAATAACTTGTATGATATTACACAGTTAAAAGGGTCAGAGCCAGGGTCATAAATGAGGTTATCTGACCTGATTCTAAACTTTGTGCTTTTAATTGAGAGATCGAGCCTGGGCCAATTCGATTCCAGATAATTATGGTTTGCTCAGAAATTTTTCGCTTTGCACCATTGTTCCTTAAATTTTTAACGTTAGCACTCTTCTCAATAGATTACTCTTAAATTGCACTGCTCCATTGTGCTAATGTTTCCCAGGAGTTGGAAGAAGCATGAAATAATTGAGTGCTCCTCTCTCAGATATTCTGCAAAATATAGGAAAGAGCAGAACCTTCCTAAGCAAAACCTCTTTGTGTTCAAAGAGCTGTTGAGAATGTCATGTTTGTTATTCTCAGGAGAGAGACCACTTTCCTGCTGAGAGTGATTAGTTCAGGAAGTATGTTTGTGAAGGGATCATGCATGTGAAGAGGGCAGCTGTGGATACTTGTATAGCTCTTTTTCCCCTGGTATTTTCTATATTCAGTTCATAGTCCACCTGTTAGCTCAAGTGACTCCTTGTTCTTGAGCAGTGATGCCAACTGGCAGGGTTCAAAAGCTCATCTTTTTTCTTTCCTATTTGTTCTTGTCACTATCTCCCAGCCACCACCCTATTCATAAAGGAGGCTCAGCCTAAAGCACTTATCTTCCAGTTTATCAAACTATTACAAGATCTGGAACTTTTCCCAAATTATAAATTACCATTATAGTTCTTCATACAATTATTTATTTAAAATGAAACTGTGAGGGCCGGCCACAGTGGTTCAGCAGGTAGAGTTCTCGCCTGCTGTGCTGGAGACCCAGATTTGATTCCTGGTGCCTGCCCATGCCAAACAAAAAAAGAAACTGAAAAGTCAGCACAGTACAGAAGAGAGGGGGCTGAAGCAATGAGTTCTCATGCTTGGGTTCTACTCCACTGAACTGTCACTTACCTTTCTGGGTCTCTGTTCCCTCATTTATAAAAAGGCAGGTCAACTAGATTTCTATAGCTCCTTCCATCTGAGCACAATTATGGTATCATTTATAGTAATAATTAGAAGAAACAACATTGATTGAGCATTTGGATTTCACTCTGCTGAGTGCATTCTTTTCATGATTTCATTTAATCTTCATGAGAACCTTATGTGACATATTTTAATATTATCATGATCCCACTTTTCAATTAAGGAGCATGAAGCATAGAGAGATTAAACAACTTGCTTAAAGTCACTCACCAGTAAGTGGTTTCCATCAATATTGGGGCAAATACTTCGGTTTATGTCTTTTTTCAGGCACTAGTCAGACTTCATTTCTTCAACTCACGATGAAGTTAAGCATAGCTATGTAAATTCATTTGGTCAATAAACTATAAGTAAAAGTGATGTGTGTCATTTTGACCAGAAGATTGAAAAGTAGTATGAAATTTGCCACAGTTTTTCTACCTGCCATCATTGTTTTAAGTGGATGTCTGCTCTGTCAGTTTAACAATTCAGAGCAGAAACCCAAGCCAATCTACACTGAGAATGCAGGATAAAAGAGAAATAAAGCTTTGTTTGGGATTATTACTGCAGCATAACCTGGTCCATCCTGGCTCATACAGTGGTGAATAATGACTTGTGACACTAGGTCTCTCTGGTTCCAAAATCCACAAGCTTAACCTCTAAGCCCCATGTCCTCCTAGGAAGATGTCATTCATTAACTACTAAGTCATCAAGACCTTAAAAAGTAAAATATAACTACGCATTCCAAATTTAATTCACATTGAAATCTATAGATTTTTCCATATAAATAAAAAGATACTCACCTAAAAACTATACAAATTATTACTAGCTTTATTTGCTGTAAAGCTTATCACTAGATCTGCATAAGTATTTTGAAGTCCGAAAAGTTTAGTTTTGCTAACCCCAAGGAGACTCTTGGGCATCGAGCATTGCAAAAATTCTAGTAAACGCAGTTAGTATCTATATAAAGTAACCTTCTGCAAGTAATAAATAATTTACTACCTTGATAAAAACCATAGCTCTGAGTATCTTAATTACCTGCTACTCTGTATTAGAAGATAACTTTCCTAAGATGAAATAACACTTTTGAAGCAATCTGTAATGTTTTCGCATCAACAGTAATTGAAGAAATTTGAAAGCTACTTGATAGTTTCGACATTTACTACCTTTTTTTAATGGTATAATTCTTGAGATCTTCCAGACTTCTATACAATTAGAACTAAACATTCCCTTGGCTTCTACTTCTTGGAAGGAATTATTTTTTGTCCTTAATAAGTGCTTTGATCATAGTTGAAAAGTTTTCACAGATGAACGCTATGAAAAATCAGGATAGTAACCATGTAGGCACAATCATAAGATGACTCCTGTGATCGTTGTCTCTGGTGATTATGTTACATGCAAAAGTTGACTTTCCTAATTCAGTTGACTTTGAATTAAACAGAGAGGTGGTTATCTGCATAGTTTTGTGAGTGAGCCCTTTAAAATTAGTTTTCTTCAGCTAGAAAGTGAGAAAGCTTCCAAGCTTGAGAAGGGTTTGATGCACCATAACAGGCTCCTAGATGAAGGGGTCACAGGATAAGTAACTGACAGGAGCTTCTAGGTGCTGAGAGAAGCCTAGTTAAGAGTTAGTAAGAAAATAAGAACTTCAGTCTAGCAGCCACAAGGAACTGAATTCTGTCAAGAGCCTGAATGAAACTGAAAGTTCATTCTTTCTCAAAGCCTCCAAGTAAAAGCCCAACACAACCAACACCTAGGTTTTGGTCTTGTGATTCTCTGAGTAAAAGAACACAGCTGAGCCCATCTGGACTTCTAACTTAACAAAACCATGAGATAATAAACACGTGTTGTTTTAAGTTGCTGTTTGGGGTCATTTGTTACACAGCACAGAAAATGAAGACACCATAGCTAGCAAATATTTATTCCCCCAGTTCAAAATTAATTTTACTGAAGCATTATTTTCATCATGTCATTCAATTGCTCAAAAATCTGTGATCTTTAGACTTCTTGATTTAAATTTGGGTTGAGAACTAACTCAGTAGCTTAATTTGCTACAAGAATGAGGAAAAATTTTAGGAGCACATATAAAGCATTATTTATTTCCAATAATAATATATATAATATATTATATATTATATGTATATATATGCTTGTGATTGACTTTTACCCACCTGATTATGTTCTTTGGGGGAAATTTGTGCTGTAAAGGAATACCATATATCATGATTAAGATTTTCAGAGCCACAGTGGTTGCTTTTCCCTTCTTATTGCCCACTCTGAACATCACAGGCAAATCAGATGTTGATGATACAAGGAATGCAATTGGCATGTAAAAACTTTTGTTATTTATTCAGTCCAAGCTCATCTAGTAGATTGTAGTGATCTTCTTTTTCCTACATCAAAACATAATAGAATAAAAAGAAGAGGGTCAATTTCTTATTTCTAGAATACAATCTAATATAAAAGTCTTCTTATATTATTTACTTTAGGAATTAAGGATATTAGGAGCAAAGGCTTACTCAGGGAAAAATTGTATTTCTCCCACAAAAAACTAGGTATTATAGAGAATAAAGAGATAGGAAGAATTAATAAAAAATTTTAAGACAGGGAGAAAGTTTTTGAGACATATAGATGGCCAACTTATGATGACTGCTTAAATCCATTATTGGGTATTGCCTATCTCTATCATGCAAGGTCTTTCACATTTAGTGCCCCACTTACCTCTGAAGCCCCACCCTAGGCCTACCTCATCTTACTGCCTCTTTCTGTCTTATACTTTGCACATCTGCCATTGCTGATTGCTTGTACCTCCCACAAAAACAAAATGGTTTTAACAGGTCTGTATCTTTATACATTGTACTAGATTTCTAGTACTGCTATAACAAATTACCACAAACTTAGTTGTTTAAAACAACACAAATTTGTTTTCTTACTTTCCTTGAGTCAGAAGTCTGAAATGGCTTCATTGAGCTGAAACTAAACTGTTGACAGGGCTGTGCTCCCTCCAGAGGCTCTAGGGAAAATTCATTTACTTGATTTCTTCAGCTTCCAGGCCTGAATTATTTTCACTGGTTCTCTCCAATGTCCAACCCAGGAAATGTCAAGTGAAGATGCCAAAGAAGACCCGAAGAGATTAATAGAGTTCAGAGCCCCCCCTTAGTACCTGACACTAAACTGTGAGAAACCTGTGGTAGATAGAAAGTGACTAGGCACCTGCATTTGTAAGGAAATAACATTCCAGAGTAGAAAATGATGTGGGAAAAGGTGTTGAGCCTGAGAGATGGAAGTTGCCATTAGGGCAATAGAGCTGGAAGCCCTTTCTTTCTTGAACTTTAAAGCTTTACTAGGGATTCCTACAAGGACATGACATTTGGATACACAGCACTCAACAAGTACAGTCATTGGTCCAGAAAATTAAAATTGCCTGAGCACACATTCATTGCTCTGAAATGGGGTGAAAACAAGCTCAAACCATAGGTAGTGAGTTGTATCAGTCAGGGTTGAAGCTGGCAGAGTGCAATGACTCACTTGCCCACCAGCACACCCTCTGCTCCTTCCTAATTAGACAGTGACACAGAGTTTGCTTTCCCACCCTGACTCTGTCACAATACACAAGGATGAAGAGGCTGAGAGGTATACTGTCTCCTGGGGCTGGAGGTGGACGGTGCTGAGACCAAGACTGAGCTAGCAAAGGCTCCCATACCTGAGGTTTGGCTCTTTCCCAAACTTTCTCTGGAAGGCTCAAGCTAGGGCTTGGACTTTTCTCCCTTCCCAAGTAGACCTCGCTAGTTAAAGTGACTGATTGTTCCAAGGCAATAAAGATAAATTCACAGTGGGAAATTATGTGATATTCAAGGAACAAGAATCATATAACAAACAGACAATAAACAGAACTCCCTATTGAAAGAAAGCAGAACCAGTGGAACAGATGAAATGGGAATATAAAATTAAAGTAATAAATATCCTTATAAAGATGAGGAAGACTATTGGGAACATGAAACAGGAAAAAGCAATTAAGAGCCACTTAGCAATATTTATTATGAAAAAATGTAGTTGTTGAAATAAAAACACAGCATTGCAAAGTACATTTTTGGGCTGGCCAATAATGTTTGAGCTGTCAACATCAGTTTACAACTCCCTGAGAGAGTGAATTACCAAACAGAGGGAAGTAACCTATTAGAATATTTGAAAGGCTGAAAAGGAGACTAGAAAAACGTTCATTGTACTATATAATCTGAATTGTTTTTCAAGATTATCTTTTTAAGAATAAGAATTCTTCAGATAGGAATTAAGAAACATTATGTACAATTTATTGTCCCTCCTCAAATGCTCTACTGGATAACTCAGGATATATATACATATAAATCTCCCAGCAAAACTTTCCCTTAAAAATATGTGGCATCCCAATCAACTTGGCAAAGTGAGATGCTTCAGGGCTCTGTCCTGCCACAGAAGCTTCAAACAACCAGCAAGAACTCGGAAAAACATCTTTTACAAAGCTCCAGGAAAAATTAAAAGGCTTCAGTAACAAGGTAGGTGCAAAATTTTAAAAAGAAGCTACTTAAAAGTGGTAGGATTCCATGGCAGCCTGGATGCTCTTTCTCAACCCTCCTACATTCCAGTCTCAGCTCTGGAGGGAGCTGAGTACACCTCATGCACATACTGAGGGCATTTATCTTGGTCCAATCTGTCTGGTTGTAGTCTGAAGGACTTGCTGTCCTAGAACTTGCCCTGCATGTGGAAGGCAGTTCACAGAGATCTCCTACAGTATACCGTGGGAAAGCAGTCAAGACAAGCTGCCTAGAAAAAGGGATTGCTGGCTGAAAGACATATAGTGTAGTACCAGGAAACTGTTTTTAGTGAAGAGGGGACACTTGTGTCCATATTAATGGGGAATTCCTATGACTGCACACACTTGACCAAGGACAGATGCATGTACAGAAAAGTTCAGAGTGGTTCCTGCACTTTGGCCTGGAACTTCTAAACATATTGTATGGATAAGCTCTGAAGGAGAGCACATGCACAGATCAATTGGGAAAAACTAGGAACGGTTTTTCCTAAAAACAGTCCTTTTTGTTGTTGTTATCTTCTGGCTCCTGGCATTCAAGGAATGCTCTGTCATAACAGTAGCTGGATACAAGCTTAAAGAACAGAGCCTTAATGCCAATGACATATTAAAATGTCAAAATACCCCAGTTTCCACAAAAGATTACAAAGCATATGAAGAAATAATAGGTGATGGCCCAGGCAAAATTTATTAAAGCTTTAGAAATCACTGATGAGAATGATCAGATCTGGGACATACACAACAAACAGCTTTTAAAAAGAGTTCTTAATATACTCAAAGAACTAAAGGAAAACAGAGACAAAGAACTTAAGGAAATCAGGAATATTACAGGTGAACAAAAAAAAGCAGATTAACAGAGAAATGGAAATCATGAAAAGAAACAGAATAGAGCTAAAAGACCATAGGAACCAAAATTGAAAATTCCCTGGAGGGATGCAACAGCAGATTGGAGGTGGCAAAAGAAATAATTAGTGAACTTGAATGAAGACAATTGAAATCATTCAGTTTGAGGAGCAGAAAGGAAAAATAATTTTAAAAATGTGAACAAAGGGCGGGCAATGGTGGCTCAGTGGCAGAATTCTCGCCTGCCATGCCAGAGACCTGGGTTTGATTCCCAGAGATTGTCCTTGCCCCTCCCCCTGCCCTGAAATGTGAACCTGTGGGACACCATCAAACATAACAATATATGCATTGTGGGAATCCCCAAAGGAGAAGAAAGAGGGAAAAGAGCAGAGAGAACATTCAAATAAATAATGGCTGACAACTTCCTGAATTTAATTAAAGACATGAACAAATACATTCAAGACGCTCGATGAACTCTAAACAGGATAAACCAAAATAGATCCACATTGCAACACGTTACAATCAAAATGTCAAATGCCATAGATAAAGACAGAATTCTGAAAGATGCAAGAGAGACGCAATGCATCATGTGCGAAGGAACCTCAATAAGTTTAAGTGCAGATTTCTCATCAATAGCCGTGGAGGCAAGAAGACAGCGGGATGACATAAAGTGCTGAAAGCCAAAAACTGCCAACCAAGGATTCTATATCCAGCAAAACTATTTTTCAAATATGGGGGAGAGATTAAGACATTCCCAAATAAACAAAAGCTAAGGAAATGAATGTGTGTGCATTTTTAAATTAGAGCCATTGATTATTTACAGAAAAATCACTAAGAAAGTACAGACTTCTGATATACCCCCCCCACACACACACACATGCAGTTTTCTCCATCATTAACAATTTGCATTGGTGTGGTAGCTTTGTTACAACTGATGAAGCAATATTATTACAATTACATTATTAACTGAAGTCTATAGTTAACGTATGGGTTCACTCCTTGTGTTTTACAGACCTATGGGGTTAAAATAGCTTTTATTCTGAGAACGTATTTTATTCCCATGTTAATTGCTTTCAAGTATACAATTCAGGGGTGTTAATCACATTCACAATATAGTGCTATCATCACTGCCATCACATACCAAAACTTTTCCATCACCCTAAATGGAATTAGCCACACTACTTTGACAAATTTCTGATGTTTATTCTCAACCTGTCTAGAAATGCAGGATATCTTTTGCTTTTATTTTTTCCATTATGATGCTCCATCAATTTTTTTCAGAAGCTTAATACCATTTTCCGTTATGCTGTGCCTGCTCCCACTCTGGGTATTGGAGCTATATCATGCTCTGGCTATGGATGTTCTGCCTCAACCTTTTACAGTTGACTGAGACATGCTGCTACTGATCAGAAAAGTGACACAAACCTCCCAGGACAGGAGAGAATATCATGGGCATTCTATAAATTATAGAGACTGTGAATAAAAGGCAAAGTTTACCATGGTTTGAATACAGACACTCCTGGAATCCTAGAAGTGGTCATTTAGTTCATGTCAAAGTACAGCTTCTGAATAGTTATATAAAGCTACTGGTAGAAATCTATCAAAGTCACTGGCAATGGCTCAATAGAAGAACACATTCATGAAGAATCTAAGAAAATCAATGCATTCATAATCCATAATAGCTTATGAAGTAATACTTTGAATTATTTGTTTTAGTTTTCTAAAGCTCCAGAATGCAACATACCAGGAACAGAATGGCTTTTTAAAGGGGAATTTATTAAGTTGCAAGTTTGCAGTTCTAAGGCCATAGAAATATCCAAACTAAGGCATCCAGAGAAAGATGCCTTAATTCCAAAGAAAAGGCCAATGAAATTTGGGGTTTCTCTCTCAGCTGGGAAGACACTTGGCTGATATCTACTAGCTTTCTCTCTTCATTTCATAAGGCTTCCTTGGGAGTGTTTTCTTCCTGCATCTCCAAATGTCTCTGCCTGTGTGGGCTCTGTTGACACTAAAGCTTTTTCCAAAATGGTTCCCTCTTAAAGGACTCCAGCAAGCTACCACACCTTGACTAGGTGGAGACATATCTCCATGGAGACATTCAAATAGATCCCACCCAACCATATTAATTGAGGATTAAAGTACTTTACTTTTCTGGGGTACACAACAGATTCAAACTGGCACATTATTCTTAGTGAGGATTAGTATAGGTGAGGTTGATATCCTGAAAGAAAACTGCATGTAGACTTTTTTATTTTTTATTTTTTGTCTTTTTTGGTATCTCAGCATCCATTTCCCTTCTTAGATGAACTTAATTTCTTTTGGGGAAATTGTTTCTTCCAAGTTATAAGCAGTCTCTTGATACTCTAATCAGGATCTCTGCCATCCCCTAGCCAAGAAACATATAATTCCAGCTGAGCCAATAGGGATCTCTCTCCTGGAACTTTTAATCACAAACTGAAATAAGATAATGAAAACTTTTTGAAAATTTTCATTCTAAAATGGAGCCAAGGTGTGTCCTGTTGCCTCAACATCTGGGGCTGTTCTGTGTCCCATTTCAATCTCTATTCAGCTACTCATTATCACTGAAAAAATCTAATAGATTCTTGTCATTTGCAATAAATGAATCTCAATCGATATATCCTCTGCAAAGTACCATATGGCAACCATGCTGTCAAGACATGGTAACATGAATCAATAAGCCTGAGGATTATTTCTTCCTCTTCCACTCTTCCAGTGACTTTTATTTTTTAACCTGAAAAATGTGCTTAGCCTTTCTGAGCATCCTCGCCCATATAACAAAAGCCCTTATTCCAGGTTGTTGTTGAAATTAGGTAAGCATTTATTCAAAAGCTCCTAGCATACCTAGAAAGTGCTTATCCATACATATAAAGAAAGCCTGTGAGTTTCAATGTCAAAATGGTCTGACAATAAAAAAGTACATGTTAATGATTAGGTCAATGATTCCAAGGTAGGGAGTCAGGAGATCATTTCAAATCAGAGATTCTGGGGAGAAAGTTATACTTAATAGTTGAAATACATTTCCACCTTATTTCCAGGCTAGGTATAAGTTAGAATTAGCTCTTCATCAGTATATTAATTCCTGTAATATTTTTTTCTCTCTTGGCCATAAGGGTGACACAGAATTTCCCATATGAATATTTAAGAAACTAACTTGCTCTGGAATTATGTCATTTTGCATACTTCAATTTTTA
This sequence comes from Tamandua tetradactyla, assembly GCF_023851605.1. NCBI lineage: Eukaryota > Metazoa > Chordata > Mammalia > Pilosa > Myrmecophagidae > Tamandua > Tamandua tetradactyla. Next base: position 12,386,795 of record NC_135350.1, read on the forward strand.
TAATTTTTAAACATATTTTTATTTACACTGAAGCGGAAGTCAGACGCTGTTTTAGGCATATGTTACCCTTCCACCTGAAACAGAGAATAGACAGCACCAATTTACTAAATGAAGAAATTTTGTCTTTGGGAATAATGTGAGATAGAATTGGCTTTTTCCTGAAACAATTAGAGACACCACTAAAAGGTTGTACTTTCTCTGGATCTGTAACTCTCTTGTAAAGACCAGGGCCTGGGCCCCACCACCCCCTTCCATTCTGAGAGCAAGTCACTGAGCACAGCCAGTGTCCAGGGACAGACGTTAAAGGTCAAAGAATGTAAAACTCTCCCTCACCCCACCCCATCAGTGTTGGCAACCAACTCCCATGAGACTCTACTGAACCAATCTCATGAGAGTCTGCTGAAAACCTATTAACCAAATCTCACAGGACTCTGTTAAACTTTATAAGCCACCTCTTGGCACGCTCCTTCTCTTATGGTTTTTGGTGCACAGCACTGATCTTTCTTTCTCAACTGGCTACCATGGGAAGAATTTTTTCCCGTTAGTAAGTCTTTAACTAAAACTCATTTGTAGTGTTCTGCTTGGCACGTTCTATGGTCTTGGAGTTCAGTTGGGATTTGAACATCTGGTTAGCCAGGCCAGAGACCAAAGAGCCATCAGCACAAAAGGCATGGATAATGGGAAGAGAGACTCCATGGGGAGAATCCCAGGATGGCCTGTAGTGTCCATGTGGGGAGGGTGGGTAACCTCCTAGACAAATAGGGACCAGCAAGGTAGTCCTCGGCTGGACCAACAGCCTTCCTGCAACAGTCTACAGGACAGTTAAGATTTCAAAAGAATAAGGAAAGCCTCCAGGCCACTGCAGCTATAGCCTGGCCTTTTTCAGAAGCCATGAGATCAGCTATGGAGGAAATCTTGATCGCCAAAGTGGCAGTTCACCACCCAAAAGAGAAAGCAAGGTTAGAAAGGAAGATGCTTTAAATGAGAGGTTATACCTAGTAGATGAGAATTAGGAAATATTAGCATATTGTTACACTAGGGCAAGGGGGCAAAATTTACCTAAGTTTCAAGTAAGACATATTCTAACTTTCCCCAATTGGAATCCCAAAGACTGGGATGCAGTGGATTTTTTCTTCATATGATGAGGATCTCCAGTCTGACAAGGCGAAGGAGGATAAAGTGTGTAAATTTGCCACCTTCTGATCCAATAAAAGATTAAGTCAGAGCAAGTTCAAGCCCAATGGGGCCCCCACAAACAAGGATGCTGCTGGTAATGATGTCCCAACCATGCCCACTGAGCAAAAAAATACATGTTATGATGCAAGATTTCCACCACCTCTGAATTATGAGAGATTGGGACTCAGTATCAGTAAAAAAAAAAAGAAAAGAAATTTTATCAAATTGGCTTCTGTGATTGTGGGACACTGGTGCAGATAGCATACAACTCTCAGGGAGTGAGATGAGTAAATTGTCCTCTCTCATCACCCATCCTTCTCTGCATCAATGCATGTATTCACGAGCCCCCAAAATGGAAACAAATTTACTGTTCGCTTGGCTCATATTCCAATGCAAGAAAGTATAGACTAGTAAGGAAGATTTGCCCCATCAAGCCCCCTACTGGAACACCATCGATGAAGTATAAGATGTATTAAGGGGACTAGGGATGAAGCATGCGATTTATATGCTGAATGCCATTGGACTAAATAGTGTAACTTTCACCACAGGAATTATAAGACAATTGTACATATTGCTCCCAATCAGTGGTATGGGGCTTTGGTGCCCATTCTCAGCCCACTTATAGAACAGTCCATCTCACAGGCTACCCAAATGATTGCACACCTGGGAGAGACAGACTGCTTAAGGCAAAGGGGACCTGGAATTTATGGTTCATGTCCTTAGGGGACATGATGGTTCAAACCAGGTGTTGCATAGACAAATGTGGACAAACCTAATAGCTCCTTGAACTAAAATTAAGAATATCGTTAGGCAGTGTTAGCTGGATTGTGGAGCAAGAAGCCCAAGAAGCAGAGGTTTGCTAAGTTTGAAACCAGATCACTAGTGGAAGATGTGAATTCTGGCCAAAAGATATAGCCTACACCATGTAAAGAGCCTTCAGTTCCCCCAGCTGAGGAGATCTGGGAGACTTCTTCACCCTAGTGTAGAGGTTGGTCAAGATTCCCAAATTAGAAGAGTAATAGGGACACTGGAGATTGGAGACCACATATAGAGCTAACTAACTTTTGGTCTGCCACTAATGAACATAGGGTTTTGGCCTTAGTGGACACTGGAGTGGAATGCATCTAGGGACCCCATGCTAATCATTGCTGGATATATCAAAGTGACGCAGTAGAAACTATTAACCAAGTTGGGTAATTGCCACCTCAAACATATACAATATATATTTATCTCCTATCCCAGGGTACGTATTGGGAATTGATATCTTGCAGAATATTACCTTGCAAACTACCATGGGTGAATTCTACAAGACATGTTAAGTGGTGACTGGTGAAAGTACCTCCCCCTAGACACATTGTGGCAGTGCATCAGAATAATTTGCCTGAGGGGCATCAAGAAATCATCACCACTATTAAGAAATCAGAAAGAGGGGGTATTATCATTTCTACTCATAATCCTTTTAATAGCCCCATCTGACCAGCAAAGAAACCTAATAGAACATGGCAAATGATGATTGTCTAAAGGGAACTAAACAAAGTAAGTCCTCTTTTATTTGCAGCTGTGCCAAACATTGCTACTTTGTTTCATGACACAAGTACTCATTTAGGCCAATTTTATTTTGTATTAGAGTGTGCTAATGCCTTCTTCAGAGGTTCTTTAGATTTCTCCAGCCAATCTGTATTCACCTTCATGTGAGAAGGACAACAATGGGCATTTAATGTATTGGTCAAAAGGTATCTTCATAGTCCCACTATTTTCTGTGGCTTAGTTGCTCAAGACCTGAAAATGTGGAAACCCCTTCCAAAAATGTAACTAATTTCCATTACGTTGATGGTGTTATGCTAACCAGTAACTCTCAGAAGTAAAAATCACTGCTAACACAGTGGTGACTCACCTTAAAGGCCAGGAATGGGTGGTAAATAGCATGACAAATTAGAGGGGCTCAGATACTTTGTCAAATTTATGGGTATTTTCTGGTCAGGTAAGACTAAAACTATTCCTTCTTCTGTTGTTAACAAAGTATAGAACTACCCCCACTCCATACACTCCTAAGCAATTAATGGCTTTTCTTGGTTTATTGGGCTATTTGCAGCTGTTTATACTTCATTTGGCATAGATTTTAAAACATTTGTATACTCTGATTCACTAGGGGAAGGCTTGGGAGTTGGATACCCCATGGCAGGCCTGCAGGCTACTTTTAAAAAGTCCAAAAGAGCTTTTGCACAAGCACAAGCTTTAAGGGGCTGGACCCAGTTGTGCCTTGTGAATTAGATGTGGTCAGTACTGATACAGACTTTGGGAGGGGGTTGTGGCAAAAGCAACAGGCAAAACGTGCACCTATTGGCTTATGGTCTCGGATATAGAAAGAGGCATAACTATGATACAGCCCCCTGGAAAAGCAGTTACATGTGGCCTATAATGTCCTGTTAAGTCAAAGGGCTAATTCAGAAGTGTCCTGCGACTCTGCAAATGGCTATCTCCATACAGGGATGGGTACATGACACCGCTAACAAGTACCCTCAAAATATGCTCAGCTTAGCATGCTGATAAAGTGGAAATCTTACCTCCTGCAAATGAGCACCTTTAACAACAGCCTTCTAAGTGCAGAAATGCATGACATTTTAGGACCAGTTTCTTTTTTTTAAATTTTTATTAATAAAATCAATCAACGTACAACACAAACATTCGTAACAAGTGAGCATTCCATACTTGGTGTGCAATCAATGGCTTACAATGTCATCATATAGTTGTATATTCATCACCATGATAATTTCTCAGAACATTTACATTACTTCAGAAAAAGAAATAAAAAGAACATACATACCATATCCCTTACCCCTCCCTCTCATTGACCACTAGTATTGCCCTCCACCCAATTTATTTTAACGTTTGTTTCCCCTATTATTTATTTATTTTTAATCCATATTTTTTATTCATCTGTCCATACCATAGATAAAAAGAGCATCAGAACAAGGTTTTCACAATCACACGATCACTTGCAAAAGTTATATCTTTACACAATCATCTTCAAGAAACATGGCTACAGGAACACAGCTCTACAGTTTCAGGCACTTCCCTCTAGCCTTTCTAATACCTCTTAAACTGAACAGGAGTTGTCTATACAATGCATAAGAATAACCTCCAGGATAACCACTCAACTTTATTTGAAATCTTTCAGCCACTGACTCTTTGTTTTGTCTCATTTCTCTCTTCCCCCTTTTAGTCAAGAAGGTTTTCTCAATCCTTTGATGCTGAGTCCCAGCTCATTCTAGGATTTCTGTCCCACGTTGCCAGGAAGGTCCACACCCCTGGAAGTCAATCCCACATAGAGACGGGGAGGTCCATGAGTTTGCTTGCCATGTTGGCTGAGAAAGAGGCCACATTTTAGCAACAAAAGAGGTTCTCTGGGGTGACTCTTAGGTCTAATTTTAAGCAGACTTAGCCTGTCCTTTGTGGGAATATGTTTCATATGAAAAAACCCTAAGATTGAGGATCTGGCTTATTGATTTTGTTGTCCTCACTGCTTGTGAGAATATTAGGCTTTCTCCATATGGGGAAGTTAAATTTTTCCTCTTTCTCACCATTTCCCCAAGGGGACTTCGCAAATACCTTTTTATTCACTGTTCAAATCACTCTGGGATTTATCAGGGCATCACTCTGAACAAACGTACAAAATCTCATGCCCTACTCCATGTACTTATGGTGTTCAATTAAACTGTCCATATAAGTTATATTAGGAGATGCACTAGTCAAAATATAAATTTTGGGCCAAATAAACATTTTTTGCTTTAGTCTCACACATAAGTTAAAGTTTTAAGATATGAATTACCATCTATTTTGAACACCCTGCAATATTGACATTCCTTTGTTCTTTCTCATACAAAAACATTTTTTAATTTGCACATTTAATCATTGTCCTTGTAACTCTAGTCATTCCTAGATTATGCCATCTCAGTTTTTATTGCCTCTTTCCTTCTGATTTCATTTGTGTCCCCAGCCCTTCACCCTCTATCATTCTCACATTCAGCTTCATTCAGTATACTTAGATTATTGTATTACAGTTAGGTAGTATTGTGCTATCCACTTCTGAATTTTTACAATCAGTCCTTTTGCACAATCTTTATCGCTTCAGCTCCAATTACCCAGTATCTACAATATTTCTATTTCCTGATGGTCTCTGTTCTTAACTGAAATTCTCCATGTTCATTCATTAATATTAGCTCATATCAGTGAGACCATACAGTAACTGTCCTTTTGTTTCTGGCTAATCTCACTGACCATAATGTCCTCAAGGTCCATGCATGTTGTTACATATTTCATAACTTTATTCTGTCTTACAGTTGCATAATATTCCATCGTATGTATATACCACAGCTTGTTTAGCCACTCGTCTGTTGATGGACATTTGGGCTGGTTCCATCTCTTGGCAATTGTAAATAATGCTGCTATAAGCATTGGTGTGCAAATGTCCATTTGTGTCCTTGCCCTCATGTCCTCTGAGTAGATACCTAACAAAGGTAGTGCTGGATCATATGGCAATTCTATACATGTTCTCAATTTCATTTATTTCTGCTCTAGTCATCATTATTTTTTTTCCTTTTGCTTGCTTTGGGGTTAGTTTGCTCTTCTTTTTCTAGTTCTTTCTAAGAGAACAGTTAATTCCTCAATTTTTTCTCTTTCTTCTTTTTTGATACAGGCTTTTAGGGCAATAAATTTCCCTCTTAGCACTGCCTTTGCAACACCCTATAAGTTTTGATATGTTGTATTTTCATTTTCATTTGCCTCAAGATATTTACTGATTTCTCTTGTAACTTCTTCCTTGACCCACTGGTTCTGTTCAGCCTCTATATACTTGTGAATTTTCTGGCCTTCTGCCTGTTATTGATTTCCAACTTCATTCCTACATGATCTGAGAAAGTGTTTTGTATGATTTCAATCTTTTTAAATTTATTGAGACTTGCTTTGTGACCCAGCATATAGTCTATCCTTGAGAATGATCCATGAGCACTTGAGAAAAAGGTGTATCTGCTGTTTTGGGGTATAATGTTCTATAAATGTATGTTAAACTAGTTGGTTTATTGTATTATTCAAATTCTTTGTTTCTTTTTTGATCCTCTGTCTAGTTGTTTCTGTCCATTCATGAGAGTAGGGAATTGAATTCTTCAACTATTATGGTAGATGTGTCTATTTCTCTTTTCAGTGCTTGCCTCATGTATTTTGGAGCACTCTGGCTTGGTGCATAAATATTTATGATTGTTATATCTTCTTGTTGAATTGTTCCTTTTATTCATACATAGTGTTCTTTTTTGTCTCTCTTAATTGTTTTACATTTGAAGTCTAATTTGTTGGATATTGGTATAGCTACTACTGCTCTTTTCTGATTGTTGTTTACATGATCCTTTCATTTTCAATGTATATTTATCCTTGAGTCTAAAATGGGTCTTCTGTAGACAGCATATAGATGGGTCCTGTTTTTTAATCCATTCTGCCAGTCTATGTCTTTTGACTGGGAAGTTTAATCCACTAACATTTAGTGTTATTACTGTAAGGGCAGTACTTTCTTCTACCATTTTGTCTTTTGGATTTTATATGTCACATCTAATTTTTCTACTTTTTACCTTTACTGATAGTCTTCATTTCTATGCTCTTCTCCACACCTCTCTCTCCTGTCTTTTTGTATCTGTCTCCAGTGCTCCCTTTAGTATTTCTTGCAGAGCCAATCTCTTGGTCACAAATTCTCTCAGTGATTTTTTTTTGTCTGAAAATGTTTTAATTTCCCCCACATTTTTGAAGGAAATTTTTCTGGATATAGAATTCTAGGTTGGCAGTTTTTCTTTTAGAATCTTAATATATCATACCACTGTCTTCTTGCCTCCATGGTTTCTGCTGAGAAATCTACACATGTTCTTATTGGGCTTCCCTTGTATGTGGTGGATTGTTTTTCTCTTGATGCTTTCAAAATTCTCTCTTTCTCTTTGACATCTGACATTCTGATTAGTAATTACTTTAGAGTATATCTATTTGGATCTATTCTGTTTGGGGTATACTGCACTTCTCGGATCTGTAATTTTAAGTCTTTCATAAGAGTCGGGAAATTTTCAGTGATAATTTCCTCCACTAGTTTTTCTCCTCCTTTTCCCTTCTCTTTTACTTCTGGGACACCCTCAATGTGTATATTAATGTGCTTCATGTTGTCATTCAATTCCCTGAGTCCTTGCTCATATTTTTACATTCCTTTCCCTATATTTTCTTTTGCTTGTCAGACTTCAGATGGCCCATCCTCCAGCTCACTAATCCTATCTTCTGTCTCTTGGAATCTAACATTGTTTTTTTTCATCTCTTTCATAGTGCCTTTCATCCCCATAAGTTCTGTGATTTGTTTTTTCAGACTTTCAATTTCTTCTTTTTCATTCCCTACCTTCTTTATATCCTCCCTCAATTCATTGATTTGAGATTTTCCACATCTGTTTGACATTCTGAATTAATTGCTTCAACTCCTATATCTCATTTGAATTGCTGACTTTTTCCTTTGATTGGGCCATATCTTCAATTTTCGTAGTATAATTCATTATTTTTTGCTGGCATTTAAGCATTTAATTTCCTTAATTAGTTTATTCTGGAGATTGTCTTCACTTTTTTTACCTAGGATTTTCCTGGATGACTTTGTTGTCCATCTGTTCTTTGACATTCAGTTTAGCTTATTCTAGTCCTCTAGCTTAAGTTTTGTTTAATAGATCAGAATTTTTCAGTTCCTTTTTTCTTGTTTCTTGCCCTGTCTATATGGTGACTTTTTTTCCCTTAAGAGGGTCTACTTAGGTATTGTAGACCCCAGTCAGATTTTCCCATACCAAACATGTCTCCTCTCAGGATGAAAGAGTCACCAGTGTCAGTTTTCTCTGAGGGTGAGACCCAGCAGATTGAAAGACTTTCTTATGAAGCTCTAGACTCTGTTTTTTCTATCTTTCCCAGTATGTGGTTCTTGTCTGCCTGTGGGTCCCACCAGCATAAAATGATGTGGTAGTTTTAATTCAGCAGACTCTTCCTGCTTGGGATATGGTTGAGACAGAGGAGAGGTTGTAGGCTGGCTTTAATTTCTTCAGTTTTCCATACTCTGGGGTCTGAATTCCTTGAGGGAGGGATTCCACCTGATCTGGGCCTTACCCCTCTCCTGGGAAGGCACAGCCTCCAGACAAATTCTCAGTCAAGCTTAATTTCACCCTTGCCTGTGGCAGTTGGAGTCTGAGAAGTGGTTCTACATGGGATTGCAGCTGGTCCAGTTTGTCCACGCTGGTTATGCTGTGTGTCCAGTCACTGATGTGGTCGCAGCAGTTGTTCTGTACCATTCCTGGCTATTTACTAGCTGCTCTGGAGGACAAACTAAATCCCACAACTCACTAAGCTGCCATCTTGGCTCCCCATCTTAATTGTTTCTAGGACCAGTTTCTTACAGGAAAGAAAAATGTTCACACTTCCCTGCTGACCCTACTTAGATGGCTACTCTTTTTTTTTTTTTTTTTTTTTTTAAAGGAAAGACAGAGAGAAGGAAGGAAGGATAGAAGGAAGGAAGAGAGGAAGAAAGGGAAACATCTTTTAAACATTTTCTTGTTTTATTGTATTTTGTTTCTCCGTTTTCGTTACATGGGCTGGGGCCGGGAATCGAACCGAGGTCCTCCGGCGTAGCAGGCAAGCACTTTGCCCGCTGAGCCACCGCGGCCCGCCCAGATGGCTACTCTTATGCCCACCATTGATGGATGTAGAAATATACCTGGCTTATGGTATACTGATAGATCAGCACATGAGCAACTCACTACCTGACAGCCATGGTCATCTATCCTAGCACTGATGCCATCTACTGGGGAATTAGAACTAGCAGAGGAGTTAGTGGACTGAATTAAGGGCTGTACAGATAGTTATTGTTCATGAACCAGATATGCATTAATGATTTGTACTGACAATTGGGCAGTGTATTCATTTGCTAAAACTGTCAGAATGCAATATAACAGAATTGGAGTGCCTTTTAAAAAAGTAAATATATTAAGTTGCAGATTTACGGTTTTAAGTCTACAAAAATGTCAAAACTAAGGCATCCAGGAAAAGATATCTTGTCTTAAGAAAGTCCAATAGGTTCAGAAGTCCTCTGTCACCTGAAAAGGCATGTGGTTGGCATCTGCTGGAGTCTGGCTTCTGAGCACCTCTTTCATCTGGGAAGGAATATGGTGACATCTTCTAACTTTTTCTACTGGATTCTTCAAATGGTTTTACTGGAGGTGTTTTCTTTCTTCATCTCCAAATGTCTCTGGCTGTGTGGACTCTAAAGCTTTTTCCAAAGTGGTTCCCTCTTAAAGGGCTCCAGTAAGCAACCCCCACCTTGAATAGATGGAGACACATCTCCATAGAAACAACCTAATCAAAAGTTACCACCCACAATTGGGTGGGTCACTTCTTCATAGAAACAAATTAAACAAAAAGATCCCACCCAACAATATTGACCAGGATTAAAGAACATGGCTTTTCTGGGATATACAACAATTTCAAGCCAGCATAGGCAGTGTACCAGAGCCTGATAGTATGGATGGTCATGTGGAAACAAAAACAATGGACTGTCATCAACTGCCCCTTATGGGGGAAAAAATGTGGGATGACATCTGGATTGCTTGGTACAAGCAAAATATAACTGTGTTTCACATCTCTACCCATAACACTAACTCTTTACCTGTCAATTTTGAAGCAGTTGCTTTAGCAAAAATTCATACCCCAGAGCCTAAAGCTCACAAGGCTGCTGAATGATTGCATAGAAAGACAGGACACCGAGGGTAGGAGACTTGGTGGAGACTAACACAGCAACTCTAGCTGTCCATCACCAGGAAATAATTGAAAGAAGCTGTGGATGTCTGCCCCTCCTGTTTGCTGCTACACCCCCAGGATGCTTCTTCATAGCCTCAGTCACATTGGCCATGAGCAGGTTCCATGTGGCTGGTAGATTATATTGGCCATATTCCTTTATCTGAAGGTGCAAAATATACCTTTACAGCTATAGATACAGCCACTGCACCTTTGCTGGCCTTCCTACTAGGGAAAGCTAACAAAAGAGCTATGACACATAGCTTGGAAAAGCTAAGTGCATTTTACAGGTTCCCCACACATTTGGACATTGATAAGGGACCCCCTTCATCAGACAACTAATCCAAGCCTGGGCTACTGAATATGACACCCTTGGACATTTCATTTGCCTCACAACCCCACAGCAGTGGAGTTCATTGAAAACATGAATGGGCTTTTAAAGGAGCAATTCGAAGGTGATAAACAATTTGTGAAGCAGTGGACACACTGATTATATACAGTCCTCACCAGTCTTAACTCATGGCATAAAGCAGCTGCTCCTGCCCCTGTTGAGCTCATAATGACAAGGCCTATGCCAGTGCTGTGAATTCAAGTAAAAGGAACAGCAATGCTACAACTGCAATGAAGTAAAGAAAATAACTTGCTCTTGCCTGTGCCATGCTAGAAATTGGGGAAAATAAGGTCAATTGATCACAGTTCTGGTCAATGCAGCCACACTGGTTGGTATGAGGTCACCTTAAATTTAGTATTAGACAACAATTTATGCTCAAAAAGCTAATTCCCAAGCATCTGTTGTTGGGAAGATTTTCCTCCTGTTAGTAAGTCTCTAATTAGAAATCATGAGTAATATTTCCCCAAATCATGGGAATTTGTAATAGCTAGTAAATTTAACCAAGAATTTGTGGTTTTAAAGCATTCAGGAGAAATAGTCTAAAACATTGGCAAGTTATCTAATCTACCTTTTGCTCCTAAAAGGCAATAAACATTTACTGATGTTAATTCTTATACCTGATTATTATAAAATCAGTTATCTCTTCCAGGAAGCACTGAGGTGAGAAAAACCATGAACTGGGTATCAGGTCACTTGGTTTCAATTGTTGTGTTCTTTGGCCTCAGAATTGAGTTGGTTTGGAACAACTGTGTTGGTTAATGCGCTGCAGAGGCTTCAAATTGTACATGAATTCTTGGTAGAAAGTAGAAACACCAAGAAAGCAAGTTGTTTTCTTGTTATCACTCAATATAATTGAATATTAAAATATCTTTACTGGTGTAACAGTGAGGTTTTAATATAAGAGAACAACAAAGAAAAAAACTATCCTATATGGGACCCAATTCTTGTCAGACTTAATCTTCTCAGGTTTCAAACTCCAAAACTTTTCACCTCTATTCTGATAATGACATAGATTACTAATCTCTCCCCAACTTTAATGACATCATCTTCATTGCTTATAGTTTAATTCTACTTGGACATTGTCCTTTGAATTCACAATTTTATAATGCTATGAATAAATCAAGGTTTGGCTAAGTAAAGACAAACAGTGAAGATAATATTTAAGTTGGAGGAAGAACTTCAGGGGAAGCAGTCACCATTCCAGGCGTATTTATAACTCTGGACTTTACACTGGAGAGAAGTAAATTTCTACCTTGTTCAAACTACTGTCTTTCAAGCTCTTTCTTTTTCTTGTGTTGAACCGAATTGTTTCTAAAGCATATTGGTTTTTGGGGGGCATAAAATAATAATGGCTAACATTAAGTGATTATTTTTTATGTTTCATGTTTGTGCTAAGTACTGGGCATCTATTACCTCATTTTAGCTTTATAGCAACCCTCTTAATTGGCTCCCACTGGCATCCTCACTTTTAGTTGAGGGAACTGAAGCTTTTTTTAAAAGTACCTCTCCGAAGATCACAATGTTGATAAGTGATTGAGGTAGGATTACCAAACCCCTCTGAATAACTGCCCCATTCTGCCTTCTCTCAAAGGTACTCTGTAAATCCCATGGTTTGGCATGCTAATTATAAACCACTTATCTATTAAATAAACTGGCTTCTTAACCTACTGTGGTTCTGTAGCTGAAAGATCTAGTGAAAAGGACAAAAACTGGCACCTTAAGACAGGTTCCAGCTTCAGCAGGGTTTTCTATTCCTTTTACACTGTGTTGAGGGGTTTATCTGCAGCAGAGAGAGAATCCTAGTGGGAGGTAAAGGCTATTAGTGTTCCAAACCCATATATCTAATTTCCTTTCCACAGGTAGTGACATATACTAGTATCTTTCTAATAATGCCTCTGTTTCCCTTAAACTGATTTAAATTGGATCTCTGTCACTTATAACACAAAGACTTCTAATTGCAAACTCCATAATATTTAGTACATTGGAATTTGTAATAGCTAGTAGATTTAGCCAAGAATTTGTGGTTTTAAGATATTCAGGAAAAATAGTCTAAAACATTGGCAAGTTATCTAATCTACCTTTTGCTCCTAAAAGGCAATAAACATTTACTGATGTTAATTCTTATACCTGATTATTGTAAAATCAGTTATCTCTTCCAGGAAGCACTGAGGTGAGAAAAAACATGAACTTGGTATCAGGTCACTTGGCTTCAACTGTTGTCTTACTACTAATTAGTTTTGTAATGCTTTAGTCTGGTCAGCCTTCAATCACACATATTTTAAAAGTGGTCCCTAATGAAAATTGAAGGTACAGAATTTTGAAAATGCTTGGCAAACATCAGATTAATAGGTTGAACATGTTTTAATGAGAAAAGATGAATGTTCCAATAAAAATTATAGGACATGAAGAAATAATTCATAAAAGTATATAAAGTGTTATTAAATCTCTGAATAGTCTCAAACACATTTTTCACAGAAGACCTGCAAATTAAAACAACTGACATGTAATTTTCCACCTATCACATTGTCAAAGATTTAAAAGATAGGTGACTTTTAACATTACTTGATTCTAAAGGAAATTCAGAATAAAAAATGCTCATACCTTTATCATACAAGTTTTCTGAAGACAATCTGGAAATATGTAGCAAACATTTTATCATGTATTCCCTTTCAGTCCAACAGTTTCACTTTTAGAATTTTATCCTAGTAAAATCAATAAACAAGTGAGCAGAAATGTCTGTACAAGCTCAGTACATGGAAGTTCCTTAGTTCAGTGTAACAGAGTTTATTACGTTTAAAACTAGGACAACCTACATTTCTGTCAGTCAGATACTCATTAGAACCACAATGAATCCAATCAATAGAACGTAATACAGTTTGTAAAATGATCTTCTAAGAAAAGAATAGATATAATTCTGGGTCAAGATGGTGGCTTAACAATGTGCACATTTTAGTTCGTCCTCCAGAACAACTACTAAATAACCAGAAACAGTACAGAACAGCTCCTGGGGCCACGTCAGTGACCGGACTCACAGCATACCCCAGTCTGGACCAGCTGGACTGGCTGCAAGCCCCCCCAGACCCATGAGTTCCCAAAGCTGTGGTGGCTGGCACCCCTCCCCCACAGGCTGCTTCCCAGAAGGGAAAGGAACTAGACTTTACCAGCAGCAGGGGCTGAGCACAATCAAACACTGATTGTGGAATTAATAAACAAATTTTGACTACTAAAAATAGACCCCCAGCTTAGGTGAACCTGGTCAAAGTGGAGGTTGCTCATTTTTACCCCAGCGCCAAGGGGGCAGGGCTGATGGGAAAAGGGGGGGGGGGAGAGGGAAACAGATGTTTTCATGGCTGTGTTTCTACAAAGGCTTGACTGCCTTTGGATATAGTGGCAGGACTTCTCAGGCTGCAACTGCCCCAAGCATAGGCAGAAGCAAGCTTGTTTGGGGGCTTGTCTGGAGCCTGTGCCTTCCCCAGGGGAGGAGTGAGGCCCAACTCAGGTGGAATCCCTCCCTCAAGGAATTCAGACACCAAAAAGAAGAAATTGAAAGTCTGAAAAAACAAATCACAGAACTTATGGGAATGAAAGGCAAAGTAGAAGAGATGAAAAAAGCAGTGGAAACCTACAATGGTAGATTTCAAGAGACAGAACATAGGATTAGTGAACTGGAGGATGGAATATCCAAAATCCGGCAAGAAAAAGAAAATGTAGGGGAAAAAATGGAAAAATATGAGCAGAGACTCAGGGAATTGGAAGTAATGTGAAGCACACGAATATACGTGTTGTGGGTATCCCAGAAGGAGAAGAGAAAGGAAAAGGAGGAGAAAAACTAATGGAGAAAATTATCACTGAAAATTTCCCAACTCTTATGAAAGACTTAAAATTACAGTTCCAAGAAGTGCAGCGTACCCCAAAGAGAATAGATCCAAATAGAGGTACTCCAAGACATTTACTAATCAGAATGTCAGAGGTAAAAGAGAAAGAGAATCTTGAAAGCAGCAGGAGAAAAGCAATCCATCACATACAAGGGGAGCCTGATAAGACTATGCATAGATCTCTCAGCAGAAACCATGGAGGTGAGAAGACAGTGGAATAATATATTTAAATTATTAAAAGAGAAAAACTGCCAACCGAGAATTCTATATCCAGCAAAATTGTCCTTCAAAAATGAGGGAGAAATTAAAACATTTTCAGACAAAAAATCACTGAGAGAACTTGTGACCAAGAGACCGGCTCTGCAAGAAATACTAAAGGGAACACTAGAGACAGATATGAAAACAGAAGAGAGAGGTGTGGAGAAGAGTGTAGAAAGGAAGACTATGAGTAAAGTAAAAAGAAGGAAAATTAGATATGACATATAAAATCCAGAAGGCAAAATAGTAGAAGAAAGTACTACCCATGCAGTAATAACACTGAATACTAATGGATTAAACTCCCCAATCAAAAGACATAGTCTGGCAGAATGGATTAAAAAACAGGACCCATCTACATGCTGCCTCTACTCAAAGGACATGAGGGCAAGGACACAAGTGGACATTTACACACCAATGTTGATAGCAGCATTATTCACAATTGCCAAGAGATGGAAACAGCTAAACTGTCCACCAACAGACGGTTGGCTAAACAAACTGTGACATTTACATAAGATGGACTATTACGCAGCTGTAAGACAGAATAAAGTTGTAAAGTATGTAACAACATGAATGGACCTTAAGGACATTATGCTGAGTGTGATTAGCCAGAAACAGAGGGACGGATACTGTGTGGTCTCACTGATGTGAACTGACATTGGTGAATAGACTTGGAATGTTTCATTGGTGGCAGAGATCATCAGGAGACAGAAATAGGATGAGATGTTGGGTGGTTGGAGCTGGGGGGATGCAGATTGTGCAACAAGACTGAATGTGGAAACTCGGAAATGGACACCACAATATTACCTAACTGTAATACAATTATGTTAAAACACTGGATGAAGCTGCATGTGGGGGTGGTAGAGGGAGGAGGGCTGGGGGTATAGGTGAAATCACAGGGAAAGATGGATGATGAAGATTGAGATGGTGTAATCTGGAAATGCCTAGAGTGTGTGTGATGATGGTGACTAAATGTATAAATTTAAAAAATGTTTTTGCATGAGGAAGAACAAGGGAAGGTCATTAATGCAGTGTGCTGAAAACAGATGGTAATTAATATTTTAAAGTTTCGATTTATGTGTGAGACTAGAGCGGAAGATGTTTATTTGGTACAAACTTATATTTGACTAGTGCATCTCCTAATATAACTTATGTAGATAGTTGGTTGAGCACCTTAAGTGAATGGAATTTTGGGTGGGACCTGAGATTTTGTTGGTTTGTCCAGGTGATACCCTGATGGATCCCAGAGTGATTTGATCAGTGAGTGGAAAAGAGTTTGCAAGGTCCCCTTCTGGGAGAGGTGAGAATGGGGGAAAACTCAACTTCCCCAAGTTGAGTTCTTGATGTTCTAATAAGCAGTGCAGACAGCCAGGGCTGTGGGCTGGGCCCCAAGTCTTGGGGTTTGTTCCTGTGGAACTTGACCCCATGGGAGATGGGTCGAGCCTGCTTGATGTTGGGCCTGGGGGTCACCCCTAGGAGGGCCTCTTTTGTTGCTCAGATGTGGCCTCTCTCTCTGGCCAATGCGCCAAGCGGGCTCGCCACCCACCCCCTGTCTGGTGGGATGTGGCTCCCGGGGATGTGGATCTCCCTGGTGGTGTGGGACAGAGGTCCCGGAGTGGGCTGGGATTCAGCATTGGGGGATTGGGAGGGCCTTCTCAACCCTGGATGGGGAGGGAGGAGGAGTGGAATGAGACGGGGTGTCGGTGGCTGGGGGATTCTGGGCGGAGTCGAGGGATTGTCCTGAAGGTTATTCTTATGCATGAGTAGATGTCACCTTGTTATCCAGGATGTGGTGGGGAAGCTGGAGGGAACTGCCTGAGGGTGTGGAGCTGTGTTCCAGTGGCCATGTTTCTTGATGGTGGTTGAATAATGGTGTAGCTTTCACAGCGTAACTGTGTGATTGTGAGGGCCTTGTGTCTGGGGCTCCTTTTGTCTGCCTTATGGACAGATGAGTGGAACATATGGAATAAAAATGAATAATGGGGGGAACAAATGTTAAAATAAATTTGGTTTGAAGTGCTGATGGTCGGTGAGGGGGAGGGGTGAGGGGTATGGTATGTAAAATTTTTTTTTATGTTTTCATTTTATTTTTCTGTTGTCTTTTTGTTTCTCTTTCTGAATTGATGCGGGTGTTCTGGGAAGTGATCGTGATGATGAGTGTGCAGCTGTGTGATGATATTGTGAATTGCTAAGTGTATGTGTAGAGAGGAATGAGCATGTGTTGAGAGGAATGAGCATGTGTTAGGAATGTGTGTGTTTCTTTCTTATAATTTTTTTAATTAATAAAAATTTTTTTTAAAAATGTAAATATGAAAAAAAAGAAAAGAATAACATGCCTAGAATAATAACCAACACTAAAATAGTAATAAATAAACACCCAATAAATATTTGTTAAATAAATGAATAATTGAAAAAAATAGTGCCAGAATAATGAGTAAAAATATTGGGTGCTAGGATATGATCCAATTTCTTTAAAACAAAAAGGAAGTATTGATTTAGTGTACAAACACATTTAAGAAAACACATTAATGTTGCCTGGAGGTTTACCTAGAGAAACATTCACTTTCTATTTGATACATTTCTGTACTTTTGTTTGCTTTTATTTTTACAGTGAGTATGTATTCTTTTGTTTATGATTTTTTTAATTATAAAATTAACATATGAATAAAATATCATTCGAAAACTGAGCTACATAAAGTAAATGTTCTCTCTTGGCCAACATTTTATTTGAGTCCCCCTCCCAAAGATAACACAATTAATAGAGCACTCTTCTAGAATTTTTAGATACATGCTCAACCACATCTGTATAGTTCTCTTGGATGCTATTTCCCCCTTAAAATTACATCACCCTGTATTATTGGTCAGCTGCTTTCTGTTTTTTATTTAACAGTATATTGGGGGAAGGTTATGTGTAAGATATATGGGCATATTTTATTTATGCTAGCTAGTGCGTTGTATTCCACTATATGGTTGCACCCTAGATTATGTAATCATTATTTAATAGAAATTTTGGTGCTTGTGTTGTTTGTCTTCCAAATTTGGCCTGTTTAAGACATTACTACATTAACAATCCTTGTTCAGTTTCTTTATACATGTTTGTAAATTGTTCTTTAAGTAGACACCTAGAAATTGAATTGCTGGATCAAAACTATACCCATTAAAAATTTAACAGATACTGTCCAGCTGCACATCAAAAAAAATTAAAAGTTATGCGCACATCAACAGCATAGAAACGGTATCTGGCATCATACCTTCCTTTTCTGTGAACTCTTCTTTAATTTTTGACAAACTGATGTATAAATATAGTATGCTGTTGCTTTAAATTTAATTTTCTTGACTACTATAAAAATTGAGCATATTTTAAAAAATATATTAGTCGTTGGATTTCCTCTAATTGTCTTTCTTTTTTTTTTTTTTGCCCCTTTTCTATGGGTCTTTTTTTCTCTGCTGATTTATGGGTCTTCTTCCTTCCTTCCTTCCTTCCTTCCTTCCTTCCTTCCTTCCTTCCTTCCTTCCTTCCTTCCTTCCTTCCTTCCTTCCTTCCTTCCTTCCTTCCTTCCTTCCTTCCTTCCTTCCTTCCTTCCTTCCTTCCTTCCTTCCTTCCTTCCTTCCTTCCTTCCTTCCTTCCTTCCTTCCTTCCTTCCTTCCTTCCTTCCTTCCTTCCTTCCTTCCTTCCTTCCTTCCTTCCTTCCTTCCTTCCTTCCTTCCTTCCTTCCTTCCTTCCTTCCTTCCTTCCTTCCTTCCTTCCTTTCTTTTTGCATGGGCAGCACTGGGAATTGAACCTGGGTCTCTGGTATGGCAGGCGAGAGAACTATACCTGCTGAGCCACCATAGCCTACACTGATTTATGGGCCTTTTAAAATATATTCTTTAAATGTGTGTTGTCTGTTTTATATGCTGCATTTATTTCTTCTTAGTCTATTGTTTCTGGTGTCTTTGGTTTACCAAAATTTAATACTCATCAATTTTTCCTCTATGATTCCTGATTTTGTTTTCTTTAAGGAATCTCTCTGCCAAGGTTATACTGTATGTTTTATTTTAACACTTTTATAATTTTGACTTTAAGTTTACCTCTGTATTCCTTCTGGAATGCACTCTTTGGAAATGATGTAAGGAAACATTTTTTTAAATGGACAATTGATTGTCTCAATATCTTGTTGAATTTACTATAATTTTCTATTGTGTTCAGATGCCAAATTCTTATAAATGAAATGCCTATATGTACCATGGTCTATTTTTATATGTGACTTTGTTTTTATTTTTCCTATTTATGTATTCCTTCAAAACTGCTATGTAATTTTGATTATTCTTTTATTATAGCAAATTTTGATGTATGATTGGGCAAGTCTCTTCCTCTTTTAAAGTAGCTTTTGGTTATTTTTATCCATTTTTCTCTTTTAGATAAATTTAAAATCCAAATGGTGAATTCCCATGAAAAATCATGTTGGGATTTTGATTAATTGGAGAATAGAATTGAAAACATTCAACATAAAACTTACCCTTTGCAGAATATAGTATATATTCTCATCTTTTCAAATCTCTGTTTATATCCTTCAGTATAAGTTTGTAGCAATGTTTCTGGCACACTTATAATTAGATTTTCAACACAGTTTATAGTTTTACTCCTTTTGAATCAGGCATTTTCGTATAACATTTTCATTTTTAATTTATTTTTATTGATGTTTTGTTTCATATTATTCACGAATTACTTTGTTTCATAACACTTAAATTTTAAAAACTGAAGGAGGTCTTTCCCTGGAACTTTGGTTATCTGTATGACACCTGAGATTCACAGTTAGAAATCTGCAGCTATGGAAGTCAGCATTACCCCACACACCATATGAATGAAGCTGATCTGTTTAGGACTAAGGTAAATCAGACTAAAAGACAATTATATCAACAGCATTTTAAACTTCAACTTTTGTGTGAGAACAAAGAAAGAGAGGCTTATTTGGTGTGAAATTTTTATTTTCTGCAGCACACTATCTAATTTAACTTGTATGGTCAGTTTACTCAAAAACTATAAGTACATGGAAACTTGACTAGGGAGTGAGAATTTGTTGGTTTGTACAGATTACTGTGATGCCCCAATACATCCAGAGTAATTTTGTCAGGGAATAAAAACTTATCTGCAAAACCCCCTTGGTGGACTGGGAAAAAAATGTACAGATACTAAGCTTTCGGTGCCAGTTTGAAACTGTTGTGTACCCCAGAAAAGCCATGTTCTGTCAGCCTGATTCAATATTACTGGGTGGGATCCTTTTGATTACGCTGTTTCCATGGAGATGTGATCACCCAATTGTGTGTGGACCCTTTGATTAAGTGGTTTCCATGGAGTTATATCTCCACCCATTCAAGACAGGCTTGCTTACTGGAGTCCTTTAAAAGGGGACCATTTCCCTTTTATGTAGCTTCAGAGCCTACATAATATTTGGAGAAGAGGCCAGGGGAAAAAAAGCTAGCAGATGCTGCCATGTGCCTTCCCAGCTGAGAGAGAAGCCCTGAACATCATCAGCCCTTTCTTGAGTCAAGGTATTTTTCTCTGAATGCCTTAGTTTGAACATTTTCATAGCCTTAGAACTGTAAACTTGCAACTTAATAAATTCCCTTTTAAAAGCCATTCCATTTCTGGTATATTCTATTCCAGCATCTTTAACATATTAATACACTTCCCTACTTGAAGAATGCTTGATATTCTCACAAGTACTGGAATTACCAACTTAATAGGCCAAGGCCTCAATCTTGGGGTTTGACCTTATGAAACTTACTCCTGTGAAGGAGAAGCTAAGCCTACTTATAATTATCCCTGAGTCACCCCAGAGAACCTCTTTTGTTGCTCATATGTGGCCCCTCTCTCTAAGCCAATTAGGCAGGTAAACTCACACCCCTTCCCCCTATGTATGAGATGACTCCCATGGGTATAAATCTTTCTGGCAATGTGCGACATGGTGCCTGGGAAGGAGCCTGGACCTGGCATCATGGGATTGAGAAAGGCTTCTTAACCCAAAAGGGAGAAGAGAAATGAAGCAAAATCATCTTTCAGTGCCTGAGAGATTTCAAATAGATTCAAGAGGTCATTCTGGACACCATTCTTTTTTGGGGAGGGTTTCTTTATTTAATCAAGATGACATAAAAGTTTGAAAGTAAATAAAAGAAGTAACGTGATTTTAAAAAGACAGTTTTTTAAAAGTGAGGAGATATTGTCTAAAACAATAAGGAATGGAGATGGTCAACATACATACCAATGAGTATATTGATCTGATAAAGACATAAAATCTTTGTCATCTAGGCAGATTACTCAGGTGGTTAAAAACCTTTTATAGTTTCTCACTAAGAGCAAACAAGTAATCCAAGACAACATTATCATTTTAGCAGAGTGAAAACTAAATTCTTATTTTGTATGAAAATACATCTGATAAGGAAACTATTAAAAATCTTATAAAACTATAAAATTTTAGACAACCTTAACCACAACCAACAAAATTCACTTCCAACATGACTTCCACAACTTTCCATATCCATCCGTTTTGCCCTACACATTCCTATTTCTCATTCTGAAACAATCAGTTACTTTACTTTAGGGGAAAATGTACTCTTTTTTCCTTAACAAAAATGCTTCCTGCATACTTTACACGTCTAAATTACCAGAAAAGATCTTGAAATCAATCTTCAAGCCAACATCCTACAAAGCACAATTCTTTTTTCTTTGTTTTTTTCCTCCTTGTGAAACAGCATATATATAAAAAAGCAAAAAATTTCAAAGAACATCACCATTAGTTGTGGAACAGATTTCAGAGCTTGGTATGGGTTATAATTCCACAATTTTAGGTTTTTACTACTAATTGCTCTAAGATACTAGAGACTAAAAGAAATATCAATATAATGATAAGTTTTGTTAAACCCTCCCTTCTCTGTATGACTCTATCATCACCTTTGATCTTTCTCCCACTCTTTAGGGGTATTTGGGCTATGCCCATTTTAACTTTTTTCATTTGGGGGGCTGTCAATAACATGGGATAGGGGGATAGAGCTAACTGGTGTTTTGGACAGGCTGGCCCCTCTGCATTTCAGGATCTATCTGGTCCAGGGACCCATCTGGAGGTTGTAGGTTTTGGAATGCCATGTTCTGTAAGCCTGATTCAATATTGCTGGATGGGATCCTTTTGATTAAGCTGTTTCCATGAGATCTGATCCACCCAATTGTGGAACTTTTGTAGAATCTTATATAATGTCCTAGGTGTTCTTTAGGTTTGGTAGGAATGGTTTTGGTTGGTGTTTGGCAAGTTATGGTAGGTAGCAATGTCTAACTGAAGCTTGCATAAGAGTAAACTCCAGAGTAATCTCTCAACTCTATTTGAACTCTTTCAGCCACTGATTCCTTATTTGTTACACTTCTCTTCCCCCTTTTGGTCAAGATGGCAGTATTGATCCCACAGTGTCTCAGCCATTCTCATCCCTGGGAATCATCTCCCATGCTGCCAAGGAGAATTTCACCCCTGGATATCATGTCCCACATAGGGAGGAGGACAATGATTTTACTTGCAGGGTTGGGCTTAGAGAGAAAGACCACATCTGACCAACAAAAGAGGTCCTCCAGAAGTAACTCTACCTATAGGTAGGCTAAGCATCTCTGCTATATTACATGAGCATCACAAAAGCAAGCCTCAAGATCAAGGGCATGGGCTATTGATTTAGGTGTCTCTAATACTGAACACAGTATCAGGGGTTTCTTTGGTGGGAAAGTTTAATAGTTTCATATTTTTATTCCATCCTGAAGTTTATCCTTACAGAGTATATAGATATCTCTTTTTAGTTTTTAGTGTATTTGAATAGCTAGAAGGAAATACCTGAAACTGTTGAACTGTAAACCAGTAACTTTGATTCTTGAATATAAATGTGTAAGTATATAGCTCTTATTCTGTGACCATGTGATTGTGAAACCTTGTGACTGGTGCTCTTCTTATCCATTGTATGGACATGAATAAGAAAATAAATAAATAAATAAATAATAAGGGGACATAAAGGGTATGGGATGTTTTGGGTGCTGTTCTTTATTTTCATTTTTTATTTTTTAGAGTATGCAGTTTTAAAACTCTTATGTATCCCCAGAAAAGCCATGCTCTTTAATTCTCATTCAATAATGCTGGGTGAGATCTTTTTAATTGTTTCTATGAAGATGTGACCCACCCAGTTGTAGGTGGAAACTTTTGATTAGTTGGTTTCCATGGAGATTTATCTTTACCAATTCAAGGTGAGGTTGCTTATTGGAGTCCTTTAAGAGAGAACTATTTTTGAAAAAGCATTAGTGTTGACAGAGCCCACACGGTCAGAGATCTTTGAAGATACAGAAGGAAAATGCCCTCAAGGAAGCCTTATGAAATAAGGAAAGAACACTTTCAGAAGTTATCATGTGTCCTTCCCAGCGGAGAGAGATGTCTAGAAGCTAGAGACCCCAGCAAATACCAGCCATATGCCTTGCCAGCTGACAGAAGTGTCCTAGATGGTATCAATCTTACTCGAATGAAGGTAACTTCTTGTTGGTGCCTTAATTTGGATATTTTCATGATCTTCAACTGTAAATTTGCAACTTAATGTAGTCCCTTTTTTAAAGCTATTCCATTACTGGTATATTGCATTCTGGCAGGTTTAACAAACTAAAACATGGAGTAATGGAAATGTTCAAAAATTGATTGCAGTGATGAATGCAAAACTGTATGATGATACTGTGAGCCAGTGATTGCGTACTTTGGATAACTATATGGTATGTGAATATATGTCAATAAAATTGCATTAAAAAACTTGCAGGACCTAAACATATCTAAATCACTTAAAAACACCAAGCCCAGTTTTAGCATAATTGTTAACAACAAAACAATCCACGTTTTTTTTTCTGTGCACAGGACAGCTATTGATATTTTAAGTTTATCATGTTAGGTCATTTTCTAGATCACATTCAACCTTATTAGATCTAAGAGTCCATTGATTCTTTTAGTTCTTTTACATAGGCAATGATATTGCCTACAAATAAGGACACTCAATCAGATAAATTGTTTTGGCTGTGAGTAATAACCAAACAGACTTAAGTAATAAAAGTATTCATAATTCACAAATTCAAAAATTGCAGGACCAGGTGCTCCAAACTTCATTAGTTCAACACCTTGGCGACATCATTATGGACTCCATCTTTCCACTCTACCAACCCATATTTATTAATTAATTGCAGGTAATACAAATATTCCAAAATATAAAGAGACAGTTAATGGCATCATAGATTTAAAGTTTTCAATTCAACAAATTTATCAAACCATGAACCTGTAATTAATATAGTCAGGATTCCATGGCCCAATCCCAGTGGGAAGAAGATCCTGTACTCTCCAAATGGCATCTTGAAGGGGGAAAGTGGCACAAGGTGAAACATGTCACAGTTGGAGTAATTACAAGTAGAGCAGCTCCCGGGACCTAAAGAGAAAGGTGTGCTATAGGGACAGGTCCTACAGCATTATTGGAATGGGGCAGTAGGTCAGCACCTCTGATCTCCCTTCTGCTGGTTAAATGTAGCTATTTGCTGTCTGAAAAGCAAAGCAGAATTAAACTAAAACTCCATTTTACAAAAAATAAAACAAAAAAACATAACTGTAACTGGGACAACAGTGCCAAGTAACCATCTGGAGAGTTGCAAGGGAAAATGGGCTTATCTTTCCCAGACACTTTGTTTGGCTGGGACATGGACACATGACAAACTTAGAAAGCAGCTGCCTTACTGAGTGAGACCTCAGGAACAGGGTCATGATGTTGGCTGGTTGTACCTAAATAGCTTTATTATGTTGTTTAAGAAAAGGATGAGATTAGGACTTCCAGTTCCCAGATCAAGCACCTTAGAAATGACATGAAAGTTTCTCTGTATGCCCTGAAAGAAACTCATTTCTCGAAGCCTCAGACCTGAGATTTCTGAAAATCAATCACAGATTTTCACCATACAAGTAGCTGAATTATAATTCAAATTGAATTCTCAATCTTGTAGGGTAACTGTTGTAAAAGGAAGGGCATTAGCTGGAAAGGATGGGATCCTGAAAACTAGAATAGAGACATGTGGGCTGATAACACTGTTGGTGGGAACATTGAACCCCTGGATTCTGATGAGTCTTCTTTGCCAGATAAACCTGTAATGCCCTGTCCTGAGGAATCAGCTATTTCACCTGTGCTAGTTTGAAACTGTTATGTAGCCCCAGAAAAGCCATCTTTTTAATCCTGAACCAATCTTGTGGTGGCAGCCATGTTCTGTTAATCCTGATTCAATATTCCAGGGTGGAATTTCTTGATTAGATTGTTTTCATGGAGACTGACTCATGATATTGTGGGTATGACTTTTAATTGGATTACTTCCATGGAGACATGATGCATCCAATTGTGGGTGTGAACTTTTAAATAGATGGGAATGTGACTCCCCCCATTAAAGATGGGTCTTGATTAGTTTGCTGGAGTACTTGAAAAGGGGTAACATTTTTGAGGAAGTTTAGATGCTTGAATAACAGTTACTGTGGAGCCAACAGAGATGTAGACATTTTGAGAAGCTGACAGAGAGAGTAGATGCCTAGACAGGGATGTTTGGAGATGTACAACCCAGCAGACAATGCCATGTGCCTTCCAATGAGATGCTAAGCAAGTCAGAACTCAGCGTTGTGCCTCAGAGGAGCTAAGTGAAGGCCCACAGATGCTTAGAGAGGAAACCATTGGCATCAGAAGCTGGAAGCAATGGAACCTAGAACAAGTACCAGCAGTGCCAGCTACATGTCCTCCCATATGACAAACATCAGCCTTTCTTGAGTCAAGATTGCTCTGAATGCCTAATTTTTTATGTTAGAACATTTTTATGTTTATGCTAGAACACTTTGTTATGTTCTAGCCTTAGAACTGTAAACTTGTAACTTAATAAATTCCATTTTTAAAAGCCATTTCATCCCTGGTATATTGCATTCTGACACCATTTAGCAAACTAAAACACTATATCTAAGAAATACCTTGCTATGTCTGGTAGACAAGATGAAACTGCAATGAATGCCCTGAAGTACTTTTAAGATATTGCTGATTTCTCTCTTGATCTGAACCACCACTCCTGTTTTCCTCCAGATCTATAATTAGAATGAAGTCCCAATTGGCCCTGAAAGTATGACCCATGAGGAGATACACTATACTTCAAAAGAGATGTATGTTTTTTCCTAACTTATACAAACAAAAAACAGGGGAGTAGTTGTGGGAATGGATATTAAAGGTGCAAGATAATGATGGAAGGAACATAAGTTGGATCAGGCTGAATTTATTAATACAGGCCCACAGAGCAGAGATTCTAGATTCAATGCTATAGCTGGAGATGGTAGAAAGTGTTCTAGCGGTTTGTGTGGTTGGTTGAAGCATGGACTAAAAGTTGGCCTACACTGAGTGAAGTTGAAATGCTAGTGCTTCCCTGGTATATTGTAGATGAAGATATTCAAAGGTTTAGGGAGATTGGAAATATAAAGATAATATATCATGTAAGACTTGCTCATTCATCCTAAGAGTGTGTAGAGGAAACACCTTTCATCAAGATATTGAGAAATTTGTCAGAGCAACTCCATCATCCCTGAAGAGCTCTGTGGTTACACTTCACTGAATATCAGATATTATATTGGAAGTATTCTCACTGAATTTAGATACTTAAATACAACGGGGATGATCAGAACACAGGTTGACAGGGTCCAAGTGTTAGCTTTTAATATACAAAGAGAAGGTGGATGTGGCTACCATGATGAAAAGCAGAATCAAAGAAGTAACTAATTAGGCTGGCTCATAGAGACCTATGGTTTTGGATTCTTGATCATAGGGTACCTAGAAGTGAAGTAGATGTGCAGATTTCTACTTGATCTGTGTATTAAGTTCTTATTGTGAAACAGAACCAACAGACAGGATGTGTGTCTGTGTATATGTGTGTGTGTAATATAAATATCATGAAATTTATTATAGGGATTGGCTCATGCAACAGTGGGGATGGGCAAGTCTGAATTCTGTAGGGCAGACTTCCACATGGAAATTGATGAATATTTTCAATGAATTTCCCTGGAGAAGCTGGCCAACAGAGATGGAAATTCTTCCTTCTAACAACTGAAGTCATCAGTTTTTTAAAGGTTTTCAACTGATTGGATAAGACTTCTTTCACAGTTGAATGCAATCTCCTTAGTTGATTGTAGATATGATCAGTCATAGATGCAATCAACTTACTGCTGATTTAAATTCATGAAATGTCTTTACTGTAACAATCAGACCAGTGCTTCTTTGATCAAAAAACTGGGCACCATAACCCAGCCAAGTTGACACAACACCTGAATCATTATGGTCAACTCTTTGTCAACTTGGAGGCCATAAACATCTCCTAAAACAATAACAATCTATAAATAAAAGCACTAATCATATTTTCACCTTCCAATATTCAACTATCTTGTATACAAACAGAAATAAACTAATTCCTTCCCAAGAGAGGGTGCAAGTCCTTAGGTAATATACACAGGCAAGCTTGATATCCTATAACTTAAATACCATGCATAAAGTTAGTAACACTTATGTTTTATGATAAGCAGATAACATAGGGAAGAAAAAGGTATTTGCTTTATGTATATATACAAACATATTCAAACAAAGCAAGGAGGAAATATTCTAAACCATTACAGTTCTCATATCTTTAACTGGTCACTTGGTTATAGCTCATATTTATAACTACCCTTTCCCCAGAAAACACTCAAGCTTATGGGCTCTCATGCATTTCAGGCAAACTCTTCTTTACCTCCATTGTGTAGTGGTAATTCTATATTTCCTTTATAATCAACATCAACCATTCCAATGAGCTAAAAAATTTCTTTCATTGCCTGTTGATTCAGAGGCATGGGGCACCTTAAGTAGTCAAGTGGCAATTTTAACTCTAGTTCAATGGAATCATTATTGTGTCTTCTGGTGGAAGCACTCCTCCTTTTGGAACTAAGAACTGTAGACCAGCAAAGCATAAGGTTGCAGGGACAGGAAGCAAAAATTTTTCTAGTGGATCATTAGGGGAAATAGTGAATGTTGCCACTCCCATTTTCACCCCTTGATTTCTGGACTTGTGAATTTTGGCTATGGGAGAAACAGCATCATCAAGTGGCTGCTGATTTAGAGCATACACAGCCTCCTGGAGAACAATGCCCCAATCCTGCAAGATATTGTCACTCAGTTGGTGGCATAATTGAGTCTTCAAAAGGCCATTCCATTGTTCTCTCAATCCAGCTATTTTCAGATGTTGGGGTAAGTAGTATGAATTCCATGAGCATGTTTCCATTCCCCACACTTGATTTTTCTGTGAAATGGATTCCTTGATAAGAATAGTTTTGTAGGGA